>NC_133142.1:29753894-31003894 GCF_048418815.1 Hemitrygon akajei | reverse complement strand
CTAAAACTAACACTGTACTGTAATGATATTAAATACAATTATATGACAATTACAGAAAAGGTCACAGTACAGTAAAGCCACTGGGAAATGCCTTATCAATATGAGAGTGTCACAATTTTGTGCGTATTGTTGCTTGCACTCAGAAAGATGCCAAAGCAGATACTTCTCTGGTAGATTGAACCTTTGTGGATTCAAGGTTGATTTAATGCAGGGGTCACAACCTTGGGTCCACAGGCCCCTTGCTTAATGGTATTGGTCCAAGGCATAAAACAAAGTTGGAAACCCCTGATTTAATGTCTTGTAGCCCTTGAGCATTGAATGACTGTACAGGGACGTGAACTGACCTAAACATTCTTCATTTGTAGCATTCCACTAATGTGACTTATTAAGTATATCACTGCAACTTTAGCCACTTTCTCTGAACATTTTATAATTTATCTAACATGAACATTGTTTTACAAACAACATAGAAACATAGGAAAAGGAATCATTGATCATCCATTTCAATACCATACTCACACACTCTCGCATATCATATGTATTCATTTAACTATTCCCTTCTAAATAAATTGTGAAACTTGGCTTCCTAGCCCCTTGTGGATTTCATAGCTTTGTAACATTCTGAAGGTATTTCTCCATATCAGAGTCCTAAATTTCCTAACTTATGACCTGATCCTGCAATTCTCACAACACTCCAGCCTAAGGAAACGTTTTCTCGACATGTAATCTGTCTTGCCCTGTCAGAATTTTGTACATTTCTAATAGATCTCCTCAATACTTCAATAATTACAAATTTAATTGACTTGGTCTCCTCATCAGTTCCACTATCCCAGGAATCAGACAACTTGGAGGAAAATAAACATCATTGTCCAAAAGACATATAGTAGGTTTTAAGAAAGACTTAAATTAATATAGTCAATGTTATATCTTAGTATTTCCAATAGAACTTTGCATTTAACTAATTCATTTTCAAGAGTAGTTGTTACAGTTAGGCAGTAACATATACTGTTATGTGACAGTTAAGACAAGACTCACATGCAAACAATAATTTGATGGAGTTAGTTGAAAATTAGATTTTAGCCATGGCACTTCTAAAATGCTCTTCAAATGATCTCCTCAGATATTTTAATCTCCACTTCAGCATACCAGTTCTTAAGAACATCTTGGAATGTAACAATCCCTCACTAATGCATTGAAGTGTGAGGTTGTACATTGACTTATAGACAAGACAGTCGTTATCTGAGGAAAAATTATACTCTGTGTGGGACTTGAACTTAGTGCAGTACTGTAATAAGAAACTAAAACAGAAAATAATTCATTACATAATGTCCTGGTTAAGATTTTAACTGCTATGTTGTAAGTATTTCATTTTAGCAGTTCTGTAAGAGCACACTATTCTGCCTTCAACATGTTTGGGTTTGAGCTACAGATAAGGGATGGTGGAATTGGGAGAAGGTTCTAGAGAATGCTGAGAGGAGAGGCTTTTGTGACGGACACTGGTGTGGGTCAAGGTCTTTTTGGTGGGAGCTGGAAGAAGACAGGAGGGAAGATGGCTGAGGATGTCCCTGTTGCACAAGGTGCTTTGTGCAGATAAATAGCTTCAAGGAGGAAGGACCGATACTCCCGGCGGAGCCTGTTTGTTCAAGATGGATTTTGAGTGACATTCGAAAGGTGGTGTGTACTTTCACACAGACTGTGGACCCAGCGCGTGAGTTAACGACAACTTCAAGATGAGCTCCAGCTTATGTGCACATTTGGACTGGGTTAATGGGCCCTTTTTATTTGTTTTTCTTTTCTTAGCTGTTCGATAAAGCTGAAAATTTTAAATATACTTTCTTTATAATTGTATGCAGTGTATAGTCTGTTACTTCTTGCCGAAGGGCGATTGCATGGGGGCAGTAATTACACAGTATTGACACAGATTGGGGTTCAAGTGGGCGAGAGAGTTTGGTGGGACCCAAGTCATATCGACCCTAAATGTACGAAGCCTGAGAAAGGTGGTTTTCTCACTGCTGAGTCCGGTGGCTGTTAGCAAGGGGCTAATGACCTGCACCTCTGGAGACGCCCAGTAAAAAAGGGGTTTCATTTAATTATAGCGAATTTCAGTGATAGAAAAATGTAAAACAAATGCTGAGGATACCACACAAATCAGCCAGCATTGGTGAAGAGAGATATTATCTGACCTATAGCAGAATCTACAGTGGATACAATGTCACTGGATTCACTGGGCCTTGGACAACCTGGACAGCAGCAATACCTAAATCAGGCTTCTGTTTATTGACTACAGCACAGCATTCAACACCATCATCCCTTTCGTACTAATCAACAAGCTTCGAAACCTGGGCCTCTGCACGTCCGTCTGCAACTGGATTCTTGACTTCCTTATTGGGAGACCACGGTTAGTGCGGTTGGAAATAGCATCTCCTCTCCACTGATAATCAATGCATGCGCCCCTCAAGGATGCATGCCTAGCCCATTGCTCTCTACACTCGTGACTGTGTGTTTAGGCACAGGTCAAACTCCATCTGTAAATTCGCCGATGACACGGTTGCTATTGGCAAAATCTTCAGATGGTGATGAGGAGGAGTATCAGAGTCAGGTAAATTGGCTGGTTGAGTGGTGGCACAATATCAACCTTGCACTCAATGTCAGTTAGATCAAGGAATTGATCTTACTGTGGACTGCAGGAAGGGGAAGTAAGGAGAACACACACCAGTCCTCATTGAGGGATTCCCCATAGAAAGGGTGAGCTACTACTTAACCAGCTCCATCACAGACACTAGTCACCCCCCCCCCCCATCAAGAACATATTCAAAAGGCAATGTCTGAAAATGGAATCCATCATTAGTTATTGTTATTAGTTATTGAGATCAGTTGTAATAGACCCTTGCAGCCCCTTGAGCCTCGCTGTCCATCCATCCCCTGATTTAGTCCTAGCCTAATCAAGAGACAATTTACAATGCCCAATCAACCTACCAAACAGTGCGTCTTTGGACTGTGGGAGGAGAGCAGAGCACCAGGAAGAAACCCACTCAGTCACGGGGAGAGCGTACAAGCTCCTTACAGGCAGCGGCACGGACTGAACCCTGCTGCCCATCTGGGAAAGTGCTGTGATAACCATTACATTACTGTGCCACCCCTAGGGACCCTTACCCTCAGGAACATGCCCTCTTCTCATTCCTACCACCAGGGAAGAGGTACTGGCCTGAAGATACACATTCAATGTTTTAGGAATAGCTTCTTCCCCTCTATCATGAACAGTCCATGAGCCATGAACACCACCTCTCTTTTTGCACTATTTATTTATTGTAACTTACTGATTTTTTATGTTTCGTGCTGTATTGCTGCCACAAAACCACAGGTTTCACAACACATGGGGGAGATAATAAACCTGATTTTGATTGGGAAAACGATATTGAAAAGCCATGCAACACACACAAAGTGCTGGAGGAACTCAGCAGGGCAGTCAGCATCTATGGAAAAGAGTACTGTCGACGTTTCAGGCCGAGACCCTTTGGCACGTCTGAAGAGCCAAGTCCATTCTCTCTCACTGGATGCTTCTATACCTGCTGAATACCCTCAGCATTTTCCACTTTTATTTCAGCTTCCTACAGTTCTTTTTTTGCTTTATGTTAAGCTAGTATATACTGATTAAATTATCATTGTAATATGCAAACTCAGTATTTCACTAGCTTCACTGAAACTGAGGAAATTTTTCCCATGATATAACCATCAAGAATGGGGAAACATTAATATTAACATTTAGGAAAAGTAATCCAAAGGCCAAGACCTAAATCCAGAACGTGAATACAAATCCCACAATGACAGCTGGGAAGCATAAATGCAGTTAATTAAATAAATCTGAAATAAAACTTTAGTACAATGGGTAACCATGAAATGAATACACTTTGGAAAAATCTAACTGGTTCAACAGAAGGAAGTTTACTTTCTTTGTTCAAACTATATTACACTGTATGTCTTCCTACAGTGACACACGTTTGGTTGATGCTTAACAGACCTTTAAAGTGACTATTTAGGTCAAGGGGAATTAGCAATGGGCAATAAATGTCTGGTCTTGCCAAGGCTGCCCACAGTTTATGAATAAATAAAGGAAAACAAAGAAACAAGACAATAACTCATTCGGTTATGTGAAACTGCATTAATAGTACACAAATAATCACATTTTAAATTAAATTGAATGAGTCTTAATCAAAATGACTGAGAGGCTTGTTTCAAGGTCTTTCCCAGGTAGGTTTTTCGTCACAAGCTTAGTGTTTGACTAAATGAATTCTTCTTTTAAATACCAAAAATTACCATGGCTTGCATTTTGAAAACACCTTCAGGAATGCAGAAGTATTTTATCATCTCTTTTACCCATAAATATCAATGTATATTACTGATACAGGCACCATTTTTTATTTGCCACAAAAGTAGTTTAGTCAGGGGACAAAAACGCACTTTTACCCAAGTGTATTTCCACCTATTGTATCATCTATTCTCTTCATTTTGATACAGCTTTATCAGCAGGATACTAATCAAGCCTATAACACAGTATTCTGATCAAATTGGTCTTTTAGTTACTCAGACTCTGATCAATTCTCAAACATAATAGCAGTGGGTTCTTGAAATAACTTGTTACACCATGCTACACCATGCTGACATCTTTTATGTTGCATTAGAATAACTATTTAATTCTTTTATTCCACTTCCTATGAATGAGAAGATGAGCACAGCCAGTGGTGCCACACAGTTCTTTACTCTATAAATCAGTTTATTCAATGAAAAAAAAACTGAAGCACAAGTTGTTGGCAGCTGTGGAGAAAGACCTTTTCCCCTCTGTGAAAGAGCTGGCACAAAGAGTGACTGGGTGAATAAAGTGGAAGATAGGTTTAAATAGGGAAACTGCTTCTACTGTGGGAAAGGAAGAGTTATTATAACCAACCATGAATTAAGTCTTTCATTTGCTTCTGGATCATACCCGTATTAGTAATCTGTCAAAGTTGCATGTGTGAAGTCTAGGAACTCCAGAGTAAATTTTTGATTTTAATGGCCCCTGAGGTAATGTCTCTAATTTTATAGAAGTGTCACAGTCCTTGCCAATGCATTGCATTGTACTGGGCTAATTAATTGTTTCTTGACTAAGTGATTCAGAGTTATTGCATTGTTGAATATTTTGCTATTATTGTAGCTGAAATCTATTTCCTTATGAGTCAATTTTTAGCAGCAGGTTTTTTTCAAGTAAAGTTTGCTTTACTTCTTTAAACATATGAAATGATTTTCTGATCATCTTCAAGATTATGAACAAGGTCTAATACCCTGAGAGGCATTACTCAATGTCTTTTGCTTCTTGAAGCCAAACTGCAGAACTTTATACCCTTGGAATTCAAGCTTCCTTGCTTTACAATGTTCCAAGATGCATACAGCTTGCTGACTTCTGTAATACATAAACACAGATTGTGCTGCAGCAAGTTACCTGATGGAGGCTGCCTCTAGCTTTCTTGGATCATTTTGCAAATTGGGGAATGGATTAATGGGGAATTACCAGAGGCTAAACAGAGTCTTGTCTCAGAGCCATCCCACCATATTTCTTGATTTACCTACATTGTTGCATAGTAGTAGTGTTCTGCATCTTCACTAGCCCTTCCTTCAGCTAAACTCTGCAATTTTTGCTTCCTCTCACCATGTGTAACATAGAAGTTAAGAACATGCCAATTGTCAGATCCCTTTGGATCTGAACTTCTACCCTGCTACTTGACTCATAACAACACACTTCACATCTGGCCCCTCAGCTTTACTCCAGCCATTACTGACATGCGAGTAATGAGTTCATTTATTTGAATGCATTTGCAGACCTTAGTTAAAGTGGTCAATTCAAGTTAAGACTGAAGTTACTTTTGTCTTGATTTCATGTTAAGTTTTTTAAAAATTGCAGTACTTTGAAGTATTTTACTGTACTGTATTTGTTATTTAGTATCATTAATTATTTTCAAACTTTAAATTCAATCTGTTTTTAACATTGCTGAATATCAGCAAAGGGCTGTGTTAGGCTGTCCGGGAGGTGATATGGGTATAGCAGTAGGTCACACCAGCTGACACATGGTTGCCACTTGTGGTCTGCTGTATTTCATACAAAGATGACAGTGTGAAAGTGTCTAACACTGCCCACCTCACAGGCACTACAGCATACCAGAGTGGTGTCCATAGGATTAGGATGGGGACTGACTGGGGTCAGCAGGTCAAATCAAACCACCAAAACCAATACAGTTTTTAAAAATATTTTAAAAAAGCAGAAAATGCATGAAGCACACACTAAAGCAGACAACATCTGAGGAATGGGAAACAAAGTTAACTTTAAGGTCAAGTATCCTTTATGAGACTCTTTGAAATGTTTGTTTAGCCTGTTCTTACAGAAACATCTGCATGATGCTAAGCTAGGGCACATCATCAGTGATGTTACCCGGGGTCATCAGGTGTTTTGGGTCTTTCAACATCATCCACCCTCGCCCAGGCGACCCGACTGGGGTTGATCAGACCCCAGCCTGTGCCCTAGCAACAACCCACAGATCTGCCCTTTTTATCCAGAGCCATCTTGACGCTTTCTCTGCTGCATCTGTGATGGTAGAAATGTCTCTCCTTCTTCCCTCTCCCATGGTTCCAAGTGCAGTGTATACTTTGCAGAGAGACTGGCCTGCAAAGCCACATTAACCATGGTACTCTTTTCACAGATTGCATCTGACCTGCTGAATGAATCAATCTTTTATATTGATTTCAGATTTCCAACATATACATGTTTTTATTTTCAATTCTTTAAATTATATGTCTGCAAGTTATTGAAAGTGCAAACTGATAACATAGCATACAACAATAGGGCACAAGATAACCAAGCAGGTTGACGGTATCAACGGCTCCTTATTAATCAGAAGATGGATTGAGAAATTAAGAAATTGAAGCCATGAGGCTTCTGAACTCCCTACATTCAAAATGTCACTGGTTAATCTGTTCTGTACCTTACAATATTTAATTAATGCACTTCAGTTTGTTTATTTATGTGTAATTGATCTGTAGATTTCATCCTTTCTTTCATAAGTTATTATACGTTATGTGTGTTATGTATGCTACTATGCTTTACACACTGGTTTGAAGAAGTTTGACAGTACACATGTATATAGCTAAATGACAATAAACTTGACTTGAATTGATAACACAAAGAACGAGAAAAGAAGTGAATTCATTGGAAGATTGGTTACAGGAAGAAAAGGAATGAAAGATTGAATAGGAAAGATGTCAACAAAATAGAGAGAGTACAGAGGAGATTTACTAGAATGTTACCTGGGTTTCAGCACCTAAGTTACAGAGAAAGGTTGAACAAGTTAGGTCTTTATTCTTTGGAGTGTAGAAGGTTGAGGGGGGACATGATAGAGGTATTTAAAATAATGAGGGAGATAGATAGAGTTGACATTGATAGGCTTTTTCCATTGAGAGTAGGGGAGATTCAAACAAGAGGACATGAGTTGAGAGTTAAGGGGTAAAAGTTTAGGGGTAACACAAGGGGGAACTTCTTTACTCAGAGAGTGGTAGCTGTGTGGAACGAGTTTCCAGTAGAAGTGGTAGAGGCAGGTTCAGTTTTGTTATTTTAAAAAAAATTGGATAGGTATATGGACAGGAAAGGAATGGAGGGTTATGGGCTGAGTGCAGGTAGGTGGGACTAGGTGAGATGAGAGTAAGCATTCAGCACGGACTAGAAGGGCCGAGATGGCCTGTTTCCGTGCTGTAATTGTTATATGGTTATATTAAGTTGAAGGAAAAGTTGAAACCTTTTTTTTAATTTCAATTTATTTAAATTGGAAATCATGAATCTTCTTATTTGCATACTTCATTTTCAATGCCCAAGAGGTGTTTGGCAGTATTTAGCACGTCATTTAAAAATACTGCAGATCCTGGAAAATCCAAAGTCCTGAAGGAGGGTCTTGGCCCAAAAGGACAGTTGTTTATTCATTTCCATAGATGCTGCCTGACCTTCTGAGTTCCTCCAGCATTTTGTGTGTGTCATTTAAAGTGTAGTTTTGTCTAAAGCAGGGAAAAATTAACTTGCTGCAAGAATTTAGTTTGATTCCACATCTCAATTCCATCACCTGCAAACCCATTATTATATTTTAGTGATGAGCCAGACAGTAGAAAGTGATTTTTGTGAAACTGATGGTCCATCAACACAACTCATTTCAACCACTTATATATGAATAACAGTCAAAATCATTTGCCTTGTCTTTACTTTTTATTTGCCATGCACCTGGAGCAATATTTCAAATACAAAAAGATGCTAGGAAGAGTCCACGCTACACCCTGAATAACCTGGTCAGTGTATGTTCCAGTTATATTAAAGTTCATCATTAACCTTCCAATGACTTCATTGTTGTAAGCACTGCCACTTATTCAATCAGGCTGCAGTGGACTTGCACATTATAAATCTAAATATATATGGATTTCAAGGAAGCAGCAAAAATGTTCTCAGGGGAGAATCATTCATCAACGTAGAAGGTTGAAATTACATTTTGCACTGATTTTGACTGCACAATAATCTTTACAAACTTTGTATAATAATACAAACCATATCCATAAAAAGCAAGACAAATCCAGCCTAACTGAATACACCTCATTTGTCTCAATCACCTTCAAAGTGATGGAAATATTTTATTAGTTACCTTATATATGAATGAAAAAGTTGAATTGCAGAGGTAAGGTGAAGATAATTCTCCTTGACATCAAATTGTTGTGTGAAGAAACAGAAGCCAATGAGATCAGGGATAATTATTTGCTGGTTGGAGTCATAAAAATAAAATAAATAAATAATGCAAAAGAGGAATACCTCCGACAAAGGAAGACGATTGTGGCTGTTTGGAGTTAATTATCCCATTATATCATTTCTTGGACTATATCCTAAGTCCAACTGTTTACAACTGTTTCATCAATGACTTTCTTCCTGGTAAAGTCAGAAGTTGGGAAGTTTGCTGATTATTGCAAACTATTCCATTACATTTGCAACCCCTCAGAAAATAAAGAACAAGGCTTGTACATCATTCAGGCATGAACAAATACTATTACTCCACACATGCACCAAGTCACCAACCTGACATTCGGGGGCTTTGTCATCACATATTCCATGTCAGTTAGCATCTAGGTGTTTATTATAATAAACTATAAACTTAGCATGGATAGATGGAGCTCGTCAGCCTGGGAAGGCAGTCCATCTAAGACAAGGAAATCTCTGATTTCAAACCTCCACTGCCCTGCGGCCATACCCTCTCATGGGAAAGGCTTCAAGAGTAAACCCCGAGGACAAATCCGGAGCTGGAGTCCCTAAGGCAGTCCGACGTTGCCTTCAACCTCGTTCTGGTAACTCCTGCCACGACACTGGTGCCAAGCTGTATCGGCCTTTGTCCTTCCCCTGGACAACATCGGTGGCGTGAAGAGGGGAGACTCGCTGCTTGGGCAACTGCTGGTCTTCCATACAACCCTGCCCAGGCCTGCGCCCTGGAACCCATTCCAGGCACAGATCCATGGTCTCATGAGACCAATGGGTGCCACCACCAATCTTAGATAGACCAACTATACAAATAAAATTTTTAACAAAATCTAGAAAAGTGCATCAGACAAGAGAGCATCTTTAGAAAAACAGATGTAAAATTTCAGTCAGAGATCCTTCATCACCTTATTCTAATAATGGATCATCAAACATAAATTTTGTTTTTCTTCCACAATTCCTTCCTGAAATGTTAATGTTTACAGCATTTTCTCTTTTTATTGTGTTTTCCAGATAATGCAGTTTTTTAAATTTGCTGCCATTACAATGTTATGGCCGGTGAAATGGTAGAGAGGATAGATATGTTGAATCTACAGTGTTTACACTATCCATAAGACACAAGTCAAGTGCACGATGGAATGCTTTTCACTTGCCTGAAAAGAAACTGGCATTGCACGGCCCAGTTGATTGTCATCCCTTTCAAGATTTCAGTTACTCTTAGCGTTTAGCACTTCTTTGTTGGAATGTCTGTTGAACTTTCGAAACTTTGGATCCTGAAGAAGTTTAATACTTTGCTTTTAAAAACTGTATTGTGTCAAAGTAATATTTACTTCTTGATATGTAACAATTGAAATGTGGATTTATTTAAATATGGCACAAGATTATAGAAATTTTACTTGAATTTCCTTCCCTAACATTCGTATCTTCTTCCAATCAACAATCTAAGATCTCAAAGATTATGTGAAAAAATAAACAAAATTATCAGTGTACTCCTCCACTTTACTATCGATTCATCCATTTTAAGCCAATGAACAATAAAATGCTTGGGAGTTTTGCAATGGGCGGTTATCCCTATATATTTACAATGAGACTTCAAGAATATTCTAGATCCACACTTATACCTAAACAAAACTGGAGCTGTGTTGCATTGCACTGTAGATAGAAATTAATTCAAATCTATCTCTGACAGCAAATACCTGCACAGAGAAATAAACAATATGTCACATTAACTCTCATAAAATCCCTTACATTGACTCTGATATGTCTCCTCTTAAGTCTTACAGCAAATTTAGATAACATCAAAATCTTGTCTGAACAATTTGTACACATAATACAGATGCAAGCCAGCACATTGTATGTGGGAAAGAATTAGTTAATAAGGAAGGATTTCCATTACGCATTACTTTTCCATTACATCTTCAATGAAACTTTCTGCATGCAGGAAACAGTATGAATAGTTGAGGCAGAGGAGATCATATCAGTTTCAAAGATGTGGCCAACAACGTTTTGACAGCTGTAGTCAGTTCAATCACTTCTGACCTTGTAGTAATCACACGGATATTGAAAACTCCTATTCAAACATTCTGTTCTCAGGTGAAATACCTGTAAAATATTGTTGGCACATATAGCTGAAAGCAACTAGCCCTGGAAAATGCGTTGCATCTCTAAGTTTTCCGCATTTCTATGTTTAAAAACAGCAGCAACTAATCTCATTAGTACAAATCCTACTGACACATACAGCTGTTGGGCAGTTATTTTCATGTGGAAGTCAATCTTCTTCAAAGAACTCTCTTCAATAGCTGTCCCTCCTTTTAAATCCTAAAATACTGAGGTTCAGAGAAACAGCTCTTGATGAGATTAGGCTATAACAGGTGTGTGTTTGTCATTGTCAGAGCTGACATTGGATGACAGCATTAAGCTCTCACGGTACAAAATCAGTATAAGCAGATTGTGGTGGAGGTTTTCTTGTTTATAACTTGAGCAAAGCACCTCAACAAGAACACCAAATGAGCCACCGGTCTTTTCAGTTTCATCACAAGTAAAGCCAGGAATGAAAGCGGGAGTGGAGGGTGCATCAGATGATAAGAACCCAACTATGGACGAGATACTTTCTCATCTTAACAATAATTTGGCTTCATCATCACATCTGACAATTCTTTTCCTCCTGATTTTTTAGATTCATTTGGAAATTTGTTCCATTGTTGCCAATGTCCATTGCTAATGCCTGGTCTTCCTTTTGTTGCAATTCAAACTTAGAGATTGAGTTCATTATATCAACATAGCTTTTGATTTAATGAATGATCCTTTAGTTGTGAGACATTTAGTTGTCACTATTTTCCTTGTAAGATTTTCAAATTTCAATTGGACCAGAGCCATTCACTTGGAGAGTTAACATTATCAGAAGGGGGAAAATGTCACCTCAGTAAATCATTGTCCTATCATTCTAACTCTGTACAAATGTTGATGGCTGCTGGTGGGTAGGTCGCACACATGCCAACAACACCAAGCCAAACATAACAGAACCACTAAATAAGGACATGGATTTGAGTAGTGACCCGCCTTCATCAATCTACATACATAGTACTACCTAGTATTTATCTTGATGTTACTGAATGTACATGTGATTCACTCATTGAAGGCTTTCAATATGTTTCAATCTTTGAATAAAACAGGCAAATAAAATACAAAGACAAAAGTTCTGATGATTGTGTTCGTTAGGTCATCATGCAGAATATAAATGGAGGCCATTCAAAATGGACATTGAACCCATGAACACTACCTCACTACCTTTTGTTGTGTTTTTTTTATTTTAACTTAACTATTTAATAGACATAACTAGATACTGTAATTCAGTTTTTTCCTCTATATTTATCATGTTTTTCAATGTATCACTGCTGTAAAGTTTCTGGTTCATTTGTATGCTCATGAGGATAAAAGGGAAAATTGGAGCAAATGTCATTCTAATCTATGTTCATAAAATAGTAAAGGCCTAGGTTGGGAGCAGCTTTGTGTGAATCCTAGCAGTATTTTATTTAACTTTGAGACGAGATATACCCCCAGGCTACCATAGGAGGCGAGGGAGGAGATTGCTGAGCCTCTGGCAATGATCTTTGCATCATCAATGGAGACAGGAGAGGTTCCAGAGAATTGAAGGGTTGAGGGTGTTGTTCCCTTATTCAAGAAAGAGATTAGAAATAGCCCAGAAAATTATAGACCAGTGAGTCTTAATTTAGTGGTTAGTAGGTTGATGGAGAAAATCTTGAGAGGCAGGATTTATGAATATTTGAAGAGGCACAATATGATTGGGAATAGTCAGCATGGCTTTGTCAAAGGTAGGTAGGTTGTGCCTGATCGACCAACTAAACTACTTACTTGTTGAGGCCCTTAACTGGCAAACTGACTGTCCCAAACTGTATGTTACATTGCTGCAAAGCAGGCACTGTATGCTGCATGGCTCATTGCCTAACAGGTTCACAATTTGAACACAACACGGTTATAAAAATAACAGTATGTACATACTTAAATATCATATAAACACAAGGTAGGCAGAAGCCCTAAAAACAGGTAGGACCATTAAAGTTAGTTGATTATGTAGGTGTAACTATACATAAATTTCTCAAACAAAGAAGTTAAACACATTTCAGATGTAGTGATTTCAGTTTTATAATCAATATCATTTGTGAAATATGTCATAAACCAACAGCAGCAATTTTACACACCCAAGCAATTAGACCAGATGGGTATATCGTTGGATCCCTAATAAAATAAGAGGAAGTAAATAGGATTGTAGTGTACAGAAATAGGTTATTTAAATGACCAAGATTTTTCCTGGACTGGGGATACAGTGGAGCTCTGATTGCCGTTATGAAGGGGGAGTTCTGTTGGAAATGGAAAATAATGGCTAATTCAGGTTACACTCATTTGAGAAGCATGTTTGCCATGTATCCATAGGCTGTACAGGAGCAATTCATCTATGGCTCCTATTTCCTTTTTTTTGACACTGATCAACAGAAAGAGACTCTTCCGTGTCTAAGTGAAAATGGATCTCTACAAAGTGATCTAAATTAATGACAAATATAAAACACAAAATAATTGATTCACTCCTTTTAATATGACACACCAAATCATCACTGGTACATCCAATTGGTTTTAGAAGTCACGTAATTAATTAAATTGAGATCTATTTTTGGGGACCTGTGCGCAGTCAAGGTGTTTCTATTGATTGTAGTAAAAATGCACCTGTATCTGGAAGGTCCAACTGCTGGTGAGTCAGTATCCTGGCAAAAACTACACCCTGAAGACAAAAGGACACTCCAAGCAACTCTGCGAAAAGATTATTGAAAAGCAACAAGTCAGGAGATGGATACTAGGAAATTTCCAAGTCACTGAATAGCCCTTGGAGTACAGTTAAGTCAATCATCAAGAAATGAAAACAATATGGCACAGTTGTAAATCTGCCTCGAGCAGGCCCTCCTCAAAACCTGAGTGACCATGCAAGATGGGGACTAATGAGGGAGGCCATCAAGAGACCGATGACAACTCTGGAGGAGTTACAAGCCTCAGTGGCTGAGATGGGAGAGACTGTGTGTACAACAACTGTTGCCTGGGTGCTTCACCAGTCATAGCTTTATGAGAGAGTGGCAAAGAGAAATACACTGTTGAAAAAAAACTCACATGAAATCTCAGCTAGAGATTACCAGAAGGCATGTAGGGATCTCTGAGTCAACTGGAAGAAGGTTATATGGTCTGATGAAACCAAAATTGAGTTTTTATGCCATCAGACTAAATGTAATATTTGACATAAGCCAAACACCGCACATCATCAAAATCACACCATCTCTACTGCATAGTGGAGGCTGCATCATACTGTGGGGATGCTTCACTGCAGCAGGGTCTTGAAGGCTTGTGAAGGTAGAGGGCAAAATGAATGCAGCAAAATACAGGGAAATCCTGGAGAAAACTTGATGCAGTCTGCTAGAGAACTGTGACATGGGAGAAGATTTGTTTTCAAATTCAAGTTCCTGGGTGTCAGATCTCTGAGGATCTTACCTGGTCTCAACATATCAATGTAGTTATAAAGAAGGCAAGACAGCGGCTCTCCTTCATTAGGAGTTTGAAGAGATTTGGCATGTCAACAAATACACTCAAAAACTTCTATAGGTGTAACATGGAGAGCATTCTGACAGGCTGCATCACTGTCTGGTAGAGGGTGAGTGGGGAGGGGGGGCTACTGCACAGGACCGAAAGAAGCTGCAGAGGGTTGTAAATCTAGTCAACTCCATCTTGAGTACTAGCCTACAAAGTACCCAGGATATCTTCAGGGAGCAATGTCTCAGAAAGGCAGTGTCCATTATTAAGGACCTCCAGCACCCAGGGCAAGCCCTTTTCTTACTGTTACCACCAGGTAGGAGGTATAGAAGCCTGAAGTCACACACTCAGCGATTCAAGAACAGCTTCTTTCCCTCTGTCATCCGATTCCTAAATGGACGTTGAACCCTAGGACACTACCTCACTTTTTTTAATGTATATTATTTCTGTTTTTTGAACTTTTTTAATCTATTCAATATACATATACTGTAATTGCTTCACTTACTTATTTGTTATTACTGTGTTATTATTATTTTATGTTTTTTCTTCAATATTATGTATTGCATTGAATTGCTGCTGCTAAGTTAACAAATTTCTTGTCACATGCCAGTGATAATAAACCTGATTCTGATCTTCCAGCAAGACAATGACCCCAAGCATAAAGCCAAAACTACACAAGAATGGCTTAAAAACAATAATGTTAATGTCCTGGAGTGGCCAAGTCAGAGTCTAGACCTCAATCCAACTGAGAATTTGTGGCTGGACTTGAAAAGGGCTATTCACTTACGATCCCCATGCAACCTGAAAAAACTTGAAAAGTTTTATAAAGAAGAATGGTAGAAAATTGTAGTGTCCAGATGTGCAAAGCTGATAGGGACCTATCCACACAGTCTCAAGGCTGTAATTGCTGCCAAAGGTGCATCTAACTTGAAGGGGGTAAGTAATTATGCAATCAGTTTTTCTGTATTTAATAATAACAATAAATTTAGGCCAATTTGAGAAATTTGTTTTCACTTTGACACAAAAGAGTTTTTTCTGACGTTCAGGGTAAAAAAAAAAGCAAATTTAAACCCATTGTGGTTTAAAGTTGTAAAACAATGAAACATGAAAACTTTCAAGTGGGGTGAATACTTTTTATAGGCACTGTGGACAAATAGTAGAAGAGAAGAAAATTATATTATCTCAAACAGACTAACAGGAGGGGTCATCACTTTCCCGGCTACGGCTTGACTCATGAAAGAGCCCAATGGGCGAGGGTAAAAATATCCTCATTTAGTGCTGTTTGGAGCAGTGCAGTTGTCTTAGTCTATTACTAAAAGTGCTCCTCTGTTCTGCCACAGTGGCATGCAGAGGGTGAGAAACGTGTCTAGAATTGCCAGGATTTTCTGTAGGGTCCTTTGTCCCAGCACAGCCTCCAGTGTGTCCAGTTTGACTCTTATAAAAGGGGCAGCGTTTCTGATCAGTTTATTGGGCCTGTTGGCATCACCCGTGTCGATACTATTGCCCATACACCACCACATCGAAGATAGTGATGGGATGTGAGAACCTCCTTGCAATTGCTGTCACCAAGGAGGCAGAGATGAGCAAATTAGTGGGTCTAAAGGTTGGCAGGTCCCCTGGTCCTGTTGGGAAGCATGAAAGAAATAGTGGAAGTTATAACAGCCGCGTTTATGATGATTTACCAAAATTGTCTGGATTCTGTGTAGGTCCCAGTAAAATGGAAGACAGTGAATATTACACTGCTATTTAAAAAATGATGTAGGAAAATGGTAAGAAACTATAGGCTAGTTAGCTTAACATCAGTAGTTAGGAAAATGCTTGAAGCTGCTTTTAAGGAAGAACTTGTAAGAAATCTGAAAAGAAGTGGTTATTTAGGCAGATACAGCATGGATTCATGAAGGGCAGATCCTACTTGACAAACTTACTGGAGTTCTTCAAGGATATAATGAGTGCAGTGGATAAAGGGGAACAGATGAATTTTGTATACTTTGATTTCCTGAAGGCATTTGATAAGATGGTGCAAAAAAAGACTTATCAAGTTTAAGTTTAATTGTCATTCAACCATACATGAATACCCATAAATACAACCAAATGAAACAGTATTCTTTGGGCCAAGGTGCAAAACACAGTACCAACAGTCACAGCAAACAGCACATATAGTTAAGATTACAGTAAAAATACAATCACCAAAGTATATATAGCCCAGGTCTCAGAGTGTCATGTCATGTAGGTTAATGGTGCATGGGTGAGGTCATGCTTCTGCAGGAACAAGCACACAGCAGTCTAATCATTATGCACCAGTGCAACGGCAAACAAACGCAATCCAGTTTGTCTTCCACTGACCAAATACTGGAGGGTAGCACTGACCAAAAAGTCCAGCCACATACCCAGCATGGATGACTGCCACATCACACCGCCTCCGGTGTTTCTTCTCCTGGGTGGCTGCAGCAGGCAACCCAGCGGCTTCAAGGCCTGTTCCACGCAACAACTGAGGCCACACACCTCCCATGCTGTCGGTCTTGGCAATGAAACGGTGAACTGGACTTGCAGTATTCTACATTACCAATGTTCAACAGGGTCTTAAGACCACAAGAAAATCGTCTGAGACAGTCATTGGCACCATTTGTTGGACCACGCACCACCTCCAGCATCTTCCTGTAGCAAGCAGCAACATGGAACACAAGAAGTCCAGTTCCATCGCTACACAGGAACTAGCTGGTGGTGTATACATGCAGTACTTGATCTTCACAATATCCAGTGGAATCTGACAAGCATAAAAAAGATGTAAAGGACAAACAATTGCACCTTTTTTTGGACCCAGAGAGGCCACTGGGACCGAGTGCACTGCCATCTTACCGGAAGATGAGAATGCATGGAGTCTGGGGTAAATTGTAGTATGGATAGAACATTGGTTACCCAATAGAAGGCTGAGAGTTGGGATAAGTGGGTGTTTCAATGGTTGTTAATCAGTGTGCTGGAAGGATTAATGTGGGGGCTACTATTGTTCATGATATACTGTACATTAACAATTGGCAAAGGGGGTCAAGTGTAGCATATCTCATTTTGCTGATGACACCATATTGAGTGGAAAAGCAAATTGTGCAGGGGATATGGAGAATCTGGACAAAGATATACAGTTTACAAGTGGTTGGCAGATGGAATACAATGTTGGCAAATCTGAGATCTTCCATTGTGGAAGGAAAGACAGAAGATCAGATTATTATTTAAATGATGAATTATTGCAGCACACAGTTGTGCAGAGGAACTTCAGCTGTTTATACATGATAGACTGGTTCAAGATGGCACTGGTGAATTTCAGTGACTTCTGGCTGGTGGCTGATGAAACAAGGAAATCAACTAAATACTTTCTAAAACACTCTTTTTCTGATAAACGATCATCGTAAGCAATAGTCTGTAACTTCCTTTTGGATTTGGAGCCAATTCAATGTGGCATGACCAAGGCGAGGCAAGGCAGCAGGCCCATCGCTGAGAGCAAGGAAGACCCAAGCTTTGATCAATTTCAGCACTGGGCCAAATTGGAAAGGTCGGGTACAGGCCAAATTGAGGCGGTGGGGTCCAGGCCTCAGAGCGTAACAAAGCAACTGATCCCAATGTTTGGACAAGTTAAGTGCTGGGCCGAACTGAAAAGGTTGGGTACAGGTCAAATCAAGGCAGCTGGGTCCAAGCCCTGGCGTGCATTGAAGCGACTGAACCCAATGTTTGGACGATGATTTAGGCACCAAGCTAGATTGAGAGGGTCACATTATTGGGGCCCGAAGTGAATCAACGGTCCTGTTCAGCTTACTACTCCATGAGGTTTACTCGGTTCTGCACTGAACTAAGGCTCTATGGACAAACTTCCATTGTGGACTTCAGTTTAGAATGCTATTGGCTTGCATTTATTGTTTGCATGAGTTGCTTTTCTCTCTGCACATTGGGTGTTTGGTGGTCTTTCTTAAATGGGGTTTTTTTGGGTTTCTTTGTTTTGTGGCTACCTGTTAGGAGCTGAATCTCAAGGTTGTATAATAAATGTACTTTGAAGTTTGAAGTTTGAACTTTGAGATATCACAGGTTGCTATGGGAAGTAAGGGACGAGAAAGCTGGGACCCTGAGTACAAGGTTAACGGTAGGATTCCTAGCATAGTACAAGAAAAGAGGGATCTTGAGGTCCAAGTCCATATGTAGATCCCACAAATTTGCCCGTGAGAGTTGACAGGTTTGTTAAGAAGAAGGTCTATGGTGTGCTGACCTTCAATAGTCAAGGGAATGAATTGAAAAACCATGAAGTAATGTTGCAACTCTGTAAAATTCTTGCTAGGCACACTATTGTGTTTGATTCTGATTGTCCCACTATAGGAAGGACATGGATGCTTTAGAGAGAGTGCAGAGGAGATTTGCGTAGATGCTGGTTGGATTAGAGGACATGGCTTATGAGGAAAGATTGAGCAAGCTAGTGCTTTTATCTCTGGAGCGATGAAGTTGAGGGGTGACATGATAGAGGTGTCATGATTAAGATTATGTCAAGATGTCAAGATTATGAGAGGTTTAAGTAGAGTGCACAGCCAGATACCTTTTCCCAGAACAGCAATAGCCAATACCAGAGGACATCTGTTTGAGGCAAGTGGAGGAAAGTTGAGGCGATATCAGAGGTAGTTTTTTTAACACAGAGAGTGGTGAATGCCTGTTATGCACTGTCAGCGATGATGGTAGAGGTTGATACAATAGGAAAATTGAAAATACTCTCAGATAGACACATGGATGTAAGAAAAATGGAGGGTTATAGACGTTGTAGAAAGGAAGGGTTAGAATGATTGTGGAACAGACTGATATTAGTTGGCACAGCATCGTAGGCAAAAAGACCTGTGCTGTGCTGTGCTGTACTATGTTCTATAAAACTTGACTTGCAGTGTTCTGTACAGTTCTGGTCACCACACTATAGGAATGCACTAGAAAGTCAGAAAAATTCACTAGGATGTTCCCTGAATTGAAGGAATTTAGTTGTGGGGTGTGCTGTGTTTGAATACTCTGGAGTGAAGGTGGCTGAGGAGTAACCGGATTGTAAGATTGTGTGAGGCATAGATAGCATAAATAGAAACCTTTTCCCAATGGTAGGGTAATCAAAAAAAAGAAGGAACAGGATTCAGGAGAAAAGTTCAAAAGTGCAAAGTACATTTATTTTCAAAGTATGTATACTTTATACAGCCTTGAGATTTGTTTCTTTACAGGCAGCCATGAAACGAAGAACCCTAATAGAACCCATTAAAAACAAAAGAAGACATCCAGGGTGCAGAGAGAGGAAAAAACAAAGCAAGCAAACAGCATTCAGAACTGAAGTTCACAACACCAAGCATCACTGCAGCTAATTCAGAAGTCCACAGAGGCCTACTCAAAGGCTTCAGTCCAGCAAAGAGTCGAGCAAACCTGCAGAGCAGTAAGCCAAATCAACCCGTTTCATGCTTTCCCCCTCGACCATTTTCATCCGGCCCAACTCTTAAATCACCCAAACCTCGGGTCGTTCCTCACCCTCCGTTTCAGGCTCCATTGACTGGATAAGGCCAGTACCCAATCTTTCCAATTGGGCCCAGCTCTTAATGGATCAACTCTCAGATCTTTTCTCACTTCACCTCACATCAGCTCTGCTTCATCGAATTACTCGACCTTTCCAATTCAGTTTGGCTCTTAAGTCTATCAGGCCTCAGATCTTTCCATGTCTCGCATTGCCTCCAACTACTCCAGCTTGGACTGGCTTCAACTATCCTGCCCCAGCAAGACTCCAATCACACCGCAAAAATGCAAAAATGGTTCTTACAGGCGATTCCACTCAACTCCACCAGGGAAGCCACAGACCACTGTTTACAGCATTTGTTTACCAGAAAAAGTGTGAATAACTAAGTATTTAACTGCTTTTTCATTTCATCGGCCACCAGCAAGTTATTGCTCAGACCGGTAAGTGCCATCTTAAACCAGAAGTGACTGGTGCCATAAGTAGGAGTCTTAAATGGATTTTGAGGGGAAGTGTTTTATTTATACATGGAGTATTTGATATCTGGATGTGGGGGAGTCAGATACAATCTCTAAATTTAAGAGGCTTTTAGACAGCCACACTAAAAGGCAGAAGGATGCAGACTTAGAGCAGGTAAATGAGATTAGTTGAGATGGGTAAGCAGGTTTTCGGGGGCATGATGGCCTGAAGTGTTCCTTTCTGGGTTGTGTAATTAATTGTATAACTCCATGACTGTAAATCTAGCAGAAAGACAGATCAGCGGCTCAAAATTGGCAAGGAGGAAAAGTCACTGAATGGGTTTGTGAGCAGGAAGAGGAGAGTGATAGCAGGAGGTGCAAAGAGCAGAAGGAAAGATTGAGGAAGTAAGTCAGGCAAGTAAGAAATCTGGAAGTTTGGTTCAAATGGTGCTTAAGAATAAAATGCCTTTATGTTCTATAAAATTAGATCATTCAAATACAGCGGTTGCAATGCTGCTAATATAACCACAATTATTATGGGAGTAACAGACGAAGATTAAATAACTGATTTAAAGATGGACTAGAAAGTTCTGAAATGCAGCAAAATAAAAGCAAATAAATGAATTTAACATAAACTCCTTGAAGTGATAATAAAAGTTACAATAATTGAACATTTATTCTGTAATATTTCTGGGAGTTATGTTTTTTCAGTAGATGGAGAGCTCATTGAAGAGTTTCTGTGCTTGAACCTTTTTGCTACAGCTTAATCCCTTTACAACCATATCCTTTGTGAAACCTTTTATTGGTAGTTTTTATTGTTCCATTGTCTTTATTCATAAACCCAATTAATCACTTGAAGTTTCAGTTTACAGCATGCTGGCAGTATATTAATGTTGTTTCTAACACAGAGAGGACTTTTGGCACATGAGCAAGTGACACTGTAAGTTACACTCCTGAATACTAATTAAGGTAGAAAAAGTTGTATATTCATTAAGTAATCAGACTTACGTTTTATTTGCTTAAGCTGTATGTAGTTCAATATTAAAGATGCATTTATTATATTTAATTTCTGTGCAACGAAATCGAGAAGATTGTATATTTGATCAACGACCAAATAATAAAAACAAATGAAATAGTTCTCTTTAAAGCAGCTGCCACATTTCTTTGTTTTCAGACAGTATATTCAGGACATGGATAATTCATCATTGTCAAAGGCTTGTTTGGAGACTATTATAAGCTAACATAAAGAGCTGATCGGTATTCAACATATTCATGAATCTGGTTACAAGATTATTCATACAGCTATGTTTTATTAATGTAAATTCTTTTTATTTACTCATGTTCTATAAGAAACAAAAAGGAAAAAAATAAGAAACACAACACCACCCAACTTTATTCACAGTTGACATAAAAGAACTGCTTTCAACAATTTGTGTCTGGGCCTCCTATTGAGGATGAAGCACATAGAAAAGAACTTGGCACCAGGGCTGTGATTCTTTGGTGCAGTCAGTGGCAGTTCAGGACCTGGGGCAGAGGAGACATCCTGGGAACAGTGGAGACTTAGTTAAAAGTTAGTTTACAGATTACCAGGCACAGTGGGTCTTTTAGTTCTTATATCACACTTGCTATTCTTGTTCATACAATTTTATAAATGAAGTTTTAAGTTATATTATTTTCAAACTATGTTATAAAAAATCCTGGAACATTACACTGGAATACATTATGGAACTGCTATGCATTTTTTATATAGCCCTTCATCTACACTCCTCTCAATTCTAAAAGCTGACTGGACACATCCACTGCTAGAGTTTGCAAGTACAACTCTGAATTTCCTTTCCATTCTCTAAGACAATGCAGGTCCACTGTACTGGCCCAGACCTGACTTGTGTACAGCCTGTATATACAAATGGAACAGTTGGGAAACTGGTTATCTGGATTCGTTGGTTTCTGTGAGGTTGCTGGCATCTTCCACTACACAAGAGTACCACAAGACCATAAGACAGAGGAGCAGAATTAAGAAATTCAGTCCATTGAATCATTTTCACCATTCCATCGTGGCTGATTTATTATCCCTCTCAACTCTATTCTCCTGCCTTTTCCCCATAACCTTTGTCACCTTCGTCAGCCTTTAAATATACTCAAAGACTTGGCTTCCACAGCTGGCCATGGCAATGAGTTCCACAAATTCACAACCCTCTGGTGAAAGAACTTCTTCCTTATCTCTGTATTAAATGTATGTCCCTCTACACTGATCCTAGATTCACCCACTATGGGAAGCATCCTCTGCACGTCCACTCTATCTAAGCCTTTCAATATCCGATAGGTTTCAATAAGATCTTCCCTCATTCTTCTAAACTCCAGTGAGTACGAGCCCAGACCCATGAAATGCTCCTCATATGTGGAATTATTCTCATGAATCTCTTCAGCACCCTCTCCAATACCAGCACATCTTTTTTTTTCATTAAGGGTCACAAAACTGGTCCCAGTATTCCAATGCAATCTGACCATTGCCTTATAAAGTCTCAGAATTACATTCTTGCTTTTATATTCTAGTCCTCTCAAAGTTAATGTTAGCATTGCCTTCCTTACCACCATCTTAACCTGCAAGTTAACCTTTAAGGAATTCAGCACAAGGACTCCCAAGCTGCTCTGCATCTCTGACTTTTGAATTTTCTCCCCATTTAGAAAATAGTTTAAGCTTATATTCCTTATACAAAAGTGTATGACCATACACTTCCCTACTCTATATTCCATCTGCCATTTCTTCTCCCATTCTCCCAATCTGTCTATATTCTTCTGCAGACTCTCTGCTTCTTCAGCGCTACCTGCCTCTCCACCTATCTTCATTTTGTCCACAACTTGGCCTCAAAGCTATCAATTCCATCATCCAAATCTTTGATGTATAATGTGAAAAGAAATCATCCAAATACTAATGAATGTCGACTCTACCAATCTCCGGCAACCAACTAGAATAGGCTCTATTATTTCCACTCTTTGCCTTCTGTCAGTTAACTAATCTATCCATGGTGGTATCTTTTCTGTAATACCATGGGTTCTTACCTTGGTAAGCAGCCTCAAATGCGGCATCTTGTCAAAAGGTCTTCTGAAAATCTAAGTACACAACATCCAATGACTCCATTGTCCTGTTATTTCCTCAAAGAGTTCCAACAGATTTCCCCTTTAGGAAACCATGCTGACTTTGGCCTACTTTGTCATGTGCCTCCAAGTACACCAAAAGCTCATCCTTAATAATGGATTCCAACACTTTTCCCAACCAGTGAAGTCAAGATAACTAGCCTATAATTTATTTTCTTCTGCTCCCTCCCTTTTTAAAAAGTGGAGTGACATTTGCAAATTTCCAGTCCTCAGAATCTACTGATTCTTGAAATGATCATTACTAATGTCTCCTCAATCTGTTCCACTGCCTCTTTCAGAACACTGGATGCATTCCATCTGGTCCAGATGACTTACCTACCTTCAAACCTTTAAGATTTCCAAACACCTTCTCCTTAGTAATAGCATAAGCACTCTCTTCTGCCTCCTGACATTCTTCAAATTTCTGGCATTTTGCTGGTGTCTTCTACAGTGAAGACTAACACAAAGTATTTTTTAAGCTCCTCTACCATTTCTTTGTCCCCCATTACTACCTCTCTAGTGTCATTTTCCAGTGGTCTGATATCCACTCTCATCTCTCTTTTACTCATTATATATTTGAGAAAACTTATGGTATACCTTTTATATTATTGTCTAACTACCTTAATATTGCTTCATTTTTCTCCTTCTGTCTTTTTAGTAGCCTTCTGTTGGTTTTCAAATGCCTCCATCCTCTAACTTCCCACTATTTTTTTCTATATTATATGCCCTCTCTTTTCCTTTTATGCTGTATTTGACTTCCCTTGTCAGTCACAGTTGCCTCATCCTCCCTTTAGAATACTTCTTTATCTTTGGGATGTACCTAACCTGTGCCTTATGAATTTCCCCCAGAAACACCAGCCATTGCTGTTTCTTAACTCTACCCACAAGGATTCTATATCTTTCTAAGGAGCCACCCCACCACCTCTACCTACCTCCCTGTCCTTTTAATACAATATGTTTCCTTGGATGTTAGGCTCTCAACTATGATCTTCTTTCAGCCACGACTCCGTGATGCCCACAACTCATGACTGTCAATCTCTAACTGTGCCTTCAGATCATCTATCCTACTCTGTATACTGCATGCATTCAAAAAGTATCATCAGGCAGGGTCTAAATCCAATATTTTTTTGCTACTTTTGATTCACCAGCCTTTTTGATTTTGCCCCCATGTTACAATTCAACTCATCCCACTGACAGATTGATGCCCTATCATCTGCCTATTCTTCCTCCCAGTCTCACAACACAATGCATCGACTTGTATACCAGTTGTCCCAACCTCAGCCCTATCCCTCAGGTTCCTATCCCCCTGCAAAATTAGTTTAAACTTTCCCAGCTGCTCTAATAAATCTGCCCGCAAGTATATTGGTTACCCATGGGTTCAGGCGTAACCAGTCCTTTTTGTACAGGTCATACAGTGCTTTCCCCAGAAGAGATCACAATGATCCAGAAATCTAAAACTTTGTCCCCTATGTCACTTCCTCAGCCATTCATTCATCCTGACTAGTGCTGCTTTCCTACTAAAACTTAATTTTTAATTATTTGCAATATTTTGTTTGTTCATGATTTCTTGACAATTTTGGAAACTAAATGTGGGTATTTGCTTTGAAAACAAAGTTGTCACTGCAAATGATGGCCAATGTGCCTTTGCAACTTTATTGCAATCTACTGGTGGGGTTACAGCAAGCAAGAGTTTATCACAATTTACCAAGGTGGAGTGGTAGCAAGAGCTGGGTTTATCCTGGGTCTGTGTGTTGTGCACTAAGCCACTATAGCATTAGGTGCATGGAGTCCTTCCTATTCTGCTGAAATTGTGATTTTGTTCCAGGGAGGGAATAATAGAAAAGAACGTTTACCTTAGGTGAAAAACTTGGAAGTAAACCTTTGCGTTAATGTACAATTTTGATCAGTTCCTGGAAAAATAGTTGCTCGTGGTGTCTACATTGCCTTCCGAGAGGTTGTGTTGACTGATTATCATTGATTAAGAAGTTGGTTGACAGTTTCAATATTTGTTAAACAAACAAGTTCTGAAGATTGAGTAAGACCAGGTAACTTATAGAATGTATATTCAGCTTTTGTTTGTGTGTGCAGTGGTATGTAGAGAGGAAGTAACGGCCAAAAATATCCAGGTGATTTCATTCATTCAGCTTTTGTTTTTTTAAAGATATATATTAATTTGCTGACTTCTTTGGTTTCAAAATTCTGCTTTATAATTCTTCATTAAAATAAAATTGAAGCTAACATGTGAGTTGCGAATTTTGCTTTTTATGTTTGTGGTGACTAAGATGTGATACAAAATATAACAACACACTGAACCACTGCTTTTGTTTCTTTACATATAAGCTTTCTAGTGCTTGTTCACCAGTTCCATTCGCGGTAAGCTCTGAACCAAACAAAGCTTTACACCAGCAACATATCCTGTATTTGTGCTGCTTCTTATCGGCCATGTCCTCAATGACATCAATTAACTTCTTGGCCACAAATAGATTGAGCAAAGGTATTAGATTCTGTTGTGTAAGGTTTCTATTTGCTACATGATAGCTTAGAAATTAAAAATCAATTGTTAAAACCAATGAAGTGAACCAGCGTGCTGCTTAAGTTAGATGTCTCTATGCCGCATTTAAGTGTGCATACATATTCAGAAACCACACAGGGCTCGGGCACAGGAGCAAACCACTAAAGAGTGTGAAATCCTGCTCCTGTGATAGTAAACAGTCCCAGTGCTACCTGTGTTGTTGTCAGGGAATTCATCGGTGAACTAAATCTTTCAATCATCAGTGATGGGTCCAATGGCCCGAACATTCCCCAACACGTTGCCCCAAAGTAAATGTTAGACAGATGATGATGGTGTTAACACAATACTAACAAGTTCTGTGTATCTTTCTAAATGAGTTAACAACAGTTGTTAACAAGGATGGATTTCTGATACAAAACGCACGACGCAGCTTTTTTTATCTGATACTAGTTTGCAAAAATGATGCCAGTAATAATGAAAAACACAAAATTTATTTCTGCTCAGATTTTCAAACCATTAGTCTGACTCACAAATTACATTGCTCTCTCACAAATAAAATGGATTTAATTTTGTTGAAAGATTAAACTGAACCCTGTTCCGATGGTCAGGTTCATGACATGGGCAGGATCCTACACAGATCTTCACAGCGCCAGGCAATTTGAGTCAGATCCCCCTCGAAATTAAACGGCCAAAAGTGCCAGAAATCATGAAGTGTTCACCATGTCAGAAGGAAGTTAAAAAACACACAGGAGAATGATAAATAACAAAAGAGGTGCGCTCATTGTTATGCATGCAAAGATATGAGGACTTAAGGCCATAAAATACATGAACGCCTACACTTAGTGGGACACCAGGAATGCAGCCAAGCACCACTACAAGGTTCAAATGCCAAAGTCACATCAATAAACGAAATATACAGAACTGTGCAGAAGTCTTAGGCACATATATATACTGTAGCTAGGGTGCCTATGACACTTGCACAGTACTCTGTTTGTCAGCATGAAGCTGAGACCGAGTTTGGGAGCAGAGGATATTGTGAATGGTGAGGGTGGAGCATTTCGGGAGGGATGTAGGACAGGTGGCAGAGAAGGAGTGCCAGTGGTGGAAGGTGGGATGGGTGCAGACACAAACAACCCCGGGACATCAGGCAAAGTCATTTGATTCCAAACAATTAGTTTATTGATCCTTACAGAATATCTCTCTGGTGCTTCCTGCTCCCCCCACCCTCCTCCTTTCCCCTCTCCCTGCCTCGTTCCCACTCTCAGTCCACAAAAGAGATCTATATCAGAATCAGGTTTGTCATCAGTCACATATGGCATGAAATTTGTTTTTTTTTTGCGTGTGGTGCATTACTGTGCAATACATAAAATTACTACAGTACTGTGCAAAAGTCCCAGGTACCCAAGCTATACATATGTGCCTGAGACTTTTGCACAGTACTGTGTCACCTCACTTTGCTAGTAGAGCAAGTTTTAACCATCACATTAAGCAGGAACGCATCACATAGCATATCTAAGCCGGTATTTGCCTCACAAATAAGCACACCTCACACTGAAATCAGGTTTCCCTCATTCTCAGAAACTCCAAATCAGGATCTTTGTAGGCTGTCTTTGCGGAGCGACATATTATGAAACCTTATGTCCCCACAGGTTTACACATATCTCCTTGAAAGCTTCCTGTCATGAGTTCCCTTTGCACAAGAATATTGCCTCCTGTAGGTACTGTTCTTCCAAAGATTGTGCAGGTACCTCTGCCCCTCTGAAAGAAATTTGCCACATTCATTCCACTAATAATAATCCTGAAACAGAATGGTTTTAAACAAAAGGGCTGTTATTGCAGCTGTGGAACAAGTACTTGCAAATTTCACAACTTCTTAGAGCTTTTTAGCGGATTAAAGAAATTGCTAATATTGTTTTAATGCTGAACAGATAGTCCAATATCTTCAATATTACGTTCTTTTTGTTCATCTGGGAGAATGACACCAGAGCATTCAAAACCTTGCCTAACTACTTCAGATCTTATCTTGGATATCTTTCTCTGATGGATAATATCCCATTCTTTCCAATTAATCCTGTCACCAACTTGACACACCAAGGCAATGCTATGCCAGATTGGCCTTATTGTTGAAGTGAGAGTTCACAACTGAGATCAATAGCATAAGAAGATAATATTTTTAATGGGACAGAAGGCCCAAAATTCATGATCAAAAGACCTTAAACCTAGCAGCAGAATTAGACTGTTGGCCCATCAAATTTTCTCATCATGGCTGATTTATTGCCCCTCCCAACCCCATTCTCCTACCCTCTCCCTATAACTTTTGCCACCCTGATTAATCAAGAACCTATCAACCTCTGCCTTAAATATATCCATTGACTTGGCGGCGGATTCCACAGATTCACCACCCTCTGACTAAAGAAAGTTTTCTTCGCCTCTGTTCTAAATGGTCATCCCTCAGTTCGGAGCATGTGCCCTCTGATCCTAGATTCTCCCACTGCAGGAAACTTCGTCTCCACATCCACTTTGTCCAGAACTTTCAAAATTCGATCAGTTTCAATGAGATTCCCCTCACTCTTCTAAAATGCAGCGAGTACAGGCCATCAAATGCTCCCAATATGTTAACACTTTTGTTCCTGGGATCATTCTCGTGAACCTCCTCTAGATCATCTCCACATCTTTTCTTAGATAAGGGGCCCAAAACTGCTCACAAGACTCCAAACTCAGTCTGCCCTGTGCCTTATGAAGCTTCAGCTTTACACCCTTGTTTCTGTGTCCTGGTCCTTTCAAAATGAATACTAACATTGCATTTACCTTGCTTATCACTGACTCAACTTGTAAGCTAACCTTTCGGGAATACTGCACAAGGACTCCCAAGTCTCTGTGCACCTCAGAATTTTGAATTTTCTCCCCATTTACAAAACAGTTCATGCCTTTATTCCTTCTGCCAAAGTGTATGACCAAACACTTCCCTACATTATATTCCATCTGCCACTTCTTTGCCCATTCCGCCAATCTCTCTAAGTCCTTCTATTGACACCTTGCTTCCCCAACATTATTTTCTCTTCTGCCTTCATATCATCCACAAACTTAGTCACAAAGCCATCAATTCCTTTAACCAAATTATCAACAAACTACATGAAAAGAAATGGTCCCAACACTCACCCCTGCAGTACACCATTAGTCACTGACAGCCAACCAGAAAAGGCCCCTTTTAATGCCACACTTTGCCTCCTGCCAGTCAGCCAAACTTCTATTTATTCTAGTACTTATCCCGTAATACATGGGCTCTTATTTTGCTAAGCAGCCTCATATGCAATACCTTGTCAAAAGCCTTCGGAAAATAAACAACATTCACTGACTCTTCTTTGTCAAACCTGCTTGTTGTTTCTTTGAAGAATTCCAAAGATCTGTCACACAAGATCTCTCCTTTAGAAAAAAAATGCTGACTTTGGCCCATTTTGTCATGCGCATCCAAGTACCCCGAAACCTCATCCTTTATAATCAACTCCAACATCTTTCCAACCATTAAAGTCAGGCTAACTGGCATATAATTTCTTTTCTTCTGCCTTCCCTTATTAAGGAGTAGAGTGAGATTTGCAATTTTCCAGTCCTCAGGAACCATTCCAGGATCTAGAGATTCTTGAAAGATCATTACCAATGCCTGCACAATTTCTTCAGGTACCTCTTTCAGAACCCAAGTGTATAGTCCATCTGTTCCAGGTGACTTATCCACCTTCAGACTTTTCAGCTTCAAAAGCATCTCCTTTGTAGTAGCAACAATACTCACTACTGTCCCTCTAACACTCTTGAATTTCTGGCATTCTGCTGATGTCTTCCACAGTGAAAAATAATGCAAGATCCTCTTCCAGTTCCTTGTACTCCATTACTTCCTCTCCAGCATCAATTTCCAGCATAATGACATCCACTTTGGTCTTTCTTTTACTCTTCATATATCTGAAAAAATGTTTTGTATCCCCTTTTATATTATTGGCTGTCTTACCTTCATACCATCACCTATCACATGACACACTTCAAAGATCTACTGTCCACAGTAAAGAAGAGGAAATTGAGATGGTAAGGCCACATAACAAGATCAAGTGGACTCTCAAAGAAAAAGGGGAAGGGAGAGGAAGAGATAGGCAGATAACATTTGCAGAGTGGATCTGCAACGCAGGTACTCGCCCACAACATTAAGAGATGGAGGCAGCTGGTGCTGCACTCATCTGTACAGGGCCCCTACAACTCAGGCGGGTTGTGTGATCCACAACTGTGACTTTCACATTTCATCTTTTCTCTCTTTATGGATTTTTCAGTTGCCTTTTGTTAGTTTTTTAAAACTTCCTAATCTTCTACCTTCCCACAAATTTTTGCATTATGTGCCCTCTCTTTTGCTTTTATGCTGTCTTTGACTTTCCTTGTCAGCCATGGCTGCCTTATCCTCCCTTTAAAATACTTCTGTTTCCTGCACCTTCTGAATTTCTCCCAGAAACCCCACCTATTGCTGTTCTGCTGTCATCCCTGTCAGTGCCCCCTTCCAAACAACTTTTCCCAGCTCCTCTCTCATGCCTCTGGAATTTCTTTTATTCCACTGTAATGCTTCTCCTCTCAAAGTGCTGGATAAATTCTATCATATTATGATCACTGCCTCCTAAGGGTTCCTTTATCATAAGCTTCCGAATCAAATCTGGATCATTACACAACACCCAAAGCAGAATTGCTATTCTCCTTATGGACTCAACCACAAGCTGCTCTAAGAAGCCACCTCAAGGGCATTCTATAAATTCCTCTTCTTGGCATCCAGCACCAACTGGATTTTCCCAATCTACCTGAATATTGAAATCCCCCATAATCATTGCAACATTGCCCTTTTTACATGCCTTTTTTATCTCCAGTTGTAATTTGTAACACACATCCTGCCTACTGTTTGTAGACCTGTTTATAATTTCCTTCAGTGTCTTTTTTACCCTGACAGTTTCTTAACTGTACGCACAAGGATTCTACATTTTCTGATCCTATGTCACCTCTTTCTAAGGATTTGATTTAATTTTCACCAATTGAGCCAGCCCATCCCCTTTGCCTGCCTGTCCGTTCAATATAATGTGTATCCTTTGATGTTAAGATCCCAACTATAATCTTCCCTCAGCCACAACACAGTGTAGCCCACAACATCATAACTGCCAATCTCTAACTATGCTACAAGATCATCTACCTAATGCCGTATACCATGTGTACTCAAACATAATACCGTCAGTCCTGTATTCATCACCCTTTTTGATTTTGACCCCATGTTACAGTGCAATTCATCCCACTGTCCGCAATTTCACCCTATCATCCACCTATCCTTCCTGACAGTCTCACTATGCACCACATTCATTTGCTTGTATACCAATTGCCCATCCTCAGCTCTATCCCTCAGGTTCCCATCCCCCTGCCAAATTAGTTTAAACTATCTCCAACAGCTCTAGTAAACCTGCTGCTAGGGCATGGGTCCCCATTGGGTTTAGATGTAACTGTCCTTTTTATGCAGATCATGCCTTCCCTAGACGAGATTGCAATGAGCCACAAATCTGAAACCCTGCCCTATGCACCAGTTCCTGAGCCACGTATTCTTCTCCCAAATCACCCAGTTCTTACCCTCACTGGCACATGGCGCAGGCATCAATCCAGATATCACTATGCTGGAAGACCTGCTTTTCAGCTTACTGCCTAAGGACTCCTCCTTTTTCCTACCTATGTCATTGGTGCCAATATGTAACATGCTTTCCAGCTGCTCCCCCTCCCCCTTTAGAATGCCATGGTCCGAATCCAAAATATCCCCGACCCTGGCTCCTGGGAGGCAACATGCCATCTTGGTGTCTCTTCCTTGTCCAGAGAAACAGCTTTCTGCTTCCCTAGTTATTGAACCCCCTCTCACTACTGTAATCCTCTTCTTCTCCCTTCCCTTGGAGCTACAGAGCCAGACAGTGCCAGAGACCTAGTCGCTGCAGTTTCCATTTGGTAGGCTGCCCTTCCTCCTCTCCCCCCATTGTATCCAAAGCAGTATACTTATTTTAAATTGTTATTATTTTAAAGTGGTTATTTATTACTATTTATTTATATTTGCATTTGCACAGTTTGTTGTCTTCTGCACTCTAGTTGATCTTTCATTAATCCTGTTATAGTAACTATTCTATAGATCTGCTAAGTATGCCCACAGACAATTGAATCTCAGGGTTGTATATGGTGGCATATATATACTTTGCTAATAAAATTTACTTTGAACTTTGAACTTATTATTGAGGGAATGGCTACAGCAGTACTCTGCAAAGACTGGCAATTCCATTTCCCGCTCCTGATAGTCATCCAGGGACCTGCCTCCTGCTGCTTAAGGGTGACCAGCACCGTGTAGCTGCTATATCTCACCTGCTCATTCTCCTGCATGAGGCAAAGGTCATCGAGCTGCAGTTCCATTTCCTTAACACAGTCCCGAATGAGCTGCAGCTCAATGTACTTTGTGCAGATGTAGTTATCAGGGAGACTGGAGGTCTTCCAAATTTCCCACATCTCACACAAGGAGCATACCACCGCCTCCGGATCTATTCTCAATGCACAAGCCATATACTAACAGAAAAAATAACTTACTTGGAACTTTCTTTCTACTTTCTCAGAACCTCTGCCTGTGTTTGCTGGAGCCTGTTCTCACCTAAGCCTACTCTAAAAATGCTCAACTCCAACAATGGTCACTCCACTTACACCTCCTGTGCTGTGCTGATTGCTTCTCAGCAAGAAAAGCTGAAAAGTACCCGATCTCTTTTTAAGCCTCACCCTGCATTACCAATGAATGACTGCTCGAGCTGACTACTGCCCACCGAGAAAGTATTTGCATATTGCAAATTGCATAAGAAAATCACAGAGGATATGAATCATCTGTGCAGTGGCAGTTTAGTGGTCACCTTCGAGCACAATCAAATCTCTACCCATTGAATTCAGTGTGTTAATTTACACTCTCACCAATGTCCTGTCCTTACCCTGACCTTTCAATTTCCATCAAACATCTTGTGTTCTTCACTCTTTAGCCTTATCTTCTCTACCTCGCAAACCTGCAGGCTATTGGGAATGCAGATTGCAAATGGCCTTGCTGTGCAGAAATTCACCCCTAAATCCTCTGTGTTGCTTTTATCTCCCTCTCCTAATTCTTATACCCTCTTGCAGCTCCCTCCTTCCAATTATTTCTCCACATCTTACATTTCTACTCAGTGAATATTTTCTCTATGAAATTGATTACATATTTCCAATGACAACGTAGAAATGAATTACAAATTCTTTTCAATGCGAAATACCAAGCAAACATACATATTAAAAAATACAACGAGGACCCATTCAAGGGGCAACAAGCAAAGACTGGTCTTCAATATGCAATATCCTGAAGAGGATTTCAAACTGTACTCATTTATACAATAACAATTATTTTGCAGTGGTATCTAGTTCAGATTTAAGCTGAACGAATAGCTGGCAGCAATTCCTAATCCTTATAATAACTGTGATAAAGTACTTTACCATGTCAGTTCCATTTGGGCAAATCATAGCCAACTCACCCTGTAATGATGTACTTTTATGCCAAAACATTAGAGTATACAAAAAAAAATTACAGGAACAGACCAGCAGGCACCTCAGTCTTGTTCCATCTTTCAATAAGATAGTTCAACATTCAGCTTTGTATTCCTGTCCCTGGACCCCTTGATTCTCTTGCTACTCTAACATCAATTAAGATTGCAGATGACTTCTTGAGCAGTGTCAGATTTTCACATCTCAGTGATACTTAATTAAAGTGATTGAAACAATAATATTATAAGAGTCAGTCAAATGAAAAAAAATCTATGGCCCTAACCAAGATATTTAATTCATACAAAAAGCCACAACCAGATTGAGTTGTTAAAAGAATGGTAATGTTTACCATATTTGTCGCTTTCATGATAAACAACTAAAAACTTTAACAGATTTTTTGATAAATATCTGGTAAATTTGGAAGAGTTTTCCAATGATTCAAAACAATTAGAAACAGCAGCATACTAAATTAAATTCTCTGAACTTTGGGTTTCACTTAATGTCTGCTCTAGTTTTAACAGCCTTGAATATGTCATGATGCTTTGACTAATAGATTAAATATAATCTACTTGTATTGTTCTTTGCAGAAATTATTTATTTACAAAAAGTGCTTTAGAGAGCAACTAAACCCTTATTTCAAAATATCTCAAAAACAACAGTCCAACGAGGAGACGCAAAAACGTTACTAAGAAAAGATGCAGCTGAATTCACTCTAACTAAATTGTCTAAGGGGAGGGTGATAAATCTTCCAGATTCTGAATGCCTTCCAAGTGCTTTAGAGAAAACATAATGGGCTGAAGCTTACAGGGATGAAATCAACAGTTCCAATCCAAATTACTGACTTTCAACTATTGAAACTTGGACACTAACACATGCACCATCAAGCATAAAAGTCAACGATTTACAGAGTGACAGATGTGTCAGATTCGTTACACTTGCCACTGCTGGATGCACATCCTTGGGTCCAAACCTTGCTCGAATTATCCAGTAGAAAGCTGGGCATTTGCCACTCAGATACCAAACTATGTCAGACCTGGAATCGGATGGCCTATCGATTTCATTACAGTTGAAGAAGATAAATATTATTTTACTCGATGCAATATTTATAATCATTTCTAAATGTTCTTTGGTATATTTAATTATTTCTTATTTTTGTTTAATATTATTCCATAATTAACTTCAATTTAACATTTTTAAATGCCAGAAACAATTAAAAGTTTTTGACTAAAGGCAAAGCTCAAACCTTATATTGCCTGTCTGAAAACTGTCTCAAACCTGAATTGTTAACTGTGTTTTTCTTTCCACAGATACTGCCTGAACTGTTAAACCTATCCAGGGTTTTATGTTCTTTGTTGTTTCTTGTAAAGTTCAATATTCAAACATTCAAAGTACATTTATTATCACAGTATATGCAACTGTGAAATTCATCTTCTCACAGGCAGCCACAAAAACAAAGAAACCCAAAAGAACCCATGAAAAAAGACCACCAAGCATCCATTGTGCAAAAAAAGAGAACAAGTTGTGCAAACAATAAAAAGTAAACAAGTAACACTCAGAACTAAAGTTCACGAAAATGTAGTCCACAGCCACAAAGCCCATTCATCGCTGAAGCCAGTCCAGGAGCCCATTAGTTGCAGGCTACAGCCTCAGTTCAGCACAGAGATAGTAAACCTCATGGAGCAACGAGCTGTACACCGTCCCACCAAGGACACAATCTCACTGTACTCCATTTGAATTGCTGCTGAGACCTTGCAACCTGAGTCAAGGTTGTGCAGGACCTAGGGACATTGGTCCTCCTCCTGTGATGTGCAGAGACCATGTCAGCAACCAAGGCAGCAAGATGAATGAAACAAATGTTTTGCAATCTCTCACAAAATTTGAACAGCAGTTGTCTACTACAGGCCAATTTTTTCAACTTGCATAATAAAATAAATAAATTTTACATGAAAAGGGAAACTGGGGTTCCATGTCACGTTACATTGTGTTATGAAAAGAGTTGTTGGGAATCATTACATTACTTGATTGTGATGTCACATGGGTAAAAGAGTGAAGAATCAAAAGGCTGAAAAAGAGAATTCCATACTACCTATCTAGTCTACATTCTGCATAAAATTTGCTGTAATGATGTGCAACTAGATGGTATTTCCAGAACTATTAGTAAAATATTACCAAGACAACAAAACATACATCAGAATCAGAATCAAGCTTAGTATCACCAGCACATGTCATGAAATTTGTTGTCTTTGCAGCAGCACTACAATGTAATACATATTGAGAGAAAAGTAATTGCAAATTACAGTGTGTATGTGTGTGTGTGTGTGTGTGTGTGTGTGTGTGTGTGTGTGTGTGTATATATATACAGTTAAATTAAATAAGTAATGCAAAAATAAAAACAAAAAAAATGTAGTGAGTTAGTGTTTGTGGAGTCAATGTCCATTTAGAAATAGGATGGCAGAGGGGAAGAGACGTTCCTGAACCATTGAGATTGAGTGTTTGCCTTCAGGCTTCTGTACCTCCTTCCTGGTGGTAGCAATGTGATCAAGGCATGTAGATATTATTTTTGACCACTTATATCCTTTGTATGCAGGAAAAATATGGAGAATTGCATTTCAATCTATGCAGGGAAGTTCTGACAAAAGATGACAAAAGGGAACCAAGCCAAATTTAAACTCTTAGAGAAGCCTCTAGATCTGGTGCACCAAGAGGGACACAAGAAGACACTGGGACAATTGTGTTTTAAAATAAGTGCATTTTGGCTGCATGAAATGATATTTTATTTTAGAAGTATTGCATGGACTTGCATTTTCAGTCCTCAGATATCAGACATCTTCTATACCATTCAGTATTACAAAGTTAGTGTTTCCTTCTCACTTCTGATATCAGCTTTTGCAGCTTTATGCACCAGGAAACTATTGTACAATTTACGATTCTTTCACTTTGTCACTATTTTGTAGAATAGAATATTACATAAGTCCAATGCGGGTCCCTGAAACTTACTATTTGAAAGTCTGGTAGAGCAGAAAACCTCTTCACATTTGAAAAATACCTGGTTGAACACTGGATGTGTCATAAACTTCAAGGTTATGGATTAAGCGCTGAAAAGAAAGATTAGCCTGAATGGCTTTTTCTCGGTCAGTTTAGATTATAACAGGGAAAATGGCTTATTTCTCTCATTAACTGGCAATGGAGTAAACTATGTGTAAGCTACATGTGATTAAAAAGAGTTAAAAGCAATAGAAATCTGCCAAATATGAGAATCTTCTCTAAAATGAAGAACAGCTGGTTTAAAGTGGAAAGCATCAATTTATCAAGGTGATGAAAGAAATGACAACTGATCCCTCAAATCATAACAAACGTGCCTGTCCCACTCTTAGCCGTGGTAAAAAGACAAAGCAACAACTGTATTATATTTACAGAGAAAAAGAGAGCAATCATAAGAGTCTGCTTTTCTTTTTTTAATTATTTTGTCTTAGTGTTTCATAATATATTCATTAGGCTAGATTTGACATTCCACGGTATTTAATATTTTTTTATCTTTTGAAAAGGATATGAAGGAAAGCAACAAAGATAATTCTGTCTGACCCAGTTAAGATCTTTGGATCCGCCATGAACTGCGTACAGCAACACAAATCCTACAAAATTGAGTGAAGATTTCTCCCAAACTTTAGAAAAGGTATAATTAATTTCCAAATAGAAGATGTTAGTTGTATTCTCAAAAAAAAACTAAATCCAAAGGCTAGGAACTCAAAATGCTGTTTATATAGGTGGTAATTATAAGTACGATGGAGACAAATTTCTGTGAGCAGTCAAATTTGAGAGGAGTGTTGCAGTTTCAATCTGAGGTCCATCAGAATATCTGCTTCACCTCAGAAGAGGGAAACAAGGCTGTGTATGTGTGACTGAAGCCCTTTAACAATAAGTTTTAATGGAGATGTCACCTGCTCCTGAGTCCTTGTTACTTCAGGCTTGAGATACTCCCTTTTCAATTTCTTATTGATAGGAGTGGCATCAAAGCTGGCTTAAATAGACTGCTGTAAAATGTAGTCAAAGGAACTCACTTCAAGGACAGGGTCACATTTGAAGAGGTCTTCAAAAAGCTCCTTCCATCAGGTGTTCCCTACCTCTCTGGGCCTGATGAGTTCACTGCTTGATCTCTGTGGCATGTGGCCTGTATTAAGAACCTGCAGTCCCTACATTTATCTCAATAGCCACTTCCAAATCTATGACGCAGAGTGATATTCTCATCCTCATTCCCCAGGGATTCCTGAAGAGAGGAAGCATTAAAGTACTGTGCAGAATATAAGGAAAACACACGAGCACTAGAAATTAGGACTACGAGTAAGCCAGTCAGCCCCGTGAGCCTGTACCACCATTCAATACGATCATGGCTGACCTATGCTCACCTCAACTCCTCTTCTATGTCAGTTACCTACAACCCTCAATTTTTTGATCATTCAAATAGTAACCTAGAGTAACACATTTAAAATGCTGGCAAAATTAGCAGATCAGACAGCATCTATGAAAAGAATAAACAGTCAATGTTTTGGAACAAGGTCCTTCACCAGGACCTATCTCTAATCTGCCTAAATGAGACAGAAGTGCTGAGATGTTATTGACTTGATCAGTTTGCCAATCTGTTCCAATTTCCAAATCAGAAATACATGTAATAGGCAAAAGCACAAGGATATATACTGTATGTGTTGAATATGGGCAGGATTCTGCTCTCTTTTTTCCCCCCTGATGGGAACTGGTGTACATATGGCAGCATAGAAAAGAAATTATCTATATACTACTCATTATTGTGCTCAAGGTGTTTCAGTGTGAGCATTTGAGAAGTGCTCAAGTCTTATCCTGTTGGTATTCCAACCGCGGCATTAAAATATTAATCACCAATGCAATGTTGTAGATGACTGAAGGAATCTCATACATGTCCTACAAATCATTCATGGTATTGAAATTTGGAAAAAATTGTGAGGTGTTCTCTGCTTTTAAAAACACTGTTTTTAATTTATTCTGTTTTATCTTCAGTAATGATAAAAATAGAGATCAAATAAATAATAACTTATTTAACAAGGATTTGTTTTACTCACACATTATATCGCATAAGAATATTCAATCCTTATTGTCATTTCAGTCAATCACAACTCAGGTACAAGTTAGTATATAGCAGGGCTTTGTTCATTCATAATTATGGAGAATCTTACAGGGAGATTTGACGTTTCAAACATTTTTCTAAATATTGACAATAGAAGTTCCAAAAATCTAAAAAAATGTTGCACTTTTATGGAACTGTCATAAGGATGATTTCCTGTTCTCAGTTTTCTTTCCAGGGTATTTAGTACTCTGAATTATTCAATAGTTATTTGATCACAAGAGCTGCCTATGTACTTTGTTAACTGAATGAAGAGCGGATTACAATTCAGGAAACATATGGTATTTATTACATTTTTATATTTAGCAGTGACAGAAAAGTATGCTAATATTTAAAAAGCAAATTCAGCACATATATATGTGATCTTATGTTTCCCACTGTAGTAGTGATGAGCTGCTTTGACTAGAATAACTTGATGAAAGGTCTCTGTAGTTCCTGGTGGATTCCTGTAGAAAGGAATATACCTACTGTCCAGTGTTAAATGGACATGGTAAAAACATTCAAACGTACACGTGAAATTATCTATAGCTCTTACGAGCCCTTTACCTCATAAATCACATATAATTGTTGAATTATGAATGTTCTGTCTCATTTAGTCTCCTGAGGAAAGTGATTAACCACATGAGAAGCTTCTCGAAAGAAAAAAGTCGTGTGTAATTTATCTCTGGCACCTTAATATTATTTATTAAAGTGTCAATTTAATATTAATGATATCCATGCTTCACAGCAGTCAACATAATTTGGAGAGTATATAATCATAAATTTCAGTCAATTCCTAACCAGTTATTCATCCAGCTGTGTTTTAAAAAAGTCTTCACATTAACTCTGAGCCAATAGACATTTTATACAGTATGCTGTAGAAAAAATATGATTGCTACATTCCACATGCTTTTGTTTCTATTGATAAAAATATGATTTTAGATACTGTAAGTACCATGTTTATATACTGTTTTTTGTGCATTTTAGAATCAATGGTCAGTTATTGAATGTCTTTTGCAGTGGAAAAATTGTGAATTATGATCATGTCTGTTTCTTGGAACTTACCAGGTGGTGCCAGCAGCAAAGGCACGTATCCTTTGGCAGTTATGTAAATGCAATTAATAAAGTTTAAAGAATGCTCAGCCTACATGCTATAACACCTTAAAATAAGTGTTACCTCCTCTAATAACATGAAATTTTTAAAAATAATTGCTGAATTAAATTTAATCCATCTAAGTTAAGTTCCATTCTCAGCGCAGAATTGTGACGTACCGTGCACATGTGCTCATATGGATTAAAGATTAATGATTAGCTTGACTTGCCATGAGTACATCGTAACATACAGTGAAATGTGTTGTCTTTATCAAATCAAATCAGTGAGGACTGTGCTGGGGAGCCCACAATTGTTGCCACACTTCCAGCGCCAACATAGCATGCCCACAACTCACCCACCCTAATCGTATTTCTTTTTGAAACGTGTGAGGACACCAGGCACCCAGAGGAAACCCACGCAGTCTCAATGATAACGTACAAACTCCTCGCAGAGAGAAATGGAAATTAAATCTTACAGCTGGCACTGTAAAAGTGTGGCATGGCTTCGCTACTGGGTTGCCCTACACCATGGGAATGATTCAGCTCCTAATCACTCTCCAGCAATTTTGGCCTTGTGCTTGTGATTATACCAGACTGGAACTACAGTAATCAATTTTTTTATCATGTTATTCCAATCCAAATTTGCAAGTTGCATCACACATAATTGGTTACCCTTAGAGAAAACAGTACATGACCCCAGTAAAGTTAAACACATAGAAGAACATCAGGATGAAAGGGAGAAGTTAACTGCTTTGTAAATACTGGAAAAGTATTACAGATTTGAGAAATGATAGGGAGCTGATGTGTGCAGAGCTGTGGGAATTGACCCAAATATGACACCATCCTTCTACATTTACCAAACCATCTTCCCAAATTTTCGTATATCATTTAGTAAAGCCCTAAGAAGTTTCCAGGAACAGGAGGATTTTAGTTTAAAGTCCAAGGCAGCAGCACAGACAGATCAAGTGGCTTAGAAGACATATAGAATACTTGACTAAATTAGACAGTGAATATTGAGTTCTTTTTTTTTAATCAAAAACCGGCCAATAAAAAGAATAGAATATAACCTTTAAACTATTAAAATAAGAACATGTATGAGTACTGTTACGACACCAGCTTTAGCTAACAAATTAGCGTGGTTACTTGGACTGAATTATGTGTTAGCTAAAAACTATTATAGCACTAATATAGTATTGAGCTGCAATAAGTTGTATAATTAAAACCAAATCTTGATCCTCAATAGTCTAAGACACTATAAGTGAACATGGATCAAAGACTCAACAAGGGAAAAAAGTTCCTGTTGTTTTATCTTACTTAGATAACACAACCCTTTTATTAACTCACCAAGTGTACAAAACCTGTTTAAGTACATACATTTTTAAAAGAAAGATCCCTTGCAATTTATACTTCTACATTGTAGTGTATTTCCTTGTCACATGAATGTTAATTGAACATCAGTAAATATACGCACTGTGGTCACTTTGTAAGATACAGGAGGTACCTGTATGCTCGTGGTTTTCTGCTGCTGTAGCACATCCACTTCAAGGTTCGATGTGTTGTGCATTCAAAACTATTCTTCTGCTCACCACTGTTGTAACACGTGGTTGTTTGAGTTACTGTCACCTTGAATCAGTGGCTGTTCTCCTCTGACTTCTCTCATTAACAAGGCATTTTTGCCCACAGAACTTCTGCTCCCTGGATGTTTCTTTGTTTTTCCCATAATTCTCTAGATACTATTGTGCAGGAAAATCCCAGGAGATTAGCTGTTTCTGACATGCCCAAACAACACCATCTGGCACCAACAATCATTCCATAGTCAAAATCACTAGGTCACATTTCTTCCTCATTCTGATGTTTACTCCAAACAACAACTGAATCTCTTGACCATGTCTGCATGCTTTTATGCATTGAGTTGCTGCCACATGATTAGATTGTTAAATATTTTCATTAATGAGCAGGTGTACAGCTGTACAAATAAAGTGGCCACTAGGAGAGTTTTTTAACAATTTGTTTTACAATCCTTTACCATGAAATATAAAAGGAATAATGCCCAATGTAATGAGATCCTGTTTGTTAATTCAAAACTTTTCAAATTTAAAACATTACTACTTCAATCCATTATCTCATACAAATATATTTGGCTTGGTATTTTATAGCATACATATGCACCTCAATGAACTTTGGAAATATAAAGAATGATCCCAGTCATATATTTACTCCCCCTGACATATAACTGTTCCTCTATTGTTATTGGATGTGGATCTGGAACAAACGTAATGAAACCATTGGGAGAGTACCTTCACCACAGGTGTCATAGCAACCAGGAAGAAAGTGCCTTTATTTCCTGTGGAGCATCAAGAAAGCTCACCTCTGTCCCAGGATACTGACGGGCTTTTACTGCTGTACCATTGAGGGCATACTCACCAACTGCATTTCAGTGTGGTATGGCAATTGTCCCGTATTGGACCACAAAGCACTCCAGCATGTGGTAAAAACTGCCCAGCAGATTATTTGCACCCAATTGCCCACCATAGAGAACATTTACCATAAACGCTGCCTGGGCAGGGCGAAAAGCATTATCAAGGATGCATCTTACCCTAACCATGGTCTATTAACTCTCCTCCTATCCAGTAGATGCTACAGGAGCTTCTGCTCCTGCACCAGCAGACACAGGAAGAGCTTCTTCCCTGAGGCTGCGACCATGCTGACTTCTCCGTGGATTGTCATCTTGTCATGGTGCAGAAGCTTGTGTGGTCCTGAGATCCCAAGAGCGATGCCGTCTGGAGCTATGCTCCTGGTAGGGTCACCCATGGTGGTAAGGTTGAGGGTGAGGTCCCTGACAAAGAACAATCCAACCAAGACCTCAACAGTGGAACAAGTGGACGGAGTTATTTCAAACTCAACGGCTGTGAAGGCAGATGAAGGCTGCAACAAATCCATCAGCTCCAATCGTCGTGGTTTCCATGCCATTGGAATCAGTTGGTTGATTTCTGAAATATCGTGTGCTTCTTGGAGTGCAACATCAAGTACACATGAAACAAATCCATACACAGGCATCTTTGCTCTGTGATAGATCAATGGAACAAAGACCATCATCCTCGACCTCGAGGAATTGCCACGAATACGATGACAACCCTGCTGAACCTCACATCACAGCACTAAGCAGTATTGCATCCATATTGTACTGTCTCAGTACTTTTATATTTGTGTGCTGTAGTACTTACTTTTTATTCACAGTTATTTTGTAAATAACACTGTTCTTTGCATTTCTCGTTAGATGCTAACTACATTTCATTTGGCTTTGTATCTGTACTCAGCACAATGACAATAAAGTTGAATCTAATCTAAATATCACCACTTCTCAAAGGTTATAAATGTTGGAATTGTTAGCAATACCTCACAATAGGATGGAAGATTTTCATGAAATAGCAGCTACAAAATATATAGGAATGCAGTGGTTCAGCTAACAAATTTGCAGCCAGATTTGTAGAACAGTCATTCAAAAATAAGTTAGATCTAAACATGGCAGCTGGAAAATCAAATTCAACTAAATAAATAAATTGTCCATTTGTTAAGAAAGGTGGCATCAGTAATAGTGACTGGAGTTACCGGGTTGTCATTATAACCTCTCTGGTTCACTAAAGAAGGGGATGCAATCTGCTGTCCCTCTGTGGACTGAGTACATATGACTCTAGACCTTCCAGCATGTTTGACATCTCAATTCAGGGCAATAAAGGCAGACAATAAATGCGGACATTGCCTATAACATATCCGTCCCTTGAACAAAATATTTTAGCAGGAGCATTGTAATGAAGATTTTTTTTATAACAATCAGAATAGCAAAGTGGTAACTGTGTAAACTTTTTCCTACTTCATGATAAAATTCTGGAGAAATTGTTTTAGTTATGAGGTAATAATAAACTTGAAATAATGAAATAATTAATTTTTAAGATGACTTGAATTTGAATTATAAACCAAAAGGCAATACTTGTATATCTGTAAATGATGGTTCTTAATGCATTTTCTTAAGCTAGTTGCAAAGAACTGCACTCATTAGTCCCTTTCTATTGGTTGACATCCCTCTGTCTCGAAGGACAATGGGTGATGATCATCATCATCACAACCCTGGGAGGAAGGTATGGAGATCGTGAGATGCCTAGTCATCAAGATTCCCCCCTCAGCCTCACCAGTGTAGTCCAAAGGAAAGCTTATGAAGCAATATGTTTGACACCAGCTTAGCTGAAAAACCTCTTAGAAGGTTGTTCAATGGCGTCCAGCCACCTTAGAGGTTGGCCTCTTTACTGGGAGCTTCTCTTCCGTTTTTGCTTTCTAAGATTGGTAGTCGAGACCTTAATCCTATTATTACACATACGTTAAGAATTAGGTTTCAGTTTCATAGATCCTTTGATTTTAATAATTTTGTTCTTTCTAGTAAAGTTCATTTTAATTATTTTTTAAACGTTCAATTTTCGATCAGACCTTTTCAATTTGGAAATCCAAAGGAATAGTAACTTTTTTAGATTTGTTCATGGAAAACTGTTTAATGTCTTTTACTCAGTAGGTAAATATGATCTATCTAATGTACACTTTTTAAGATATTTACAAATTAGGAATTTTCTACGTAGTTGCTTCCAGATTTTCCCTTGGCTTATTCATCTAATATTATTGATACTCTTTTTCAGGTCAAACCATTTCAAAAAGGACTGATAGCTAGAATTTATAAATGGCTATTGAATTTTCGTATGTTAGCTAATGATAAGGTTAAAGCTGCGTGGGAATTGGAGTTTCAGAAGTCTCTTTCAGATAATCAGTGGGATAAAAATTTTTATTTGGTAAATACTTCTTCTATCTGTGCCTGTCGTTCCTTGATACAGTTAAAGGTAGTGCATCCGGCGCATGTCAAAAGATAAATTAGCCGGCATTTTTTCCAATATTAATCCTATTTGTGATAGATGTAATATTGAGGTGGCTACTTTAACACATATGTTCTGGTCTTGTATCAAGTTAGATAATTTTTGGAAAGAAGTCTTTAAAACTTTATCCAAAGTCTTGAATTTGGATCTACAAACAAATCTATTAACAGCAATTCTTGGGATTATTCGATCGGAAGCAGGAGCTATTCCTGCTTCCGCTCTACGGATGATAGCTTTTACAACTTTATTGGCTCAGAGAGCCATTTTACTTAAATGGAAGGATTCTAATCCACCTACTGTCTTTTTTTTGGCTTTCCTCCATTATGTCCTGTTTAAGTTTAGAGAAAATAAGAAGTCGGACATTGGATACATCCTTTAAATTTGAAGAAACTTGGCGACCCTTTATTCAATATTTTCATAGACTCTGACTTATGGCCCTTCCAGTTACCTTTTTGAAGTTTTGGATTTGATCAGAAAGTTTTTCCTTTTTTCCTGCTTTTACTCTCAAGATGAGCTGCACAGTTTTTGTTTCTTTTTCTTTTTTGTGTGTTTTTTTTGTGTTTTGGGTTTTTTTTTAATGTACATTTCAATTATAAAAGTTTCTTTATCTTTTTTCTTCTTGTTATGGATAAGAGGAGAATCAATGATCTTTTCTTATTATATACTATTAGATTAATTCTGTGATTGTGATAATGTGTATTTTTCCTTTTATTTGAATTTTTATTGATATAGATTTTTGAGACAATTCTCCCCTTGTTTATATATATATATATATATACTTTTTTAATTTAACTAATAAAAAGATTGATAAAGAAAGAAAGAAAGCCACCTTAGGGGCTCCACCTCGGATTTGCAGTCTGGGTTTACTCCTGTAGCTTTTATCTCTCGTGAGGCTGTCCACAAGGCAGTGGGGCTATTTACCCATAACTGGGGAGCTGGTTCACGAGCACCAGGGCGTGTCCACAAACCAGCAGACCTGCGTGCTATGTATGCAGGGATCAGACCTCTTCCCTGTCCTCCGTAGTTCAACCTGAGTCTGAAAGGAGTTCAGTTTCCATGTGCCGCCAACAAGGAGGTATTACATGAGGCTTGCTGTTGGAGAAGTTATGTACTTACACATTCAGCTCTCCTTTTTGCAAGACTGCTAGACAGCACTGGAAGCTGAAAGTGAGAGCAACAAGCACTACTGACTACAATACCACAGTAGATGCATTACAACAATCATTTTGACACCCCTTCTATTAAGCCTAACATTATTACCATTGTAGCTGCATAATGGTTCCATTACAACAATAGCAAATGCAAACTAACCTCGTAACAGTAAATATGAATGCAAGTCTACACAGTATAAAACATTGCTGCAAATTCACCTAATGAGAGTACAGAAAACAGTCTAAACAAACTAGTGTAGTATGATATGAATTATTTCCCCTTCATAGCAAATGCAAAGGAATAAACCTGTACATGATATATAGACAACAGACACAAGCTATGTAATTATTAGTCAATTGGAGCTTATAATCCAACAAATGAAATACAAATGACAATAAAATCTACTTAAAAAGCCACATAGTTCTAGAATTGCCAGATTGTATTGATAATCTGTTGCATAATTAACATTGCCCTACTATTGTTACCCCCGTGTAAGTACACATAGATGGGAATAAACCAAGAAAAGGATAGAAGCAAATGAATTACAGTGGACTCTGGTTAATCGGGACACATCAGGACCTGTACATTTTGACCCAATTAAGTGGCTGCCCCAATTAGCCAAAATTTCATAGATAAAGGTACAAAGACCAACTGAGAAACAAATTATGTGTTTAAATAAAATACAGAACAAATCAGAACACTATCAATACTACTACAGTACTACAAAACTGTGCACTGGTTCCTAATAGTTATTGATGGAGGATTTCATCCGCTTTATGTTCTTTTGACTGCAAATGAACAAAATCAGCATAGATACCTAGTGCAGATAATGGACTGATTTTGCTCAATGCTATCAACAACTGCATCCCCCAAATCTTCATTTTCATTTTAACAATAAAGATAATTGTCATTATCTTCTAAGTAGAAATTGTAAAATTGTTTCGTTTTCACTCCCAGACATCTCTAAGACTGAATGCTTGAAACCGCACTGAGCAATATAATTCCAAATTGTCTTCTTGCTTATTTTTAGCCAACTAACAGTGACAAAAATCCTACCTTTTTAACACAAACCTACTCAGCCAACACTATTTAAAAACTGTTTTCTCAATGTATGATGCAATTTACAATGGGCATTCTCCTGACTGATGCTATTTAGAAACTGCTTGGCAACAGTTTCCTGTCACAATTAAGCAACATAGAATCCCAAATAAACTAAGGGAATCCCATTTACTTTCTTGATCTGTTTTGCTCCAAATAAGCAGTCCAATTAACTGGAATCCATATAGATTTGAAATGTACTGTATATACACAAGGAAATCATCAAGGGAATATAAAAATTACATGCATATGAGAAAATATTTTTAATGTGCTTTGCCTCTGAATTCTTCCCCTCGCTTTGGAATTTCTCTCTTGATCATTTCAACTTCATGTTTTTTAATCTCTTGGCTCTATAATCTAACTTTTTTAATGATGCTTCTTTTGTTTCTTCTTCTCTTTTGGTACCAGTATGCTTAGAAATATTCTAAATGTTAATTATTTAAACTTGAATGGAGAAAATTTGATATAACAACACCTTTGACCCATTTTCCCTCTGGTTCTAGAACCTTCCTGAAGATATCGTCAAGAAGATGGCATTAGGGTATCATAATGTATACTAGAATGCCGTATTTTCCACTGATTACTTAATACCCTCATCCAAAATCCTTCTCATGTCATATTTAAGAAGGAGGGATCCTGCATTATGTATTCTAACCTTCATTTTCACGTATTGATTATCTGGTTTAATTGCTTTATGAGAGTTAAAGAAATTTATCCTGTAATGAATGGGCATACTTATAAAAGAGCAAGGATGTGGACACATTAACTAGCATGCTTATGCTTAATAGCAATAGAATTAGATAATACCTGTATAAGATGAGCTTCCAGCATTGCTAATTGGCAAAGTAAGGCTGAACTGCATTAAAAGGTCAAAGCAATCTTCTTGAAAATATTCGTAACCTATCTTACAGTATGTTTTTTCCTTGTTCTATAGTCATTTCTGACAAATTCTTCACTGCCGATTTTTAGATTTTTTTTTGTTGGGCTCTTACTTTCCATTGCCTGCTCTCCATAATCCTACAAAGGTTTCTAATTCCATTCAAAATACTTGTAAAGTGTTTATATTCTATTGGAGGAAGAACATGAGCCTGGTTGAGCTCACCCCTGAATCTAAAAGCCCTGCATTTCCTACGTTCTTAGTGACCAAGGAAGGAAGAACAAAATTTGTCTTTATATTATGCTTTTCCTGGCATCAATGAGAGCAATTGTTTTTTTTTTGAACAGCAGCCATTGTTGCAATGCCTCAACCAATTTATACAAAGGTCCCCAAAACAGCAATGGTTATTAATGACCTAGTAACTGGTTAATAAGTTTCCTTCAGGACTCAGTAAGAGTGTTCTAGTCTTTTCATTGTACCAATGGATTGTTTAAAATATAAGTCATGATAGGATTATGTTCAATGCAATCTACTGTAGAACGAAATACAGGTGTGGATAAAGCCCAGTAATCGTATTGCAGATGCCCAAGCTATAATCTTCCAGTGTTCTCTAAATATGGATCTTTCTCTACATCTGACCTTTTAGATTGAAAATTTGTTTTTTTACTTGATTGAGAGAGTGAGAAGTGAGAGAACAAAGCCACAGATTTATGGTCCAGTTAGTCTAACATCTGTTGTAGGGAAATTACTAGAGTCTATAATTAAGGACAAAGTGAGTGAATACCTTGGAAATATGTTGTTATCTGAGAGAGTCAGCAGTAAAGGATTGGTCAAACATGATGAATCTATTTGAATCTGATTAGAAGTATTAAGCCAGTATCTGTGAATGGTCGATGGGGAAAATTTATCAATGTGCAGAATCACAGATCAGTGTGAGGTATTCAAAAGTGAACTTGATGTTACACAGAACCAGTTTATATCTCAAAGCTCCAGTTTTCAAAAGAAGACAAGCATAGAAGATGAAGAGGTAAAGGACAAATAGAACTACAAGGAGTGCACTAAAAGTTAATACAGATTACATGTCTAGGAGAAATATGGAGGACAAATTGACAAACAAATTCTCATTTCCAGCATAAAAGGATCGTAAAAAAATAAACCTGTAAGAGGCATTAAAATCAACACTTTTTTGAACATTTTTTTTAGAAAATGGACTGGTCAAGAGGATGTGATCCCCTGAAAACTGATGACAGTGAGACTGCAAATAAAAATGGTGAAAGAACCTACATGATGAACAATGACTTTGCATTATTAAATTCAGTGGATGTTGTACAATTCAGGGAAACTGATTCAAGGACGAGAGCTCGCCAAAATTAACAAAAGCAAAACAATAGTGATGTAGAAGAAAAGTAACTAAAGAGTTTCAAGTCCCTGGAACCCAAGTCTACGAAAGGTCTCGGCCCGAAACATCGACAGCGCTTCTCCCTATAGATGCTGCCTGGCCTGCTGTGTTCCACCAGCATTTTGTGTGTGTTGTTGTTTGAATTCCCTCTTTACAATCATGGTTTCAAAGTAAGTAGATCGCATTGCAAGCGCTCCGACTACACCTTTCAAAGTTCTTTTGACCCAAAACCAATTAGATTTGAAAACTGAGCATTTTACTCCATTATTTATGAAAAAAGTGAAAGGAGAAGACAATTTCGGAATCGATAATCAATAATACAGAGACTGAATAAAGTGTAAGTTTTAAATTGATCTACAAAAGCCAGTATGAATTTGTGAAGGCAAACTATGCACATTGAACATTCCTGAATCTTTCAAAGAAGTTAATAAAAGCTGCTACAGCTTAGTTCTGTAAACATTGAGAAGGTGTTATGGTTACATCCTTCACATTAGCTGAAAATTCATTTCTTGGAACTGGAAGAAATTTACTGACCTGTTAGGAACTGACTAATGAACTGAAGACAGACTGTAAGGATAATGAGCAGCTATTTAAACTAGTGAGGTATGTCTGGGAAGAGGGTACTTCCAAATTAATGGTGAAGGAAATTTCAACAATTGATATCATGGAGGTGTTTGAAAAAAATTGCTGAGTATAAAGCGTATGAGTAACGAGAATGGATGGGATACATTTTATGATTTTGAGGCAGGTACAGGAAAAAAAAGTCATGGAAGCAATATTGTCCTTTGGATGTGAGAGGTGGTGCAAAAAGAGGGCTGGAGTGAACCAATCAATTACAGGGCAGTCAGCTTAATCCCAGTAGTGGAAACATTTTTATAAATGTTGATCCAGGACAGCAGCACTAGTCATCTGGATGAAAGTAGGTGAACTAGGTCAAATCAGCATGGATTTGTTGAAGTGAAATTATGTTGAACTAATGTCACAGCTATGAATACAGATAATGAGGATAATGCAGTTGAGGTGGCATGCATGAACTCCTGGAAGGTTTCTGATCAGATGTCACATAACAGGATTATTGGTAATGTTGAATTGGTCAATAGGTGGCAAGTAGCATTCATGCCAGGCAATGGCAGTATCCAACAAGATAAGATCCAGCTATCACCCGCTGACATTCAATGGCATTGCCATCACTGCATGCCATATAGTGATATCCGGGGGTGGGGGGGGGGGGGGTGTAACCAGTGACTAGAAGTTGAACTGGAGAAGCCATTTACACAATGTGGCTACAAGAGGAGGTCAGAGGCCAATAAACCAACAGCAAGTAACTCCCTAAAGCCAGTCCACCAATAAGAATCGGAAGGACTGTGTTGAAGTTGTTTGCATAACTGCAGATTCAACAACAATCAAGAAGCTCAAAGCCATACAGGATCCACAGCCTGCTATGTGGCAACCCATCCAAAACCATTCACTTACACCACCATCAATGTACAGTAGCAGCAATTTATAGCACCTACAGGATATAGAGGAACAAATCACCAAGACTCTTGAAACAGCACTTTCAAACCAGCTCTAAAGACAAGGGCTACAGGATCATGGAAACAATACTACCTGGAAGTTGCCTTACGAATCTCACACTACCTTGAACTGGTATATTCCTGTTCCTTTGCTGGCATTCGGTCAAAATCTGGTGACAGTGAACCAGCGCCATTGTGGGTATGTTCACAGCTCAAGGACTGTAGAGTTCAAGAAGGTACCATCATCTCCAGGGCAATCAGAAACAGGCAATTAAACTCTGGCTCAGCCTGTGAGATCCATCATAAAAAGAATGCGATAGTACAGATGTGAAATAGGTAAGTAATAACTGAGAGGGTGTGGTGAATGGTTGTTTTTCAGATTGGGGAAAGACTGTTGGCAATGTCACTCAGGGTCTGGTGTCTGGTCTAGTTATCAGTAGTGATCTATACTAACAAGCTAAACTTGAGGATGCATGCCACAGTTTAGAGATGATTCAAAGAGTGGCAGTATTGGGAACTGCAAGGAAAATGTTGATAGATTGCATTGATTGATTGATTGATAGATTTAGACAGATTAGTGGAATGGGCAGAAGCATAATAGATGAAGTTTAGTGCAATGAAATATGAGGTCATGCACTTTGGTAGGGAGAATGAGAAGAAACAACATGGAGTTAAAGATACTATTGAGAAAGGAATTCAGGAGCAAAGATGTCTGGTGGTATATCTGCACATGTCATGGAAAGTGGCAGGGCAGGTAAAGAAAATGATTAAAAAGGCACATGCAACTCTGGACTTTATCAATAGCAGGAAAGTTATTAGTTACCACTGAAAGATCCATTAAGGCTAAGTGAAGACTCAACCCCTGTGTAATTCATAATTCCATCTAAATTGCTTACACTATATCACCTGTCCCTATATCATCAATTCCTTTGAATGTCTCTGTTGATAAAATACTGTACACGTAAATGTTTTTAAAGATATCCTAATGATTAAAAATTAAAATGAATTAAAACAACTAAAAATTGCTTTTGCTTACTTTATCCCCAGTATCCATTATTTACATTCAAATTAATGGAGTTATTGTAATGCACTGTCTAGTTTGTTGTACAGATCAATTACAAATATTGATTAAGCCAAGGTGTATAATTAGTGTATAGAAAGATACATACATAAATATTCTAATATTATAGTTAATGATACAGATAGAACTATTTCCAAAGTCAAAGAATATTTATCACCATGGATGATAAATTCTGGACCTTGATAAATTCGCATTTCTATACACAATGCTCTTGAGTATTATTATCTTCTTTTACCAGTGAACCAGAATCATGTTTAATATCACTAACATATGTCATAAAATTTGTTGTTATGTGGCAACAGTACATTGCAATACATAATAATAAAAATTAAAAATTATTCTATATATATATTTAAAAAGTTAAATTAGCTAAGTAGTGCAAAAAGTTAATAAAAATTAGTGAGGTAATATTGATGGGTTCACTGAACATTCAGAAATTGGATGGCAGAGGGGAAAAAGTTCCTGAATTGTTGAGTGTGTGCCTTCAAGTTGCTCCCTGATGGTGGCAGGGCATACCCTGGATGATGGGGCTCCTTAATGTTGCCTTTTTGAAGCATTGGTCCTGGAAGCTGGGGATGATAGTGCCAGTGATGGAGCAGGTTGAGTTGGGTTTTCAACTTCCTGGAGATAATTTCAATCCTGTGCAGTGCTCCCTCCACACCTCAAATGGTGATGCAGCCAATTAGAATTCTGTCCATGGTACATCTGTAGAAATTTGAGAGTGTTTTTGGTGACATGCCAACTCTCCTCAAACTCTTAATGAAATATAGCCATTGTCACGCCTTTGTAATTGCATTGATACAAGGCGCCTGGATAGATCCTCAGAGATGTTGACACTCAGGAATTTGAAATTTCGCACTCTTTTCACTTCTGATCTCTCTGTGAAGACTGGTGTGTGTTCCCTCGTCATACCCTTTCTGAAGTCCTCAATCAATTCTTTGGTATTACTGATGTTGAGTGCAAGGTTGTTGCTGTGACACCACTCAACTAACTGAGCTATCTTGCTCCTGTATGCCTTCTTGTCACCTTTGGAAATTCTGTCAACAGTTGTTCTGCCAGTTGTTCTGTCACATCATCTAGGTTTAATACAGTAGCAAAGGACCATTTGATGGATACAATGGATAACACATTAGATGTTAAACATAAATGGGAATTGGAGGCAAACACCATAATAGAAGAGGAAGAGTGGCAGAGGTCTTGGGAGTCATGTCATAAATGCTTGAATAGTCCCAATTGGAGGGAATTTGCTTGGAAAATAAGGATGAGGTACTTTAAAACCCCGTTAGTAATATCATTATACTACGCAGAAAAAAAACAGCAGACTTTGCTGGAGAGGATGTGGCCTAGTGGGAGACTTTGCACATATATTCTGGGACTGTCCAAAATTAAGGGAATTTTGGTACAAGGTCACTGAGGAAATAAGAAGGATTTTAGACATAAGTATACCCTTTGAACCTAGTCATTTAATTTTAGGCAACCTCCCGCAGCCTGCAATAGAGAAGAACAAACTATAAGAGTTAAGAGTTTTGATTTTGATTGCCCATAAGATGATAACTGTTAATTGGCTTAAATCTCACCCACCCACTTTGGAACAATGGATTCAGAGACTGAAAGAAGAGAACTGTATGGAGAACATCACTGTGTCTACAGCTGAAAATGGACTCCCACTTGGAAAGATGGAACTCTGTTGTAGTATACCTGGCACAGTGAAAGGCCCATATAGGGGCCTGGAAAAATGCGGGACTTGAGTAGATTGACTGAGGATTGTGATTTTATTTAAAATTGACGTAAATCTATATTGAGGGGTGATGTAAAGTATGTAGACCATATGTATGTTTGTGTATGTATGCAATTGTAGGTATGTGCCTTTTATTTCTTCTTTCTCTTGCTCCTACTCTTTTCCACCCCTAGTATTGTTAATTTAGGTACAGTGAATTGTGGACCGATAGCCGATGCCTGTTTATAGCTGTGTGTTTGTCTAATAAAATAAAAAAAGACCATTTGACACTTCAGTCTTGTTCCTACATTCATGTCTGATGCTATAATTTAAGAACCAGTAAACATATCTCATAATTGGAAGCCAATGAACTTCAGAAAGCTACAGAAGTAAAGAGTGAATTAGTAATGTTGTGAATCAGGAGAAGGATGGCAGAATTGACTTTGAGTTCAGGAGAAGGGCAGCTGAGTTGACTTCAAGTTCAAAGAGCTATTACATGGAAGACTAGCCAAAATAACATTGGAAAGGTCAGATCTGAAAGTACTGCAGCATGAAAATATGAATAGGCCAAGGCAAAGTGGAAGCAAGCTATATTACGGAAGTGTAATTTAGTAATGGAGAGGATGTGGAGTCAAGTAGCTTGTGGTCAGTCTGGAATAGTTTCACACAGTGTCCAAGGAGCAGATGGAATCAGTGAAAGCAGAACTTATGGCTGGAGTCAAGGCAACACTTTCAACACTCTTAAAACTTGATTGGAGAAAATACCTACTTATCTACTGTTGAACAAGTAGTGTGACAAATCGTAAGCATGTGCCTTTCTCACATTTAGAACTCTAATGTAATACCTGTACTGTGGCAAACAAAATAAATATAAAAATTTAATAAAAACACAAAATGCTGGCAGGACTCAGCAGGCCAGACAGCATCTATGGGAGGAGGTAGTGACGACGTTTCAGGCCGAAAACCTTCATCAGGAGTGAAGTAACATGGGATGGTCGAGGGGGGATAAGAAGTGGGGGGAGGGATGAAGTAGAGAGCTGGGAAGTGATAGGCTGAAGGGAAATGGGCTAGGAGGAAGGTGGAGAATTATAGGAAATAAAAGAGAAAGAAAGGTAGGGCTGGGGGGAGATTATAGTGAGGGGGGGAAAAGATGGAGAAAGAGAACCAGGCTAAAGTTATAGATAGGGATGGGGTGGGGGTGGGGGCAGGGGTATCTACGGAGGTCTGTGAGTTGAATGTTCATGCTGGCAGGTAGGAGGTTACCTAGGCGACACACAGGTTGATGGAGCAATACCTTATCTCCCGCCTAGGTAGCCTCCTACCTGCCGGCATGAACATTCAACTCACAGACCTCCGTTGATACCCCTGCCGCTCCCCCCCCACCCCATCCCTATCTATAACTTTAGCCTGGTTCTCTTTCTCTCTCTTTTTCCCCCCTCACTATAATCTCCCCCCAGCCCTACCTTTCTTTCTCTTTTATTTCCCATAATTCTCCACCTTCCTCCTAGCCCATTTCCCTTCAGCCTATCACTTCCCAGCTCTCTACTTCATCCCTCCCCCCACTTCTTATCCCCCCTCGACCATCCCATGTTACTTCACTCCTGATGAAGGGTTTCAGCCCGAAACGTCGTCACTACCTCCTCCCATAGATGCTGTCTGGCCTGCTGAGTTCTGCCAGCATTTTATGTTTTTATTTATTTCCAGCATCTGCAGATTCATTCGTGTTGCCATAAAAATTTAATTCCTTTTAAAGTTCTGGTAGAAGTTGATTCATTGCTATTAATATAGAAAAGAGTACATAGATTAAAAAACAGTGATTTAAGTTTTATTCATGAGCAGGAGACCACAACAATCAAATTTGTAACTTTATTTACTGACTCATTGTAGAAAATATGTTGTCTTTAATTTAGGTGCTTTTTTGTTAAATTCTCTTCCTCTGTAGCATATTGTTATTGTATGCTTAACCTTGCTCTGTATTAATGCTCCTCATTGGGATTTGGGGTTTTTAATTTTGTAAAATGTTTTGAAAACTAATAAAAAAAAATTAAAAAAAAGAAAAGAAAATATGAATCAATGAAAAAAGGTCAAAGGTAAAGAATAACATACTTTTGAGGGAGAAAAATGAGAAATCAAAAGATACGTCATTGAGGGTGATAAAGGTAAGAGAAAGAAAAGATCTTGGAAAGAGAAGGAGGCCGTGTTGAATGGTGAGCAGAGACAGAAAAGACAGTTTCAAAGGTTCAAAGATACAATTTACTGTCAAAGAAATGTCTACAAAATACATCCTGAAATGCTTTTTCTTTGCAACTATGACTTAGGTCTTGAGTCTAAAATAGGGAGGACTTAATCATTTACACATTTAAAACTGAATTCTTGATAAATATTAACTACTAAATGAATATTAACAGACAACAATCTTGCAGAAATATAATCCTTGTTATCTCTGGCCGTTGGCTACTCAAAATGGAGAAGGAGCAGTTGAGATGGCATTGAAAACATAGGGTCCATGCATGAGGAGCATATAGCAACCCAATGTAAATGGCAGAGCGTACTACCTCACAAGCTACCCACCCACCCATCATATCAGGCACCCCCCTGTCTCAGATTCTGTAGTTCCCAAATTAGATTCTTTAGCCATCTTTGAAACCATATCACTGGTGAGGAAGCAAATCATCCGTTATGCTGAGAGAAAAGAAGAAGAGAGGAAGCACGACGACAAATAATATTAAACACAAAGTACACTGCAGATGTTGGGGTCAAAGCAACTAATAAACAAATAATATTATATTTGACAGGCTGAATTTGAGGAAAGATAACAGAATGGTTTCAGGAAAGTGTTCCATATTACTCCAGAATTATACTAGTACTGAAAGGAATATCAATGAAGTCTGGTGTCGAACATGATTTGAAAAGTACACAGGGTCCAGTTGAATGCAAATCTATCTATATTTAATGATAAGAAACATAAAAAAATTTAAATGCTTTAAAAATATCTGTGCTTGGGAATATATTCAGACCAGGGAAAGGCTCCCTTAAAAACAGCATAGTTAACACTTCAGTCGGTTTGTTGACAAGCAATGCAAGCAGGATTCTGCCTTTGTGGCATTCAGGTTGTAGCATTCAGTTCTGGACCTGTGTTATTGCAAAATATTTGCTCTACAATATGCTCATTGAGCGCTTTGCTATTAACATTAAGATAGTGAATTACAAAGGTGTTCAGTGGAATGCGTGGTTTGGGTTCATCATATTTGCAAAGTTGAAGAGTATTGTTTTTAACGAAAAAATAGATAGTATAAACTGAAATAACTGTCAATATGGACAGCAAAACTTCATGTGTACCAAAAGATTATTACCTTGAAAGCTGTGTTAATATGCAATTTATAGATTTTTAGAAAATTAAAAGACATAGATGAGAAACAATGAATACAAGGTAAATTTCTTGCTGATCCACTAATTTATTAGAAAAGGTGAAAGTTCATGCAGTTTAAACATATACAATAAGTTTTCACATTCTGATTTCAACTAAATACTGATTGTGTTTACGATATATATTCATTTGCTTCAAACGAATCAATTGTCTGTATAGTCTAGTCCTTTTGGACGATGCGGCATTGATTTTAAAATCTATATACCAAACTTCCTAAAAACTATCAATCTGCAACGCTATCTCGTTTGAATATTTTTCTCCGATACAAAAATAGATACAACTATACTTGTGAGAAAGTAAATTAATAATAATTTATAGAGCACTTTTCATACAGACGATGTAGTGCAAAATGCTTTACAATGGGGTAAAAGATAAAAAGATCATTTAAAAAAAGTTTCTTTAAATCGACATACGTTTATTTCAGACTGACAAACATAACAATAATATTAATAGCACATAAAGGTTGCGAAATACCATTTAAAGATAGACGTGACTGTTCTTTTTCTGTTTGCAGCAAGTTGATTAAACGAAGGCATTCTAGGTTTATAAAGTATTTTTCTGCACCTCAGTACATTCCAAAAATCGTATTAGTCAAATGAATATTTTAGATGTAAATTAGACATCAGGGGAACAAAATGATACCTCTTAAATTAATTTATAACGTTATTTAAATATTTCACCTTTCTATTGAAAACTGTGTATTATTTATCCTTCATTTTAATGTTTTAAGAATTTTAGACATATTCTATTAAAATCAAACTGATTCATTTTACGTTTTCTGAGCATTACAACACAATAGGACAACCACAGGTTATCTCAACATCAGTAAATTAAGCTTTTATAACCGTAAAAAAAAAACTTCGTTCTTCAAGTAAAAACTAATTACTAAACTTTCCGTAACGGGATATTTCCAGTATTTCCTTTATTTGAGTAACCTGTGCTCAGATTACACACATTTGATTTTGTATTTCATGTTTTCACTGTTAGAGAAATATCGAAGAATGGCAGTTAAACTACCTCAAAATAACCTTACTGCAATGTTTATCTCTATCATAGACTCGCGAAGTTTATCGGGTGCTCAAAATATCTAATAACTTACAACTGCGCTTATTTTGGCAAAACTATTTGGCAAGAAATAAACCCAATTTAGAACTAACTATTTTCCATTGACGTAAATGTTATTTATTTCAAGAAGTGTCGCTTCAGGACTCGAGTGTCATCTGCAACATTCGTGGATAAGAGCTTTAATACATAAACCTGAGCGATGATCAATGATAAAAATGCTTTATTTTCGTAGATTAGATAGCGAGTATTAGAATGGGAAAACATTTTGTTGATGTTACTTCTGGCGCTGACTTTGAAACGCAGCAATGGTCTTTTTTTCGTCTAGAAATGCAACAGTCAAAATAATTTTGTATCTATTTGATATTTTTAATCAAGTGAATTGCTTGCAACCTGGGAATATATATTAGGCTTCTTGGGTCGCATCGAACTAGAAGTAGACTTTAAAAAATGCAAAGGCATCATATACAATGTCCCAATTGCAGTCTAAGATCGCGCTTTCTGCAAAGCACAGCTCGTCCACAGCGGGCTCCCGCTGGGCATTGCCCTTTAAACGCAGTGACCGGGTTAGAGGAGGTGAGAGAAGTGTGGGACTTTTCACACTCGCCCATTGGGGGAAAACGATTCGAGCCCGTCCCCTCGCCTTCTATTTGACTGATTCAGCAACCACTCAATAGAAAGGAGGGAGTGTGGTGATTGTTTGTTCACGTGATCGCGGAGAGGGACCAATGGGAAAGGCGGGAGGGATGCCGAATACCTCCAACGTGGGTCCGCGGCTGGGAAGCACGAGCCGTTTAATATTAACGAGGCAGCTCTCCGCTGCGATCGCCTCCCGTGTCGGCTGCCGTGGGCCTCCTGAGATCTGTTTTCTCCGGGTTGTTTGAAGCCGGGGTTGGAAGCTCGCTGCTGCGATCAGTCGACCGATCGTCAGACGGCCGAACGAGGCGACTGACCGACAAGGAGCGGGGGTGTCGCTACTTTGGATCGTTTCTTTCCCCTCAAGCCACGGCCCGCCAGTGCTTCAAGATGGCGGCGCTGGAGGTGCGGCGCTGCCTGGCGGCGCTGCTCTTGGTGCTGGCATACCCGTCTTCACCGCCGGTTTCATGTGCCGGACTGGGACCTGGAAGGGTCGGTTCCGTTACCCGGAGCCCCGCGGCCTTGCCGTGCCTTTCGGGCTGTACGTGCACCGGAGAGCTGTTGGACTGCAGTAAGCAGGCCTGGACTCGGATTCCCCATCAACTGCCTGCCTGGGTCGTCTACCTGTAAGTACCCTGCTGAGGGGTTTGATCTGTTGCAAGGAGCTGTCAGGGAATGAACCGGGTCTACGACCCACCAGTGTCACTTCGGCCACTCAAGGCAAATCAGCGCCACGATCTTTATCACAGCCTCTTAAGTCGCACCGATCCCGGTCAAGTAAACTCAGAAGTTCAGAGTAATTTTTAAAAAATCAAAACACATATATGTCACCACATACAGCCCCGAGATTCATGTTCTTGCGGGCATACTCAATAAATCCATTAACCATAATAGAATCAATGAAAAACCGCACCATCAGGGCGGCAACCAGTGCAAAAGACAACAAACTATCCAACTTTTTGCCCATTTAAAAATCTTACAGGGTGAAACTAAAATATGTATTGTAATCAGTTTTAAATGTGTATAGAAATCTCAGTATTATAATTTTTCAGCCGCTTTCGTGTTATTCACAGATTCATTCTGATGTATGTAGAAATGCGGAGAGGTGAATTTAATTTGTGGCCGCGGCATTGTGGTACTGGATGTGTGTTCCTTTCTCGAATTATTTACACATTAATATGATAGACAAAACTTTAGCATTAGAACCCTAAATAAGGGTTTTCGAGAAAGGATCTGTACACATGTCAGAAGTGCCAAGTGTGAATTCCTGTACTCTGCCCAAGTATCTATTTAGCGTATCGTTGAAAGGTTAAAACAACTCTTAACGTTCTCTGACCACGATCTTCCGTCCAATTGATAGATTTGTTTGTACTTTCACAAGTTTGGAGTATTCATCGTGTGACAATGTGTGAGAGATTTGGGGGGTGGGTGTTAAGGTACTTAAGTTTTGTTCAGTACACAGTGTGTCGTTTGAGACTAAAACAGGTGGCCGAGGCAAATCTAATTCTTAAGGGACAAGTCCGATTTTCTTAACACTATTTGTATAAAATGTTACGTTCGATTGGAACCTTTAACATTAATAAAATAGAAATGCAGACTGCGTATTGCGCTATGAACTTGGAGAAATGTTGCATTCCGTAAATATCTAGGTAGTCTTGGGTCGTTGTTGGCTGTCTTAAAGTTTGACTTTGTATTGAAGCATCTCCGCCTGCACTTTCTCACGAAGAGATCCTCTTGGACTATAACGGACTAAACTTTAGGATCGCTAATCCCATAATTTTGAGTAATTAAGTAGCTCGCTGTGTTTTTGTTTTTGTAGTTTTTCGAGATTGTTCGGTTAATGTCACTGGGGCGTAGTTCTCATTCACTCTCTTGTTGCCCAGAGATGCTGATTGGCAGCATGCCTGCCCTCCAGTTCGGTGTCCATATGGTCTGAATGTCCTCCGCTATGCTATTCTTTTTGGATTTGGTTAGAGTGGTGGAGAAATTAAATTAATGTCAGAGCTAAAATGGATGAAATTAAATTTTCATTTATACCTTGAGATGTTTTTAATGCTTATTATTTATATATAAACAGATAGATTTAATGGTTCTTGTGGAGACCCGAGTGCTATAAAAACTTAATTTCTTGAATTTCAGTTTATGTTTGGTTGCACTGTATAGTTTAATGTACTTTGAAAATTCTGTCTGTGTTATTGCCCATGTAATCAGCTTTAGGCTTTTTTTGTAAGAATAGTTTGAACGGAAAAGAGAACCTGAGGATTCTGGAAAACAGTAAGAAAAATAGAAAATGCTGTCAATTCTATAGCATCCGGTACTTTTTTTCTTGTTTTCAAACGCAGTATTTTCTGTATTTTTGGTAAAATGCTCCTTGCTTCCTAACATTTATTCAATATGTTCGTTTATTGATGTAACCGGGCTGAACTAACTAGGAAAATGGTGGCTCTTTAAAGTTCTTGCTGATCTTAGATTGCCTGCTATTAGAATTGGTCTCGACTTTGCAAGGATGGGAATATAGCCAGGATTCCAACTCTTATTGATCAATTACTCCTGCTGGAAATGTTTTTAGATATTGGATGACAAAAAGGTAGGTTGTACTTTCAGTCACATCACCCTTTGGCATTGGTGGTTATGTCATGCTCGTGTAGAATTGGTGCTTCATTAAACAAAATAAAAGTATTGTTTGGTACATTGTTACCACAGTCAATGCCATCTGGAGAGATGGATTTGAAGTTAATTGAGTAGCAAGATGTACAACTTTAATACTTGGTGCCCAATTTTGGTTATAGAGTGATTCTAGTATGTAACTTTAAGTTGTCTGGTGCCATGTAAATTTTGACAGTCAAGACTGGATGGTTTATTTTATTTGTTTGTAACCGCACAGCATTTTGAAAGTTGTAGTTTATTCAGAACAAAATATCTAAGTATTAGGAACTTCTTTGATTGTGTTTTTCTTTCACTAGCTTGTATTTCGGATTTTTTTGATTGATGCTGAATTAAACTTTTAGACTGAATAATATCTGAGAATAATGTTGAGTTGGATCAAATTGTCGTAAATAAACAGTTTGAATTGTATAAGAATATTCCATTGAACTGTTGTCGTTTTATGTTGTAATCTCATTTTGTGCATATTATTTCTAGGTTATATTTAGAGAATATAATCTGTTGTACTTTTCAACATTTTAAAACTTTTTTGCTATCTTAATGGTGTGCTGAATATATACTTGTCTTTGAAGATTTTCCCCCCCATCTGAGCTGCCTTAATTCAGAGAAAATGATCAAGTTTATTTAAATGTTCGCAGTTTATATTGATTGATGCTGTATTGTAATATTTTTACTTTAAAAGTAGGTGGTACATTTTGGTCAACAAAACTTTACTGGTTTGAAATATTGAAGGAAGTTTGAGAATTAAATAAAGATGTATTTTACTCCAGAACTATAGGAAAATCATTTCTGCATACAGCTGATTGAGATTTTAAAAATAAGTGGAGTGATCTGATTCTTGGTATTTATGGCATCACCAGTTAGGTACAATCTGGATATAAAAGTTTAAGTTGCTGAATGTGCCATTGCAGATCCTAATTTTGCATTGCCAATGAAAGTAACTATTTTACCAAAAAAATCAAAAGTAGTTGTGGTAATTATCTTTAAAAGTTTTGAGACATTCAGTACTTTCAAGTTGCTCATAGTGATTTTTGAAAGAAAATTTTAACACATCTAAAGGAACTTTGTAAAAAGTTTCAAACCAAGTCTGTTGCAATTTTCTTGGTCATTTGAGATTGACCTGAAAATTGAATTGTGACATTTTGTTTTCCCTTGTCCTTGCTTCATCAGGATATCGGTATGAGATTATTGTCAAATTTTTGATCATTGGCCATTGACTATTTCTATCAGTTGGCACTTTCAGATTTCTAATACATTTTAATTTTGTTTTAAGCATTTCTTGTTAAAGCAGGATATTGGTTTTTCAAGGCTAGTTCTCTATTGCAAATTGTATTTATTTAGATGTTCTTGGATTGTTAATACTCTCTCTGCCATTTGTACATCTGTGCATTCTCAAGTTTTTCTAATTGAAGATGCTTCTTTTTCAAGATTAAAACATGATTTTTATTTGCTGGAAAAATATTGTGTAAGAATATTGATAAAGAATGGTAGGGTGAAGGAACTATGGGTGACAAGTGAAGTGGAAAATCTAGTCAGATGGAAGACGGCAGCATACATGAGGTTTAGGAAGCAAGGATCAGATGAATCTATTGAGGAATATAGAGTAGCATGAAAGGAGCTTAAGAAGGGGCTGAGGAGAGCAAGAAGGGGGCATGAGAAGGCCTTGGCGAGTAGGGTAAAGGAAAATCCCAAGGCATTCTTCAATTATGTGAGGACAAAAGGTTGACAGGAGTGAAAATAGGTACGATTAGAGATAAAGGTGGGAAGATGTGCCTGGAGGCTGTGGAAGTGAGCAAGGTCCTCAATGAATACTTCTGTTTGGTATTCGCTAATGAGAGGGAACTTGATGGTGAGGACAATATGAGTGAGGTTGATGTTCTGGAGCATGTTGATATTAAGGGAGAAGAGGTGTTGGAATTATTAAAATACATTAGGGTGGATAAGTCCCCGGGACCTGATGGAATATTTCCCAGGCTGCTCCACGAGGCGAGGGAAGAGATTGCTGAGCCTCTGGCTAGGATCTTTATGTCCTTGTTGTCCACTGGAATGGTACCGGAGGATTGGAGGGAGGCGAATGTTGTCCCCTTGTTTAAAAAAGATAGTAGGGATAGTCCAGGTAATTATAGACCAGTTAGCTGGAAAGCTTTTGGAAAAGATTCTTAGAGATAGAATCTATGGGCATTTAGAGAATCATGGTCTGATCAGGGACAGTCAGCATGGCTTTGTGAAGGGCAGATCATGTCTAACAAGCCTGATAGAGTTCTCTGAGGAGGTGACCAAGCATATAGATGAGGGTTCTGCAGTGGATCTGATCTACATGGATTTTAATAAGGCATTTGACAAGGTACCACGTAGTAGGCTTATTCAGAAAGTCAGAAGGCATGGGATCCAGGGAAGTTTGGCCAGGTGGGTTCAGAATTGGCTTGCCTGCAGAAAGCAGAAGGTCATGGTGGAGGGAGTACATTTGGATTGGAGGGTTGTGACTAGTGGTGTCCTACAAGGATCGGATCTGGGACCTCTACTTTTCGTGATTTTTATTAACGACCTGGATGTGGGGGTGGAAGGGTGTGTTGGCAAGTTTGCAGACGACACAAAGGTTGGTGGTGTTGTGGATAGTGTAGGGATTGCAGAGAGACATTGATAGGGTGCAGAAGAGGGCTGAGAAGTGGCAGATGGAGTTCAACCTAGAGAAGTGTGAGGTGGTACACTTTGGAAGGACAAACTCCAAGGCAGAGTACAAAGTAAATGGCAGGATACTTGGCAGTGCAGAGGAGCAGAGGGATCTGGGGGTACATGTCCACAGATCCCTGAAAGTTGCCTCATAGGTAGATAGGCTAGTTAAGAAAGCTTGTGGAGTGTTAGCTTTTGTAAGTCGAGGGATAGAGTTTAAGAGTCGTAGGGTAATGATGGAGCTCTATAAAACTTTGGTTAGGCCACACTTGGAGTACTGTGTCCAATTCTGGTTGCCTCACTATAGGAAGGATGTGGAAGCATTGGAAAGAGTACAGAGGAGATTTACCAGGATGCTGCCTGGTTTAGAGAGTATGCATTATGATCAGAGATTAAGGGAGCTAGGGCTTTACTCTCTGGAGGGAAGGAGGATGAGAGGAGACGTGATAAAGGTATACAAGATATTAAGAGGAATAGATAGAGTGGACAACCAGCGCCTCTTCCCCAGGGCACCACTGCTCAATACAAGAGGACATGGCTTTAAGGTAAGGGGTGGGAAGTTCAAGGGGGATACTAGAGGAAGGTTTTTTACTCAGAGAGTGGTGGGTGCGTGGAATGCAGTGCCTGAGTCAGTGGTGGAGGTAGATACACTAGTGAAATGTAAGAGACTACTAGACAGGTATATGGAGGAATTTAAGGTGGAGGGTAAAATGGGAGGCAGGGTTTAAGGGCCGGCACAACATTGTGGGCCGAAGGGCCTGTACTGTGTTGTATTGTTTTATGTTCTATGTTTTCAGAAGTAGCAAAAGAATTGATCTTCTAGTTTGAATTTGCATGTATTAAAATTTTGAAGTTGGGGAATTTCTTGAGTTGCCTTTTTAAAATAGAATTATTTACCTTTATCATTTGTCAGTGGTCACTTGAGCATAATGTAGCATAGGGTGCATAACGTCCACTGCTATTGATTGATATAAAACCAAAATTCATGAAATTTAAATACAAATCATTGGGAGTCATAACTATCACTTTTTTTGAGTGGTCCCATTAATACTTGGTGCTGTAATAAACAGGTTTTATAGAGTTAAATTGCTGGTTTAAGTTTTTTTTTGTTTTGTAATTGTATTATGGGTATAAAGATTAAATTATTGTTACCTTCTCATAGCTCATATTTTTGTAGTTAATCTCAGGGATGTTCTGGTGTTTATGCACACGAATTCTGTTACTCAGGTGGCACTGTGTGCCTTGAGGCTGTAAGTTTTACTTCAATTCCCTGAAATATTTCTACCTAATAATCTAGTTCACTGAGTGAAAGTTGCACACCAGTCAGTCTCATTTTCCTGCCCTTCTGTGTTTTGTAAAGTTTATAATGCTGGCTTTGAACATCAGTATTGGATTATTTTGCAGCATGATCTCAGCTTGTGCATTTCAGATCAACATAACGCTTTAATTTGGAAAGAGTATTCAGGTTGTTTGAAAATTTTGGTAATAGAGAGGAGATGTTAGTGTGAGCATGTTTCACTTTGATTAAATTGGCATTCCTTGGTTGTATTCTACAGTAGTGAAAACTGTACAAAATTGAAATTCTGCTTTGTAGGTAAGCTCAATTTTTGATTAATCATGGAATGAATTTCATTTGCCAGATGTTAAAATGTGTTGATGCAAATTCATTACATTTCCATAAAGTTTATGCAACACTATGAAATACTTGAGATTCTTCTAATGGTAATTGCTGGTTTATTTTAAAATAACTTGAATTTGTCTCGTTCCCTGTGTGCGCCAGATCAGAAACTAGTAAGCAATTGTTTTGAAAGGGTGTGAACTACACAATGTTGGCCAGTTTTGATATGGTGTCCAGACAGAGGAAGCCCTTTATTTTTTTTACATGGGAAAGACTTGCATAGTGGATATGACAGCTCAAAAATGCTTATCCAGAGGTGTTGTGGACCAATGGCAACAGCAGAAATGTACAGAATTGTAATTTGTAACCTCATGGCACTGCATAGACTCCATTCTCCTATTACAATGCTTGCAAGCTGTTCCTCCAGATTGCAGCATCTGCAGTCACACCTCCTGTATTATTATTATTATTAGCTATGTGGAACAGTCTTTGTTGCAAATCTACAGTAACACCACTCCACAACACTTTCATGTTCAAGTTTAATTGTCATTCAACCACACATGAATATCCATGAATACAGCCAAATAGTGCGTCTAGAGTGAGGGGTTTAGATGGGGTGGAGTTTGTTAGGTGTGTTCAGGAAGGTTTCTTGACACAATGTGTAGATAAGCCTACAAGAGGAGAGGCTGTACTTGATCTGGTATTGGGAAATGAACCTGCTTAGTGGGAGAGCATTTTGGAGATGGTGATTACAATTCTGTCTCCTTTACCATAGCATTGGAGAGGGATAGGAACAGACAAGTTGGGGAAATGTTTAATTGGAGTAAGGGGAACTATGAGACTATTAGGCAGGAACTTGGAAGCATAAATTGGGAACAGATGTTCTCAGGGAAATGTACAGAAGAAATTAGGCAAATGTTCAGGGGATATTTGCGTGGGGTTCTGAGTAGGTATGTTCCAATGAGACATTGAAAGGATGGTAGGGTACAAGATCCGTGGTGCACAAAGGCTGTTGTAAATCTAGTCAAGAAGAAAAGAAGAGCTTACAAAAGGTTCAAAAAACTAGGTAATTATGTGAATCTAGAAGATTATAAGGGCTAGCAGGAAGGAGCTTAAGAATGAAATAAGGAGAGCCAGAAGGGGCCATGAGAAGGCCTTGGCGGACAGGATTAAGGAAAACCCAAAGGCATTCTACAAGTACGTGTAGAGCAAGAGGATAAGATGTGAGAGAATAGGACCAATCAAGTGTGACAATGGAAAAGTGTGTATGGGACCAGAGGAAATAGCAGAGGTACTTAATGAATACTTTGCTTTAGTATTCACTATGGAAAAGGATCTTGGCGATTGTAAGGATGACTTGCAGTGGACTGAAAAGCTTGAGCATGTAGATATTAAGAAAGAAGATGTGCTGAAGCTTTTGGGAAGCATCAGGTTGGGTAAGTCACCGGGACCAGGCAGGATGTATCCCAGGCTACTGTGGGAAGCGAGGGAGGAGATTGCTGAGCCTTTGGCAATGATCTTTGCATCAGCAATGAGGACAGGGGAGGTTCTGAAGGATTGGAGGGTTGCGAATGTTGTTCCCTTATTCAAGAAAGGGAGTAGGGATAGCCCAGGAAATTATAAGCCAGTGAGTCTTACTTCAGTGGTTGGTAAGTTGATGGAGAAGATCCTGAGAGGCAGGATTTATGAACATTTGGAGAGGCATAATATGATTAGGAATAGTCAGCATGGCTTTGTCAAAGGCAGGTCGTGCCTTACGAGCCTGATTGAATTTTTTTTTTGAGGATGTGACAGAGCACATTGATGAAGGTAGAGTCGTAGATGTAGTGCATATGGATTTTAGCAAGGCATTTGATAAGGTATCCCATGCAAGACTTATTGAGAAAGTAAGGAGGCATGGAATCCAAGGGGACATTGCTTTGTGGGTCCAGAAGTGGCTTGCCCACAGAAGGCAAAGAGTGGTTGTAGATGGGTCATATTCTGCATGGAGGCTGGTGACCAGTGGTGTGTCTCAGGGATCTGTTCTGGACCCCTGCTCTTTGTGACTTTTATAAGTGACCTGGATGAGAAAGTGGAGGAATGGGTTAGTAAATTTGCTGATGACACAAAGGTTGGGTGTGTTGTGAATAGTGTGGAGGGCTGTCAGAGGTTACAATGAGACATTGATAGGATGCAAAACTGGGCTGAGAAGTGAGAACAGCTGTCTAGATACAGAAGCCCAGGCAGTACGATATGGAAAGCAAGCTCCCCGTCTCCACACATTTGATGAACCCAAGGGTATGGCAAAGACTGATACAGTTTAGTCAGCAACATCACAGGTGTTGCCAGTCAGCTTTGAACTCAATGTAGGACTGTCTTAGGGACTCCAGCTCTGGATTTTTCCCTAAGAGTTTACTTGAGAAGCCTTTCCCATGAGTGGGTATAGCAGTAAGGCAACGGAGGTGTAAGATCAGAGTTTACCTTCTCCTCGATGAGCTGCCAACCATGGCTGATGACCCCTATCTGCCTGAAGCAACTGGTTTTAAGGTACCAGTAACCCACCTGTGTCCTGTCAGTGGAAATGGTTCTGACCAGCTTAGTAGCTAAGCCACAGGTGAAGGCCAGGAGGTGGACTTGGTTGTCAGAGGCTATTTGAGGTGCATGCCATTGGGAGTACTTAATAGGTAGTGGGAGCTTGTCCCCATTATCTCCGACTACAACGATCTTAAGGAACTAAAAAGATATTATGACACAGTAAAAGGCCATTCAATCCATTGAGTCTATGGCAGGAATTGTTATGTACTGTTGGTTTACTTGAGACCTGAGCCCTTCCCCAAAAGTTGACCCTGGCATTATCTCTTTTTAGATACCAACTGCTATTTATCTGTAAACATGCTATTTGAATTCTCTTGTAATTTGATATTGTGTCTTTCAGGTACTTAATTCAAGCGTGTAGTGAGAAGTGTTTGTTTTTTAATTATCTGTTCATCAGCTGCAAAGTTTTTTTGTCTCAAGTGGTTGCACTTTGTCAGAAATGTGATAAGGTTATTCTGTGTTATTTTACAAATGATTTTTTCCCCTCATGTACACAGTGGATTCTAGTTAATTGATTCACATTGGGACCAGTGCAATTCTGCCCAATTAAACAGCTGTCTCAATTAGCCAATGTTTATGGAAATAGTTAAAAGGTAAATAAAAAGGCAAACTATAATTTAACTGAGTAACAATTTACGTATTTAAATGGAATACAGAACATATTAGAACAGTGCTATAAAACTATTAGTTTCTAATAGTTGTTGATGGAGGAATTCATTTGCTGTGTTTTTTTTGATTAACTGCAAATGATCAAAATCAGTGCAGACACCTAGTGCAGATGATGGACTGCCTTCATCCAATACTTTAGTGGATTGCATCCTGCAAATCTTCATTTTTATTGTTGATAACTTCAAATTCTAATTTCTAACTTGAAGTAGTGAGATTGTTTCATTTTCACTCCCGGCCGTGTCGGGCACATTCAAGCCTGAATGCTTGGAATTGCAGTCAGCAAAACAGTTCCAAATTGTCTTATTGCTTAGTTCTCACCAACTATGAGTAACAAAAATTACTTGAGTTTTGAATTCACATGCACAACTGACGCTATTTTAAAACCTGATTGCCTTAAGCAAACTGTAGTGTCTTAACAGCCACACAAAGGCATGCAACTGGCTCTAGTTAGAAACTGTTCAGCAATAATCTCCTGCACCAGTTAAGCAGCGTGGTGTCCCAGATAACAAAGGGAATCCGGATGATTTTCTTGATTAGTTTTTGTTCCTTAATAAATTGCTGCCTCGATTAACTGGCCTAATTAACCAAAATCCACTGTATCTAATCGAAGCACATAACTGATGATGCAAGTGAAAACTACTTGCTTTTGATGCCTTAATTATAAATACTCATTCTGTATGGTTACTTTTCCACAACATTTTTTTTTCTATAATCAATTTGGTGAAGATCATATGAAGGATGGATGTGAAGGTTGCTATATCAAGCTTTTTCTTTCAGAGCTTAGAATAGAGTATCTCTTTCACATTTAATAATAGCTAATCTGATTTAGCTGCTGGCTGCTTTAATAGTGATGTAAATTGTATATATATTTTTTGACTTTCCTTTTTATAATCAGTTTATGTTTTGCCATGTGCAGTTTTGTTTTGGAACCTTCTAATTGTTATCTGATGTAAGGAATTCTTTGGAAGTACATCATATACAGTATACGATTAGATTTTGGTATATTGTTTTTCTGTAACTTGCTATATATTTTTTTCCGCTTCACCATTCAGTGGTTAGTTTTGATCATGCAGTTAGGTCACTTTTTGGTCTCCTGTGTTGTAACATGACTACCCAGTGAAGATGCCTTGAAATGATTGTACTAGTTTTACAGCATTATTGTCAGTGTAAGTTATAGCGACTTCCAAGCTTAGTTTGCCTTGTTTCTAGTGTTTGTAAATACAGAAGGAGGGTTTCCTTTTCAGGAAATTGGTTTGTTGATGATCTGATGTGATAGGAAGCAGGCGCTCTAGTGGATTTTATGTGCTTTCGGTTGTGAATTTCTCTAAACTGTTGTAAAGTAGTTTAAAACATCACTGATTCTAGTTAATCTTTATAAATGTTTGGTATATGGTATGTGCAACTCTGCTGTGATTATTTTGAAGTATTCAAAGTAATTTAGGGTGAAGATAAATATTCAAGATAAAACTAACTACATTTTTGCAAGGCTATGTATGAGTTTCTAGAATACTGTAACTTGAAATTTTTTATTAGCAACATTTGACCAATTTTTATTTTCAGTAATGTTTCAGACAATGATTTATTTTTCCAGCTTTTACATAGCTATGTTTAACTTTGTTTTTGTGCAGGCTTTAATTTTTCCAGAAAATAAGGATTTCCTTCCCTAGGGGACATATGTGAACTAGACAGATTTTTACCATAATCTGGTAAATTTCATGCACTGTTACAGAGGCTAAAACATATTTGGAGCTGGAGAGCCTTGTGGAGTGGTGTCAGGGCAACAACCTTTACCTCAGCATCAGCAAAACAAAAGTACTGGTCATTGCCTTCAGGAAGAGGGGTGGAGCACTACCCCCTGCAGGTATCAATGGTGTTGAGTTGATGATAGTTGACAGCTTTGTTTCTCAGTGTAAATGTCAATTTGTCCTGGTGCAGCCACATTGATGCTATGGCCAAAAAAGCACACCAGCATTTCTATTCCTTAGAAGCTAAAGAAATTTGGCATGTCCTAGTTGAAGTTGACCCTCACCAAATTTTATTGACCTGCCCTTTGAGGACATGGCTATTCAGATGCATTCCTGCTCGGTCTGGCAACTGATCTGCCCAAGACTGCAAGGAATTGCAGAGAGTTGTGACACAGCTCAGTCCATGCCAAAAATCAGCATCTCCTTAATGAACTCTGTCTAAACTACTTACAGTCTCAGAAAATATGCGGGCACAATCGAAAACACCAGCCACTATGGACATTCTTCTCCCTCCCATTCATTGGGCAGAAGATGTAAAAGCTTGAAAATGTGCACCACCAGGCTCAATCCATCTGTTTTGAAAGGATTTTTCTGTACAGTTGTGAGAAAACATTTGTGAACTCTTTGCAATTACCTGGTTTTCTGCATTAAGTGGCTTTCCTGCAGAAAGCAGAGGGTCGTGGTGGAGGGAGTACATTCAGATTGGAGGATTGTGACTAGTGGTGTCCCACAAGGATTGGTTCTGGGACCTCTACTTCTAGTTAAGCCACACTTGGAGTACTGTGTCCAGTTCTGGTCGCCTCACTATAGGAAGGATGTGGAAGCATTGGAAAGGGTACAGAGGAGATTTACTACAGAGGAGATTTACCAAAGATGCTGCCTGGTTTAGAAAGTATGCATTATGATCAGAGATTAAGGGAGCTAGGGATTTACTCTCTGAAGGGAAGGAGGATGAGAGGAGACATGATAGAGGTATACAAGATATTAAGAGGAATAGATAGAGTGGACAACCAGCGCCTCTTCCGCAGGGCACCACTGCTCAGTACAAGAGGACATGGCTTTAAGGTAAGGGGTGGGAAGTTCAAGGGGGATATTAGAGGAAGGATTTTTACTCAGAGTGGTTGGTGCGTGGAATGCGCTGTCTGAGTCAATGGTGGAGGCAGATACACTAGTGACATTTAAGAGACTACTAGACAGGTATATGGAGGAATTTAAGGTGGGGGGTTGTATGGGAGGCAGGGTTTAAGGGGTCAGCATGACATTTTGGGCTGAAGGGCCTGTTCTCTGCTGTACTATTCTATATTCTAATTGTTTTATAAACCTATTTTGTGGGTATTTGATGTAGAAAACCAGGTAATTGCAAAGGGTTTACAAACTTTATCTTGCAACTATATGTTGAAGATGAACTCGTTGTGGCAGTTGCACCTTACTGTGTACTTGCAGCGCACTTTCTCTATAACTAACACTAAAGTCTGCATAGATGGTTTGCAATACAAAGTTTTTCTGTTGTATCTTGGTACATGTGACAGCCCACAGATTCAGGTTCAAACTTATTTATCATGTGAAAAATTGAAACATACAGTGAAATGCATCATTTGTGTTAGCAACAAACAGACCCAAGGACGTGCTGGGGGCAGCCTGCCAGCAGCAGCAAATCAAGCCCTTTCCATCCATTCAAAACCCCCCCCCCCCCACAATACACATAGGGCTCTTCCAGGCCTCCAGTCCTTAGCCCCAAATTCGTAGATTCACAGACATTGGGCCTCCAACCTCCAGTCTGCTTGACTTATTTACCACCTTAATGAGTATGACGTCTATGATATAAATATGAACACATTTTTGGGAAGTTTAAAGGAAATTCATTCAAACAACTTAAATTTGATAGAAATGTAGTATGAAAAGGATTTTGAATCGTAACTGGAACCATTGAAAAGATTTTAAACAAGGGTTAGTATGGATGTGCATTGATTGTTGTTAGAACTTGTGTGTATTTAGTGTCTGTCTTTTGACTTTGGGTCGAGATCCTGTTCTGTCAAGTCTGTGTGGTTAGCTGCTAGGCAGTGGCTTCCCTACATTAGAGGAAATCATGCGTAGGCATTTTTCACTCCCTAGAACTGGAGTAGAATAAGGTTATCCTCAACCATGAGTTACTGCCAAAGATGATTGGACCCTTGATTTGAAATTTTTGTACATTTTAAATTTGAAGGCTATAAATGTGTGGATTTTACAAAAAATGATTTTATTAAATTATGCTGAATGCTCCTGATTCCCTCAGGTAATCTAAAAAGGAAATGGGTTAGTTAGAAAACTACTTAATATTAGTTACAATAAATTTTTAGTTAATTTACCGTGAAGTATAATTAAGTTAAACTACTGTGTAACTATTGATGAAATGCTCATACTTTAATTCAGAAATTTCCTGGCATTTAAAAAATATCCAGTTTGCAAACACATTCATATCCTTATCCTGTATTTCATAATAACACAACAAGGTGGGAGGGTGAATCTAATTGAAACCTATTGAATGTTGAAAGGGCTTAACAGAGTGGATATGGAGAGGATGTTTCCTATGGTGGGGGAGTCTAAGACTAAATTAATAGAGTCTTAAAAGTCAAAATAGAGGGTCATCCATTTAGAACAGAGATGAGGAAGAACTGCTTTGGCTAGAGAATGGTGAATCTGTGGAATTCATTGCCACAGGTGGCTGTGGAGGTCCAGGCATTGGGTATATTTAAGGATTCTTGATTAGTCAGGGCATGAAGGGATATGGGGAGGACGCAGGAGATTAGGGTTCAGAGGGAAAGGCATCGGCCATGATGAAATGGTGGAGCACATTTGATGGACCAAATGGTCTAATTCTGCTACTATATTTTATGGTCTTAAAAGGAGGAAGCTCATTGCATCTATGCCAGGTTCTGGGGAACAATACCATTCATCCCATTTCCCCCCATTCTCTATTGCATCTTCACAACAAACCCCACCAGTTGATTAGTTTTGTTATAGTTAATATTTAGAGTAGCCAACTAACCTGTCTATGTCTTTGGGATGTGGGAGGAATTTGAAGCATCTGACAGAAATCCTCTTAGTTACAGGGATATGTGCACGCTCCACAGTGACAGTATTGAAGGATCAAACATGGTGCTAGTACTATGGGACAACAGTATGAAAGCTGCATCACTGTGCTCCCCCAAATATTAACAAAATGGGGTAGAAGAAATTTGTGGATGTGGTCTCTTTGTTAAAGAGTCATAATTTAATCTAATACCCATTTCTTAAAAATACTTAAAGCTGTTTCTACTTGAGGAAATTTGAAAATATTTATTAGCCAGAATAAGAGAGTGAAAACATATGTTGTTGCATTGAGAGGTCAGTTCCCTTTGTTCATTCAGTTTGTCCAGGCTCAATCAAAGAGGCGAGCTGCCATATTTTTGTGGCCAATTGCCTGTGAGAACTAGTTGGGTCTATTTCTTGCCAACATCATGAGTGGGAAAACAGTATCAGAATAATCTTTGTACTGTATGATGTAAGTTCAGTGATAATATTTAGGTGTAACAAGGGATCAATAAAGCATTTCCCAACTGATTACCAATTTGATGTGTTTTGACATTTTTATCAAATGCAGAGATTTGTTATCAGAGCTAAGGAAGCATATGTATCTCTTAAGGTGATGTACTTTTAGTAATCTGTTTTGTTTCTGTGTAACATGTTTCTAGGTGTATGGAGAAATTTAAGGTGGGGGTTATATGGGAGGCAGGGCTTAAGGGTTGACAACACTGTGGGCCGAAGGGTCTGTACTGTGCTGTACTATTCTATGTTCTACAATCACACTAAAAATGTGGGTCTTCTCCCATATGTAAATGTAATTACAATTTTGACATTTGTTATTACTTGTACTTTAAATTATTGATTTCAACTTCACTTATAATTTTTATTTATACACAGGAGGATTTGCCATTTTGGTGTATAAAGAAACATAGTTTTGCACTTTAGAATGCAGGAAGTTTTTCAGTTTTGTCTTGGTACTATTTAGGAATGGATGATAAGCTTTTTTTAAATGGATGGTAGTTGATAAATATTGTGTGGTAGTCCAAACATATGCACTGATTTTGATTTTTAATCTTACATTTGTATTAAGTCAGTTATTCAAATGCTATGAAGTTAAATCTGTATCCCATTGATCTAGTGTGCAGGAGCTTAAAGTTGGGAGATGGCACAAGTGTCATAAAATCAAAATGAAAATGAGAAATGGCTGCATCGGCTAAAGCACTGAAAATCTTTCAGATCATTGATGGAAGAAGTTACTACTTCAAAGCGTGTTTGGATTCAATTTGAAAGCAACAAAACTCATACCAGATGAGAAAGTATTCATTTTGATTGGGCTTGGCAAGATAGAATATACAGTATTTATATTGTATTTATGATTAAAATATCAGAGACAGTTTTCCAACTACAAAATTTCATTTTTGATCTTAGGAATTAAGAGTCTAAATTTCATTATGTGTCACTGTTTTGCGTCCCTGCATAGCAAGCTCTGTATGAATACTATCTAAAGAGATTTGTACTGCCCCTTTTACAAAGTACTAGGCTATATAGAGCTTGAATTCAATACTGCCTGAATTTTGGCCTTGTGATTGTTTCAACATTTCACTTTGATTCCCACAGTATTACACCGTCTTGAGTGGTTATGTAAATTACTCTGTTAGTCCTTACTGTGGTTAATCATGACTCAGGGAGTGATTTGAACTACTGGTGTTAATTATCGTTAAAACTGATCACCTGAGGGAAATCTGGATAAACTTGTGGGAACTAGTAGTTATGTAACTATCCCTGCATCATTTGATGCATATAGGTGACTACCGTACACTGCAACCCAACCATTAGGGCTGTTTGGGTAATGGAGATTTACCTTTGCAGAATTTGCAAATCACTGCCCAAAAATTTGAGGTATGGGGTAAAATTCACCCACACAGAAGCCGATAAATAAATAAAGATTTTTTTCCCCAATTTGTGTTTCTTCAGATGACTTGGCTTGGCTTTGAATTACAGCCTTCATTAAGAAATTACTTCCTGTGCCTTTTCATTTTGGGGTTTTGTGGCATACAGTCAATGAAAACGTGATTAAAGGAGAGATGGTGTATGATTTAGAATTGTGCCATAAAGACGGTAACTAGATATAGTGACCCATAGGGTCATCATTTTATGGCCAAGAAACTGTTGAACTGCCTAAGAGGTGTGTTAAAGTTTTTCTTAAAATGCAACATTTCATGAGTGGGTTACTATTTCATGAAGTGATGCATTACTAGATTGGGAAACTGGGAGACAGTTTAAAAAAAAACTTTAAAAGAAATCACTTTGATCATAATTGTGTGCCGTTATTTATTTAATTGAAATATAGCCAAATTTTTCTCACAAAAGATGTTCTTCCAGTGGCCTTGAAATTGTAGTGACACACACAAAATGCTGGTGGAATGCAGCAGGCCAGGCAGCATCTATAGGAAGAAGTACAGTCGATGCTTCGGGCTGAGACCCTTCGTCAGGACTAACTGAAAGAAGAGATAGTAAGAGTTTTGAGAGGGGGAGGGGGAGATCCAAAATGATAGAAGACAGGAGGGGGAGGGATGAAGCTAAAAGCTGGAAAGTTGATTGGCAAAAGGGATACACAGCTGGAGAGGGAGAGGAACATCGGATGGGAGGAAATTGTAGTGTGCTGGTCTAGATGTGCTATATAATAATTGCACAGAAAATACAATCACTGAGTTAGGACCTTTGGGGAGAATTGATTGTTTGAAGGATATGAGGCAAGTCTAAGAACTTGCTTTAATGGGGGAACCTGACCTGGTACTGCATTTGGCAAATACACCTAAACCAGGATGACCAGTAGTAGTTATTTCTGTGACAACGTTGACTTATTTACCCCATTATATTCTGGAAGGGAAATGTCACTTAATTCATGTCTGATGCAGTGAAGCGTACATTTCATTTTCTGAAGTAGTATGAAACAACAAGCCAGCAATGGTCATTATTTTATTTTCCTTAAGGGAAAAACATATTTTCATTCAAAGTTCAAGCTACATTTATTATTAAAGTACTGTATGTATACTATATACAGTCTTGAGATCTCTTATAGGCAGCTACAAAACAACAAAACCCAATAGAACCCATTAAAAAAGAAAACCATTAAACACCCAATGTGCAAAAAAATTGAACAAATTGTGCAAACAATTAATAAGTAAGCAAATAACATTCAGAACTAAAGTCAGTCATCACTGCAACTGGTCTAGGAGCCCATTAGTTGCAGGCTCCAGCCTCAGCTCAGCACAGAGATGAGTAAATCTCACTGAGCAGAGAGCTGAACACTGGCCCATTCCTTACCTCTGGCTTTGATACACTGATCTTTTCAATCTGGTCCGGCACTTTAAATGGCTGACGTAAACATTGCTTTGTAATCAAAATCTAGCTTTATCTATTCCAAATTGAAACTGTACAGTAAAGCGGAGAATTGAAAGTTACAGAATAATTTTAAACACTTGGAAGACTTCCCATGTATATCTATCTATTGGATTGTGGGGGGGCGGGGGGGGGGGGGGGTGGGTAGTTGGTATTCAGACGATCCAGAAGTTTTTGTGTTGCCATGTTGTGGACGATGCAAGACTTGAGTGATTGGATCAAAATTACCTACTTTATCACCAGAAAAGCAAACCCATGCACACGTTGGTAAGGTTTGTTGATGATCTTAAAGCATCACAAGTGTTGTTTTTGACTGTAAAAAATCAAAATTTTACATTTATGCTTATGTGTCTTAACGACACAATGACAGCAATTTAAAAAGGGCCATTCAATTTTAAACATTGAATGGAATAGGCCCCTCAGCCTATCATGTGTGCACTGACCGTGATGTCAATTTAAGTAATTTACTTGCCTGCATGTCAGCTGTATCCCATCCAATTTACTGTCTTTTCATGTGTTTGTCTAAATACCTCTTAGATGTTGCTACTTTATCTTCTCTTTGCCCATCTCCCTGGCAGCACATTTCAGGTACCTCAGGAAAACTTGTCTTGTGCATCTTCTTTTAAACTTTCCTCTTCTCGCATTAAACACTTGCCCTTTACTATTTGACTTTTCCATCCTGGGGAATGAAGACTATCAGACATAATTTTATATACTTTTATTAAGTTGCCCTCCAGCCTCCGCTCAGGAACAAACAGCCTAATTTGCCTGACATTTCCTAATGGACAGTACACTCCAGTTCAGGAAACATCTTGATAAGCTCCTTCTGCTCCCTCTCCAGACCTTCCACATTCATCATTCAGTGTAATAATTTGAATTCAATGAGTTCTAACCATTTTTTTTCCATCTGCAACTTGATTTCCTGACTTTTATACTCTGCCCTGCCCAATGAAGACAAGGTACAGGTCTTTATCAACTTATCTACTAATTTTTTGGGGGGTGTTAGACATATACCCCAAGATCCCTCAGTGCTCCTAAGGATCATAGAGATATAGAGCACAAAAGCACACAGATAGACCCTTCAGCTCATCTCGTCCATGCTGAACTGATAATCTGATTAGTCCTATCAACCTGCACCTGGAGCATACCCTTCCCATCCATGTACTTACCCAAACTTCTCTTAAATATTGCAGTTGAACCCACTTCCACTGGCAGCTCAATCCACTCTCGCACCATCGTCATAGTGAAGGTTTCTTCTCAAGTTTCCCTTACATCTTTCACCTTTTACCCTTAACCTATGACTTCTAGCTCTAGTCTCATACAACCTCAGTGGAAAAAAGCCTGCTTGCATTAACGCTATCTATAGGCCTCATAATTCTGTGTACCTATATCAAATCTTGCCTCATCTCCTATGCTCGAAGGAATAATGTTCTGACATATTCCTTTCCCTGTAACTCAGGTCCTGAAGTCCAGACAATATGCTTGTAAATTTTCTTTGTTCTTTTTCAATCTTACTAATTGATATCTTTCCTGTAGGTAAGTAACCAAAATTATGTATGACACTCCAAATTTGGCCTCACCAACATCTTTAACATAGCGTACCAACTTCTCTATGCAGTACTTCATTTATGAAGGCCAGTGTGCCAAAAACTCTCTTCACGACCCTTTTAAGGGTCATGTGATACTACTTTCAAGGAATTGCTGATCTGTATTTCCAGATTCATTTGCTCTACTGCACTCCTCAGTGCCTTGCCATACACTGAAAGTCCTACCCTGGTTTGTTCTCTCAAAATGCAACACCTCACACTTGTCTGCCTTAAATTTCATCTGCCATTTTTCACCCCACTTTTTCAGCCGGTCTAGATCCTGTTGCAAGCTTTGATAGTCTTCTTTGTTGTCCACCTAATCTTGTCATCTACAGCTTTGCTGATCCAGCTTACCACATTATCATCCAGATCATTGATATGGATGACAAACAACAGTGGACCCAGCACCAGACCCTGCAGTATACCACAAGTCACAGGTCTTCAGTAAGAGGCAACCATTTGCTACTGCAGACTGCTTTCTCCTGCAAAGCCAGTGTCAAATCTGATGTTCCACCTTCTCTTGAATGCCAACACGATTGAACCTTCTGGATCCACTTCCCATGCTGTATTTGGTCAAAGGATTTGCTGAAGTTCATTTGTAGACAATATCCACTGCATTTCCTTCATCAACTTTCCTGGTAATCCCCTCAAAAATTTCTCTTAAGATTGGTTAGACATAATCTAAGCCATGTTGACTATCCCTAATCAGGCCCTGTCTGTCTAAGTATTTATACATCCAGTCCCTTAAACAGTCCTGACATTTATTGTACACTTTCTTCTTGCATTTAACCTCCCAAAATTCAATGTCTTAGACTTGTTCAGATTCAGATCAATTTTCCAACTGATCTGTAGTCTGCTGTTTCCTATGACAACCTTTTCAATTCATATTTCCTGACACAGGTTTGTATAAGAATTGTGGTTTATCAAGAATATTTTGATGGAAATGTGGATCAAGTACTAAGTGTGAAACCTGGAGTCAAGTGCACAGTAGTGTAGAACTTAATTTGACCAGTATATTTGCAAGTATCTAAATCAGTTGTTTTAAGTATTGAAGTAAATACAAAAATGAGAAGAACAAAAATTCTAAAGCTTTTATTGAAAAGGAAAGGTTTTCAAATGTATTATTTTGTGAAATGGAACAACCTGCTGCACAAACCTTGTTCTTCAGGTAGCTTTAAAAAAATAAACATGCACTGTAATTGTTTTGGTGAAAGAGAAAAATATAGATGGTTTAATAATGTAACCTATAAGATGGTGAGTGGGGCACTTTTCTGGAAATAAAAGCACATCTTATTGCAGTGCTCTTTGAGTGCTGATCAATTAGCTCCTTTTATGCTGAGTACAGGTAGTCCCTGAGTTACGAAAGTCTGACTTACGAACAACTCATACTTACGAACCGAAGAAGGAGAACACTGTCCGCCATTTTAAGTCGGATCGCGACACTGTCCGTCATTTTAAGTCGTTGCCGTTGACACTGTGTTGAGTGTGTAACTTTGTATTTGGCTTAAATTTTTCTTAGCAAGATTCACCCTGACCCGCAACCCCCCCCCCCCCCTTCACTTTTCTGGTTGGCTGGTGGCGCAGTGGGATCAGCGCCGGGCTGGAGAACAGAGGTTCCTGAGTTCGATCCAGTGACAGACCACTCCCATGCTGGGTTGATGACGAGCTTGCAACTCGACCTCGTAAAAAAAAAACACTGCCACCTCCAGTTTAAATGCCCACGCAGAATATTGTGGAGGATCAAATACCCAAACACAGCACAGCCCCCACTTGACCCATTTAATCTGTCTCAGTGTGGTGGACTTCAGGACAGGGGGAATTCAGTGCGGTGGTCCTTAGGACCCGGCGAAGCTTGGGAGCCGCCACTCACAGTGTTTCTGTTCCGTTGACGGGAAGCGATCACGATTGAAAATAAAGTGGAAATAATAAAGCATTTGGAAAGAGGTGAAACGTCATTGGTCATTGGAAAAGCGTTAGGCTACAGTCGGACAATGATCGGAACAATTTTAAAGGATAAAGTGAGAATAATGAAGCATGTGAAAGGCCCTGTCCCAATGAAAGCTGCAATTACTACTAAGCAACACAGTGGTTTAATTATTGGAATACATATGTTTCTTAAGTGTTTTATATGCATAGAAAGGTAAAATATATACTATATACTAAGACAAACGTTTGACTAACTGACGCTCAGTAATACCAGATGTACTTGTTCCGACTTGCGTACTAATCCGACTTAAAGACGGACTCAGGAAAGGAACTCGTTTGTAACCCGGGGACTGCCTGTATTTTATTTGTAAATTGGATAATATTTGTGATCTGGCTTGTCCATTTTACAAATATATAATTGCATCGAAAGTTCTCGGCAAAGAAGTGAAGCGCCTGCTAAATAGTTTCTTTCAGCATTGCGCAGGTACTTGAGTTGTTTGGTGAATCTATGGTTGGGGGTGATTAATCTGTGGTCTTTCATAAATGTGTCAAATTAATAGGGAAGAGCAACAGAAAATGTTGCAAATATGAATTCTAACTCAGTCAGATGCCTTTTGCTTTTGCTTGGTTCAAATGGGAAAGCAAGCACTGGATTGTGGAAGATGGTATTTGTATGCATAACTGTATCTGTTGAAGTATAAAACTTTACATGAACTTGGATACATGAGTTTATGTTCACTATATGCTGATTATTTGTAAGAATTTATGGTTTTGGAGAGAATCGAATATTCAATTGAAGCACTTTCTTAAGATTAAAAATAGTCCATTTTAAAATATGTTCCAATTATTCGTGAGGGAAAGTGATGCTATTTCAAAAATGTATTGGAGCTTACTTATGATTTGATACTATGCTGTGTTATGTTGCAAGCTTTTTTTAAAAAAAAGACATACTGATAGTGTATTGATAATTATTTGATGCTTGAACAACATTGCAGTTGTTTAGATTCTTCATCAGACCCCTTAATAGATACGGTAATTACATAGTTGTATTTCAAATATCAATATGTTATAGAAGTTTATTCATATCTAACCAAATAGTTGATTGTTTTGTGTAGCATTTGTATGCAGCTGGGATTTATATCTGTTCTCTTTACCATGCATTTTCCTTTGCTTCAGTTGTATTTTCCTTAAAGGCTATCATATTGACTGTTTCAATTGTTGCCTGAGGCTAGCAATTCCTGCACTGTCTTTTACAGAACTTCTTTACCTCCTTCACTTTGGTGCAATTTAAATTAATTAATTGCTAGATGTTATTTATGCCCACTCATTATAAGAATTATAGTAAAATTTCTGATTCCTTTTCCTGGAAGCCTAATGTAGTAGTAGTAGTGTGATCACTCCAGTCGAGTATGATGTTCTCCTAAGGGGTTGTCTGTTGGTGCATCTTCAGGTGGCTGTAGAGGCTTATCTGGGTTCCACATATTCTGAGGGGCTTCCAGACTACAATCCAGACCCCTTAGCCTCTTGCTGATTGACATGGGACTTAATCTCTTATATTAGGGTGGGTTGCCTTCATGTAGAATGCCTGTGCATGACTCTGTTTAACTCGGGGAGGCTGATGCATGGGCAGCCACCATCCCGCCCTTGACAAATTGAGGTCAGGGACCAATAGCATGGATTTCAAGACATCTGTACAGCACCCTTCACTGCTGCAGTCTTCCTCCGCCTTCCCTGCCATTGTGATATGTCATCATCTTTCACCAGCTCCACCATTGAAGTCTTGGTTGGATTGCTCTTTGAAGTCTCCCCCTTGACCTTATCACATGGGTGACCCTACCAGGAGCACCAGATGCCTAATGTCCAGAGGACATTGCTCTTGGGATCTCAGGAACTCACAAGCCCCTCTTCCACAACAAGCTGATGATCCTCAGAGAAGATGGATATGGCCTGTATCTACTGACTTTCTTAATTACTATTTGTGCAGTAGTAATTTAATCAATTATTGTACAATTTAGTCAGATCCAGTACTTTTGCACAATAGAAAAATGCTTAATGGTTTAGTGGGAGTGGAGAGAAGTAGATGATGGAGGAGAAAGAAAAAGAGCCTATTGTTGGCCACATTCTCTGATTCAATACACACATTAAACTGAATCAAAAAAAATACTGGCCTTGCTGACTGCATAATCACTGCCAACTATCCTGCTCCTCTTCTTCCCCCACATCCCACTCTGTCTCTGTCCATGTATCTTTCTCTCTCCTCTTTTATTGTGTGATTTCATGATTTTGATAGAATGGAAAGAAGCAAGTTTGAGGATAACCATCCAGTTTCTAAGCAGTAAATTCTAGTAAACTTAAGCTTAGCATGTGCTTGTAGGTTTTAAGCTCTGGGTGAGTAATGTTGTTAACAATATGCTGCTGAATGAAATGTTGACTGTGTGAGATTCGCAAGAGCCCTAGTCAAGGGGGGGTCAAATGACCCAAGAGAGAGAGGGAGGCGTGCTGAAGACCACGTTCCCCAGGGAAGCAGAATAAAGCGACTCTTTGACTATTGTCTCATGAAAACCACGTGTAAAGCCCTCGGGCAAAGTGGGCTGGTCGCTCAACAAGACAAAAGCCTCAGACATAGCCATTGTCTTGGGAGACACCTTTGTGGGATAAGGAATTGGCCTACGTGCAAAATCTCAGGGCAATGTGAGATGGGTGATGGGGGAAGGATTGCCTCGCCCCCCCACCCTGATGGACATCTACAACCCTGCCTGTCCAGATAAAAGGTGGGCTGCCGAGGCGGGGCGCCAGACGCACCAGAAGATACGCGAGAATTCCTGCGACTGCGTTTAGAGAGCGACAGCCGGTGGTGGGGTTCGTGTGCGTCCTTCCCTTGCCTGGGATTGGCGACCTCACCACGGAAGAACGGCCTAGCTACAGGGGAAGCCACAGATGAGAGTCCATTCCCCAACGAGACTTCCGACTACCTCCTACAGGTTGGAAAACCTGTCGGGTAAATGTTTCATTCTCTCTCTCTTTCTAACAAAAGTGCACCAAAGCGACACCACAACCGACGGCGGCTGGTGGAACTGCAGTGACCGCAAAAAGACTTTTAAATATCCAGTAAACAATATATATCTACATTACCCCTAGACAACTGTAGAGCTTATTTCTGATTGATTATTACTATACCTGTGCTTTAGATTGAGTTGTGACGACGTATATGATCTGAATGTTTTGTATTAACCATATGTTTGTGCCCCTTTATAAATAAAAACGTTTGAAAATAGTAGCATCAGGCTTCGGTGGATCCATCTATCTTTGCTGGAAAACTACCCGGTTACTGGGGAACGTAACACTAAGCAGTAAATTCTAGTAAACTTAAGCTTAGCATGTGCTTGTAGATTTTAAGCTCCGGGTGAGTAATGTTGTTAACAATATGCTGCTGAATGAAATGTTGACTGTATGAAATACCAGAGAACTGTCATCCCACTATAGAAAACACATCCTTTTTCAGTTGCTTTCACAGTGGAGGGGCAAAGCTGTGTAAGCTTCATTGTTGAGTTGTTTATTTTGATAATGTATCCTGCTTGTATGGCAGGTATTTGGGATATGAAACTATATGAAGATAAAGGATTACTCTGAAGTTCTGTGTTCTTCACATTCTGCAAAGAGCAAGGTCTTATTTGTACTGTTTTTTTTTCCAATCTTTGCACAAATTGTCATATTGTTCTTTTAAATGTCATATCATTTGGGCATGGTTAATATTTTATTCTGATCCATTTAATTTTGGGAAGGGAACCTGAAAATAGTTGGGAGGCAAATCTTTGTGCTACTTAGTCAAAGATAGAGGGCAGGGGCATTAAACCAGGAAAAAGGTTATAATCAAATAATCTGGATAGTGCTGAAAGGAACAGATTGATGGTACAAATATAGGATGTATGTGAAGCTGAGTGACTAGATGAGTCCAAGGGCCTAATTTCAAGCAATAACTTTATCTAACTGGAAAATATACTTTGTTCTGTATGGATCATTACAATACAACAAGAACTTTCTAAGCTGGAGGTTGTAGTGAATTTAAAAACAATGGTAGTGAGGAGAAATCATAAAAATGTCAGCCTGTTTTGTCAAAGCAAAGTAAACCTAGCTGAGCAAAGTGATTATCATGATAAAATCTTCCTTCTGTATCTGTAAATAATCAGAGGAAGGTGTTGTACTTGGCAATAGTGCCTTACACAGTAAAATAGAATGCACTTGTGTATTAAGTCAGAATGACAACTATAGGAATATATGGAATATAGGAAAAGTAGTAGGTAGCCACAAGCTCCAGCCTTTTTCACATTGCTGGATCATGGTTAATCTGTCTTCATTCTATTTACCCGTTTTTCCTGCAGTTGCCAGGTTTCCTTACCGAACAAAAATTAGTTTCAATTGTTTTTCAGATCTATCTTGTCTTTACATGTAATTGAAGGAGAAATCCTCATTTAACTGGCCTACTTTTGATTTAAAATTGTATCTGCAAAATTTCTTTATCAAACAAAATAGTTTACTACACTTCCTATACCAACATATATCAACCCGTTCTGTTGGACAGATTTTCGGGATGGAGGGTGACTGATATCCTTTCTGATTTTGTGGGTTCTGAGGAGACTGTGTTTCCCATAATGACTCCACAGACTCTTTTACAGATTGTTCAGCTGGTGGCCAGTAAGGGGAAGCTAAGTGGGTATTCAGCCCTGTCTGCTTGTGTTTGACCTGTCTCCTTCTCGCTTGCTGCTACTGGAGGAATGTGCAGGAGTCTTGATTTGCACTGTCCATGTCTGTGAACTTATTTTTCGAGGACTGTGGTTCATGTTACATGGGCTTCTGATTGGGATGCTTTGGCGTGGACTGCATCTGCATTCCGCAGTAAGTGGGTGACTGCTAAACTGAGTTGAACTAAACAGAACACTCTTGGACATTTTGAGGACTCTGCAGTTTGATGTTTAATGTTCTGCGTGTTATTTGCTTGCTTTTTGCCATTTGTGTGACTTGTTCTTTTTTTCATACGTTGGGAGTTTGATGTTTTCTTTAAATGGGTTTCATGGTATTTCTTTGTTTTTAGGCTGCCTGCAGGAGGACGGATCTCACAGCTGTATACTATATACATACTTTGATAATAAATGTACTTTGAATCTTTGATTGTGAAGGGGTCCTCTCCTTCCAGCATGTAATTAGTGATCACAGTGCATGGCCTCAAAGCTCTCAATACCATCCCAAATTGCTCCTCCTCCATTTTCAGTATTCACAGGCTGGAACATTCCAGGAATGTTGCTTTTCTTCTAGGGAATTTGGGAAATTTTGTCTGGCTGTAATGTCTTGTCATGATAGAGTGTCTCCACTTATTGCCAGGTGTGTGAGCAATGTGGCTAGACTGTTGACTGAGTACAACCAAGGGCCCTAGACTATGACTGAGTACAGTCGAGGGCCTTGGTTTTGGGAATGCTGGCCTGGGAAAAGATGCTGATGTTGGTTTGCTTGTCCTTGCAGTGAATTTGTAGGATTTTGTTTTGTTAGTCTTCTAGTTTTCTGAGATGCTGTTGCATAGGGCCTTGAAAGCATAAAGGAAGGCAGGTTTTACTGCTTCCTAGTAGACCATGAATCTTGCATGAAGTCTAAAATCTTGATCTTCAAATATTCTATGATGTAAATCTATGCTGTACCAACAAATAACTAAGAAACGCTTTAAAGTGCCCGTCCATAATTGTGATAAGTGGAGGATTATGACCTGGCAGCCATGCAATCTTAGTATTAGTAAGTATAGCCAAGATGATGTCTGCTACTTGAAGAGCTATGGAATTTGCTGCAATATTCGGCATCCTTCTCATAACCCAGCGTATTTTTCCTTTAACAGAAGGAAATTCTTGTGATTCTTGTGATTTTATTGAATCTGCTTCCATCTTCTCCCCAGGATTACAGGGAATCATAGCTTGCTATGTATATGTATAAAATAAATTCTTCGATCATTTTGCCTTTAGAAACAGTTTCTCCCCATTTACTTGATCAAAATCCAGATATCCTGGGTGAGGCAAAACATTTTCTTAATAGCCTGATTTCTTGACTTTTGTAAACCTCAAGGAATTTATGTGGTTAAGACAATCTGTCTTCAAGTTTTAAATCTTAGGCTAGCCTATACTTGCCTACAAATTCATCAAAATTGTATCTTTCCTGAGAGATACCTGAAACTAAAGAATCCAGTTGGAAACTCCTGTGTGGTTCAAGATTACCTTTCAAAGTTAAATCTGTAGAGACTGTATTACTCATAAATGCGGTGTTTGGGAGCATAGAAACAAAGAAAACCTACAGCACAATACAGGCCCTTCGACTCACAAAGTTGTGCCGAACATGTCCCAACCTTAGAAATTACTAGGCTTAGCCATAGCCCTCTATTTTTCTAAGCTTCATGTACCTATCCAAAAGTCTCTTAAAAGACCTTATCGTATCTGCCTCCACCACCGTTGCCGGCAGCCCATTCCACGCATTCACCACTCTGAGTAAAAAAACTTACCCCTGACAGCTCCTCTGTAACTACTCCCCAGCACCTTAAACCTGTGTTCTCTTGTGGCAACCATTTCAGCCCTGGGAAAAGCCTCTGACTATCCACACGATCAATGCCTCTCATCATCTTATACACTTAGCAGTCTTAACAGTTGAAACTAAGACAGAAATACATTGGTAATGACATCCTAAATTCTTCACAATGTGCTTGATATTAGGCATTATTTCCTATTAAAATAAAATGCAATGCATTTATTTCTTTTATTTTTTTTGTGGATTTAAAAATAAGCATTGCAGAAATGAGAGGGTGAGGACTGTTATGTTTTGTAACTCCATAAGCTAAACAAAAGAAAGACACAGGAGACGAGGATACTTCTGTACTTGTTTTTTCTTTAAGTGAAGCACGCACATATGATGTGGTGTAATGACGTATGTCATTCATGCACTATTTGCATATAACCTATAACCATTACATATAAACCGTTTGTTCTTATGTGAACAAATAAAGAATGCATAATCAATGTATTTACAATATTGCACAAAATACTACTGAAATATTAAATATACAGTATTCACCTCTGCTTAGCTATATATTCCAACTCAATATAGAATGCACCTCAACTATATATATATATGGTATACCATATAATACAACTACTATATACACATCCACAGCATAGTAAATTTTAATTTATTCCACTCAGGCCTGAATATTTAATTACTGTGGAGAGTTTCTTACTATTTTGGTATAATGTCTTTCCTAACAAGGATGGGGGAAGGGGGGGCTTCACTCTGCTTGGCAGGTGAGACTTGTGACTATGAAACAATCTCAGGTTCTGGGGCCGCCCCTGTGGTGGCTGTAGGAGTTGACTTTGGGACTGCTGGAAGGGGTTCTGATAGTTCTTGACACTTTTTTTTCTCCAACAATTGACTCTACTCTCTTCAACTGATTGTATGCCATCTCCACTGTGTAGGGAGTGGTCCAGTTCTGTTCTTAATCTTTTCAGATACCCACTTCTGATCACCTCTGTAGTTGCTGCCTGTCCAGGAGTGAAACATTGAACTTATTTGTTTGAGGAACCTCAACTTCTCTCAGCTGTTTGTCCAGTCTCCTACTGAGATTGTTTTTCAGGAGATCCAAGTGTGAGGGTAAGGGATGACCAAGGAACAGTGAGTTGCTGGTTGTTGAGTGTGCTGCATTGTGATATACAAGGAGGAATTTGGCAAGCTTCTGATTCAGTGTCGGTGTAGTGTGTTCTGCTAACATTGCTCTCTCTGTTCTTTAGAGCTTGGACAAACCTTCCTACCAAAATATTTGCAGTTGAGTGGTATGGTGTAGATGTAATAAGTCTTATTCCATTCATTTTCAGGAATGACTGAAACTGTTTTGCAACGAACTGTGATTTATTGTCACTGACTTAAGTTTTATGGAATACCAGTCTTTGAAAAGAGGCTCCCCAATACATCAACAGTGTGCAAGGCTGTAGTGGAGGCTATTGGAACACTTCTGCCCACTTTTTGTAGCTGCATCCACTGCTGCCAAGAAATTTGTGCCCATAAATGTTCCAGTAAAATACACATGAATCCTCTGCCAGGGCCATGCAGGTCGTTCCCAAGGATGGAGGTGTTGCTCTTGGTGTGTTTGCATCCCAAACAGTGCATGGCAAACCGCTCAATCTGTTGATCTATCCCAGGCCACCAGACAAAGCTTTGAGCCAACAGTTTCATTTTGACCATGGCTAGATGACTGGCATGCAACTTGTTCAACACTTTAGCTCTCAACTTGGATGATACAGCAACCTCTCAATCCTCACATAAGGCCACCCAATCAGATGCAAGTTCATCCCAGGGTTCATAAAAATTGAGGAATTGGAATTTGTGCTGCACATTCCAGCCATTTTGGGTTGACATGTTGACTTGAGAGTGTGGGATCTTTTCTGGTTTCTCTTTGGATCATCTCTGCCATAATAGGTACTCATTCAATTTGCATTAGGGAGAATATGTCAAGAGTGCCCTCTTTTGCAAATTTTTCAAGTACAGGTCGACCTTCTATAATCCGGTACCACTGGGACCTGAGGAGTGCCGGGTTAGTGAAAATGCCGAATTACAGAAGGATCACATAAAGCAATAGCTAACCGCCTCATCATGCCTTTAAAATATCATGTAAATCAGTACAAGTTAGATAATAATGAAACAGAAATATTAAATGAGTAGCAAATGAAATTTTAATAAAGTAATATACTGTACAGGCACAGATAAAATAAAGGGTACAGGTGAATGTACAGGAATTAACTTGTACAGAACAGCTGAGCACTTCCGCTTCTAAAGTGAGATGTTTAATATACCTTCAGGCAAAGTTACATGTCTGCAAGTGTGGGGTTGCAGGATCATCAACGTCTTCATCTTGAAAACTGAGTGAAGCACCAGGAACTGGTGCTGAAACTGGCACAACAGTTTCTTCAAAAACTGTTGATGATGGTGGCAGCACATCTAGGTGAGCAGAAGCAGAAGATGGAGAAAGGAAGTCTTTTATATGCTACATTTCACGCGACCGCCAGGTGGCCAGGGATTTGGTGCTGGGTTCTTCCCTCTTCACTTGTAGTTTCTGATGGAATCCTCATTAGTTTGTTTTCCTCCACTTAGTAATATGCTTAAATTCAGTGGGTCGCCACGTCTGATTTGAGGTCGCAGGCAGAAGAGAATGGTGCGCCGGCCGGGCGACACTGGAGGGTAGTGCGCGACTGCCAGCAGGCATGTAAGAAGACGGACCAACCCAGCGCGTGCCAGCTCCCCCGCTGCTGGCGGGTGAGGCGGGTGAGGCGGGCAGGTGCCGGGTAGTTGCGCCTCACACAAATTATATTAATAAATGCAGGAAAACGAACAGGAATTGCCTGTTTGTGCTTACAAGAGCGTGCCAACATGTGAACAGATCTAGCTCAACCAAAACAACGCGCAGCAGATTGGTATGGTGGCCCGGGAAATTTGAAATTACAGTTGTGCAGAAAATTTGAAATTAGTGCCTGATTATTGAAGGAACCAGATTACAGGTAGTCGGATTAGTGAAGGTCGACCTGTATTTCCTTTTCCAAGGGTAAACTGGACAATCCATCAGCATTTCTGTGGTGAGTTGTCCTCTTGAATTCAATCTTGTATTTGTGTCCTCCAAGGAAACAGAGCCTATCTATGCATTCATGCTGCTGCTGTTAGTGGAACACCCTTCTATGGTCTGATAATGGTCACCAGTAGTTGATGATCAGTAATGAAGGTAAACTTAGATTATTCAAGATTTTGGAGATGTTCCTTGTCCTTCTCAACCAGGTCATATTGAGTGTCTCGCAGCCTTGCAGTATCTGGTCTGTAGCTTTCTGCCAGAGTGCAGGTACAGATGCTACTCCACAAAAAACCTATTGTAGTGATACAACTCTTTGTGAGTGCTTAGGATGAGAAACACTTTTGGGCTGTTCTTCCATGTCCCTCTGTAGGTAGGCCTCTGCTAAGTTCACTTTGCTGAAGTGTTTTCCTCCAGAAAGTTTTGCAAAGTTATCCTTTATGCTTGGCAAAGGTTATTGATCTACTTTCAGTACTAGGTTGATGGTGATCTTAAAATCACCACAGATCCTGACATGCCCATTCTTCTTGACTATTGGTACCACTGGCATTGCCCATGGACGCCACTCAACCTTGGAAAGAATTCCTATAGCCTCCATGCAATCTAGTTCACTGGTTACTTTTTAATCATGGATGGTATAAGGAACTGGATGGGATTTGTAAAACTTAGATGTGGCATTTTCATTTAATGCTGTGTTTGAGTTTTCCAATGCCATCCTTGAACTATGACATAATCCAGTACCTTACATACTTTGCTTTCAGTTGACTTAATTACAGAGTAGGTAGCATGCAAATGGTGGATGGATCTTCAATCAAGTTGTAGTTCTCTCAGCCACTCATGTCCACAATGCAGGCCCTCCTGATTTTTACCACATACAAGCTCAGTGTGGGGATTAGTGTAACTGTTTTTGCATTGCATAGTACAGCAACATTATTGGTGGCTTGTTGATGTGGTTGGCTTAATTCCAAGGTTATCATGAGCAAAAGTTAATCTTTTCATTGTCAATCCCTTTGATGTGGTTGGAAATCTCCTTCTGCCTTATCTTTTCTTTCTCCTTGTTAAAGATTGAGTAAGAACTTTATCACTGCACCTGTACCTGCATAGTGAGGTACTGTTGTCCTTGAAGCGATCAGAGAGAAACTCTGCTGCAAGAAAGAACAGTTAATCCTTTAATCTGATAGTGGAGTGAAACAGGCAATACAAGATTGAAATCTGGCCACTAATTCTGATTTTATAGGTGAAGTCTCTGTAATAATTGGTACATTTAAGATTGTGTAGTGGTGCATAAAATGCTGCCTTTCTAGGTTTGCTGCTGTAAATTCAATTTTGTTTTAGGGTAGTGAGTGTTGGCTAATTCAAGCATTTCTTTTTATCACTGGAAATTTATATTTTGTTAAAGGGCAAAACAATTTACATGGGCCCGTGTTGTCCTGCATTGTGATGCGAACAAATCCTTTTGAGTGACTTAGCTGGACAAACTTTTAGTTTTTGAATTATGCCTTTAAACCTATACTGCTTAGATTTGGACTTAATGTTAGTGGAAAAGAAGTTATTAAGAACCACTTGGGGCCAAAATAAGCTTTCATGTGGGGAAACCCGAGTCAATTCAGGAGAGCCAGTAGAGGCCTGTAAAAGACAAATCACTCAATACCTCAAATTTAAACTTGTTATCCTCATGTTTAAATTTCTTCATAACCTTGTCCTGTCTTTTTAAATCTTGTTGCAGAAGCTACAACTTTCTTTATTTTCATTGCTATTTTTAATCTGTCTATTTGGAATCCTATTTTAAAATGTTTTGCTACTGTTTCTCATTCTTGGAGCTCTTAAAGCTCACTTCAGATAAAATTTTAGTCACCCCTCCAGATTATTTATTTTTGGTTCTCTCTCTGCTGTGTATCTAAATGAAATAGATTGATTTTGTTTTTCTACAATTTAAGAGCTCTATACGAATTCAAATTAGTTTGAACTTCTTTATACTCCAAAGTAAACGTGAAGGGTATATAGATGGGTAAATTAGTACTTAAACTATATTGCTAATAAATTGTAAACTTCTGGTTAAAATACCAAAAATGTGTGTCAGGAATAATTTGTGTGAAAGAAACTTTTTCAGCCATTCACAACTATCATTGTCTTATGGATAAAATACCATTTTACTTGTAATGCAGTTTACAATGCAATTGAAGTAAATTTGACAATATTAGCACATTTTAGCCTGGACAGGAAAAACGTCTAATTTACATATATTTTTCTTGCAGAAGTTTGAGTTACAATAAGCTGGCTGCAATCAATCCCACTGCTTTCACAGAATTGCCCAACCTTCGTGAAGTGTAAGTACATGTGAACTCTTGAAGTTGATGTGAAATGTTGAAGTTCTAAAGCTATCTGTTGGACATGCTAAGCAATTCAAAGGAGTTATATGTTGAAAATTTATTTTGAATAATTCTTTATACTTCACATCATAAGTTGATTTTTGTATACAATTTTACATTGCTGGAGAAAATCATAAATGATTCATCTTGATTATTTAAGAGAAAAAAGCTACTCGTTTATAAGCAGAATAATGTTATTTAATAATAACTTTGAATCTTATTTGCATTTAATAGAATAATTGATAAACTGAGCAAGAGAAATAGAAAATAATCTGGTTTAAGTTATTCACAATTTTTTTCAGTATCTCCAATTTACCAGCATTTATGATATTCTAAAAGCATAAAAAATATTTTATGTTGGAAAAGGGCACAAGGAGCAGTATTAAATGTTCTATGATTTAGTATTTTTTAAATTTTGTGTGGGAGAGTATACAAGTTGAGAGCATGGAACAGTTTTAAGTTTGTTCATCTAGTGAATAATTGTCACCATCTGACTTTAAAAATCTTCTGAAAATTTTAATCATATTGATTAAATCCAGGTGAGATCATTTAGGAGCACTTAACACACACTGGTGTATATTTGAGCTGGAAACTAAAGATATGCAATCTTAGTACCCTTATAAATTGCAAAATTAGCTTTATCAGTCTGCTTTGCATGCAAGATATTCTCCACACCACTACTTGCTCTTATCAGCAAAATTGTTGTCTATATTTAACTGTCTTAATTTTCAATTTCTGTGTAGCCTTCACAGTATCTCTACCTTTCATATATAGACTGATGATTAAATTTTCAGGAGATTTTAGAAACAAGATTCAAAGCAAAGTTATTTATTAAATGACATTCCATCTCTTTTCTGGCTGTCGCTCTCTCACTCACACAATAAGTTAGTATTTGTAATGAAATATAGTCAAATTGTGTTTATTATCTTTCAGGTGGCTTGATCATAATGAATTGACTACGATCCCCGATATGGGACTTGCTTCAGCACACCTGGTTGTTCTCTATCTGTAAGTTATTTCCAACAGTTCATCCTGTTGCTTGTTTCTGCGGTACTGTTTCTATGTTAATGTATAACCCAATATTAAACTGAAACAGCGGTTTTAACATTGCTGAAGTTTTCAGTTATTCATTGTTTTATGTCAATTTTTGTTGTAATTAATTGAAAATCAAAAGCAAATTCTGGAAACACAGCAGTCCAGGCAGCATTCATGAAAAGAAAAACCAGGCCTACTTGTCAGATTGAAGAGCCTCTACCAGTATCGTGGTATGCCAAAGGCCCATCCAACCTTTGATCTCAGATGTTGGCTCTGTTCCATGGATGTTTCTTGATCTGATGAAGGTTTAATGAATTTCTGTTTTTGTGAGAATAAAATTATGTCTTTTGAACAGGAAATTAAATCCAGTTTGTCTTGTAAATGGAGTTTTGATTCATCGTGTACATCATTTCATTGTGTTTTTATTCTTCTGTATGTATTAACCTCCATGTTGTGCATTTTTAAAAAACTATTGTGTGCCATAGATCTGTTAGATAAAGCATTATGTTATCCTGTAGATAATATATTAATTACACTCTCACCTAATCTGTTGTTTGTGAACAGCAGTTAGGTACTGGGATAATTGTTATGTACCAGAGATAAAGCTTTAGTGTGGCTGTAGTATCTAGGGAAAAAATAGATTTCTTGTTCTGCACTTGTGCCAGAAAGACTCAGCAAGGTAGTTTGTGTAGTTTTGGGATGATGATGCTGAATTTGTTGGAATGACATTAGCATTAGGGCTTTGTATTATTATTTACTTCTTCAGAGGAATAACAAAGCAATTTAGCATGTCTGTGGTGCCTGACAGGAGACCAGGATAGAAGGTTTACGAAATTATGAGAGGCTTACATAGTTCGCTAGTGTCTTTTTCCCAGGGTTGATGTTTAATACTAAACATGCATGCATTTATGGTGAAAGAGGGTAAGTTCAAAGGAGATGCGTGGAGTAATTTTTCGACACTGTGTCGGTGGGGCCTTGGAATACACTGAGATGGGTGGTAGTGGAGACAAATATGATAGAAGCATTGAAGAGGCACTCAGATAACCTTGTAAATGTGCAGAGTGGAAGGATATGGACATTGTGTCAGTAGAAGGGATTAGTTTTATTAGACATTTAATTATTAATTGTAAAGCACTTTGACTACAATTGTTTGTGTGAAAAGTGCTCTATAAATAAGTTACTTAATTATTAGTTTAATCAGTTTGGTACAACATTATCGACTAAAGGGTCTATGTTGTATTATTCTAGGTTCTATGTCAGAAAAGAACAGCAGTCATTTCCACAGATGCTGCCCTTCCTGCTGAGTTCCTCCAGCATGTTGCGCGTGTTAGATCAATATCAGTATTCAGTGTCACAATACACTGTAAATACCTTGGATAGAGCTTTGAATTGTGTGTTCAATTGAGTGCTCTCTCAAGCAGTTTATGGTGTGGACAAACATTGCTAATGTTGAGTACATGTTTACTTACAATGTGATTCCTGTTAAACTAAATCCCATGTGGGACTGATAGTCTCCTCTGCATATTTGTATGAATTTATGTTTACATTGGAAAAGCTTTAACTAAGTCAGTGAATTGGCCAAAGCAACAGTGTGGCGAGGTATTGATTATAAATGTTGCCAGTACTGTATAATCTTCAGATTAGACATTAGAGATTTGGAATTTTTTTTTCTTTAGCTTTCATAGTCAGAACAACCAAGCACTCCGCTTCACAGTTTAACCATTGATCACTGATTGCAAAATGACAATAAAGAGCTTTAGGCTGTCTAGAATTGGTCTTTGAAACTTAGACCTCATTACTTGGACCTCAATGCTCAGTTATTCTTTCCCAATGGCCCTACCCCCACAACCAATTTAAAATACTGTATTAGGCTTGAGAATATCTATTCACCTTGGATCATGATCTAAAAGCATTTTCCACTGTAATGGTAATTTTTCAGTTTCCCACATTTGTTGACATAAGCATTGAAAGAGGTATTTAATGCAAAACTGATTATTAATCCCGGTGATTATCCATCTTCTCCATGCCCCCCCCCCCTCACCCTATTTGGGGAGTGGATAATTGGACAAGGCTGCAGGAAGGAGAGAGGGGGAGAGGGAGACGGAGAGGGAGGGAGAGAAAGAGAGAAAACTCAGCTACTGGTTGACTAGCCTTCCCTTTTAATGTACAGTTGCAAGAAAAAGTTTGTTAACCCTTTGCAATTACCTGCTTTTCTGCATTAATTATACTGGGCCCTTATTCTTCTTCTTCTTATTATTATTATTAAGGGTCCCAACTAACCATCTATCCAGCATCCTCTTTGACTTTTTACCATCAGGCAGGAGATAAATCATCAGGCGAAAATCAAGAATGGTCAAGATGAGAAACAGTTCTCAGGCCATTAGGCTATTGAACTCCTGGCAGCATTGTATTCAAAGTGTTACTGGTTAATCTACTCTGGCTACGTCCACACTACACCGGATAAATCCGTAACCGAAGCTTTTTCTCTTCGTTTTTATCCTCCGTCCACACTAAAATGGCGTTTTCATCCCCTGAAACCGGAGCTTTTCAGAAACGCTTTCCAGAGTGGATATTTTTGAAAACGCTGCTCGGGCAGATCAGTGTGGATGTGGTAACCGGAGACTTCTGAAAACGCTATAAGACGGCAGCGCGCTATTTCATTGTTTTCTTGAACGCAACCTAACAACTTCAGAACAGATGGCAACGCGGCTGAAGCCAGAAGTTAGAAATGTACTCACCAAATACTTTGACCCATAACTTACTGAATAAATAAGTATACTCACTTTGCTCTGCTTTCTGTCCATGCATGTATGAAGGTGGTTTACCTATTTATGCAAGTACTTATCTGACAATAGATATGTGACAGCCTAATGTAACATTGTATGGAAATACAAGATAACACTGACGCAGACATGTTTTACACATTTAACGATGCTTTATTAATGCAACAGAGTTGGTCAGTTTTTCAGTGTTCGTCGTCAGCCAGGTCAATCTGTCCGTGAAATCCCTGTCGGTTGCCTCTGTATGCTCCAGTATTTGTTTTCTTTTTACTTTTAAGTTCTCCTGCGCAAAAGCCAACAGCTGCCTGTCGTTTTAAGTTTTTCTAGTCTAACTACACAAACGTGCATTTTTACAGCGAGATTCGACACTAAACATGTCGCTTGTTTTCGGCAGATGTGTCCTGCTCATGCCCAGTAGGAGGAGATTCGCCGAACTCTCTGTTTCAATGTGGATAGAGATATTTTCAAAAACGCATAGTGTGACCGCCTATCATTTTTATGCGAAACCGGCATTTTCAAAATTATCCAGTCTAATGTGGATGTAGCCTCTGTACCTTAAAATTTTTTAATATTAATACACTTTTATTTATGTATGACTTGTCTGTAGTTTTTATCCTTGCCTTCATAAGTTATCATCACGGAGGAAATTGGTGCTCTGCAAAAAAAAAAAGCATTGCTGCATGTCTCAACTTTGCAAAATACCACCTGGATGTTCCACAGCACTTTTGGGACGATGTTCTGTGGACAGATGAGACAAACATTGAACTTTTTGGCAGAAATGCACATCATTATGTTTGGAGATAAAAGGGCACTGCACATCAAGACCAAATTCTCATCCCAACTGTGAAGTATGGTGGAAGGAACATCGTGGTTTGGGGCTGCTTTGCTACCTCAGGGCCTGGATGCCTTGCGGTCATTGAGGGAACAATGAATTCAAAATTGTATCAAGACATTTTACAGGAGAATGCTAGGGTAGTGGTCCCTCACCTGAAGCTTAATACAAGTTGGATGATGCAACAAGGCAATGATCTGAAACACAAGAATAAATCAACAACAGATTAGTTTAAAAAGAAGTAAATTTATGTTTTGAATGGCCAAATCAGAGTCCAGACCTTAATCCATTTGAGATGAATACTGTGGGATAACCTGAAGAGGATTTTTTATGCTAGAGATCCCAGAAGTATTGATGAACTGAAACATTTTTGTATGGAAGAATGGTCTAAAAGTCCTCCTCGCTATTGTGCAAGTCTGATCAGCAGCTACAGGAAATGTTTGGTGGAGGTTATTGCTGCTAAAGGAGATTCTGCCAGTTCTTAAATACAAGGGTTGACATACTTTTTCCAGTCTGGACTGTGAATGATTAAACAATGTGTTCAATAAAGACATGAAAAGTACATTTGTCTGTATTATTAGTTTAGGCAGATTGTGTTTGTCTATTATTGTGATGAAGATCAGACCATATTTTATGAGTAATGCAGAAAACTGGGTAATTGCAAAGGGTTCATAAACTTTTCCTGCAACGGCATATTTGCTATATATCCTCTCACTGAACTTGAATTTGCTCCCATTTCATTTGTTATAAGGTTATAGTTTGTAGTGAAATATTGTTTTCATTCTGATACCTCAATAGCCTGGTTTGATGGTTTGTTTTGAACTTACCATGTCACAATACCATTTTACTTCCACAGAGATTTTGCAATGGTTGCTCATGTCGATAATTTTGAGAACAGATGAGTAAGGATGAGATCAAAAGGCATTGTGAGAACTTGGCAGGCCAGATACTCATCAGTGAGATCAACCATTGCGCAAGAACTTTTAAGAACTTCTAAGAATATATCCATCATGTTAGGGCAGTGCAGTCATCACCTACGAGAATGCTGAGTTGTCACATTTGTCATATTCATATTTCATTGTGATACAGAAAGTGACAGTGTGGCCCATTGAGGTTATGTTCTTGGAGCAATTCCTTTAATCCCATTCCCTGCTGTGTAATCTGTAGTCTCTCATACCAGTGCACTCCACCCTAATTTTCTCCATGGTATGGATAGTTTTGACAACATGATTACATCGGTGAGGAAGAAAATAAAGTTATCTGTAGAATTTGCAAATATTCTGAGGGAACTGTGATACCCACGCTCCCCGTTCACTGGAATTCAGAAGGATAAGACGAGATCTTATAGAAGTATATAAAATTATGAAAAGGATAGATAAGATGGGAGCAGGAAAATTGTTTCCACTGGTAGGTGAGATTAGAACTAAGGGATATAGCCTCAAGGTTCGAGCCAGTAAATTTAGCACTAAGATGAGGAGGAACTGCTTTTCCTGAAGAGTGGGGAAACAGGAATTCTTTACCCAATGAAGCAGTGGAGGCTGCCTCAGTAAATATGTTTAAGCCAAGGTTGGATAGATTTTTGCATTGTAAGGGAATTAAGGGTTGTGGGGAAAAGGCAGTTAGGTGGAGATGAGCCCATGGTCAGATCAGCCATGATCTTAATGAATGGTGGAGCAGGCTCGACAGGCCAAACGGGCCTATTCCTGTTCCTTTTTCTTAAGTTCTTGTGTATGATTTAGTTTTTTAGAATCAGAGGATTGTCAGCAGTTTTATTGTAATTCTATTGCATTTCATTCAAAACATTTTTACTATTTTTATTATTATTAAGGCAAACTGAAAAGCTTGCCATGTCAACATTATCTGGATTACATACTTGTACTTCTTCCTATAAAACTTTATACCTTCACTCTGATAAAACTGTCTGAGCTCTTGATGAAGTTTGGTTCTTTTAAAAGTCGATGAACTTGTGTCTCAGTAAATTGGTGCCCAGGTGGAAGGATTTATTTTTGACAACAGTCCTACTGTTTGAAGTATTTATATGAGCAGAATTTCTGTAGAGTACTGCAGTTAATGCTGTTACTTCATGGGTCATGTCTCTATCTGTGTTGTGACTTGAAAGACCTGTAATTGAAAGTCCATTGCAAGCAGCATATTTGCATTGAATTATGCAAAATATTTCCAGTGGAGCAGAGGTAGGATCAAAAGCAATTGACCTGTCCTTGGATGATGCATATTGAATTTAAAATAAATTGTGACATCAGTGATATCAGTCTATTTGATCTGTATCTGTAGAGTTTCCTAACAAGAAGTATGCTCCAGTCAGGGATCAATACAACACAAACATTTAATCTCTCCAGATGTGGTTGAGGTCATTGCATCTAAATAAATTGCACTTCTAATAATTTTCATATACCTAGTGTCACTTTATGTACATTTTCAAACAGTCTAAATATATATGCTAATCTTGTATAATTTACAGCCACACTTAAAACAGTTCTTGCTCATTGTGTTTTATAGGATTGTTTTTATATTCATATTTATTGCATTTTGTTTTTTTTATAATTGTTTTCTTTATGCTTGTGTTTTTATGCTGCACCAGATCTGGAGCAACAGTTATTTCATTCTCCTTTTGTTGTTTATTTTCATTCAATCTTAAATCTTGAATTAATGATTTTTGTCAGAAAGGAAGTGGTCTCTATTTCAATTTTAAATGAATTTGACATTTCCAATGAGAAACTTTCCATGCAGTTTTGTTTTTGTTTGTTTGTTCCTGGTGGTTTTAATAATTTAGAATATGCTAGGGTATTTGCTTCAGTATTGTTCATGTTGATTCAAACAGAAATCTATTTTATAATGTGGACCTGGTAGAAGTTGCAAATATGCTCGCTAGTCGATAGAAATATGAACTTATGCTCTTTTTTTAACATAACCTCAGAATAGGATATGCAATGATTTCTTTTTCTCCTATCCTTGTTGATGACTATGCTGATGTTCCAAATGGCAAGTTCTTATTAAGGAGTTAAAGTTGCCTGTACCTATTTTTAGCATGAATTGGCTATTACACACCACCAACCATGCCGGCTTGACTGGGCTTTGTGTTTGGTCTTGGTCCAAGATAACTGGATACTAGACTCTGTTGCATTAACATCAGGACATGCAGAAATGTAGGCACACATGTGCACTCATACACATACACTGCAAATGTGCACAGGCATATTTCTCCTCTTCCCACCCCACCACCACCCCATTTACCCAATATTGACTGAGTTGTTTCACTTGTATATTTTTTCTTTAACAGGCATCACAACAAAATCCGCAGCATTGAGGCAAATCACTTGAAGCTTTATGAGTCCCTCGAAACATTGGATCTAACTTACAATGAAATAACTGAAATCCAAAATAATTGCTTTCCACAGCATCTTAAGATTAAAGATTTGTGAGTATTGTATTGTGTTTAAAATATTGATCAAGAGCTGGAAAGGACTTACTGTTTTCTCAATGATAGAAAACAAATCAGTGGTACAGTTTAATTACTTGAGGTTTTCTATGTTACTATGACCTTGCTTCATCACACAAATTATTATTTCCTGCTTAATTCTGAAAGTGGATTGGCTGTCTATAAGGCACAGGATAGGGTTGGTATGAAGTTCAATTTTTGTGTTATATCACAATAGAAATTTATGGTACAATGGGTCATATCTATGTGTGGTCAGGAAAAAGCTAATAGATCATTTACATGTTTTGCTCTTGGCCTGTAGCTTTACAACCATAGGCACTTTGATGCTTATCCAGATGCTATCTAAGTGTGGTGAGGGATGTAAAAATTGGATGATCTGTTTGGGTAATACTAAAATAGAAATATTAGGAGGGTCCTGGAGATAATTCCCTTGCACTGACAAATTGCCATGTGACTTTTGCATCTGCTCAAAAAGATATTCAGGCCACTGTTCATTAGCTCATCAGTAAGGTGGTATCCCTACATTATGATACTAGGTATTACACTGGAGTGTCAATTCTGTAAAAGACATTAGCATAGGCCTTGAACCTACCATTTAATAGTTGTTTTTAATATGTTTAAGATGAACTGAAAGGAAACAGTGGAAGAAACAGGGCTGTTGGAATGGAGGACAGCATTTTTGACTTTTTCCATTTGTAAAGTGTCAGCAAGCTTATGTTGCATCCTCCTCTGCTATAAATTTTGTCTTCTTTGTTAACCATAAACCTAAAACCTTGTCCAAAGATAACATTAGTAGTCTAAAAGGTGAAATTCACTTCACAAAAATACAGTGCACTACAGTAGCTTTTCCTTTGAATAAATGGTTGTCTTGCTTTGCCCACAGAATTCTGATTTTTATTTTGACCTTTTTCAGAATGCAGTGAATTTAAAAAAGTGACCTAAATAAATATTATTTTACTGTGACTTATATCACAGCTGGTGGGTCTGCTAATAAACCCTACCGTAACCTGTCAACTTCTATTCTTGTAGATATCTGGGTAATAACAGAATCAGTATTATGGAGCCTGGCATATTTGATAATTTATCAAGTACCTTACAAGTTCTTCGGCTAAGCAAAAATCGAATTTCACATCTGCCAGTTAAGGTCTTCAAGTTGCCACATCTGGTGCAACTGTAAGTAGTAATTGAGAATCTTTTTATTGTCAATTTTACTAGGATTGTTGTACTTGCACAGTAAACAGTTTTTTCCCCCCAGTGTATATAATGCCAAAGATTTATTTTAAAGCATGCATACAGTTCCCTGAATTTGTGGCTAGCAGCAAAGTATGAAGCATTGATCTAGTGAACGTTGGTGAGTTACCTCACTTTTTGAAAGGGGTCAATTTTAGAAACCTAGCACATTTATTTTTCAACATAGTCCCCTCCTACATTTACACACTTAGTCCAGCAGTCGTGGAGCATACGAATCTTGGACCTCCAGAAAGTGTCTACAGATGGGTGATTGATAAGTTCGTGGCCTAAGGTAGAACGGAGATGAGTTATACAGCTCTTGTTACATGCACATGCAGGTCAACTCTTTGAGTGATTATGCAGAAAGTTTGAAGTTAATAACTCATCTCCTCTACCTTAGGCCACAAATTTATCAATCACCCCTAATGAGTTATTAACTTCAAACTTCCTGCATAGTCACTCAAAGAGTTGAACTGCATGTGCATGTAACGAGAGCTGTATAACTCATCTCCTTCTACCTTAGGCCATGAACTTACCAGTCACCCCTGCTGTGGACACTTTCTGGAGGTCCAAGGTCCATATGCTCCACAACCACTGGACTAAGTGTGTAAATGTAGGAGGGGACTATGTTGAAAAATAAATATGCTAGGTTTTCTAAAATTGACTCCTACCTTAGGCCACAAACTTATCAATCACCCCTTGTATATTTGTTGTTGTTCAGTTGTTAAGTCGAGTCCGACTCTTCATGAACTCATGGACCATAAGGTCCATAGGGTTTTCATAGCAAGATATGGAAGTCGATTGCCAGACCTTTCTTTCGTGCAGATACTGCTACTGCCCAGTCTGGGACCTGTCTGGGTTTGAATTCTGGACCATCTGCCTTGAAGTCCAGTGTTGATGCCTCTACACCACCAGCTGGCCCTAAATATATTTAGTGTACCTTATAAACGGAATTGTTTTATCATGTTGATTTACTTAATTTGATCTTTGCAGCAAAATAAATCAAATCAAAATTAAATTTTATTATACAGAATGCTGAGGGAACCCAGCAGGTCAGAGGGCATCTATGGAAAATAAGAACGGTCAGCATTTTGGGCTGAGACCATTCTTTTGATTTCCTCCAGCATTTTGTGTGTTCCTCCAAAATTCCAGCATCTCCAGAATCACTCATGTTGCCTTAAATTTTATTAAATTCCAATTTGATGTGATTTTTTAAAAACTGGAATGATGCAAAAGCATGTAAACTGAATTCCTTTCTTCCTTTATATACTGTGTAGTGATTACTGAATTTGTTCTTTCAAAACATGGATTATTTAATTTGTTGCATTTGAGTAATAAGCAATGCACATCCTTTCTAAACTTAAAAATAGCCAGCTACATAAATTGAAAATCACATTTAGACACGACTTTTACCACAAATGTAAATCAGTACAATAATTAGAAACTCACAAATACATTCTTTATTGGGAAGCTGTGCTTCACAACACCATATAATTCACTGTCTTCACACTTCCATTTATATAGTTTTTTTGGTATTTGCCTCTTGCATATAATAGTTTCAACTCAGCTAATTTGACAAGGAGAGGTCAGATTACTTGAGCAGCTGAGAATGTTATTTTGAGTAATTTATTTTCCCAAGAAAAGGTAATCGAATAAAGCAATGCATTAACTTAAGTTTTCTTTCCATATTCTGAATGCAAGCAATGTGGTTTTCTATGTAAATCCCACAGTAGTTTGGATTTACTATCATTGGTAATTCCATTTTTATTCTCAATGTGAATATCAATTTGGACTTTCATAATCATTTTTTTTGGAGCCTGCTCATCAGTTATGTTTGTTAAGTTTTGACCTATTTATGCTGGAATTAATATACTTATTTAATTAAAAATCACCGTATGACTTGCCGAGATTGGAATTTGCAGTGATCAGGTGAAAATTGGAACAGAAGGTGGCCTTTTTGGAGCCCTGGGCAAAATAAAGAAATGTATATTCTGTTGTAGCTTCTCATGGACTCAACATTCCAGTATACATGTCATTAAAAACATGCTTGTATCAGATTTTGTTGGTCAGTTCACTTGTAGTTTGAATCCTCCATTCTGGGATCAAATTTCAATAGTTTTTAATGAATATTTTGATAAACACCACAGGTGAATGACAAAGAATATTTGTTCTTTTAATTCTGTGCAGCATTGATAATTGAACACTGAGGAAACAGTGGAAAAGATAATGTCTCTTTTGAAAACTGTTACCTTGGGATCTGTCAGTCGTCTTAAAGTAAGGCAGCAGCAAGTGGATGCGGGTTTACACTGAATTTTTGTGTATTATGTTCTAGTGAATTGAACCGCAACAGAATACGTCTCATCGATGGTCTAACATTTCACGGACTAGACAACTTGGAGGTTCTTAAGCTGCAGCGAAATAACATCAGTAAACTTATGGATGGAGCCTTTTGGGGTCTTGCCAAGATGCAAGTTCTGTAAGTCACTTTAAGGAATGATGTCAGTCGATAAATTAGATCTTACAGAACAGGCAGTTCAAGAAGGCAGCTCACCACCACCACCTCAAGGACAATTGGGGATGGGCAATAAGTATTAGCCAACACCCAGATCCTCAAAATAATTAAAAACTATAAGGTCATTTTGGAATACAGTTATATTTTATACTATCTTTTCTCCATTCATCCTTTTTTCATTGCCTCTCATGTATGAATGGACACATATTAATAATATTAAATCTTGATGTTCAATGTGCAATGTATATCTGTGGTTCTAAAGGATAGATGAATTTTCACATCCTGTAGTTACATTTACATCAGAATGAATTTGATTGATACTTTAAGTCGAGTTAGTTTGCCCTCAACATCAAATGCTTCAACATCATGATGGGGTGAAAAGCCAGAAGTCATGTGACGTTTTTCCAGACTGATGGAGGGCAGAATGGGAACTGTTTGAATTTTTTGTAACTACATCCTTGTATAGCAAATGGGCAGTGTGTTTTAGTCACATCCTAGTGTTGCTAACTTTAGTTTCCAAATATTCACTTTTACAGTCACCTTAAGCTTTGAAATGAAATACATTTGACTTTCGAATTTTCTTCAAGACAAGTTTTTTTTTTAAAGTGGCATGTGCCTTCAAAATATTAGAAGATAATTTATCTAATCTTTAATCTTTTCTAGACATTTAGACAACAATACCTTGAATGAAGTGACAAGTGGCTGGCTTTATGGATTGTCTTCTCTGCAGCAGCTCTTCTTGAGTTATAACAGCATCTCTCGAATAAACCCTGATGCCTGGGGATTCTGCCAGAAGCTAGTAGAACTGTAAGTGACATGAAGTACCTGCTTTTAACTTCATCATACAGGCTGTAAATATTGCCCATATTCCAAATTTTAATTTAATTTTTCTATTTAAAAAGTATTTGAAGTTACTAGTATCTGTAATAATCATTTTGCCCATAGTATTTCACACTTATACTGCAAACAAATAATATACCTCTAGTATATTTTATTAAAATACTTTTTTCAGAGAAGCCTAGAAATTTAAACAAACTGCAGTATTTTATTAATGTAACCAAGAATATTTTACCTAATTGTATTTACACATTTGTTTTCTAAATTAATTGCATTCAATTGTTAACTAATTTAAGTACCTGGAGTTATTTGGAACATGTATGAAACGTAATTGCAGAATCCTCTATGTTCTGGTATTAGAGAACTGAACAAATGTAGTTGATTTTGGAGGTCTGTTTCTGTCTATTAAGTAACTTTAACTGTTTCCTGTCCCTTATTTATTTCATTCCGAAGTTCAGACGGTTTCTGCTTGTTTTGGATTGCTCTAATAATGGCTGTGAGAAAGTCTGGAAAACTATGTTACTTTATTCTATTACCCAATTGATATACAACAAATAGTGGAAAATCACAAATTGTGTTTGAATTCTTCCTTAATATTTTTGTTAGAATACAGATTATTTTTAGTTGCAGAATAATTTATTAGTAGTGTTTAATATTTCAACACAGAAGTGAAACTAAAACTTGGCTCAATTAGATTTATAGTGAACAAAGTTTTGAATTTAGACAGTTATTCCATTTGCATCGTGCAAAACTAGTTGCTGTAAAGGAAATTAGTGTATACATTATAAATGCAGCTAGATTAGCTGTACTAGAGGTTATCTTTAGGTAAACTGTTTGGACTTCACACAAACTACAGTTGATACATACGAGGTTAATTATTTCCAAAGCTATGTTTTTGAAAATCAGATTGAAAATCTCACAAGCTTGGGAACTGGTGGCTGGAATATTAACAACGATCGCACAAAATGCTGGAGGAACTCAGCAGGCCAGGCAATATCTAGAGATAAGAATTCTCCATTGTTCTGACTTCTCAACTTTTGTTTCCAGTCCTGATGAAGGGTCTTGGCCCGAAACATCACCTGTTTACTCTTTTCCATAGATGCTGCCTGGCCAGTTGAATTCCTCTAGCATTTAAGTGTCTTGCCTGGATTTCTAGCATCTGCAGATTTTCTCGTGTTTATATTAATAGCCATGTTTGGTTTTTGATCACTTACATTTTCATGGTGAAGAGGAGGTGTTTACTATCATAAATGACTCAAAGATTCCTTTAATGTATCCAACACCTGAAATGCATCTTTTAGCACTTTGAACAAGTTGATGTGAATTGGCTTTTTGTATCTAGTTGTTGCATGTGAGATTGTGGAAGAAATGAGGCAATGCATTTATCTTATGAATAAACACTTGAGTGCTCCTTGTGCTCTTTATTGGGAATGAATACAGAATTGGTATACAGAGAGTAATATGGAGCCTTCACACTTGACTATAGAGATGTTTACTCTCTGTGCTTCATAATAGCTATCTATTTAACTGAGTTGCACGGAGCAAGAGATGTGATGAAATGAGTTTTCAGTGTTTTCATTTATCCTGACTGCATTAGTTGCTAGTTTATTATAGCTGTGACACTTTAAATCCTATTGCTATTCTAGAGGCTTAAGAAGTGAATAGCTGAGTTATGTAGGGTGCGGCACTGAGAACATCCAGTGTCTGTTTTTGTTGATGTCAGTAGGACTGGGTGATGGTAGGAATGCAGAATTATGAACTATGATTTTTGGAGATTCTGCTAATGAACACTGCAGGTTCCTCAACTGGGAATATTTAAATGAAACCTAGATTAGGGTCATTGATTTTCTTCTCCATATTCTTCTAAATCATTTTTTTCAGGAACCTTTCCCACAACAGCCTGATGAGATTGGATGAGTCAAGTCTAGTGGGGCTGAGTGGACTGCAGTCCCTCCGCTTAAGCCACAATTCAATCAGTCATATTGCAGATGGAGCTTTTAAGGGATTAAGGAGTCTACAACAATTGTAAGTACTGGTCAGTTATTCAAAGAGACATAAACAAGATTGATTTCTATGCGGATAATCTATGGTGTGGTCTGCAGCATATTTTCACAACTTTCCTATGTAGTAGTGCTGTGCTTTGGAGTTCAATGAACACATAAATAAAGGAATTGGTTCTTGGTAATTAAGATACATCGCTGAACTGTGTAAATACCACATACTTGCCTTATATGTTTCTGGATACAATAAGTATATAAGCTGAAGTCATCCAACCAACCACCATTTTGCATATTTTAGTCTCTTGCTTCATCCCAAATAACTGATAGGGAAGCCACTATGTTGATTCTCAGCTATGCTCTTTAATTGGAGTGGGTGATGGGAATTTTGCCATCCTACACCAAAAAAAAACTGCCATAGCTGCATGGCAATATCAAGGATTCATTTGTGAAACATAGAAATCATGTCATCAACTCACATAAGGTCTGGTCCTATAATTGCTCACCCCTCCATGTGCCAATATAAGACCTAACAGTACAGGGTTCTCTGTGGGAGTAGTCTGGCAGTGTCATTTGGGCTTGTTCTTGTAGCAAGTTGTACACATTGTGGTCATAAACTATGGCAGGTTGCGAGCATAATACAGATGCAAGTTTTTGTTTTAAATGAGTTGTCTAAGTTAAGTGTGAAATCAGCATTCAGATTTTTCATTTGTACTTCATAATATCATTGACACAGGAGAAGGCCTTTTTGGCCATTCGATTTCTGTGCCGGTTCTTGTAACACTCTAACTGATCCTCTCATTATTTTCCCTTAATGCTCCCCAACAACCACCTACTTCGGTAAGGCAGTGGGGTGGTCTGGGACAGGAGTATTGTAATTTGTAGGAGTGAAATACCCTGCCAACCAGTATATCTTTGGTTTGTGAAACTGAAGATCTTGGGGAAACCCACATGGTTCCAGGGAGAGAGTGCAAACTATGCGCAGCACTGGAGGTACAATCAAAACCAGGTCACTACCTGCTATACCTTTCTGGAGAATAATTAATCAAACTGCTTTTTTGATCTTACACATTTAGTTAATGTGAGCAAAAAACACAAGCTGCTGTGGGAACTCAGGCGGCATCTGTGGCGGCAGAGGAAAGTTTGGATGCTTCAGGTTGAGTGTCAACCATTCCTCTGCCTGGCCTACTGAGTTGCTCCAGCATTTTGTTCTTTTTTGCTCCAGTGCAGCTTGTGCAGTCTCTTGTGACTCCTGAGTTAATATGATCCTGTTTTATTACACTTACAAAAACATGGAGATATCATCCTTCATGTTGGCCTTTAAGATTAATCTAAATTAGGTGTCAGTTTTGGCTCAGTAGTAGAGCTCTCAGTTCAGTGTTAGAAAGTTACAAGTTCTTTTTCTGGAGATTTGAGCACACAGTTTGGCTGAAGTTTGTGTGTGTAACAGACCAGTGCTGCATTATTGGATGAGATGTTAATTTAGGGTGCTATCTGGCATCTTAAGTAGACATAAAAAATAATGGTGATATTCTGATAAGAACAAGGTGTTGATATTTTGCTAATCATCTTGTATAGTCCCTCATAGTTGATGGCGTCAGCTCTGTCTGTTCCAAAGTGATTGATAAGGAAGAGTTTGATGGAGAAGGGGATTATGAGTGATTGAGATGCGATGTGTAGCTTTCACCATTTATGGCGGTACTCTTGAGTTCTCAATTGCTGTCTCAAATGCTTCTTCATCTTGTGCAGTCATAAGCATGGATTCCCACATGTCAGTGTGTGCCAAGAAGCTTGAACCTTTTTCCTGTGTCCATTTGGTTTTCTCTGTAATGGAGCCAACAATGTGGCCTGCTCATCGGAGCTGATTGATGCAGTTATGGCCCAGTGCGGGGAATGTAGGCCTTGGAGAGAATGTTGGTTGGTTCATTTGTTTTGCTCGTTGATGGACTTGGAAAATTTTGTAGAGTTGTCATTGCTGGTATCTCTCCTGTGCTTTGAAGTGCTTACTGCGGATCAGCCCTTGGAAGCACGCAAGAGGACTGGGTGGTAGATCATATGCGTTAGGTTTACTTGCCTGTAAATTGGCTCAAGTACATGGCAAGGAGCACTATAGAGAGACAGAGTAGGTAAGTATCTGCTCAAGAGTGCTGCTATGGTGCATTGACATTTGGTTGCAACATGGCTTAGTATGGTAACTGCACTGCTCAAGACAGAAATAAATTGAAGAGAATTGTGTACACAGCTCAACATATCAAGGAACCCAGCCTCCCCTCCAGCTGCTATTTCCACTCTACTGGCCTGGCCCGCTGTATAGGGAATACATTTATTTTGAATTCCCACAATTATATCAGATTTCTGCTGATTTCACTGTTATTATGAGACTTTGCAATGTTCAAATTGACTTCCGTTTTCTTATTGACTACATTTCAGAAAGTATCATATTAGCTCCAATAAATTTTGACATGGTCTGAAGTCCTGAAGGATGCAACACAAATGCAAGCTTCTGGGGGAAATGAGCAAAAGAGGAATACAATAAATTACCATAATTATCTCAAACTTGTTTATTATTGTCTCGTGTACTGAGATACAGTAACAAAACAACTGGAGATTCAAATTCAAGGTACCGTAGATTCCGGACTACAGAGCGCACCTGATTAAAAGCCGCTGGCTCTAATTTTAGAAATAAAATCAATTTTTTAATTGTAAAGGCCGCACCGCTACTTTTAAATATACATACGTATTGGTAACACAAATTACGTTGCATATACTTTTTTACTGAACAGCACGAACAACATTCCAATATCTCCTAGCGACTGGTAAAAATATATATACTGCAGCCTACCAGGAAAAGTTATTGATCGCCTTTAACTTAAAAGCAGCGTTTTCGCTCGGGTCTGACGCGCTCGGGTCTAATCGGGTCTGATGCGCTCGGGTCTGACGCGCTCGCGTAACGCGATCGGGTCTAATCGGGTCTGATGCGCTCGGGTCTGACGCGCTCGGGTCTAATCGGGTCTGATGCGCTCGGGTCTGACGCGCTCGCGTAACGCGATCGGGTCTAATCGGGTCTGATGCGCTCGGGTCTGACGCGCTCGCGTAACGCGATCGGGTCTAATCGGGTCTGATGCGCTCGGGTCTTGCTTTTCTTCGAGTGTTTTCCATGTTGATGAGGGTGAGTACAAATGACTGATTTACAATAATTTAATTGTGAAAGTGCGCTTGATTTATCGTACAATTTCATTGGACTTCTGTGAACTACTCATCAATTTTATTGGTCTACTGTTACGAGGCAAAATGTTTACGAGGCGGCATGAAAAAAAAACCATGTATTAGCCGCTCTGGATTAAAGGCCGCAGAGTTCAAAGCTGTTCAAAATGTGGGAAAAAAGTAGCGGCTTATAATCCGGAATCTACGGTATTTCAAATGTTTATACATCTTCCACATTCTATTTTCTCTCTCACTAGCTCCTGAATGGTGTTGTTATAAGCAGCCAACATTTTAATTTTTGGTGGTAAATTGGTTTATTTTTGTCACATGTCCTGAGGTACATTGGAAAAATCTTGTTTTGTATTCCATCTACTCAGATAATTTCATCCTGTTAATGCTTTGAGGTAGTATAAGGGAATCAAGTATTAATAATGCAGAAAAAATTGCAGTGGTAGCATAACGCTTAGCATGACACCATTACAAATCCGGAATTAGGAGTTCAATTCCAGTGCTGTCTGTAAAGGAGTTCTTATGTTTTTCCTGTGAACCACTTGGGTTTTCTCTGGGCGCTCCAGTTTCCTCTCTCAGTTCAAAGACATACCAATTACCGTAGATGTCGGATTATAAGCCGCTACTTTTTTCCCATGCTTTGAACAGCATTGAACATAGCGGCTTATAATAAGGTGCGGCTAATAGAAAGTTTTTTCCCATGCCGCCAAAACATTTTGCCTCGTAACAGTAGACCAATAAAATTGATGAGTAGTTCACAGAGGTCCAATGAAATTGTACGATAAATCAAGCGCACTTCACAAATTATTGTAAATCAGCCATTTGTACTCACCCTCATCAACATGGAAAACACTCGAAGAAAAGCATATGATGCAGCTTTTAAGTTAAAGGCAATCAATCTGGCGGTTGAACAAGGAAATCGAGCTGCTGCGCGTAATCTTGGCATACATGAATCGATGGTGAGACGGTGGAGATTTAATTTGGGACTGCCGCTTCAGGTCAGGAATGGCTCACGTGATATTAGACAGCAGTACAAGGGAGGGAGGGAGCGAAACTGAGGATTCCGCTGCACCGAAACTGCTAGCGATTCAGTAAACAAAAAAACAGTAAAACTCGTGTGTGAATGGTATCGGGCCAATAAGGACACAAGTGTCCGATGTTACCAAATACCGGTAGGTATAACAAAGTTTAGCCTTACCAAATATGTGTAGCGAGGGTTTGGTTTGGGGGAAAAAGGAGTATAGATAAGAGCAGAATGTAAGGGGAAGGCAAAACGCGTTCTGCAATAAAGCCACGCTGCACTGTAATCCGGTGTTGGTTGTCTCTCTTCCAAAACGAACACAGGGCAGAATTTGAAGCCCAACACGTGTAATATCTTTCTGTGTAAATATCTCATATTACAAGCGGCCGAAAATCCGGTCCGCCGGAAATCCAGTGCGCCGAAAATCTGTTCCGCCGGAAATTCGGTGCGGCCTAAAATCCGATGCGGCCTGTATAATTAAAAAATTGATTTTATTTCTAAAATTAGAGCCAGCGGCTTTTAATCAGGTGCGCTCTGTAGTCCGGAATCTACGGTAGTAGGTTAATTGGTCATTTCAAATTGTCCAGTGATTGGGCTGGTGTTAAACAGATGAGTTGCTGGGTGGTGCAGGAAGGGCCTGTTCCATGCCGTATCTCTGAATAAATTGATTGATAGATGGATGAAGTGTTGAAGTTAGAGAGAACAATGCAAGTAAACAATATGGTGCAGGGCCTTATTGTTTGGTCAAGGGTCCATCTGATCACTAAGGGACCATTCAACAGCACGATAGAAGCTGTCTGTGAGTCTGTTAAGACTTACTTTCAGTCTTCTGTATCTTCTGCCCAGTGGGATAGGGGAGAAGAGAGAATATCCAGGGCGTAAGGGGTCTTTGATAATGTTGGTTGCTTTCCTAAGGCAGTGAGAAACGTAGATGGGGGCAGTGGAGGGGAGGCTGGTTTCCTTGATATGTTGAGCTGTGTACACAATTCTCTTCAATTTATTTCGGTGTTGAGCAGAGCAGTTACCATGCTAAGCCATGTTGCAACCAAATATCAATGCACCATAAAAGCATACTAAAAATTGGTGAGGTCAAAGAGGACATGTCAAATGTATGTAGCTTCCTGAGAAAGTGTGCTTTCTTTTATGTCTATGTAGTTGGAGCAAGACATCAAAGATGTTCATGGCAAATAACTTGTAACTTACAACTCTCTTGATCTCAGCACCATTGATGTAAACAGAAGCATTTGAATTGCCTTCCTTCCTTCAGTTAATGACAGTTCTTTTTTTGTTTTGCTGACGTTGAAGGAAGGTTGTCGGCAAGGTACCTTGCCAGTAGTCTGCGTCTGCCTGTTTCTTTCCTATTCTCTGACTCATGAGATTTGTGCACTATGGTAGTGTCATTTGCAAATTTATAGAGAAGTTAGCTACATAATGGTGAGAGTATAGAGAGTAAAGCAGGGGGCTGATGATGCAGATTTGTGGAGCACTGTTGAGGATAATCTTGGCAAGGTGTTGCTGCTTGTTCTTGTAGATTGTGGTCTGTTGGTCAAGCAGTCAAGGATCCAGCTGCAAAGGGAGGCGTTGAGTTTCAGATTAAGGAGTTTGGAGATGAGTATGCTTGGAATTGTGACATTGAAGGTATAGCTATAGTCAGTAAGCAATACTCTAATGTAGGGGGCTATAGGGGTAGTGTAGCAGTGTTTCCTGTACGTTTCTGCAATATAACAATTTTTGCTGCTGAAGACTTTTCAAAAAAGCTTTAATAAAAGCTTTTTAAAAAGTTACCTTCCATTAAGTTTTATTCTAGTTCTGTGATTAATATCTAATTCTTGAATTGGAAAGTGAAAATCAATCCTGACTAGAAAAGATCATATCCTTTGTTATTGCTGTTTAACAATGTACTTTGAATCTTGAAGAACAAATGTATTGATAAAACTTGTTCATCCTAAATCTTGCACTTTGTTTTTATCCTTGCAAGCGGAACAAGTGCTACACCTGCCCTTACACCACAGTCCTTCCAGGTGAGGCGACACTTCACCTGTGAGTCGGCTGGTGTGGTATAATGTGTCCAGTGCTCCCGGTGTGGCCTTTTATATATTGGTGAGACCCGACGCAGACTGGGAACACCTACACTCTGTCCGCCAGAGAAAGTAGGATCTCCCAGTGGCCACACATTTTAATTCCACGTCCCATTCCCATTCTGATATGTCTATCCATGGCCTCCACTACTGTCAAGATGAAGCCACACTCAGGTTGGAGGAACAACACCTTATATACTGGCTGGGTAGCCTCCAACCTGATGGCATGAACATTGACTTCTCTAACTTCCATTAATGCCCCTCCTCCCCTTCTTACCCCATCCCTGATGTATTTAGTTTTTTTTTTGTTTTTTCTCCCCCCCTTTTTTTCTTTCTCTCTCTACCCATCACTCTGCCTGTTCTCCATCTCCCTCTGGTGCTCCCCTCCCCCTTTCTTTCTCCCTAGGCCTTCCGTCCCATGATCCTTTCCCTTCTCCAGCTCTGTATCCCTTTTGCCAATCACCTTTCCGGCTTTCAGCTTCACCCCACCCCCTCCGGTCTTCTATCATTTCGCATTTTCCCCTCCCCCTCCTACTTTCAGATCTCTTACTATCTTTCCTTTCAGTTAGTCATGACGAAGGGTCTCGGCCCGAAATGTCGACAGCACTTCTCCCTACAGGTACTGCCTGGCCTGCTGCGTTCCACCAGCATTTTGTGTGTGTTACTTTGTTCTTGCATACCTGTTGTTCTGCACCAAATTTCTGCTGTAATGTCTCTGCAAGTGAGATGGATTTGCTAGTTATCTAGTATGTAATATCACATATCTGTAATCACATATTTTGAATTGTTTAAACTGTGTTTATGAGTTCGCATTGTTCTACAAGTATATAAAAATGAGAAGAAAATACCGCTCTAAAAAGGTATTCCTTATAATAGGTTCAAGTGATTTTAATCTATTTTGTGTAAATGTTATTTCCAGTTTGCTAACTTTAAATCCTAAAATAAAAATCTTAGTTTTGAAAGAGAGTCTGAGTAAGAAAAGGAACACGAAGTATTGCACAAATACTGATTATTGGAAAAATTACTGATTGTAGTACGATGCTTGATTAGTTTTAGAAATCCACCAAAAATTGGAAAATACTTGCTATACTTCAACAGATGGCAAAATTGAAGATTTAAAAAAAGTCATTTCTTGAGTTCTTTGGACATACCATTACCTATTTGAGCATTAGTTAAAGTGGTTTAGTTGTTCAGAATTGTGTAATAAAAATCTATTAATTATAGTAGTGTGTGTGTATGTAAATACAATTAAATGAGTAGGTCAAAAAGAGAGGGGGAGAAACATAGTGATATAGTGTTCATGGGTTCATTATTCATTTAGAAATCTGATGGTGAAAGGAAAGAAACTATTCCTGAAATGTTTAGTATGTCTTCAAGCTTGAGTACCTACCTCCTCCTTGATGGTAGCAATGAGAAGAGGGCAAATCCTATTTGATGGGGGTCCTTAATGATGGATGCTGTACTTTTGAGGTGTTGCCTTTTGAAGGTTTCCTTGATGCTGGGGAAGCTAGTGCCCATGATGAGGCTGGCTGAGTGTACAATTTTCTGCAGCTCTGTCTGATCCTTTGCAATGAGCCCTGCATGTAATATAGTGTTACAACCAGCTAGAATGCTTGCCATGGTACATCTGTAGAAATTTGCGAGAGTTCTTGGTGACATACCAATTGTCCTCAAACTCCTAATGAATTATAACCACAGTCATGCCTTTTTTTCGTAATTGCATCAATATTATGGGTCCGGAATAGACCTTCAAAGATGTTGACACAAGAACTTAAAGCTGCTCACCAATTCCACCACTGATCACCTGATGAGGACAGTTGTGTGCTCCTTCAATTTCCTCTTCCAAAGGCCACAATCTTACTAACGTTAAGTGCAAGGTTGTTGTAGCGACTCCACTCAGCCAGCTGATCTATCTTGCTCCTTTACACCATCTCATTATTATCTGAAATTCAAAGTTTAAAGTACATTTATTACAAAGTATGTATACTGTATACAACCTTGAAAATTATCGTCTTGCAAGGAACCACAAAAAAAAACACAACAGAGCCCATTTAAAAAGAAATGGTGGGAGAAAACAAATGGTGCAGATATAATTTAAAAAAAAGTAGATAAATAACACAGCATGAACAGTAGGGTCCCCGAAAGTAAGTCCACACCTACAGAGCCAGTCAGCGCAGAGGTGAGTGCCTCAATAGTTGTCTTGTCAGCAAATGTGAGCTGTTCCTAGCCATGCAGTTGAGGGGGTGGAGGGAATGGGGCTGTGGACTAGCATGCATCCTTGAGGTATGCCAGTAAGGATGTGATGTTATTTCCAGTCCGCACAGATTGTGGTCTCCTGGTGAGGAAGTCAAGGATCCCATTGCAAAGGAAGGTACAGAGGCCCATGTTTTGGAGCTTGTTGATTAGAACTGAGGGTATGCTTGTGTTGAACACTGAGCTATATAAATCAGTAAATAGCAGCCAAGTAATAGTAATATGTATTACTATTGATCCAAGGCCAAGTAATAAGCCAGTGAGATTGCATTGTTATTGACTATGCTGACAATAGGCAATTTGCAGAGGGTCCGGGTGCTTAGGCAGGAGTTGATTCTGGCTATGACCAACCTCTCAAAGCACTTCATCATAGTAGATATGAGTGCCACTGGGCAGTAGTCTTTGAGACAGCTCACCCTGTTCTTGGGCACTGGTATGATTGTCGCCTTTTTGAAGCAGGTTTTTGATAACAATAATAGAATATGTTCAAGTCCTCTTTATTTTTTGGACAGTGACCAAATTGTTCACAATATTTTATGGAAAAAAAGGCACTTAAAAAGGATCTGTGAAGTCACCACCGTTTTCCTCTGTGTCAAGTGGGAGGAAAATGAACTCTTTATCTTGAACTGCTAGTGTGAAACTATCGGGCAGAAATTTACTTGATCTTAGCTTTTGGGAAGGTTTTTGTTTGTATTTTGAATAACCAATCAGCACAATTCTCTGCTTTATGCAGAGAATTCTAATTAAATAAAGCAAGAGGCTCATAGGGTCCTGCACCTGGTGAAAGAAAACGAGCATACTTTAATTATGGTTCCATTGTTGCTGAGGATTGACGAGCTTTCAGTGAGTGTGAAACTGCTGAAATGCATAGCTATTCAAATAGAGGTCAAGCCTTTGGGGCCTTCACACAGCAATGATTAACAAGCCAGCAGGCATTCAGGCCCAGCCAGCCAGAAAGAATAGGAAATTGCCAGTGAAGCCTGGAAGAGAAAGGAAGTAAAAATAAAAAGAGCTCAAATCAAAGGTTTTGAGAGAAGACTTCCCCCCCCCCCTCCCTTTCAATTCAACCTCTTTCATTCTTTTCAGTAAGGAAAGAAAACATGCAGTATATGCAGTATTGGTATTGTTTAGCATTGGGTATAGACAGCTTAAATTCTTAATTAAAGAAGAAAATACCTATTTGAAGGAACCAAATATAGTTTGATTTGAAACTGGGTGGATTTGTGAAGATGATGCAAAGCTATTTAAATATGTTCAGTAAATGGGCAAATACATGGCAGATTCAGTAAAACATGGATATATGTGATTCAACCTTTGTTAGAAAAAACAAAGGCAAAATTTTGTTTGAGAAATGTTCATGCCTAATCGGATCTGGGAGTCCTTGTACATTAATCAGAAAAAAGTAAGTACGCAGGTTCAGTGAGCATTTAAGAAAGCAAACTTCTTGATTGCAAGAGTACAGGAGCAAGGATGCCTTATAATTACATAGGATCTTGGTGAGACCACACCTAGAGTATTGCATGCAGCTTTGATTTCCTTGCCAAAGAATTGTACACTTACACATAGAGCACAGTTAATGTTTGCCAGACTGATTGTGAGGATTGTGGGTCGAAGAGATAAGATTGATTAAAACTAAATTCACAGGCATTCAGAAGAATGAGAGAAAATCCCATTTAAATGAACAAAATTCTAAATTAAACAGACTGCATACAGGAAGGATGCTTCCCCTGGCTGAAGGTCAGGGGAGGCGGTGAATGGCCTAAAAGTCAGAGTCGGAATATAGGGAAGCTTATTTAGGATTCAGTTAAGGAGATCTCTTTGCTCGGAGGATGGTGAAATTGTAAAGTTCTGCACCACATAAATTTGGAAGCCAAGTTGCTGAATATTTTAAAGATAAAGATCTCCAGGTGCACAAGATATCACGGGAATGGGAACAGTGGAAATACAGTAATTGCTTGGGATTGGTTATGAATGTACAATATCGGAGCAGGCTCAAATGGCCTACTTGTGTTCCTGGTTTTCGCCTTTCTATGTTACTAAAATGAAATTACCTTTGGAAATAGCTTTCTTGATGGGATGAATCACAAAGTGATTTAAATTTAAAGCTATTCAAATTCTCTAATAGGTGCACTCTGGTTCGTGATTTCTTAGACACATATATGTAAAGTTAATGCTTTATCAGTTTATTCCTTAACTCTTAACACTTCATATCTTTGAATCAGCTCACATTTTTTTGGAGTGATAGGGCCAGCCTTGGCAGTCAGTAGAATGCTGCACAGCTGCACTGTTTTTTTTAAAATTCGAGTAGACTGACCCAGAGATCTCAATCACCACATCTCCACATGACTTAAGAAGATTCTCTTAAAAAAAATAACCAGAAAATAAGAAATATTAGAAGAAATAACGAGCAAAAAAGTTTTATCAAATCACAACTGAGTTTGAAACAGAAAAAAAGCAGCTATCAAAAGAATTGGTAGCAAATCTTAGTTGGTCACCTCATAATGTAACTACGATTTTGTATAGCTCAGGTTGTGGGAAGGACTGAATAGTTATAATACTAAGGATGGCCACGGGGAACAGGGAGCAGAGGAAAGAGGCTTGTTTTGCTGTTTTGTTTTTGTTGCTTGTGGTGTTCCGTGGAACATGATGGACATGCTGTGCTTGCACCAGGATGTGTGGCGACACTTGGTTGCACCCCTTTCCCCCCCCCCCCCAGCCGTACATCCTTGGGTGTGCTGGTTGCTAATACAAACATTGTGGCGACCCACTTCCTAGCGCACTCGAACCGGCTCACAAATAGCCAGCGCGCCGGCACAAAGGCCAGGTCCGCAACAAAGGGAAAAAGCCTGTGGGGGTTTGTGAGTACGTGTCCCTTACAGCATCCGCGCCCGGGGAGGGCGGGATGAGGGAGGCTTTAAAGCAAGGCTGTGAAGTTTGAATAAAATCATCTTTAATTGCAGTTTACCGACTCCGTGTCGTTATTTTAGCGCTGTGTGTAGCACACCACTACAATTGGTGACCCCGATGGTCCAAACAATTTTTGGACCGGAGATGACCGACGCCGCATCTGTTCATGCGGTTCTGTTGAAACTGCCAAGCTTCTGGACGCTGCGACCTCACCTATGGTTCCAGCAAGCAGAAGCCCAATTCCACGTTCGGCAGATAACCTCAGAGGACACACGTTACTACTACGTGGTGATCTCCCTCGACCAGGACACAGCGGCCCAGGTTGCGGAGTTCGTACAGTCTCCCCCAGCGGACGGCAAGTACACGGAATTCAAAGCCCTGCTCCTAAGGACTTTCGGACTCTCATGGCGCGAGCGAGCTGCCCGTTTACTGCACCTGGATGGCTTGGGAGACAGACCTCCATCGGCTTTAATGAATGAGATGTTGTCTCTGGCCGGCGGACACACACCCTGCCTCATGTTTGAGCAGGCATTCCTGGAGCAGCTGCCCGAGGACATACGCCTGCTGCTGTCCGACGCGGATTTCAGCGACCCCCGGAAGGTGGCAGCCCGGGCGGACTTGCTGTTATGTGGCGACCCACTTCCTACCGCACTCGAACCGGCTCACAAATAGCCAGCGCGCCGGCACAAAGGCCAGGTCCGCAACAAAGGGAAAAAGCCTGCGGGGGTTTGTGAGTACGTGTCCCTTACAGCATCCCGGGGAGGGCGGGATGAGGGAGGCTTTAAAGCAAGGCTGTGAAGTTTGAATAAAATCATCTTTAATTGCAGTTTACCGACTCCGTGTCGTTATTTTAGCGCTGCGTGTAGCACACCGCTACAACATCACATTTCTCTGTATGTTTCAATGTACAAGTGATAAATAAATCTGAATCTGAAGTGAGCAATACAATTGCAAATATCTGCAAGTCAGATGGACTGTATGGATACTGAGGCATGATCTCTGAGATGGAAGTAGCAAACAGATGTAAAATAGGTTTAATCCTTCTGTGTTGTCTGTTATTGGGAGTGATAATGTTGCTGTGCAGATTTAAATGAGATGCTGACTTGCGATTTTGTAGTGCATGGCTAATTATTGCTGCTTGTTGTGATTACTTTTCCCCCACTGTGTGTGTAGGCCTCCGTTAGTCTCGATAGACCATGGATTTGCACCTTGTAAAGTTTTTATGGAAGACCTGCAGTTGCCCAAGCTGCGTCTCCCCTCTCCACATTACCAATGTTGTCCAAGGGAAGGGCATTAGGACCCATACAGCTTAGCACTGGTGTCGTCGCAGAGCAATGTGTGGTTAAGTGCTTTGCTCAAGAACACACGCAGCCTCAGCCAAGGCTCGAACTAGCGATCTTTAGATCACTAGATGAACGCCTTAACCACTTGCACCAACACTTCCCCCACTACCTACATTTTGTCAGACTTTATGCACAAACTAACATCATGTGTGAAACAGTATAACATTCTGAGGGTAATCTGGTTTAGAGAGAATGGGGAAGGCTAGAGCATGTATATTCAGCCGATTGGACTGATCACAGTAAGGTAGGAAAACTCTAATTTGGGAAGAGTTATCTAATGTGAAGTTTCCAGGGCTAGAGTGAATATTTGTAATTATCCCATTATTTTAAAAAGTTGTTTGAATAAATTCCAACTTTTTTGACATTTAGTGAGTAAGTACTTTAGATCTTTGTTTAATGGGTAAGTAAATTTAGATCTTTGTTTTCATATTAACTTTCAGACCTTGTTGCTAGCAAGAAGCTGAAACAAGTCTGACAACTGGCACTTGAATATCTTGAGATATAAAAAAACTTAAATCTTCAACCGATGAAACTATCTAATACAATCGCTCATCTATGTTAAATCTAATCTGCATGTTTAGTAGGTACATGCTTGAGCGTATGTCCTGGGGTATTAAGAAAGTTTATTGCATTCCTGGATGCAACCTGAGCTCGGCATCAGATTGCAGTCTGCAAAATCCGGGCAAAGAGTGACCATGAGAATGTATAACTTAGAATGTACAATTGGAGAAATTTTAACAGCTTGTTACAGAGTTATTGACTTTTTTCATTGAGTTTTATCTCCAGCCTTCACTGTGGAGTACTTGTATGGTAGAACTCATGGGGGAATCTGGCAGATTGGGAGGCAGTTTGTAGATTTCCATGTCTTAATTGCACATATGAACACAAACTTACACAAAATAGTGAGAAATCTTTCTAGATGAATTAAAGAAGTTTTGCTCAACCTACTTATTATTTTTTCTTTTAAATTGGATTTCCTCACCATTTAAATAACCTAAACATTAAGGCAAGTCAATGGGGACATTGGAATATATCTTTATTTAAACACAGCACCTCATAGACAAACTTAGTGCTATTGGTAGTTATTTCCATTTGTGTTTTACTGTGGGAATGAATGAGCTTTGGTATTGGGGGGGCTGTAAACTGAAAAGGTAAAGGCTCATCTTACTATAAAACAGAGTCAGAGTAGTACAGTGCAGATATACAGGCTCTTGACCTACCCAGTTAATCCTAATTTTCTGCATTCAGCCTATATCACTGCTCTGTGTACCTATCAAGTGCTTCTTAAATGATACTATTTGTACATGCCTCAATTACTTCCTCTAGCAGCATGTTCTATATACTCACCACCGTCTGTGTGAAAATGTTGTCCTTCAGGTCTCTCTTAAATCCCCCTCCCCCCACCCGTAATCATGGCCTGTGGTTTTGGACATTTCTACAAGGATTCCAATTCCTGTCAGTCACCTACATTTCAAGAAATAAAGACCTGCCTGGCCAATCTCTTCCCTCAAATCTTTTCCGCATTCTCCAGTTTAATCACATTGCTTATAACAGGGTGACCAAAACTGTACACAGTATCCTGAGTGTGGCCTTGCCAATGACTTTGACAACTGCAACATAATGCCCTAACTTCTAACCTTAATGCCCTGACTGATGAAGGTCACCTTGCCAAACATCTTTTTCACCACCCTGTCCAGCTCTGCCGCTGCTTTCCACAAATAATACACTTGTATGCTAGGTCCCTCTTCATTCCACTCCCCAGTGCCCTACCATTAATAGTACAAGTCCTGTGCTGATTTGACTTTCTGAACTGCATCATATCACACTTATCTGCATTGAAATCCATTTGCCATTCCTTTACCCATCTCCTTAATTGATCATGATCTCTTTGCAATTCTTTGTAACCTGTTTCACTATCAACAAGGCAGCAGCCCCCCCCCCCACCAATTTAGTATCCTCCACAAACTTGCAATTATGCCATTTACATTCATATCCAAATTATTTACAAAATGAATCAAAGATTCCATCACTGTGGTATCCCACTAGTCAGAAACCTCCTGTCAGAGAATCGACCTTCCTAAAAGAGCCAATTTGGAATCCACCTCTCTAATTCCTCCTGAATCCCATGTGGTCTATTTTTCCAGATCAGCCTGCTAGTTGGGATATTGTCAAAAAAGGTCTAAAATCCAAGTCAGCAACATCCACTGTGCTATCTTCATGTATCCCCTCAGTTACCCCTTTGGAAAAACTACAGAAGATTTCAGACATGACCTCACTCGCAAAACGATGCTGACTATCAAAGTGATGGTAAACTTTCTTCCTCAGAATTCCCTTCAGCAGCTTCCCTATAACTGAAGTCAGACTCAACAACCTGTAATTCCCTGGCCTGTCCTTACTACCCTTAAACAATAGAACAAAATTTGGCATCCTCCTGTCTTCTGGAACTTCAGTGCTAGCAAATGATGAAGAAAATGTCTTTATAAGAGCTTTTGTGATATCTTCCTTGGCTTCCCATAAGGGAATTCGCTTGGTCAGATCTTGGGGATTTGTCCACCTTAACGAACTTCAAGGCTGCAAATACCTCCTTCCTTGTATAAGCTTAGAGACATCTTTGACCTAGTATTTAGGGGACAACATGCCAGTCTGGTATCTCTGAGAACACAGAATGTACTGTCTGTCCCCCTCACTATGAGGTCTCCTATTACTGTCACCCTGCCTGACTGCACCATTTCCCTCTGAGCCACAGAACAGGTCTCGGTTCCAGACAGCCGACTGCTGCTGCTAGCGCCTGTAAGAACATGCCCCTCAACAGTATCCAAGAGAGGGGAATCTTGCACTGACTGTCTACTCTTACTTTTCCTGATGGTTCCCAATCTGTCTGAAGCCAATATTCTGGGTGCGACCATCTGAGTATAAATCTTATCAATGACACTGTCAGCTTCCTAGATGATCCTTAGTATTTCCAGATCCAGCTTCAGTTGCTTGATCTAGTGTGTTAGGAGCCACACCTGAGTCTAGTTTCCACAGATGTAGTCATCAGGGTTACCACAAGGTTCTGTGACTTCCCACATCTTCCAGGAGGTGTATTCACTGCCCTTACAACCTGTCTATACTGAATCAAGTCTTGAGAATCAACAACAAAATAAAATGTGCCTCCTTACTGAAGCCTTTTTGAAGATCCACTGTCACATCCAACACCTGGGCACTTACTCAGCGCACTGAATATCACAAACCCAAGCTCCATTCTCCACTGGCTTGTTATCGTAATGGTGACTTTAACTTACCTTTTTATTGGCTGTTGTTAATTAGCTGAACAACTATTAACTAATAATGAGTAAACTTGCCTCTTATAAATTCCTGTGGAGTGAAACTCACAGTCAAGTTCTGAAATCTCTCTTTTTAAAAATCTCCCGCTCTTGTTTCAGGTCCCAAATCCTGTAGACTCTACAGTATACTGTGAAGCTGATGGTATTAGGAAATGCCCTTTACTCTGTCACCAATGTACATGTATTTTTTTCCCTGACCACCTTTTTGGGCATTCATGGTTAATTTGTCAGTGAAACCTGTGTATTTTTGTACCGAATATGGAGTGAATTAGTTAAAACAGTTACACAAATTGTTTTATGCAAAAAAAGCGGTGTATTGAAACTTTTAAAAGTCAGTGCGTTACATATTTGGTTGTCTATTTGACAGTGATTTTTAATTCCCAAGGTGACAACCATTTCATTTACAGAAACTAAACAAAGAAAAGTGCTGGTATTAAGAATAAAAATGGTTGTCAGCTTTAAAAGGAATTAGCTGACAAAGATTAGCTTTTGATATTGAATAACGTTACAAACAAAAAAGAAATCCATCATTTTATAATGCAATGAACTAAAGCAGCACCTTTCCTCCCCTTCTTTACCTTTCATAATGCAAATGAGAAAGACTGGAAAATTGATTGCACTTATTTTTCTTCCCTACAGGGAACTTGACAATAATGAAATCTCAGGGATAATAGAAGATACAAATGGGGCCTTTGCTGGTTTGGATAATCTAAGCAAGCTGTGAGTATCTCATCTTTTGAAGTAGGCCAAACTGCATGCTTTAAAAGGTTCTTTCTTTCCAGCCATTGTTCGTATGCTTGTGCTTTGAATAGGAAATTAGGCTCATCTTTATGCACAGATTACGGAAGTGATGCACTGTAACTGGTTAATTCTGTTAATTTCAGTTATTTGTATACTTTCCAGTCAAATATTGCTCCAGATATTCATTGCATCTTAGTTTATAGGATCTAAATACCATATAAATATTTTTATCAATGAGCTTGTTAACTGTGAACTACAATTTAAAAAGGTGTTTTATAGATCTGTATAATTTATATATAGGGAAGAAAAGGCTATTGACAATATTATTTAATTAGAGGATTGTGCAGAAATTAAATACTTGAATTAAGGGGAGGGCTAATTTCAAAGTCCTAAGTTTCAAAGGAGACTAGAGATGCTACTTTCAGGTAAGTTTGCATTTAAAAAAAAGGCAGATTTTAAAAGTGATACATTAAGAGTTCAGGGCCAACTTGTATCGACAAGGGTAATGGGTAAGAATATCAAGAAAAGGGAACTCTGGATATCAAGGGATAAAAACAAAGAAATAATATATTTCTTTCACCATGCTTCTTAAGTATAGAAATTGTGGGGGGGGGGGGGGGGTACAGTTAGTAAAAATAAAGAGGTGGCAATTTTAAGAAGCATTTAGATAAGCACATGAACCAGCAGGGAATGGAGGAATATGCATCATGTTCAGGCAGACGTGATTAGTTTGTATTGGCCTCATGGTAAGCAGTAACATTGTGGGCTGAAGGGCCTGTTCCTAGGCTGAAATGTACTATGATATAGTATGACTTTATTTCTAAGTGTATGAATTGAAAGACATACTGAAACGTGGTTTGTAGTAGCCTGATTTGCAATGGTTATATCTATATTCAAGTAATTTGTGGTAAACCTACAATGCAAAATTGTTATATTAAATTAAATACCAGTCAACAATATTAGCTGTAATGCAGGAGAGTAGGAACTAAAATATTCTTTTAGTCTAAGGGAAAAAGTTGGCAATTGGGATGTCCATTGTGGATTCTTTTGGTATTGTGAACTGATTGAATGATTCATAAAGCATCTTTCCATTGTGTTTTGAGAGGGAAGAAAAGCTTTATAGAGCTACCTAGCCTTCTGATACTAAAATAGTGATTTTATAAATTATGGTTTTCAAGATTATACATAGTATATTTTCCATGTACATGTACATCATTAACATGAATTAATTTAGACCATAAGACCATAGGATAAAGGTGCAGAATTAGGCCATTTGGCCCATGAAATCTGCTCCACCATTTCACCATGGCTGATCTAATCTTTCCGCTCAACTCCAATATCCTGCCTTCTCCCCATAACCTTTCATACCTTGACCAATCAAAATTCTATCTACCTAGGCCTCAAAATATGTGAAGACTTGGCCTCCACAGTTGCCTGTGGCAAAGAATTCCACAGATTCACCGCTCTTGGTCATCTCCGTTCTAAAGGACACCCCTCTATTCTGAGGCTGTGTCCTCTGTTCTACACCTTCCCACCATAGGAGACATCCTTTCCACATCCATTCTTTCAAGGCCTTTCATCATTCGATAGCTTTCAAGGAGTTCACCCCTCATCCTTGCTACTAGAGGATACAGGCCCAGAGCCATCAAGTGCTCTATAACAAGCCATTCAATTCTGGAATCATTTTTGTGAACCTCCTTTGAAACCTCTCCGGTGTCAGCACATCCTTTCTAAGATAAAGGGCCCAAAGCTGCTCACAACGCTCCACGTGAACCCTCACCAGTGCTTTATAAAGCCTCAACATTACATCCTTGCTCTTAAATTCCAGACCTCTTATAAAGAATGCTAATGTTGCATTTGCCTTCCTCACCAGAGACTCAGCCTGCAAGTTGGCCTTTAGGGAATCCTGCACAAGGACTCCCAAGTCCCTTTGCATCTCAGATTTTTGTATTTTCTCTCTATTTAGAAAATAGTCAACGCTTTCATTTCTTCTACCAAAGTGCATGACCATACACTTCCCGACACTGTATTCCATCTGCCATTTCTTTGCTATTCGCTATTGCTATTTGATCTAAGTTCTTCTGTAGTCTCTCTACTTCCTCGAAACTTATTTCTTGGTGTTTTCCTTCTTACAGCAAGCATTACCAATGGCAGCTGGGACATACTGCACTGTCTCAATCTTGCACAAGTTTGTGCTTAGAAATTGAACTGATAGGCAACTGAGAAAATAGTTTTTTTTCTCTCTGGGGCTGAAATATAATAGTAACTATTTACATATTGTCTTGTGTCAGCTTGAAAAATTTTACTGGTGTGGGACAGCTGATCCAACTGCTGGGTGTACTTGATGTCATTCTCGCGCAGTACTTTTTAAGCTTTACAGGGAAATTTGAACCATCATTGAGAGTTCCCAGGATAACATAATCATTACCAGTAAAATGTCAGACTGGGACACTTACCTAGTAAATCATGTTTCATCCTGGGCCAACAATTTCCTACCCATTTGAAAATACTAGTCCACTTACACCAAGTGTGGTCTCCTGCTCCAGATCCCTACCCCCACCCCACCCATTTATAGCACATGTCCTTGCATCTGTAGGCACTTACCTCCCAAATCCAGCTCTAAGTGGGTTATCAGATGGCATATTTTTAACTCTCCAAGAATGTATGACTCCTAGTCTTGAAGCCTTGGATGAAAGTAGAGAGGTAGTGCAGGTGCAGCATGTCCTTTAGGATGCACTGGTTTTTCTAGGCATTATTTTTAATGCAGCCAAGCTTATTTACATGTACGTGCAAGAATATTAAATATGGCTCTTGTATGAATGTCCTTTACTCCTGCACTGTGACAGAAGAGTTCAAAATTCTGGTACTTCTACTATATTAATACTTTTAGCAGCCAATCATCTACACAAACAAAAAAAATACCTGTTCCAGTCAGGGGGCCATTACTTCCAGAAGAGAGAGAACCTTTCATAGAAGGGCAAATTAATGCATGTGATCACAGCATACCAACACAATTATATAGTTTAAAATAGTTGCAGCACAAAGTCTTGCTTTGTTTTGCTAGTTTGCAGGATGTAGTTAGATTGTGAGTTTATTGTTTCTTGAGTCTTTGGGAAAGGCATGCAAGTACAGGAAGTAATGTAAAAGTCAGTGAATTTGGCTGGAGGGCTTAGGAACCATGTAAGCTTTCTATCCAGTGTAATGCTGGAGGCTGCAGCTGTCTGTGCAGTCAATCTGACTCATTATGTTGCTGATGATTGGACAATTTTTTATTTTAGGAAGTTGATTTTTAAGCAGTTGGAACCTAATTTAATGTGAACCTATTTACCTTGACCTTTCCACAGTTTGTGAATTGTTAAGTTATTTTTGCTCATAGAAGTATATTCTTAATGGAACTTGCTCTTCTTGTAGTTTTATTACCTGATTTTGTTTGCTTAATTGTTTGTATTCTTTTTCCATTTAAAAATTGCAGAACACTGTTTGGAAACAAGATCAAATCTGTAGCCAAAAAGGCATTTGTAGGATTGGAGGCCCTTGAACACCTGTGAGTATCCAAAAGTACATTGAATTAGCAGTCTGCCAAGAGTGGCTGCTTTAGGAGACTGCTAGCAATTTAATAGCTCTTTGTAAACTGAGAAGAAGTTGCATTTTCAGAGGCCATCTGCTGCTTTCTCATTATAGTCTGGTTAAACTTTGGCCCTATTTTAGTTTTGCCCTTAAGGCATTAAAGCATAAACCCAGTCTCTGAATAACTTTACATTTAATAAATACACACCTCAGCATCATTGTTTTTCTAATCCAATTCCAATACTTTTGAATGAGAAGTAATTCTAAAATAGATTTATTGCTGATCTTCACTGACTTCCAAGAGGTATACTTGACAGAATCCTTGTTGTTCTGCATATTCAGCTTTATAATAACATATTTGTATACTACCTACTCAGATGTATTTGCTACAAAATTTGTAAAGTGTAATTGGTGTTCTCAGTGAAATATCCTCCAATGGGAAATAGTGATATTAATAATTATTGATTGTAATCAATTAAAATTTTGTACTCTGAAGAATGATTGTTGTTTATATTCTGCAATTAAGATTTGTTTTGTTGACTTTGGGGTTTGTTCATTTTTGTAGATATTCTCTGCCATTTTTATCTTCTGTAGCTTTAACAGAAATAGTTTGACACAAAATTGGAATCTTTCTGCATCTGCTGTTAACATTACTTTTTAATAAAATTAATACGGTGCTGCTTTTTCTGAGCTTTTTTTGCAAATACAGTTCCTGTCATATATGATGAAATTTCTACAGGGACATGCAATATTTAATTTTTGAAAATTAATTATGGCACTTGAAAAATATTTATGATAGTCTTGTACAGAAACAGTCCCTTGAGCCCATATTGCCCTTGCTGACCTGAATTGTTAATGTTAATTCTGTTTGCCCTCAATAGATCAATATCTTTTCCTATCCAGATACCTGTCCAAGTTCCTTTTAAATGTTGTAATTTTATCTGCCTCTTGCAGCTCATTCCATGTAACAGCTACACTGTTTGGAGAAATTGCCCCAAAGATCTCCTTTAAATTTCTCTTTTAAACCCATGACCTTTAGTTTTAGACCCCCCCCCCACCTGCAGAAAGACAATTACATTATGTGAGCATAGATAGGATAAATAACCTATAAGGTTACCCCTCAGCCTCCTTCATTCCCATGAGAACAAACCCATTTTATCCAATCGCTTCAACTCGTAACTGAGAATGACATCTTGGTTGCTTATGATTACAGTGAGACAGCATTTATTTAATTTGACTACTTAGAATGTTGGTGTTGATTTAATACAGTTTTAGTTAAGTAAAATAAGTGAGAAATTCCAGCACGCGAACTTGATGTAGAACAATTTTGAATTGTATATTTTGTCTTCCTTTCTTGCATAAAATGCTTCCTGTTTTACTTGTTTTGTAATGCTAAGAAAACAGTGTTGTTATGAAATTATGATCTTGATTTTACTAAAGTTTTTTTTGTTTCCATGCCTTAATAAGATAAATAACTTCATTGTGTGAATTCATTGTTAGTTTTTTTTTTACCTTTTAAACAAAAACAAGCAATGTAAATTGAGAAATATCTGTTCAGTTCAAATTTAACTTCATTTTTTCACTTTATAAATGTTCTGAACTGTGTACTTCTTGGGGTAGCTTCTAGAAGGGGATGATTTTTAATCTTTGATCCAAATATGTGTTAATTTACAAATATTATTTTATGAACAAATCATTTCTATCATTTTGTACATTGGCAGGGTGGATGGGGTGGGTCAAAGTGAAATTTGTTTAACGTCAAGAGGGCTTTGAAAATGTATACTATAAAAATATAACCAAATTTTCTTTTCGTAGAAACCTGGGGAATAATATGATCAGATCTATTCAGGGAGAAGCATTTTCCAGAATGAAGAATCTAAAAGAATTGTAAGTAAACAGTCAGTACAATGATAACTGAAGGTGAAGGTTTTGCTTTGGAGACCATCTTTGAATTGGTGCAAATTACATCGGTTTTCTAATTTTTTTTTATCTCTCCTTTGTTTTTGTTCAAGTTTTCTCTCTTACTTAAAATACATTATCTGAGAAAGAATGAGGTGAGATGGATCTTAATATTAGAGTTCAGGTTTCAGTTTAAAAATCAGGAAGGCAATCTTGCATATGAAGTACAGTGGAAATCTGTTACACTGTTGAAAAGAGCCTGCTTTCTGTCCATAGACATAGTAACATAGAAAACTCGCAGCACCATACAGGCCCTTTGGCCCATGATGCCATGCAAACGTACTTATTTTAGAAATTACCTAGGGTTATCCATAGCCCTCTATATTTCTAAGTTCCATGTATCTACCCAGGACTCTCTTAAAAGACCCTATCGTATCTGCCTCCACTACCGTCGCTGGCAGCAAGAAAAAACTTGCCCCTGACATCTCCTCTGTACCTACTTCCAAGCACCTTACAACTGTGCCCTCTCATGATAGCCACTTAAGCCCTGGGAAAAGCCTCTCACTATCCACACGATCAATGCCTCTCATCATCTTATACAGCTCTATTGGGTCACCTCTCATCCTCTGTCGCTCCCAAGGAGTAAAGGCCAAGTTCACTCAACCTATTCTCATAGGGAATGCTCCACAATCCAGACCTTATAGAATCATAGAAATTGTTTAGACACAGAAAGGAAATTCAGCCAATGAATCTCTATGAGGAATTCATGAATCCCATTTCCCCTCCTCTTTCCTCATAGACCTGAACATTATTTCCTGTAGAATGCCTATCTGCTTTCTTTTGAAGGATGGATTTATTCTGATTTTCAGAATCATTGCACATGATTAATTCAATTTCCTGCATTCCTATTGTGTCTTGTGTTTAAAATTTTTAATCTGTTCCCCATGGTCTTTGAACCATCCATTGATAGTAACAGCTTCCCACTTTTTACCATGCAGAAACCAGTCAGTTCTAATGAATCCCCATTCAAATTCTTTGCTTTAAGAATAATCACAAATTTTATAGACAAAATCCTTCATACCTAGAACCATATGAGTAAATCTTGTTTGTACCTTCTCCATGACCTTCAAATCTTTCATATTCGGTATCACCCATTCATAATTTTGTATGATTCAACATAAACCTCTGCCTTCTGGATCATTTCTTAACATGCTCTTCTACTATGGTTAAAAAAAATGTACATTTGCATCACATTCCTCTATCACAATAAACACTTCAAACTGCTATTCAGCCTATATTGTTTCTTCTGGCAAAATGTACTACCAGAAGCTTCTTTGCGTTAACTTTCATCCTCCTGCCTGTCCATTCAACTAGCTTATTCGTATATAGCCATCCCTAACTAATCTCTTCAATGTTTGTTGGACTTTCAGCCTTCGTTTCATGTGAATATTTGGAAATGTTACTGAATTCCAGGCAAATACAATTCAGGATGATATACTCATTGTTGTTTTACTCTTTTTTGAAGTTCCACTTTATGAAAAAAATATCTAATTTAGAAAAATAAATATTTGTTTCTGCAGGTATATGAATAGTGATAGTTTTCTGTGTGATTGTCAACTAAAATGGCTACCGCAGTGGCTTATAGGAAGAGACTTCCAGTCTAATGTAGTTGGCACATGTGCTCATCCAGAATCACTAAAGGGAAGAAGTATTTTCATTGTGCCTTCAGAAAGTTTTGTTTGTGGTAAGTGATTCTACTTAGTTATTCCAAAATAGTTACTGAGCATATTTTGGATAGGATATCTATTACAAATTGGACTCGTATTAGAAGGTGATAATGAGCTGTATGAATTGTGGCTGGCTGATTTCTTTAGATTCAGTCACTCAGCTTGTAGAAGTACAAAACTATTAAAACTAATTATATAGTAAATTATACTGCATGAATCTAATTTATTTGAAATTAATTTTCACAAATTTCCCAAGAAGGACCTAATACACAAGTGTTTTCATGTTGTAGATCAGATTTAAGAGCAGTATATGATGCTGGTCGGTGAGACCTAATGTGAGAATCTTTCTTGGTAGAAGACCTGTCACCTATAATTAACACCTCACAGAATATGTAATATGAAAATTGGCTCTGAGAATTCCAGGCAGAAACCCAAGCCTGATGCAAATATACTTCTCTGCCTTGATGGAAGTCAGGCTCATAACTTTTAGAAAATGTTCATTAAAATATTGACTTGCAAGGGAAACATAAAATAGCTGAAGGAGTTCTGAAGAGAGCTGATTTTTATTTCAGGTGCAATGTTGATTTTATCCATCCTTTTAAAATATTATGCTTTCAGTCAGTTGAATGCCATTTGATTAGACCCTTTATTTCCTCTAATAATTATAATACTTGTAAATAGTGAGTATTTTGTTCAGTTTTAAATCAGTGTAGCATCACTTATGGATACTTTACCAGATTTAAAAAAGTTTCCTCAGTGATTTGTGGGTATTAAAACAAATCTGAAAGCAAGTTAAAACAGGAGTCTGGATGCTTAATTTTTTTTGTTTAACTTGTAATTATCTTTTTCTGGAGAGAAATAAACACTATAGTATCTAGCTTCTAAACTCTAATCTCTTCCTACCTACTTTTAATGAAATGTATTGTTTAACAATTTATAACTATTCCTTAAATATATTTCTTGTTCAATTTCAGATGACTTTCCAAAACCTCAAATCATCGTTCAGCCTGAGACAACAATGGCTATGCTGGGCAGAGACATTCATTTTACTTGTTCAGCAGCAAGCAGTAGCAACTTGCCAATGATATTTGCATGGAAGAAGGATCATGAGATTCTACATAATGCTGAGATTGAGAACTTTGCACATGTTCGAGCAAAGGATGGTGAAGTAATGGAATATACCACCATTCTTCATTTAAGAAATGTGAAATTTTCAGATGAAGGAAGATATCAGTGTATGATAACTAACAATTTTGGCTCAACCTACTCTACTCGAGCCAAGCTTACAGTCAATGGTGGGTACAAGCAGGATACATAATGTTGTTTATACTCAATAGCTATTGCAAAAAATAGTACAAGGTGGTTATATACACAAATTCTGAAAGTTTATCTGAGTTTCTAACAGACTGTACTGAATCTTAGACAATACCAACATATAAAAAAAACCTGAAGCTGTTAGAAATCTGAAATGGAAATAGAAAATGTCTTGCGTGCCATATAGCATCTGCTTTGAAAGCACATCTCATCTGTGATGAGAGTTAACATTTCAGGTAGATGACTACCTGATTTAAAGTTATGGGCCTGACATTGCGTTCCACGCACCCAGCACTCTGTGTAAAAATAAACTTGCCTCTGAATTCCACCTCCCCCCACTGCCATACTTTCTTCGAATCACCTTAAAAGCATGGCTCCTCGTATTAGCCACTTTGCCCTGGGATAAAGTCTCTGGCTGATCACTCAATTTATGCCTCTTATAATCTTGTACACCACTGTCAAGTCACCTCTTACCTTCCTTTGCTCCAAAGTGAAAAGCCCTCGCTCACTCAACCTGTCCCCATAAGACATGTTCTCCAATCCAAACAGAGTCCCTCCGTACCCTTTGTAAAGCTATAGATGAAGGGTCTTGGCCCAAAACATCGACTGTACTCTTTTCCATAGATGCTGCCTGGCCTGCTGAGTTCCTCCGGCATTTTGTGTGTGTTGCTATCAATATGGGCAATAACTTTGAACATCTGTTGATGTGGACCTCAAGATTCCTCCGTTCTTCCACATTGCTGAGAATCCTGGCATTAACTCTGTATTCTGCCAATAAAACTGACCTTCCAAAGGGAATCACAACACACTTTCCTGGATTGAACTCCATCTGCCACTTCTCAGCCTAGCTCTGTATCATATGCCTCTCATTGTAACCCTCAACAACCTTCTGCACCATCGACGACACTATCAACCTTTATGTCATCTGTAAACTTACTAACCCATCTTTTCATTTCCTCATCAAAGTCTTATAAAAATAACAGACTGGGGGTCCTAGAACAGATTCTTTGTGGAACACCAATGGTTCCCTATCTCTTGACTTTCTGAATGAGCTTACCATGGGGGAACCTTATCGTGTGCCTTAGAAAAATCCACATACACCACATCCAGCACATCTGCTGCTCTACCTTCATCAGTGTGTTTTGTCACATCTTCAAATAATTTGATCAGGCTCATGAGGTATTACCTACCTTTCACAAATCCGTGTGGACTATCTCTAATCAGACTACACTTCTGCTGTCTTTAAGAATCTTCTCCAATGATTTGACCACCACTGAAGTAAGATTCACTTGTCTACAATTTCCAGCAATATACCTAATCTGCCAAATTCCAATTATCTGGTACTACTCCTGCGGCCAGGGAGGAGGGAAAGGTCATTGCCAAAGATTCAGCAATCTCTTCCCTCACTTTATGTATATCACATCCTGCCCCGGGGACTTTCCTATCCCAATGTTTTTTAAAAGTTCCAGCACATTCCCTTTATTAACCAACATGTTCTAGCATATCAGCCTGATTTACACTATCAAGGTCCCTCTCACTGGGGTGAATACTGAAGCAAAGTGTTCATTAAGTACTTCTCCTGCCTTCTCTGACTCGAGGCATATTTCCCCTTCTATCCTTGATTGTTCTTACTCTCACTCTAGTTATCTGCTTGCTCTTCACATTTGTGTAGAATGTCTTGGGGTTTTCCTTAAACCCCCCTCACTGGGGTTTCCTCATGCCCCATTTTAGCGATCCTAAGTTCATTCTTAAGCTCCTTCTTGGCTGCTTTGTAACTCTCTAGATCCATATCTTACTTCCTAAACCTTACACAAGCTTCTTTCTTTCTCTTAACTACATCGTTTTTCCTTTCCCTGCCTTAGTGGGACAAGCTTATCTAGAACCAAATTTATCTAAAAGCTCCCAAAGTAAATTCACATTTCTGTTGTGCTGTGTTCCCTGAGTACATCTGTTCGCAATTTGTGCTCCCAAGTTCCTGTCAAATAGCATAGTATTTTCCCCTTCCCAATTAAATACTTTCCCATACAAAAATGTTTTGCAGATATTTGGTACTGCAGTGGAAACAGGTTGAAATGCTGTACTGTGATATTTTTACATATTGTCTCAGTGACCTGTAAGGAATTATAGTTTAAAGTGGCATTTGTGGCTTGATTGAACTACTGTTCCCTTGCGTGAGCATCTTGCTATTAAATATTTTTGGTATATCAGTGCCATTTTTGTCTCAACATACAGATCTAGGTTACTTATTCTTACATCACCTAGTAGATTTGTATGGTTAGCAAACATCTGACAAGCCACTGGAGAATTAGCTGTTCAAATACTTAGTAGCATTTCCAATAAAACAGGCTTCGCTGGTGTGTGTAAGATGTGTTTACCCATATGTTAAAATGGACTCTTGTACCTCTACATACATGTATCTCCCTTTAAATTTAAAATAAGTAAGTGGAACCAACGTAGATTTGAAAGCACCATTCATCTTCAACTCAATTAATTCTTAGTTTTAAGAAAACACTAAATTGCACTTAAAAAAATCATTCAGCTTTATGGTAAAATATTTCATTTGCAGTATTGCCGTCATTTATTAAAACTCCAAGAGATATAACAATTAGAGCGGGAGCCAATGCTCGACTTGAATGTGCAGCCACTGGCCACCCTGCTCCACAGATTGCTTGGCAGAAGGATGGAGGAACAGATTTTCCAGCAGCTCGTGAAAGGAGGATGCACGTGATGCCTGAGGATGATGTTTTCTTTATTGTGGATGTAAAAACTGAAGATATGGGAGTTTACAGCTGTACAGCTCAAAATATTGCAGGTGCTATTTCAGCAAATGCTTCCCTCACAGTACTAGGTAGGTGAATTTTGTTTTTTTGTTCTCTCATTTAAATTTGGCTGTTTTAATTATTTTGTATTTCTCCCCAGTAATCAAAAAAACAAACTACAGAAGCAAAGGTAAACTGGTATGTTAAGTCCCATTTAGGGAACATTGTAGATAGTATTCTTTTGTTAATGGTCAAGTTAAATTGTTTGTTGAGGTTCATAGGCATGATCCTGGAAAAGAAAGGGTTAACATATGAGGAGCGTTTGATGGATTTGGCCCATACTCGCTGGAGTTTTGAAGAATGGGGGGTGGTGGATGTAGATGCAGTGGACATGGAGAGGTGGGCACAGGCTCAGTACAAGGATTTGCCTTTACAACAAGATGAACAATTTCTTTAGCCAGAGATGTAGAATTCATTGCCGTGGATGGCTGTAGAGGCCAAGTCATTAGGTGTATTTAAAGAGGTTTGTAGGTTTTTGACTAATAAGGGTGTTAATGATTATGAGGAGAAGGTAGGAAATGGGTTTGAGAGGGAAAATAAGATGATGGAGCAGAATTGCTGAGTCAAATGCCCTAATTCTGCTCTGATGTCTTACGGTGTATTGGACTGCTTTGAAATCCATACTGTAACTAAATCCTGCAATTGTAATTTAATGTCAATATTCAGGACCATAATTTAAAGCTGAGACTAAGCCATAGTGCTTGTAAAAGTTAGTTTCATTGTAGTCTTTGTTCATACTAATTAAGGTGTAACATGCTGTTTAAGTTTCATATACTTGAATGGGCTAGTCTTCTGGACTGTTTAATAGACAAATTCACTGCATTCAATTTCTTGCTGTAATACTAAATCTTTGGGCAAGGGCCATGGCAAAGTTGCTTAAGGTGGAGCAGATCCAGTCTTCACTTCGAGAAACCTGTTTTTTGCTTCAGTATGGACGATGCCCATTTACTGCATTATAACAATGATAATGGTAAGCATTGTACTTTTGTTTTTGCTACAGTGCCCAGCGTTCATTCTCAGGGGCCTTGGCATATTCTTGTCATGCTCTCCAGAACTTTCCCACTGCTATGAGAATGCATCTTCTTGTGCCTTACTGCTTTTTGTTTTATTAATTATGATTTTTGTATCTCTGATCTTGACCACTTCAAAGCAATCCTATTTTATCCCTACAATGTTTTTGTGAGTTTTCCTTTTTTTTACATTAGTCCTGGTGGCTCCAAATCTGGGATTATAAGGGAAATACCTAGCCTTGATCAGAGAATTCTAGGAGAATATTTGCGATGAATATTAGATTTCTCCTTTAGTGGCTTGAGTTTATTATTGCATTATTACTGGAGCCACAAAGGAGCCTAACTTTTAAATCACTTTTCAAAGTGCACTCTGCTTTCAGAGACAATTTAGCTATGTTTAATTAGGTCAACTATTTATTCAATAAAGTATCCTCTGCATTGTACTGTTCCAGTAAACTGAATACTTTCTCTTACTCTTGAATATACCTTCAGTGGCCACATTACTAGCTACACCTGCTTGTTAATGCAAATATCTAACTAGCGAATCGTGTGCCAGAAACTTAATGCATATAAGCATGCAGACATGGTCAAGAGGTTCAGTTGTTCAGACCAAATAGCAGAATAGGGAAGAATTATGATCTAAGTGACTTTGACCATGGAATGATCGTTGTTGCCATACGGGGTGGTTTGAGTATCTCAAAATTGCTGACTCCTGGGATTTTCATTTTCATGCTCAAGTCTCCAGAGTTAACAGGGAACGGTACAAAATGTAAAAAGTATCCAGTGAGTGGCAGTTCTGTTAGCAAAAACACCTTGTTAATGAGAGAGGTCAAGGGAGTATGGCCATTCTGATTCAAGCTGACAACTCAAATAGGCACATGTTACAACAGTGGTGTGCAGAAGACTACAAACATACACTCAGTGGCCACTATTCGGTACAGGAGATAACAGAGACATCAGATTGCAGATACTGGAATTCAGAGCAACAAGTACTTTGAGGAATTCATTGGGTCATGCAGCATTTGTGGGAATAAAGGAACTGATGTTTTGGGTCAAACCCTACATCAGGTCTTTTCCTTCCACAGATGCTACTTAATTTACTGAGTTCCTACTGCAGATTGTTTGTCGCTTCAGTTATAGCATTTGTGATTGAATTTACATGCTTTAGAAAAATTGAACTACGTAATTGGACATGGTACTGTTATCAAAAACTAGTCAATAACAGTTTTTGTGTTAACTCAGATTAACTGTTTGCCAATTTTAAAGAATGAGAAGTGTAAGATTGCAAAGTTAGCACCATGCCAAGAATGCTTGTAATTGCATTTACATTTACATTTTTTTGAGTTATTAAAAATAGCATGGGGATCTTTCCTGACACTTCAACTTTTAAAATGGTCTTTGAAACTTTCCTTTCTGCCTGGTATTAAAAATGTTGCATTTTGCAATTGAGGACATTTGGATTCCTTGGGTGGAAGCTTTAGCATAATTTGATAAATAGCTTTATATGGGCTTTTCTGTTTAGAATTAATGTATGAGAGTGAATTTCAACTTGACCTACAGATTTGTACTTTTTTTTTTAGAAACTCCTTCATTGATTTATCCCCTTGAAGACCAAACAGTGGTTATTGGTGAAACTATTGCTCTGCAATGCATGGCATCAGGAAGCCCATCTCCACGAATAACCTGGTTAAAAGGGGATGAGCCCCTTGTGGTTACAAAGAGGCATCACTTCACACCTGGAAACCAACTGCTAATCATACGAAATGTGGTGTCAGATGATGGGGGAAAATACACATGTGAGATGTCTAATCCACTTGGTACTGAACGAGCTCACAGCCAGCTTAGCATTTTACCAACGTCGGCTTGTGTTGTGGGACAAAACAAGCAGGATGGAACAATGACGGTGGGCATTGTCATCATTGCGGTAGTCTGCAGTATTGTAATAACCTCCCTAGTATGGGTGTGCATCATCTACCAGACCAGGAAGAAGAGTGAAGAATACAGTGTAACAAATACAGGTGGGACAACTCAGATAAATGTTATTGATCCAGAAGCACTGATGTACAACAAATTATGCTAAAGTATAACCTATTATTTATATGTGAACTTCTGTTGCCAATTTCATGATCCTGGTAAATGCTGCAGCTCTCCATATCCAGTGAATTTTACGTAGGTTTGAGAGTTTGCCTGTTGCTAACAATTATTGGTAAGCATTTTATTGATGTATAATGTCAGACAAAAGTACTTGTTCCTATCTGGATATCCATTTTGATTTATTGGATTTATCTGTCCCCCACACATAAAAGCAGTTGACTTTCCAGCTTTTACTGGCACCTTCAACAATCTGTATCTTTGCTACCAAGAGTAGTTAATTACAGTGTTGACATTAAAAATTCTGTAGCATTGTCCCATATCTTGGAATTTAAAATCTAGGTATATTGTGTTGCAGGAAACATAGGATAGTGTTATTACAGCTGAAATAAATTTTGATTTAATTGCACTGAATTATATCAGTACTAATTTAGCTAGTCTCTAAATTTGAAAGAGGTAGTAGATATCTCATAAGTATTTTAATGCATATGGTTGAGAAAAAATTTTAACTGATGACCTGCTGAAACATTTTATTGTGTCTGAATCATTCATTATTATGAAAAGTTTCTTGGTTAAACTGCTTTCTCAATTTTGAAAAACTGTTTAGTGGTATAGATTTACATCCTTTCCATGATAAGGTCACCAAAATTATACCCAATATTCAAAAGCAGGACATATTTCTGTGTCTTGTGGTAACAACTTAAACTGCTCTACCAAACAGTTAAGTCAGTAACCTTTCATCAAAATTCCATTGTTTTACAATTCTTGTTCTCTTTGGACAGTTTAGTTCATAATTTCATTCTTTATATTTTATTAACTTTTCCATAAATTCATCACCTCGAGCTTTAGCGTACATAGTTGGGAGTCAATCATGGGTCCTTTTCAATAATATCTTTGATTCCAGGCTGTTTTAACTTGACTTAAGATTCAAAAATTGGTATGTTGACATGGAAATGAAAATCAAAAACCTCCAGCCACTGAACACTGCAGGAAAGAAATTATTGGCTTATAATAGCATTTGCTTGTTTATTCTCCTTTGCAGTTCCAAAGAAAGGTCTTCAACCTGAAATACCAACTCTGTTTCTCTCTCTACATATACTGCCTGACTTGAAGTGCATCACTGGCATTTTTATTTTAAGTGTACACGCTGGATCATTAATCTTCAATAAGATGTTGATATAATGTTAATTTACTTTTGCCACATTTTGACATGTAATGATTTTTTTAGAGATTAAATTATAGTAGGTTTGGAATAATATTCAATTGACCTTAAAAATTAAAATATAACCTCATCACTGACATGTCTGTTTTAGCATGTATTTATTCATATTGCAGATGAAACCATCGTACCACCAGATGTACCCAGTTACCTCTCCTCACAAGGGACACTTTCTGAACGTCAGGATACTTCTGTCAGGGTAGATGGGAGTAGCAATTTGCAGCTAGCAGCAGCTATTTCTAGTGGACATACAGAGAGCAGTGGTATGACTTTTTTAAAAAATCTGTTATAATCTTTAGCAACACAACACTTGAACACGATATTCTGCAGATGCTGGAAATCCAGAGTAACACACACAAAATGACGGAGGAACACGGCAGGTAGGGCAGCATCCACGGAAATAAACAAACAGTCGATGTTTTGGGCCAAGATCCTTCATCACAACTGTTTATTCCTCCCCATAGATGCTGTATGAACTGCTGAATTCCTCCAGCACATGGTCTGTGCTTTATTTTCATTGTGAAATAGTACATGAAGTCAATTGCACAAAAATATTGCAAAATTAATTATTTGTGATAAACTGTTCTACATTTGATTTTCCCATTTAATTTGGTTTATTCCTATAAACACTGTTGCTTCTGTAAGTTCCCTGCCTTGTAAAAGTAAACTAAAGTGTTTACAATATGACTACTAGGATATGCTCACTGAATCCCATGTAGTAGAACTCTGATCATCCAGCATACTCAGCTCTTTTGCTGCTCAACTAACATTTTCCAGATTAAAGTTCTATTAATGCCCCAATGTTTTTTATAGTACACTTTAAAGATGTTTCACTATTATGATAAATATCCCAGTGAACCAGTTCAGTTTAATGGGAGAGTAGGAACTGGGACCCTGGTGTTGAAAAGAAAGTGTGGCAAACGATACTGGTGGGCTAGATACCAAAACGTTGGGATTTCAAAATCGTCAGTTAATTGATTATCGGAATTCAATTACTATTTGCTAAAAATGGAGAAAAGTATAGGTGAATAAATGATTATATCCCAGTGCATTTTAGGCATTACGAGGCAGTAAAGCACACAAAATGTTGATGTGATGAAGGTTCTTGGCCTGAAACATTGACTGCTTATTTTTCTCCATTGATGCTGCTTGATCTGCAGAGTTTCTCCAAGTTTGTTTGTGTTACTCTGGATTTCCAGCATCTACAGAGTGTCTTGTATTTGGTTTGTAACAGTTTGGTTCAACATCCATAGATTCATCAGTTTAATTACTTGGGTGATTTGAGTTAGGAGTATGCTGAAGTAGTGTAATCTCCTACTTCTATTCATCATAAATATACATCCTGTCATTGAAAGCTGCTGATGCATTGGTTTTTTCTTTTCCACAATTTGATGTTATCAAGCTTATTATCAATAATACCACCACTTTTAATGAAGACAGTGCTATTTTTGAGGTATGGGTATAAATCTGAATTGTTAACTGAGCATCAGTTTTACAAATTGGGAAAATATGATTCAAGAATGCTAACAGGCTATTATTGCAGGTGTATGTCGGTCTGATGCTGGAAACTGTGCAGATACGGACAGTCATAATATTCACAATAGGAAAATAAAACATTGTGTTGGATGTAATATAAAAGATGGATGTAAAAATGTGACAGAAGGAAGACTGGGCTCAGAAAAAATAGGTACGTGGCATTTACCTACAGCACCAAAGCATGTAGAAGGTATTTACTTAACACTTCTCTATAACTTAGTTAAATATTTGGTTAAGGACAGAACTGAGCAAATTTAGAACTGGTTTGTGAAAAATCAGTTAGCTCCAGAGCAAAATAAATTAACATTTGGTTTAAGTATTATAAAGTATGCTAGTTTTGCAGAAAAAAATGTTCTTCATCTGTAAACCACAATGCAGCTTAAGGGTAGGTTAGCTGTGCACAACAACAAAAAAAACCACTCCCCGTCCTAGCTCCGGAACACTGGGATAATTTAACTTCTTGCAAATTTGAACTGGCTAAGTGAATGGAATATTCTTAATAAACATAATAATAAGGTTTGATTCAGACAGAATCTATTGAACTATTATTTCCTAGTGCTATGTGTGTATCTCACTTGTATCTGGGTGCAGAATATTTGTTATTCCAGTGTAATGAGAGATTTAATCATGCATTTGTGATAATTATTCCAGGTTGCATTGGCTGATAAATATAATTTGTTTTATTTAATATCAAAGCTTTTCAAAACAATATACAGTTTGCTGCTTACAGTAGGATGAAATTGGACTCATCTGGAATTGGTCCCTGCTCAGTCTGCAATGGAGTATTTAGTTGATTTTACAGTCTGATCTTATCTACAATAGAACTGAAGGGGGATTAAATCTGAATATTCAAATTAAATAAGGCAATTTTTTTGGTTTAGCACACTGTTTAGAAGTTCTCACCTTTCTCCTGAATTATAATTTGTTTCATTACTTGCAGATTGATCAAAAGTAAAAATTCAAAAATATTTGTATTGTTCATTTTATGAATGTACCAATAGTTCTGTGCTATTGTAAAATTCTCAGAGCAAGTGTGCTTATTTCATATAAAGCAGATTTGTATTGATGAGTCCTATCCAATGCATATTGTATTAACTGTTGTGACAACCAATTACCTGGTTCTGGTTATGATTTTTCTCAAAATTGAACCATTATAACTATATTTTTGACAGCCTAATCAAGTTATACAGCAGTTTAAAATCTATCTACAATATTGTATTGTTCTATTTGATAGAATCTCTGTACTAATAGATTTGCTTGCTATTCAACCCTTAGTTTGCATGGAACAGTTTGACAATGCTAGCACCTACCCAAAGGAATTGGAAACCTCGAGCTCTTATAGAAGTGTGGATTGCTGTCCTGAAGATGCAAAAGCACAGAATAGAATCAGTGCAGAACTTTTAAATCATTATCCATGCAATGGGACTTTGAGTAGTATGAAAGAGAGGGAAAAGCCTATTTATCCTAGCAATCACGATAGGATGACATCACAGCCTCAAACACTAGCAAAAGGTAAGATTTGGTTTTCATTTAAGTGTAACAAGCAGTTATAGTTCCACCTTGAAAGTTTATTTGTAGTAACTAAATACCTAATAAATTAGCTTTCTGGGAATAAAATGCAAAATTGATTCGTGTCTCCACAAGATTTATCTTGATAATACAATACTTAATCAGTTTCATCAGGTCTAAAACTTTAAACTTGTCTATTTTTTCAGATATGCCTTCTCGATCTGTGCAGTTAACTCAAGAACTTCACAATCCTGTACATTTTCCATCTCTGGAGGCCTTGGACAATTCAGCATTGTTGTGTGAGAAACCTCGGACTTTATTGCACAGTGACACTGAAATTGGCATTAAACAGACTTCGCTATTTAATGGACAGTTACCACATTCTTGATACTTTGCCTGAAAAGCAGAAAAATGCAAACTTGCAACTGTGCACTGAAATATTTTGTCAGCTTTTTGTTACTACCTCACCTTCTTTAGCTTACCTCGCCAAGATGAAGAGATGTGGCAGGATGCAGCTTGTATAGGGGAAAAGGCCTATTCGAGCATTCTTTTATGTGTATATATATATATATTTTTAAGCTTCCTTGAGAAGAGTTGGTAGCTCAGCAGTTTACTTGCTTCTGAAGCATGTAAATGCATGGAAAAATGTATAAAGGAATGTTTTGTTTAATATGTATATAAGAGTTTCATATGTATCTTTTACAGAAGATATTTTAAACGTATTTAGTGCATGAATAACATTTTTTTTAGAATTTTTGAAAATTTCTCCTATTTGGTTGCTGTTGTAAAAGTTTGTAATACCTTCTGGTGCCTTATTACAAGAGGTTATAATGAAAGTAACATTGATAGGATAAGTCCACTTTGTCATAAAGGTGAGATGTATTTGTCTACAAAATTCCTGCGAATTGCACAAATTTGATAAGGATTTATCATTGACGTTTTCAAAGTTTTTTTTTATAAAGCTAACACTTCAGTGTTTGTTACAAAGTGTCCTATTGAACCATATTACAGAAAATCACCCAAAACTATCTGATCACCGGATTCAAAGATATAGAATTTGTATTAGCATTCACCATCAGCCAAGAGGACACTGGATAAGTTGAAAATGCATCTTATAAACTACTTGTCTGGTTCACTTAGTGCTCAGCAGGGATTCCTAACCTGGGGTTTACAGACCTCTTGCGTAATGACATTAGTCCATGACACTAAAAAATGGTTGGGAACCCTTGTTCGACATGAAAAATTGGGGGACTGTATTGATTAAAATAGTATTTAGGATTTAACTAAACACTGCTGCAGCAGTCCAAATTTACAACAGTTTGTTACTTAGAAGCTAGAAAGTTTTAATTAAAAATGAAAAAATTTGGAAACAGATGTTCAATTTTAAGTAGCATGCAGCTTTACAATTTAAAGTCTGATAACATCATATCCTTGCCTATATATTTCCATAATAAAACTGCCTCAGACACCAAGTAAAATGGCTGTCCATCAGTATTTCCTTTTATATATTGCCAGAACAGACACTGCTAAGCTGCTTAATGAAGGCAAATCAAGGAAGTGTTACTTTTCTGCACAAATATTTATTTATACAATTTGCTAAAAATATACATATTACAAATGTAAAATATAGAAATGTCTAACAAAATGAAGTGTCTAATAAAAAATCAATTTATTATATCATTATAATAGTTCAATTATATTACAGTCACATTCCTGATATTATAGAAGCTCTTTGTGGATTTTATCATATGTTCCTAAAAAAATAAAACCTCCAAGACTGATCCATGTAACTCTGGGGATGATACCTGAAAATAAGCTGTGGAAGAGGGGAAAAGAAGTGGTTAGTATTGGAATGGCACATAATGGAAATTAATAGTAAAGTTGTAGTACTCTAAAGCATCTTACGCAATTTTTCAATTGTGTTTATGTGCGAAATCATAACTTTCATTAAGTTATAAACTCCAAGACCATAACACTTAGCATCCTTTTGTAGTGCAGAATGTAAAACTGATTGTTAAACAATAACATCATGTATTTTTATAATCATCACAGTGGCAAATAGGGTAACAAGGTCCCTCATGAAATATTATTAGCAGTTACTATTCGGTTATCTGGTTGGAATTGCACTCATGCACTCAAACCCACATACGTAATGAAAGAGGGCATACAACTGATTTTGCTTTTCTAAAGTAGCACTCTGCTTTTATAAAAAGCAAGGCTCTCAAGGCCTAAGAGCCTCCACTGGGGCAAGCAAAAAGCACATGCTCTTTTCAAGTTTCTGCCATATTTGTAAAGGCTAAACAAGGACTGGGACTTTATATCCAAAGTTTGCTTCAAGATGCTCATCACATTTAAACACATGAAAACCCAGTTCCACTGGTAAGATAGTTACATTTATACTACTACTGCTTCAGCCTTCTTGTTTAGTTATGTCATGAGCTATAGTCATCAACAATTATTTAAAAATACTCTCATTAAATCCTGGACTAATCTTACAGGTTGCAATTGCTGCCGAGGTTAGTTCTAAGAGCAATAAATATTTGCTGTTCTTACTGAATGTGTGACCTTGAATTCAGAGTTCAGATTTTCCATAAGCAAACTGAAGTGAATTAATTAAATCTAATGATTTGCAAGCAACCACAATATAAAACCTGACAGCTTGTTTCAGATAGTGGGCTGTTTTAAAAGCACCCAAAGAAACTGATGTATAATTATAAAATGGGAGCTGAGGTAGCTGTGACAACAAAGTGCACTTCACAGGTTAAGCATTTGTGCTTAGTGAGGAGGTGAGTGAGTAGTTTGTGGTGCTTTGATCTTATCATTGGCATTTGGCTTGCATATGCCCTTGAAAAAAGAATGCAACATTCATTCTCTTGGGCATTCAAGAGCCAAGCATTGCCTTGGGAAATTTATTTTAGCCCCCAAGGAAGCTTTGCAAACATCTTTAAATCTTTTCCTGTGTCCTGATCATCTTGTCATAATGGAATTTGTAATAGTGTGTATTTCCGGAGTCTTCTATCAACCATGTGAGCATAATTAGTGCCTGAATGGTGGGGTGAGGGCACTTCTTTTGGTTTACTTACTCTGCTAGGCGATTTGATGGAGACCATCGATGATATCCCAACAGTGCTTTGAGATGTCAATGAATCAGAAGTGTACAGGAGGGCCAAGATCACTACCCTTAGATAATGTTTTTATGCCAGCTATGGATTCTTGACTGGAAAAATACTTCTTCAGTTGGCCAAAAATTGAAGGAGATGATGAATCTTATCATCAGTATCTGCCTTAGTTGAGACAGCTATGAGAAATTAAATTGCTTCACATTTTCCAGGACCTCGTAGACCAGAACATGGTCTACAAGGAGCAGATTGTTAAAGGACCTTTGTTCTGTAGCTGTTAAATGCATAGTTCAGTTGGAGTGCTTCAGTGAACAGATAATCAAGAAACTTGCTTAACCTCACAAACGTATGTACATAAGTGAAGTCTGCAGTTTCCTAGTTGTCCTATACAAGATGTGTTGCACATGCAATATTTGTCATAGTGAGGGTGTCCTCTTATGCACTGTCTTGCTTGAACGAAAGCAAATTAATAGTTGCCAGTCATTGGTGGGGGGCTAACTATGAAGTTTTCTGTTTGACAAAACAAGGATTATACTCCAAGTGGCAGGATGAGGACTTTATTAGAACTAGTTTCTCTCCTTGTTGATTAGGGGCTTGCCAGGAAGTTGAAGATACTGGAGGATAAGTCTGTCACACATGGGGAAATCGGCTAGGGTTTGTCAAACTCAGGAAATTCCTTGTGGCCACACTCTACCCAGGAATGGGTGAGAAGTACGAAATAATGGTCATATTTTGCTGGTTCAACTCGAGTCACACCAAAGCAACTCATGGATGAGAAAACACCCACAAAGCAGTCACTTCTCCTTGGACCTGTCTTTCTGAGAGGAAAGAGACAAAGATGGAAAAGGGATGAATGACAAAGCTAAGATGGAGGGAAACAGGAAGAGGCAAACATGTACCACTGAAACAGTGATGCACATTTTTCATATTAACAGAATAACACAGGAATCGCAATCAGAATTGTCCATTTTATAAGGAAACATACCTCTAAATTGGAAAAAAAATCTATTCAAATTTAGAAATGACTAAAAGAAAATGTGATTCTACTCAGCTAAACACAGTAACATATCAAGTTGATGGTCTCAACTATTTTAAAACAAGAGTTCAAAATATTTCAATTGCATGCAACCTGCTTCTGGAAAATCATGTGTTATGAAGCAATGTCACTAAAATAGAAGATTCAGCGAGGAGCGTTTATCTCCACATCTGGCACAGAATAAAATGATCAACATAATGTACGTGTCCGCTCTCCACATGGATGTAACAGTTCACGTGGAAGGCATGTGGCTGCCTTCTCAAGGGCAGCTGGAAATAAACAATGTCAGCCTTTTTTTAAGCATGCCAAAATCCAAAAGATGTTAAATAGCAAAAAAGCTATTGATTACATCAACTTAGCCATAGAGATACAGAACCCAGACAGGCCCTTTGGCCCACTGAACTCATTACAAACCATCAGGTACCCATTTCATATGAAAATGGTGCCTAGTGGTTGGTAAAGAATTTAGTGGGCCAAAGGGCCTGTTTCTGTTCTGTATCTCTGATCCTATAACTAAATGCTACCACTCATCTACAGGTTAGAGCAATTTACGTTAGCTAACTAACCTAATAATCTGTGCATTTTTTGTGATGTGATAGGAAATGGGAGCTCTGGGAACAGACTCAAATGGTCTCAGGGAGAATGTACAAACTCTACACATTGGGGGGGATAGGATTGAACTGGGGTTTACTGGAGCTGACGAAGCATCTCACTTCCAGCTGTGCAACTATGCTGTCCTTATCAATATCATCCTTATCCTATTTTTGTAGTGTACATGTGTAAGGGACCATTTAATTGACTGTACCATGTGGCATGACAACATATTATTGTACCAGATACTTCCCATCAGTAAAGGATGCTCTTCTAATAGCTTCTATCTGTGATAATTGTTTGTTCAATACCATAAAAAAGCCTACAAGTACTGCACATAAAATGGTAATCTGATTCATTATTATGTACAGTGAAAAACACATCTTGCATACCGGCCATACAGATTAATTCATTACAATAGTACAACAATGTAGTACAAGGCAAAACAAGAATATGGTGCAGAATACAGTGTTAAAGAACAGCAAAAGGGCAGTGCAGGTAAGACACTAAGATATAAGGTCACAAGATAGATTGTGAGGTCAAGTGTTCATCTTACCATACTAGGGAACCATTCAATAGTCTTACAACAGCAGGACAAAAGCACCTCTGGAGCCCTGATGTTATGTGCTTTCTGGCTTTTGTTTCTTTTGCCCGATGAGAAGGGGAGAAGAGAGAATGTGGGAACTTCCATTATGCTACTTGTTCTAGCGAGGTAGTAAATACGTAGGCAGAGCCTGTGGAGCAGCAATGGTTTTTGTGATCTGTCAAGCTGTGTGCACAACTGCAGTTTCTTGCAGTCATGGGCAGAGCAGTTGCCATACTAAGCTGTAACATTTGGATAGGATGCTTCCTACACTGAAAAAGAAATGGTGAGGTTCAAAGGGGACATGCCAAATTTCTTTATCCGTCATAGGAAGTAGAGGTGGAAGTGCAAACCATTCTCTGGCTACCCTTTCATTTTGAATGAATGTGTCAAATGCCATGGGATTTCACGTAATCCTTTATGCCAAGGATATTTCACAGCTCCTTTTGGCTCTTGTAATTCCCTGTTTTAGTTCTTTCTTGTTTTCTGTACATTCTTTAAGAGTCCTATCTAATTTCAGCTTCCTAAACTTTCTTTTTCTTCTTGACTAAATTTACAACATCTCTCACCAAATTTCCTGAACCTTTCATCATCACAGGAAGATGCTAGTCCTGAATTCTGATCTTTAAACGACTTGCAAATGTCCCACATATGCAGTAACAGCAGCTCCCAATCTACTCCCTCCAGCTCCTGCCTAATGATGCTGTAATGTATATTTTCCCCCATTTAGCACTCACCCACCACCCAAAGTGCAGACTTACTTTTACTCATAATTGTTTAAAACCTTAAGGAGTTATGATCACTGCTCCCAAAATGCTCTCCCAGTGAAACTATGAAAACTTGGCCATGTTCATTTCCTATTATGACAATCCTGCTGTTTTTGCATCTTTCCATAATCTTTCTGTACAGTACATCTGTTCCTCTATTTCCTTCTGGCTGTTGGGAGGTTTACAGGAGAACCCCCACACAGTGAAAGCATCTGTCTTATGTCTGCGCTCTACTCCTATTGCCTCATTGGATGAGCATTTCAGTACATCCTCTGAGTGCAGTTACTACCTTCTCCTTGATCAGTAATACAACTCCCCAACCTTGTTACAGCCATCTCTATTATGCCTGAAATATCAAAGTTGAGAAACATTGAGTTGCCATTCTTGCTCCTCTCTCAAGCAACTGTGTGTGATAACAGTGTATTTAGTGATAGTATTTTAAGGTTGAAGTGAATAAACCAACAATGAGTAGAAACTAGTTCTTAGTCAAATGAACATATGGTAAAATTAAAACAGATTTTTATGGGACCAGCTGGAGCTGATATTTATTCATGAAACATTGCATTTTCAGGCAGATAGTTCAATAGTTCATCTGCTTGTTTTGATAGTTGTTTTGGTTTTCGAAAAAAGGATATGGAGATGGCAGATGGAAACAGTTTATGGTTTAACTAGATAGTAATTCAGTTGATTACTATAATTATAGCTTTAAGGCACAGCAATTTGTACTAGGCAGATACTGGTCACATTGTCAAATAGATTTGAACTTAAATGTGTTAAACTATCCACAGCTTACTTTTAGGTTATTCCACATCATGTTACAAATTAGTTCTTCTAGTGTACTAATATGTAATATTGTGGTAGGCAGAATAATATGAAGGCAAGTTTGAAGCCTTTCAGATCCATGGTTCAGAATTATGTAGCACAGGATTTGCTGTGCAAACTCTTCTACAGAAACTCAGAAACTAATTTTATTGACTAGGCTGACCTTATTTCATTGTGATCTCTTCAAACTCAGTCATACATCCAAATTTCCCTTTAAAATACTGCCTTTTCTTCAACAACTTATTTTCTAAAGCATTCAGAGCTTCAATAATCCTCAGTGTGAATATATTTCTCTTAACTGGTCTTTACTCTCACAGGATTATAGAATTGTAATGGGCTCGTTTTTATTTCCCACCCTTCAACAGTCCTTGCTGCCCTTGCCTTTTGGGAATATGTTGGTACCAAACTCTCACTGTTTCCAAAGATATTAATATTTTCTTTCCCAATCAAGGTCCACCCTTTCCATAACTGTCTTGAAATTTACCTGACTTGGCTTGACTTTATTACTTACATCCTTCATGTACGTTTGTACATGAAGAGTAAAAATCTTCATGTTACATCTCTGTCTAAATGTGCAGTGTGCAATTTATAGTAATTTATAATAAATAGTATGTACAACAGGACAGCCAATATAGCACAGAAATACAATTGTATCAACATGAATTAATCAGTCTGATGGCCTAGTGGAAGAAGCCTGTTGGTCCTGGCTTTTATGCTGCGGTACCGTTTCCCGGATGTAGCAGCTGGAACAGTTTGTGATGGGGGTGACTCAGGTTCCCAAAGGTCCTTTTTACACACCTGTCTTTGTAAACGTCCTGAATAGTGGGAAGTTCACATCTACAGATGTGTCGAGCTGTCTGCACCACTCTCTGCAGAGTCCTGTGATTGAGAGAAGTACAGTTCCCATACAAGGCAGTAATGCAGCCAGTCAGGATGCTCTCATTTGTGCCCCAGTAGAAAGTTCTTAGGATTTGGGGGCCCATACCAAACTTCTTGAACCATCTGAGGTGAAAGAGGCACTGCTGTGTACAGTCCACGAGATCCTCAGTGATGTTTATGCTAAGGAACTTAAAGCTGTTCACCTTCTCAACTCCAGATCAATTGATGTCAATAGTAGTTAGCCTGTCTCCATTCCTCCTGTAGTCCACAACCAGCTCCTTTGTTATTGCAACAATGAAGGAGAGTTTGTTTTCTTGACACCACTGTGTCAGGGTGACGAGTTCTTGATAGGCTACCTCATTATTATTTGAGATTAGGCCAATCAGAGTAGTGTCGTCAGCAAATTTAATTAGCAGATTGGAGCTGTGGTCCATAACACAGTCATGGGTATACAGAGAGAAAAGGAAGGGGCTTAGGATATAGCCCTGAGGGGCATCTGTGTTAAGGGTCAGAGGGGCAGAGATGAGGGACCCCACTGTTACTACCTGCTGGCGATCTGACAGGAAGTCCAGGATCTAGCTACACAAGGCAGGGTGAAGGCTGAGATCTCTGAACTTCTCGTCAAGCCTGGAGGCAATTATGGTCTTGAATGCTGAACTGTAGTCTAAGAACAGCATTCTGACATAAGCATCTAAATGTGTAAGGATGGTGCGTAGAGCTGTGTCTTTTGTGTCATCTGTCGATCGGTTGTGTCGGTAGGTGAATTGTAGGGGGTCTAGTGTGGGTGACAGCATGCTGCAAATGTAGTCCTTGACCAGCCTCTCAAAGAATTTGCTTATTATTGAGGTGAGCGCAACAGGATGCCAGTCGTTGAGACATGTTACCTTGGTCTTTTTAGGTACAGGAACATTGGTGGATGTTTTGAAGCAGGAGGGACACTCTACACTGGGAGAAGGAGAGATTAAAAATGTCTGTAAACTCACCTACAAGTTGTGCAATGCACATCTCGAGTACTCGCCCTGGGATGCTGTCCGGTCCCGCAGCCTTGTGACTGTCCCGTCATGGAAAACACCTGTGTACTTCAGTCTCAGAGATGACCAAGGCGCAGGTTGCATCAGCGGGTCTCCCTGGGAGTTCAATGTTGGCAGCATTGAATCGAGTGTAAAAAAGCATTAGCTCATCTGGGAGAAAGTTAGCTACGTTGGAAACTCCAATGCGTTTAGCTTTGAATTCTGCGATGGTGTGCAGACCTTGCCATAAGCTGCGTGTGTTGTTGGGGTGTTGTGTCTGGATCTTGTCCCTGTATTGGCGTTTTGCTGCCTTGATGACTTTGCGTAGATCGTAGCTGCATTTCTTGAGTTCCTGTTGGTCACCGGCAACGTGAGCTCTGTGTTGCACAGTAAGTGCTGCTCACACAGAACTGTTGATCAAGAGTTTCTGGTTTGGATAGACCCCGACTGATTTCTGGGAGGGGGACAACATCCTTGGATCACTTCCGGATGAAACTCGTGATCCATTCCGTGAACTCAGAGACATCCTCATCAAGGAAGACGTTCCAGTCAATGTCATCAAAGCAGTCCTGTAGCATGGAGGCCAATTAGTCGGACCAACAGTGGACGGTTTTAACTATGGCCGCCTCTTGTTTCAACTTCTGCCTGTATCTCGGCAGCAGCAAGATGGAGGAGTGATCTGATTTTCCAAACGGCGGGCAAAGGAGTGCTTTGTAAGCGTTGCGGAAGGAAGGGTAACAGTGGTCAAGTATGGTATCTCACCGTGTGCTCACCTGGATATGTTGACAAAACTTTGTAAAGACTAGTCAGTGACACTCTATTAAAGTCACTGGCGACAAAGTAAGCAGCCTCCGGGTGAACAGTCTCCAGGCTGATGATAGTCTTGTACAATTCCTTGAGAGCCAGGTCAGTATCAGCCTGCGGCGGAATATACACAGCTGTGATAATAACAGCTGTGAACTCCCTAGGCAGCTTGAAAGGTCTACATAGCAGCACAATGTACTCCAGAGCCAGGGAACAAAAGGATATGAGGGCATGCACGTTCCCGGAAGCATACCCCACCCACCTCCTTTTACTCTTCCCAGACAGTCTTTTGACCTGTTCGCCCGAAACAGGGAGAACCCAGACTTGAATGATGGTCACTGCCTCCACGCACACTTCAAACAATTGTAGGCTACATTTCCTATGATTAAGCTTGGTCTCGAACCATGCATCAATCTGGATGTCTAGTAGCATGACAGTCTCAAAACAAGGGACAATCACTCAGGTCAGAATGAGAAAAATATTCTTCACCCGGAAAACAGCAAGGCTTTAGGCTGAGGAGTCTAGTGAGACTGTGTTGTCTGGTGCATTCAAGCCAGAGATTTGGTAAAGTTTCACATATTAAAGGATCAGAAGGCTTAGTGCCCGGGAAGAAATGCTGAGCTGAAAGATATCAGCCATGACCTCAATAAATGACAAAACAGGGATGAGAAGCTGAATGGCTTACTCTTCCTTCTACTTCTTAGGTGCTTAGCCATGGTTGATTCTGTTTTCACCACCCCTACTGACAGCTCTCATCTCTCAGCCTTCTTTGCTCCGAAAACCACCATCCTGCATGATCTAATTGCGAAAATCCCCCTTGGCTCAGAATCCTGCTGCACCCTAACACACAGGAGCCTCATATCCTTCCAGAGGTTGATAATATCAATATTCTTCCTAGGTGACAAGAATTAGAATTCCAATTCAGGCCTCTCTTGTGTTTTATTTGGGTTCAATGTTACCACCCTACCATTGTACCATATGCTCATTAATGAATCTCAGGATAACTTTTTTCACCAACCTCTCTCTGAATACTACTTCCCACATTTTAAGAGATATTCATCCCTCACCCCAATGATCCTACCCTTCAGACTGTGCCACTTAATATACATAATCTCTACACATTTCCACCAAAATACAACACTTCACATTTATCTGCATTAAATTGTGCTTGCTGCTTGTCTGCCCATATTGCCATCTTTTCCATGTGCTCCTGCAGATTATCACTGTCATCCTCCTTACAGATTACTTACTTACATCTATATCCAACATGATTTGTATTTAATAGATCTGTGCTGGCTCTTTTTTATAAACTAAAACTTAAGAGTCATAGAACTCTACAGCACAGAAACAGACCCTTTGACCTATCTAGTCCATGCTGAAGCATTAACCTGCCGAGTCTCATCGACCTGCACCCAGACCATTACCCTCCATACCCCTCCCACCCAAGCACTTATCCAAATTTTTCTTAAATGTTGAAATCGACCCCACATCCACCACTTGAGCTGCCACATCGTTCCACACTCTCACCACCCTATGAGTGAAGTAGTTCCATTTAAGCATGTCATCCTTAAACCATTCAGATCATCAATATAGATGACAAACAACAATGGACCCAGCACTGATCCATGTGGCACACCACTTCAGTCAGAGAGGCAACCATCTACTATCACTCTTAGGCTTCTCCCGTGAAGCCAATGCCTAATCTAATTTATTACCTCATTATGCTGACTCTCCAAGTGACTAAACATTCTTGACCAACCTCCCATGCGGGACCTTGTCAAAGGCATTGCTAAAGTCCATGTAGACAACATCCACTGGCTTACCTTTATCAACCTCTTGGAAACTTACTCAAAAAAATTCTATATGATTGGTTAGACACGACTTGCAATGCACAAAGCCATGATGATTATTCCTAATCAGTCACTGTTTATCATAAGTATTTGGTCCTTAAAATATCTTCTAATAACTTTCCTATTACTGATGTCAGGCTCACCAGCCTACGAGTTCCTGACTTATTTTTAGATCCTTTCTTAAATGACTGAACAACATTAAATATTCTCCAATCTTCCTGCACTCACCCATGGCTAAGGATATTTAAAATATCTCTGCTAGGGTCCCTGCAATTTCTGCACTTGCCTCCCACAGGGTCTGAGGGAATATCTTGTCAGGCCCTGGGGATTTATCCACCCTGATTTGCTTCAAGACAGCAAACACCTCCTCCTCTATAATCTGTACAGGGCCCATGACCTCACTGCTGCTCTGTGTCCATCCCCCGAGTAAATATTCCGTATAAGATCTCCCCTATTTCATTCGGCCCCACACGTAGATTACCACTGATCTTTCAGAGGACCAAATTTGCCCCTTGCTATCTAGTTGCTCTTAATTTATCTGTAGAAGCCCTTAGCTCCTACATCTGCTCGAGCAACCTCATGTCTTCTTTTAGCCCTCCTGATTTCCTTCTTAAGTGTTCTCTTGCATTTCTTGTATTCAAGTACCTCATTTGTTGCTGCCTGCATATACCTGCTATGCACCACCTCCTTTTTCTTAACCAAAGTACTCAATATCTCTTGAAAACCAAGGTTCTCTAAACCTGTTACCCTTGCCTTTTATTTTGACAGGAACATACAAACGTTGTACGCTCGAAATTTCACTTTTGAAGGCCTCCTGCTTACCAAGTACACTTTTGTAGAAAACATGTCCTAATTCCACACTTGACAGAACCTGTCTCCACAACAAGCCCACCATCTGTTCTGGCACCCTGGTTTCTATGCCCCTTCAACTCTAGTTTAAACCTCCCCCTCCCCCATCCAGCTAGGATATTAGTCCCCCTCCAGTTCATGTACAATTCTGTACAGGTCCCTCCTTCTCTGGAAGAGAGTCCAGCGATCCAAAAACCTGAAGCCCTTCCTCCTGCACCATCTCCATATCCATGTGTTAAACTGGATGACTGACCCATTTCTGGTGATACCAGCACATAGCACAGGTAGTAATACGGACCACAACCCTGAAGGCCTGTCCTTTAACTTGGCTCAGTCACCTCTTAATTGTTTCCTTGATCATTATTTCTAAAAGCTGCTCTACTATTTCTAAAAGCTGTCCTGGAAACAAAACAACTGGATGACAAGGGGTCCATTCAGCCCATTGTGGTTGTACCAGTTGTGGAAGTGTCATCAGGCTTATCCCATCTAACATCCAGCCCTGTAGGGCATATGCATGTCCAAGTTCTGCTTAAATATGATGAGGGCTCCTGTTTCACCCATTCCTTTGAGGCAGTAATTCCCAGATTCGCCTGGCTGCAGAAGTTTTTCCTTCACAAAACTTCTGTTCCTTCTATCAATTTCTCGTTCTTGACCCAATCTAGGAAACATGTTCTTCCTAGTTAATATATCCATCTGCACCTTCTGACAAAAGGAACAACTGTTCCTTTCCCTTTGATTTGAATACAAAATAACATCTGTGAGATCACTGGGTAAATGCTTCCAAACACAAGACAACTTTTAGTTAGCTTCTAAGTTTAAAAATATCCCTATTATCTGTGTAAAAAAAACTTGTGAACAATTAAGGATTGTTAATTTTATATTTAAGTTATTAAACAGGCTTTGAAATGCTTTTAAAATTCTTCCAACTTTTTTTCACTTTTCTTATTTAAGTTGTTTATTTTTGGTTTAAATTTTACATAGTCTTGATTATTTTAAATGCTTCAAGAACTTTAAGTGTATCTAAATGAGTGGATTGTCTCAGCTGTGTTAAGACATACACAGCTCATATTTTTTCCTCCGTTCTATAGGCAAGGCATGTAACAGACACTGATTACAATCCTACTACAGCTCACAAGATGCTTCTGCTAAAGATCTCAGCCATGCTGAGTCTCTGCCAGCAGGTTCTGAGGTTGAGGAAAGCAAAGTCTTTAGTTCAGAGATTTTGCAGACACTTGGCAGGGGTCAGCACTGACGTGAAAACCCACTGACTCCCCATCTTCAATTCCCCCTTGCTTTCTAATTGTAAACTTGGTCACTTTGTTTACAAAATGCTATTTACCAAAGGTAGAAACCATGCAATTCCAAAATTGCATTTGGACCCTGTACTGACAATAAGGATTTGGGATTTTCTCTGGGATTTTTCTTTTGCTTGCCAATTTGATATGGCATAGGAGGAACAGGCAATTACGTCAACGGAGACGAGAAAATCTGCATCTATTAGCTTCCCAGCTCTTTACTTCATCCCTTCCTCTCTTCCGGTTTCATCTATCACCTATCAAACTACCAGCTTGTACTTCTTCTTCCCTCCCCTCTCACCAGCCTCTTGCTCTAACTTCACATCTTTTATTCCAGTCCTGAAGAAGGGTCTCAGCCTGAAAAGTCGACTGTTTACTCTTTTTCATAGATGCTGCCTAGCCTGCTGAGCTCCTCCAACATTTGTGCGTGTGTTGGTTGGTTAGGTAAGGCAACTGTTCAAAGAAAAGCAACAGATTTCTGCTATATTCTGTTCCCAATCTGCATAACTTAAAAGAACTGCAAACCAAAATACCCTATATACAACTGGTGACAGATTTTTGAATTCAGCCCAATGAACTGCCAGGATAAAAATGTGAAGGGGGAAGTGCATTAATGGGGAGTACTTTCTGGTCAAAGCACAGACCCAACTGTACATTAATAAAATACCTGTATCTGCAATAACAGTCTTACATTTTGGACATCTACCATTTATAATAGCCCAGCTGTTGGACTTCTAACTCCCTGACTATTTGTGTCTGATTGGCTTTGGTATCAAGTTTTCATAAAATTGTAACAAATTACTAATTAGGAATCCAACTAACGTAGTATAAAAATTACCTTGTGAAAGAAGAAATCAGGTCATTTCCTGTTGTTTTATGTATTGGTCACTCGGGGGAACTCATGATATAAACTGAAATGACTAAACAAAGAATTCATTTCCAACATTTTAATATCATTCTCTGGTAGTGAAATAGACAATGATGCTTCTATGCTACAATAAATAAATGCACATACAGTACATCTTTTCCATTTCTCATTTTTTTCCAGGGAGTTAAACATAAATCTGTGTCTGCTATGTACTTGCTCCTCACTCAATCAACTTGTCTAAACGTCTTGAAACCTCTTTGCTTCATCCTGACAACCCCACCCACTCAGGTCATCAAACAGCTTAGAAATATTTGATTTGGTTCTCTCATCCAAAGCACTGGTATCTATTGTTAATAGCCGCAGCCCTATGAGTCATCACCTGCCACCTAAAATAGAATCTACTCATTTCCTGTCAACCAGTTTACAATCCATATCAAATTATAACCTCTTATCTCACGTGTTAATCTTTACACATTAACCTCCAACATGGGACTTTATTGAAGGCTAACTGAAAATCCAAACACATCATAACCCTTATCTCCTCTACATTCTCAAAAAACTCCAGCAGGTATAGTAAAACCAATTACCACTTCATAAACCAGTGCAGACTTTATCCAATTACAATGATACCTTCTTAACACTTGTTGCGTTTTCACATACTTCCTTATTACTGATAGGTTCTTTTAAGATTGTTACAGACTGGGATGGTAGAGTGCAGAAGCTCCCATACCTACTAAATTTTCCCAATGGCGTGCATCTGAAATAATAAGTATACTGGTTTGGATACTGTTGAGGGGAATGGCCTACCAATGGGGAGTTGCAACGACTAAGTGTCTGGCACTGAGTTTACCTCCGAGACTCAGAAGGGAAGGGGAAAAAGAGGACTGCGGTAGCGATAGGGGATTCCATTGTAAGAGGAGTAGACATGAGACTCTGTGGACGTGAAAGAGACATGTTGCTTCCCAGATGTCAGGGTCAGGGATGTCTCAGATTGGGTCCATGATATTCTGAAGGGGGAAGGTGAGCAGTCAGAAGTTTCAGTTCATATTGGCACCAGTGACACGAGTAGGAAAAGCGAGGAAGTCCTGAAGCGAGAATATAGGGAGCTAGGTAGAAAGTTGAAAAGCAGGACCTCCAGGATTGCAATCACTGGACTGCTGCCTGTGCCACACGTCACTGAGGATAAGAATAGAAACTGGTGTGGTGGGGTGGGGTCAGATATCTGGATCTTCGAGATCTCTTCTAGGGAAGGTATGACCTGTACAAAAGGAATGAGTTACACCTGAACCTGAGGGAACCAATATCGTTGCAGGCAGTTTGGTGAAGGTTTAAACTTGGCAGGGGAATGCGAACTGAAGTGATAAGGCTGAGGGTTGTTGGTTGACTGTTGACAAGTAGAGGCAGTGTGTTGGAAGACTGTCAGGAAGGATAGGCAGATGATAGGGCAAAATTGCAGTCAGTGAGATGAGCTGTAGTGTAAAATTGAAAAGGGTGACAGATGCAGGAATGAGTGTGCTGTGGCGACCCACTTTCTGCGCAGGCGAACCGGCTCACAAATAGCCAGCACGCGGGGAGAGACTTTGGTAATGCACCTCTGATGTCATTTCCGCCTGGAGAGGGTGGGCGCTAGGGATTAAATGCCAGTGCCGCGAAATTTGAATAAACTAGTCTCGAAACGACTTACCGACTGCGTGTCGTTATTTCAGCGCTGTGTGTAGCAAATCGCTATATTGGTGACCCCGACGGTCCAAACGGGATTTGGACCAAAGATGACCGACTCTTCATCTGTTCACGCAGTTTCGCTGAAACTGCCGACTTTCTGGACGCTGCGACCACGCGTGTGGTTTAGCCAAGCAGAAGCCCAGTTCCAGATTCAGCAGATATCTTCTGATTCCACGTGTTACTACCACGTGGCAAGCGCCCTTGACCAGGAGACGGCCGCCCAGGTTGCGGATTTCATACAGTCGCCCCCGGAAGAAGGCAAATATGAAGCATTCAAAGCGCTGCTCATTGAGACCTTCGGCTTCTCACGGCGTGAGCAGGGTGCCCGCCTGCTTCACCTGGACGGTTTGGGAGGCAGACTGCCGTCAGCATTGATGAACGAGATGCTGGCCCTGGCTGACAGACACAAGCCCTGCCTCATGTTCGAGCAAGCGTTCCTAGAGCTACTGCCCGAGGATATACATCTGCTGCTGGCCGATGTAGATTTCAGCGACCCCTGGAAGGTGGCGGCCCGGGCAGACGTGCTGTGGAAAGCCAAGAGGGAGTCTGTCGGTCAAATTACCAGGCCACGCGCCCAACAGCGGACCAGACCAGGCCCGGCAGGGGGACGCACACAACACAGAGGCAGGAGTGAGGAGTACAGCGAACAGTGGTGTTTCCACCACCAGCGGTGGGGCACAGAAGCCCGCCGTTGTCGCCCACCCTGCAAGGGCCAGGGCCAGCTGCCGCTAATGACTGTGGCGGCTGGCCACCAGGACAGCCTCTTGTACGTCTGGGACAAACAGTCGGGACGCCGCTTCTTGGTCGACACCGGAGCGGAAATCAGCGTTTTGCCCCCGACGGGGTACGACACCCGCAACAGGAAGCCAGAACCCACCCTGAGGGCCGCAAACGGCAGCACGATACGGACCTACGGCACCTGCACAGTGCAACTGCAGTTCGGCACCAGCCGGTTCACGTGGGACTTCACACTGGCCACGGTGGCCCAACCACTCCTTGGGGTGGACTTCCTGCGAGCTCACAGCCTGCTGGTCGACTTGCAAGGGAAAAGACTGGTACATGCCGAGACTTTCCAGACATTCTCCCTGGGTGAAGCCAAGTTGCCGGCCCCACACCAGGACTCCGTCATTCTGTGGGACAATGAATTCACCAGAATCCTGGTGGACTTTCCATTGATTTTGGCACCGCAGTTCACGGCAGCCATGCCCAGACACGGGGTACAGCACCACATCCCGACTCAGGGACCACCCCTCCACGCCCGCACACGAAGGCTCCCCCCGGAAAAGCTCTGCCTGGCGAAGGAGGAGTTCAAGAGGATGGAGGAATTGGGGATCGTACGGAGGTCCGACAGCCCATGGGCCTCCCCCCTGCACATGGTGCCCAAAGCAGCCAGGGGTTGGAGACCATGCAGCGACTACCACAGACTGAACGAGGCTACAGCTCCAGACCGCTACCCCGTGCTGCACATACAGGACTTTGCAGCAAACCTACACGGGGCAAGAATCTTTTCCAAAGTAGACCTCGTCTGGGGATACCATCAAATCCCGGTGCACCCTGAAGACATCCCCAAAACAGCACTCATCACCCCGTTCGGCCTGTTCGAGTTCCTCCGAATGCCATTCGGCCTGAAGAATGCTGCACAGTGGCTAATGGATGCAGTGGGACGCGACCTGGACTTTGCGTTCATCTATTTGGACGACATCCTTATAGCCAGCAGTAGTCGCCAGGAGCATCTGTCCCACCTCCGCCAGCTCTACTCCCGCCTGAGTGATTTCAGCCTCACGATCAACCCGGCCAAATGCCAGTTCGGTCTCGATACCATCGACTTCCTGGGCCACAGGATTACCAAAGACGGGGCAACACCTCTGCCCGCCAAGGTAGATGCGATCCGCCACTTTGCCCGGCCCAACACGGTCAAAGGCCTACAGGAGTTCGTTGGTATGGTGAACTTCTACCACCGTTTCCTCCCCTCAGCAGCCCGTATCATGCACCCTTTGTACGCCCTGATGTCGGGTAAAGGCAAAGACATTACTTGGGATGAGGAGGCCGCGGCCACTTTCGTTAAAGCCAAGGAAGCCTTGGCAGATGTCGCGTTCCGACCGCACTCACGGTGGACACATCCGAGACAGCAGTCGGTGGGGTGCTGGAGCAGCACATTGAGGGGCGCTGGCAACCCCTGGCGTTCTTCAGCAAGCACCTACGACCACCCGAACTCAAGTACAGTGCTTTCGACCGGGAGCTGTTGGCACTGTATCTGGCAATCCGGCATTTCAGGTACTTCTTGGAAGGCAGGCCGTTCACCGCGTTCACGGACCACAAACCGCTGACCTTCGCGTTTACAAAGGTGTCCGATCCCTGGTCGGCTCGCCAGCAGCGACATCTGTCCTACATCTCCGAGTACACGACAGACATCCAGTACGTCTCGGGAAAGGACAACGTCATGGCGGACGCACTCTCCAGACCAGCTGTCCAGGCCCTGTCCCTGGGGGTGGACTATGCAGCACTGGCGGAGGCGCAGCAGGCAGACGACGAGATGCCCAGCTACAGGACCGCAGTCTCGGGTTTGCAGCTGCAGGACTTTCTCGTAGGCCCAGGTGAGAGGACCCTTTTGTGCGATGTGGCTACCGGCCAACCTCACCCCATCGTCCCGGCAGCCTGGAGGCGGCGAATTTTCGACTCCATACACGGTTTGGCGCACCCATCTATCAGGACAACCGTCCGGCTGGTCTCCAGCAAGTTCGCATGGTACAGACTTCGCAAGCAGGTCAGTGAATGGGCCAGAACGTGCGCGCAGTGCCAAACAGCCAAGGTGCAGCGGCACACTAAAGCCCCGCTGCAGCAGTTCGAACCCACCCACCTGAGGTTCGACCACATTCATGTGGATATCGTGGGCCTCCTACCAGTGTCCCGAGGAGCGCGTTACCTCCTAACTATGGTAGACCGGTTCACGAGGTGGCCAGAGGCCATCCCGCTCACCGACACATCTGCTGATTCCTGCGCCCGAGCACTGATCGTAATCTGGGTAGCACGCTTCGGGGTACCGGCCCACATTACCTCCGACAGAGGCACCCAGTTCACCTCCAGCCTGTTGGGAACGCAGCTACACCACACTACTGCCTACCACCCACAGTTGAACGGACTAGTGGAACGCTTCCACCGTCACTTGAAGTCGGCTCTCATGGCCTGCCCGAGAGGACCTAACTGGGTGGACGAGCTTCCCTGGGTCCTGCTTGGAATTCGTGCAGCGCCCAAAGAGGATCTGCACGCCTCGTCGGCCGAGTTGGTGTACGGTGCGCCCCTGGTCGTCCCAGGAGAGTTCATACCAGCCCCAAGGGGGCAAGAGGAAGAACCCGCAGCTGTCCTGGACAGGCTACGCGAAAGGCTCGGCAACCTGGCCCCCGTACCAACTTCACAGCACGGACGGACCCCGACCCATGTACCCAAAGACCTGCAGAACTGTAAGTTTGTGTTTATACGAAGGGACGGACACTGGGTACCGCTACAGTGGCCGTATGAGGGGCCGTTCAAGGTGATCAGCAACAACAGGTCCACATACGTTCTGGGCATTGGGGGGAAAGAGGAGGTTTTCACGGTGGACCGACTCAAACCAGCCCATGTGGACTCGGCGCAGCCGGTCGAGGTTCAGGCACCGTGGTGCAGAGGCAGACCTCCCAAACAGAGGCTGATCCAGACTGTGGACATTGGGGGGGGGTGTATCGCTGGTTCGGGGGGGGGGGGGGGGCGGTTATGTGGCGACCCACTTTCTGCGCAGGCGAACCGGCTCACAAATAGCCAGTGCGCGGGGAGAGACTTTGGTAATGCACCTCTGATGTCATTGATGTCATTTCCGCCTGGAGAGGGCGGGCGCTAGGGATTAAATGGCAGCGCCGCGAAGTTTGAATAAAACTAGTCTCGAAACGACTTACCGACTGCGTGTCATTATTTCAGCGCTGTGTGTAGCACATCGCTACAGTGTTATATTTGAATGCACACAGTAAATGGAATAAAGTAGATCCTGTAGCACAGTTAAGGATGGGCAGGTATGACCTTGTGGGCATCACTAAGTTCCGGCTGAAAGAAGATTATAGTTGTGAGCTTAACATCCAAGGATGCATGTTGTATCGAAAGAACAGGCAGAGGGTTGGTGTGGCTCTGTTGGTAAAACACGAAATCAAATCCTTAGAAAGAGGTGAAATAGTATTGGAAGAATTATAATCTTTGTGGGTAGAATTAAGAAACTGTAAAGGTAAAAAGACCCTGACTGGAGTATATACAGGTCTTCGAACAGTAGCCAGGATGTGGGCTACAGATTACAATATGAGATAGAAAAGGCATGTCAAAAGAGGGCAATTTTACACCAATCATGAGGGATTTTAATAGCAGATAGATTGGGAAAATTAGTTTGGTGCTGGATCTCAAAAGAGAGAGTTTGTAGATTGCCTACAAGATGGTTTTTTAGAGCAGCTTTAGACGGCTGTTTAGAGAAGTCACGAATAATATGCCGGAAGTTTGGGAATGCCAGGGGCAGAAGTAAGTGCAGCTGTAATTACGAAGGAGAAGGGTGCTTGGGAAACTGAAAGGTCTGAAAGTAGATAAGTCACCTAGACCAGATGGACTACACCACAGGGTTCTGAAAGAGGTAGCTGAAGAGATTGTGGAGACAGTAGTAATGATCTTTCAAGAATCACTAGCCTCTGGAATGGTTCCAGAGGACTGCAAAATTGTTAATGTTACTCAACTCTTCAAGAGGGAGGGACGCAGAAGAAAGCAAATTATAGGTCAGTTAGTCTGACCCCAATAGTTGGGAAGATGTTGGAGTTGATTGTTAAGGATGTGGTTTCAGGGTACTTGGAGGCACATAGTAAAACAGGCCAAGGGAAAAACTTGATTGACAAATCTGTTAGAATGCTTCAAGGAAATAACAAGTAGGATGGACTAAGGAGAGTCAGTGGATGTTGTGTACTTGGATTTTCAGACAGCCTTTGATAAGATGCCACACATGAGGCTGCTTAACTAGATAAGATCCTATGGTATTACAGGAAAGACACTAGCATGGATAGATCATTGGCTAAGAGTGGGAGGCAAAGAGTGGGAACAAAGGGAGCTTTTTCTGATTGGCTGCCTGTAACTAGTGGTGATCCGCAGGGGTAGGTGTTGGGACCGCTTCTTTTTACGTTGTACTTGGATGATGGAATTGATAGCTTCGTGGCCCTGCTTGCTGATGATATGAAGATAGGTGGAGGGGCAGATAGTGCTCAGGAAGCAGGGAGGCTGCAGAAGGACTTAGACAGATTAGAAGAATGGACAAAAAAGTGGCAAATGGAATACAGTGTCAGGAAGTGTATGGTCATGCATTTTGGTAGAAGAAATAAAAGCATATACCATTTTCTAAATGGGGAAAAAAATTCAAAAATCCTAAGAGCAAAGGGACTTGGGAGTCCTTGTGTAGGATTCCCGAAAGGTTAACTTGCAGGTTAAGTCTATGGTGAGGAAGGCAAGTGCAATGTTAACATTCATTTTGAGAGGACTAGAATACAAAAGCAAGAATGTAATGCAGAGGTTTAATAAGGCACTACTAGCAAGGTCTCACCTGGAGTATTATGAGCAGTTCTGTGCCCCTTATTTAAGAAAGCACGTCCTGACATTGGACAGGGTTCAGAGAAGGTTCATAAGAATGATTCTGGGAATGAAAGGCTTATCATGTGAGGAACAATTGATAGCTCTGGGCCTTTACTCACTGGAATTTAGAGGAATGAAAGAGCGATCTCATTGATACCCATCAAATATTGAAAGGCTCAGAAAGAGTGGATCTGAAGAGCATATTTCCTATGGTAGGGAGTCTAGGACCAGAGGGCACAGCCATTTAGAACAGATAGGAGGAGGATTGCCTTTAGTCAGAGGGTGCTGAATCAGTAGAATTCGTTGTACAGGTGGCTGTGGAAGCCAAGTCACTGATGTATTTCAGGTGGACGTTGATAGATTCTTGATTAATCAGAGCACGAAAGGTTATGGGAAGAAGGCAGGAGAATGGAGCTGAGAGGGAAATGGATAAGCTATGATTTAATGGTGGAACAGACTTGATGCCTGCCTGAATGGTTTAACTCTCCTCCCATGTCTTATGGTTTAAATAGCCCCTGACAACCAAGTTCAGCTCTTCACCTTTACGTGTAGCTTAGCTACTAAGCTTGGCACACCATTTCTACTGACAGACAAAGGGGCAAAGATGGGTTACTGGTGCCTTAAAACCAATCACTCTGGGCAGATGGGGCTCATCAGCCGAGGCTGACAGCTCATTTAGGAGAAAGAAAACTCTGATCTCAAAACTTTGTTGCCTTGCAGCTATAATCACTCAAGCAGAAGGCTTCGGGAGTAAATCCCAAGGAAATATCCGGAGTTGGTGTCCCTAAGGCAGTCTGACATTGAGTTCAACATTGACTAGCAACTCCTGCAACGGCGCTGGTGCCACACTATATTGGTCTCTGCTGTTCGTTCGGACTCATCAGCTGAGTGGAGAGGGGGAAGCTTGCTACATGGAAACAGATTGTTCTCTATATATTGCCCTGTCTTAAGCATCACATTGACAGCTGGTTTGCAACATCCATGGTCAACCCCAATGGACGGCCTCCTCAATACTTATCTAACTTCCATGATTTAGTTCTCTTTTACTTAAATACTGGGATTATATTTATCCCCCTCTTCCCATTTTCCATGATCTTTGGAAAATGACCATTAACACATCCAGGGTATCCACAATTAGGTTCATGGCATGGTCTGGATGGTACTAGGGCCTTCATATTTCACAGTGCATTGGTAATGTTAGTTTTCTCTAACCCAATCAATCAGTCAACATTTATTTTAGACAACTGCATCATCTAAAGAAGGTACTTTGCATATACTGGTTGCAACATCTCATTTTCCACTACATTTCAAGGCTTAATCACATTAATTTAATTTAAAATAATAAAAATATACTGCCAAGGTACACATTTATGACTGTCAGCTCACTGTCTGCAAATGGGTCAATCTAAATATCAACCATCCAGCACCTGGAGAAATGGAACGATATAGTGAGTACCCAGCTCCTGCAGGGTTAATGACTAGGTAATGCATGTTCTTGCATTTTTCTACAAGCAACAACTTTTAATTAATTAAACAATGACTTTTGACTTCAACATTTTTCCATTTCTGCCCTCCAAGATCAGTGTCTTTTCTAATAGCTATTGCTGAGTCCAGGCTTTGATTTGGACAACAAAAAGCCCAAAGTGAGGCCATTCTCTTAATTATTGTGAATGACCAGCTCAGAGCCACTGTAGCTCTCTGACTCAATATCTCCCACTCTCCTTCAGGTGCCAACCAATCCCATGTTTGTTCCTGAGTTTTGCTTGTGGACTATATGAAAAAAAACCTCCTAAGAGTCTTTGATACTTCCAATAATCAATTCCATGATAATAACAATAATAAGCATTTGTTTTAATTACTGTACTGCTAAGTTATTTTACAGCCCGAATATCAAAAAAGTAATAGATTTCTAATAAGTAACTTGTACGATATTCCTAAAATCAGGAATTAATCCCCTTTACAATGAAGCTTTAATTGAATACAGGAAATGTGCATCTGTTTAGAATTTGTGATCAGTGTTGGGCAAAACACAAACAACATTTTACAATTAGGCAAAAAACTTTCTTTTGGCTTTTATACTCAAAGTTGAGATATCTGGTAGTTATCCAGTGTTTGTGTGAACAAGACAACAAAAGCATATCGTCATTATGAATCTTCGTGTGGAATTCTTCCAAAGATAAGTAGAACTGAAAGAGGATGTGCAAATTAGAAGACCGAAAGCTGAATTTTTTCGCATAGAAGACTGGAGGAGCTGGCAAATGGGACAGCAACTTGCTGCATTTGTATTTTAATTTTGCATGGATGGTCGGCAGACGTTGCTGTCAAGTTATTGATTAATAAATTATGAGGTCAATATTTTAATGCTAAATTTGGAGACTATCACTTCTAAACCATTTATTATATTAGCTTGGACACATCACAAGGGAGTTCAGATGAAATATTCTTTCTTGGACTCCAAGTGCAGATTTGAACACACCTAAGGCAGTGGGGACACAATAGGTTTGGGCACACACTTTACATGCCAGCTGATGTTCAAGGTCAGCACTGTGTATTACTGATGTTTGATCTGGGGAGGCTGGATTCTGTGCGATTTCACATTTCTATAGGATACTAACATAATCTTGGATACTTTTGTCACACATTTGTCTAGAAAGAAAGCAGCTCACCCATAAATCCCTTGAGTCTTCCAAATATGGCTCAGGATTGGTAGCACCTTTCCACTGGCTGTCGTAGTACCTTTCTGCATTGAATGAAAGCACAAATTAGACCTCTATTGAGACCTTTGGCAGTAAATCACTTCTGTCTCAGCAGCTTCCTTCTTTTAAAAGCAACTTTGATGTGAAGAGAGATCCAGCTTGTGGATCCAAGTCTGACAAGTAAAATTGTAATTGAGAATTTGTTGCCTTTGGTGAAAAAGTCAAGAACAGAGGAAATGGCAACAAAAGTAAAGAATTGACTCAGTATACTAATATGAAATTAAGAGCAAAATGCTGGAGGACCTCAGCGGGTTAGGCAGCATCTTTAAAGGGAAGTGAACAGTCTATGTTTCAGATGAAGACCCTTCACCTGGAATATATAGTGATCTGTGATGCACTGCCAAAGGAGGGGAAGGAGGATTGGATAAGTACTTGAAAAGATTAACAAAAATTGGAGGAATATGAGACGATATAGAGAACCAGGACAGTCCTGATGGGTAGGGTGGCTTCCTTCCATGCTGCAATCTTTATATTTTCAGTCCATAATTTCAAGTCTACATTAAAAAAAACACCTTTTTTCCTTAAAAGCCAGATCATTTGGATGATTTAGTTAACAGTCAACCGTAACATTTTGCATAAAGTTACATTAATTAATATCAATTACAATCAATTAATACTGTCCCCTATTAAAAAGCAATTTATGCTATAGTAATGAAATTTGTGGACACCATGTAGAACGTAAGCAAAAACATTCAGCTTAAGGATGCAAACTTGTAATTGATTCATTTAAAGCCAGAGACATTAAAATTAATAAACAATATATTGTAAGTTACAGAACCTGGGCCTCTGTACCTCCCTCTGCAATTGGATCCTCGACTTCTTAACCGGAAGACCACAGTCTGTGCGGATTGGTGATAACATATCCTCCTCATTGGCACACCTCAGGGGTGTGTGCTTAGCCCACTGCTCTACTCTCTATACACACATGACTGTGTGGCTAGGTGTAGATCAAATACCATCTATAAATTTGCTGATGATACAACCATTGTTGGTTGAATCTCAACAGGTGACAAGAAGGCGTACAGCAGTGGAGAGGAGTGGTGCTGCAGCAACAACCTGGCACTCAATGTCAGTAAGACAAATGAGCTGATTGTGGACTTCAGGAAGAGTAAGATGAAGGAACACATACCAATCCTCACAGAGGGATCAGAAGTGGAGAGAGTGAGCAACTTCAAGTTCTTGGGTGTAAAGATTTCTGAGAACCTAACCTGGTCCCAACATACTTATGTAGTTATAAGGAAGGCAAGACAGCAGCCATACTTTATGAGGAGTTTGAAGAGATTTGGCATGTCAACAAATACACTCAAAAACTTCTATAGTTGTACCATGGAGAGCATTCTGACAGACTGCATCACTGTCTGGTATGGAGGGGCTACTGCACAGGACCGAAAGAAGCTGCAGAAGGTTGTAAATCTAGTCAGCTCCATCTTGGGTACCAGCCTACAAAGTACGCAGGACAACTTTAGGGAGCGGTGTCTCAGAGAGGCAGTACCCATTATTAAGGAACCTCGAGCATCCAGGGCATGCCCTTTTCTCACTGTTACTATCAGGTAGGAGGTACAGAAGCCTGAAGACACACACTCAGTGATTCAGGAACAGCTTCTTCGCCTCTGCCATCCGATTCCTAAATAGACATTGAATCTTCAGATACTACCTCACTTTTTAAAAAAATATACAGTATTTCAGTTTTTGCACATTTTAAAAAATCTATTCAATATATGTAATTGACTTACTTGTTTATTTATTATAATTTTTAAAATTTTATTTATTATTTTTTTCTCTGCTAGATTATGCATTGCATTGAACTACTGCTCCTAAGTTAACAAATTTCACGTCACTTGCCGGTGATAATAAATCTGATTCTGATTCCAATTGCTATATACAGGGTGTCATGGTAGCGTACTGGTTAGCACAATGCTGGTTCAGTTCTGGTGTCGTCTGTAAGAAAGTTTGTATGTTCTTCCTATGTGCGTATGGGTTTCCTCTGGGTGCTCCAGTTTCATTCCACAGTCCGAGGACATTGTCCTGTGATTAGGCTAGGATCTTAAGTCGGTGGGTTGCTGGGTAGCGTGGCTTGGAGAGCTAGAAGGGGCTGTTCTCTCTAAATAAATAAAATAATTCACAAGACCTATTTGAAAGGTGAATATCCAGCAAAGTAGTGCACAACACCCTTTTGTCCTTCCCGCAGTATTAGTCTATAAACATACCTTTGCTAACATGATTCTTGTTTTTGCCACATCAAGAGGTGTGGTGACTGCAGCTGCAAAGCCACCTGAAAAGAAACAGGTTAATCATAAGCCAACGTGTCAAAGACTATTGTACAATTATATCTTGACGTTAATTCCCATTTGCAAAACCTATAAACAAAACACTGCTACCGCCCTAATTTCTACACAAGGATCTTTTGTTCAATTTGCCCAGACAATCTATATCTTCAAATAGCTTGGCAGAACCTGGTAACTGCAATCAAAAGGAGGTTCACTGTCAATCCAGACTGGGAATTTAAGTTTCCGACTTGAGAGTCAAGTGCTCCAACAAAGAACACATGATACCAGTCAGCACCGAATTCTTGTTATTCTGCTGTGTGAACCATGGCAACAATAAAGTTATATACAATAAACCTTAGGAATTTCAGTGCATACTTAAGAGAGTGACTGATCCCCAGGGCATCAAATTCAAGTCACTGGCTACTGGAGGTGGTCTGTGGGTGACAGTGATCAGAATACTGAATGTGTGCGGGGTGGGATGCAGCTGGCCAGAGAACTACTCGGTCAGAAGGGAAGGGAAGGGGAACTCCAACTGAAAGTACTAGGTTAATTGTCACCATTGGTGTAATTTGACAAGGAAATTGTGACATTAATCCAGATTAAAGTAATTTCCCATCTATGGCGCTAGAACTCCCAGTGTGATGCATTTCAGTTTTTTGGTGTGTTAGACAGGGAAGAGGAAACTGGTGAAGGTGTAAGGTAGCACCTGAATTTTCCTTATCAAGATCAGTAACTGTGTCAGGTCTACGTTATACTTATTACACTGCACAATGTCATTCAGGCCACTAGACCAGGCTATTTCTGAGGGAAATTATCTCATTCCGCCTTTCCTAATGGCCCCGTGTCCCTGCAACTTATTTTCTCCCATACATGCCCATCGTCTCCATTCTAATTCATCTTGCCGTTAACCTGCATTAAGATGCATTTTACAGTGTCGCCACATTTATGTTACCAGCACATCTTTGGAATGTGAGAGGAAACAGGAGCACGTGGAGGAAACTTGTGGTAGTCAGCATGGAACATGCAGTCTTTGCACAAACAGAACCCTAGATCAGGATCAGCTCTGTGCTCTTGAAGTTGTAAAGGAACCTGCGCTCTTCACTGTCAATGCTCTTCATTCCAGTATAACCACAAAAATATACTCCAAGACAAACCACCTGCCCCCATCTCTACACACAGTTCAACATTAATTTAGCTGCAAGAATGATCCCACCACTCATGCTTTCCAGAATTGCTGCTATCTGATCTTTCATTCAAATGCTTACACAGAAACATAGAAAACCTACAGCACAATACAGGCCCTTCAGCCCACAAAGCTGTGCTAAGCATGTCCTTACCTGAGAAATTATCCAAGGTTACCCATAGCCCTCTATTTTTCTGAGCTCCATATACATGTCCAGGAGTATATGACCCTATCATATCCGCCTCCACCACCGTTGCAGGCAACCCATTCCACGCTCTCATCATTCTCTGCATAAAAAAACCCACCCCTGATATCTGTACCTAATTCCAAGCAGCTTAAAACTGTGCCCTCTCGTGCTAGTCATTTCCGCCCTGGTAAAAAGCCTCTGACTATCCACATGATCAATGCCTCTCATCATCTTATACACCTCTGTCAGGTCACCTCTCATTCTCTGTCGCTCCAAGGAGAAAAGGCCGAGTTCACTCAACCTATTCTCATAAGGCATGCTCCCCAATCCAGGCAACATCCTTGTGAACCTCCTCTGCACCCTTTCTATGGTTTCCACGTCCTTCCTGTAGTGAGGCGACCAGTGAGGCTTACCATGAGTAATTGATTCATATCTCCCAGCTATTGTTCTCATTTTACTGTGTAGTGCTTCCTCCAATTTGTAGAAAGGTGTTGATGTTAGATGGGTGGGGCATAACAGGTACTGAAGAATAATTTGCAAATTTTTGCACAAGCCTACTGCACTCAACACATGGGTGAATTAAAGGTATTCATCTTCTAGAATGGTACAGAATGAGAAGAACATGGAGAGCTGGACAAGCTGATGAAAAATGGGGTAAGAGGGGGAGAGAAGAAGGTAAATGAGTAAATTGAGCCAAAATCTGCCTAATCTGTTCAAGGGGCAATTCCTCTTTATTTTAATCATATTTTGGGAACCAGTGCATTGTCCCGATCAGCATTTAACCCCCTTTTCTAACTGCCATTGATTAGGTGGTCGTAAGCCGCCTTCTTGAAATGCTAAGACGATATATTTCCAAATCATACGGTTTGCCACTTAGAGGCGTAGATGCTCCCATATACCTGAAGGCCTCTTCATTCTTGGTTGTAGAGGTAATGGTTTTGGGAGATCAGTCGGGAGCACCCAAAGTGAATAACTGGAGTACATTTTGCAGTTGATAGATTCTACAGCCATGTCTCCCTGCTGCTGTGATGGAGTGGTTGTTTAAGGTGGACAAGATACCAATTGAGTGAGCTGTTGGTACTGGATGACGTTAAGGTTCTTCTGCTGTTGTAGATGAGCATTCACACAACTCCTGACTCATGCCTTGGAGATGCCAGAAAGGCTTTGGACTGTCAAGTAGGAAGTCACGCACCACAGAATAACCAGCCTCAAACTTGCTCTCACAAACACCAGATTTCTATTGCTAGTCCAGTTGAGCTCTTGTCAGTGACGATCCTGCAGAATTAAACAATGTCAAGAGGAGCTGGTGACACCCTGTTGCCAAAGAAGCTCATTGCTCCTCTTGTGACACTTATCAGCTTTTGGCTGAACACTGTCCAGCTCCTACTGCACAGAGCCGTGAACTAGTTCACTTAATGAGTAGCTGTAAATAGAATTAAACATTGTGTTAAGATCAGTGACCACCCGAGCATTATTGATGAAACAGCAGAAGGCAGCTGGGCCGACGACACTGCCCTGCCATGGTGATCTGAGGGGGTTATAGTGAAGACCTTGCAACGATCACAACCACCTTCCTTTGTGCAAGGTGCCTCCATTGACTGGAATGTTTTCCTCTTCGATGCCCATTGATTCAGTTTCACCAGGAGCCACACATGATCAAATGTTGCTTTGATGCTGAGAGCAATCATTGTCACCCCACCTATGGAATTCAGCTCTCTGGACCATGCTTGGGTCCACAGTTGTGAAGAGAACTGGAGATCAGCCGTCGGCATAACCCAGACTGGGTATTGGTAAATACATTTTTGATGAAGAAATGCAGTCTGTTAGCTCTGTTGACAGCAGTTTCCATCACTTTATTGATTGAGAGTACTCAGGCAGATGTATTCAGCCAGATTGGGTATGTTCTACATTTTGGGAACAGGAGGTACCTGGGAGTTTTCCCATATTATCGGTAAATGCCAATGCCAGGTGTGCTTGAGGCATAGCTAGTTCTGGAGTAGACATTTGGCAACATCTGGTTCTACAGACTTGGTTGCATTTAATGGTCCAAGATTTCCTGATTTCACATGAAATGATACAAATTATCTTAAGACTACAATGGAACCTCAGGCATCAGCTGCAATGGATTACCTAGAGCCTTCTGACAGAATTTATCTGTATACTAACGTGGAACAATGTGCAAGAAATCTGTATCTCTACAAGGATATAATGGTATCTGCAGCCTCCAGCAGCCACAGAAACACTCCCAGCAGGACAAGAAACACATTGGCAGTGGATGGCAAACTGACCAAGGCAACATTCTGCACCTTGTCAGGCAGCCGCTGTTGCACGAAGACAGTCACTGAGACTCAGCTCAAAAAGGGATGGTCACATTTCCTTCCCATTAGCCACAACTAGTGTAGCATGGCAGCTTAGTGGTTAGCACGCTTTACAGTACCAGCGACCTGGGTTCATTTCCCACTGCTGCTTGTAAGTTCATATAATGATCCTTGTGATCTTGTGGGTTTCCACTTCCTCCCACATTCCTAAGATGAACAGGTTGGTAGATTAATCAGTCATTGCAAACTGTCTCGTGATTAGATTAGGATTAAATTGGGGATTGATAGGCAGTGCAGCTCAAAGGGCAGAGAGAGTCTATTCTGTGCTGTACCTCAATAAGAAGCAGCAGCTATGATTGGAGACTTGCTGCAGGATTAAATTAAACAAAATGAAACAGAAGCAGGAGCCTTGTGTGCCTGCTCCATATTCAATACAACTACGCTTGACCTGTTACCTCCACATTATTTTCCTGCAACATCTCCAGTCCTGATTATACATAGCAACACAGCTACCAGAGAACACCCAGGTACAGAATCCAAAAGATCCACTTGTTCTAATTGAAATTTATTTTCATATTTACCCTGAATTACTGGTCCCTTATTCTGAGACAGTGACAAATGGTTCTATATATCTGAGATAGGAGAAACATTAGTATTACATCTACCCTGTTCAGCCTATTAGAATTTTTTGTTTCAATGAGATGGCTTTCTTCTTCTCAACTCAAGTAAATACGGGATCAGTCTGTTTAACCTCTTTACATACACCAAAGTGCAAAACTCAGACCCATCTGGGAAACTTCCACCACACTCTTATCATAATTACATCCATGCTCAGAAAGTGAGACCAGAGCTAAACACAATACTTCAAATGAGATCTTATTAGGCCCTTTATAACTGAAAAAAGACCTCTACTTTTATACTCAAATCTTCTTGAAGTGCATACACAAAATGCTGCCGGAACTCAGCAGGACAGTATCGATAAAGGGAAATGAACATTTACTGTTTCAGACTGTGACCCTCCATCAACAGTGGAAAGGAAGGGGTCAGAAACCAGAATATAATGTGTGTGGTGGGTAGGGGGAAGGCACAAGCTGACAGGTGATAGGTGAGTCTATGTGATGGAGCAAGGTAGGTTGGCGGGGGATGAAAACGATTGATGTGAGATGCTTAGAGGTTTTAGGTGGAAGAGGTAAAGGGCTAAAGAAGAAGGAATCTGATAGAAGACATTAGGCCATGGAATAAAGAGAAGGAGGTGGGAATCAGTGAAACAGAGGGGAGTCGTTGCCAGAAGTTAGAGAAATTGATATTCGTGCTGTCAGGTTGGAAAATATGACAAGACAGACAGGTCCACTTCTCTTTTCTTCCAGCTTGAAACACTATCTATTTATTCTCCTCCATAGATGTTGCTTAACCTGCTGGGTTCCTTGTGTTTCCTGAAGTTCTTGTGGTTACTGGTTTTCCTGGCACTGTGTTACTACCTTCTTAATAACAGATACCAGCATCTCCCCACTACTGACTTTAAACCAATTGATTGCATACACATGAATTTGCAGATCTGGTCTATACAGTAATCAAAAGGGCCACTAACATCTCGCAGGAGTGAATGTAGCCATACAGATAACACTGTTATGACAGTATTCATTCAGTGGCTTTAAAACAACAATGGCTATCCATGGATGATCCACACACAAGGACAACACAGGCTTCTTGCAACAATGTCATAGCTGTGACAACCACTTTAAGAGCCTGACTGTTCTCAGCAAAGCAAATGGTATTCTACTGCAAATGCACAAATCTCACCAACAAGAAGGCACGTCTGTTGCCACCAACAGAAATGGCGATGAGGAAGAGTAACGGGCAGGAAGGAGGCAATTGAGACAACCATTTTCTGCTCAGATAGTTATCAAGAGCTCAGCTGAACACTTTTCCAGTGGTGAACACCCTGATTCTCTGATGAAGATCACCTTTTATCACCCAAGTCCAGTCACTGAACTTTTTGCTACACAGTATCCAAGTTCTGAGGATCTGATTCGTAGCACTTTGCCCACAACTTTTTGAATAGATTCCCTTCCATCAGAAAACTAGCAATGCTGAGACAAAATCCTACTTGCTCAAGAATTGCACCATCCTTGATTTTTGCAAACCAACTTCAGATGCAGAAAGTTTCACAGCACCTGCTTTAACTGCAATTCATTTCCCCTTTAAGTAATTCAGGCTGGTCCAAGTAGTGTAGATTAATATTAACTAGTCCCAGCCACTTACATAATTGTCTCCTGTTGCAGTGTTCATCTAATAAATACTGTGGGATATTGAAATTATGAAAATGAGCAGTCAATATGAAGTGATGTTTTATCCTACTGAACAGTCATGGGTTAACCTTACACCATGATCCCTCTGTCCATTTCCAGGGGCTATCAAATTTAACCCTCTGGGTAATTTCCATGTACTCTGGCATGATCATTATGATTTGTTTTATGCATAAACGACAGGTGCTGAGAGCTAGAAGGAGCTCTGATTGAAGTACTAGTATCTAAATTTAAGTGTACCCTTTGGGCTTTTCTGCTAACTCCACACCTGCCTATGAGCTCCAAGTTATGTCACCTCCCCCACCACCCACCCACCCACCTGGCACCAAGCAAAATCCAAGAGCAGCTAATAAAGTTAGCTCAGTGGAGTGGAAAGGTTAAAGAGGGCAGTGATAAAAGAGAAATATGTGTGAACTAAAACTTTATATTAAATCATTAAATCAAGAAATCCAAGAAAACAATAAAACAACTTTACTGGTGCATTACTATGTTTTTTAAGTAGTTAGGACACAACAAAAGGGAACAAAAAGAAGACAACCAATATAATTGCATATCAAGATCCAGTGCGAATGCTGCTTATACTTTTCCCCCTGATGTAAACTTGCTATTTTCTATTCTTCACTTGATTCAGTGCCTCCAGATCATAATCATCCATTGCCATAACACTCATTTCTATTGATCAAGAAATAATGACCTCACTGAGTGTGTTTTTTTGTCATTCTGTCATGGTTGTTGGGTTGGGAGAGCAGTTAATGGAAATCACAAATATTTTGTATGTTAAAACTTGCTATTCAATAGCCAAAACACCAGAACAACCTCTTCTCATTGGGTTAAAAGGTTCAAGGTGGTTAAGTGTTGAATTTCAGCATTTTCACGAGTGAATTCATTGAGAAATGGTGGCAAATTATAACACTGGCAAATTTCAGAGGAAGTGACAAAAGGTCTTAAAAATAAAGGCAATGCAGATAGGGAGCAGTCTCTTTCTGTTTTAACTATTGAATTGATTACTTTGAGTTTCATTGGAAATTGTCTAGTGAGGCTATAGGGGTGGAACTCAGAAATAAGGAGTGATTATTTTGATGGGATTGTACTATAGGCGCCTCCCCCCATAGTCAGTGGGAATTAGAAGAGCAAACATGTAGAGAGATTGTAAAAATAATAAGGTTATGATAGTAACTCAAAAATGATTCAGATTGCATAGTCTTAAGGGTTTGGGTGTGTGGAACTTGTTAAGTACACCTAGGAAAGTTTCACAAGTAACATAAACAAACGTTTGCAGACGGCCGCATCAGAGAGGAGCTAATACTAGACCTCCTATTGGGAAATGAGTCAGGACAAATAACTGCAGTGTCAATGGGGGAGCACGTTGGGACCAGTGCCATTACTCTTGGTATTAAAATAGTCATGGGCAAGAACAGGACTGATCCACAAGTTAAATTCTGAAACTAGGGCAAAGCTAATTTTGATGTCAAAAGTTTAAACAGGAAAAGGGCCTTTTAAAAATGAGACAGGGGAGTTCAGGAACAACATGTTTCTCTTAGAACGAAGGTCAAAGTTGGCAAATATCAGGTGTAGGCAGATGGGATCAAGCAAATCCCTTGAGATGGAAAAGGGATGTAGGAGCATACAAAAGAGAAATCAGAAGGGCAGAAAGAGCACCCCCTTCCTTTTTTCCCCTCTCTCTGCCCATTACTCATTGCCTGATCTCCATCTCCCGATGGTGCTCCCCTCCCCCTTTCTTTCTCCCTAGGCTTCCCGTCCCATGATCTTTTCCCTTCTCTAGCTCTGTATCCCTTTTGCCAATCACCTTTCCAGCTCTTAGCTTCACCCCACCCCCTCCTGTCTTCCCCTATCATTTTGGATTCCCCCCTCTCCCTCCTACTTACAAATCTCTTACTATCTTTTCTTTCAGTTAGTCCTGATGAAGGGTCTCAGCCCGAAACACCGACAGTGCTTCTTCCTATAGATGCTGCCTGGCCTGCTACATTCCACCAGCACTTTGTGTGTGTAGCTTGAATTTCCAGCATCTACAGATTTCCTCGTGAAAGAGCACATGAGATTGCTTTGGCAGATAAGGTAATGGAGAACCCAAAGGGATTCCAATAATATATGAAAGGTAAAAGAGAAATTAGGGAGACTATTTACACTACACGCTGCATCCACAAAGGAAACAGCATTATGAAGGACCCCATGCACCCATCATATAATCTCTTCTCCCTCCTGCCATCTGGGAAAAGGCTCCGAAGCATTTGGGCTTTTATGACCAGACTATATAAGTTTCTTCCCCCAAGCTATCAGACTCCTCAATACCTGAAGCCTGGACTGACACCTTGCCCTACTGTCCTGTTTATTATTTATTGTAATGCCGGTACTGTTTTTGTGCACTTTATGCAGTCCAGTGTAGGTCTGTAGTCTAGTATAGTTTTCTCTGTGTTTTTTTAATTACGTAGTTCAGTCTAATTTTTGTACTGTGTCATGTAAACCATGGTCCTGAAAAATGTTGTCTCATTTTTACTCTGCACTGTACCAGCAGTTATGGTCGAAATGACAATAAAAGTTGACTTGACTTGAGAATAGAGCTTCATGTGTAGAGTAAAATACACAGAGAAAGACTTAATTGAATATTTCTTATTTGTATTTAATGTGAAGCAGATAAGGAAGCTAGATAATTCAGGGAGGAAAATAGTGAAGAGAGTGTCTTGAAACTTGTCCACACTACAAAATAGAAGGTGCTGGTGGTTTTAAAACACATAAAAGTGGATAGATTCCTGGAGCCAGATTAAATGTATCCCAGGACATTCTATGAAAGCAAGGAAGAAATTACTGGGCTCTGGCAGAAATATTTGCATCTTTATTATGATAAGACCCGAGGATGGTTTTATGCTTTTAGCTCTTGGTAGGGTCTCCCTGCCAAAAAGGTTAAAGGGTAGAACTAAGAGTGGTCTACTAGTTCTCCAGGTTCAGGGGTTCAGCTCAGAGCTAACAACCATGACTGGTAAAACAAAATTATTATGGAAACAGTAATGTAGAATCTTTCTACATCTCAGCGTAATGGTATTCCTGAGTCACCACTCAAGATTTGCATTAATGACAGTACTGAAAACCGATAGAAAGTCCTGAACACCAGCAGAGATGGAGGACCTTCATTCTTGTCTTAAACGACAGTGGTGTAATGAGTGGTAGTAAGTAAGTAACATTCCTTGAAAATGACACAGGTAGACCAAGTGCTGAAGAAGCGATATGACACGCTAGCCTTCATTGTTCGGGACATTATGCTAAGTTGTCATGTTACAACTATCTAAGACATTGATGAGACTACAGCTGGAGTATTGTGTGCAATTCTGGTTGTGTAGTCATAGGAAGAATGTCAAAATTCTAAATCTGGCCTTAAAACAACTCTCCTGTCTATATTTTTTAATGTTGTAATTCACCTCCACCTCCTTTGGCTTCCAAATATTCACTACCTCCTGTGTAAAAAATTACCCTTAGATCTTTATTAAACTTCTCCCTTCTTACTTTTTATTCCCCTCAATTTTACAAACCTCTAAAAGGTCACCTTTATAGATTCTCTTATACTACAGGCGTCTATTTCAGGCAACATCATAGTGAATCTCTCATCTGCTATCTTAAAGACATCATTCCTGTACTGCACTGACCAGATAGCAATACTCTGAGGGCAGTCTAACCAATGTTTTATACTCTAAGCTGTTTCAAAGTTTTTTTTGTATCAAACACTCTGATATTAATTGATGATAAAACAAATGAGTCAAACACTTTTAGTTGCACTGCCAATTAATATTGGCAAAATTAATAAGTAGTTTAAATATTCATCTTGATTTTACCACAACTCTCATCTTACATTGGTGAATAACACAGCAGATATCAGGTGGTAATTTCTTTAAGATTTAAGATTGTTTAATGAAATTTTCAGAAGTGTAAAGGAGAATGAAATAATGAGATACTACAGATCTGATACAACACACAAAAACACACAATTAAGATCAGGAACACAATAATAATGAAAAAACACCCAATAAATATAAATACTTGAAAAAACATATACTCGATTTATGTCCATAAATGATGCTGGGAACAGGAGTGTCTGTATGCAAGGTGACTGACAGGAAATTATGAAGTAGTGGTGGTTGGGGGTGTGGAGGGGTTGGTTACTGGGTGGAGATGTAGATGAACATTATTGTTTGGGGAAAGTAACAGCTTTTGAGTCTGGTAGTCCTGGCATGGATGCTCCGTAGCCTTCTCCCTGATGGGAATGGAATAAACAACCCATCAGCAGGGATCCTTCATGATGTTACTGGCCCCTTTCCAGCACCTTTCTGTCTATGTGTTCTGTTGTAGGCCAAAGCAGCATAAAGGAGGGAGGTTGAAAATCTGGCTGAGTGGTGCCACATCAACACCCTCTTAGTCATTGTCAGCAAGACCGAGGAGCTGATTATTGACTTGAGGAGAAGGAAGCCAGAGGTCCATGAGCCAGTCCTCATCGGAGGATCAGATGTGGAGAGGGTCAGCGAGCTTAAATTCCTTGGTGATAGCATTTCGAAGGTCTGTCCTGGGCCCAGCACGCAAGTGCAGTAACAAAGAAAGTGTGGCAGTGCCTCTACTTCCTCAGGAATTAGCAAAGATTCAGCATGGCATCTAAAACTTTGACAAACTTTGTGATGGAGAGTGGATTGTCTGGCTGCATCACAGTTTGGTATGGAAATACCAATGCCCTGAATGGAAAAATCTACAAAAAGTAGTAGATATGGCCCAGTTCACCATGGTAAAGCCCTCCCCACCAGTGAGTACATCTACAGTGAGAGTTATCGCAGGAAAGTAGCATCCATTGTCAGAGACCTCCACCACCCAGCTCATGCCCTCTTCGCACTGCTGCCATTAGCAAGTAAGTTCAGGAGTCTCAGAGCTCACAAAACCAGGTTCAGTAACCGTAATGACCTCTCAACCACCAGGCTCTTGAATCCAAAGGGATAACCTTACAACTTGATTTGTCCCATCATTGAAATGATTTAATAACCTATGGACTCACTTTCAAGGACTCTTCATTTCAGGTTCTCAATATTTATTATTTCTTTCTTTCTTTCTTTTTCTATTTGCACCATTTGTTGTCTGTTGCACACAGGTTGAACACCCAAGTCAGTGCAGTCTTTCATTGATTCTACTACGGTTGTTATTCTATAATAGATTTATTGAGTATCCGCACAAGAAAATGAATCTCAGGGTTATGTTTGGTGACATATACGTACTTTGATAATAAATATACTTTGAACTTTGATGGTGGGTAAGCTGGTTCCAGTGACGCATTGGACAGTGTTGGCTACCCGTTGTAGAACATTCCTGCCTGCAGTTTCCATATCATACAGTGATGCATCTTCTTAGGATGCTCTCCACTGTGCATCTGTAGAATAATGTGAATAATCTGTAGATATACGTAGTCCAGCTCTTTTCATCCTCCTTCAAAAGTAGAGGCATTAGTAAGCTTTAATGATTGTCTATGATATGTTCTGGGACTATGAGAGGCTGTGCAAGATGTGCTCTCCCAGGAGTTTGGAACTGCTAGCTTGCAATGCTGCCAATGTAAAGAAGGGTGTGAGTGAGACGAGTTCTTCTGAAGTCGAAACCAGTGTCTTGTTGACACTGCAGAAGAGATTATTTACCTGTCATCATGGCCAGTAATAATTTTACCATAAAAGATTATTGTCATACATGGATACTCCTCTTAATCCTGTACCAAACATCACCGACGAAAATGAAATAATAGAACTGTTAATGGGAAAGCAGGGGGGGTGATTGTTTCATCTTCCTCTTTACAAATGCTGCATATCAAATTATTTTTTTGTTTCTCTGAAGTCATAAAGGAATGCATAATGAAGAGCAGAAAGCACAAGAAATAATGGAAAAAGTAACAGAAGGAAGATTGGGAGAATATAGAGGAAATTCAGAGTAGAGCCCTATTTTCTTTATTTGACTAACTTTTACAGAAATGTCACATATAAAGGTTCTATTGGATGTGTCATTCTACACCACTAAGGGCTAATCTGCTATATATTGACTCTTAACACAACAGCTGTGTTTGAGATGATATTCTGCTTTCCAACACGAAGTGATGAAAATTCGTTGGTGAGATGGGGGGAGGGGTTATCTAGCTGGGTTCAGAGGTGGCATCAGATTTTCACACTGCTTATTTACTTTTATCTTAAACTCCAAATTAACACCACACCAGGAAAATCAATATATTTAAACAGCAGGGAAGTGCAGAAAAATTGCACCAATAACAGATAAAGCTATTGCTGGATAATTTTGTTAACAAAAGCCACAACAATCTTTGGAAAAAATGTCAAGCTGCCCCTTGAGGAACTGTGTACGTAATTCATTAAAATCAGATTTAGTCTCATGCCTCTTATACTGAAGATCAGGTGCAGCACTTGAAAATCACATTTTAATATTCTGTGAGATAATATTGGCAATTGTGATGCTGACAGGCACAGACTTACATTTGATAATTCACTACTTAATGATTTAGTGTTCATTTAGAGCACAGATGTTAAACAGGCAGGATTAATCAGCTGTACTGTGGATCAGATTTACAGATGTCATACTGTCTTTGTAAAATGCAACTGTCCCAATGCTTCCCTTCAGCTTTTCAAAATCCTTCCGCAGTGAAGCCTCCTATGGTGACCTAAACATTCGTGTCAACTGAAGGTTACTACGTAAAGTTACATTCTGTATATCACCTCATGCTGACACCACCAAATGGCTTAACCATAAGCTGATGCCACTGGCTTGTACAATTATTTTCTCTTCTGGCAGTGCTCAAGCAACAGGAGACTCTGAACTACTTAAACTGATCATAAAGAAAAACCAAAATAAAAAAAACACAGGATAAGATGTTAATATTCTTCATGCCAATGGGTCATGAGCATTTGCTCGAGGTTGGGAGGGGCACAGGGCTGACATGTAGGGGTTTTCAAACGGGCACCCTCTGCCTTCAGCGTTTCATCGATTAGCCCACAAACTATACTAAGTGACAGCAATCTAGGATATTCATTAATTTTTCATTGAAATGCCAGGTGCTCCGTTATCCCAAGGAACAACCACCTACCAACATAAGATAAATAAGAGTCCCCAGTTATTTGTTTAAATGGTGGAATGAATCAAATTGTGCACAGTCAAATGGGTCATCTCCCACCTGGAGCTATGATCTTAATGTCTTGTAACACGTTTTATTTCTATTTGAGTTAACAATGAGGTAATTACAAAAGACAGCCTGCTATAAGTGAAATGTTATTTAGAACTTAATATTTTCTAATGAGTTGAAGGGAAACATTGGAACTGTTGCATTTTACAAAGACAGTATGACAACTGTAAATCTGATCCAACACCTGCCTGTTTAATATCTATGCTCTAAATGAATACTAAATCAATAAGTAGTGAACTATCATATGTTGAAGTCTGTGCTTTACTACAGCCCAATTGCCAATATTATCTCACATAATATTAAAATGTGATTTACAAGTGCTGCATCTGATCATGGCCTTAAAAATCTTCAGTGTACGAGACATGAAACAAAATTTGTTCTTTACTGAATTATGTACACAGTTCCTCAAGAGGTCAAACATTAAAGTTAACTGGCAAAGCAACCTTTATGAATTATGCACATTAGTTGAATATTGACACAGAAGTACCACGTTAATGTACATTAAAACAGACTCTGTGCTTTGTATGGAACCCTACTGTGTGTTAGTGGATGCTTGTTACTGGATATGCACAATTATTTTAAATCAAATATATTTGATTTCAGACCAGTAGCTAAGTCTTTCACTGGGGACATCATCGTGCAAAAATGGTTTACTTCTAACCCTCAGACAGCCCTTTTTGGTATTGTTGCAGGACAAGATATTAAGTTGAAGGCATCTCATTTACATATTTTGGCCTTTAGCTCTCTTACAGCTAGGAGGACACTTTTGTTTAAATGGAAAGATGTTCTTCCTCCTACTCATGCTCAATGGTTATGCGATGTTATGTCATGTTTAGATTTAGAGAAGATTCGTTGTTCAATTTCTGATTCTCGTCAAGACTTTCAAACATTGTGGAGACCTTTTCTGAATTATTTTCAAAACCTTCAATTCATTGTTTAAACTCAGATGTTGGCTATTATTAATTTTTATTATATAAGAAGGTATTTACCTTCTTTTCTCCTTAATGAACAGCTTCGGTCTTGGTAGATTTTTTTTTCTTTTGTAATAAATTAGTATAGTTTAATATAACTATTGATTAACTTATATGAATACGGGGTAATGTAATTGTTATTATGAACAGATATAATGTAACTGGTGGTTTTTTTCAATATCTTTTCTGACATTTTATATACACTTGCATGTACTCTGTATTCTTCTATGTAGAAACTAATAAAAATATTGGAAAAGACACTATTTGTGGTGTCATTTCTTTCATGATTGAGCGCGAGTAATAAAAAAATTCTTTTGGGAGAAGAAAAACATAAAACCTTTCCAGTGACTGTTGAAAACAATTTCGATTGCCATCCACCAGTAAATAATCCCAATAAACCTATTTCCAATTCGCATCTCATGATCAGCAGACTGTACACTAAAATTAAAACATGTAATTCAGAGGTGCAAGATATCAAGCGATGAGGAGTAAGTAATGAAAATCATGAACTTTTGAGAGAAACGTTAAATGAAATGCACAAGACTATTTTTAAAATACGTCACAGAATCCTATGCAATAAATCAGAAACAATAACCTGCCACATTGCAAACTTCTTCCTTTTGGATTCAAGTAAACTACAAGGCAATCCACATTTGACGCTTCAAGAATTTTAAGCAAACTGACAAAGTTGACATCAACTAAATATTCAAACATTTGAAGAACTTCAATACTGAGAACAATGAATAATAAATAGCTGGTAAAGTACACAAAATAATAGAACTGGAGTAGTCATGGAAACAAGTGTTGATCAGTTCCAGTGGTTCTGGGCAATTGACTGAGAAAATGACAAAGGAACAGCTAATGAGGACACAAGGGATGCTGCAGATGCTGGAAATTCAGAGCAATACACACAAAACACTGGAGAAACTAAAGCACCTATGGAAATGAATAAGCATATAGCATTTTAGGCCTAGACCCTTCTTTAGGACTGGAAAGGAAGGGGTAAGATGCCAGAACAAAAAAGTAGGAGGAGGGGAAGGAGGACTTGCTAGAAGGTGACGGGTAAAGCCAGGTGGGTGGGAAAGGTAAAGAGCTGGATAGCTGGATCTGTTAGAAAAGTGGACCATGAGAGAAAGGGAAGAAGAAAGGACACCAGGGGGTGGGGAGGTGTGGGGAATAGAAGAAGGAAGAAGGGGCAGGAATTTTTTCTTTACTGTAAAGATAACTCATGCTTTGATGTTGGAGGCTAGCTATGTAGATGGAATTTGGAGTGTTGCTGCTCCACGCTGAGAGTGGCCTTGCTGTGGCAAAAGAGGGGGCCACAGACTGACATGTCAGAATAGGAATGGGGATAGGAATTAAAATGGTTGGCCACCGGGAAATTTCACTGTTGACGGATGGAGCAAGGGTGCTCGACAAAGTAGCCCCCCCACCCCACCCCGATTTCTGTCCGATCTCACCAATGTAGAGGAGGCTGCAACAGGAGCACTAGGTACAAAAGACAACCCCAACAGATTCTCAGGTGAAGTGTTACCTCATCTGGAAGGGCTGTTTGAAGCCTGAATGGAGGTGAAGAAGGAGGTAGATGGGCAAATGCAGCATTTCTATTGCTTGCAGGGATACGTACCCGGTGAGAGATGAGTGGAGAGGGACAAATGGACAAGGGAATCACAGATCTATGTGGAAAGTTGAGAATTAGAGGGAGATAAAGGATGGTTTGCTAGTAGGATCATATTGAAGATGGTGGAAGTAGTGGAGAATGATCTGTTGGATGTGGAGGGACATGGGTGGTAGGTGAGGACAAGAGAAACTCTATCCTTGTTAAGGCAGTGGCATGATGGATGAGTGCGGATGTCTGGGAAATGGAGGAGATGTAGATGAGGGCAGCAGCAATGGTGGAAGAAGGGAAACCCCATTCATTGAAGGAGGAGGACACCTCTGATGTTCTAGACAGGAAAGCCTCATCCTGGGAACAGATGTGGTGACAATAAAGGAACTGAGAAAAGGAAGTAGTATTTTCTGGGAGACAGGGTGAGAAGTGATACAGTCAAGATAACCATGGGAATCCATAGGTTTATAGAAGATGTCGGTGGACAGTTTGTCTCCAGAGATGGAGACAGAGGTAGGTGGATGTCAGAAAGGATCACGTGCATTTGAGGGCAGGGTGGAAGTTGGAGGAAAAGTTGATGAAATTGACAAGCTCAGCATGGGGCATGAAGCAGCACCAATGTAGTCGTCAATGTACTATAGAAAGGAAAGTGTTGGGGGAGCATTACCAGTGAAGCATTACCAGATAGTTATTAATGAATATGATATAGTTGGGATCACAGAAACATGGCTCCAGGGTGACCAAGGATGGGAGCTCAACATCCAGGGATATTCAATATTCAGGAGGGATAGACAGGAAAGAAAAGGAGGTGGGGTAGCATTGCTGGTTAGAGAGGAGATTAACGCAATAGAAAGGAAGGACATTAGCCTGGAGGATGTGGAATCGATATGGGTAGAGCTGCATAACACTAAGGGGCAGATAACGCTGGTGGGAGTTGTGTACAGGCCACCTAACAGTAGTAGTGAGGTTGGGGATGGCATTAAACAGGAAATTAGAAATGCGTGCAATAAAGGAACAGCAGCTATAATGGGTGACTTCAATCTACATATAGATCGGGTGAACCAAATTGGTAAGAGTGCTGAGGAAGAGGATTTCTTGGAATGTATGCAGGATGGTTTTCTGAACCAACATCTCGAGGAACCAACTAGAGAGCAGGCCATTCTAGATTGGGTATTGAGCAATGAGGAAGGGTTAGTTAGCAATCTTGTCGTGCGAGGCCCCTTGGGTAAGAGTGACCATAATATGGTGGAATTCTTCATTAAGATGGAGAGTGACATAGTTAATTCAGAAACAAAGGTTCTGAACTTAAAGAAGGGAAACTTTGAAGGTATGAGACGTGAATTAGCTAAGGTAGACTGGCAAATGATACTTCAAGGGTTGACGGTGGATATGCAATGGCAAGCATTTAAAGATCGCATGGATGAACTACAACAATTGTTCATCCCAGTTTGGCAAAAGAATAAACCAGGGAAGGTAGTGCACCCGTGGCTGACAAGGGAAATTAGGGATAGTATCAAGTCCAAAGAAGAAACATATAAATTAGCAAAAAAAAGCCGCACACCTGAGGACTGGGAGAAATTCAGAGACCAGCAGAGGAGGACAAAGGGCTTAATTAGGAAAGGGAAAAAAGATTATGAGAGAAAGCTGGCAGGGAACATAAAAACTGACTGTAAAAGCTTTTATAGATATGTGAAAAGAAAAAGATTGGTCAAGACAAATGTAGGTCCTTTACAGTCAGAAACAGGTGAATTGATCATAGGGAACAAAGACATGGCAGACCAATTGAATAACTACTTTGGTTCTGTCTTCACCAAGGAGGACATAACTAATCTTCCGGAAATAGTAAGGGACCGAGGGTCTAGTGAGATGGAGGAACTGAGGGAAATACATGTTAGTAGGGAAGTGGTGTTAGGTAAATTGAAGGGATTAAAGGCAGATAAATCCCCAGGGCCAGATGGTCTGCATCCCAGAGTGCTTAAGGAAGTAGCCCAAGAAATAGTGGATGCATTAGTGATAATTTTTCAAAACTCCTTCGATTCTGGATTAGTTCCTGAGGATTGGAGGGTGGCTAATGTAACCCCACTTTTTAAAAAAGGAGGGAGAGAGAAACCGGGGAATTATAGACCAGTTAGTCTGACAGCGGTGGTGGGGAAAATGCTAGAGTCGGTTATCAAAGATGTGATAACAGCACATTTGGAAAGAGGTGAAATCATCGGACAAAGTCAGCATGGATTTGTGAAAGGAAAATCATGTCTGACGAATCTTATAAAATTTTTTGAAGATGTCCTGTTCACCCTGTACACATCAGACTTCCAATATAACTCGGAGTCCTGCAGAAGTTCGCTGATGACACGGCCATAGTGGGGTGTGTCAGGAATGGACAGGAGGAGGAGTATAGGAAACTGATACAGGACTTTGTGATATGGTGCAACTCAAACTACCTGCGTCTCAATATCACCAAGACCAAGGAGATGGTGGTGGACTTTAGGAGATCTAGGCCTCATATGGAGCCAGTGATCATTAATGGAGAATGTGTGGAGCAGGTTAAGACCTACAAGTATCTGGGAGTACAGTTAGACGAGAAGCTAGACTGGACTGCCAACACAGATGCCTTGTGCAGGAAGGCACAGAGTCGACTGTACTTCCTTAGAAGGTTGGCGTCATTCAATGTCTGTAGTGAGATGCTGAAGATGTTCTATAGGTCAGTTGTGGAGAGCGCCCTCTTCTTTGTGGTGGCGTGTTGGGGAGGAAGCATTAAGAAGAGGGACGCCTCACGTCTTAATAAGCTGGTAAGGAAGGCGGGCTCTGTCGTGGGCGAAGTACTGGAGAGTTTAACATCGGTAGCTGAGCGAAGGGCGCTGAGTAGGCTACGGTCAATTATGGAAAACTCTGAACATCCTCTACATAGCACCATCCAGAGACAGAGAAGCAGTTTCAGCGACAGGTTACTATCGATGCAATGCTCCTCAGACAGGATGAAGAGGTCAATACTCCCCAATGCCATTAGGCTTTACAATTCAACCGCCAGGACTTAAGAACTTTTTAAAAGCTATTATTAATGCTTTTTGAGATAGTGATTTAGATGCATATCATATTTTTTACTGAGTTAAGTATTGTATGTAATTAGTTTTGATACAACAAGTGTATGGGACATTGGAAAAAAAAGTTGAATTTCCCCATGGGGATGAATAAAGTATCTATCTATCTATCTATCTAGTAGAGTGGATAGGGGAGAGCCAGTGGATGTGGTATATTTAGATTTTCAGAAGGCTTTTGACAAGGTCCCCTACAGGAGATTAGTGTGCAAACTTAAAGCACACGGTATTGGGGGTATGGTATTGATGTGGATAGAGAACTGGTTGGCAGACAGGAAGCAAAGAGTGGGAGTAAACGGGACCTTTTCAGATTGGCAGGCAGTGACTAGTGGGGTACCGCAAGGTTCAGTGCTGGGATCCCAGTTGTTTACAATATATATTAATGATTTAGACGAGGGAATTAAATGCAGCATCTCCAAGTTTGCGGATGACACGAAGCTGGGCGGCGGTGTTAGCTGTGAGGAGGATGCTAAGAGGATGCAGGGTGACTTGGATAGCTTAGGTGAGTGGGCAAATTCATGGCAGATGCAATTTAATGTGGATAAATGTGAGGTTATCCACTTTGGTTGCAAGAACAGGAAAACAGATTATTATCTGAACGGTGGCCGATTAGGAAAAGGGGAGATGCAACGAGACCTGGGTGTCATTGTACACCAGTCATTGAAGGTGGGCATGCAGGTACAGCAGGCGGTAAAAAAGGCAAATGGTATGTTGGCATTCATAGCAAAAGGATTTGAGTACAGGAGCAGGGAGGTTCTACTGCAGTTGTAGAGACCTTGGTGAGATCGCACCTAGAATATTGTGTGCAGTTTTGGTCCCCTAATCTGAGGAAAGACATTCTTGCCATAGAAGGAGTACAGAGAAGGTTCACCAGATTGATTCCTGGGATGACAGGACTTTCATATGAAGAAAGACTGGATCGACTAGGCTTATACTCACTGGAATTTAGAAGATTGAGGGGGGATCTTATTGAAACGTATAAAATTCTAAAGGGATTGGACAGGCTAGATGCAGGAAGATTGTTTCCAACGTTGGGGAAGTCCAGAACAAGGGGTCACAGTTTAAGGATAAAGGGGAAGCCTCTTAGGACCGAGATGAGGAAAAACTTCTTCACACAGAGAGTGGTGAATCTGTGGAATTCTCTGCCACAGGAAACAGTTGAGGCCGGTTCATTGGCTATATTTAAGAGGAAGTTAGATATGGCCCTTGTGGCTAAAGGGATCAGGGGGTATGGAGAGAAAGCAGGTACAGGGTTCTGAGTTGGATGATCAGCCATGATCATACTGAATGGAGGTGCAGGCTCGAAGGGCCGAATGGCCTACTCCTGCACCTATTTTCTATGTTTCTATGTTTCTATGCATGGAAAGTGGACTGTTCTATGTAGCTAATGAAAAGGCAGGCATAGGAATGAGGACATCAGTCAGTGTAGTCAATCAGTCTCTTGTTTGTAAAATTTTGCATTATTTTTATTTTCCTTTACTTGACTAAAAAGGTGGGAAAAATTAAGAGGCCATTAGTAACCTGAAGCCGTCAAAGGGACAAGTGTAAATTGTCTCAATCAAGTAGCCATGTACATTAGAATAGTATCAATCCAAACCTGTAGCTGGTCAAATGCAATGGGCTGGTTTGGCTGGGTTTACAATTCCAAACTACATTAAACAGAATAATAGATTCCTGCTGTACCAGTTAACTTTTAAAAAAAACTAATTGCAAGCAAAGATCTCAGGAGAAAATTTGAAGCAGAGGAACAAGAAAAAGGCTTTGCTAAGGATTCAACAGTAGCACAGTCCCAAATAATTCCATTTTACATCGTGCCTGAGGATAGCCCAGGTGCCTGTGTCCTGTAGCCGTGCTCTGCACAAATGACTTATCTTCACCCCTCATGCAAAATCCACGCAGTGGCACCCTCAGTGTTCCTCACCCTAATTAATCTACACTTCTGTCAAACCTGTCACATGAACTGTTAATCACGGGTCCTTAGTAATATGACTTTAAAGCCCTAAAGACCAGTTTGGAGCAGACAGCTGCACAGCTGAAGACCCAGCAAAGGTCGGTCGATCTCCCTTTCTCTCTCTTCTCAATGTGAGATATGCCAATATTCTTTTAACAAACTCAGAAACCTGACTGACAGCTTCTATTTTCCCACAACTCAAATTTGTCAAGTACAAATTGTTTGTTAAATACAAATTGCTTGTCCTTCAACTGAGCACCTTCACTTGAATCTTTGCTGTTTTGTGGACCTGCCCAACTCTCAATAATATTTCTACACGACCACTTGAATTCTAGAAGAACGTTTTAGTTAACTTGTTTTTTGGCAGGTTTCCCTCTCCCCGCCCTTTCAGTATATTATGTAATCCTCTGCACCTGCAAATGCTCCACAAACTGCTGACTGCCAAGAATCAACCGCATGATCTTGCTTCCATGACCACAGGGCCTGCAAATGGGAAAAAAAAGAAAACAACAATTTTAGTTTTATTACAGAACATTTGAAAGCCCTTGGGTTTGCTGAAATGATGAGAACTTATTTCACAAAGCGTGTAGCTATTTCTGTGCTTTTCATGATGTACACATGCAGCTTCCCAAGAAAAGATGTATTTTAACACACAGGCATCTTGAGAAAATAGTTGAGAAGTGCAAGTGTATCAATCAAAGGTCAAACTTAAAGATGCAGGAGGTGTGGCTAAAGACTTGTAACTGTTCCAGTGGACTATTTCCAATTGCAATTTGTTTTTGCAATATGCAGACATCTGTGAATCTTCAAAACATAATGGTACACAGTGGCTGCAGTAACATTGTTAAAGCATTAATTTTGTCCTCCTCCCATGAGTTACTTTTGAATCACATTCTCTATGATGATAATTATACTCAGTTTATGAGGAGATGCAAATAAAAAGAGGTCAGGGTATACTGTAGTTTGAATTGATGATTAGGCTTGGACTGCTTGTGGCTGGCAAACTGGATGAGGCAGTGGGCTGTTTAGGAGGGGGTGATTGTCTTATGACAGGCAGGATGCAGTCGGCTTGGTAAACTCAATTATGTAGTTTTAGGAGAAGATAAGAGAAGAGAGGGCAAAGGGAGGGTCGGTGTGAGGTGAACAGGAGAGACTGGGTGGCAAGGAAAGGGTTGCGCCAACATTGATTCTTAATTGCCAGCAATCAGTTACTGGACCCATCAGCAGTGGAATGGGAAATGAACAAAGCCCGGAGAACTATAAATTGTCAGGGCAACACATAAAAACATGTTGTCTTAAGATTTGAATGAACTTTGATGAATGGAAGGGAGAAAGAAAAATACCAAGGTTAGAAAGTAGCAGATCATGGGTGTGTTTGGACTGCACTGTAAATGGAGAGAAGATGGACGACCATCCAGAATGGTGAGAATAGTACACAGCATTCGTCAGATTCAAAGGTGACGATGTCTAAACCATTCTTACAGTATTGGCTTTTCAAGTATGGGATAGGAAGGTGAGTGGCTCAATACTCACAATTAACCCAGTGTACAGACAGAATTGAACAAATCTCTCTGACATAGACCACCAAACAACTGTGTGTGAACTATTGCTCAAAATGGTGACCTGAAATTGTAAGAACTATTACTGAGCAATTCAAAATATAAATCTTAAGAGATATTTACTGATTCATTTTCAAGAGATGATATGCATGTGTTAAGGTACTAATGACATTTCCTTGCTGTGGCATTTAGAAATTCAATGTGATGTGCCACTTAAATGAACATATGATTGAACAGGTTGACCATATTACCCGAAATATACATTCATGTACACATTAAATTCCCTTCATGCGGAACAGAAAAGTAAAAGAGAAACTTCCTCACTATACCTAAAAATAAATTAAGTATTACCTGAGAAAGAAACTATATCAACTATATGAATCAATCCATTCTTCCTTTCCCAACAAGATTTAGAGTGTGTCGCTTCATATTAAATGAAACACAAGAGAAATAACTTCACATAAAAATTGAACACATGTGTTTGCAAGAAAGCTTCTGCCAAATAAACCCTTCAATGGATGTTGTATGTGGACAACAAAGTCATACATTGCTATTAATCCAGTCTGCCATTGCACACAGTAAGGCTGTAAGCATAGCTATAAATCAGGGCCAATGCTGGTATGGGTGATTACTGTGTAGGCATTCGATATAATGAGAGTGCTGCTCTCGCAATGCTAATGTCAATACATTAGTAGGAATGTTGTAATAAACATTTTGAAAGAACATCAAAAAGGATTCTCACTAACTCCAGGGCCATTGGCAAGAATAAGTAGTGTGGGTCTCCAAAAGGATCAGCCACGATTCTACTGAAAGGTGCAGCAGGAGATAATTAGTCTAATCCTGCTTATATTTCTTATGTTTTCTCCCCATGCCAGAAGGGAGTACCTTCATACACTTTGGAGACTGTGCTTTAAAACTGAACAGGTGTTTTAGGGGTATCCCATTCCATAAACCATGCTCTGACTGGGTGGCAGTATCACTTTAGCTCTGTGCCAAAAATAATGTGTGGTTGTACTGAGGCCCACAATGAAGTGCAGGAACAGCATGAAATAATTAGTTTTTTTTTTATAAAGGGTGCTGCCTTTCTCACAATATGCTGTCTCCCGAAGATGATATGCCAAACGCCATCTTCTGAGGCAGGCTGGAGCTATGAGTCAATGTCATATGTATTCCATTAAGTGCCGGATTGAACAGAAGACTTTGTTTTCCCTACTTCAAAGCTTCTTGATGCGGAGTCATTTTTGTCCCCTGTTCTTCCTTTAATGAATAACAAATTACAAATAGATCCATACAACCAGGTGCCTTCCACTTTAGTTTCTCCCTCATTTTGCTTGAAGGTATTACACTGTAGGAAGCTGATGCTTCATTTCACAAAGGGTGGTTTGCATCTACAATGCCATCAAATATGGCTAAGCTTGTTAAGCTTAGTCTGTGAACACTCAGAGTGGAAAGGATCAAATCTAAGTCCACTGAAGTTTCAATACATGTCTGAATCCTTGGAGAATTCAGTCTCTTTGTGTGGCCCAAACAGCAATTAATTCTGAGATTGTCACTGTGATATCCACAAGAATAACTACACAAAGAAACTTTGTTGTTGCAATCAACATGAAGAAACTGGAAACTGAACACTTCTATTACTCTCCAAACTTTATGCTTCTGCTATTTTTTTAAGTTAGCGACTGCATTACTGCAAATGCTACATATGGGAAATGCTTTTTGTTCTTCTAAACCTTTATTTCTAAAGTTCAATTTCAGGCATTTTGCTTTAGGTATAAAGCCTACACCTCATTACCAAGTGAATATACTGTAAATAAAGCAGCATCTTCACTTGAGGAAGTGCAACAACGTAGACTTTCAGATACTGACTGTAACGCCAAGATTATGGGAGACTTGGAGGAACTTGGCTCATCAGGGGAACACAACAGTAGTCAAAATCAGGGCACTATGGGTGTCTGCTGCACAGGAAGGCAGGAAAGAATGGCAAAGCTATCGCAGTAGGGGATATAAACTAACAAAAGTTATAATCTCAGAATTACTACATGTGCCACATACTGGGCAGAGTAGGAATAACAGCATAGTTACCATCTGTAAATTTGCTGCTGACAAGCATTGTTGGTAGAATCTCAGGTGGTGACGAGAGGGCATACAGGAGTGACATATACTAACTAGTGGAGTGGTGTTGCAGCAACAAACTGGCGCTCAATGTCAGTAAGACGAAAGAGCTGATTGTGGACTTCTGGAAGGGTAGAATGAAGGAACACATACCAATCCTCATAGAGGGATCAGAAGCGAAGAGAGTGAGCAGTTTCAAGTTCCTGGGTGTCAAGATCTCTGGCGATCTAGCCTGGTCCCAACATATCGATGCAGTTATAAAGAAGGCAAGACAGTGGCTATACTTCATTAGGAGTTTGAAGAGCTTTTGTGTCAACAAATACACTAAAAAAACTTCTATCAATATACCATGAAAAGCATTCTGACAGGATGCATCACTGTCTGGTATGGGGGGGGGGGGGAGGGGAGAGATGTGGCGGCTACTGCACAGGACTGAAAGAAGCTGCAGAGGGTTGTAAATTTAGTCAGCTCCATCTTGGGTACTAGTCTACAAAGTACCCAAGACATATTCAAGGAGCAGTGTCTCAGAAAGGCATTGTCCATTATTAAGGACCTTCAGCACCCAGGACATGCCCTTTTCTCACTGTGTTACCATCAGGTAGGAGGTACAGAAGCCTGAAGGCACACACTCAGCGATTCAGGAACAGCTTCTTCCCCTCTGGCCAACCAATTCCTAAATGGACATTGAACCCTTGGACACTACCTTACTTTTAAAAAATATATAGTATATGCTTTTTGCACAATTTAAAATATATTCAATACATGTATATTGTAATGATTTACTTATATTATTATTATTTTATTTTATGATTTTTTTCTTGTATTGCATTGAACTGCTGCTGCTAAATTAACAAATTTCATGTCACATGCTGGTGATAATAAACCTGATTCTGAATACATATGTGGCCTGAGCAATAATGCAGGAGAGGGTGTTTCAGATTCTTGGAGCTTTGGAGGTGGGACCAGTACAAACTAGATGTTTTATGCCTGAGCAGGACTGGGATCAATATCTTTAGAGAACTGTTTGCTCATGCTCTTGGGGAGGGTTTAACCTAATTTAGAGAGAGGAAGAAATCCAGACTGAAAGAAAGAAGGAAGCAATACAGAGACCAAAGCAAAAGTTAGAAAAATAAAAGTCAGAGTGGAGTACAGAAAAGTCAAAAACAAAAGACACAGAAGTTACTAGATTCTAAAAGGACAATAAGAGTTAGAGGACTTTATCTGAATGTTCATAGTATTTGAAAAAATGTCAGAGAACTTGTGGCACAAATGAGTACAAATGAATATGATTTAGTGGCCATTACAGAAATGTGGTTGCAGGGTTGAGATGACTGGGAATTAAATATCCAAGAGTATCAGGTCATATGGAAGAATAGGAAGGAAGGTAAGAGAGGTAGGGGAGCAGTCTTAATTAAGGATGAAATCAGAGATCAGGGTGATAGAAAGAGACAATATAAGATCGAAAGAGCAGTATGCTGAGTCCATCTGGGTAGAGATTAGGAATAGTAAAGGAAAAATAAAACACTTGTGGGAGTTGTCTATAGGTCACTGAGTAATCACATTGCAGTGGCAAAGGCATTAAACCAGGAAATATCTAATGCATGTATGAATGGAAAGGCATTTGTCACGAGGGACTTGACCTTGCACATTGATTAGATGAATCAAGTTGGCCAAAGCAGTCTTGAGGAGGACTTCATGGAATGCATCCATGATAGCTTTCCTGAAAATCTACAAGGAAAATAACAGGGAAAAAAGCTATCTTACATCTGGTCCGGTGCAATGAGACCTGTAAGATTAATGATCTTGTTGTTAGGGATCATCTTAAAAAGAGTGATCACTGTGTGACTGAATTACTCTTATGAATGAAGGGTGCAACAGTTCAACTTAAAATGAGTGCATTATACTTAAACAAGGGAGATGATAATGGAATGTGGGAGGAGATGGCTAGCATAGACTGGGAACACAGGCTATATGGTGGGACTGTTGAGAAACAGCAGAAGACTTTCAAAGAGATTTTAATGGTGTTCAACAAAAGTATATTCCAGGCATACTGCTGAGTAGTGGGAAATTTGGAAGCTTGTCTTTAAAAGACAACCAAAGAACCACTAAGGAAGCAATAAGGTAAGACAGACTAGGAAATTAAAGTAGCACAAAATATAAAACAGATAGCCAAAGATTTCATAATTATATAAAGCAGAAAAGGGTGGCTAAAGTGAACCTTACAAGATGAGAAGTAGAAATAATATTGGATAATGAGGGAATAGCCGAGCCCTGGGGGACACATCTAACATGCCAAAAGAGATGTTATGGATGTGATGGAAAGTAAGGATCTCAATACAACTGCTGTCACTAAAGAGGTAATGATGAGTTAACTAGTGGGCCTAAAGGTAGACAAGTCCTCTAGTCCTGATAGTATGCATCCCAAGGTACTGAAAGAAAAGGTGTAAGCTTTAGCAAATGCATTTGTGATAATATACCAAAAATCCTCTGTACTCTGGGCAAGTCCCAGCAGATTGAAAGACAGTGAATGTCATAGCACTGTTTAAAAAAATGCTGTAGGCAAAAAACAGGTCAGTTATAGGCCTGCTTCATGTCTGTAGTTGGGAAAATGCTTAATGTCATTAAGGAAAAAATAGAAAGACATCAGGATAAAGGCGGTTCAATCAGGCAGACACAACATAGATTAATTAAGGACAAATCCTGGTTGACAAACTTACAGGAGTTCCTCGAGGTTACAATGAGCGCTCTCATTAGAGAGAAACTGCTGGATGTCATACACTTGGATTTCCAGTAGATGCTCAATAAAATGCCAAATATAATACTTATCCATAAAGATAAGGATAGATGGGGTTGGGGATAATGTATTATCATTGTTAGAGGATTGGTTAACTAATAAAAAAAAGAGTTGGTTTAAATGGGTGTGTCACTGGTTGGCAGTGGTGATTGGAGTACTGCAGTGGTTGGAGCAGGGTCCACAACTGTTCACAATATTGATGATTTAGAAGAAGGGAATGTGCTAGTGCACCTACATTCACTAATGATACTAAATTGAGTGGAAAAGCAAATTATGCAGAGAATGCAGATTGCCTTCACAGAGATATAGGTCGGTAAAGTGAGTGGACAAGTAGCTGCCAGATGTTGGTAAATGTGATGTTTTCCACTTCGGATGGAAAAATAAATGACCAGATGTTTATTTAAATAGTGAAAGATTGCAGCACACTGTTCTGCAGGTTAACTTGCGAGTGCTTGTGTATGAATCATGGAAATTTGGTTTGCAAGTGCAACAGTTTATATAAAAGGCAAATGAGATGCTGGACTTCAATGCTAGAAGGATTGAATTTAAGAGCAGGGAGATTATGCTGCAACTGTAGAGTCTACTGGTGAGGCTGCACCTGGCGTAGCACTTGCAGTTCTACTCTCCGTACTTGAGGGCAGATAATCTGGCTTTGGTTGATTTCAAAGATGAGGGCGTAAGCCAATGAAGAGAGATTGAGTCGCTTGGGACTATATTAACCAGAGTTCAGAAGAATGAGAGGGAATCTTCAAAGTTCAACTTTAAAGTTAAATATAAATTTGTTATTAAAGTATATATATGTCACCATATACAACCCTGCGATTCATTTCCTTATGGGCACACTCAATAAATCCATAATAGAATAGACCATAATAAAATTAATGAAAGACTGCACCAACTTGGACATTAAACTAGTATGCAAAAGTCAACAATGTGCAAAAACTACTGAAAGAAATAATAATAAATAAATAAATAAATATTGACAATGTGAGATGAGGAGTCCTTGAAATTGAGTCCAAAGGTTGTGGGAACATTTCAATGATGGGGCAAGTGAAGTTATCTCAAACTGATAATTGAGGGGTAATAACTGTTTCTGAACCTGGTGGTGTGAGTCCTGAGGCTCCTGTTTCTTCTTCCTGATGGTAGCTCAGCCTGGGTGGTGGGGGTTCCTGATGATGGATGCTGCTTCCCTACGACAACGCTTTGTATACTTGCGCTCAATCATGGGGAGGGTTTTACCCATTGATGGACTGGGTTTAATACTTATTCCCAAACCCCATGCATCTTACAGAAACATATACAATTATGAAAGGGATACATAAGGCAGGAAAGTTGTTTCCATGGGTATGTGAGACTAGATCTAGGGAACATTGGCTCAAGATGCAAGGAAATAGATTTAGGACAGACAGAAGATGAAACTGCATTTTCCAGAGAGCAGTGAATCCATAGATTTCTCTGCCCAGGGAAGAGTAACGGCTATCTCATTAGATATACAGGAATTACGACACTGTTGGATAAAATTTTGAATCGCAATGGAACTAAGGGTTATGGGGAAAAGATAAACAGATAAAGCTGAGCCCATGACCACATAGGCCATGATCTTATTGAGTGGCGAAGCATGTACAACAGGCCAGATGGCCTGCTCTTGCTCTTATTTCTTATGTTCTTAAAATGACAGAAAATCACCTTAGTCATGGTGAGACTCACTATGACAGGCTCTGGTTGTGGTGAATGGTCTTGATGCTCTGATCAAGTGAGGTTCTTATGAAGAATGGGTGTCAGCATGGAATACTTGGGTAAATTTGCTGCATATTCATGTATTTTTAAAGGAAAATCATCTTCAGTTTTTAATATTTGCTTATAACATTCACAGTAATGGCAGCAAGGTCATATTTAATGTGCATTGCCACTTACCACAAGAGCAGGTGATGAGAACTAAAAAGAATCGGAACATGCTCACCATTAAGGGGAGGGGTATGATTGAGGTATATAAAATTACGAGGCAGAGTAGACTGCAAGAAATGTTTCTCCATTTCAGTGCTTCAAGTCTAGAGGAAACAGGCTGAAGTCTGGGCAAAGTGATTTACGTAGGATACGAGGGTGACCGTCAGCCAGACAATGGCAAGTAACTGAAATGTACTGCCTGAGAGAGTGGTCGAAACTAGGCCACTGACAGCATTTAAGAAGTGTCTAAATGAGAGCTTAAGTTGTTTAAGCATAGTGGCTGTGGATCAAATGCTGGGAGATGGGATTAATGTGGAAGGAAGCTCACTGGTTTGTGTGGGCAAGTTGGACCAAATGGCCTGTTTCCATGCTATTCAATTCTAGGATAATATGAATTAAGTTCTACTCAAATTTCCGTTCCAGCTCAGTCCCAACTTGTCTATGCTTTTGGCAGCAACATTTTGCTTTTGTGTTACAGTGCCAAGGCATATTGATTCACAATACAAAAATGTTAACCAACCTTCAGAAACTCCCACAAGGGAAACTGAACCAGAGCAAAGGGAATCTGAAACAGGAAAACAAACTGATCAGAACAAATTCCTATAAAAGAGAGCTGCTAGTGACCACTATTTAAGGTTTTCATTTTAGAAATAAAGTCATGCACAAAACGTGTTAGCCAATCTCCTGTAACATTGGATACATGAACAAAGATCATGAAATAGGATACAATAGCACAGTAGATCTTGTTAGTAAAATTCAGAATACATTTTGCTACTATGATTGTGATTATTTCATATTTAATTTTTTTATTCTTCTGAACAATGAATTAGTCTTGGCTAATCATCCACTCAGAAAAAAGCTTGCTTCAATGCTTTTTAAAACACCTTAATGTTGAATGTCATAGATTATCTTTTCACCAGTAGTGTTATGGTATGCAATGGAAATAAACACCATTTACAAAGTACAAAGTATGACATAATATAACAAATAGCTTGCTATGCAATTAAAATACTAATTCAATTTCAGGGCCATGCTACCATTCATAAACCATGCAAGTGCATGTCATTTCAATCCCTTGACTGAATTACTTGTAACTTGCTAGTTCTCACATGATACTTCATTCTGTCATATAATACACTGGTTTTGTGATTACTAAAATTTCCAATCACACCATGTAAATTATTTAAAAAGCTTTTAATATTATTGCGCCTATAGTGTACGCAGGAACAAGGAGACAACACCAATCCCCCATGGTTTAATAGCAAGCAACTAATCATAGAAGTTCTGTTATTGTTTTTTCGGAACACAACTGGGGAGCTTAAGACACAAGAGGAAAAGAAGAGAACTCTTTACACCAGTTTCCCTTAAGCTAGTTAAAACTGTAGCCAACCTGCTGTCATGATTAATAGGAGAGGGGGTTCTACTTTGATATTCAAGCAAAAGCGTGCTTGACAAACAACTGCCACAACACATCTGTTATCAGTGTAGACAGGAAACGGGAGCAAGAAGAAATCAATATCATTCCTGTACGTCAAGCTGAAAAAATAAAATCCGAGAATGTTTGTCATCTTTGACAAAAGGCATTTTCTCCAACAGATATTTCGACGCCTTACAGAAAAAAAAGGTCAGCCTCAACATATTTTGCCAAATTCTTGAAATTCAAAGGTGCTTGGCATAAGCCATTTTACTGTTGGGTGCATCAAGGCAAGTGTATAAAAATCCAATTTGTGTAACGCAAGGATATATTTCTGAAATCAAGTAGCCTGTGACCTTGAAACAGCTTGATTGTTGGTGGTAAATAGGTCATTTCTACTTAGTTCAGAAACCTGTCAACAGCAATGTTCTAGTTTGTTTTTGTCCTAAATTGGTACAAAAAATGTTGTATAACTGACAGCTTGATTTGAATTGATTTCCTGCCTTGAAGCTTTTGACTCATGGAAACCAACAAAGATAAATGGAATATATTTCTTATTATTACAAAGTATTAAAGAAATTGGACGGAAAAATGGCATATCTAAAGGGCACCTTTGACAGAAGTGAGTGGAATGCAAAAACTGTTAAGGCAAGTAGTAATAAGTACTACTTATTAAGATGATGCAGTAAATATCCTGTGGGCCAAGCAGTATCTGTGAAGACAACTAGTATTTCACTGATCTGTCATCTTAAAAATTGAACAGTTTTCAGCTTTGCAATTGCCCATCGGGGCCATAAACGCAGAAGATAAACCCAGATTTTTCCACAAATAGGAGTGAGGTGGAGCAAGGTGATTTATTAAGCAGCTTCAGAAATCCAATGTTAAGTGATGCTAATTAGGAACAACAAAACTAGGTCTCCCATGTCATAGAGTGACAGGGTCAGAGAACTATATATCGCAGACATTGATCCTTTGCAATGATATCCATGCTGTCCTTTTTAGAATTACAACCAAGTTTATTATCACTGACTTGTATGTCTTGAAATTCCTTACTTTGAGGCAGCAGTAAAATACAAAGACATAAAATGATTATAAAATACAAAATAAATAGTGCAAAAAGGAATAATGAGGTAATCTTCATAGACAGTCCAGAAATCTGAAGCAAGTAGTTGGCAATGCAATTAAGATATTGATTCAATCTCAGGGGTATGCTACTATTCGTAGACTATTCAAGCATTTGAATTACTTGTACCTCACTACAAGTTCTCATTTGATACCTCATTTAGTCATGCATAACACTGGTTGAGTGATTGCTGAAACTTCCAAACACACCATGTAAATAATGAAAAAGCTTTATTTGTTCAATACTATTGTTGTTCTAGTGTATACGACTTCCAGTAATTGCCCACCCCCACTTCACCATTCCTCACCGTCTTTTCCCTCTCTCACCTTTTCTTCTTACCTGCCCATCGCCTCGCTCTGGTGCTCCTCCCCTCTTTTCTTTCTTCCATGGCCCTCTGTTCTCTCCTATTAGACTCCCCCTTCTACAGCCCTGTATCTCTTTCACCAATCAACTTCCCAGCTCTTTACTTCACACCTCCCCCTTCTGGTTTCACCTATCACCTTGTGTTTCTCTCTCCCCTCCCCGCACCTTCTTACTCTGACTTCTCATCTTTTTTTCTCCAGTCAGGCCGAAGGGTCTCAGCCTGAAACATTGACTATATTTTTTTCCATAGATGCTGCCTGGCCTGCTGAGATCCTCCAACATTTTGTGTGTGTTGCTAATGCTTTAGATGTAACATTAACCCTATCAAGAATGTTTTATTTATTAGTTTAATTAAACATATTCCATTAATAAGCTTTAACATTCTCACTGTATTTTTAAAAAAGCAGCTTTTCTAAAATTCAATCTTAAAATCATTCTGTTTCACAAAGAGGTCACGTAAAATTGAATGGCATGAGGTAGAACTGTGTACCTTCAGCACAGAAACAGACCATTCATGCGACCAGGCTGGTATTTTGATTTTGAATATACTTGGTGCTGCTTGGCCATATTCCTCTGCTCATTGTATCAGGATTGGTTCTCTGGCTTGATGATAGTGGTAGAGTGCGCCATGAGGAGAAGGACTGGTTGAGATCTAATATTTCAATACTGGATCCCCAGTTTTGCTAATGATATCATCAAGGACGAATACATGTCTGCAAGCACCATGTTGGTTCATTCACTACCTGCCACAGGTTCAGCTGGCAATTAAATCCTATAGAATATGGTCGCTGCTAGGGCCACTGAGCCAGTCTCAGTGAAGAACACTGACATAGTACATTCACAGTAAATTACAAGTGTGTGGAAGAAAAAGGGATGAATTTGTGATAAATTTAACAGTGCTTACAATAATCTGAAAGGCCCCAAGGTGCTTCAGAGGAATATCGAAGTTTCATAAGGCAAGAAAAAAAATTGTGAATGACGAAAGAATAAACAGAAAATGATGTACATATGCTGTAGAGCAGGTTCTACCAGTGGAGAATGAAACAATGCTAATGTGGCAGCTTGATCAGTTCCGATGACATACCATCAAACTGAAATTTAACGCTCCCCTCACTGTAGATGCTGCCTACTCTAAACGTGTTAGCTTCAGTCTCCATAACAGGGGACAGTATGCAAGAGACTTATGAAACCAAATCTTGGAGGTCATCATCAGGAAAGGACTGAACACACTTCGTTATCAAACGTTTTTATGATTAGGATACATATAGCAAAGTTGCTTCCAGACACTATAACTAAGAATCTTAAATAAGATTGTCACTAATAGATCCAAAAGGGATTTAACCCATCTAGGGAGGAAGCAAATGAAGGAAATGTAACAGGGAAAGTTAGATAAATACAAAAGGATAAATGAAATATATGAATATATTGATGGAATTAAATGAAGAGGGTAAAAGAAAGGGAAGAAAATACCTTTCATGATTTGTTCAGTTTGCCTCTGTGCTGCCAAAATACTCTGCATAGAGTAGAAGTTTTGTACGCAGCCCACAGAGCGTCACCGTGGTTCACCGGTGCCATCTTGAAACTAATCAATAAGCTTCAAGTCCTTGGCCTCAGTACATCTTTGTGCAATTGGATTCTCAATTTTCTGAAATGCAGACCCTAGTCAGTTTGAACTGGCAACATCATCTCATCCATAATCAGCATCAGCACAGGAGCACCACAAAGTTGTGTGCTTAAGCACAGATCCAATGCCATTTTTCAGTTTGCTAATGACACCATTGTCATCGACTGAATCAAAGTTGGTGACGAATCAGAATGAGGATAAGAATCAGGTTTAATATCACCTGCATGTGTCGTGAAATTTGTTAATTTAGCGGCAGCAGTACAATATGTGAAAATGTAGGAAAAAATAAGTAAATCAATTATAGTTAGTATCTATATGCATACTTAATGGTTAAATTAAAAATAGTTTAAAAATAGAAATAATAAAAGTGAGGTAGAGTTCATGGGTCCATTTAGGAATTAGATGGCAGAGCAGAAGAAGCTGTTCCTGAATCGCTGCATGTGTGCCTTCAGCCTGCTGTACCCCACTCCTGACAGCAACAATGAGAAGAGGGCATGTCCTGGGTGATGGGGGTCCTTAACGATAGATGCCACCTTTCTGAGACATCACTCCTCGAAGATGTCTTGGATACTATGGAGGCTAGTACCCAAGATGCAGCTGACTAATTTTACAACTTTTGGTATCTTCTTTCGATCTTGTGCAGAAGCCCCCTTACTCTCCTCATACCAGACAGTGACACAGCCTGTCAGAATGCTCTCCATGACACATCTGTACAAGATTTTGAGTGTTTTAGGTGACAAACTAAATCTCCTCAAACTCCTAATGAAGTAGAGCCGCTGTATTGCCTTCTTTAAAGCTGCAGGTTAGGACCACGTTAGATCCTCAGAGATCTTGACACCCAGGAATTTGAAACTGCTCACTCTCTCCACTTCTGATCCCTCTAGAAGGATTAGTTCATGATCCCTCATCCTACCCTTTCTGAAGTCTACAATAAGCTCTTTGGTCTTACTGACATTGAGTGCAAGTTTGCTGTTGTGACACCACTCAACTAGTTGGCATATCTCACTCACGTACACCCTCTCATCTTCATCTGAGATTCCACCAACAACGTTTGTATCATCAGCAAATTTATAGGTGGTATTTGAGCTATGCCTAGGCACACAGTCATGGGTATAGAGAGAGTAAAGCAATGGGCTAAGTACACATCCCTGAGGTGTGCCAGTGTTGATCATCAGAGAGGAGGAGCTATTAATACAAATTTGCACAGATTGTGGTCTTCCAGTTAGGAAGCTGAGGATCCAATTTCAGAGAAAAGTAAAGAGAACCAGGTTCCGTAGCTTATCGATCAGACTGCAGGAATAATACTGTTAAACTCTGAGTTATAGTCAATGAACAGCATACTGATATAGGTGTCCAGGTGATCTAAGGCCGTGTGAAGAGCCATTGAGATTGCATCTGATGTTGATCTATTGTGGCGACAGGCAACTTGCAGTGGGTCCTGGGCCTTGCTGAGGCAGGTGTTGATTCTGGCCATGACCAACTCCTCAAATCGGCATATAAGGAGGAGACTGAAAATCTGGCTGAGTGATGACACAATAACAACCTCTTATTCAATGTCAGCAAGACCAAGGGGGTGATTACTGACTTCAGGAGGAGGAAACCAGAAGTCGATGAGCCAGTTCTTGTCAGTGGATCAAAGGTGAAGGGGGGGGGGGGGAACACCTTTAAATTCCTCCATGTTATTATTTCAGAGGACCTGTCCTAGTAAGTAAGTGCAATTACGAAGAAAGTACAGCAGCACCTCTACTTCCTTAGAAGTGTGTGAAGATTCAACATGACATCTAATACTTTGACAAACTTCTATGGATGTTTTGTGTTGAGTTTATTAACTGATTGCATTGCAGCCTGGCATGGAAACACCAATCCCTTGAATGGAAAATCCTCCAAAAAGCAGTGGATACAGCTGAGTCCATCAAAGGTAAAATCCTCTTCTCTATTGAGCACATCTAAACAGTGTGTTGTTGCAGGAAAGCATCAGAGACCCCCAACACCTAGGTCATGCTCTCTTCACTTTGCTGCCATCACAAATGTGGTTTAGGACCCTCAGGACTCACACCAGTAGGTTCAGGAACAGTTATTACCCCTCAACCATCAGGCTCTTGAAACAAAGGGGATAACTTTGCTCAATTTCACTTGCTCCATCATTGACTGTCCCAACAACCTCTGGACTCACTTTCAAGGACTCTTCACTTCAGGTTCTCAATATTTTGAATTTGTGCAGTTTGTTGTCTTTTCCACATTGGTTGTTTGTCTGTCCTGTTGGATGTGGTCTTTCATTGATTTTAGTATGGTTCTTGGATTTACTGAATAGACCAACACAAAAATGAATCTTAGGGTTGTATATTGTGACATATATGTACTTTGAACATGGCAACAGCAGGCCAGTAGGATTATCTGAGTCAGATTAAGAGAGAAGCTGCAGCTATGGACAAAGGAAAGAGGCATGATAAAGACAGTGAGCTGGAATTTAAAAAAATCACTTGTTTGACCTACAATACTATAACAGAAAGATTGATTTTCAAAATGTTTTAATTTCCTTTTCCAAAAAATGGCATCAAATGTTCAATGCAAATCATATCACTGTGTACCACAAAGGGACGGCTCAAATGCATATCCAGGGCATTTTGTCCCTGCTCCATGAAGAAAATCTAATACCACACCTGAACTTGTTTAAGAACTCATTGTCAAAAGGAATTTGAAGGATCCTTTTTACAGTGATATGTTCAAAAAAACTGAACTAGCAGATTAAATTTTACAAAAAATTGGAAGCTCTGTTATCTATTAAGATAACATTGCAGTATCACACTAAGTCAGTAAATACCTTGATCAACATACTTAGTCCGATTAGACATCTAGGTTCTTGAGGTAATCCTCTGTGGTTACAATGCACCTGGTTCTATTTTGACAGAACTACTTTTACAGTCATACAGGAAACAAGGATCTTTTACATTTTTGTTCTAAAGCCACTAAATAAATGACTGCCCTAACTGCTGCTGATGAATTATAAAGCAGCGCAAATCAGAGCAATCGTCTGTATTTGAGCTTGCTAGTGTAAATTTAATGCTACCTGTATGATTTCAACAGTATGGTTCAAAAGTAGATTGACTGCTTGTGCAGACAAACTTAGGTTTTCATTCTTCACGCCAGACGCAGCTGTGCAAAGAAAGAATCACGTGGATCTGCTCATCTGATGTCTTTAATTATGAGAACAAAATAGCTCCCACCAGACACCATTTTCTTTATCTATCAAAAGGAAAAGCAGATTTCTTTTATAGAGTACAAACCACTGGGATTACTGCTCTCAAGCTGGTACTCAGAAGCGCACAAAAATTGTGCAGAGTCAATCATCAAGCAATTCTTTTCTATGCAGCTTCTGGTTTAGATCAAATATTTAAGGTCTGGGAAATATTGGCACAGATCTTTATCTTAGCACCATGTGGCTCTATGTTTGGCTACAGCTGGTATGGTACAAATATCTAAACCTTATAATGACGTGAAGAAAATCTGTGTATACTTAGAGCATTTCTGTCAAATTCCACAATTTCTCGGGGGAATCTAACTTACTTATTTTTTTTAAATACACACTTCTGAAGTAACTTTGACATTCTTAAAAATAAGAAAATGTAAACTATGTTACATGAAACAAGTTAATTTTGAAATAATCTAAGGAAAATTACAATCAGATCATTAGAAGTACTCATAGTAAAACCAGCACATCAATGAACCTTTAACACTTGAATGGGTACAAAAGTGTGAATACATTAATTCAGAGGTAGCTTTCTGAAATGAGCAACAGTTCCCCCTTCCAGCATTAAACTGGATAATGGCAAACGCATCATTAACATCTGCTACATCAAAGATTGGTCAAAGCCTTAGGTATGCAGAAAACAGTTATTGCACATTTAGTAGTTTATTTCCAACTAACATTCCAGATTTATATTATTGACAGTGAAGAATGTCATTACACAGTCCTGCATGGGATGTTAGTTAGGAAGATTCAGTGTCTAGGTATACATGGTAAATTGAATTATACATTGGCTCAATGGGGAAAAGCCAGAGAGTGATAGTGGAGGATCCTGAGTAGAGGTCTGTGAATAGTGGTGTGCCACAGGGATCAGTGCTGGGTCCATTGTTATTTGTCATCTATATCAATGATCTGGATGATAATGTAGTATACTGGATCAGCAAATTTGCTGATGACACAAAGATTGGAGGTGTAGTGGACAGTGAGGAAGGTTTTCAAAGTTTGCAGAGGGATTTGGACCAGCTGGAAAAATGGGCTGACAAATGGCAGATGGAGTTTAATGCAGACAAGTGTGAGGTATTGCACTTTGGAAGCACAGACCAAGGTAGAACATACAAGGTAAATGGAAGGACACTGAGGAGTGCAGTAGAACAGAGGGATCTGGGAGTACAGATACATAATTCCCTAAAAGTGGTGTCACAGGTAGATAGGGTCGTAAAGAGAGCTTTTGGCACATTGGCCTTTATAAATCAAAATACTGAGTATAAGAGTTGGAATGTTATGGTGAGGTTCTGTAAGACATTGGTGAGGCTGCATTTGGAGTATTGTGTGCAGTTTTGGTCACCTAATTACAGGAAGGATATTAATAAGGTTGAAAGAGTGCAGAGAAGGTTTACAAGGATGTTGCTGGGACTTGAGAAACTGAGTGACAGAGAAAGGTTGAATAGGTTAGGACTTTATTCCCTGGAGTGTAGAAGAACGAGGGGAGACTTGACAGAGGTATATAAAATTATGATGGGTATAGATAGAGTAAATGCAAGCAGGCTTTTTCCACTGAGGCTAGGGGAGAAAAAAACCAGAGGACATGGGTTGAGGGTGAAGGGGGAAAAGTTTAAAGGGAACATTAGGGGGAGCTTCTTCACACAGAGAGTAGTGGGAGTATGGAATGAACTGCCAGATGAAGTGGTGAATGCAGGCTCATTTTTAACATTTAAGAAAAACTTGGACAGGTACATGGATAAAAGGGGGATGGAGGGATATGGTCTAGGTGCAGGTCAGTGGGACTAGGCAGAAAAATGGTTTGGCACAGCCAAGAAGGGCCACTGTTTCTGTGCTGTAATGTTCTATGGCTCTACATTGTATGCTGTCTCTTCTTAAGAAAATAGAGCAAAAAATAAGTTTTCACCACTGATCAATTTCTGAGCATCCAAAATTCAGACACTGTATCCTTCATGATCTTCTGTACCATATCGTACAGAAATACTAACTGAAGTCTAGGTGCTGAAGGAGCAAGTCCCTCTATATATATTACAGCCATTACATGAATCATTGAAAATAAATTAACTTCCTACCCTCTAACTTAACTATTAACGTGAGAAATACAAGCACCCTAATGCAATTACATAATTCATGAGCTAGCGTAGATTTTATTTGAGAAATAATGGTGAGGTTACAAGAGTCACCAATATTTGTGTGGAAATTAATATGACAACTTCTGGTGAATGTAGCGGTAAAGATAAACACGAATTTCTGGAAACTGCTTTCCTATATTCTTCTTTTAGCTGAACTACCACAAATTAAATGAATGGATTGAGGTTCCTGTAGTTACCATGGAAATAGCAACAAATCCAACATATGTGATTCTAGATTAACAACACTGGAACCTTGTTGATTTAATCTAACAATACAGCCCAATTAACTTCACTGAAAATCTGAATTTACAACTGTTTTTACTAATTTCTTTAATTATTGTTAGAGATTAAAATATTTTCTTAATGTTTTATCTTGCAGTTTGTTTTATTTCTCCATCCTTTTTCTTGTTTCTATTTTGTTTCAATTTCGGCATTCAATCCAAACTAATTTTTCTAATTGACCTTTCGTAGTTCAAACCCTGCATTCCTTATCAACCACCCTGCCTAGTGGCCTTTTCCTGTTCACAGAGCTCCTGGTGGCCAATAGAGAGCATTTGTACGAGGTTGGGATGACAGCAAGTTTCCATGGAAAAACCTAATGAGTGTCTACAGCCAAGTACAAGTGTATCAAAGCATCATTCCATTCTAGATCAAAGGAAAATCCAGCCCGTTGTAGCTTTATGCCTTATAAATCCATTAGCATTGTATGTCTGTAACTGCAAAACAGCATATGATAAACTGTCAGAGGTAAACTAAAGCCTGCAGGATGAATGATTAAATGGCACCAAAGGAAATAGAATAGGCTCAGGAACAAGAATGAGGGGGCAGTGGAGAAGGGCTAGAAGGTGCTTTGTGGTGGTATGCCCTAGGGATCAGTGACATCAATCTTGAGATATATATATTGATATGTGTATATCAGAATATGAATATATATATGCAGACACACACATTATATAAAAATATAAATATCTTCTATAAGATATGTGATCTTGACATACAATGATTTGGACAGGCTGAGAAAACATTTCCATTGATGGAAAAACCATGAACAAGTAGATATATATTTGAGGACATTTTAAAAGAACCAATGCAACAAAACAATTTTTCTTCATAAAGCAATAGTTATGATCTAAACTTACTGCTAAAAAGGTGATTAAAAAAGAATTAGATATAATTTAGAAGAAAATAATGTGGAAGATTATGACCGTCAGAGAGATGAAGAAGGAGGAGAAGCACCAGAAGGAGGTGATAGCAGGTGCGGAGAAGACAAGGGATAAGAGGGAAGCCAGAATGGGGAATGGAAAAGGAGAGAAGAGGAACAGGGGAACAGGGAGAAATTACCATAAGTTCAAGAAATCGAAGCTCATGCTGTCAGGTTGGAGGCTACCCTGACGGGAATCTGAGGTGTTACTCCTTCAGTCTGAAAGTGGCCTCATCATGGCAGTATAAAAGGTCCTGTCAGAATGGGAATGGAGTTGTCACCAGGAAATCCTACTTGTTGTGGATGGAGTGAAGGTGCTCGACAAAGCAGTGCCCAAATCTATGTTGGGTCTCAGTAATGTAGAGGAGGCCTGACCAAGAGCACCAAATACAGTAGATGATCCCAACAGACTCGCAGGTAAAGTGTTATCTCACCTGGAAGGACAACCTGGGGCTTTGAACAGAGGAGAGGGTGGAGATGAGTGAACAGGTGGAGCGCTTCTTCTGCTTGCAGAGGCATGTTCCAGGAGTGAAGGAAGTGGGGAAGGACAAATGGACAAAAGAATCAAGGGCAGCAGGATCCCTGCGGAAACCAGAATGAGGGGGTGAGGTAGGGTCCCGTAGAAGATGGCGGATGTTGTGGAGAATGATGCGCTGGATGAAGATGCTCACCAGTGGTAGGTGAGGACAAGAACTCTATTTCGCGCAGGAAAGATAGGGTAAGGCTGAATACTTGGGAAATGAAGGAGATGTGGATAAAGACAGCAGCAATGGTAAAGGAAGGGAAACTGTGTTCTTTGTGTGGCGCAGGGGATAAAGGTAAGACCTTTGCTAAGGACAGATCGGTCCTTGCTGAGCAAATTATAATACCCTATATTTGAGTCCTTAAAATCAACTCATTGTTTCAAAAGCCATAGATTTTTACGTGCATTGATAATCTACATGAACATTTTCAAAAAGCTGAACACAACTTAAAAATACAGATGCCTCTCGGTTCAAATTTATACCCTAACTAGGCTAAAAGCAAAGATGCGTAGAGACAAGAAATTGTTTCAGCAGAATATAAATTGAGTTTGAAGCTGAATTTCCACAAGTGGTTGGTTATCTGAGGTACATTTTCATAGAAACATAGAAAATAGGTGCAGGAGTAGGACATTCGGAAAGAATGAAGGGTTTGAATAGAGTATAGGAGCAAAGGGATTAAGGAGTTCAGCTGCACAAATCAAGAACTGTTACATAGAATTGCCATACAACTTAATAAACCTGCTGAAAATAAATGAATAGATACACAGATAAATTAATTAATCTGTGAAGTTCATTATCAGAGGGACAGAACTAAAAAAAAACAGAAGAATATTAAGATTATATTATTGCTTCGTGCAAACATACGTGAAGTACCATGACTACTTCTGATGCCTATATAATCTCAAAGTAAAAGGAATCACAGGATTCAAAAAGGACAACACCCGATCCCTGCTGATCCTGATCCTGATCGCAACATCTGGTCAAGATGGCGCTAGTGAACAATGATTCCTCGCGTGACATCTTCCAGATAGTCAACTATTTCACTTTTTTATGTCTTCTACTTATTCTTTTTATCTTTGAACCTTTGAAACCAAGGGCTTGTAGCGATGTGATTACACGCAGCGCTGCAATAAACAACACGGAGTCGATGAACTGCAGTTGCAAAAGAGATTTATTCAAACTTCGCGGTCTCATTTTAAAGCCTTCCTGATCCCGCCCTCCCCGGGCGGGAATGCTGTAGGGGGCGCGTATTCACAGTCCCATCCCACGCGCAGGCTTTTCCCTTTGCTGGGGAAGCAGGCTTGGCGCCCTTTTTGGGACAGGCCTTTATGTCGGCGCGCACCACTTTGTGAGCCGGTTCGAGTGCACTGGGAAGTGGGTCGCCACAGGCTAATATTTATTGGGAAAAGTCTGTATTTTATTCTATATAAGGGAAGATTAAGGTCTTTACAATCATTAGAGAGTCTGATAGGACAAACACAGACGAGGTCATTCCACTTGTGTGGGAGTCCATATTCAAGACCACGAACAAAAGATAAATAAATTCAATTGGGAATTCAAGGGAAACTTTTTTCTCGTGAGTAAAACTACATGCTGTAAGTAACTATAAGTAACAACACCATGTTGGAGTAGCATAGTTATGTTAAAGAAAAAATACTGAAATGAGATGCATGTAACAGAAATTAAGCCAATGGAGTTAACTGAGAGGTGGTAAAAGCTTATGTGATCAGAAACATACATAAACCAGCTCTGAAACAAGCCTTGTTTCTGGACAGTACTTTTTAAGCATTTAGTAGAAGTATAATTCAGACCAAGATGACAATCAAGTAGCAGTTTTGATTTCCTTTTCCCAGGGTACACCAAATGAATGCAAGTAAAAGGGCTAGCAACTGTTGAAAGGCTATTTCCTGAAATTGGGTCTGATGTGGATTAGCTCCATAAACACGCTGTTATTAACTTTGATATGGAGTTTCAGGGATGCTCCTGTTACTCCTCTCTCCCAGGTCCTCCACCCACTTTGGGATGTGGCTGTCATTGCGAACAAAACCATCTGGAAATTATAAGGAAACTTTCCAATTTCAGGCTCACTTTAGGTTTCACTGTGTACCTTCTGATCTCACAACGTTATGTCTGAGTCCAAAAACAGGTCAGACTAATTTCCACTCCTAATCTTTAAAAAACAAAAACTCACTGATCTTTTTTTTAAAGAGAAACAGAAAAACATTTGGATTCCAGTGCTGTTAATCTAGGGAGAAGCTGAATTTGCTCCAAGTACACAAACCACACTGATAATTTAAGGGAAAGTATTCTAATGATAAGTGTTTCAAATGATGCAAATATTGAAAAAATTGTAGCAGAATTGAGTCACCTGTTGTATCTTATATTATGCTATCTTTAATTAAAAGTTTTTATATTAAGATAAAGCTTTAAAAGGCAAAAGAAAACAATCACTCATCACTGTGAACAATTTGAGAAAACCTACCAAGAATCTGTATTCTGTAATGCACAGACATTATACTGCAGGAAGCAACTTGGATAACACGAGGTGAAGCAATATTAAGCTGTATTCAAGAATCATCATATAAAACAATCAAGCTCATAAGACCATAAAATATAGGAGCAGAAATAGGCCATTTGGCCCATCAAGTCTGCTGTACCATTTTATCATGGTTGATCCAATTTTCCTCTCAGGCCCAATCTCCCCATATCCCATCATGTCCTGACCAATTACGAATTCATCAACCTTTGCCTTACATACACATAAAGACTTGGCCTCCACAGCTGCCTGTGGTAAAGAATTCTACAGTTTCTCCACTCTCTGCCTAAAGAAATTTGTCCTCATCTCCGTTCTAAAAGGACGCCCCTCTATTCTGAGGCTGTGTCCTCTGGTCTTTGACTCTCCCACCATAAAACATCCTCTCCACATCCACTCTATCAAGGCCTTTCACCATTCGATAAGTTTAAATGAGGTCACCCCTCATTCTTCTGAATTCTAGTAAATACAAGTCATCAAACGCTCTTCATATGACAAGCTATTGGATCCTGGATTTATTTTCGTGAATCTCCATTGAACCCTCTCCTGTTTCTGCATGATCTCCTTTCTAAGATAAGGGGCCCAAACCTACTCACAATATTCCAAGTGAGGTCTCACCAGTGCGTTATAAAGTTTCAACCTTTATATTCTAGTCCTCTTGAAGCAAATGCTAACATCACATTTACCTTCAAGACAATCATAAGCTGATACGTTCAACCACTGTGCAATTATATTGCACATTTTAACGTAAATAAAATCTCTATCCACCTTGGTAAGGATGGACAAGTCAGCTGTGAGGTAAACTAAAAGTGCTAATAAAGTAACTTTGGAGTAGCTTTAGAGAAGAATAAACACAAAGAAAGAGATTTTATTGTATCTCAGCTTGATTATCTAATATAGGAATAGGCCATTTAACCCCTTAATATCTTCCACTCTTTACAGTGATAACAAAATGTCATCATTTTCATGCTTAAAAATTTAGCAATCTCAGTCATGATATTTTCATTGTAAATACCGTAGATTCCGGACTACAGAGCGCACCTGATTAAAAGCCGCTGGCTCTAATTTTAAAAATAAAATCAATTTTTTACTTGTACAGGCCGCACCGGATTTTAGGCCGCACCGGATTTTTGGCCGCAGGTGTCCCACGTTGTAATATGAGATATTTACACAGAAAGATATTACACGTGAGGATTTTTTAACTTTTAATTAAATCCATATAGTAACATAAACAAATACATATTGCAAATGCTTTTTTTCGAACCGTGCCTGTAACGCGGCTACTTTTAAATACACGTTGCGTATACTTCTTTACTGAACAACATTCCAATATCTCCTAACGACTGGTAAAAAATATATATACTGCAGCCTACCAGGAAAAGTTATTGATCGCCTTTAACTTAAAAGCAGCGTTTTCGCTCCGCCGCTCGCCCCCCTCCTTCCCGTTTATCGCAAACCAGTATCCCACAAGACGCGGCGAAACCGGGTGTGACGTCATAGCATCCCGCGATGTAGTACAGAAAACAAATATAGTTAAAACAGTTCTAACTTTAACTAACAAATGAATTACTAAGCGAAAATATTATAAACTAAATAACTGCCATAAAGGCAGCACAATGCTTTTCTTCGAGTGTTTTCCATGTTGATGAGGGTGAGTACAAATGACTGATTTACAATAATTTAATTGTGAAAGTGCGCTTGATTTATCGTACAATTTCATTGGACCTCTGTGAACTACTCATCAATTTTATTGGTCTACTGTTACGAGGCAAAATGTTTTTGGCGGCATGAAAAAAAATAATGCATTAGCCGCTCCGTATTAAAGGCCGCAAAGTTCAAAGCTGTTCAAAATGTGGGAAAAAAGTAGCGGCTTAAAATCCGGAATCTACGGTAGTTCTAACAGCTTTTGGCGATCAAGCTCCAACTGGCAATAAGTTTCATCCCTATTTTAGGCTCAACATTTTAACAAATATTCTTTAAGTAATATTCTAATTTTTTAAAAAAACAAATACACATTTGCTCTATTTTTTAAAGTGTGGGGTCACAAAAAATTGCATTAATTCATGGCTGATAGATAGTATTTTGTAAATCCAAGACATGGAGATGGTGAATATCAGAGACCTTACTCCTTCAATAACTTGAATGAAACAATATAGCCTTTACTCTTATCATACCACTGAGCTTCCAATAACAGATTCACATGGGAATCACAGTTCTTCTCCCATTGGTTAGTTTCATAAGACTCTATCACATTACTGGATCAGCTAATCTAGTTTGAAGTACTTGGAAAGACCAGTAACCAAACAAAAGAACAAATACCAGTTGTGCAGTTCAAACTGTATCCCTCCAAATTCATATTGCATTGACACAACACAATAAATTTCAAGTTTAAAATGCTTTCATACATCAAAATAGCCAGAAATAAATCCATTACAAGAGTTTTTTTCCACAATTGGATTTTCATTATCACAGGTAAATTAACATTTTAATATATTTCCAATCTATTTGGCCCAGCACCATTTTTGATACAGGTCTGATTTATTACAGCTGTCTTCGTAGTAAAATATAATGGTGGACAAAAGAAAAGCAGCAGGCCACAGTATTATATTCATGACTCCACACATTTGCTCTAGGAATAGAAAACATAGAACAGTATAACACAGGCACAGGACCTTCAGCCCACAATGTTTTGGGTAACCAATTAAATTAGCAATCAAATGACTAACTAAACTAATCTCTTCTGCCTACAGAATGTTCAAATCATTCCGTTTTCCTCACATTCATGTGCTTATCTAAACAAGTCCCTAATGTTTCTGCCTCTACCACCACCCCAGGCAGCGCATTTCAGGCACCCACCACCCTGTATAAAAAAACTTGCCCCTCACATCTTTGAAATTACTCCGTCTCACTTTAAAATGCATGCCCTCTGATATTAGACATTTAACCCTTGGAAAAAAGATATAGTCTGTCTACTCTATTTCTGCCTCTCAAAATCTTATAATCCTCTGTCACATCTTCTTCTAGCCTCTGGCACTCCTGAGAAAACCATCCAAGTTTGTCCAGCCTCTTGTTATAGCACGTGTCCCCCAATCCAGCTACATCCTGGCAAACCTCTTCTGTACCCTCTCCAAAGCCTTGATATCCTTCCTTTTATGAGGAGTCCAGAATTGAATACAATAATCTAGGCCTAACTAGAGATTAATAAAACAGCAACACAACTTCTTGACTTTTGAACTAATAAAGGTTCAAAAGTCATATGCTATATGCCTTCTAACTATCCTTTCAACCTGTATAGGCACCTTCATGGAGATATGAACTTGGACCTTAAGATCCCACTGCTCATCAACACTGTTAAAGATCTTAATAGAGTACTGTCTCTTTATACTTGACCTACCAAGGTGGAACACTTCAAATCTGGCCACATACTTATGAAATTGACCTAGATCCCATTGTATTTTTTGTCAGTCTTTAATGCTAAGCACACCACCACCAATCTTTTTATCATCCACAAACCCATCTACATTTTCATCCAGGTCATTTATATACGTTACAAACAGCAGAGGTCCCAATATAAATCCCTGCAGAACACCACTAATCACAGACCCAATCAAAGTCCTTTTGTCTACTACCATCTGAATTCATACAGGCAATTCACCATGGACCTCATACATCATCTTCTTCTGGATGCACCTCCCATGAGGGACCTTGTCAAACGCCTTACCAAAATCTATGTAGACAACATCCACAGCTCTACCTTCATCAATCACTTACATTACCTCATCCAAAAACTCAATCAAGTTAGTAAGACATGACTTGTCCTGCACAAAGCTATGCCGGGTCTCCCTAAATAGGCCACAGTTTTCCAAATGCTTATAAATCCTATCCAGTGTCTCTCCAGTAATTTCTCTACCATTGATCTGAGACTCATCAGTCTATAGTTTTCAGGATTATCCCTTGTTCACTTCTTGAATAGTGGAACAATTATTTTCTGCTATACAAAGATAGCAAAGAAGTAGTCCTCTGATAAAAGGAAACTTCATTTATGTTCATTAATTAATGCTCATTCCATGATGTTAAGAAAAACAAGGAACTTTTTGCACATATAGGATATCAAATGGTTTAAGATCTTAATCATCACTAAGAAACTAAAGCTAAATGAATGCAACTTTCATTTCCTTTCAACTTTTGTGATATATTTAGATCAATAAAATTAGTGGACTTTACTGACTAATCCTCCTGACGCAAGGAGAGTAGCAATTATTAAACAAATTATACAACAGCACTGCTACAAATACCACACTAGTGTCAGCCTACATATATAACCTCACCTTTCGACTGGATCTCAAACATACTCTCTTCTGAATCAGACATACCAGCCTTCTGATGAATCCCAATTGTTGTTGAAAATTAACAAAAAGAAACACAAATGCTGAAAATATGAAGTAAGACCATAAAGTGTTGGAAATATTCAAAAGGTCAGGCAACATTCTAGAAAGAAAAACAGAATGCTTCAGACCAGTGATTCTTCATCACTTGAATGTTGGTGTGCTACAGCACAAATGGCTGTCTGCAGAAGCTGAGCTGCCTATCAGTACAATACATGGAATAATTTTAACAAAATCTCTATTATATACAGTACCTAATCATTCCTTTATAAGTGAAAGTAGACTTTTATTCATTTATAATGCTTATAATAGAAGATTCAAATCATTGATTTAACCTTAAATCCTTAGATAAAATCTTTTACTAAACTTAAGTTGAAGCTTGCATTTGGCAGACAGTTGCAGAAGAAACTTTATATAATTATGTCTCCAAGGCCAAGATTATATCTTACTGCTGTGTATAAATGCCTACTTTCTCTAGGGTACACCATCAATCAGATGAACTTTAGTGTACAATGAAGTAGTAACTTTGGGCAGTAGTTTTATTTTGCAAAATAAATTTTGATTAGCTGGAACGGCACAAATTAATTTACATTTTAAAACCAATACATAAGCAGCTTCCAGTTCTTGCAGATTTAGTTAATCAGCTCAAAATCTGCAGCAACTTATAGAAAATGTAGCCAAAATGATTCCACTTTAAAATTATAACTCAACACTGGGAATGGACTCACCAAACAATTCCACCTGTCAGTTGTAAATCTTCTTCCCCCCACCCTGCAAACCAGGGTTGTATTTACAGAAACTGCAGTAACTTGTTACTGTGTATGTCAAAACAGCATCACAGCACGCTATTACACTGCTCCCAAACTGGCAAGGGGACAAAATGGATATTAGTGAAAGGCAATTATATTTCACACAAATTAGGATAAGCAATTGGTACTTGGCCCAATATTGTGGCTCCTTTCCAGGACAGTAATCCTTACCATGAGAAGTAATTCTCGAGAAATATTAAATTATCTACACATTGTGCTTTGGTTGTTAAACTTTTGAATGCCCTAAGAGGAAGAAAAAATGGAAAGTAACAACAGCGTGCTCCAGACTTGTCACCAAAGAATAAAGATGAAACAAGCTGAAGCCTCTCATAATGTTATATAACTGCTATGCAATTTGGTGGGAATTAATAGTTTCTCTTAATGAGAAAACAACTATTAGCAATTATCCTGCCAAATTAACATGCCAGTGTTTAGCTAGTTGCTCACATCTGTTTGAATGATGCCTTCCTCTGGCCTGTGATAGAAGGCAGAAAATGATTATAATTATCATTAATATACAAAATTGTGTCTGTGCATCTATATCTGCATAGAATATACAACAGTACAATACTGGAACACATCTAACTATTGCCTTCTGCCTACACAGTGTCCATAGCCCTTCCTTCATATGTTTATGTGCCTACTGGCCTCTTAAATGCCTGTTTTATTTACCTTCAATATCACCTATGGCAGCACGTTCCATGCACCCATCACTCTGTGTAAAATAACTTGCCCTACACATAATCTTTAAACTTACCCTGTCTCACCCTAAGCATATGCCCCTTTGTATTAGGAATTTTGATCTTGGGGAAAAAGATAACTGTATACTCCATCTGTGTCTTTCATATTCTTGTAAACGTCTAAATTTCAGGTCTTTCCTCTGCCTTCAAGGGAAAGCAACCTAAGTCCGTCCAATTTCTCCTAATCGCATTGGCCTCTCGTCCAGGCAGCAGCAGATAACCCTCTTCTGCAACCTTTCCAAAGCCTCCAGTTTTTAATGACAAAATATTCCAGCATTACTACCCAAGTCCTTTTTATTTCTGCATGACTTTTCATTTATCACTTTCTTTAGCACAACATATGACAACCAATTTCACTGTTCAGGCAAACCCAGAAACAATTTTATGATTGGCACCAAGGCCTTTAGAATCCCTTCGTTTCTGAATCTTGTGAGCATTCTTCTCATGCTACCGAAACACAAAATAAAGATACTAACTTAAAGTTGCACTGTAGAAAAATTTGTGTTTAGAATATTTCATACTATAGTCTCGTGAAACTAAAGGTTGCTTGCTACGTGGTGAAAACGATAGTGAGATCTTTATAATCTACTTCAGGGACCAATTTCTACAGCTAGGACTTAGTCTGCCAGTACTCAGAAATTTCAGCCCACATTATTCCTATGTTGTCAGATACAAGGACAGGTAAGGAAGTCCTGCATTCTAACTCAGCAATACAAGTCAAGGTATTCTGCAGGTTGGAATTAAACTTGCAGCAGTGCTGCTCACATGTTCAGGAAAACTGTTAATGCAAGGAGCTTCAGTGCATTTTGTAGATGTACTGATAGTGGAGAGAATGAATATGTAAGGTAGTGGATTAACTGCCAATGAACAAGTCTGAATACTGTTGTGTGCTGCCAGAGCTGCAGCCTCAGTAAATGTATTCCATCACATTTCTGATTTGTTCTTAGTATAGATGGTGGAAGACTTAGGGTGTCACTCATCGTAAAATACTCGGCATCTGGCTTACTTCTTTAGCCATAATGTGTGTGACTTGTCCAGTGACATTTAAGACATTTAACACTGCATGAAGTGAAAATTCTTATATGAGTGAAGAGAAACTAATTGGCTGGTAAAGTAGAAATAATTTTCAAAAACAATGCTGCAATTAAATTTATAATTCAGCGGGACAGAGCCTGTGCAGGAGACGCAATGGCAGATGGTAGCTTCTTGCTTTATATCCCTCAGTTTATCCCAGCACCCGTTAATTCCTGCACTGAACCGTGCAAAGTAAATTGGAACAGCTTCAAACAGATTCCAGTGGACAATGTCAACTGTTCTCATGCGATCTGACTCGAACCTGATCCAGACAAATCCTCAAAGTTGGGGTAAACAAAATGATTTTGATGTGACCATGAAAACACACTGGAATTTAGTGGAAGTAATGCTTGAACTTCTTATATCAACTAATCAGTGGGAACTCTACCTCAAAGGAATACAACTCAAACCTCTTTCCAGATTTTTTTTCTAGTGCGCTGTCCTATTTTCTTTCATTTGACATCTGCAAAAATAATTTACTGAACTTTCAAGCACTTCATGTTTTAAAATGAGAAATGTATAGTACAGACAAGTAAATCAGTTCATCCTGAGAATAAAAGAAAAAGCTGTAAATTAGGAATCCTGATTCACAAAATTGTAAAATATTTGAACCAAGTTTCATTCTGGACTTTAAATATTTAAAAACTGCTCAAAAAATCATGAATCAAACTGCAATGGATTTTAACATAGATTCTATTTGACCATTTCTTCAGATTATTAAATGCTATGCTTTAAGCTTCAATCAGATTTTAAGACACAAAATAAAATCTTCCCCTTAATCAATATCTCTAATATTTATTCGATACTACCAACATACTGTTTCGGTGTAATGCATATCTGAACTTAATTAGTTTTTGGAATAGCAAACATTTCAGAACAGGATGACAATTTAAAGCAAACATAAAATAAAAATTACATAGGAGCAAGAATGAAAATGGAGATGACAAAATATCTTCAAAGGTAAATGTATGTAGAATTCAGGGCTTGTGTTTGGTATGTCAAAGTGCAGGATAAAAAGGTTTACATCCCAATTTGTTTAAGATGGTGAAAAAAACAACAATGATATATCTTGCTCAGAGAGAAAAGTTCACAAAGATAAACTAATATTTGATGAATATTTGAATAATTCCCTATATAGATAGTGTTACATACCTCGTGGGTATCTTGTGACTGTCTTATGACCATGATGTAATTGAGTATCTTGTGAGCATGAAGTAATTGTCTTTTGCTGGTGGGGTGATGTAACTTTCCCGCCAGTGTGAGGTCACATGACATAATTTTCCCGCCCGTGTGTGGTCACATGATGTAATGTTCCATCAGGTATATAAGGGGAAACCCCTGCTGTGACGCAGTTAGTTCGGGGTAGTTCGTCAGTTAGCTTTGCTGCATATTCGTCTCATGACGCAGTTTCGTTTTTAAAGTGTAAGGAGCAAAAACTGTTGTGCCGGCAGTTTCGCCAATCACTGCTGGTTCTGGTTTGTTGCATCTTTGATTTATCTTTACAGTCAAGTTGGCGCGTGAAGACTTTACTGAAGTACAGGAACCCGAAGGATCGAGTAAAGTTGGTGTCGCTTGGTGGTTTAACACAGGATCAACCTTATTGAATCTTCGTTCAGAAATAGTGACCTGCATCTGAGATAACCCCTGAAAGATTAGGAAGGTTTGTGCAGTGTTCATTTGCCAAGCAAAAGGGCAGTTCCTTTAAGCCATTTTATTTCCTTCGTCGTGAATCCTTTGGATAAGGCACCTCTTGACTGTGATCAGCAGATTCGTCATTTTCTTCAGGGAAATTGTTGCTGCAGTAAAGTCTCTCCTTACTGGTTGTATAAATCACTTGGACTTTTGAATTTACCACTTTAAAACCGTGTTCAAATTTACCACTTTAAGAACTATTCCAGAGTTTGGCTGTTTGTTAAATTGCCGTATAGCAGTTAACTCCCGGTTAAGTTAGTTGTTTGTTTACTTCTTACTTTTGTTGAGCAGAGTTTAATAAATGTTTATGTTTGTTTATAAAACCTGACTCAATTCTATATTCATTGTTGCTGGCCACATAACAATAGGAAACTAAGAAATTTCTGATATAGTGTCTTTGATCTGAAACATTTATAGCTTTTCTATCTAAACACCAAAGATAAAGATTAAGGATTAGCTTTGTTTGCACATGTACATTGAAAGATACAGTGAAATGTGGGCATGTGCCAAATCCAATCAACAAGAATTATGTGTTGCCACACTTCCAGCACCAACGTGGCAGTCCCACAACCCACTAACCCTAATTGTACATCTTTGGAAAGTGGGAGGAAACTGGAGCACTCATGTGCTCACAGAGGGAACATACCAAAGTCCTTACAGATAACGCTGGGAACTGAACCCAGATCTTACAGTAGGTGCTGAAAAGCACTGCACTAACCACTCAGCTACCGTGCTGTACCAAAACGACCTGATCTTTCAAATGCTTACAGAATTTACAGCTTCATTTCGGATTCTCAGCAATTGCAGCTTTTAGTTTTCAATTAAATTTTACCACACAAAACATGGGATGGAATTTCACCAAAGCCTGCAGAGCTGAAGTGAGATATCCTTCAGTCAATTGTGCAGGGAAACAAACATACCATTTTGATTCCAACCCTCTTGCTTTCAGTGATTCACATCCTAGAGTAGCAAGTCTGGCTGCTTCTCCCACTTTCCCAGTCCATCACTTCATGATTTTCATAGTCTAAGTAGATAACCTCACATTTACACATGTCAAACTACTACTGCCATACATTTAAGCATTCACACCACTTTGCTTTGTCCTCACAGCTCAGTTTCTGAACTTCTCAACTGAGCAGCTTTGTGTTGTCTGTGAAGTTGGATATGATGTGTTCAAGTCAATAACATACAGTAGACCATTAATGGCTTAGCCCCCAGGACTGATTTTCATGGCATCAGATTAGGAACAGCATGCCAATCCAGAATGGTCATTAATGCACCTTCATTTAACCGGACCTCGACTCAAGGTGACATGCTACCCCAATCCATAAACCCTCTTTGTTTTGCAACAATCTTTTGTGTGGTACCTTGTTGAATGAATTACCTTATACCTACACTGTTGGTTCCATCTTCAAGTATCTGAGATTCGTTAAATATGATTTCAATTCCTCAACCTTGCATCAGCTTTGAATGATCATATAATTTCCAAATGCCCTGTTGCCACATACATAAATGCCAGTAGTCAACCAATAAGTTGTGCCTGTTTGACTGGTCTGTGTGTTTGCTGTTTTTGTTCTCCTCCTTTTCATGAACAGCAGTATTATTTCTGCCAAACGGATATATATGGAAGTGTGAAGATTTTCTAATCACTTGTTGTGCTTTTCACGTCATTATGGATCTAAGACAATCCAAACTCAGCAGTGATTCCTGCACTGCTCACTTTATTCTAACCAGCATTTTGTTCAAACAAGGTATTCTATGCATTTCCACACTCTGAAGCAGAAATGATCATTTCTGCTCACCAGAAAAAAATATATAAATGAAATGCTGTGTAGTTGCCTCAGTGAAGCTTGCTGTTGAAACTGGTGCACTCCACCCAACCCAATACATAATGGGTCTGGTTTCTATCACCTGCTCTCTGTATAAATATATACAGAAACTGTACTCATCACAATGCAAATCATCAGTCAGAACCTGTGCACATGAACCTGATACTTAAGTCTATATTCTTTCTGCTGTATGGCTCTTGCCATCTAACAGAACTGAGTTTTGTGGAAAAAATCTCATTGTTTCCCTGACCACATTTGCAGGTGTGTTTACTATAATTTTAAAGTGTTTATGAAAGAACGTCTTGCTATTATGGTCTGAAAGCCAAAAAGTAAACATTTCAACTCATCTGAAAGTTGTCATTTTTCATGATTTAGAAGTGACATTAAAACTCTGACAAAGAATAATATTAATTTAAGGACAGTGCAGGAGAACACAATGCAAGTGAATAACAATAAGTCAAAACTTGCAGAAAGGTGAACGTGAGACGAGAACCAGACATCTACATGTACGGCCAACTTTTCTCAATTTGGGAACGAGGCTTCAGCAGAGATGATTTCTCGTCTCACTGGGCACTTTGTAAAAGGCAGTGATCGAATGGAATGAGGATCCTGAAGGACAGGGCAGACACTTAATGCAGTTTCTTAAAATGTCAAGTTGAAGATGATTGGGCACTTAAAGTGTCAACAATGAGGTCAGAACGGAAACTCTTATCACTCCAAAAACAGTCCTTAATCACTTCCATCATTTAGAGGTTACATGTACTACTAGGTCTTCAACATTTGCAGACTTTCACTATTATGATTACGAGTAACTTCAGTCATTTATTTGTCTTATTTGTTTCTGCTCAGTGGAATAGAGTTAGCTGCTCCTTATTTTGCTCTCTGTATTTCTCTAAATATGAAAGACAATTTAAGAATGACAGTGCCTTCTGCGGCTGAAAACCACCATTGTCTGCACACTCCTCATGTTTTTAGCATGTGACAAATTCAGAGTTTCAGAAGATGTGGCATTCAGAAACTTTGGAGGAGGAACCAGCTTGCAAAGGTAGAGTACAATCTTCTTTTAAGAAGGGTGACAGGGACCATTTTGAAAAGATAAGGAATTGCACCAGAAAAGTGATGGCCAGTGAGCTGACTGCACTTGCTGGATGTGAGAGTGGGCTGGGTTAAGTGGTGTATGAAGATAGTCAGCAGAGAAGAAAAAAATAGGTGGTGCTGTCTCAGTTCCTGACATGTGATTTAGATAGATGAAGTAATTCTTGAAGCGCAGAGCTGCTGATAGAAGGCAAAAACTAACGCCTGTTTAGGTACACTAAAGTCTGTCTTTAGCGATTAATGAACAAAGGAGTGGGAAAAAACTTTGTTTGGACCAAATATGCAGACAAGACAGTTTGTAAAATATGGAACTGTACAGCACAGGACCAGGTTCTTCAGTTCATGATGTTGTGCCAAGTAATTAAATTAGTAAACAAATGCCCCACTAATCACTTCTGCATTTATAATGTCCATATCCTTCCACTTTCTGCACATCCATACAAGAGCCACTTGAATGCCTCTTCTGTATCTGCCTCCACCACTACCACCCCAGGCAGCACATTCCAAGCACCCACCATTCTCTGAACAAACTCTCACCATAAATGCGTTCCCTCAGGTTTTAGACATTTTAAGTCTAGGGAAAAGATACCAACTGTCGACTCTATCTATACTCCTCAAGATCTTATAAGCCACCAACAGATCTCCCCTCAGCTTCTGCTTTGAAGGAACTATGGAAGTGGAACCCAAAATCCCTCGGTTCCTCTCCTCTATTAACAATTCTGCCATTAATCCTGTACTTTCCCTTCAAGTTTGATGTTCCAAAGTGCATTTGCTTCACACATTTCCAGACTGAACTTCATCTGCTCCTTCTCAGCCCAGTTCCGCATCCCATCAATGTCCCACTGTAACCTCTACACTATCCACAACAACATGAACCTTTGTGTGATCAGTAAACTCACTAACCCACATTTCCACTTCCTCATCTGAGTCATTTATAAAAATCAAAGAGCAGGGATCCCAGAACAGATTTGTGCGGAACACCATTAGTCACTGACTTTCAGATAGAATAAGCTCCATCAATGACCATCCTCTGCCTTCTGTGGGCAAACCAATTATGAATCCACACAGCCAAGCTTCTGTGGATCCCGTGTCTCCTGATTTGCTGTAAGAGCCTTCCATGGACAACTATGTTGAATGCCTTAATAAAATCCATGTAGACAACATCCACAGACCTACCTTCATGACCTCTGCAAAAAAACTTAATTGAGTTAATAAGAAAGAGTCCTGACGAAGGGTCTCAGCCCGTAACATCGACTGTACTCCTTTCCATAGGTGCTGCCTGGCCTGCTGTGTTCCTCCAGCATTTTGTGTGTGTTGCTTGGAATTTGAGCATCTAGTTTCCTCAGGATGCTCTGGTTTCCTCCCACAGCCCAAAGGCGTACCGGTTAGTGGGTTAATTAGTCATTGTAAATTATCCTGTGATTAGGCTAGGGTTAAATCAGTAGGTTGCTGTGTAGGGGTGGGTGAGGTCCTAAGTATGTACTTTGCATCCATACTTACCAATGGGAAGGACATAAAAGATAGGGAAACATGTGGAGTGTGCTAATTTGCTATGGCATTTCGAGATAAAGAAAGAGGCAGTGCTGGACCTCTTAAAGCATAATAAGTTGGATAACTTCACAGGTCCTGATGAGATAGAACCAAGTACAGTGAGAAAGGTAAGAGATGACATTGCTGGGGACTTGATTAATACACTTATGTTCTTTCTAGCCACAGGCAAGGTCCTGGAGGACTGGTGAGTTGTTGATGTTGTTCCATTATTCAAGAAAGGGAATGAGGGTAATCCTAGATCCCATAGATCAGTGAGTTTCATGTCAGTTGTAGACAAGTTACTGGAGAGGATGTTTAGGGATAGGATATGAGAGCATTTTGAAATCCATGGCTTAATTAGAGATAACCAAAATGGCTTGGAGTGGGGCAAATGTACTCATTTAGGACCTCACCCACATCCTCCATACCCAAGCAAGTGTTCTCCCCTTTATCTTTGAGTGGTCCTACCCTTTCCTGAGTTATCCTCTTACTCTTGATATACACATAGAACGCCTTGAGATTCTCTTTAATTCTACGCATCAAGAACTTTTTGTGGCCAATCCTGGCTTCACTAGTTCCCTTCTTGAGTTCTTTACTGGCTTCTTTATAATTCTCAATGGCTCTATTTGATCCTAAACCTCACATACATTTCCTTTTTCATCTTGACTAAATTCACCACCTCCCTCAACATCCAAGATTCCCGGATCTTGCCATCCTTGTCCTCCTTCTATATCCTGTGCAGTTGGTCTTTAAGTACCCTCCCTGTGTCAGATATTGACTTGTCTAAAAATAGCTATTCACAGTCAACAGTCCACAGTTCCTGAGTAATAGATGGTGGGAGGGGGCCCTAATGAAGCACGCTGATTTTATGCGGCAGCGCTCCTTGCAGACGTGCTCAGTGGTGGTTCTCATTAGCTGTTGTTTCAATTGTCTTTACTCTAATCTGACTTTGCCCTGAGTAAAGTTAAATGGTCAAAGTACATTTACTATCAAAGTATGTATACAGTATACAACTCTGAGATTTATCGTCCCAAAGCATCCATGAAACAAAGAAACAATGGAACCTGCTCAAAGAAAACACCACACACCCAGCACGCAAACAAAGAGCAAATCGCACAAATGGCAAAAAAATGAGCGAGTAACACACAGAATATTAAACATCAAACCGCAGAGTCCTTGAAACAGTCTAGGAATGTTCAGTGTAGTTTGGTTCAATTTGGCATTGTGTCATTCGTTAACTGTAGGCTGCAGAGCCAGTCTGCATCAAAGTGCCCCGGTCAAACTTGTGCAAAATAGCAATATAAAAAGTGTAACTAGAGGCCAGAAACACATGTAACATAAACTGTACAGTCCTTTAAAAACAAGTCCAACTGACAAACTGTGCCAACCAAAATTGCCCAAGACCCAAGACTCCTGAAACTTCCTCCGACAGCAGCAAGCAAAGGGAGAGTGAGACTGATCAAACTCAGGCAGACGGTGCTGAACACCCACTCACCTTCATTGATTTTAATTTTGCTTGGGTAATCAGCAAGATTGGTGACTAGTCGAGCTGATCATTGGTTCACACTCTACCACCATGCTGCATACTCCGTCCTCAACCTTGCATTCAATCGCGCCGAATTCCCTCTGGGACAACAAAAGTGCCAGGTCGTTCACTGCTCAATTGGCCCAAAATGTAAATTACTGGCTCCAAATGCATAATGATTAGTACTACATGTATGTTTAAAAGAAGAAGAAAAAGTAGTTTTGTGAACTGTTTGCAGGACGTCGCCAATATTTACATTAGTCATTGGTAACATCTTGCGTTCATCTTCTACGTCAAGGTACAATCATAAGCATTTTGTCAAAAATACCTTAAAACCTATTATCCTTATTAACCTTTCATTTATGTATTTGTACCTTTGATTATTCTATGAAATATTACTGCCTCTTCAATCTCAGCTCTTAGAGGCAACACTCTTACGATTCCCAGCTTAAGTCACCAACCAAGCATCCATTGCTTCTACTGCAATGCAATGACCATATGCATTTTCAAGAACATATTTCTTACAGTTCCTTATCCTTCTTCACCCTTTACCCAACAGTCCTTCCTGCTCTGAAGTTTTGCCACCACAGACCAGCTATGTGATATTGACCTCCCCTTCTCAGCAAGTGATTGTTGCCAAAACAACTTCTACAGTGGCTGCTTTTCTATCTTCTCTGCAGTAACCTGCTCCCAATCTTGGGTCCCTTTTCTTCCGCATAACATGCAAACACTAATGCACATTCCAGCGTGATTGGGGTCAGCTTCCTAATTGTATAGTGCTAGTCCTCATTTCATTCTTTCAAAATCTCCCCAAAACACTCCACATCCTTTCTGCTTTGACCTTACCTGGTAACTGGGTGGAGGCACTTCCTTTATCTCCTGTCACAAACTGCATTCCTTCAGCACAAACCCCATTCTCTTCACTGCTATCATATTAAACCAGATTGTTTAGAAGTGGCTTGTTCTATTACTATCAGTATCGTTCTATCACTGAAACGAAACTAAACTTGTATTTTCAATGGTTGAACAGCTCCATTTAATATCAGAGAATGTGTACAGTATACAGTCTGAAAACCTTGCTCTCTGTAGACATCCGCAGTAACAGAAGAGTATTCCAGAGAACGAATGAGAGTAAAACATTAGAATCCCGAAGCCTCCTCTCCCCCCCACGCATAAGCAGCAAAGTAACAACCCTTCCCCTCACCCACCCCCTTATTTCAGCAAGCAATAGCATAGCCCCCGAAGAGAGACCATTAACTTTAGTCCAACAAAAACTGACAGTACACCTGACAATTCGATATGCCACAGGTTCTCTCTCTCTCTGCCCCCTCTAATAAAAGGATAGAGGTGTCACTCTTCTGACAGTGAGAAGGGAGAACAACAAAACAACTCACTGATTACGATGTTACAATCTGCCACATCGCTTTTATTCTGAGAATCGGCAGCAAACTCTCTCCCGCCATTAAGAGAATGCGAGGCAAGAGAGCAAAAGAGCCTGAAGCCACCGGCAGCTGATCTACTGTTCATGATGTTCTGTCTCTCCTGTGCCACCTGAGTCGGCGACACCGGCATGGAATCGGCCCATCCACAGAGCCGCAGGGCTGTACCCCAAAGATGTGCGTTTTCAGGCTGTATTCTAGTTTTTAAAAAAGCCAAAAGCATTGGCAAAAATCAAAACAAAAAGAGTATCTCCTCTTTTTAAAGAAGTTTTTTAGTATCTGGAAGGAAACTGATGATGTTTTACTGGGGTTCATTTGATACAGTATAAAATTAAAATACAAGAGTTAACATTGCATTTCATGACTATGAATATCAAATTTTCATTTCCATTGGTACTCGCCATTTCTGATAACTATTATGACTCAGATTCTTGGTTAACTTTACATGTTGTAACATGATAGACAGTACAAGTGGTAGGACTGGTTAAAACAGGTGGTTGTCCAGAGTATTACACTAATAGTGCAGTGAAACTTTGGTGTAGTGGCATCAGCACTGGACTCAACGCGGTTGGACCTGGGTTCGAATCCGGCCGGGTCCCAACCTGGGCAGCAACAGTATCAGTGCAGAAGAAAGGCCTGGCAATTTACTTCTGTATCTTGGTCAACTACACTATTCATCGGGTTGCCATGAGTCGACAGGCAACTTGGCAGTACTCAACAACAAAACTTTCTTTGGGCCAGTGACATACTAAGATAAGGACTGGCCATCCGTCCATGCCCAGACCACATTTCATAATGCTTGGCTCCCCTTCTGCTACCCGTATATTGGCAGAGGCTGAACAGGAAATCTCCAGAGATTAGGATAATGGCTGAGGGAGGCAAAGGAGCAACTATGGGATTGCCTCGAATTGGTGGACTGGGCTGTATTTAAGGACTCGTCTGTGGATCTGAATGAATACAACATGGCTGTGAGAGACTTTATTAAAACAGTTCTAGATGAGTGTGTCCCCACAAAATTATTAGGGTCTTCCCCAACCAGAAGCCCTGGATGAACCATGAGATCCTCAATCTGCTGAGGGCCAGGTCAGAGGCATTGATGTCTGGTGACCAAGAAAGTTACAATAGGTCCAGGTATGGTCTCCAGGAAGACCGTCAAAACATGGAGGAACCATCATGAACTCCCAAAGACCCCAGTGATCCTGTGATTTCAGTCACTGAGGCTGATGTGCGAGCATCCTTCAGGAGGGTGAACCCATGAAAAGCACCCGGCCTGGACTGGTACCTGACCAAGTACTAGAAATCTGTGCGGATCAGCTGGCTGAGTGTTCAGTGAGATCTTTAACCTCTTGAAGTGCAGTATGAGGTAAATGTCTACTTCAAGCAGGCTTCAATTATACTGGTGCCTAAGAGGAACATGGTAACTTGTCTCAATGATTATCATCCATTAGCACTTACATCCACAGTGATGAAAAGCTTTGAGGGGTTAGTGATGAAACATATCAACTCCTGCCCAAGCAGATATGTTTCAAATTATTCCAATTTGCCTATTGGAGCAACAGGTGCATACATCAGGACATACTTCATCGACTACAGCTCTGGATTCAACACTATCATCCCCTTAATCCGCTCAAAACTAATCAATAGGTTTCAAGACCATGGCCTCAGTAGTTCCTTGTGCAATTGGATCCTCAATTTCTCAACTTACAGACCCCAGTCAGTTTAGAATGGCAGCATCTCCTCCGCGATCTCCATCAGCACAGGTGCATCACAAGGCTGTGTGCTTAGCTCCCTGCTCTACTCGCTTTACACTTATGACTGTGAGGTTAAGCACAACTCCAATGCCATATTCAAGTTTGCTGATGACATCACTGTTGTAGATTGAATCAAGGATGGTGGTGACAAATCAGCATTTAGGAGGAAGATTGAAAATCCGGCTGAGTGGTGCCAGAACAGCAACCTCTTACTCAATGTCGGCAATACCAAGGAGCTGATTACTGACTGCAGGAGGAGGAAGAAAGCATGGCAGTGGCCTCTACTTGAGTTTGTGAAGATTCGGCATGACATCTAAAACTTCGACAGACTTCTATAGAAGTTGAATCAAGGGTATACTGACTGTCTGCATCACAGCCTGGTGTGGAGATACCAATGCCCTCGAATGAAAAATTCTACAAAAAGTAGTGGTTATAGCCCAGTCTATCACAGGTAAAGCCCTCCCCACCATTGCACACATCTACATGAAACATTGTCGCTGGCCAGCAGCATCCATCATCTGGGACTTCCACCACCCAGGACACGCTGGTGCCTCAGGCCTCACACCATGGATCAGGAACAGTTATTATCCTTCAGCAATCAGGCACTTGGACCAAAGGGGATGACTTCACCCAACTTCACTTGCCCCATCATTGAAATGTTCCCACAACTTATGGACTCACTTTCAACATCTTATGTTGTCCGTATTTACTGCTTATTTCTTTCTTTTTGTATTTGCACAGTTTGTTTTATTTTGTACACTGGCTGAACACTCAAGTTAGTGCAGTCTTTCGTTGTTTCTATTTTGATTACTACACTACTATGGATTTATTGAGTATGCCCGCAAGAAAATGAATCTCAGGGTTGATTATAGTGACATATACGTAACTTGCTTTGAACTTTTGAAAATATTCCAGTCTGGCATTTTATAAGAAAGTGTATAGGTCTAGATGTGTTTTTCTCCCAAATCAAATAGAGGATCAGAATATTAGTTTCAAAATCATCAAAAACATTTTATCTTGTTCTAAGAAATTGCAAAAATATGAATTAGAAAAAAAAGAATTGGAAGAGATATTTCCTCCAGCGCAAGTCACTAACAAGGTTCCAATTTGGTTCTATTCCCAAAAGTTAAGACCTTAGATTGTCTCAAGTTCCATCATTATAATGAAAGAATGGCATGCTCCTTTTGAGTAATAATGATTACAAAAACATTGTTTATTGATGATTAAACCCAACTTCTAGAAAGGCACTCCACCCCATCAAAGAATTTAAGATCAAATACAGTTGATTTCGGTTAATTAGGCTATTGGTTAATCTGGGTAGTAGCTTACTTGGGACAAATCTCATGTAGCCAGCTGTTATAGACTGTTTTAACTGCTGGGAGCCACTACTGTTACAAAGTTGCTCTGGATAAGATTTGTGATGACGTGCACTTGCATTGGGAAATGTGCTTTGCCATGAAGAATTCGACTCAACTCCTGAACATCCCCTTTGGGAAGCTGACTGCAAGGTAAATTTCTATTTTTGTTTACTTTTCCAATCAACCGGGAGCAGGTCGGGATTTCCACTGACCTCAAAAACTCAACACCTTCAGTCTTTTCCAGCTCAGAACTCAACTTTTTGAAGGCACCTAAACAGAACTGCCATTGCCCCTTCAAAATACATACCATTCACATTGAATATGAGACGGCAAGTCTAGCTGACTGCACATAATCACAGCCACTGGGTGCAGATATCAGGTGAACAGTATTTATGAAAAAAGGAAGAATTACTTGCACATGCCTCACAGGAAGGCACTGACATCAGAAAAGCATACTTATGCCAGTTTTCAAAAGAAAGAATCAACATTTTTTCTCCAAGACTTAATGCTTCAGTACTTCAATATTGAACTCAAAATTGCCACACCCCAGGGTCAAAAACATTTGGCATATTTACTGGTTTTGTTTATTTTCAGAACACAATTTAGGGGAAATAATGTAAATGTAAGTGTATCTGGAAATTGAAAGTTTTGTTATGTTGAGCAAAGAAAAAATAAATTTAAAAAAACTGAATTTTCAGAAAATAAGTTCCAGTAATAAGCCACATGAAGTTAATATCTGTTTATTAAAACATTTTAATGTGATCATTATTTACTAACATGATGATCACATTATGAAGTACACATACCAAAACATTGAAAAACGGAAGAATGACCTGCATTAATATGTGCCTTTCAAGATTTAGGGCATCCTGAAGCATTATGCAGGCAACAAAGTATTTTTGAAATTTTGTCATGGTAGTTATATAAAAAATAGGCCAGCCAATTTTGCTCTGTAAGTTCACAGAGCAATGCAATAATGATAAGATAATACATCTTTGTGCACTGGGTGGTGAGAATTGGACAGGAAACACTAATCTAAAATTGTTCCACAGGCCCTTTCAACATTTACCGTACTTGATTGAGTAAATACCTTGGCAAATGTAACTGTAGTGTTGAAAATGGAGCTGGATGAGTACTTTAATGGAAATAATTTTCTGGGCTTTAGAGAGTGGGTAAGCAAGGATCAACAGGATTTCTCTTATATACACTCAGTGGCCACTTCTTCGGTATCACCTGTATCTAAAGTTGTCACTGAGTGTATGCTTGTAGTCTCCTGCTGCTGTAGCCCATCCACTACAAGGTTCAATGTGTTGTGCATTCAGAGATGCTCTTCTGCACACCACTGTTGTAAGGCATGGTTATTTGAGTTCCTGTCGCCTTCCTGTCAGCTTGAACCAGTCTGGCCATTCTCCTCTGACCTCTCTCATTGGCAAGGTGCTTTTGCCCACAGATCTGCCTCTCACCGGATACTTTTTGTTTCTCACACCATTCTCTGTGAAGTCCAGAGACTGCTGTGTGTGAAAATCCCAGGAGATCAGCAGTTTCTGAGATATTCAAAACATCCTACCTGGCACAAAATGCTTCTTCTCCACTTTGAGTAGTGATGGACCTGGGACTCACAAGAGGTGGTGAAGATGCTGCACTTTTTCCAAGGGGGGCTTTGAGAATATCTCTGAATTTTTTCTTCTCATCACTTGGTTATCTTTTGCTGGGACAGAGTTCAGAATGGTTTAACCGTTTGCGAGTCTGGTACTGTATCAGACTTTCAAACAATGTAGACCCCATAAAAGACTGGATGAAACTAAGGTAGTGAAAGGATTCTCTCCATAAACACAAGCAAATTAGATGAGAGATTCGCTCCTTTAACAACTGCCGGATTTTTGCAGAAGTACTTGACTTTGAAGTGTTTTTGTACAAAATTTGTGCGATATAAAAAGGTACCGTGGACGCATTGGTAATCATTTTCCAATGTTCTATAGATTCAGGAACAGTTCCTGCTGATTGGAGGGTGGCTAATGTTGTCCCATTTTTCAAGAAAGGAGGGAGAGAGAAAACAGGGAATTATAGACCGGTTAGCCTGACGTCAGTGGTGGGAAAGATGCTGGAGTCAATTATAAAAGAGGAAATTACGACACATTTGGATAGCAGTAGAAGGATCAGTCCGAGTCAGCATGGATTTATGAAGGGAAAATCATGCTTGACTAATCTTCTGGAGTTTTTTGAGGATGTAACTATGAAAATGGACAAGGGAGAGCCAGTGGATGTAGTGTACCTGGACTTCCAGAAAGCTTTTGATAAAGTCCCACATAGGAGATTAGTGCGCAAAATTAGGGCACATGGTATTGGGGGCAAAGTACTGACATGGATTGAAAATTGGCTGGCTGAAAGGAAACAAAGAGTAGCGATTAACGGGTCCCTTTCGGAATGGCAGGCTGTGACCAGTGGGGCACCACAAGGTTCGATGCTGGAACCGCAGCTGTTTACAATATACATTAATGATTTAGATGAAGGGATTAAAAGTAACATTAGCAAATTTGCTGATGACACAAAGCTGGGTGGCAGTGTGAAATGTCAGGAGGATGTTATGAGAATGCAGGGTGACTTGGACAGGTTGGGTGAGTGGGCAAATGTATGGCAGATGCAGTTTAATGTGGATAAATGTGAGGTTATCCACTTTGGTGGCAAGAACAGGAAGGCAGATTACTATCTAACTGGAGTCAAGTTAGGAAAAGGGGAAGTACAACGAGATCTAGGTGTTCTTGTACATCAGTCAATGAAAGCAAGCATGCAGGTACAGCAGGCAGTGAAGAAAGCTAATGGCATGCTGGCCTTTATAACAAGAGGAATTGAGTATAGGAGTAAAGAGGTCCTTCTGCAGCTGTACAGGGCCCTGGTGAGACCACACCTGGAGTACTGTGTGCAGTTTTGGTCTCCAAATTTGAGGAAGGACATTCTTGCTATTGAGGGAGTGCAGCGTAGGTTCACAAGGTTAATTCCCAGAATGGCGGGACTGTCATATGTTGAAAGATTGGAGCGACTGGGTTTGTATACACTGGAATTTAGAAGGATGAGAGGGGATCTGATTGAAACATATAAGATTATTAAGGGATTGGACACGCTGGAGGCAGGAAGCATGTTCCCGCTGATGGGTGAGTCCAGAACTAGAGGCCACAGTTTAAGAATAAGGGGTAGGCCATTTAGAACAGAGATGCGGAAAAACTTTTTCACCCAGAGAGTGGTGGATATGTGGAATGCTCTGCCCCAGAAGGCAGTGGAGGCCAAGTCTCTCGATGCATTCAAGAGAGTTAGATAGAGCTCTTATAGATAGCGGGGTCAAGGGATATGGGGAGAGGGCAGGAACAGGGTACTGATTGCATATGATCAGCCATGATCACAGTGAATGGCAGTGCTGGCTAGAAGGGCCAAATGGCCTACTCCTGCACCTACTGTCTATTGTCTATTGTAATTGTATATTTCTTTCTAATGGAAGTGTGAAAATGCTAGGTCGGGTAATAACATAAGATAATAACAAGCAAAATTAATTGTTCAATGGAGAACAAGGGATGTGAATTTCTTTTCAGATTTGAGTGTTGAGCTACATTTTGCTTAGAATCAAAGGAACAAGAGTAGGCCATTCAACCCCTCACAGGTATACTGGCATTTAATTATATGTTGATCTTCAGATCTTGGCTTTATTCATTCAAAATTATTCCTTATGCTTCAACACCCTCTCCTATCAAAATTAACAAATTCACTTCAAAAAAATTTCAGTTGACAGATTAGTTGGAGAGCTGCATCTTGCATCATCTAATGAAGGAAATAAAGCTAAGCACCCAAGAAAAATGTAATTCAAAAGGGGGACAGAAACAAAACAAACGAAAGCAACCACCAGAATAAAGAAACAGAAAGTTCTTAATTCCTGGGTGGAAAAGACAACTAAAGTACTCTTTATCTGAACTCAGTTCTGACAAAGCAAAAAAGCCCTTAAAATTCAAACACACTGCTTTCACAACATGGTTTGACTTATCTAAATGCTTATTATTGGAAAGCTCTGTACCCACCAGCTTCTATCACCTTCTCATCCTGAAACCCTGAGTGGAAGAATTTGAATTGTTAAGTACTTGAAGCTCATTCTACATATAACTTTACAAATTTATTTCACTACCTACATTTCAGATTCATTATGGGTATTTTAATTTGCAAAATTAAATTGCTAACTCCACATGTTTAAATGCCTAGTTTAAATGTGCAAAGTACATGCAAGGCAGCTGTCAGGCTCCACTTCAGGATTTGTAATCCTGCATTAAGGTCTCAGGATCACCTTACATTTGGCAATATTTAGTCAAGGGTTTGATTCATTTAAAATAGTTGCAGTGCTGGAACTTTCTCAGAACAGCAATATGAAGTTAATTACTGAGACACCTTTGATCGGATTAAATTTTAGTAGAGATTGTCAAAAAATCATTTCACATATGGAAAAAATATCGATGACAGATTTATTCAATGTCAGATTGTCACAGACCTGGACCTCTTGCCAACAGATTATCCCACTGTCTAGGTCAGAACCAAAAGCTTTTTTTTTGCTTCCAACTAAACTTAAATCAAAAGCAGCCGGAAGAAGGGTAAAAACTTGTCTGTTGTAAAGCTGAATGCACAATGTTTGTAATATTTGACCCATTGAACAAGAAGTTGATTTTTTTTTTGTATGTGTATTTTTCAACTGTAGCCTACAATTTAGAAGATATTGTTGCTTTAGAAGATGAAGTGTAGACTGAAAAGACAAAGTCAATGAAAATGAGAATCAATCCAAATATATGCTGAGCACTTATGAAATCAGGTTGCTGGCAAACTTTGGGTACCATGTAGTGAGAGGCTAGTTTTCTCAACATTAGCTGCCCAGACTGCCAAATCTGACTGTCTTCTAATAGGCTTACTGTCTATTAAGCCGCTGGCGCTTATGTCTGTTAGATGAAGGTCTTCATCTCAGGCAGCGTTCAGGGCTTCCTCCATCGCGTCAGTAGCTTCCTCTCAGTTGTCACAACTGTCAGTCACGCAAGTCCCCGGTGGAGACTCAGGAATACCACCACACTCAGATGTAGAAGGATTCTTCATTGCTGTTTCCGTAACAATTTTGTTTTACCAGTCAGGGCTGTTAGCCCTAAATTGAAACCCTGAACCTGGAGGACAGGTGGGCCACTCTTTGTCTTTCCTCTACCGTTTGTCATGTGCAATCCTACCAAGAGCCAACGCATAAGGCCTTGACTCCAGTCAACGTCAACATAGCTCTCCGGATCATTGAGGTATGCCAGCCTTCAAACCACGACATGGTTGTGGTCCTTCTTCCAATTGGACGAATGAGTACCTGCCATTCTTGCCTCCATATTTTCCTCATCTATTTCAATCTGCCCACCACTATCACTGTACCTCTTATATACGTGGGTTATACCTCAACCTAAAGCAACAACTGGGCGATGAGAAGTGTTTCCTCCAACAAGAAGAGCTCAAGATGTTATACTGCTTCAAGTTATAAATAGAAGAAGAATGAATTGGATTTTGCCTTCATTCACATGGTAATTCTGGAATTACTTAAAAATTATCTTGGCTCTAAATGTATAGAAACTTGGTTAGAACCATATGGAGCACCAGTGTTGTGAATGGATTTGATTGGCATATGAGAAATGATTTGGAGACACAAGGAATGATGATAAATAAATAATAGTTCTTATCTTTAGGATCTGCTAAACATTTGATTTATACAGCGATTACTTTCAGAATTCTCTGGGGTGCTTTATACTGAAATGAAGCAGCCAATTTGAGCACAACAAACTCACAAGTATGTCAATGTGATAATGAGAAGTTAATCTCTTTAGCAATGTTGACTAAGGAAAGATATTAGTCAGGACTCGGTAGATATCTGCTCTCCTTTTCTGTGAAATACTATCATGTGATCTAGTAAGATGACCTTATAATGCAGATGTGGCCTCAGTTTAACATCACACATGGCACTGCTTCAGTAACCCATTAGGTAGTACAATCATTGCAATTATAAAGGTCTTTCAAGCAGAGCAAAACACCTCAAGTTTAAACACAAAGGTGTTATCATGAATTTTGATATGGAGCCACTTCAGAAATTAGAACAGAATGACAAAGGTTTGGACAAGGAGGTTAAAAAAAAGAGTTGTAGAGCCACTAGTTTCGGCAGCTGCACGTTGGTGGAATGATTAAAATTGGCATGTGGCAGGTTCAATTTTTCTGACTTTCATTATGGCTAATCTTTCTAAGTTGTGACATTATTTATAAAGTCTCAGCTGTGTTTCCAAACCAGGCCTGTTAAGTGCAATGAAATGGCTGTGATTTGTGAATCTTAAAACACCACAAAAAATTTCCTCACCCCAAAAAGCGAAACAATTTTCATCCTGCTTATCATTTAACTTTCTATCATAGGATATTACAGCTTATCATGAACCCATCCTTAAATCACTCATTGCTTTCACCCTCTTCTTTTTCACCCACCCCTTCACTGCCCAGATAAGTTTCAAAAATTGACCTTGTACAGGATTTTACAGTATATTTTCAGTTTTTATTTCACTGCCATGACGGATTATGGTAACCAGAACAACTATATGCATAGCCACATCATACCACTGAAACATTAACATCAAGGTAACATCTGATTATAGTCTAAAATGCCACTATGTGCAAATATAATTGCACAAGAATTTAAAAAAAATAGTTAGCCACCCTTTCTTTGTCTTGTTTAATTATCAAAGCCCTGCATTGAAACAATTGGCAGTATCATTAACATCTCCCAAGATTTTAAGGCTACTGAAGCTGGCTCTCAAAAGACCCATCAGGAATCCAAAGAAGCGTCAGTCCCCAAAAAGGACATGTACAAAGGAAAACTGTCAGAACTCAGTTTCTCTCAGCACAAGCTCCACCACCTACAGCAGCGGGCTAGTTAAAAACAGATTGCTTTCCTATTGGTCATGGTTTGAAATACTGAAGTGTGTAGTGATGCCAAGTTACCATTCTGTTATGTCAGCAAGTTCCCATCTGTTGAACAGCTGTCTTCCCCAGATTTTTCACTTAAAGTTCTGCTGTCTTCCAATGTCTGTCCATACAAATGACGACTACAGGAACCCAAAAGGCCTGGTTGGAAATGTTGAAATGTCTGCATTAAGAGTTTTGTAGTAAAATATTGACAGATGCATAAAAAGGCTGTGAACGTCAGCATATAAACAATTTAAAATGATTTTTATTTTACTTTTTGTTATCAGCAACCAGCTTTGGTTAAGAATAGACTGGATTGAGATGGATTAAGTGTTACAAAAAGCCAATTGTTGAGGAAAAATGGAACACGGTGAGCCTGAATTGTACATTTGAAGAATATACAGTGACAGCAGCAAGAAAAAAAATCAAAAAAGGAAGACATTATGATGGAACTCATATCAGGCCTAAAGTACGAGATATGTGCCAATAGACAGAGGTACAGAGGTCCACTCAAAATTAGATAAGCATGCTTTCCGAGGGGTTTAAACACTCTTTCAGCTTCTGAGGTATAAAGGTCATAAATTATTGTTCAGATGCAGCTACTGGACATCTATGTAGGATCAATATGCCAGGTGGTCAAATTCCATTACAGAATATGTAAAAATGCATCAACGTCAATCTAGATTCTTAACTACCCATGATATATTCTCAACTTTGTGGCTTCATTGCATCTCTGTTCTACTTTTTCTGTTCTGATAGTAATCATCTTTCCCTTATTAATTACAATGGATTTTTAAAAGTTGCTTTTGAAATTATTGTTTCCCGATGCAAAATGATTTTGGCCTGTTTAATGTGGATGACATCCATACGTAAACACCATTGCTCCCAAAATTTGTAATAAATTGACCTCCCACTTTGCAAGAATCTGAATTCCACCTGCAATCAATTTTCTGAAGGATATCAAAATAGTTAAAATAAATGGCAAACAACTCATCTGTTTTTCTTCCATTTTTGCCTCGGCCTTTTCAACATATGCACAAAATCAGAAGAAAATGAACACAATGGATTTTCTTTTTCTGTTCATGTTTCCTTGCAATTGAAACAATATACTTAGAAGAAAAATGACTTATTGCGCTATTGTAGGTAGGATAATCAATGCCGTCAAGCATCATAGTTCCAGTTCCACATTTTTTCTTGTCCTGCCCAGAATCTCTGCTGTGTCCCTGCTCTTAGAACCACTGATCTCTGGTCTGAAGCTCTGCCACTTTTCTCAAATCATTAGCGCTGTTTGCATTTCTGAGTGAGTTCTGACAGAATCCAACTTTGCTTGTGGTGAAGAAGCCACTCCTTTTACAATGATGAAGATGTATAAAAAGTTCTTTAATTGCATAATACTCAACTCATTCAACATCATTCAACTGTTCAGCTTGTGGTATCAGTGGAAAGAAAAACAGAATCAATGCCTCAGCTCAAGGATCCTTTACCTAACGAAGGGTCTTCACCACGATGTGGCATTTAGTTCTCTTTCCACACAAACTATCCAGCATGCTCAGTTTTTACAGCAAATACTGTTTTTTTGTGTTAAATTTCTAGTGTCAGTTGTTTTTATTTCACCACTTTAAAAAAAACCTGTTTAAACATTCATCCAAATTCCCTTCCTCTCCCCCTGCCCCACACCCTTTTCATTTTGTTCAGTTCTATTGAGGAGTTATTTTTTCTCTGACAAATAACCAGTTCTGACAAGATGCCCACACCCAAACCTTCCATCTGTACCTTTTCTCCTTAATAGATTACATGCTAGGAATTTGTTCAGATTTATTTTAAGTAGCTTAAAAGACAAAAAAAAATGGCAAAGTGAACTGAATGATGGCCAGTTTTTCCGTTCAATCCAAATGGACTTTTAGATCAAGTTTGAGGGCAGTGCATGGACTGAACAAAATATTACATCTCTAGAACCTAATTTTAAATTCAACTGAGCAGCAAGATTTTGAGACTCTGAATCATGTTGTACAGAACTGATTATGAAGCAACTTAAAAGTCAAACAAAAAACCGGTGATACAGCACCATTTTCAACACCCAGGCTTCTGAACAAAGCAAGCTGCTACAATGGAAACCTACTGCACAGAGTTAGTCATTGCTTGATGCTATGGATGTGGGGTTTCAAGGATAATGTCTGCAAATGGCAGAGTTTCTTTCAATCTATCCTTAAAATGTATTTCATCACAAACAAGAGAAAATCTGCAGACGCTGACAATCCCAGCAACACGCACAGAGTGCTGGAGGAACTCAGCAGGCCAGGCAGCATCTATGGAAAAGAGTACAGTCGACGTTTCAGGCGGAAACCCTTCGGCAGGACTGAAGAAAAAAAGCAGAGGAGTAGATTTTAAAGGAGGGGGGAGGGAGAGAGAAACACAAGGTGATAGGTGAAACCTAGAGGGGGAAGGATGAAGTAAAGAGCTGGGAAGTTGATTGGTGAAAGAGACAGAAGAGGAAGACCCAACGTAGATTGGGAGACCGCTTCACTGAGCACCTACTCTCCATACACCAGAAAAAGCCGGATCTCCCAGTGGTCACCCATTTTAATTCCAATTCCCATTCCCATTCCAATGTGTCCATCCATGGCCTCCTCTAGTGTCGTGATGAGGCCATACTTAGGTTGGAGGAACAACACTTTATATTTCGTTTCGGTAGCCTGCAACCTGATGGCATGAACATCGATTTCTCCAACATCCAGTAATGCCCCCCTTCCCTCACAATTTCCCATTCCCTTTCCCCTCTCTCACCTTATCTCTTTGTCAGCCTATCACCTCCCTCTGATGCTTCCCCCCCTTTTCTTTCTTCCATGGCCTTTTGTCTCTTTCACCAATGAACTTCCCGGCTTTTTACTTCATCCTTTCCCCACCTGGTTTCACCTATCACTTTGTGTTTCTACCTCCCCTTCCCCGACCTTTTAAATCTACCCCTCAGCTGTTTTCTCTAGTCCCGCTGAAGGGTTTCGGCCTGAAACGTCAACTGTACTCTTTTCCTAGATGCTTCCTGTCCTGCTGAGTTCCTCCAGAATTTTGTATGTGTTGCTTAAAATGTATCTATTTTAGCTCTATCTAGTTACTTGCTCCATGATGAATGTTACCAATAACTAGATCAAACTTTGCATAGGGTTTACAGTTGAATTGTATGTTTGTCAGTTTGACATTGGTTATCTGCTTGACATAAAAGAGAATACTTAAATCTATAACTCTGTAATACAAATACTTTATTTCTAAAAAAAAGATGCAAATATAGCTGAGTGAACTTTAAATCTCCCAACAAATGCAGTAATTGCATTAAAACAAATTTCACCTCAGAAAAGATATCTTCATTTTCCAACAGGCCAAGTATTTGGTGCCATAATTACAGCACAATTGCTTTCTTCTTCCAAAAGGCATTTATTTTACACTCTCTGAATAAACATTTCAAGCTGAGGTAATAATTCACTGGAAAAGTTATTTGTATAAAATGACATGATAGATTCTGCAGCATGTATGCCCATGATACAGTTAATTGCATCTGTCACCCATTCAAATGGTACAAATGGTAAAAAGAGTGCAAGCAAAAAAGAAAGAAATTGAAATTCCAGAACTCTATTACCAATATATTAGATAATAAAAGATTTATAGCTTCAGATTTTTTCTTTTTTTTGTTCAGATGCATGGTGTCATTGTCAAGTGCTTATTTCAGGTTGCTATGAATACAGTTCTTTTTTGTAATGGCAGAATAAAATGATAGCAAAAACTGAGAAAAAAATACATCTGATTATGCACTCTCCTTGACCAATGTCAAATTATTTGTCAGTTTACTACCAGGATAGATTCTGCAACCAAAGCAATTTTGATGCCTTTGAAAAAACATTGCCAAATTAATTTTCATAACTAGGCACCTGATTGCAGAGGAGTTAAGAGGACAAAATAAGATTAGCTTTATCTGTCACATGTAGATCAAGACTTATGGCGAAATGTGTCGTTTGCGTCAAATCAAATCAGGGGAGATTATGCTGAGCAGCCTGCAAGTGTCGCCATGCACCCGAAGCCAACACAGCATGTCCACAACTCACTAACTCTAACCAGCATATGTTTTTGGAATGTGACAGGAAACTGGAGCACCCAAAGAAACCCACACTGTTATGGGGAGAACATACAAGTCATTGGATATACTTAAAGCAGGAGTTGATAAGTTCTTGATTACTAAGGGTGTCAAACGTTAAGGCAGTACAATAGGGCTGAGAGGGAAAATAAATCAACCATGGTGGAGCAGGCTCAATGAGCTGAATGGCCTAATTCTTCTCCTATATCTTATGATCTTATTATGAATCCCTTTCAATTTCTCCATTATACAACATAGCTTCAGCAAAACTGAGATCAGCAAATTTAGACTTTGGCGAATTCTTGTTCCAATGATTCTTCTCTTAAGTTTCCTCTGAGACCATAATTGAGAAATCAGTATGAGACTTCATTGTTTAAGCTATTTGGAATTTTTCCATGCTGTCAAATTACCAAAGCTTCTTTATTGGGATTCCTGTTGGAATTTTTGAGAAAAATCAAAAGATACATTAGTGTGATCCACTAAGAGCCCTTGGAAAACAATTATGATCCAAATGAGAGGAGATCGATTTTAAAACTTGCCTTGAGAGATAAAACAAATTGCACAGAAATGGAATCATGGTTTTAAACATCCAAAAAACACAATTAGGCTTGAGCTGTCTATAGTAGAATGGTTCGACAAAAGAATGGTCTGTGTAAAATAAAGATACAATGGCAATGAACATATGATTAAGGAACTAGAGGAAATGTGTGTCCTTTCAGACTAATCCAGGAAAACAGCTAGATAATTCAGGATGTGAAGAATAATGGTGAATCTCCAACTACATTCAGAAAGCACACAGAACTGCAATATTTATTCTCTGGATTGCCAGGTGTGAACTCCCCAGTCTTGTACTTACCGGTAATAGGTTTAGATGCAAAGAACAACACTTACTAGCCTTTGGCACCTGCGATTCCAGTGCCATGGCCTGAGTAGCCAAGCAGTGAGAATTCCATACATCAGTGAGAATTCATCATCGATTAACTTTGTGGTGTGGCGGCTTCGCAGAAATAGAAAGTAGTTCAAATGCACTGCAGCTCAACTACTGAAGTTTGGTCACCTTGGTTCTGAAGTGAAATTCCCGCAGGCTGAGTAACTTCCCATTATTTCTTCAGATTAGCTCTGCTGTCATGGGAAGCCTGTTAGAGGTGAAATGCAATTTTATAGCAGGAAAGTGCTGGGGCAATCTTGCAGCCTGGGTGACCTCAGTCCTCTGAAAACGGCTCAGCTATAAATCACACTATTACTTGTATGTTGTCATGGAACAAGTATAAGATGCAGAGCAATTTCGGCGGGCAGCCAAATTTGAAATGGGTCTTCTGTACCTTCTCACTTGTCTCCTACCACGTCACTGAGGACTTGATGTGGTCTGCACACACCAGCTGTGTGGTGAGAAGTGCACAACAGTGCCTCTTTCACCTGAGACAGTTGAGGAAGTTTGGTATGGGCCCAGCGCGTCTGCAGTTGTGAACTTCCCATGATTCAGGACATTTACAAAGACAGGCATGAAAAAAGGGCTGAATGATCATTGGGGACCTGAGTCACCCCAACTACAATCTATTCCATCTGCTACCCTCCAGGAAATGGTACCACAGCAAAAAAAAGCCAGAACCAACAGGCTCTGGGACAGCTTCTTCCACCAGGCCATCAGACTGATTAACTCACGCTGATTTGAGTGTATTTCTATGTTACATTGACTGTTCTATTTATTACAAATTATTATAAATTACTATGATTGCACATTGCACATTTAGACGGAGATGTGACATAAAGATATTTACTCATGCATGTGAAGGATGTAAGAAATAAAAGTCAATTCAATTCAATAGTCAATAGCTGAACAATCTCAATACTCAATGAATAGGGTCTCAGAAGCTGGGCTCAGTCTGACTGGGGTGTAGGACTCGAGGAGCAATTTTCCAGTGCAATGCTTAGGAACCTCCAGCACTGGGCTGTCGGCTGAATATAACTACAGACCAAGCAGATTATGCATTCAACAACTGTTGATAAGTATGGGACACCATCCTTTGAGACTATTCCTTTCCTGGAGTACTCCATTCACTGCCAACTAAATGGCTAAACCCCACAAGTTTCAAACTGTACCTTTGTGATTTGCCTGCGAGGTCCAGCCCACATTTTAAACAGACAGCAATACCACAGCTAATATTGTTTCACTGCAAACAGTTGTCCTCTTTTGAGTTAAAGTCTAATTCTTATGAGTCACTTATAAAAGATGGGATGGAAACCAATTGGCTAAGGGTAAATATTGTTTCTGATGTTGAGAGATTCGTTGAAGGCATGATGGTTTCCATTTCAAGATGCCGATAGGTTAAGTACACATAAACACACACGTAGATACACAACGACACTAACATCCTGGAAGAAAGTGCTGCTTTGAAATTTGAAGGTAAACAATAGTACACAGATGTGCTAGGTGTACTATCATGTTTAAAGTAGAGCCTTATTTTTCACTTTCTCACAGATCATGTCTTCAAACAAATCATTAAGTTTTACCTAAATAAAGGCTTTGAAATGTGTCTTTTGGCAATCCCTAAAATAATGCTGGGAAAATAACCAGATGCTCTTAAGAGTTGGAAAGAAGCAGGCTGTAGAGCTGCCAAGTTACAAACTGATGCACTGTCGAAGTGTCCAAACTCCAGAGTCTGAATGAGATTACAGAATCCTTCTTTGGCTCAGGGGGAAACACATCCACAGCCAAGCTTTCAGTGGATTGAGGCTTTTAGAAAAAACATAAGGCAAGATATACAAGGACATTCAGGGAGGGAGTTACAGCCAAGGTGCAGGACACAGTGACCACCTTAATGGGGTTATATTATAGACGACTGAACAGTTCATGGGATTTAAGAGGAACAAATCTGTAGAGATCGCAGACTGTTAAAAGAAACATAAAGGTTGTGATAGTGGGTGATTTAAAATTTCCACATATTGACTGGGACTCCCATAGTACAAAACTGCTAAATGGAAAAGAACTTGGCAAATTTGTTCAAGAATGGTTCCTTTATTAGTGCATAGAAGTCCGAACAAGAGAGAGTGCAATACTAGATCTCCTATTAGGGAATGAGACAGGGCAGGTGACAGAAGTTTGTGTAGGGGGACATTTTGCATCTAATGATCACAATGCCATTAGTTCCAAAGTAAATATGTAAAAAGGTAAGCTTGGTCCACGAGCTGAGATTCTAAACTGGAGAGGGGCCAATTTTGATGGTATCAGAAAGGATCTAGCAAGTGTGGATTGGAACAGTTTTTGTCTGTCAAAGGCATACCTAGTAAGTGGGAAGCCTTGAAAAGTGAAACTTGGAAAGTAAGCTTGTATATTGCTGTCAGAATAAAAGTAAGGATAAGAGGTTTAGGGCACCTTGGTTTTTGAGAGCTATTGAGGCCTCTGGTAAGAAAATGGAGGTGGTGCATAGCAGGTATAAGCAAACAGCAACAATTGAGGTACTTCGGGAGTATAAGAAATACAAGAGAACACAAGAAGGAAGGATATCAGGAGAGCTAAAAGACTTGAGGTTGTCCTAGCAGACAAGGTGAAGCAGAATCCTAAGGGCTTCTACAGATAAATTAAGAGCAAAAGGATAGCAAGTGACAAAATAGGTCTTATGGAAGATCAGCGTGGTATCGTTGTTCAAAAGTGAAAGGGGCAGGAGAGACCTCAAATGGAGTTTTTGCATGTATATACTCAGGAGTCTACAGAGTTGCGACAAAGCAGCAAAGGACCGTATACAGACTATAGAGGAGGAAGTGTTTGCTGTCTTGAGGCAAACTAGGGTGGATAAACCCCCAGGGTCTGACAAGGTGTTCCATCTGACTCTGTGGCAGAAATCGCAAGGGTCCTAGTAGATATATATAAAACCTACTTAGCCACAGGTGAGGTGTCAAAAGATTGTAGGATAGCTAATGTTGTTCTGTTGTTTAAGAAAGACTCTATTAAACCAGGAACTTATAGGCTGGTGAGCCTGACCTCAATAGTGGGACAGTTACTGGAAAGTATTCTAAAGGACTGGATATACAAGTATTTAGATAGGCAGGGGCCTATTAGGGATAGTCAACATGGCTTTGTGCATGGTAAATCTTATAGCTTTCGAGGAAGTTACCAGAGAAGTTGATAAAGGGCAAGGAGTGGATGTTATCTACATGGACTTTAGCATGGCCTTTAACAAGTTTGAGCATAGGGGTTAGTCACGAAGGATCAGTTGCTTGGCATTCAAGATGAGTTAGTAAATTTGATTAGCTTCAAAGAAGAAGCTGGAGAGTGGGTATAGATGGTTGCCTCTCTGACTAGTGATGTACTACAGGAATCAGTGCAGGGTCTGTTGTTGTTTGTCACCTATACCAACAATTTGCAGATGACACCAACACTGGGGTGCAGTGGACAATGAGGTAGACTATCAAAGCTTGCAGTGGGATCTGGATCAACTGGAAAAATGGGCTGGTAAATGGCAGGTTGAATTTAATGCAGACAAGTGTGAGGTATTGCACTTTGGGAGGACCAACTGTGAGTCCTACATGGTGAGTGGTAGGCCACTGAGGGACCGGTAGAACAGAGTAATCTGGGAATACAGATCCATAATACTTTGAAAATAGTGTCACAGAAAGCTTTTGGAACATTGGCCTTCATACATCAATGTAGTGAGTATAGGAGTTGGGAAGTTATGTTGAAATTGTATGACTTTGGTGAAGCTTAATTTGGAATATTGTGTGCAATTTTGGTAACCTACCAACAGGAAATAAGATTGAAAGAGTGCAGAGAAAATTTACAAGGATGTTACCAGGACTTGAGGACCTAAGTTAGAGGAAAAGGTTAAATTGGTTAAGACTTTATTCAGTAGAACACAGAAAATTGAGGAGACACTTGATAGAGATGCACAAGATTACAAGGTGTATAGAAAAATGCTTTTTCCAGAGGTTGAGTGAGACTACAACTGGAGGTCATGGGTTAAGGGTGACAGGTGAAAAATTTAAGCCGACATGAGTGGAAACTTCTTCACTCAGAGGGTGGAGGGAGTGAAGTGTGAAACAAGCTGCCAAAGCAAGTGGCAGATGTGGGTTCAATTTCAACAAATAAGCGAAATTTGGATAGGTACATGGATGGGAGGGGAATGGAGGGCTATGGTCCAAGTCCAGGTTGATGAAACTAGGCAGATCAATATTTGGACTAGATGGGCCAAAAGGCCTGTTAGTGTGCAGTAGTGTTCTATGACTCGATAAGATAAGAGTAAAAGAAAACAAAACTATTAAAAGTAATTTCTCTTTACCACTTTCTTTTTTTAAAATAAAATCACCTGATCAAGTAATTCAGGTTGGATTGCATTCCCAAATCTAAAGCAGCTCCTCACCATCAACACAAGGCCCAAGTGCCATTTTTTTGATATTCATACCTGTCAATCTGAATTGCTGGTGATTTATGTGACAAAATATCTGCCTGCATAAACAAGATGAAAATATGTATTATGCAAAACATACATTGTACAGGAGAGGCTCATTATATTACTGGATTAACAGAACAGCTGCATAAAAACATAAATAAATAGGAGCAGGAGTAGCCCATCTAGCCATCAATAAGACCATGGCTGATCTGGCAATGGACTCATCTCTATCTATCAGCCTTTTCCCCATAACCCTTAATTCCCCTAATATACCAAAATCTATCCAACCTTGTCTTAAAGATATTTACTGAGGTAACCTCCACTGCTTCATTGGACACATGGTGAAACAGATAAAACAATGGTAAAATTCATAGAATACAATGTGTTAATGTCACTAACTTACAGCGATTGGAAAATAATTCGCAATGAACTAATTATTAAATACGCCAGAAGCCACCAGGAGAGAAAATGAAACAATTTCATTACTTCAACAAGTTAGGAATTACTAAGAATTTGAAGTATCGACAATTATCTTGAATGTTACAATGAAAACTAAGATTAGGAAGATGCAATCATTTAAAGCATTATATGAAGACAGTCCATTATCTCATTATTTGTCTGCGCTGATATTGTTCATCTAAGAGCATGGCAGATGATTTCCTCTGTCGATAATTAATACACAGTTTTGCAGTACTGTAGAGGTATTGGTAGTGTTCTAATTTGTTCTGCATTTCATTTAAATATATAAATTGTTATTCATTTAAAAGGTAGTTTGTCTTTTGTATACCTTTTAACTATTTCCATGAAACTTTGGCTGATTGGGGCAGCCACTTATGGGCCAAATTGTACCGGTCTCGATGTGTCCCAAATCCATTGTTTATTCTTCATAAAAAATTAACTTCCTTCTATCTAAAACTAACAACATGGTCCAAATTTACAACCAATATGATAATACTTTTTTCCCAAGAAGTATTCTTCTATACTTAAAGCTGTATAAACCTTAAAAACTCACTGGCCATATCATCATATCTAGTTATTGCTAAAACTCAACTACCTTAGTTTTAAAAGATCCCATTTTTTTTTAGATTTTTGCCCTAAAATTATAAACCTAAGGCAATTGATTATAGACCTACTCAGCTGGACCTTTATTAAGTCGCCTAAAGATCACCTCTGTTCCAAGGACAACCTCCTTATTTCAGCAAACTCCCTAATAACATCCTGACAAAACATCTCTGTACAGTTAAATCCATCGTCATTCTGAAAGTGCGGTGCCCAGAATTATCTACAATGCTCCACCTAAAGTTTATTCAGTGATCTTTAGTGTTCGAGCACAATCTCATGTCCTTCGAATTCTATCCTGCTACTTATCAAAACCAAGTGATATGTAAGTTTTTTAAAGCTTCTTTTTACCTTCTTGCTATGTCTCAACATTTGTGTATGTAAGCATTTCTAATGTTTTTCCCCCAAAAGAGTGTAGCTTATCATATACTTCCTTTGCAAGTTTGCCCTTCCAAAGTGATCAGGGAGTAATTGGTGATGGGAAATGGGCATAGAATAAGGGTAGAGGCCAGGTAGATCAACCATAATCATACTGAAGGGGAGGGCAGGCTTGAAGACTCCCATTCCTATTTTCTTTCTCCTTGTGCCTGCTGGTACCATTTTACATTCTGGCCTAAAAATTGTTTTACAACATTTTAACAATATTAAAATTAGTTGGAGAGGATCATCTAAAACTGTTTATATAGATCACAAAATAATCACTCTTACAAGGTTCATGGAACAATGTTCCCAGGTTTTCTTGTCTAATGCACTGTACCAGTTTTAGTGCAGTGCATTTTTATCTATCACAGCCTTTTGCAACTGCCAGAATTTAGCCAGGCAGCCATGACTTTGACAGGCTATTCTTTCTTTCTTTCTGCTACAGGGGGATGCTGCTGCATTATGAATGGATGCTAGAATGATGAAGGAAAGGGACTAAAGCAGAGCAGAACACAGAGCCTGCTCTGGTTGTTTCTACAAGTGGAGTATGAATGAACTCCCTGAAGCAGCAGTGGGCACTACTGTGACACATGGCAGGGGTTAACAGCAGCAGCCTTTCGTGATCTAAAGAATAGGAATCTGACAGTGAACTACATCGGCAATGCAGCTGAGGCAATCATGTGAACTTCTTTGAGATTCCTGCAAATCACAGGCCTGACTGAAGACAATTGTTTTGTTTGTAAATTAGCATGGTTTAAGGGGAAAGTAGGGTTAATAAAAACTGGTTGCATGATTAAGCAATGATGTTTTCAAACCAGTAAGGTGTTAAAAAATATACTAGAGAATAATTTTGGGGGCATTGTTCTATTGTCAACATCACTTGAGGGAGTTTAGGCTGGAGAAAGGTGTACAATAAATCTTGCAGAAAACACACTTCCAAATGCCTTCCAATTAGGAAAAACGTTCAATACTGCATCCCACTATTGTTACAATTTTGCACCATACCATGATTTCTCCTTAAATTCCCAGCTATCTATTCTCTTAATAAGCCCCATTTGTTGAGCTCTTTGTGCCAGAATATACCATCCTCCCTTCTCCATCTGTAAAATATCAGAGGCTGTTTGAAAGGCTCAGAATAAGCCGCTCAGTAGCCAGCCACACAACATTACGAGAACACAGAGAATGATCAGCTTTCTTTATTGCATGGCTTACATCCAAAAGCAGAACAACTGAAATTGAGAAACCATAACACAAAGGCACAAATTCAGGAATGTACTGGTGTTCCACTGAACAATTTATTCTATTGCTTGGAACTGGATGAAGCACTAAAGCTGAATAACCAGAGTGCACATGAAAAAAATACATAATATATCAATGAATTGCTAGGTTTGGGGTTCCTAACATTTTAGCTTCAGTGATCATTAAACAAATTACTTGCTCATACCTCATTGGCCTTCAGGGAGCTCAATGAGTGCAAATTGCAAACTTCAAATGAAATATAATTAATCAAAAAGTTTTCATACATCCTAAGATTGTGAAGCTGGCCCTTTCATTAATTATCAAGAAACTTGTGTTAAAATTGTTAAATGAACAAGTACTAAAATAAAAAGTCATGATCAAATAATTAAATGCTTTAAGTAGATCAATGGAAAAAAACATTTTTCCACACAAATCCTTAAATTTTTTGATAGATGGAAAGTAAACTCTTCAAGAAACTGACCTACCACCCTCTTTATGATTTGCATCGATAAATGTAACAGATGTTTAGACAGAAACAAATAGTTCCAAAAAAGAATGTGCATTCTGAAATTGAGCACCTGACCATCAATTTAAACTTTCCATGCACCCTTGTGAGGAAATGCCCATCTATGCTATCCACTTATTACAATTCATGAATGCACCTGGATACCTGTGTTGGGAAATACAGGGGCAATACCATTCTTTTCTATCCCACGATTAAGTGCCAAGGCTAAGCCTTTACTATCCATTGAGATAAATTTTATGATACAGCAGTAACTTTATTCAGAAACATGCCATTTTCACAGTTACGCATTCCCCAATGTGTTTTATGTTAAGTAACCATCTTCTACTATATCTTCATATGGATTATAGTTCTGCAGTTTATTTATGAATTAAACAGTAAAAGCACTTTGGCTCCTTAATCAACATTTAACTGATTCCTTGCAGAAAGCTTGGACACTTTTGATAAATTACAATATAAACTCAGCATTATAAAACACACTGAACATTCTGCACTGATTTCCTACACTTAGAGCAGGGCATCCCAACCTAGGGTCCACAGATCCCTCACTTAATGGTAGGGGTCCATGGCATAAAGAAGGTTGGGAACCCCTGACTTAAGAGTTATAGAGCCATGGAACACCACATCACAGAAACAGGCCATTTGGTCCATCTAGTGCATGCTGAACCATTAATCTGTATTTTCCTATTGACTTGCATCAGGACCAAAGCCCTCCATACCCCTCCCATCCATGTACCTATCCAAACTTCTCTTAAATCCTGAAATCAATTCTCCTACATCCACCACTTACGGTGGTAGCTTGCTCCACAATTCACTCTCACCAACCCCTTCATGTTTCCCTTAAATATTTCACCTTTCACCCTTAACGCAGGGCCTCTAGCTTTAGTCTCACATAACCTCAATGGAAAAAGCCTTCTTGCACTTACCCTATCTATACCCCTCATAATTTTGTGTACCTTGCTCAAATCTCCCCTGATTCTCCTATGCTCCAGGGTATAAAGTCCTATCCTATCCAACCTTCCCACAAAAATTTTCTCTGCAGTCTTTCAATCTTATTGATATCATTCCTGCAGGTAGGTGGCCAAAACTCGACACAATACTCCAAATTAGACCTCACCAATACAGCTTTAATATAACATGCCTTAGCTTCAGAAATTATCAAAAAATCTATGATGCAACAGATCTGGTCCAAAGGAACAGATTGAATTACAATTCCACTAACATGAAGCAAATTTTAACATTTTAAGAAAGGTACTTTAATTATCTGGAACACTTTAAGAACAAGGAGAAGCCTTTCAGTAACAGACAATATAGCCGGGCCTTTCCAATCTGCACCATAACATGCTGAGATTAAAATCACTGTTATTGTAATGGCACTGCCTCAATATAATTCAAATTTATACCAGTTTTAATTGCATAATTAGCATCATCTTGATTTTGATAGCTACTATTTGGTAACTCCAGTCAAGGAAAAGGCAACGCAATGCACCAAGGCAGAAGCTGTTTTAATGTCGCTTAAAATATATACTTATTTTTCTTCAAAGGTTGAGATTACCTCCTTTTGCTCAGTAAATACTGGATTTCAGAGACAACAGCCAAAGACATTTGTTGGAGCAAATCACCCTCCATTACCAATGATCAGCACACTCTTGACCCAGAATGAGAAACAACAGTATAGAGTCGATTCCAATCAATCTGATCACATATCATACTCCCGAGACTTAACCAATCAATTTGGCTTATTGGACCAAATGCTCATGAAAAAGCTGGCAATGTTGATAAAACACTAAGGCATAAGTTAAAGACTTACAATTGCTTCCTGCCCAAGATGTTTCGGAAGGTATGAAAATATTCCCGAAAGATAACAAATAGTATAGAAGTAATCACAGCAGAGTGCGGCACAGCAATTTACTCTCACTTATGGTGATTCTAAGGAAAATTAGCCCTAACAACATTGTAGATAGTTCACTTGCAAGAAAGACTCTCAAAATCATTGTTTACTTGAGTTTAATCAGATGTTCCATCTTCTTAAAGTGAATGAATATTCCATTCTCTATTTCCACATTTTTGCCTTCAAATTCTCAACATTTATATATTACAGATTGCAAATCCAACAGGGAGAAGATAATGAAAAACATGTTCCTGAATACATATTCAAAACTTTAATGATTAAGGGGAGGAAACTTCAATCAAAAAGAATCAACACTCCCAAATATTTCTCTGGCAGTCAAGGCAAAAAGCATGAAAAAAAATTGATCTGTAAACAATTTCAAATTTACCTATGATCTATGTACAGAACTATTTAATAAAGGTTACTTCTGTGGCAAGGGTATTTTAGCCAAAAGCCTTCAGAGGGTTCTGATCTGCAGAGATGTGTTACATTGTGTTTGATCTAGAGTTTTGTTTTGAAACAAGTCATGATTTTAAATTATGATTTATTTTAATCAGCAGGAAATAAGTTTTAATTTTAGGCCTTCCTTTTAGTAAATACATTTTACAGCAAATTGAAATAACTATTCACAATTACAGAAGTTTCTGTATTTATTGCAATCTTACAATTTTGTTCAGTCTCGTTTTTGTTACAAATGAACCCAGTGCAAAGTGCCACAAATATGAAATTAGTTATTCAAAGTGCTTAGCTGGTAAGTGTGTTGTCCAGTGAGGCAGAAAGTCTCTGTTAGATGGTATTACCCTTGAGGGATAGTGCATTTATATTCGATTCAATTAATTCAATGTTAGTAATTCAGCAACTGTTTACAAGTCGAAACTACCGGTAATTGCTTGGCGGAATTTCTTGTAACTTGGTAATAAGTTCAATTTAATTAATGAATTTGCTACGCTCAATCCTTCCTATTAAATACAATAGTGCTTCATATTAAAACTGCGGTAACGTATCCATTTGCTGCTAATTGCAGCAAATAGTCTATTGAGGCAAGATTTACTATTAGAAAATACCGCACACAGTATCGAATGAATGAAGAGTGTTTAGCTATTGTTTCTAGCAGCAAGCTTTGTCACCTCCATTTTATTTCCTCTTAACCTTATTTTTTCAGTCTAAATATTTTAAGATTTTGGAAGGCCTTATTTACAATTGTAAATAATTCCAAGTCTTTGCAATTTGAGATCCTTTTCATTATACAAACATTCGTATATTATTTATTCTTCTGATTCTGTTGTCTCTGTCTATTTCACACATAAAAGTAGACCATCTTGATACCCTCGGCTGCAATGAGGTCCAAAATCCTTTAAATATAGAGACTGATAGCTGTATTGGTTGAAAGAGCAGAAATTTATATTTGCAAATGAAGAAGAATTTGTTAAAATTACAATATCCAGCAGAGGCTTACAAAAGTTCCTTCTTGCTGTCATTGCTAAGAAACCTTTGAGAAGGACTGTTCCTGCAATGTTATAAAATCGGCCGACAATAACAAGCGTAGGCATCAATCAAGGAAGATGTGTTGATTTGTTGTTATTAAGATATGGTGTTCCTTATCGTATCTTTATATCTTACATCCTCTAAGAACATTTACATTATATCCCTCAGTTCAAACAAGTCAGATTTGATCTTGACCTCCAGTGATGTTCTTGTGGAAATTCCACATTTTCACCAATGATAGTTTGGGTTTCCTCTGGGTGCTCCTGTGATGGTATTAAGTTTGCTGAACGTGAAGTTCTAAACTCAAACAAAGACCTTGAGCCCTATTGGATATAAATAGTCATGAGTACTCTACCTAAAGGAAGATTATACTGTAACTGTTCAATCTTCAAAGACTAGTTCACTTCCCTGTTTATTATTTATGTTGAGCTTAGCTGCCAATACCCACTATTCGGTGGGTCCACTCTCACTACCAAAGTAATGATACTTCCAGCTAACAAAGTGGTCTAAAACTGTTCATTTATTTACTCTGATACACATTTAATTCCAAACAATACTATTAAAATGCATTTAAAACTCAGAATCTCTATCTTAAACATTTCCCAAATTCTCACAGAGGATTTCTACCTTATACATTTTCAAATTACAAACTATTTCTAACACACAAACCATTTCCAAAGCTTAAAGCATTTCCTAAACATAAAGCATAAACAATAAAAGATTTCCAAGGATTTCCAAAGCACAGGTACAATTTCTAGCAACTGAAAAGAAAAACCAAAGAGTTGCAAATGAACAATGTGTCTGTCACAGAAACTGAAGCTGGAGGACTGGATTCTCATTCAGCCCATGTTTCATTCATGTTTCTTCTTGACGTTCCTTACACCATTTTAATAAGCCTGAACTGTTATCACGTGTATACACTTTCTCTCCCACTTGGGTGACTTTGCAAGCATGAGATATTTCCTCAAGATCTCCATTTAACAAAAACTGTCTAAAACCATTTTCACAGAAGTAGATCTCAGCTTAATGTTCACAATGGACAAATACTGTAAAGCTAACTTCCTTGAGCACATAAAAACTTTTAAATGTAAATTTGCCACTTATTGATTCGCTAAATGGTATAATTCAGTTCTTCTGCAATCTTCCTTGAACTAAGCAACGCTAGAGTCAGTCTGTCCATTCGAAACAACCCAAATTAAACAATCCATTGTCTTATACTGCATCTTCCAAGCAATAAAGCAGGTGCAGTGACTAGCATCTGCTTTCTCATAGACAGCGTATCTGCAAAATACAGCTATTTTCAAAGCTGAGTGTTTTTTTTAACTTCAATTTGATTAATGTTTTCCATTTACATTTTAAGAACTGAAGATTGACTTCCATTTACGACCAGAAGTTAAACAAACTATTATTTGAAAGTTTACTTACATCCATTTTTGATCTTTCAAGTGACAAATGCTGCATTCAGAAAGCAAGCTTTGTAAAAATGTGAAAGTAAGTGAACACTTATCACACCTCAATTCCTTCCCACTTTCCAAAAACACATGGATTGGTAGATTAAATGGCCACTGTAAGTTACCCCAAGTGTATAGATAAGTGACAAAATATGGGATATGGTCACAGATCTGTGGGGAGAAATTAAGAGTTGGATTAAGGTTGGGCAAATACGGTAGTTTGAAGGGACTGCTTCCATACTTAATGCAAGGTATCTCAGGTAAGTATGGCAATAAAGAAAGCAGCCATTATTGTGTATCCTGCACAATAGAAAACTCCCATAAATAAACAGGCATTACAGCTGCAGCTTGCAATGAGGTACGTTGATAGATAGTTGTTGAGATGATGAACTTTTATTCTTGAATTTTGATATCATATATATAATTTTTAGCCACTGCTTATCCGCATAGTTTCCAAAGACAGTAAGCTCTCATAACTGAGCTAATTGATCTCAATCCATGCAAACCTCCCACTGTGTATAATATTTAAATAAATAATCATACTCCATACATTGGATGCACCAATGCTATACAGGCAAACTGTTAAGGAGTTGCCGAGAAAATCTCATACTTATTAAGACAGATGGATAAACAAGTGACTGCAGATGCTGGCCTCTGGAGCAACACACAAAGTTCCTCCAGCTCCCTGAGTTGCTCATACTTATTACATTGCTTTCCAATCCACTCTTAGTCATACGCAACTGGAAAATGGTATAAAGTGGGCAATGACAGGATTCTGAATCACAGATGACATAAGGAATAAAGCATCTTCTTACAATATGGTGAAGAACTACACTATTTATCAAACATACAACTAATGACTACATCAGACAGTAAAACTATAGCAGGGCACTTTTTCTCTTCAATACAGAATATGACATATTAAATATTTGTACTTTCTCATACAAGGCCTAGATTTTGTGTAAAAAAGGTGTCGCCCCAATCACAGATGGATTGTGTTACACGCAGGAGCCATCAAAGAATTGTGAGAAACTAAGCAATATTCAGGGAAGAGGTATGTGGTTCCCATGGCTAGATTGTTTGGTTGAATACAAAGGGCACCAAATGCCTTATTTGTTAGGAAACCGACCATAATGTCAAATTTATATGAGGGCTGATTCAAAAAGTGCAATTAGTCAAAAAGTCATGAATAACATCAGTGCCAGTATTACAGAGCTACAATCTGGTAACTATCTGCTTACAACTGCTGGTGAATGAAGCAAGTTTCCTTTGAAGAAATCATCAGTCCCAAAATTTTATTGTTTTGTGTTGTTAGATCAAGGGTTTCCCAACCAGAGGTCTAGGAACCCCTTGCTTAATGGTATTGGTCCATGGCATTAAAAAAAGGCTGGGAACCCCTGTGTTATATGATCTGTAAGTAGCAAGGATAGAAAACTATATAACCTTCAAGAACAAGCTAAGCAGATATCCTTTCTGGAGGTATCAGCAAATAAACTTTCATTATCTATAAATGCAGCAAATTTAAGAAGAGCCAACATAAGAGCATACAGAGAAACACATAACATTCACCTATGAATATAATTCATTTATCATTAAATGTTATCTACTCTGTGAGCAGAAATGTCCTTCACATCTGAAAGACTTTGAAACAATGTGCCATCAAGACTCAGAATAACAAAATATTTAAAAAATATTAAACTTAAGGAAAGATGTTATATTATGTTATTGTACATTTTCATTTTAAGAGCACAGTTCCCCTTAGAGATTAGAGACTGCATTGCTCCGAGAATGGTCAGTATTTTGGGTGTGGCAGTAAAGAAAGCAGTGGCAAAATAAAAGCCTTGAAGTTCTGTAAGCTCTTGCAAATGCACAGGATTTTACTATTCCACAAACACTTCTTTTTGTCAGTGGTTGGAGAATTCTTACGAGTGATACACATGAAAAAGGATAATCAACAGAAAATCAAGCATGTACACCTATACTGCAGGTCCCAGAAAAATATCATTTATTGCAGTGGTTGTCCTGGATTTTATGCATCACCAATTCAGAGCTCTTTGCCACAAGTGGAACTGATCCAATACCACACTCATCTCCAAATTATTAACTTACAAACAAAGACAGATAAGTAAAGAATAAAGGGTTAAATATATGCTTTAATATTTTCTTTTGAATTTAAAAACAAATTAAAACAGTATTCCAGCTGATGAGAAATTAAGTGAAATTAAATATCATACTTGAGTCATTGTAACCTTACTCATAGATGTCACTAAAGACACCCATTTCATTTCATCTCTCCACTCTACCATCTTTCCATTAAAATACTGAACTTCTTATTGACATATCCTGGCATTATCAATTTCAAAGTGATTAATCATTTTTGTTGAAGTAATTACATATTTGATCTCACAATATTTGAAATGAGACTGAATTGTTGATGTGATGTGAAGGATCCCCAGGAATTTAGCCTGTACATTGTCAATCCAGTAACTCGTGCTCACAATAGAAAACCATAATTTCAGCATTACCAGTACAATTCTCCTCACTTAATATTGGCTAAACAAAATTATCTATTTGTCCACTCAACCTTTTGATCAATATTTCCCAATGCATATTCAGGTAAGTACAACATATCATAAAAATCAGATGATTCAAAATAATCTTTGAAATGTTTAATATATTGACAGTATCTATATACAATTTATTCTTTTACAAATCAATAAGTAATTAAATGACAATTTAATGAGCACAAGGAAAGCAGAAAATGTGTTTTAGTTTCACTCCAAGAAAAGAGATGCTCTTTTCCTGCAGAACGGATTAAAACAGAACAATGACATGAGTAAATACAAATGCAAATGTTTGGACTTGCACCTACAAACTAGAGCCTCAAAAATTCAAATAAATTGTTTTGAAAAAGCATCATGCAAACTATTACATTTTTACATTTCAACACGTTACCCACATTTCTGTCAGTTGTAAGACATTACACAAAATACCTAGTCAAATCATGTTCTACACTGTTAAGCAGCTTTGATATGGTTTAATCATTTCAGTATCATTTCTTCACTATATTAAAGAACAGTAAGATTCAGTGTTTCACAAGTTACAGTTACAGGGGTGTCAGGGCTTGTTGCTTTGTCATGAAATAACAGTGACTTTGGGTAAGAACATATGTATAATCAAACAGGGAAATTACAAAATGGCTGCCAAAATCATCATCTTCTCAGGAAAGCCAGGTTCAGATATATATGAATGCACTCTCCGTTAATTGTTAACTTGGGTCTCCTCCAGTCTAAATAGCTTGTCAGCAATTTGTTCGGTGTTAAACATTGCCATTACTTTTTTCTGACACCTAGATACTATTCCATTCCTCCAATTCTTGAACTGCAGTTAAATTTTAAAACATGGCAATATAATATTAGGTCCATCTGTGCTCACTGTAACCAAAATATAGCAAAATGTTTTTATTACATTCTGTACCAATTCTTGACTTTGCATTCACATTATAATGCCCTATTGAAAACTTCTCTTTATGTTACACAATTAACCAATTGATTATTCAAGCAAATATATAGGGGCATGTTCAACTCACTTCAACCTCAACTGCCCCTGTGGAAGTTGCCTTGCCATCCACCTCATTCCTAACAACTTGTCAACAAATGTACAAGTCAAATTCTAATCCCTGGCAGCATGGTGTTTGGACAAAGTGATGTTCTGAAGTCAAACAAAAGCTTAGAACCTTAATTACAAAATTTCAGAAAAGAACATAAGAACATAAGAGATAGGAGCAGGAGTAGGCCAATCGGCCCCTCAAGCCTGCTCCGCCATTCAACAAGATCATGGCTGATCCAATCTTAACTCTAGTTTTCACCGAATCCCACAAGGCAACAGTGCCAACCAACAGGGCACCATGCCGCACATTTTATTTTATTATTCATCCCGCCCAAACCCATGTGATCACCCGGGGAAAAAAAACCGAGTTGCCAATTGAGGAGAAAAAATCTGGAAAATTCCTCTCTGACCCATCCAGGCTATCGAAAACTGGTCCAGGAGATCACATGGCTGATCCAAGCCTAGCCTTATGTCCACTTACCTGCTCACTCACCGTACCCCCAATGCCATTTTTATCCAGGAAAATGTCAGGAAGGTATTGCTTCAATTGTATAAGACAACGAGGTAATTTCATTTGTCTGATTACAAGACTATGGTGTTGGATCTCACTACAGACCTGTGCATTAACCTCATTTTTCACCTTGGGCTTATGACTTGAGATTTGAAGTCATTTTGTTGTGCCCTATGAGACAGCTACTTAATCTTTACTCCATTCTGTAAATCGAAAGAAAGAATGAAAGCTATACTCTACACTTCTAAGTTCACTTATCCCATGACTCTAGTTTGAAACGGCCAGGCTTTAGAGTCACCTTAAAATAGATTCAAAACCTGCAAAAAAACCCAGAATCTATTCAAATGAATTAAACCTTGGCGATCTCATCTACTCTGCTGAAATATCCTTAATAATGTGACTGTACTGCTGAATATGATCCATCTTCTGATCAAAGTGGCTCAAGATGTCTGAATGATTAATGACTTACTCAGAGAAGTTGATGTCATCATATCTAAATTTTCCTTTGAAGTTGAAAAATTACAAAACATGAGCAATTGAATAAACTAATTATCACAGTGAAGAGCTGCTAATATAGACTGCACTAAGAGTTCAGAATGAAGATAAGTGTTAAAAGGACTTTTGTAAGTAGAAACTATCCCAGTAATTTGACAATCTGACTATGGGCTTGTTTGAATATACAGACCCAGTAGTAAATGAAACTACACAAGATAATCCTTTTGAAATCATCCATATCATTCTGGATTAACAAACCCAATTTCTAGATTATATTTGATGAACCAGGTAATTTTGTTGCAACACTGACTGATGCATATCATTTACAATAAGTAGTTGTCATCTGTGATAAGATGTTCCATGGACAATAGGCTAATTTTAACCAAATGAAACAATTGTATTAAATACAAAGGCCAGCAAATGACAATTGAATATCTGGTTTCTCCTCAATGCTATGGTAACATTGGTTTTACTTTTCCAAATTTAATTCATCATGTGCCATCCCGTAGGTGACTCTATCCTACTTGTTTCACTCTCTTACGGTTTTTGTGAGCAAAGCAAGCTTTTGGATCTACACAATCCAGCCAAACAAAGTTGTCAATGAATGTGAAAGATGACTACCAGGTCTATCTGTGCACACAGTAACCAGTTCCTTTCGCTTCTCCATAACTTCTACTCAATTCTAAGAATTAAGCACAACATGTTTCAGTAATTCAGACCCTCATTCAAAGGGGTTTCAGAAGACAGCTGTCGTCATTGCGGCAAAATCCAGTTAGATACTATAGAAAATTATCAACAAGTCCGGTTAATGAACCACCTGAACCTAACTAAGGGGGCAGCCTAGGAACCTTGGCAGCATGTCAAATTACACTCTGGTTCAGGGTAAATAAATGGGCTTGGAAAATGAGAGTAAAAATAATTCTAAAGGGTAGCCCACTGTGATAATTAGGATAAAATAAATGAAAATAAATTCTGATGAAACAAATACTTTAATGTGTTCAAAATGAGGTGGTTTGACCCAATTAGATAGTACCTTCAAAGAGATAATTGGTCTTCTTTGCCTTAAGGTTCCAGGATTTCAAAGTACTCTCTTCCTGCCCAAAGGATGATGATTAAAGTTGGGTCACTCACATTCATAATTGAACACTTATGAATAGGCTATTCCCTGGCAAGGGCAAAAGTGGGCCTCAAGTTCCAAATGTCACTGGCATTTAGTTGCCAGCAGGTGTCACTAAAATGTAAACAGAAGAGGAAAATAACATTTCATTTGATTGTGGACAAAGGAATATCTCTTCAATTTGGTTCAAGCAACTCATCAAACTAACTTGTAACTTGTTCACTCAAGGCAAACGTTGAGGGAGTGCCACAATGTCAAAGAGTTAACTTTCAGAAGAGATATTAAGCGGAGAACTACTCTGCTGTTTCAGTTTAACTCAAGATTCTGAAAGGCTGGGTAGTTGTTGTCAGTGTTCAAGCCAAATGTTATATAGATCAGTGGTCCCCAACCACCGGGCCGCGGACCAGTACCGGGCCACAAAGCATGTGCTACCGGGCTGCAAGGAAACGATAGGATTTGGCGGTATGAAGCGATATGAGTCGGCTGCATACCTCTCTGCGGCCTGGTGGTTGGGGACCACTGATATTGATGACCCTCTACATTATGTGGGCTGGTGTTCCTTGAAAAATGTTTGCATCATGATTTTCTGTAACATGCAGCTGCATCAGCTGCACAGGCTTCAAGAAACACAAGATGAACAAAAGTATGTTTTATGTTTATTTATTTAGATTCGTTCCCACATAAGTTCTGAGAGCAAATTTTTAGGCAGTAATTTGTCAATTCTGTAAGGGGAAATTTCCATAAACCGAGCAGCTGCAACAGTGGTGGGGGTGGAGGGGGAGGTAACCTATACTGTTCAACAATACTAAAAACTGATGATCTAATCATGATTAATTTGATCATTGCTGGGGTCTTATGAGTCACATTTTTTATGTTGCAACAATAATCACATTTCTGACATGCTTCAACAATAACTGTGCATTTTGGGCAACCCTGAGGCAATGAAAGGCCAAACTTTTGCACAAAGATAACCCTAAAACATCATATGCTTATGCCAAAATACCAGCGAATGAGAACTTTCTTAAAATGTTTAAGAAATCACTAAATATTTATGAATACTTATTTATCTTGTTTTTTTTTACTGAAGCATCAGAGGCTGAGGTGAAACCAGAACGAAGTTTATAAAATATAGATAAGGCAAACAGTAAGAATCTTCTTTCGAGGATGGAATTATCAAATGCCAGAGGACATGTATTTAAGTTTAAAAGGGATATTGAGGTCCATGAGCCAGTAATCATCGGAGGATCAGAGGTGGATAGGGTCAGTAACTTTAAATTCCTGCTTGTCACCCTCTCAGAGGATCTATCATAGATATAATCACAAAGAAAACACAACGCCTTTACTTCCTCAGGAGTCAGCGGAGATTCAGAAAATTTCTATAGATGTGTGGTGGAAAGTGTGTTGACTGGCTGCATTACGGCCTGGTATGGGAACACCAATGCCTTTGAGTGGAAAATCCTACAAAAGATAGTGGATTCAGCCCAGTACATCACTGGTAAAACCCTCCCAACTATTAAGGACATCTACAGGAAATGTTGCTGCAGAAAAGCAGCATCCATCATCAAAGATTCTCACCACCCAAGCCATGATCTTTTCTCGTTGCTGCCATCAGGTAGAAGGTACAAGTGCCTCAAGAGTCACACCACCAGGTTCAGGAACAGCCACTACCCCACAACTATCAGGCTCGTGAACAAACAGGGATAACTACACACATTTTACTTCTGTTGTTCCCACAACTGATGGTCCTGCTTTAAGGACTCTTTATCTTGTTATTTCATGTTTGTTATTTATCCCTATTTATTCATATTTGCATTTGCGCAGTTTGTTGTCCATTGATTCTGTTTACAGTTACTGTTCTATAGATTTGCTAAGTATGTCCGCAGAAAAAGAATCTCAGAGTTGTATGTGGTGACACATATGTACTCAGATAATAAATTTTTCTTTGAACTTTGAGTTGTGCGGGACAATTTTTTAAACAAACCAATATGATCATTGACCAGGCTGCCAAAGGAATGGTGCAAGCAGATGCAATAGTGGATACAAAAGGTTGGTAGACACATGAATATGCAGGGAATGGAAGAATATGCATTTTGTACAGGCAGAACATATTTGGTTTAATTCAGCATCATGTTTGGGACAGACATTATAGGCTGATGCACCTGTTTCGATGCTGTACCATTCTATTTTATAAATCATCTCACCAATCAGTGAAAAAAATTTTTCTTAAGATGTATGCAAGATAGTGGTGTGCTCAGATGCAGCAGTCTCTCTGGAGCCATCCAAAGGGGTTATTGTCTTTTTAATATCTTTTCTATGATTGTAAGACACCATTAAACATTAAGAACTTCACGTATTGCAGGTCTACCCCATCAATGATTTGCTCACTAATGAAGGAGCTGGACGTGGTGCAGACCGTGTTGCTGCCTGCCACAGAAAGCTGTCAAGAGTCTGTGCGGGAGAACAATGTGCAGTATAACAGCAAGTGATTGCTTTGAATGTTTTCCTTATGTTTGCAAGACCCTGTTGGAAATTGGTAATGCAGAATATTACTGTTAAATATTAATTGATAATGCAGTCTAATTGAGTAGTTTATTGGTGAGACCAACAATGGGAGAGCTGTGTGGCTTGGTTGTTACACGGACCAGGCCTCATGCTGCGAGCCTGCCTGTTGCAGACCCCAGGAGGGGAGATACAGGAGGCATTGTGGTGTGGTGTCCATGCTGGATTGGGGGCTAGCTCCTCCTGTTCATGCTGCCCTCCAGTGTTCACTCGGTGATAGAAAATCTGTATCGCGTACGTGCCTTTGTCTGCAGATTGCTGAGGGCTTATTCTTGCCGACAACAACCATGTACCATCAATTTACAGGACAAGTCACTCCGGGATTTGGGCTATGTAATATCGTTTTGTGTGACTATATGTTTACTGCTATCTTATATGTATTAAATATGTGCCTTGTGCTATGTATGACTATTGCTTCGTGTGGCTGTATTCATGTATGGCTGAATGATAATTAAACTTGAGTTTGATTGGACAAGAAGGTAATGAACTTACACCAGAGGGGTGGCCAAGAGGAAGTCCTGAAGAAGATTGTGAAGCTAAAGCAGGAACTCAGGATTATTGATGAGAGATAAGAACGAAAAGTCTGAGAAAATATTCAAATCGAATTTCAAAATGGAACAGCTCATAATATTTAACACAACAGCTCATCTTATAAAATCAGAAAAAGGACAAAATCATTTCTAACAGCCACACCATATGTGGTGACAATTCCACCCAAGCATTTCCCACCAAATGACGTAGAGATGAATCCAACTGCAGGTGTCTCCCAAGAACCTCATGTTCTGAAAAGTGCCCAAAGAACAAATTTCATTATTTGGGATAAATCAAACGCATGCTTCTTTCCACATACACTCCCCTTCAAAAACAAGCACTAAATAAGTTACAAAATTCTGGAAAAAGAATGTTTACTTAAATGGAGCAAAAATCTCAACCGCTGCAAAAGCTTGTCCAGACAATTCCTGGCAAGTTTCACATCCCCACAAAGCAGCTGCAGCATGACAGTGATGTTGTCATATCACCACAACATGCTACAATTACGAACATCTTTTGGAATTCGCTGAAAAATGGAACATACAGACTTTAAATGAGTACTGTCAGCTGCTAACGTAACAATTGCCAAAAGCGTTAGCTACAACCTTACCATAGAATCTAGTCCCCATAGAAAAACTACAGATATCAGGCAAGTGCTATTTTGCAGATGATGTTACATCTCAAGGCACAAAGGTGTTAAAATGTGCCTTTTTCCACATGATTAAACCAATACAAAACAAGGATATTGTAGCAGCTGGAATCAAACCAAGAAGTCAAATAGAATCACCAACAATTGCAATGCTTTCTGCAAACATTTTTCAGTTTTTTTAAATTCCAACTTCAAAATACATGCAATGTTTTAAAAATCAGATTTGCTGGCATATTGAGGTAAACATATTTACAAAATAAGCAAGCGTGTTGCATTAACCATAGAGCTACTTTGCCCTCTAGTGGACAAAACTGAAATTTGATAGATTTTTTTTGAGGCAGGTTTATCACTAAAACGCATTGGAAAATCTTAAGAGTTTAAATAAAACTTCTTCATGATTTACTATGGTAGCCTTTGTGTCTAACTTGGCACTGTAATTTTAGAACCTCGAACAATACATTAGAGAAACCAGCTATTCAGCCCACCCATCCAGCACTGAGCATGATGCCAATCTAATCCCATTTGCCTGCACATGGTCCATTCATAGCTTGCTCATGTTTCTGTCCAAATGCCTCTTAAATGTTACTATTATATTTTCTCTATCACATTCACAGGCAAAGCATTCAAGGCAATAACTACTGCTTATGTAAAACAAATGCCTTACATATCTCCTTTAAACTTTACCCCTCTCACCTTAAACCTGATTTCTCTAGAATTTGATATTTTCACTCTGGTAAGAAGATTCTGACCAGCTCCTCTAACTATGCCTGTCATAATTTTATTTACCTCTAGCAGGGAGGCCCTCAGCCTCTGACACTTGACAGAAAACAATCCTAGCTTGTCCAGCCTCTCCTTATACTAATACATCTCAATCCACACAACATCCTGGTGCGCAAGCCTCTTCTCCACCTTTTCCAGAGCTTCCATAAGCTCCTTACTGTATTGCAACCACAACTACACACGATGCATCAAATCTGGTAAACCAAAGTTTATGTAGTTGCCACCAGATTTCCCAACTTTTACATTCAACGTGCTGACTGCTGAAGGCAAGTATACCGTGCACCTTCTTCACCACTCTATCTACTTGTGTTACTACTTTCAGAGAGCTACAGACTAACACCCCAAATCCATCTGTACATCAAACCTCCTAAAGGTTTTACCATTTACTGTACATGTTCCTCCTATAATTCATTTCTTAGAGTTTATCAACTCCATGAACTCGCACTTGACTGGATAAAACCCCATGTCGTTTCTCCATCCAAACTTCCAACAGATCAATGGAGAAGAAATTACGGAGGCTTATGCAGGGATATTTGCTTCATCGCTTGCTGCAGGTGAAGCTCTGGAAGTTTTGGAGGGTAGCTAATGTTGTAGCATTACTTAAGAAGGGGAGCAAAGACAAGCCAGGGCACTGGAGGCCAGTGAGGCTGACGTCACTGGTGGGCAAGTTACTGACGAGGATTCTGAGCATCCTCTCCAGTAACAGGCAGGATCTATTAACATTTGGATAGACGTCGTCTAATCATGGCTTGTTATTTTGGAAATTGAGTCTCACAAATCTCTTAATTTTTTGAACAGGTGGATAGATGAGGGTAGGACAGTGGATGTTGTCCATATCAACTTTGAAAAGACCTTTGACAATGTCCCACATGGCCGACTACTCTGGAATGTTAGTTTGCATGAGATCTCCTTTCAGTGCTGAATGACTGGTTCCTTATTTTGAATGTTACCTCAGACACTACACACATTGGTGAATGGAAACATCATTTTAGCATCCTATTAACATTTTACAAGTTTTAGCAAGCGGATCACTTGCCATTCTTCTACCCTATGAAGAGAACAAACCCAATAATCTCTCTTCAAAGGATAATCCAGTCATCCCAGAAATCAATCCTGTGAACCTTGACTACATTCGATCTATCAAAGTAAATTCTTCCATAGCTAGTAAAACCTTCCTGTATGCAATATTCCACATGTGCTTCCACCAAAGCTGTAAAAAGTTGCAGTAAGGCTTATAAAAAGTTCCACTCCAATCCTCAGGGAATAAAGGCCTTATCATTGGCCTTCCTAATTACTTGATCTGCATGATCATTAACTTTCAGTGATTTGTATACAAGAACATCAGTCACCTGAACACATTTCATTTTCTCACTACTGAAGAACTGCACTTTTTCCCCCACATACATTTCACACTTTTTAAAAAAACTTATTTTTCCACATTATGTTTCATCAGTCAAATCTTAAAACACTCACTTGGCCAGAGGACTGGAAAAGAATTCAAAATTTTCCTTATTGGGCATGGCATGAATTTCCCTTTTCCCAAATAAGTGATAAAACACTGAAGTTTAAAAAAATGGCATAATTGGAAAATTTGAAATAATCTTAGTTTAAAAATTATATTAAGTGCTCAGTCCTACAAGCAACAATGTAACAATATATTTCAGATAATGGCTATGAGATGACATAGCAATGTAACAATATATTTTAGATAATGGCTATGAGATAAATCTACCAGAACACACCAGTTTTTATTACAATTTTGCGCATTTTGTTCTCTCTTGCTGATTGTGGACTTCGGCAAGGGTAAGACAAAGGAAAACATACCAATCCTCATTGAGGGATCAGAAGTGGAGAGAGTGAGCAATTTCAAGTACCTGGATGTCAGATCTCTGAGGATCTAACCTGGTTCCAACATATCGGTGCAGATACAAAGAAGGCCAGGCAGTGGCTATATTTCATTAGTTTGAAAAATTTGGTTTGCCACCTAAAACACTCCTTAGATATACAGTACAGAACATTCTGACAAGCTACATCACTGCCTGGTACGGAGGGGCTACTTCACAGGACCGAAAGTAGCTACAGAACGATGTAAAATTAGTCAGTAGTACCTTCTATAATATCCAAGACATCATCAAGGAGCGGTGCCTCAGAAAGGAGGCGTCCATCGTTCAGGACCCTCATCACCCAGGGCATGCCCGTCTCTCATATTACCAACAGGAAGGAGGTACTGAAGTCTGAAGGCACACACTCAACGATTCAGGAACAGCTTCTTCCTCTCTGCCATTCGATACCTAAATGGACATTGAACCCTTGGACACTACCTCACTTTTTTTATATATATCATTTCTGTTTTGCACAAATTTTATTTAACTATTTATATATTTACTGTAATTGATTTACTTATTTATTTTTTCTTTCTATATTATCATTAATTGTAGTGCTCTGCTGCTGCTAAGTTAACAAATTTCAAAAACTCGATTCTGATTCTGATTCCAGAGTAGAGATAGTATATATTATTTTCATGCTACACCACATCAAAACATGCCACTTCCTTCAGCTACAGAAAGGCTGGGTGCCTCCGACAATGTAAATTTGGATTCAGAAACTGTTTGCGTCATTATCTTGAGAGAAAGCCAGTGACTTGATGAAGGTTCCTCTGCAAAATTATTAAAGTTATGTTTCAGAGATTAGATGATGTTTTGTATATTTATTTTTTATCTTGATCTTCAATTGTTCCAGAACCTTACTCATTATTTCTACATTATTTTCCAACCACAGAACACTCAGAAATATTAGCTCTCTGGCACATTGCCAGTTTGGTTAAGTCCACCAGTAGTGACCATGTCCTCAACTAGCAAGTCCCCTCAACTCCATCTTTAAGATACACCTTTTTTTGAGTCCATATATTTGCTGAAATTTGAAAATCCTGGAATCTATAAATAACAATATTAGAAAATAATAAGACAATTAAGGTGGTCAGAGTGGTTTTGTGAAAGAGAAATCTCTTTTTTTGACAAACTTGCTTCAGATTTGCAGTTATCTGCTCTGAGACCCTTGCTCTTGGTGATTTTTTTTCATAAATTACTTGGATCAGGAAGTGGAAGTGGAAGGATGAGTCAGTAAGTTTACAGATGACACGAATGTTTAATGATTCAAAGGTTCATTTATTATCAAAGTATACAACTCTGAAATTCTTCTCCAAATACCCACGAATCCAAGAAAGAAAAGAATGACAGTGCAATCGCCAACCCCCAAATCCCCCTCCCCACACAAAAAAAACAAAAATGGAACAGAGACATTAACCCCTCAAATCCCTCTCCCTCACACTCAAAACAAGCGAAAGATCAGGCAAACACCACAGAATACAAAAACTATAAGACCAAAGGAAAAGTCCATATTCATATCCATATCCAAACTCAGAAAACTTGGATAACATTCTCCGGGCACAGCACAGGCTCTCCCCTCTCCATTAGCACAGCGATCAAAAGACAAGCAGCCGGCGTTCACCCTCCGGATTCGCCAGGATGTTTTAATCTCCCGCATCCCTTTAATGGGTGAAATGGAGTTGAACATCAGCTTGTGCCCAATCCCACAGTCTCCTCGCAACAAAGTTCACACTTGATGCTTCTGCCTCCCAAAATCCTCTCAGAGACTTGCAGAGTGCTAAACACCCAGACAATCTCCAAACTGCAAATCACAGGCTCCAACAATTTCAGAATCACAATCAAGATGAAAATCAGACATAACAGATATGGAAGAAGTGAGATGAATAGTTTCACGGCCAATCCAGACGATGCCGTCGGGGGGGAGCGTTGTACGCAAGCACCATCTCAGTCGGTGGTGTTGTGGATAGTGCTACTGCCATTGCCATTGGTTACAATGAGACACTGATGGGATGCAGAACTGGACTGAGAAGTGGCAGATGGAGTTCAATCAAGAAATGTGCGAAGTGATTCATTTTGAAAGGTCGAACTTGAAGATAAGAATTGCAGGGTCAATTACAGGATTCTCAGCAGTGCGGAGGAAAAGAGGAATCTTGGGGTCCCCATCCATAAATCCCTAGAAGTTGCAGCACAAGTTGACTGGGTGGTTAGGAAGGCACATAGTTTGCTGGCCTTCATTAGTTTAGGGATTGAATCCTAGAACTGTGAGGTAATGTTGCAACTCCATAAACTTCTGGGTAGACCACACCTGGTCTATGTTCAGTTCTGGTTGCCTCATTATAGGAAGGATGTGGAAGCTTTAGAGAGAGTGTAGAGGAGATTTACCAACATGCTGCTGCCTGGAGTCTTAAAAGGATGAGATGGGTGAGCTAGGGCTTTTTCTCTTTGGAGAAGAAGACCATCAGAGGTGACTTGATAGAGAAGTACAAGATGAAAAGAGGCATAGATCAAGAGGACAGACAGAGATTTTACTGGAGCAGAAATGGCTAATACGAGGGGGGCATAACCATAATGCGCTGGGAGGAAAGTCTAAGGGGATGTCAAAAGTATGTAGTTTTTATACAGAGAGTAGTGGATGCACAGGTGCAGAAGTAACAAAGAGAATTAACTGAAATGTTACGAGGTACTCACATGTTATACATATTAAGCAACAATTTGCTGGAGTAACTTACCGCGTCAGGCAGAGGTGTGGGGGGGGGGGGGGGGAGACAATTATTGAAGCTTCAAGTCATAATTCTTCATTAGACTTAAGTAATAAGTTATTTTTAAAAGCAAACAGATTACCTGAGATAAATCTCAATGCTCTAACTAATGTGTTAAAAGATCACTGGACAGGTTGATGTCGTTACAATGAACAATTCACCTTGGAATTGTATGCATCACAATACTTTTAAAAAAAAGTTAATTCTACTTGTTTTTATTTTTTTTAAATTCTGTTCCTTGTCCCAGACACCCCATCTGGCAAGAGGACAAATCCAGGACTGAATATTCTGGGTGAATGATAACTAAGATCTTTAAAAGAGATGGAAATGATTTGCCTTATGGTGAAACTTCCCAATGATGCAACCTTGCAACAGTCACTTTTGCCCTTTAGTGTGGTTCACTGTAACTCCCAATTATTTTCATTTTACCACTCGCTCCTGTTACATGCATCATTAGATGCGGATGAATAACATATCAACACAACTTCAGACATCAGTTGTCAACCACAGCACCACTGCCCCTGTACAACACAACCTGCCTGAAATAGTCATCACCCTTTCCAGAACAAAGCTGCACGTTTGCTTCGTACTTGTAGGCTGTTATCAAGTCCGCACGGACGAATTGGGCCGAAGGGCCTGTTTCTGTGCTGTATGACTCTGTGTCTCTACACAACCTTGCTGGCGACTCCATAAACATCTCAATTGAGGTTAAGCAGACCAATGTTAAAAGACTTAATATGGTAAAGAGTAACCATTTTTATTTAAGTTTGTTTAACACATTCACTCTTTTTCAGAAAACTAAGGCTTTTTCCAGGAAATACAAAGGGTGGGGTTACTGCACAGGGTCAACATAAGCTGCAGAGTTGTAAACTTAGTCAGCTCCATCATGGGCACTAGCCTACTAGCCTCCATGGTACCCAGGACATCTTCAAGGAGTGATGTCTCAAAAAGGCGGCACCCATCATTAAGGCCCCCCATCACCCAGGTCATGCCTTGTTCTCATTGCTACCATCAGGAAGGAAGTACAGAAGCCTGAAGGCACACACTCAGTGATTCAGGAACAGCTTTTTCCCCTCTGCCATCCTATTTCTGAATGGACATTGAACCCATAAACACCACCTCACTACTTTTTTATTTCTATTCTTGCTCTGCTTATTTAATTTAACAATACTGTAATTCACATATTTTTAACATTATGTATTGCATTGTACTGCTGCTGCAAAGAACAGATTTCATGACGTACGCTGGTGATATTAAATCTGATTCTGATATTATATTCATTAGCTACAAAGAAAATATCAGCAATATGAGGGACAGTTAAAGATCATCCAGTCAAATAGCAGCACATTGGCTGGCTATTCATTTGACATGTGGAGATAATCCAAATAACCAAAGATGAAGTACAGAACAAAGAAGGATTCAGATTATGCACTGAAACTTCCATGACCACACACATTTGGAAGCAGAAAGACTAACTATATCCCTTTGGAACTCCTGACTTGAGAAGTCACTGGTGGCATGTCACAGCTATGAGAAGAATGGGGAAAATGCCCCAGTGATGAATGTCACAAAGGACCTACCACTTATGCCACAGAGTATTTAGGATACTCATTAAAGTACAAGATGCCTCCATTCAGAGACTTTTCTTGGATTGGTTTAAATTTTATTACCCACAAGCAAAAGGGTTAAGAAAAGAACTATCACTAAAACCCAAGTGTTCTGAAATAATTTTGCAAATTACTAGTCTGAATGATTGTTTGAATGATTAACACTGTTGCTCCTGAAGCTCAGAAATACATTGTGGGATTCAAGCCACATTAGAACTTAAGTAATGGAACCAAAGTGCACAATCAATATTTGAATATTCCCAATTTTGACCTATTTGGCTTTAGTAACATAAATAAGACACTCTTTTCAAACATCTTAAGGACTTCTAATTTTTAAAAATAGCATGTTCAAAAGGTCTAATTAGCTTCAGTTATGAACCATTAGGTTCTCTAATTACATAACACTTTTTAAATATTTCTTTTAATTGAGATTTGCAATCATTCATATATTGTTGACTCTTTTAAGTTTATGTTTTATTATTTTGACAAATGTCATTAGAATGCATAAAAAACATGAAATTAGTCAAGGGGCTGAACAACTCAGCTGTAAACATTAGCATTTCCACAGAGAATCAGGACAAACCTCAATTTGTTTCACTGTGGAGGGAAGTTAATTAACCAACCAGCTGAATATACTTTACTGTATGCACTGAAAGTGTAAGGTGTTGAGCTTTTGAAATTATGCATGCTGAAAGAATGGGCTGAATAAAACAATATTTATTCCTCCTGAAATTACCAAAGTATTGTTTTGCCTCATAAGACTGAATACCAATTCATACTGAGGCTCTTGTTTACAAATTTTACTTTGGAGAAAGCGGAGCTACAGCTTTCCCAAGAGCTTCTTGGTTTACTTTAGGGGAACAATAGCACACTTCAAACCTTGCTCTTGAATACTTATCCAACTCCACCAATTGTAATTAGGAACTTTGGAAATTTTCTTTTTCAATAATCAAAAGCTCTAAATATACTTAAGGACTCATTTTTACAAATATTCATAAAAAGTACAATTCCACTCCTACAAATGCATGCTATCCAGACGGTTGACCTCCCTTGACAATGCTCAAAGACAAGAGTAAAGTTATTTCCTTTATTTTCCAACTGCAATAGTCCACAGGAACTGTATTTTGGGTAGTTAATTTTAGGAACATTTGGAAATTATTTTTCCTCTAAATTTATTTGACAGTTTCTTCTTCCTTCTCTCAAAGTGTGATCAAAGTTCCACAAGATTTTGTTTATGTTGTGTTACACTTCTCTAACACCCATTGCTCATAAACAAATATCAAGTACACTGGACAAATTTCCTCAAAAATCATTTCAAGATCATGAAGAAAAGCAGAATAATGGTGGAATTCACGATATTCACAGCAATGTTTACTGATGTTTTTCCTCCGTTCAGTGTGCGAGCTCCCTCAGTGTTAGACACTATATCCCCAAGACACCTGTACTGAGATGGCATAGACTCAGGGAAGCACCAACAATATATTTTCTGTGAAGCAGTGGCAAGCAGGCACTTACTCCAGTAATCTGCACAGAGTTCAAACACACTGCTATGTAACCTTTTACATAGCAAACACACTGACAAGACTCCATCACTGTTAGCGTTCATACCATCTGTAGCACTTGCTGTCTTAAGGGTTTTCTTGGTCTGTTAAAGTTCTTCAGTACCTCTGGAGCAAACAACAGTGATCTGAATGAAGGCCTAGTCTATCAAACTACCAACCACCCCCAAAAAAAATCAAGACGATGGTGCTTCTGTATCTTTTCTGATTCATGCTCACCTTCTCACCATACATTAGGTCATGATCATACAGGAGGCAATGATTTGGCCTACCATATCTGCACTGGCTTCACACCAAAGCAATTCGGTTGCTGCATCCCAGCTCCTCACCGTATATTTATCCAATTTCTTCTTGAAAGTATTGTGTTCACATCTGCAGCAACATTCCAGATTCCAACCACGCACTGTGTACAAAATTTTCCTCTTAATTCTCATTCCATTTATTTTTTACATCTGCGGCTCTCACCCTTGACTCCTGCACTAAGGGAACAGCTTTCCACAAACAAATCAGTTCAAAAGCTTTATTTTGAATACTTCTATCAAATCTTTCCCCAGCCCTCTCCAAGTAGTGGATGGGAACCCTTTTCCTCTTTGAGTTCAAGAAAGCCTCAGCACATTTTACATACTTTCCCCCCCCCCCCCCCAATCCATTTCAACATAGTCTGGGTCAGTAAGTCAGAGTATGGCCCGAAAGAACTAAATTTGGACACCAAGAAGTGTTCACTTTGAAAAAACTCCAGTTAAAAATTCCTGCAACTTATTTTCTGTCCGAGATGTGGGATCCAGTGAGAAGCCAAATGAGCCTGGGCTCATGTTGCCCTCAAGCAAGGGTTCAAACCCCTTGAGGATACCCTTCAGAAAGAAAAAGGTTAAAGGACTTACATCACACCTTTCACCGTCTTATGAATGTAATGTGAAAAACATGGCAACAATTTACATAGCAAGTGCTCAGGAAGAGCAGTCTGGTAATGACCAGATGACCTGTGTTTGTTGACTGAAGGATGTAGATCTTGCACAGGAAGCAGTGGTTGGCACATTTATTTCAGCTTATAGTCTTATTCATGAGCGGATGCCTGCAACAATGCAGCGCCCCCTCACAATGTCAAGTTCACATGCATGGAATAGAACTGAACTCAGAAATCACTGACTGCTAAAGAGTTCTATGAACTAAGCCACAGAGAATATGAAGCAAGGGAAAATATATTTTTTAAATAAATAATGGGTTAAACATGATGACTGTTGCTTTCTCAAATGCTCTCCACCTGTGCATGATTAAATACCAGTGCTGATTAAATCACTGATGAGAAACACTGTACACAATAGACCAAGGGGATCGAAATTAACACACAGCATTACATTGAAAGATTATTTAAACCAACCTGGGTTAGCAATAGCATCCATTTATTTAAATTCACCATCTTTATTATCCTCCAAGCACCTGCAATTTGCAGAAGATCACACATTTGCTCAACTTGAATAAGCTTTATATTGAAGAGATCTGAACGTGATGGTCTAATTGTTTGCCAGGTGTCAGCCTGTTTAGAGATAGTCTGTAAGATATGTGAGACCTCGTATGTGATTTGTTATTTATGTACTACACCACAGTGAGTTTGTTCACAGATGAATAGATTGCTCCTTGATATGTGGTAGGAAATGTTATGAAACTGTACAAATTGCCTTCAATTCCAGCCTGATGATGTGCTGTTTGACAATTGAGGGACCATAAATTTGGCAGACATCTGCCTTCCAGATGTGTTCTCCAGCCAGACATGGAAGCATTTATCAAGATGATCAAAGAACACAAAGGCAGTTGACACCTGCATGAGCACCAACACAATCTGTGCAATGTGGTCCAGCTTTATAACATTGGACACTATCATGTTCAGACTAGAGGCTAACACTAGTTCAACCAATGCTTTGGATAGCTCTTAAACAATCCAATATAAAAATTGCTCTAGACATCCACCTAAACTTCTGTAGTGGACAGTTGCTGTAACCTTGGCTGATCTTGGAACAATCATTTATTAAAGTCTGTAAAACATTCTTCAGAACTGACAGCAATTCATGAACCATCTGGAAATAGGTTTCAATGATGGCGGAATGCTTGTGGAATTACAAGTAGAAATCAGTCAGGTTTATCAGAGAAACTAATCATTACATAATTTCCCTCTACTCCCTCCTACAAGTGCATCACAAAACTCAGTCACCTAAGGTTACTGAATTAACATGCCATGATATTAGAGGAACAGCATACATCTTTTTTTTAAAATAATCGGAACAAAAAGACATCCTTGTGATAGATTCCTGTCAGGTGAAGGTTGACCATATAGCTATTTTTAACTATATGGGAAAAAATTGGTTAGCTTATTTAGATCCAGGATGTTTGAAAATAAATATCATGTGTGTTACGACTTGTTCAACCATTACCTGTAAAACCTCACATTATGTGAAGCTTCCATTTTAACAAAGGTAATTCGAGAATCTGAAAGCATAGCAAATTGCAACACATAGCACAATGCTTCTAAAACCTGGGATCATCTTTTCACAGCAAATCAATTGTCCAGTAAAATGTGAAAATATTCTCTAATACTTCAACAACTTCTAACCCCAGATAGAGGAAAAAAACCTGAAATGCTAGACTCACGGTTTGCCATGTGTAAGACTGTAAGGCTCCCGGGAATAATGATCTTTACATCAAATATATTATATAAAAACACATTTTCATTGATGCAAGTCAATGCAGAATCATTACTGCATGTATTTTGTAGTTAGCTAGAAGGCTAAAGCCCCTTTAAACAAAGAGATTGGTGCTTTAAATTTCTCAGCCTGTTTTCTCTAGAATGGGATTGCAGTTTCGGGCTAACTTGCATTCACTGGTCCTAAACTGGTGCTCTTCTATTTACTTACTTTTTATAAGCCACTTCCAATAATATGCAATATTATTTACAAATAAAGGAAAGCATTATGTGGAGAACTGCGTAAGGCACTAGGTGAGCCCATCAGATACAGGATATATCTTCTCATTAGGGCAAATCTAGGAATCAAAACTCAACATAAATCAGTAACTGGAAGTTTGTATAATCAATCTTCAAAACACCGAATTGACAACAGAAGCTTGAGTCCACAAATCAATCTGACATTCATAGACAAGGACTTTTTCTCTGAAGCTCAACAGATAAAATTGATAGAATGCACTGTTCACAAAGAAGGCACGTGATCAAAGAAGAGTGACTTCAGGGGTACCAGTTTTATTTTTGTCTCCAGTCCTACCAGCCCCCAGTCAACAAATCTGCCTCCTCTCCAAAATTGATTTTTTTTTGTGGCATGGTTCCTAAGACCCCGGAGTCCCACACACTTTGCTCAAATGGCTTCTCTTTATTCAGAATAGCTGGCGGCAGCCTATTCACAAAATGAAGAGTCAGCATCAAGTATTGTTAATTCATTAATTTATGGACACTAGCCCCTTTAGCTTGTGTTATCATTAAATTATCAGCTATCTCACCAACGCAGATTACGTATTGCTCAAAGGAATTCCAGTTCAAATTAATTAACACAGGTAAGGAGGAACAATGATCTACTTCTCTCAACTGAATACTGTACTGGAGAACCACACCATTGGACCAAGTGACAATTTATTATGCTGACACTGTGGAAGCTGCAGCAAAGCAAGGGTTAATAATGCCCAGGCAAGTACAGACAGCCCAGGCACAAAAGGACCATGCATAGCAGTTTACACTTACTGGAGACTAGACAAGAATATAATGAAAGAATTTGAAACACACACACACCAACTAGGGAACAATTACTTCACTAACTTTGAAGTATCATTGGTTGTTAGTGTTAGGGAGCATTCTGGAGTTACATGAATTTAGCAGATATTAATTCAAACAAGAACCATGCTTTTAGTTCTTACTGTAAATTTTAAGTAAGTTCAGGAAGCCTGCAATTAGCAGTCAATGTTTTTTGTAAATTGTAAACAATAAATTAATGTTAAAAGCACAGCCTAAGAGATTGTATATGCAAAAGTCAAACATTAAAACAGTGGGATTGTGTTAGTTGGCTTGCATCAAACCAGGCAACATGGCTAAATTATTTGCACCATTTTGACTTCAGTGCAAACTGGCAGATCAGACTGATGTTGTCACTTAGCATATCAAACATGGTCACAGGTATAGAAAATGAACAGTTTTTGTGAGACAGCCCTGACAACATTAATTTTGAACAGAAGGAATTCTGCAGAAACTGGAAATCCAAAGCAACATACACAACATAGAACATTGAAATCTACAGCACATTACAGGCCCTTCAGCCCACAATGTTGTACCGACCATGTAACCTACTCTAGAAACTGCCTAGAATTACCCTACCACATAGCCCTCTATTTTTCTAATCTCCATGTACCTCCCTAAGAAACTCTTAAAAGACCCTATGGTATCCGCCTCCACCACCTCTGCGGGCAGTGCATTCCACTCTCTGCGTGAAAAACTTCCCCTGACAACCCCTCTGAACCTACTTCCAAATACCTTAAAACCATGCCCCGTCGTGTAGCCACTTCAGCCCTGGGAAAAAGCCTTCAGCTATCCACATGATATATATCATACAAGGAACTGTAGGGCAAAACAGAACACACACACACACAATTGTTCTGTTTACCCTAGTGCTTACAGTTCCTTGTATGATTCTGCAAACTTATTTAGTGTCACAGTATTTACATAAGGTTATCTGATTGGTTAACTCTTATCTACGAATTTGAATGGAATGTCTCTTATCTGTCATAAGAGTCGACCACATTGGCCCAACATTCTTCTTTAGTCTTTTCCTGTAATTCGGTCTTAGCTACTACACTTCTGCTATTCTATCTTTCCAATTCCTTTGTTTTCTTAGCGCTGATTAAAACTATTGTGAAGCAACAAGCTTTATGCCTCTTTCTTGACTTCTGAAAGAGCTTTAGATCAATATACATCAGAATCTAACAATCTGGCACAGTCAGCAAGGACGGTTGTTAAGATTTTAGGACTCTCAGAAGAATTCAGACAAAATTTGACATTTTTTTAAGCAAGATAACAAAGGGGGTAGAGCTTCCTCCAATTCTAAATTGTCTTAGAAAAATCGAATAGCTCTGGCTTCGATGCACCATTTGGTGGAAGTGTAGGAGTGAAGAAACTACTATACATGCAAATGAAGTGTGTCACATGAGATTGAATTAAGACAATGGTCGAAGTTGCGAAACCGCACTCTTAACCTGAATAAAACATCTCAGCTAGATAAAATTAATGAAAAAATTCAGATGACAAATAAATGTCTAAGTTTATTTAGAAGCCATTTGATAAGATCCAGAGAATGTCTGATGTGTGAGTTAAAGATACAACCACATGGTCAGGTTGATCGAATATGTGAGCAGTTAAAAAGTTAACTGGGCAAGTAAATCTCCATATTAACCAAACGAGTGAAAAAAAACATGCTAAGTGTAATCAAATTGAAGTGCAGTGTGGGAAACTTAAGAGACCAACTGAAGCAGCATGAGAAAGCTCTGCAGGGACGTCAAGGGGGTGGTCCTGCCAGAGATGCTTCTTCTGATGCTTTTCTTTAGGAAACAACCCCTGTATCAGAGAGTCCTCCAACACAGTGGTGCCATATGAACTCTGAGGAATTACAGGATGGACGTGGCATGGACTCCTCAGCAGCTTCTAGCAGCTCAAGTGAGGATGACAATGATGAAACAATAAGATTGGCAGCTACCCTGTTCCAATAAAGACCAAGGGAGTGAAGACATGCAAGACTGAAGATGGAACCTATGAAATGAGATTGACAGTGGATTATTGGGTTGCTAAACAATGCCTTATCGTAGCCGTCAACTATTGCCCAACCACTCAATAACCCCCTGATAGGCAACAGGTGCTCATACATCACTGTGACTTTGAATGAAGAACAACTGAAAGGGTTTCAAACTTTACAGGTGACATTATGTACTGCACCTGCCTTAGGAATCCATTATATAGGTAAACCATTTACCCTCTATGCCAATGAGAAAGATGGCTATGAAGGCAGTCTTAACTCAAGAACAGGGAGACCAGCAGTGTGCTGTTGGTTATTAAGGTCTGTACACTGATGGCTCTTCAATGATCGAGAGGGGAATTGGCATGGCTCCTGGCACCTCTGAACCAGTGAACCTGGCAACGGGCATGACTGAAGACTCTGCTTTGAACCCCTAAGTTGGCAAAAGGAAGACCAGCTAATACCTACACCATTCTCGATAATCGTTTGGAGTTGATAATGATTTTGGAAACTTGTGGAGACAAAGGAACTTTCTTACTGCTGTAGGAACCCCAACTGAGAATAGCTAACGGGTACAGAACTCATTCTTTCAATACAACTGCCATCAGAATTTGTTGTATTAAAATGTAAAAGCCACTCCAAAATGACTATAATGGAAAGCTGTGGAAATTAATTCACAGATGAAATTGCGTAAAAGGCAGCACAGGAAGAAATAAAAGGAGTATAAGTTTTAAGAAGTCAAAAGTTGGAAGAAGTACCGAGAACATATGAAGTGAACCTGAATTATGGAAGCAAAGTTGAATTCCGTATCACAGCTGAACATACAAGACATTCGAGAAATGCAAGCTCAATGCTCTAACCAGGAAATGTGGTTCTGTATGGAAAATGGTGGGAGGTTAAACAGTGATGGAACATGGAGATATGGCACTAGTGGTAGATGAGTAGCTCCAACTACATTGCTTCCATATCGGGCAGAGCAGATATATTCCCAAGGACACATTGGAGTGGAAAAGATAATCAACAGATTCTCCCAGTGGTGGTGGAATTCACAGTTCATGGCACAGTCCATGGTCTTTTCGGTGTCCGTAACACCCAGAGTCATCAGTACAAGCCGAAAGAATGAATGGAAACATCAAACAATGACTAAGAACTAGAATCAGAATCAGGTTTAGTATCACTGGCAAACGTTGTGAAATTACTTATCTTTGCAGCAGTAGTACAATGCAATACACTATAAAAGAAAAAATGTGGATTATAGTAAGTATATATAGTTCAAAGTAACTATATTAAATAGTTAAATTAACTAAGTAGTGCAAAATAAAAATTAAAAAAATAGTGAGGTAGTGTTCATAGCCTCAACGTCCATTCAGAAACTAAATGACAAAAGGGAAGCAGTTGTTCCTAAATCGTACAATGTGGTTCTTCAGGCTCCTGTACCTCTTTCTTGATGATAGCAATAAGAAGGGTGTCTTTAATGATGAATGCCGCCTTTATGAGGCATCATTCCTGGAGGATGTCCTGGATACTACAGAGGCTAGTAACTATGATGGAGCTGACTAAATGTACAACTCTCTGTAGCTTATTTGCTTATTTTGATCTTGTGCAGTAGCCTCGCCCTCCCCCACTGAACACCCATACCTCAAGTATTATAAGGAAGGCGTACCATGGCCTATGGCTCTTCCTATGGTCTTATGTAGTATCAAAGCAACCCCAAAAAAAAGAAAACTAAACTAAGTCTGTTTGAAGTGATAACAGGGTGCCCCATCTCACTGCCGGAAGCTCTTGTCCTTTGAGAGCCTGATACACACATTATGCAGACAGTTTAGTTTACTGTGTGAAATTAACCCAAGCTGTCCAGTCTGCCCTTTTATAGGTTTCTGCTCCTTGGAGGGATCCAACAGAGGACAAGAGACTTATAAATAAGTTATGGATGCATGGAGTCAGAGAAGGTGTATTGGTATGGATAGTGGATAGGTTAACCAACAGAAGGCAGAGAGATGGCATAAATGAGTGTTTCTTCAGTTGGCAGTCAGTGATAAATTGGGGTGCTACAGGGGTCAGTGCTGGGTCCGCAGCTGTTTACCATTTACATTGATGATCTGGGAGAGTGTAGTGTAGCAAAATTTACTGATGACACTAAACTGAGTGGAAAAGCAAATTGTACAGAGGATGTGGAGAGTCTACAGAGGGATACAGATAGGTTAAGTGAGTGGGCCAAGGTCTGGCAGATGGAATACAACACTGGTAAATGCGAGATCATCCATTTTGGAAGGAATAATGGAAGAGCAGATTATTATTTAAACGGTGAAAGATTGCAGCATGCTGTTGTGCGGAGGGACTTGGGAGTGCTTGTTCATGAATTGCAAAAAGTTGGCTTGCAGATACAACAGGTTATTAAGAAGGCAAACGGAATGTTGGCCTTCATTGCTAGAGGGACTGAATCCAAGAGCAGGGAGGTCATGCTGGAGCTATACAGGGTACTGGTGAGGACGCACCTGGAGTACTGTGTGCATTTCTGGTCTCCATAGTTGAGGAAGGATATACTGGCTTTGGAGGCAGTGCAGAGGAGGTTCACCAGGTTAATTCCAGGGACGAAGGGTTAAACCTATGAGGAGAGATTGAGTCACCTGCGACTATACTCTCTGGAATTCAGAAGAATGAGAGGGGATCTTATAGAAACATACAAAATTTTGAAAGGGATAGGATAAGATAGATGTAGGAAAGTTGTTTCCATTGGTAGGTGAGAATAGAACTAGGGGACATTGCCTCAAGATTCAGGGGGGAAGATTTAGGATGGAGATGAGGAGAAACTGTTTTTCCCAGAGAGTGGTGAATCTGTGGAATTCTCTGCCCAGGGAAGCAGTTGAGGCTTACTCACTAAATATACTTAAGAAACAGTTAGATAAGTTTTTACATAGTAAGGGAATTAAGGGTTATGGGAAAAAGGCAGCTAGATGGAGCTGAGTTTAGCGACAGATCAGCCATGATCTTATTGAATGGTGGGGCAGGCTCAATGGGCCGGATGGCCTATTCCTGCTCCTATTTCTTCTGTTCTTAAGTAGGACAAACCAATTCTTAGTGAGTGGGCCCTGATTAAGCATGGTATTAGGAACCACTGGGAAGTCAATGGGAAGATCCTTATCAAGTGCTGTGAATTACTAATTTGTGGTGAATGCTGAAGGTATAAGTAACCAGATACATGTCAGCCACTACAAGTGAGCTAAAATGGTATCCAACAAGGACAACATTATGCTGGTAACCTCTAACTCTGTGCCTCGGCTGCTGGACTACAGTAAGTAAATCACTAACCAGCCAGAAGAATTCAAGCAAGGTCATTATAAGAATTATAAGAATTCAAGCTATTGGACATTATAAAATTTATAATATTGGTTGTTATTACATTTTTGCCTATTTTCCCTACTTATACTTACAATGTCATCAATTGTCCTGATGCCTTATCATAATTTACATTTTTACTTGTATAAGGGTGATCTTTAATAGAATAGTTCAAACTCATTTAATAGACCTAACCATGACATAATCCTATATATATCCTTTGATATTTCCATAACTTAAGTAGTTTTTTTATTATTTTATACTTAACATAGATACCACAATGTTTTCTACCTCTGAATTTTCAGACGTAATGATTCTAAACGTGAGATTTAGAATCGTAGGGTGGAATGTTGGATCAGACTGTATAATTGTTATTTTCTTTGCAGTAATTTTTACGTCTGCTTGTGTTTAATCTAACTATCTATATACATGTAACAGTTTATTACGTTTCCTAGTCGTCACAGTACATATATGCAATTGCTCAGTTTTACCTTAGTGGTTACTGTTCTTGGTATGATTATCAAGCTTCTCTAGTGTCGTATTCATTATATAGGGGCTATCTGATTGGTTAACTCTTAACTACAAATTTGAATGGAATGTCCCTTACCTGTGGTAAAAGAGTTGATCATGTTGGCCCACCATCTTTCCTTAATCTGTTCCTGTTCTTCGTTCTTACTTACTAAACTTTCACTAATCTACCTTTCCAATTCTTGTTTTCTCAGCAGATAATAAAAATAATAGTGAAGGGTTAAGTTTTATGCATCTTCCTTGACTTCCAAAAGAACCTTGGATCAAAAAAAAAATCACAATCCAACACAATCATATACCAAGACACTCGAAAGGAGGCTGTTTGATACTTAAGTATTTCAATGCAGGAACAAATATGGCAATAAGAATTAAAAGGCACAAAACTGGAAAATAGGATGAAAAATTTTGGGGGAAAAATAAGGAAATTTTGCAATAAAAATGTTGCTTTCTTGATTAAACCTTGTATGGCATTGATATATTTCAAATAATTAACTTCATGTTATTTTTACATGCTTACTGGTCAGATCTTCAGAGGACAGTTGATGTAACTGCATGACTCCTTTCCATTTATTTATTTTTGATCTAGGCAAGCCAGCATTCATTGCCCATCCCTACTTTTGCTTCAGAAGGTGGTTTTTTGAACTGCTGTTGCGTTTCTAATTGACCTACTTGCATTGTGCTATTGGGGCAGGGCTTCCAAGACCTTATGAATATGTTATAATGTAAGTACTTTGGGAATAAAAAGAAACCTGGTTAAAGCTGAAGTGTAGGATCAAGGCATTTTAACCACTGGAAAGACTTGACTATCTGGAAATGTTCCGTTTGGAGCAGTGCTTCCCAAACTGGAGGCCATGGACTTCTTGGTTACATCAGTATTATTAAAGATGGTAAAAATTATGAAGGGGTTTGATCAACTATTAGGGGAGAAACTGCTTCCAGTGATACGGTGAAAACTAAAGAGCAAAGATTTGAAAAGATTAGCAGAGAGGAGAAACTTCTTTACTCTGAATTGTAATGATTAGAAACATACAAGTACGAAAATGGTATTGCAAGCCAATTAAAAAATGAACTTTCATAAGGAAAATAGAACTATTAAAAAAATCCACAAAATATGAGGAAACTGTGGAGTGAGATTAATCAGCCGTTCCTTCAGACAATTGACATGAGCAAAATGGGCTAATATATCATTGTATGATATGAAAATGATGTATTCAATAAGATCCATCATCAGATCTGAACATTAACACACACATTCATTATCTAGTAAGCACAGGACTAGGCCCTTTGGACCACCGTGTCTGTGCTGATTCAAACAAATCCTATCGACCTGCACAAGGCCTGTAACCCTACCTTCCCTGACTGTTGAGGTAACTGAATAAATGGCCCTGAAATGCTGCAATCGTATCTTCAAGTTCATTATACTTGATGACAACATTTGCAGCAATCACAATGCACCTTTTGCACAGTACCACGGTAATTTTATGTAGTGTACCGTACTGCTGCCGCAAACAAAAAAAAAACAAATTTTGTGACATACATGAGTAATTCTGATATGGGCTGGGAGTGGGAAGGGAGCAGGGAGAGAGGAATTATGGTTGGGAAAAGGGGAAGCGAGTGGGAAGCACCAGAGAGACAGAGATCAATAAACCAGTTGCTTTGAATCTAATGACTTTCCCTGGTGTCTCAAGTCTGGGTGTGTCTGCACCCATTCCACCCCCCCACCCTGGACCTTCTTTGCTGCCAGGTGTCCCACATCCCTCATGCAACGCTCCACCCTTGCCATTTCCAACACACTTTGCCCCCACCAGATATGCAAACTTGTGCTCTGCTCCATTTTGACAAATACAGTACTGTATGAAAGCCTTAGCCTTATTACTATGTGCCTAAGACTTTTGCACAGTGCTGTATATAAAATAAATTAAATAAGTAGTGCAAAAAGAGAGGGAAAAATACTGAAGTAGTGTTCATGGGTTCATTGTCTCTTTGGAAATCTAATGGCAGAGGGGAAGAAGCAGTTCTTGAAACATTCGAGTGTGTGTCTTCAGGCTCCTATACCACCTCCTCGATGACAGCAATAAGAAGTGGGCATGTTCTGGGAGATGGGAGCCCTGAATGATGGATGCCACCTTTTTGAGTCATTGCCTTTTTAAAAATGTCCTGGATGCCAGGGAAGCTAGTGCCCTTGATAGAGCTGGCTGACCTTACAACTTTCCGCAGATTTTTCCAGTCCTGTGCAATAGTTCCTCCACACCTGACAGTGATGGAACCAGTTAGAATGCTCTCCACGGCATAAAATTATGCAAGTATATTTACTGACATATTAATTCTCCTCAAACTCCTAATGAAATATAGCCACTGCTGTGCCTTCTTTGTAACTGCATCAATATGTTGGGCCCAGGATAGATCCTCATAAATATTGACACACAGGAACTTGAGTGGTCCTGTTGTGGCAATAGAGAAATTGCAATTGGTCCAGGCCCTTGCTTAGACAGGAGTTGATTTGAGCCATGACCAACCTCTCAAAGTACTTCAACCAAGAGGTAATGTTACGGCTATATAGGACACTTGGAGTACTGTGCTCAGTTCTGGTCACCTCACTACAGGAAGGATGTGGAAACGAGAGAAAGGGTGCAGAGGAGATTTATAAGGATGTTGCCTGGATTGGGAAGCATACCTTATGAGAACAGGTTGAATGAACTTGGCCTTTGGAGTGCCAGAGGATGAGAGGTGACCTGATAGAGATGTATAAGATGATGAGAGGCATTGATCATGTGGATAGTCAGAGGCTTTTTCTCAGGGCTGCAATGGCTAACATGAAAAGGGACAATTTTAAGGTGCTTGGAAATAGGTACAGAGGAGATGTCAGGGGTAAGTTGTTTTTTTTAATGCAGAGAGTAGTGAGTGCGTGGAATGGGCTGTTAGCAATGGTGGTGGAGGCGGAAACGATAGGATCTTTTAAGAGACTCTTGGACAAGTATATGGAGCTTAGAAAAATAGAGGGCTATGGGTAACCCTAGGTAATTTCTAAAGTAAATACACGTTCAGCACAGCATTGTGGGCCGAAGGGCCTGTATTGTGCTGTAGGTTTTCTATGTTTCTTTAACAGTAGATATGAGTACCACTGGGCGATAGTCATTCAGGAGCTCACTCTAGTCTTCTTATGCACTGGTATGACTGCCACCCTTTTGAAGCCGGTGGGAACCTCCAACTGCAGCAGTGAGACACTCAAGATGTTTGTGAACACTCCCGCCAGTTGGTTGGCATAGATTTTCAGAGCTCTACCCAGGTACACCATTAGGGCCCAATAAGGGTTCACCCTCTTGAAAGATATTCTGATGTCAGCCTTTGAGTCAGAGATCAAAGAGTCAACAGATGCTGCAGGCATTCGCACAGGTATAGCTTTATTCTCCCTTTCAAAGTGTGCATAAAAGGTGTTGAGCTCATCTGGGAGTGAAATAGCAAAGCCATTCATGATGTTAGGCTTCATTTTGTAGGAAGTAATGACCTGTAAACCCTGCCAGAGCAGAAGTGCATCCGATTCTGTCCAGATTAGTGAACTTCTAGATCAATTACAAATCAGTCAGGATAAATGTTAGATGGACTTTAATCTGGACTACATTGAGATGATGCCCTTTTTTGTGTGTGGGGGGGGGTCAGATGCAAGAGGAAAGTAAATTGCAGGATCTTTCGGAGCATTGACGTACAGGGATATCTTGGAGTTCAAGTTCAGAACAGTACATTGAAGTTCTCCAATGACCTGCTACAGTTGTTCTGTACAGTTGTTACAGATAATGGCAATGACTCAATGAGACACAAACCTGTCCTCTGAATATGACTTCACAATTCAGCATTGAATGAGCTTTGCACGGATTTGCAGATTGGCATTTCCTTCAACTTTTGTTTTTAAAACATCATTAACCCAAGAGCAATATTTCAATTCATTTGCATTCAATAGCATTATTCTGCCATTTAGATAAATTGCCCAGAAAACTTTATAATTTCTGAGTCATGTCCTCCAAAACTATTCCCTTGCTAGCTTCTGTGCATGTAGTTGTCACAGATCAAGTTTAAAGCAGTTCTAAAATTCATCTGTGGGGCTCTCCAGACAGAAAACTTCACACTCTAGTTGGGGAAAACACTTCCATTTCATTGCTAAACTACAGTTGGCTTCTTATACATTCCCAAGATTCATCCTCAATCTCAGATATACAAAATCCTTTCAGGCGAGATGTTCCTTTCATTACCTTCTAATTATTTATGCCACTAGAAGGTTTAATCAATTATATCAACAAGCATTATTATATTCTTAGCACTAATTCTGTTTCTATTTAGTACCATGTCAAAATACCTAAAATGCTGCAGAGATTTACCGCACATTTTAATACAATAAATAACTTAGCCGTTCATTTAACTTCCTGTTTGTTGAATGTTTGTAGCTATATAATAAATGACAAACTTAGAAATTATCCATTGAAGAGATAGCACTTTGGCATATACCAGAACAGGATAAAACATAGTACAAATCCAAGATTTCTCTAATCATTTTGCAACTGACAAATTAACATTAAGTAATTTTCCGCAACTAATTGTGATTATCAGCACATTAAAATCAAGTTGCAAATTATTTAGTTGTTGAACGGAGATAAACCATTAGGAATTTTGTGCACAATGAATACAAACAAAGAAACAATTACACTGATGCTAGGCAATCTGTACATCTGTAGCAGTACTGGAATTATCAGCTCTGTAGTCTTTACAATGAGATCCAAAGAAATTCTAATGAAAATCAATTGAAATAGGCCAGGTCTGGAATTCATTGAATATTTTCAACAAAGAATGATAGGTTAATTTTTTGGTTAAAAATTTAATGTAGTTCTGAATCCATTGATTTTAGATGAAGCATAAACCTAATACTTGGACAATAATATATATAGCAACAGCAGCAATATGCCACAAGGTCTCTGCAGGATGCTCCACCATTCATTAAAATCATGGCTACATTCTCATCCATTCTCAGTCTCCTTTAATCCTCTTGCTTATCGCGAATCTGTTCAACTCTACTTCAACATCCTTCAAGGAGCATCCCAAAGACTCATAACTCTCTATGAAAAGAAACTTTCACCTCATTTCAACCTTAAGAGGCCAAGAACTTACTTTTCAACAGCAACCACTTCTGGGCTCTGCAATATAAACATCCTTTCCACTTCATCCTGTCAAGACCCTTGAGGATCTAATATGTTTCGATTAAGTTGCCTCTCACTTTTTAAAAACTCCATTGGATACAAGCCCTGTTTTTCTCATCTTCCTGATAATATCTACGTAATTATTTCTAGTATCAGTCCAGTAAACTGTCTCTGCTTTTTCTAACACATTTACATCCTTCCGTAAATAAAGAAACCTTCTGTACACAAAACCAAAGAAGCCCTACAACAGAAACATAACCTGTACTTTTGCACTCATTTCTCTTTGCAATACACAGAAGCATTCCATTAGCTTTCCTTACAGCTTGCAGTATTTGTGTATTATGTACTAGGATACTTGGGCTCAGATCCTAGGCTTCTCAGAACTCTGCAATCTCTCACCATTTATCTCAATTTCTTTGCAGCCTCCTTGTATTGATTCATAACTTACTTTCCTACCTAACTTTGTGTTATCAGCAAACTTAGTAATTATAATTCTAGTACCTTCATGCTTGTCATTCAATTGATTAATGCCCCTAGTACTGATCACAGTGGCATATCACTTGGTTACATCCCATTACAACTAAAAGACACATTTTTTCTTTGCTCTCCAATATTCTATCAAAGCAATACCATGAGTATTATATTCATCAATAACTTTTAGTGGCAAACCTGATCAAATGTCTTCTGAAAATCGTTTAGTATGTTCATCATATAATAATTAAAACAATAAAACTGTGATGTTATTCATTCTTTTCTTCAGTTCTTACATGTATTACCCAAAATGCCAATGTTAAATTTAAAGAAATCATAGTGTAGTGTTCAACTATTTTGCTTAAAGGTGAGTATTTTAAACTACATTGGCATAATGTTCCATGCTACTTATCACAACAGAAGCACAAATTTATCAAGAGTGCTTCATTTTCAAAGTGCAAGTGCAATAGATGAGGGGGGGGGGTTAAGAAAAATCACAAGAAGAAATCAGTAAAAGTAAGTGGAAAGTAAATGGAAACACAAACAAAACAACAAAAGCAATGATGAATTTGAAAAGAATAACAAGCACCACAGTCAATGAGGATTCATGAACTCCAGGCTGTGGGCTTTTGTTTCTATTTCCAGAATTAAAAAGCCTGGATTATTGAGATTGCTGTAAATGCTTTGAGTTAGAGACTGAAATTTACGAGGAGACTCTCAGATGGTCTGCTCATGGATCAACACATTTTATGTACATATTTTATGAATATCCACAGATTACAATCTTAACTATCTCTGATAATGCACCATATAACATTTCAAACAACATGTCATTGCTTTAGGACTCAAAATATAATTTAAATGTTGTGAATTATGCTCTTCTACAATGGAAACACCAGCATATAAATTGGCTTCTGCTGAGTGTGATGCCTTATCCAATTAAAATACTTTAAAAAATCCACGAAGTTTCAAAACATTCCTATTTACACAAATATAATTTATTCCTAAAAGTAAAACTAAAATGGACTGTAGTTGTTTTTCCAATTACTTTACTCTCCTTTGCCATACAAATTAAGTGTGTCTGGATTGGTATTCAACAATCTGTTTTTAAATCATGACTCCACCATGTTCTCTTGCTCTTGGTCAAGTTATTCACTCCATTCTAAAAGGTAGAGCACCCCTTCACTGAGGACAACCTTTCTGTGTTACATATTTCAACAATGTTCCCAGATTTCAATTTATCACTCTAAAGCTGCCATCCATTTCATTTCTCCAGTAGTCTTTCCCTTTAGGTCTCTGGTCAATATTCCAGTAAATAGATTAATAACTGTTGCTCATGTCTAAGTCAAGGTCACAATGAGAGTTTGGAGACCTCAAATCAGTGTCCTGTAAGAATTATGAACATTGTAACTGAAGTCAGACATGCTAGCCTTGACATACATGTGGAATTTGTTGAAAGTGGCAAAATATTATCTCAGATTTCTTTTAAAATATGAAATCCTAGGCTGTGCGGTATTCATTACACAAGTATTCCAAGCATTTACAGAAGATGACAATGGTGCGATTGATTTAACATTCTAGAAAGCTTGTGTGGCATTTTCACATCCCTTCACTGTCAATATTTCCACATCAATATTAAAATATGTTTGATACCATCCTTCCACTCCCCCAATATATACTGGGACATTTAGGAATTTATTGAGGACAGTACATCAAATGAATCTTTCAATTCCCTGAATTCCATGGTAATAAATGTTACTAATAGGGAGAGGATACCAAGAACTCTCACTAAAGATCTTTTTAGGGCTTTATGCTAAATGCTAGGCCACTTGTGATTTCTTTAATTTTGAAAGGAAATAGCATTTCATTAGGCAGTAATTTGTCCCACTTCACAATATGGCAAATGCATAAAAAAGCAATATTTCTTCAGAAATCAGTTTTGAAGGCTGGTTAATGAATATACATGATGGAAAAGACCCCAATTAAACTGCCACTGGAGTTCTGCCACCTTGCATAAACAAAGTTATCTAGACAGGGTCACATCTCACACGAAGATAGCAGACTGAAAATTAATTACCTCCGTGACATATGTCAAAACAAACTCTGAGGAGAATAGCATCCATTTGTAACCATGTGTTTTATCTAATTGTTAGTATGCAAAATCAGTATGCACAGGGTTCTAAATTTATTCATTTATGCAGAATCCCTCAGAGAAATCAAAAAAAAATTAAGCTTGTTACCCTTTTTCTGCTTCCAGATGTTGGTAGGCTAAACAACACTTGTTTAGTGAGGCTGGAAATAAAGACTAAATGGAATTTTACTTCTTTTCGATGTGAAACAGGTGATGTCGCAATCTAACTAAGTCTTGAAAAATAAAGAAAACTCTTTCCCTTTCAAATAAATATAACATTATCTTCATAAAACTAATATCCATAAAGATGACCACAGAGCATTTGTTAATGTTCTATGTGTCACCAGCCAATCTAAGCTCAGGCATGTAACCTGTATTGCATGTTTCACTTCTTATCCCACGGTAATTCTTTTTGAACACCATTTAAACAGAATTTTTTTTGAGGTCAAGTGTTTTTGTCATTATATATCCTGTCCTTTCTGTTTCTATGGAGGTAACCAGACATTTGAAACAAAGTCCCTTCAATTTCCCGTATTTTACTGCAAAATTTTCTCAACTGCTATTGTCAAGGGCAAGTACAAACACAGTGATGGCATACAGTAGATTCAAAGTCATTTAAGTTTTGTTACTGATCTAAATAAGAATTGCAATTCATTCTTTATCTAAACCTCAATTTGAATTAATAGCTTATTTGAATGCTTGCTCCAATCCTGCATGTACCAGGTCCACAAATTTTGATGCTGAACTCAAAATCAGTTAAATTTAAACAGATCAGAACTTCAAACTTTTCAAATTTAACTTCTATTAAGGAAAATGCATTATGCTAAACTATCAAAAACTGATCAGTTACTGAACCACCAAACATTTCCAAATCCAAAGCGAGAGGCAAGCACCATTCAAAAAAAGGACAACTAGATGCATTGTAAATACTCTAAAACGGATTCATAACACAGATACAAAATAATATTAAATATTGATGAGTTAGCCCTTTTATTTAAACAAGCTTACTCCATTGAATGGGAATTCTTCATTGAAGATAAAGGTGAAGGAACAATGCGTACAGTGCAGATAAATGTCTGGGAGTGCTCAAAGAGCTGTAATCAAAAGGAAATGGAGAGGCTGAGAGGAGAGGTGAGGGAAAGCTGAAAGCACAGGGAATGCACAGAAGGCCAGGAAAATAACAATTAGAGGAAGAAGGGGTGTGACTGGCAGTTTTAATGAGGTCAGGAGAAATGGATGTACAGCCATAAAATAAGCTAAAGAAAGAAAAATGTTAGATTTATCATTTTGACATTTGTGAGATACACAAGGAACTTGTCACCAAAATCATAACTGATTGTTCCCAGTGTATTCACCTTATTAAGAGATGATCAATTTCTACACATCAACATCAATGGTCAACCCAGAGCTATTAAAGTCAGTTGTACACAAAGAAAATTCAGCGGCGACCACCAGATTTTGAAGGAATATGGTTAAGCTAATGAACAGTGATGAGAGAGGATGTTTTAAAGTATTTTCTCCTCAATATAAACAGGGTAGTTGGCCAGTTAGACATCACAGTAACACATACAAAATGCTGGAGGAACTTAGCAGATCAGGCAGCTTATCAAAAGGAATAAACCTTCATCAAGACTGAGTTTCTCCAGTATTTTGTATGTGTTACTCTGGATTTCCAGCATCTGCAGAAACTATGGTGTTTATCTCAAGTGCTTCCTTTTCTACCAGAAAGACATTCACATACTGTTCCAATTTAACACTTGCTTCTTGATAGGTTATACAGCTACACTTCAGGATCACCAATGACTTCCAAAATGAACTGGTGCTTGGTATGAAATAAGGCCCAGCAACTACCATTTTCTCCGAGAGAACTGCAACCTTGTCATTGGGTTTGGACACTTGCATGCCTCAATGACCTGGAGAGTTATATTGGCTGAAATCAGGGTTTTATGCTTTGTCTCTTAGTAGGACTACCCATACCAAACAAGTTAAAGGGTAGAGTGGTTCACCAGTTCTCCAGCTTCAGGGGTTCAGCTCAGGGCTAACAACCTTGAGTGGTAAAACAAAACTGCTACAGAAACAGTAATGAGGAATCCTTCCACATCTGAGTGCGATGGTATTACTGAGTCTCCACCCAGGACTTATGTGACTGATGGTAGTGAAAACCGAGAGGAAGCTACTGACATGATGAAGGAAGCCCTGAACACCAGGAGAGATTGAGGACCTTCATAGTCGCCCGAACGCCAGTGGCGTAATTGACAGTAAGTAACTAGAATCATTGGTTGATATGGAAAAGCTGGTCGGAAATAATTTGAAACCTTCAGTGTTATTTCAGAAGTCTAATTGCAATTAACAACCCTATTCCTCCCATCCCTAGATGAATGCAGTACTTGGCCTGAATGAGAAATCTTATCTTCAAACTTGTTGAGGAACACATTGCTTACACTTTATGGGATAATATTACACCAAGTGTGAGGAAGGACAAGGAATACAATCTAATGCATCCTGGGAACAAATAGAACTCAAGGAACTGGTTCTCAGTGTAAGCTATTTGTTGGGGAAAAAACTGACAACAGGGTCAGATATCCCAAAGCATTTAACATCTGTGCAAATATACTTGTTTAAAGTAAAACTGCACAGTTAATGTTTATTGGTGCTATTGTTGATTGTCAAGGCTATGATATCTAACTTCAATTGATGTACAGCCTTACAAATTGTTGCTTAACTTCCAGCACTAATTATAAGACAGCTGTCAGTGGACGTGCAAGGAAGTAACTGATTGAGAATTTATCAAGCAGAGAATTACAACTGCGAATGTGCTCCTTTCTGTATGTTGTTGGTTCAGTGAAATAACAGGGTTGGACATGAGCTGACACCAACACTGACACTTCACAACCTTCAGCTTTCCTGTTGATGTTGGAAAGAAACATGCTGATGTTGATAATTTCCTCCTATCGCACATCAACAATCCCAGTGTTGCCTGCAGCAGGAATAGACGGTTCAAGGAATTTTCCCATAGAATATTCCCACGGATGCCTAGCAGATACTGAAAGGCAAAGTTATGTGCTTCTGCCACCTTGAGCCAGAACAATGTGTGCACAGAAGCTTCTCACATTAGATAAATTCTTCCATAATGCTCTCACATGTATTTACAAGTTGCATATAGTTTTGCATATAATTTTAAGATGGTTCACAGAAGAACTATCTCATACTTAGATAATTTCAAATCATGAAATATAACAACTAGAAATCAAACTTCTGTTAACAACAGTCCAGAGCCATTATCCTGGATTATCAGTCAAAATTATCTCCAATTGTGCCACAATAAAGAGAACCATTAGAATACTATTATGTTTTGTAACTCCAAAACATAAAACTATAGTAATTGAAAGGAAACACTGAACTGGGAATGCATGTCTCAGCTTTCTTTTTACTTTTATTACATTTATGCAAGGTGCACACTTATGATGTGGTGGCGTGATTATTGACGTACACTTAATATAACCTGAAATCATTATGCAAACAAAAAAGAATGCTTAATCAAACAAAATATTTACAATATGACTGAAATATTAAATGCACAACACTCCTCTCTGCTTAGCAATGAACTCCAACTCAATGCGGAATGCATTACAACTTATTGATGAGAGTCAGAGTTTACCATGGTTGATGTGTCCTAGCTGTCTAGATACGCAAGCCAGGGCAGTACGATCTGAAAAGCAAGCAGTTGCCCATGTAGCAAGCTTCCCCTCTCCATGCATCTGATGAACCCAAAGGAATGGCAGAGACTGATACAGTTTGTCACCAGCAGCGTCGCAGGAATTGCCAGTCAGCGTTGAACTCAACATAGGACTGTCATAGGGACTCCAGCTCTGGATTTCCCCCGCTGGGTTTACTCCAGAAGCCTTCCCCATGAATAGGTATAGCCACAAGGCAATGGAAGTTTGAGAGACAAGCCCCATCTGCCCGAAACAACTGGTTTTAAGGCGCCAAAAACCCACCTTTGCTCCTTCTCCTGTCAGTAGAACTGGGTCCGCTGGACTTAGTAGCTAAGCCACACATGAAGGCAAGGAGTTGTCAAAGGCCATTCAAATAGCCTCCATTATTTACAACATATTATGTAAGCTATATAATACAACTGTATAGACATCCAGAGCATAGTCCAGGCCAGTCAGGCCTAAAGACTTAATAGCTGTGAAAGACTTCTTACTCTTGTGAAGTGATATCTTTCCTAATAAGGGGTGTCACTCTACTTGGCAGAAGAGACTTGTGACCAGGGAAACAATCTCAGCTTCTGGGGACACCCTCCACAGAGGGTATAGGAGTTGTCTCTGGGACTCAGGAAATGGTTTTGACAGCTCTGGACACTTGCCTTCTGCATGTGCTGGCATCCCGAACAGTGCGTGGTAAGCTCTTGATCTGATCTACTCCAAGCAATCAAACCAAGCTTTGAGCTAACACTTTCATTTTAACCACATTTAGATGACCAGCATGTAGCTCCTCTGATTCTTATATCCCAGCTTGGATAGTACAACTCTCAATCCCCACATAAGGTAACCTCCATCAAAGGCAAGCTCATTCCGGCCCTGGTAAAAATGGGGAACTGGAATTCCTGTTGCACATTTCAGCCATTTTGTGTTGTCATGTAGATCTAAGGCAGTATGGGGAATTTTCTGGTTTCACTTTGGATCATCTCTGTCAGAATAGAGATTTGGATTAGGGAAAATACATCAAAAGGAGTGTCCTCTTTTCTAAATTCTTCAGGTGTTATCTTTTCCAAAGGTAAACAGGACAATCCATCGGCATTTTCATGACTACTTATCCATTTGAATTCAGTCTTGTAATTGTGTTCTTCAAGAAACAGAGCCCATCTCTGCATTTGTGCTGTTGCTTTTAATGGAACACCCTTCTGTGGTTTGAAAAGTAACACTAGTGGTTGATGATCAGTAATGAGGGCAAACTCTCACCCATACAAGTATTGCTTGAAACATTGTACACCCCAAACACAAGGCCCTTCTGTCAATCTGTGCATAATTTTTTCTCTGCAGCGGTAAGGGAATGTGATACAAAAGCTATGGGGCGTTCATTTCCATCACTCATAGCCTGTGACATGACAAAACCTACACAACAAGGTGAGGCGTCACAGGCAAGCTTCACTGGACAATGTGGATCATAATATGCGACTACCATTTCCTTTGTCTTTTGGGAAGTCAGCTCACTCTGCTTTGCCCATTGTCATTTCTTCCCAATTTGTAGGAATGAGTTCAAGGGGTGCAGCTGTTACGCCTGTGCCCCAACTCTGAGGGGCCGAAGGGTACAAAGTAGCCCCCTCCTTTTTGAGAATTGCAAGATCGCTATTAATTCAGGTCAGGAGACCCAGGAAATGAGAGAGAGACACGCAGAATCCACAAGGGGTTTGGAATGTCCTGGCCCCTCAGCGATACAAAGCCACAGGAAACGGCCATTGTCTCTTGGAGACAGAATTGTGTATTGAGTACTGTGCTATTCATCGAAGCCCTCAGGAGATGACCAGAGTGGGCTGGTTGAGGGATGGCCTCATCCCAACCTGACTGACATCTGAGACCCCGTGAGTAAGGATAAAAGAGGGTCTGGGGAACAACCCCTTCAGACGCACCAGGAGAAATGCTAGAAATCCCGTGACAGCGTAATAGCGACAGCCGGTAGAGAGCCCACGTGCGTCCTTTTCCATTTGCCTCAGAATTGGTGGGCCTCACCACGGAAGAATGGCTTTAGCTAAAAGGAGAAACCAGCCCCAACGACATTTCGAAGGATCGACATCACAAAAAGGAAAAGCTGGCAAGTTCTAAAAATCCGTCTCTCTCTCTCCAACCAAAAGCTGCAGCCTGAATGAACTTGAATCTCTTTTATATTTCCATCGGACAATACATTATCCCCTAGACAACGATAGAGCTATTTCTTGTTGATTATTATTATACCCGCGCTTTTAGATTTAGTATTGACGACGTATATTATCTGTATGTTTGCATTGATATTATTTTTGTGTATTTTTATCAATAAATACTGTTAAAAATAGTACCATCAGACTTCAACGGACCTCTCTATCTTTGCTGGTAAGTGACCCAGTTATGGGGTAAGTAACACAGCACAGTGGTCAGGTTTGGCAGGAACCTGTTATAGTTATTGACAAATCCTAAAAAGACTGCACTTTTAACTTACCTATTTAATAGACATATATATATACTGACTGTAATTCAGTTTTTTCCTCTCTATATTTATCATGTATTTCATTGTGCTGCTGCCCTAATGTTGACAAATTTCACGACATGTGCCGGTGATATTAAACTTGATTCTGATTCATCTGTGGCACATCCTTTGCCTTTGGGGCATCCACCACTGCTTAATTTTTCTCAGCACATTTATGTAATCATTGTGCGCTGATGGTGTGATCACAGCAAGTGATACTTTGTTTAAATAATTCATACTTGATGCTCGTGCTCTGAACCTATAATCTTCTAACCTTTTTAACACTGTCTTGAGATTTTGGAGGTGCTACTTGTCAACCTTACCAGTAACAATGATGTAATCCAGGTAACACTGAGTGCCTGGGCAATCTTCCAGCACCTGGTCTATAGCTTTCTGCCATAGTGCAGGTACAGATGCTACTCCAAAAATAAGTCAATTATAGTGATAAATCCCCCTGTGAGTATTTATGACAAGAAACAGTTTGGACTCTTCTTCCATCTCCAGCTGGAGGTAGGCCTCAGCCATGTCCACTTTGCTGAAGTATTTCCCTCCAGAAAGGTTTGCAAAGATATCCTCTATCCTGGGCAGAGGGTATTAATCTATTTTCAGAATTGAGTTGATGGTGACCTTAAAATCATTACAGATCGAGACAGACTGATTCTTCTTGGCTACAGGCATTGCCCATGGACTCCACACAACCTAGGATCAAATTCCTTCTGCCTCCATGTGACAGATTTTGTAAAACTTGGGTATGGCAAGTTTAACACTATTTTACCCTTGATATAGTTGAATTTTCCTATGCCATCATTGAACATTGCTGCTGCATCATCCAGTATCTTTCTTAATTCACTTTCAGTTGACACTATTGCAGGGGATGTAGGATGCATCTCCAATCAAGTTGTAGTTATCTGAGCCAATCACATCTCCACAGGTGCTGGCTTCCTGATTTTTCCACATAAAAGCCCAATGTGGTTTGTTGGTTGCTGTGTTTCACTGTTACAAATGTCATTCCCACGGAGTTCCCTTTTCTCCAATCTCAGTTCTTCGTTTGATATCTGCAGCTTCAGTTAAGCATCAGAGGTGCCATTCAAACTCATTTTGTGGAACACTGAATCAGCCAAGCCAGTGTCCAATTTCATTTTAATTAATTTATGACTCACTTCTGGTGTAAGCCATATTGTTTGTCTATTGTTGGTTTTCAGATTGTAAATCACAAGGCTACTCAGTCCTGTGTCACTCTCATCATTATCAGTTTTTTTTTTCATCAACAGCATGCAGATTAGTGCCCTTTTTGAAACTTCAGCTAGACTATTTAGCTTTTTCTCCTCCCTGTACAGTTCAATTATTTTGCCTGCCTGACATGCTCTTTGTATGTATCCTATTTGGTTGCATTTTCTGCAAGTTTTATCTTTAAACCTGATGTATATGAGACCCTGCTGCAATGGTAACAGAATTTGTTTGGCCAGCTGGTTTCTGTTTCGATGTTCCAAATTCTGTTCGTGCTCATTTTCATTCCTAACTGGAACTCAATTGTGTCTCTGCTGTTTACAATGATAGAGCTATTTCAACTACTCTTTTAATTGTAGGTTTTGTTTCAGTTAGGAGCCAATTTTGAATGATTTTTTGTAAGATTCCATAAACTAAATGATCTCTCAGTGCATGATTAAGCTCATCACTGAACTGACAATGCACAAGACACCCTCTTCAATTCAGCCATGTATGCTGAAATGGACTCCCTTTTGATTCCGTTTATGAAATCTAAAGCATTCTTCAGTCAACGATGGTTTCAGTTCTAAATGTTCCTTCATTCCTTCCGTCATATCAGCAAAGCTCATTTTGGCTGCTTTACACTTCCAAATAAACTGTATGCCTTTAAACCCAAAGCAGTCAACAAAACTGGCACTCGCTTCTCCATCGGCTATTCCATTTGCTTTAAAATACTGTTTAATTCGCTCAGTATACAATATCCAGTTATCTCTTGTGCAATCAAACATATCATCTTTCTAATATAGCCACCTATTTCTGCTTTATTTTATGATTATTATCACAAGGAACCCACTGATTATGATCCCACAATTTTTGTCCGTTTTTTGCCCTTTTTTTTAATAAACTCGACCGTGTCTGTCCCTTCTCAAAGCACGTGATGCTCCATTATTTTTAACACAAACGTCTCACCGCAGTTCATCAAAGTAACTAAAAAGCATGGATCTGGGAATGCATATCTTAGTTTCCTTTTTACCTTTAACTGAGGTGCGCACTTATAACTTGGTGGTGTGATGACACATTCTATTCACTTACTTTTACATACAATCCACAATGTATTATGTAAAGAAGAAAGAATGCTTAATCAAGTATATTTATGATATTACTCAAATATTACTGAAGTATTAAATATTCAACAAATATAAGCACTGTGAATAGCTTTAAAATGATGCTTGCGTATCTGAAATAAAATAAATAAAAGCATTAGATCCTTTTCCACCTTTAAATTTGTTTAGAAAAATTAGAAACTGCTCGGTTAGATCAGCTGATGCTGACTTCAAATACCTCAAGTTTCTCCCTTTGCTTACCCAAACCTTAGGAGTCAATAGGAAAAAACTGTGAAACCTTCAGTGTCAATGGAATTATCAATAGCTGAAAGAGCACAGGCTGGGCTGCAGTCAGCTTTTAAATTAAGGAAATATGCTGTAAGTTTGAGGACAGAAGAATCATAATATTCATTAAAAGTAGGTGATAGATTAGAAACAACAGCGAAGAACGGGTGCTGGGAACGACCTTTATTACACCTGACAGCAAATAACATTACATTTGTGAAAAGGTTGAAAAATACTTTTCAAAGTTACTTACACCTGTGGTGACAGGTACAGCGACTGCTACAACATTCACTTTTTAAAAAAAATCACTGAACACCCACAGTCTACAGTTAACTTCAAAAATGCTTAAAATATTGTAATTTGTTTAAATTATGTGATTGTTGAGTGAAAATGTTAATGAATGGAATGAATAATTCCATTGCTTTAAACTCTGATGAATAAATCACACATCTGTAACTTTATGCAACTTATTTGCATAATATTAGTTCAACTTTCATTGCAGTGTAACAGTCATTTTCTTTGACTCAGAAGATTAATGTAGGCTCCAGATGATGATTATGTGCCAGATGGTACTTACTTTCAGCAATTTACTATTAATTTTATATGGTCAATAAATGAACTTCCGTAAGTGATTAAAACTAAAGGCAAATATTGAAAAATAGAGTAGGAAAATGAACTGTCAGGTTAAATATCTGTTTTTATTCCAGCCGAATGGTTACATTAAACATTAAATGTTCATTAAATGTTCCACAATCATAAAACAAAATTGTTGATTGTCATCTGCAAATACCTTGTAATACGATTTGCGATAGATTGTCTCTAGATTTAACTACAGCTGTTTCATATTGAAAAGAAAATACTCTTTAAGAGGAACCTAGCCCTGGAGACAAGTCCACAAAATTTGATAAGGTCCCTCATGAGAGACTCATCCAGAAAGTCATGAGGCATGGGATAAGTGGAAACTTGGCTAGCAAACACCAGAAGGCATATGTACAAAATTAAGGGAGGGAAGTTTAGGGGAGACATCAGGGGTAAGTGTTTTACACAGAGGGTTATGAGTGCCTGGAATGACTTGCCAGGGATGGTGGTGGAGGCTAAAACATTAGGGGTATTTAAGAGCCTCTTGGACAGGCACATGGATGAAAGTAAAATAGGAGGTTATGGGGTAGTGTGGGTTTAGTACTTTATTTAAGGATTATATGGGTCGGCACAACATGGAGGGCTGAAGTTCTATGGTTAAAATGTGAAGAATTTGTTCAGTTTATTCCAAATGGTTATTTGTCGTCATAGTTTTTCTGGCAATTAAGGCTATTGCTGCTATGTGGGACCTCACTCTGCATAATTCGACTGTTCCTTTTGCTTATATCACAAAGATATAAAAATATGGTTACTTTTGCTATTTTGGTGTTTATTAGAAAGGTACATGGAAGTTTGTCGTTCCACATATAATATAATCCTTTTTCTACAGAGTTGGAAATAATTGTCACCCATATGGTCAGCCAATCATAACCAAGCTGAGGTCAATTGCTGCAGTTTTTGCAATCCATGTAATAATAATACAAACACCAGCAAGAATAACTATTCCTCACATTTGAAAAAAATCAATTGCACTAATCCTTGGTATATAAACTAGTCTGCTGGGATTCACTTTGATTGAAACAGTTGTCCATACATACATCATAAATTTTGCCTTGATTCCATCAATCCTGTTAGCCAAGTTTTCAAAAAAAAATTGCAAGCATCAAAATTTCAATTTCTTATAAATCCTTTCATTTAAGATCAACAATAAAGTATGTTTCTGAAAAGGAATGTACATAAGATTATCCTTATGGATTTTAAATGAACTCATATTCATTTAAATGCTGCAAAATTAGAAAATACAACTTACTGTGAACTGATCCAGTCAGGGACAATGCAATTCGGTAAGGTACAATGTTCCCTCTAAGGTGTGCACGTGTGCGCACACACACATATTTTGCTACTGGTGCATGAAGAAATTTAAACGCACACAAAAGGTGGTCACCTTTTACCTCGTTGGCATGTTAAGTATATTTCACTATCGTACACAATCACATTTCCTTTTCTGATGCATATGGTGTTGACAACGTCGAGTTTGCGATAATTTGTCTGCAGATTTTCAAATTGGCTTATTTATACTGCTTATATTGAAGAAATTATTCAGTGCGCACATGTTGTTGTCAATGGGCAAAACTGGGCCGCACAAGATTTTTGCGCACACTGGTTATTACAAATTAGAGAGAACATTGACCAGGTAGTGCTGCTCTTCAGTCAACAGTTGTGTAAGGGCACACTGGCTAGGTAGAGGAAGATGGACATATTGTGCATTTCAGTGCATTCCTGGTTTCCATTACAATGCAGAAGTGTGCTGAATGTCAGATGCACTGAACAACCTACTCCGCTTCTAAATTCAGCACTGGGCTCAAAGGTGCAACAGGAACATCTGAGCTAAAGGACTGAATTAAGCCCTTCAGGAATGGACAGGAGGAGGAGTATAGGAAACTGATACAGGACTTTGTGATATGGTGCAACTCAAACTACCTGCGTCTCAATGTCACCAAGACCAAGGAGATGGTGGTGGACTTTAGGAGATCTAGGCCTCATATGGAGCCAGTGATCATTAATGGAGAATGTGTGGAGCAGGTTAAGACCTACAAGTATCTGGGAGTACAGTTGGACGAGAAGCTAGACTGGACTGCCAACACAGATGCCTTGTGCAGGAAGGCACAGAGTCGACTGTACTTCCTTAGAAGGTTGGCGTCATTCAATGTCTGCAGTGAGATGCTGAAGATGTTCTATAGGTCAGTTGTTGAGAGCGCCCTCTTCTTTGTGGTGGCGTGTTGGGGAGGAAGCATTAAGAAGAAGGACGCCTCACGTCTTAATAAGCTGATAAGGAAGGCGGGCTCTGTCGTGGGCAAAGTACTGGAGAGTTTAACATCGGTAGCTGAGCAAAGGGCGCTGAGTAGGCTACGGTCAATTATGGAAAACCCTGAACATCCTCTACATAGCACCATCCAGAGACAGAGAAGCAGTTTCAGCGACAGGTTACTGTCGATGCAATGCTCCTCAGACAGGATGAAGAGGTCAATACTCCCCAATGCCATTAGGCTTTACAATTCAACTGCCAGGACTTAAGAACTTTTTAAAGCTATTATTAATGCTTTTTGAGCTAGTGATTTAGATGCATATCATATTATTACTGAGTTAAGTATTGTATTGTATGTAATGAGTTTTTGCTACAACAAGTGTATGGGACATTGGAAAAAATGTTGAATTTCCCCATGGGGATGAATAAAGTACCGGTATCTATCTATCTATCTATCTATCTATCTATCTATCTAATTTTACACCAGGGTGCCAGGTGCATATAATGCAACTTCATTCATTTGAACGGGACTACAAATCTTGAATGAACAATCAATGTAAATAAAACTTGCTTCATTACATTTTTAAATTAATATTTATCATTTGTGCTCCAAATTCTTTAGAACTGTTTTACATGGCCATAATTAACAAAGGATTTTAAATTGGTCAAGGGCTCTGTTAGAGCACTACATCAAAATGGTCTGTGTTTCAAGGCCTTTCACAATTATTCCTTAGTACTTTGCCTAACCAACAACCATTACCAAACACATAACTACCATCAAAATTCAGAGGTACTTCAATACTGCAAAGATTCATTTAGCACACAGGCTCCATCAAAAGAGGACAGCATTATCTGCCAAGTTCCACCATTTAAATTCACAAACAGCAGAAGAAATTAGTTCTACAGTTAGGATGAGGTAATAAATACCAAAGATTAATTGCTCATTTTTGATAACAGTTGTCTTGTTTTGTTAATAGTGCTCTAACAAAGAAAAACCAGTTGCATGTTTATAAAGCCTGTAGATTAAAGATATGATATAACTGACCTCACGTTTCACTGTACTTCCAAAGCCTCTGTAGAGTCCTAGGATACCCTGGGAGGAGAAGAAGAACAGTAATTCTCTGGATAAAATTAGGCAATGCTCACAAGTAATTAATTCAACATACTGTTAATTTTCATTTCAACATTTGAGCCACCTTTCTAAACAGAGTAGAGAGGCTGGAAATATGAAGGTACAAATTTTTTTAAAACAATGTGATACCTACTGTTTGCAAGCTGAAATAATGAAACATGAGAAACATAAGGAACTGAGTCTATTCTTGAAGTACAGGTGCAACGAGAAGATGTCCTAACAGTTTGAGGACAAAGCAAAGTGAGTATTTCCAAAGCTAATTTAAAATAAATTCTGCATCCTCAATCATGTGCATCATCCTGTCAAATATTAATAGCAAGTTCCAACTGAGAAAATACACAAATAGCTTTGGCAAGATTCATTCATCCACAAAGGTAGAAAGCAACCGCTTAAACCTGGGGATGAATACAACAAATGGGAACAAAAGTATTCTAAGAATAAGCATAACTACAATAAAGGAGGCTACCAAAAGACCATTACAGAGGCTTTGAGTTTAGAAAATTGTTGAAATCTTCTTACAGGAATAAACATACTGGAAATCGATTGGTAAGTTTTGTAATATTTTTTATAAATATTTTACTCAGTGCATTTGTTGTCTCTCTCTTCAGCATAAAAATATTAGCTGCTGCTTATGAATTCTTCATGACACTTGTTGTGAGTAAATCAAATCATTTGAGAATCCGCTTTTTTAAATTAAAAAATGTTCAGTCAAAATGCATATTGTTTAATTCCTCTGAAGTGAGAAATCTTTGACAGAGTAAAAGCATGCTGCACAACATGAATGCAAAATTCCTTGGGGAAATGAAAATGATTTTCACTGGGAAAGCAGCTGAATTCTTAATGCCTTTTTGTTATTCAACCAGCTTCACTGAGACTTGCCCAAAACTGGTGGAGCCAGAGATGCCCACAAATAAAATCCTTTCCATATTTTATTTTGCTGCTTAAATTTCTTAAAATTATCCAACGTGCCTAAACTTCAACTTTAGAATTGTAATCATGAGCTGTCTATAAATATTCCAATTACATGTTTGACTTCTTTCTTATGATTGAAAAGTGAAATTTCCAAATTTGTGATTCATAATCTATAACCTTTGAGACATTGACTTGCACTCACAAGTCAATTAAACAAATTAAATTACAAACATCTGGGAAATGACCTTTGTGCCCCATTAATGCAAGTTTGATATTAAAACAAAGCCCAATGGTGAAAGATGTTGCCACACAACATGTGTCCTCAGATACATTGCAGCACTGCAAAATTCAACATGCAAGATTGACTCCTGTGTACAGGCTCTAATCATCATCATCTGCACATTCTCCAGATGGTGCAAGCCTGTACAGACAATAATGATTATGTTATAAAGTCGATTTGATAATTAGAGTCATTTGTGCACAAAATTCAATCTAATTTGTAAATTTGTCAATATGATATTTGAGGGAAAGGATTCATGCAATTACAGATCAAAGTAATTTTCAAACAAAAAGGCAGCCCATCTCTCAATTTTAATCACACAACTGCTCAGAAGTAAATTTAACAACTGATGCACTTACAGATTAAGTAAATAGCTTGCATGATACCATTCCTGATTTTCCTTTCACAAAGTTAACGTAAGCAAAACAGCAACAGCTCAGACAAATAACTCATGCACATATAAATTTACCAGGGAGATTACATTTGCTAGTGTGTGAAGGCTGTCTGCAATGCCTGGATCAAAATACTATTCTTACTGCACATAAAATTGCAGCCTATTTATCTCCTCCAGACATATTCAGTGCCTATAACATTGCTTTCTCTTACAGAATGCTCCACTCATTCTTCTCATAATACATTGCTTCGCATTACTTTTCCAATGTGAATAGATTGCAAGTGCCCCATTCTCCCAAAGCTGAAATGAAATGTTTTAGGGAATTAGTACGATATTTCCATTTTTAATAATCTGTATTATCAAAGAAAATAGGCAAAAATTTGCTGATGATTCTTTTCTTTGCCATTACTTCAAGTCTCAATATTATACGTGATAGGCACTATGAACAAAAGAATGTGTACAAAAATGATGTTTCATTTTATTTTGTTTTAATTTATGACAACCCATCAGTTATGCCAAAATTAAACAAATAATACATGCCCTAATTGCTTAAATAGCAAAAGCCACCAACAAAAGAAGAGAACTTGGTTTTTCTCTGCCAAAAATATGCTGTGTAAAAAATTGATGTAGTTTTTCCTATCAGTAATTTGATTGGTTCAAGAACCAAATGGTTGAAGAGAAGCAGCTGTTCTTCAACCTAGTGTGTAGGACTTCAGGCATCAGTACCTCCTGCCAGATGGTAGCTACTAAAAGATGGCAAGGCCCAAGTGGTGGGGATGTTTTCTTCTTGAGGTAGCACGTCCTGTAGATACTACCAATGGTGGGGTTTAGGGGAGATGTGCCTATGATGTATTGGACAACGTTCACTACCCTACAGCTTCTTACATTCTTGTACCATGCAGACCAAGGAATATGCCAAATGGAGGGGAATTACTTGGCACAAAACACTGCTCTGGCTAACCTTCACCAGACCACTCGGCCCAAATAGTCTGCCATATCCTATGGGGAGCTGGACAGAGTCTATGCAGGCAATCAGAAACCGAAAGAATGGCTACTACTGTCAGTCTCACAAACTGGAATCATGAACTACAGAGAATAATTATGTTGACAGGATGACAATCCAGGAACTTTTCTTTCACCAGTAAAACAAAAAGAGATATACTGGACAGGTGAAATGCAAAATGCATTCACCCAACTTAATGACTGACATCAGACATCACCTGCTAATTAACTAATACCTTTCCTCTTTTACAAGTGGTATGCAAGGTATTAAAATACAAATTAAAATTACATGGCTTCAGTAGGAATGTTGCAGCATTCCGTGAAATGGAGATGGAAAGTACATAAAAATTGAAGAAACAAGCCATTTCCCAAGTTCTTTGTTTTAAGATAAACTTCTGGGCCATAAGTCCTTTCATTTTTTATTTAAGTGGAATGAGGGAGCAAGCATAAGCCTTACTGGCTACCTACTTAGGCTTAAAATAATAACTAACACTCCACCCCGCCCCCCCCCCCCCCCAGCAAAACTAAAACACAAAATTAGTGTGGTGTGGCAGATGCAGTTTAATGTGGATAAACGTGAGGTTGTCCACTTTGGTGGCAAGAACAGGAAGGCAGATTACTATCTAAATGAAGTCAAGTTAGGAAAAGGGGAAGTACAACAAGATCTAGGTGTTCTTGTACATCAGTCAATGAAAGCAAGCATGCAGGTACAGCAGGCAGTGAAGAAGGCTAATGGCATGCTGGCTTTTATAACAAGAGGAATTGAGTATAGGAGTAAAGAGGTCCTTCTGCAGCTGTACAGGGCCCTGGTGAGACCCCACCTGGAGTATTGTGTGCAGTTTTGGTCTCCAAATTTGAGGAAGGACATTCTTGCTATTGAGGGAGTGCAGCGTAGGTTCACAAGGTTAATTCCCGGAATGGCAGGACTGTCGTATGTTGAAAGATTGGAGCGACTGGGCTTGTATACACTGGAATTTAGAAGGATGAGAGGGGATCTGATTGAAACATATAAGATTATTAAGGGATTCGACACACTGGAGGCAGGAAGCATGTTCACGCTGATGGGTGAGTCCAGAACTAGAGGCCACAGTTTAAGAATAAGGGGTAGGCCATTTAGAACAGAGATGCGGAAAAACTTTTTCACCCAGAGAGTGGTGGATATGTGGAATGCTCTGCCCCAGAAGGCAGTGGAGGCCAAGTCTCTGGATGCATTCAAGAGAGAGTTAGATAGAGCTCTTATAGATAGCGGGGTCAAGGGATATGGGGAGAGGGCAGGAACAGGGTACTGATTGTGTATGATCAGCCATGATCACAGTGAATGGCGGTGCAGGCTAGAAGGGCCGAATGGCCCACTCCTGCACCTACTGTCTATTGTATACACGAGGAAATCTGCAGATGCTGGAAATTCAAACAACACACACAAAACGCTGGTGGAACACAGCAGGCCAGGCAGCATCTAAAGGAAGAAGCACTGTCGATGTTTCGGGCCGAGACCCTTCGTGTGGTATACTCTTCATTGTGACAAAATATTCACTAGAACATTCTTCCAGCATAATTAAGCTTACCTCTTGTTTTATTGTCTCAATAAACACCTGCTGAGTACCCAGAGTGGGGCAAGCTTGGGACCGCTGCTTGACAACTTCAGTAGGAACCCTAATGAGACATGCCACCTGGAAATAAACAAAGCATCAATAAAGACCGGTCATTGCATGTTGGATAACAATAAATATGACTTTGCAAAATGTGACCCTACAAAATAAATCCACAACTTCACCTCTAACCTATTGAATTCTACATCGCACAATTGGACCATTGATGGAAATGACCTAAACAAGACATTGACATAAGAAAACTTCCATTTTAACTAACATTTACAAAAGGCACACAGGAAACAAATTTCACATTAAAAAAATGCAAAATGGACAAAAATGTTAAATGTTTTAGACTCAAGTGTTTCCAAATCTGATCCTTCCATTTCAGCTACTCATCTTCTCTCACCAAAAGCTTTAAAAAGTTGGATGTTTCTGACGCTTTACATTTCAGGGATGTGAAGGTGATAAATCCCAACTTCTGATGAATGCAGGAACAGTCATTCCTCAGTCAAATACATCAGTCATGGAGCAGTCCATAAAAATGATCCCTTGACTTCATCTTCACACTGAGCAACAAAGTGGCTCAGGGAACTCCATTATGAAAAGAAAATTTAATTCCTGGTTTTAACTATGTAAATATTTACCACTGGAACCCATCCACCAGTCACTCACCCATTTGTTCAATTTTTTTTCTACCTGTACCTTTTTTCCTTCATTCTATTGTATTTCTTTGTTCTACAGTGAAAGCCTGCAAGAAAATGAATGCCAGGCGAGCATACGGTGACATATACACACACAGATAATACATTCACATTGAACTTTTGAACGCTGAGCATATTCATTATCCTTATATATCTCTTTATCTGCAGATGGCAACCGTAATCTGATTGGAGAAATGGAAGATGACACAACCAATGTGCCTATAGAAAAGCTGACATTGTGAAAATAAACTAGCTCTGTTACATTCTATACTTTCATTCATCAAAATTGTCCATTACAACCGAACTCCATTAAAAACATCTAAGCTTTTGGATGATTAGCTAAACCTTGGAAATATTCAGGAAAACAATGAACTCTGAGGCAAGTTGAATTTTGTTTACATTCTTTGGCTTTACTTTTTGACTTAGTTGAAATAATCTTCACCATGTGAATAAAACATTGTTGAATTCTTACTGGAAACACATGTGTACCAACAGAAGTATAATTGTAGCTGCATCTGCAAATAACTAAAATAGTAAGATAAGATTTCCCGATGATACTATGATTTCAGTCTCTGAAGCTGACGTGCAAGCAGCCTTCAGGAGGATGAACCCATGAAAAGCATCCAGCACATCTCAGGTACCTGCTCAAGTACTAAAGACCTGTGCTGATCAACTGGCTGGTGTGTTCACTGAGATCTTTAACTTCTCACTTCAGCAGTGTATAGTACCCAGTTGCTTCAAGCTGACTTCAAATGTACCATTGCTGAAGAAGAGTGTGGTAACCTGCCTCAATGACTATCGCCCAGTAGCACTTACATCCACAGTGATGAAACGTTCTGAGAGGTTGGTGATGAAACATCAATTCCTGCCTGGAAAATGACTTACTGCATATCCCCTCCAATTTGCCCATCTGAGCAAAAGCTCCACAGATGTCATCTCATTGGCTCTTCACTCAACGCAGGAACATCTGGACAGCAAAGAAGCTTTTATCAGGATGCTCTTTATCGACTAGAGCTCAGCATTCAATACCGTTATCTTCTCAAAACTAATCAATAAGTTTCAAGGCCTTAGCCTGAATACCTCTTGTGCAATTGAATACTCAATTTCTTCATTTGCAGACCCCAGTCAGTTTGGATTGGCAAGATCTCCTTCACCATCAATACAGATGTACCACAAGGCTGTGTGCTTATACCCCGCTCTATTCAACTTACACATATGTCTGAGAGGCTAAGCACAGTTCCAATGGCATATTTAAGTTTGCTGACAACACTGCTGTTGTGGGCTAAATCAAAGGTGGTGATGAATCAGCATTAAGGAGGGAGATTGAAAATCTGACTGAGTGGTGTCAGAACAACAACCTCTTACTTAATGTCAGCAAGACCAAAAAGCTGATTATAGACTTCAGGAGGAGGAAAGCAGAGGTCCCTAAGCCAGTCCTCATCAGAGGATCAGACGTGGAGATGGTTAGCAACTTAAAATTCTTGGGATATTTCAGAGGACCTGTCCTGGCATAAATGCGATTACAAAGAAAGCACGATAGTGCCTCTACCTCCTTAAGAGTTTGCAGAGAAATCTGCAAACTTATATAGATGTATAATGGAGAGTATATTGAGAGACTGCACCACAGCCTGGGAAGGAAACACTAATGCCCTTGAATGATAAATCCTGCAGTAAGTTGTGGATATGGCTCAATCCATCACACATAAAGCCATCCAACTATTGAACACATCTACATGAAACTCTTTCACAGGAAAGCAGCATTAATCATCAGGGGCTCCCACCACCCAGGATATACTCTCTTCCTGCTGATGCCATCAGGAAGATGGTACAAGAGCCTCAGGACTCACACCACCAGATTCAAGAACAGTTACTACCTCTCAACCATCAAGTTCTTGAACCAAAGGGAATAACTTCACTCAACATCACTTGGCCCATCATTGAAATGTTCCCACAACCAATGGGCTCCCTTTCAAGGACTCATCACCACATGCTCCGCATATTTATCGCATACTTACTTCTTATTATTTCTTCTTTTTATATATGTACAGTTTTGTCATTTTCTGCACTCTGGTTGGACATTCGATGTGGGTGGTCTTTCATAGATCCTGTTATGGATATTATTCTATTATGGATTTCTGAGTACACCCACAATAAAATGGTCAGGATTCTATATGGTGACATATATGAACTTTGATAATACAAGAATTTACTTTGAACTTTGAAGATTTGTATTTCCCAATGCCCTGCTGGAAATCTCTGAAAGCTCCAATGAATAAAAAATATATTCCATGAGATGCTATTCAAAAGTACTCCTTTGAAGACTAACCAAAGTCAGAGAATTGTAATTCCTCAAATCCTATTTCGTTTCCTGGAATCACAAATGCTCCTTCAATGGCACGAGAATTAATTAGTTTCTACTCTTTGAACAATCAAGGTCAGCAGTGGAAGTTGATGAAAAGTATCATTTTAGTTCATTCACCACAGAAATCCTCATACTTCACTTCCCCTGATAAATCTTAAATCTACAGCAGCACACCATTATTTCTTGATAAGTTACCATGGAGATGTGCATGTTACCATGGAGATATGCATGTTACCATGGAGATATACAAGTTATCATGCAGATACACTCAGTCTTCTGCTGCTGTTGCCATCCACTGTAAGGTTCAATGCATTGTGCTCTTTTGCAAGTCCACTGTTGTAACGCATGTTTATTTAAGGCACCATTGCCTTCCTGTCATCTTGAACTAGTCTAGCCATTCTCCTTTGATCTCTCTCAATAATGGGTCATTTTTGCCCACAGAACTGCCGCAAACTAGATGTTTTTTTGTTTTTCAAGCAATTCTCTGTAAACTCTGGAGACTGTTGTGTGTGAAAATCCCAGGAGATCAGCAGTTTCTGAGATACTCAAACACCCTGTCTGGCACCAACAATCATTCCACAGTCAAAGTAACTTAGATCACATAACTTCCCTCATTCTGATGTTTTGTCAGAACAACGAAACCTCTTAACTAAATGTGTAAGCTTTTAAGCCTTGAGTTGCTGCCACATGGTTGGTTGACTAGATATTTGCATTAACAAGCAGGTGCAGAAGTGTACCTAATAAAGTGGCCACTGAGTGTGTATACACACTGCCGATAAAAAGTACTCATCCCCCCCCTCCCCCCCGGAAGTTTTCATGTTTATTTTTGTTTTACAACACTGAATCACAGAGGATTTAATTTTGCTTTTTTGACACTGATCAACAGAAAAGACCTCTTTCTTGTCAAAGTGAAAACAGATCTGTACAAAGTAATCTAAATTAATTACAAATATAAAACACAAAATAGTTGATTGCTTAAGTATTCACCCTCTTCAAGTCAGTATTTAGAAGATGCATCGTTGGCAACAATTACAGCCTTGACTCTGTGTAGACAGGGCTCTAACAGCTTTGTTCATCTGGACTGCAATTTTTCCCCATTCTTCTTTACAAAGCTGCTCAAGCCCTGTCAGATTGCATAGGGATCATGAGTGAACGACCCTTTCCAAGTCCAGCCACAAACTCTCGATTGGATTGAGGTTTGGACTCTGACTTGGTCACTCCTGGACATTAACTTTGTTGTTTTTAAGACATTCTTGTGTAGCTTTGGCTTTGAGCTTGGGATCATTGTCATTCTGGAAAACAAATCTTCTCCCAAGTCACAGTTCTCTTGCAGACTGCATCAGGCTTTCCTCCAGGATTTTGCTGCATTCATTTTACCCTCTACCCTCACAAACCTTCTAGGGCCTGCAGCAGTGAAGCACCCCCACAGCATGGTGCAGCCACCACCATGCCTCACAGTAGGAATGGCGCATTTTTGATGATGAGCGGTGTTTGGCTTCAATACCTGAGGGTTGTCACCTTTACATCCCACAATGCTTCTCTCCCCACACGCGCGTAGCAGAGAAAGTGAGCACATATACTAAATACTTACAGTCCAAATGAACAGAACTCAACAGGTGTAGTTTTACTATAATCAATTGAAACACCTTGACTGCATGCAGGACTCCAAAAATAGATCTCCATTTAACAAATTGAGTGACTTCTAAAACCAATTGGCAGCACCAGTGATGATTTAGTGTGTCATATTAAAAGGGGGTGAATATTTATATAATAAATTATTTTGTGTTTTATATTTGTAGAGATCTGTTCTCACTTTAACACGAGTCTTTTTCTGTTGATCAGTGTCAAAAAAGCCAAATTAAATTCACTGTGATTCAATGTTGTAAAACAACAAAACATGAAAACTTCCGGGGGGGGGGGGGGGGGGGGGGAAGTACTTTTATTGGCACTGTAAGTATGTTAAACGTCCTCCTAGTGGATGCCAATCAGGCTAAGAGAATTTAACAAATCCTAACTTCCATAGCAAAATTGAAGACACTAGTAATTATTCAATATTTAGACTTTAACGATTTACTTTGAAATACTAACCCTTTACCCCTCTACAGATACGGCATGAACCAGCTGAATATCTCATGTATTTATTTATTTAACAACTAAAAAGCATATTACATCAGCTACAAGGTTTGCTATTTGCCATAAGATCCCTATCCAGTGATGATTATGATCATGTTTCCATGCTCTGACTCACTCACCAAAAGCAGACTATCATCTCAATTAAAAATGTTTAGCAGGTAAGTAGTAGCACATAACCTGGTTTGAGATAGCAAAAGCCCCTTCCAATCAAATCTTTGAACAATACAAAGCTTAAACTTTAAAAACTTCAAATCTACACTTTACTATTAATTGCAGTGATCCTCAGCTTCTTGGAGGACTGTGTGGAGCTCCCATCCGCTACTAAAGTTGAGGGTTCCTGGTGGCCACCCATTTGAAGTCAACTTTACATACCAATTCTGACATGTCAGTCCATGGCCTGCTCTACTTGCATGAGGCCATATTTCAGTTGAAGGAGCGACTTCTCCAATTCCACCTACATAGCTTCCAACCTGATGGCATGAACACTGGTTTCTCTAACTTCCAATAATTTCGCCCCCCTTCTTTTTCCAATTCCATTCCGGATTCCGTCCAAACCCTTCCTTTCCCCTCACCTCTCCTCAGTGCACCTCGTCCCCTCTGTTACATGATTTACTTTTCTCTCCTATCAGATTTCTTCTTCAGCCCTTTATCTCTTCCACTTATCACCTCCTAACCTCTTATTTCATCTCCTTCCTCCATCCACTGACCTTACACCTCTTCTGGTCTCACCTCTCACCTGCCAGTTTGTACTCTTTCCCTCCCCCTACCTGCTTATTCCAACTTCTTCCCCATTCCTTTCCAGTCCTGATGAAGGGTCTTTGCCCCAGATGTCAACTGTTTATTCACTCTCATGGGTGCTGTCTGATTTGCCGAGTTCCTCCAGTATTTTGTGTGCGTGCTCAAGATTTCAAGCATCTGCAGAAACTCAAGTTCATGATTTGCAGAATCCTGTGATGGCTGTGTTATAAACCATGCACTTGATATTCTGTAACATTGCCATCACCAAGTATACCCAGATTACATCCGGAGATTACCAATGACTGGAAACTCAGCTCGACCAACCACATCACTACTCTGGTTACAAGAACAAATCAAAAGCTGAGAATATCTCACCTCCAGAATGTACAGCATTCTGCTTAACATCTGGGTACAAATGAACTGGAGTCCTTGATGCCAGAACTGCCCCAGAAGGTCCAGTCATCCATGAGGTTGAAGTCCAGGAAGTGTATCGCAAGGTTCTGTTTGGGACAGTCCTTACTAGTAGTGTCAAATCTGGTAGTTCAGATTTGGATGCAATGAAACATCACTTGGAATCAAAACGTCCAGTGAAGTGCATCACTTGCACTAACATTGAACACAATCTAAAGATGTGCTGGGGGCAGTCTGCAAGTACCAGCAGACATTCCAGTGCCAACACAGCATGTCCACCATGTTCAGCAGAACAACACAATCAAACACTAGTAAATCAAGCCTCCTTCCCACACACCGACTCACACATACAGACGGGCCTCTGACCACAGGGCAGCCTGTCTTCAGGCCTCTAACCACCGGTCCTTAGCTCCCCAATCCCTGGACTTCAAACTACAGACTTCGCTGACTACTGGGTATCAAACCCCAGAACTCACAGATCATAGGACTTTGGACTCCAGGCCTTGCCTCCACACTCACATGACAGGGGGATCACGGGCCTTTGTACCTCCTCTCCACATGGACTTCTCATGCTGGGTCTTGCCGACCTAGGGGGGGATCACTTGTCCTCACCCATGGGGCCACCAACTTGAGTCACTAACCACAGGATTGCTGGTTTTTGTCCTCAGCACCTGCTGACTCGACATCCACCCACAGGATCTCTGGCCTTTGACCACGGAGCACTCTGACTTGGACAGAGACCACAAGCTCCTGCCCCTGACTCTTGTTTTACTGCCCTGACCTCTAACTCCACCCCATTGCCGTCTGTTAACCCTAACCTTTCCTGTAACTCCCTGTGCCGTCCTCCGATCTCTGATGATCAAAATTATTGATTTGTATTCCAACTGAAGTTGTTATTTTAAGCAATTAAGTGTCATTAAAATAAATCAAAAAAGCTGGCCGGTGTTGTAGTGGCATCCACACTGGACTTTGAGGTGAGTGGTCCCGGGTTCAAATCTGGGTGGCTCCCTGCAGACTTTCCATCCATGCTGGGTTGAGCGTCGAGCTAGCAACTCGGGCTCTTAGAAAACAGACAAATGCTAAAGAAACGGCAGTTGCCACCCAATGCGCCACAAGGTACAGACAGGAACTACATTGATCGAAAGTAAAATAAAGATCTTATTTTGCTGATACAAACATTTCAACTATAAGAACAAGTCAGAACCTGGCTTTATTGTGGCAAGTGACTCACCCGTCAAAACTACAAGGCTTTTCTGTCATCTGCAAGGCACATGCCCAGAGCTTAATGGAATATTCTTAATATGGCCAACTTCACTCAAGAAGTTTGACACAACCTAGGACAAAACAGCTCACTGAATGACTCTCTGTCCATCATACTAAACATTCATTTCCTCCACAACTTTTGCACAGCTGGTGTAACATCTAGGTCATTACTTGCTCTAACTACTCTGATAGCACTTCCCACACCGTATCCTCCTTCAAAGAGTAGAAGCACACCAGCTGCATGGAAACCTATGGGTATACCCTCCATATCATGTGCCAGCCTGACTTGGAAATATTGCACCATTCCTTCAGTTTGACTGGGTCTAAATCCAGGAACTCCTTTCCCACTGTGGAAGTACCTCTATCAAAAGAAACCACAATGGTTCAAGGTACCGCTCACCACCATCTTCTCTAGGGCAATTTGGAATTGACAATAAATAATGGACATGCCAGCAGCACCTAGATCCCCAAAATAAATAAAAATAAACATTAAACCTACATTCCTTGAAATAGCAGCAACATTGAAGCTATCTACGAGAAAAGAAATTCCTTTCCAATGATTGGGGCTGGGAGTTGTCCCAGACACGCTAGCCTCAGCTGACATAATGCAACAGGGCAAATGACCTTCAGAAAGTTCCTGACAACTGTATTGCAATGCAAAAGCATGTAAGTCAAGACTCCCTCACTGGAGTATTTCTTCAAAGCCACCTGAAAAAGAAGTATGTTCCAACCTATTTATTCATGTTGATACCTGTGCAGGGAATATTTTTCCTTGGACCTTAATAAAATAGTTCCTTTCAAAGCCAGTGCATCCAGTGTTATTGTCAATAAATGGGACAACAAATCGCTTGCTTACTGCCATTGGTAATATTAAAAACAGCAATGATTTAAATTCATGGTTTCATCTTATTTTTGAAATAGCTTTAAATCAAAGATTAATTTACCTTGTGCTATTATGAGAAGTGTACTTAAAATAATAAAGAGAATATTTTTGCATTCATATCAACTAATTACAATATATCACCATCAATCTTGATTCTCAAAGGAATAGTCAAAATTTCTAACCCATACATACATTTTGATCTCACAGCTGGTAATCACTGCAGTTACTCACAGATCTTCTAAGATTTCAAATAAAAAGGTGTTAACAAGAGCAAATATATTTTGTTTCAATTATATTTGTTAATTTTAATAGCACATATCAATCTTGAAGACATTCTCAGAAGTGGAATTATTTTAATGAAGTAAATGGCAGTGGCTATTGAGTAAAAAATAAATTTTGTGCAAGTCATAATCTTATACTGAAATACATAAATTCAATTCAATTATGAATGCATTAGGAATAGACCTCACTTGTCATACTCTTTGTGAATTCAAAAAAACACAATTCTGGTGTTCCTGGAATTAGGATTAACAATAAACTACTAGCACAACGTATCAAAAAAGGAACTGTCAACTTTTAAAATAAGCATAAATATTTATAGCACTCCATGCTTCATGTCATCACATGTCTTTATGCTGGCTTTTTATCTCTTATTAATATGGTGACAAGGTGAACTGTTAAAAAGTCAGTGATGAAAAACAATTTCTCCAGCTGAGGGATGCAAAGGAGCCAGCAGGGACTCCCAGATTCAAACACACAGTAAGTTCAACATCCAATGACGCACAATGCAGCCAGCAGACCATCCTGATTTCTATATTCTTTTTTGAATTATCTTTCATCCCTTTCAGAATCAAGTCAGGCCTACCAGGTTTGCTCAGAAAAACAAATGTGTATGTCATCTGAGCTTCACAGCAGAATCTTTAAACTTCAAATATTTAAAGGACAATTTATCATTTGAGATTGAATTTTATAAGTTTTATGATGAAATACTAGAAACTATCAACACAACATGCACAGAACTGGAAAAAAGATGAGAAGTCAGAGCAATAAGGTGGGGGAGGTAGTAGTACAAAGTGTAGGTGATTGGTGAAACCAGGAGAGGGGGGAAGGGTGAAGTAAAAAGCTGGGAAGTTGATTGGTGAAAGAGATAAAGGGCTGGAGAAGGGGGAATTTGATAGGAGAGGGGAGATGACCATAGAAGAAAGGGAAGGGGCAGGAGCATCAGAGGGAAGCGATAGGCAGGTAAGGAGATAAAGTGAGAGGGGGAAATGGGAATGGTGGGGGGGGGTGCAATTACTGGAAGGTCAAGAAATTGATGTTCGTGTCATCAGGTTGGAGGCAACAAGACAGAATGTAAGATGCTGCTCCTCCAACCCAAGTGTGGCCTCATCGCAACAGTAAAGGCAGAAGCGCTACTACTAAAATTCTAATGTTAATTCTGGATCTCCAATTTTTTTTGAATAATATATTTGGCTTTATCTATTTCAGCCCTTCTCTCCTAAGAGAATGGTGAATCTGGAGAATTCTTTGCTACAAGCAGCTGTGGGGACCAAATCTTTATATATATATTTAAGGGAGAGGTTAATAGATTCTTGACTGGGCAGGGTGTGAAGGCAGGAGATTGGGGCTGAGAGGAAAATTGGATCAGCTAATGCTGACATGGTGGAGCAGACTCGATGGGTCAAATGGCCTAATTCTGCTCTTATATCTTATGGTCTTATATTTACGCTCCACAGCAGTGAACACTCCCTTTGGAAATGTGATGAATTAAATACATCAGATAATACCTAAATTGTAATAGTTGGAGTGAAAAATTGCATAGCTTAACACGTTAAATGAAGTACAAATTTTAAATAGTGTTGAAAGGCTTAAACCTCAAACACAAAGCATTTATTGTTTATGTGATAAATAAGCTTCAAAGTGCATAACTTCTGACCAAAGACTAATTCCTTTGTTTTTTGGGAGATAATTAAGCTCTTCTACTACATCAGGGGTAAAAACAACTTCAAATCTCCTGTGCCCCTCATTAATGCACATCCTTCAATGGTGTCCTTTCCTTTGAAACATATAAGTGTTTTCACACCATATCTCCAAAAAAAAAACAGGCACAGGGTAATGGCTTCCCACAGCTCACTACCGAGTGGCCAAGCTTTCCTTTCAATATCTGAAAAAGGGCCATAGAACTGAAGCATTTACTGTGTTTGGTCTTCTCACAGATGCTGCCTAACCTACTGAGCGTTTGCAGCATTTTATTATTTTCAGATTTCCAGCATCTGCAAGTGTCTTGTACTTTCAATTAATTTAAACAGTTTATATTTTATATTTGAAGCTGGCTATCTAGTTATGGCACAGTTATTTATCTCAATACAGCTGCAGATCGACAGAAACTAGATGTGCTTTCAACCACCATTTTTACTCTATATAATGTTACTGGTTACTTTTTTTAAAACTTTTCATCCAGCAACTTTATTTTCCTTTTAAGCCCTTTGCCCGCCCTCTTCATTTACCGGTGGTGAATTCATTTGAGTTCCGCCATTCTTGAACACCCCCCCCCCCCCCCCCCCCCCCATCCAACCCACCACCCTTTCTGTCCTACTTTGGAGACCCAGTCCTTGCTGGCTGACTCCAAAGTTCTAACTCCAGATGCCTTGTTTGCAAATCTGACTTTATTACTTAAAAGTTTTCTTTTTAACCCTGTGGCTCTGTTCCTCTCAAGTATTAAAAAATACAATTAATTCCCGAGGCTCCATCTTCCATCCAGAAAAGAATGTTTCATAATTCAGCCACATTCTTCAGTTAAAAGAAAATGAAATGTACCACTTTTCACATAGCCAGCACTGCAAAAATGTTTTATTTGCGCAGCTCTATTCCTCACTCTCCTGCCTTAGGCCTTATTTAAGTCTCACCTTTCATCTAAAGTTCAGCACCACATAACATCACTCATCTCCTCTCAGCAATGTCAAACATGAAAGGAAAATTTTGACTCCAAACCAAGAGTGTTGCCAGCTGTGAAATAAATAATTGCCAAAATTCAGGCCTGACTCCCACCTCTGCCTGACTGTGCAATCTGACCTTATAAAGATTACAATTTGCTACTCCGGCCTCTTTTTTTTGAAAAAAACAAAAGCTGTATTTACTCTGACCTCTGCAAAATGACAAAAAGAAATGTACAACAATTAGATTCTGAAGCAAAACACATCTTAATAGTTCTGAGGCACTACACACAAGAAGTTGTTCCTTCCTGGCTCATCGTCTTCACATTGCTGTTTCTTTCGGCCTATTGTTTTTTGTCTGCTTCTTTTGTTGTCATTGTTTTCATCACTTCTGTACTTGTTTCATTGTTCTTTATCTCCAGCAGGGTGCAAGCAATTATTAACCTCTTTTCACAAACCCACTACCGAGTCAGTGTAAATATATCACTGCTGCCATCACAGCCTTTTATGTGAACAATTAGAGTAAAAATGCATTTTGCTATCAACCATTTAGGGGATGTATTACTTGCAGTCAACAGCTGAATTTTCCCCCACCCTTTTTTCCTGCAGCATCTCCCTGACACATTCCCATTGATCGAACTTACAGATTCAAGTTCTTTGCTTCTTAAAAATACGTATAGCTGCTTATCACCATGAAGGGGGATTGACAAGATAGATGTTGAAAAATAGCTGGTTTCTGAAACTGGGTAATCTGGTTATACAAGAGGAAGGATTAGCCATCACCCCCCTCCCTCTTAATCATGTTTTCTGTCATCCCTCATCTGATATTACTTTTAAGACCCAAATATCAGACACCTGTATAATCACTGTTCAACTAAAGACACAATTTTACCTTACAATTTGCCAGGAGTCAGTGCAATAAATGTGTTAACAATTATATGAAATCCAAAATATCATATTCTGTGATTAGCATCCTTTATCAAGACAATCTCATTCTATTTCCTTGCCCTTCTGAGGCCACAACATTGCAGAGAAACAATATTGTGAAAATATGTCTCTGTAATAGCTTTTATAAAGCTATTCATCTCCAAGATTAATTGTCACTGTCATTAGAATGCTTTGTGCATTCTGACAAAGACAAATAAACAACATTATTTATTTTCCTCCAAGAGAACCACAACCTTGCCGTGGTTTAGAGGCTTGCGTTCCTCAATGACCCAGAGAGCTATGTTGGGTGGGGTCAGGGCTTTATGCTTTGACTCTCAGTAGGGTCACCCGTGCCAAACAGGTCAAAGGGTAGAGGCCAGACTAAGAGTAGCCCACTGATCCTCCAGGTTTGATGGTTCAGCTCTGTGGTGTAACAGACAGTAACATTTATTTTGAATTGAATTGAATTGAATTGAATTGAACTGGCTTTATTTCTTACATCTTTCACATACATGAGGAGTAAAAATCGTTACGTTACATCTCCATCTAAATGTGCCATGTGCAATCATAGTAATTTACAATAATTTATAATAAATAGAACAGTCAATGTAATATAGAGCACAGTCAAATCAGCATGAGTTCATCAGTCTGATGGACTGCTGGAAGAAGCTGTCCCGAAGCCTTTTGGTCCTGGCTTTTATGCTATGGTACCGTTTCCTGGATGGTAGCAGCTGGAACAGATTGTGGTTGGGATAACTTGGCTCCCCAATGAGCCAACAGGACATTTTTATATACCTATCCTTGTAAATACTTCACTGAAATAATCTGCTTCACCAATTCATTGATTCAGTTAATCTCCCTTCTTGTCCTACTTTACCATTATTGAAATCAACATAGCGCTCCAGGTCTGCACTACTCAAGATTTATAAGTTTTCTTTGATTGAAAAGTACTTTCATCCACTGCAGGTATAAAATCCTAATGACATCTCAGGATACCCAATTTCCAAAGCACAGGTTGTGAATAATTTTATGTGGAGGTCATCCAGTCAATGTTTCCCCAGTACTGGTGCCAATGCCCCACGAACTGGAAGTTCTCAACTCCAATACCACTTTCAATTATTTGTACAACCATGTACTCTTTGATCCAATGGCAATTTGTAGTTGGCTTTAGGTCAATGCCGAGAGATTACAGAGTTTGATACTGCAGCATCAGAACAGGAACCGCAAACAGCAAACAGATACATTTGGAAACCAAGTCCAGTTGTAAGTTCAGGATTGAATTCAGGACATGTTGGGAATTCCATGTATTGAAGCTCCATGATAGTGGTGGTGCTGTCTTTGTCCTTGGCTTTGAACCGGATACGGCTGAAAAGCAGGCTGTTCTTTTTATACACGATTAGGATACCCTGTGGCAGGGCTTGGCCAATAAGGTGAAAAATGGCCGCAAAGAGACGGCAAACGATGCAGCCCTCTTTGATTCTTAATTTAACACTGAAGGATTACAATTCTGCACTGCTATTGCTGAGTGCTGTGACTGACATGCAATTAAACAGTAGTAGCATCTGTAAGTACTTGTCAGGGCAGCAATGCCTTCATAGTAAATAACACTGTATAAAATGCTTTTGTCAAATCTATGAAAGCCACGTACCAAGGTTGGCTTTACACCTGGCATAGTTACTGTAAATGACATGCTGTGATGATCATTTCTGAAAAAGACCTCCAACGTATCCTAAACGCCTGTGCCAAGGCATGTTGGGCCATAAGACTTTAAAGTTCAAAGTAAACTTATTATCAATGTACATATATGTCACCATATACTAACTCGAGATTCATTTTCTTGCAGGCATTCACAGTAAATCAAAAGAAACACAATAGAATCAATGATAAACAGCATACCAAGGCAAAATGTACACAAGATAACAAATTGTGCAAATACAAAAAAAACATAAAAAACAAAATAATACAAATAAATAAGTAAAACATTGTGAACATGACTTGTATGCTTCTTGAAATTGAGTCCACAGCTTATGGATTGAGTTCAGTATTAGGTTGAGTGAAGTTTTCCAATCTGATTCGTGAGCCTGATGGTTTTTCCTGACCCTGGTGATATGGGGGAAAAAAAGGCTCCTGTACCTCCTTCCTGATGGCAGCAGCGAGAATAGAGAACGGTCTGGATGGTAGGGGGGCCCTTGATGATGGAGGCTGTTTTCCTGTGACATCACTCCTTATAGAAGAGCTCAGTAGTGAGTTCTTTACCTGTGATGGACTGGGTAGTACCCCCTACTTTTTATATGCTTTTCTACTCAAAGGCATTGGTGTTTCTATACTAGGAGGTGATGCAACCAGTCATTCTACTCTCCACCATGCATGGTGGAAGATGGAAGTTTGTAAAGTTTTAAATGACGTGCCAAATTCGTGCAAATTTGTGTCGCTAAACCTATTCACCTCTAATCTCCTCATGAAGACTGGCTCATGGACTTCCAGTTTTCTCCTCCTGTAGTCAATAATCTTCTCTTTGATTTTGCTGACACTGAGTAAAAGGTTGATGTTATGGCATCATTCAGCCAGATATTCAAACTCCCTCCTCTATGCTGATGTGTTACCATCTTTGATTCGGCCAGCAGCAATGTTGTCATCAGCAAACTTAAATCTGGCACTGGAGCTGTGCTTAGCCTCAAAGCCATAAGTATAAAGCAAGTAGAGCAGGGGGCTGAACACACAGCCTTGTTCTGATGGTGATTGTGGAGGAGATGCTGTTATCTGAGGTCTTCAAGTGAGGAAATTGCAGATTCAGTTGCACAAGGAGCTATTGATTCAAGGTCTGGGTGGTTATTGATTAAGCTTTAAGGGCCTTGTCTTGAATATAGAAAAGACACAGATCCTGTATTAGCCACCACCAAACCAAAGCTATGAATCCAATGCTCCATAAAAGTTAACGATATCACCGTTGAAAATGTAAACCACTTTCCCAACCTTGGCAGCATTCTCTCCTCAAAAGCAGACATTGACTTAGATCAACCACCATGTGAGTAGTGCTAGTGGAGTCTATGCAAGATTAAGGATGTGAGTTTTTGAAGACTGCGAACTACAGGACCAAACAAAACTTCTGGTTTGTAGAGCAGTCATACTTCCTATATTACTGTATGGATATGGAGCTGAATAGTGGACACCTACAGAAAGCACTTGAAAGTTCTGAAAGATTCTTACGAAAGACTGTGAGGATCAGCTGGAAGAAGGAGGCCAACATGAACAGCATCTCCTCCATGATAAAGTCACACAAATTCCAATGGATAAATCATGTCATCTGGAGGCATAACCTACATCTCACCAAACATATCCTTTACTCCCAGTTGAAGGAAAGTCAGCGAGTCCCTGGTGGGTAAAAGAAATGCTTCAACATTAAAATCAGTTTGAAAAAAATTAAACATTGCATCTAAAAACTGAGAATACATTGCGCTCAATAGATACACCTGGAGGAAATCTGTTCAAGAGGAACGTGTGCTGCATGAAACATCCTCCAACATGCTACAAAAGGAGAGATGGAACAACCAAACTACCCACAGCCAACACTTACTCTTGTCCACACTGCATCAAATTGGTGCCTACAGCCATGGGGACCCACCAACAGACAACCCCTTAGGAGAACGTCATATTCAATTTGAGTGATCACACTTATTAAGGAATGAATTATGTATTTGTCCAATCATCTTCAGTCTGCAGGAATTAACCAAACCCAGACATTGGGGACTCTATAGTTAAGGGGCCAGACAGGCAATTCTGTGGACACAGGAAAGAAACACGGATGGTAGTTTGCCTCCCAGGTGCCAGGGTCCGGAATGTTTCTGATCGCGTCCACGATATCCTGAAGTGGGAAGGTGAACAGCCAGAGATCGTGGTACAACGACTTAGGTAGGAAAAGGGAGGAGGTCCTGAAAACAGACTACAGGGAGTTAGGAAGGAAGTTGAGAAGCAGGACCTCCATGGTGGTAATCTCAGGGTTATTGCCTGTGCCACGTGACAGTAAGTATAGGAATGGAGTGAAGTGAAGGATAAATGCGTAGCCAAGGGATTGGGACAGGGGCAGGGATTCAGATTTCTGTATCATTGGGATCTCTTTTGGGGCAGAAGTAACTTGAAAAAAAAGGGCAGATTGCTCTTGAATCTAAGGGGGAGCCAATATCCTGGCAGGGAGGTTTGCCAAGGCTAATGGGAAGAGTTTAAACTAGAATTGCTGGGGGTGGAAACCGAACTGAATAGACAGAGGAAGGGGTGGTTGGCTCATAAATCTTGTAGACAGTGTGAGAGGGAGAATAGGCAGGTGATAGGGAAGGGATACACTCAGACTGATGGTTTGAGATGTGTCTATTTTAATGCGAGGAGTATCATGAACAAAGCGGATGAGCTTAGAGCGTGGATCAGTACCTGGAGTTATGATTTTGTGGCTTGGATGGCTCAGGGGCAGGAATAGCGACTTAGAGTGCCAGGCTTTAGATGCTTCAGAAAGGACAGGGAGGGAGGGAGGCAAAAGAAGTAGGGGCGTGGCACTGCTGATCAGAGATAGTGTCACATCTGCAGAAAAGGAGAAAGTCATGGAGGGATTGTCTACTGAGTCTCTGTGGGTGGAAGTTAGGAACAGGAAGGGGCCAATAACTACTGAGTGATTTTTATAGACCACACAAAAGTAACAGGGACATCGAGGAGCAGATAGGGAGACATATTCTGCAAAGGTATAATAATAACAGGGTTGTCGTGGTGAGAGATTTTAATTTCCCCAATACTAACTGGCATCTCCCTAGAGTGAGGGGTTCAGATGGGGTGGAGCTTATTAGGTGTGTTCAGGAAGTTTTCCTGACACAATATGTAGAATAGCCTACAAAAGGAGAGGCTGTACTTGATCTGGTATTAGGAAATGAAACTGGTCGGGTGTCGGAGATAGTGATCACAATTCTATCTCCTTTACCCTAGCAGTGGAGAGGGATAGGAACAGACAAGTCAGGGAAGTGTTTAATTGGAGTAAGGGGAAATACGAAGCTATCAAGCATAAATTGGGAATAGATGTTCTCAGGGAAATGTAAGGCAGAAGTGTGGCAAATGTTTAGTGGATATTTGTGTGGTGTTCTGCATAGGTACGTTGCAATGAGATAAGGAAAGGATGGTAGGGTACAGGAACCATGGTGTACAAAGGCTGTTGAAAATCTAGTCAAGAAGAAAAGAAAACTGTATGAAAGGTACAAAAAACTAGGTAATGATAAAGATCTAGAAAAATATAAGGCTAGCAGGAAGGAGCTTAAGAATGAAATTAGGAGAGCAGGAGGGGCCATGAGAAGGCCCTGGCGAGCAGGATTAAGGAAAACCACAAAGCATTCTACAAATATGTGAAGAGGATAAGACGTGAGAGAATAGGACCAATCAAATATGACAGTGGAAATGTATGTATGGAACCAGAGAAGATAGCGGAGGTACTTAGTGAATGCTTTGCTTCAGCTTTCACTACGGAAAAAGACCTTGGCAATTGTAGGGATGACTTAAAGCAGATTGAAAAGCTTGAGCATACAGGCATTAAGGGGATATGCTGAAGCTTTTGGAAAGCAGCAGGTTGATTAAGTCACCAGGACCAGCTGAGATATACCCCAAACTACTGTGGGAGGTGAGGGAGGAGATTGCTGAACCTCTGACAATCATCTTTGCAACATCAATGGGGACAGAAGAGGTTCCGGAGGACTGGAGGGTTGCAGATGTTGCTCCCTTATTCAAGAAAGGAAGTAGAAATAGCCCAAGGAAATTACAAACCAGTGAGCCCTACTTCAGTGGTTGATAAGTTGATGGACAAGATCCTGAGAGGCAGGATTCATAGGCATAATATGATCAGGAATAGTCAGCATGGCTTTGTCAAAGGCAGGTCATGCCTTACGATCCTATTTGCATTTTTTGAGGATGTGACTTACACATTAATGAAGGTAGAGCAGTAGATGTAGTGTATATGGATTTCAGCAAGGCATTTGATAAGGTACCCCATGCAAGGCTTATGGAGAAATTAAGGAGGCATGGGATCCAAAGGGACCTTGCTTTTTGGATCCAGAATTGGCTTGCCCACAGAAGGCAAAAAGTGGTTGTAGACGGGTCATATTCTGCATGGAGGCTGGTGACCAGAAGTGTGCCTGTGTGGTTAAGAATGCATACAGTGCATTGGCCTTCATCAACCATGGGATTGAGTTCAAGAGCCGAGAGGTAATGTTACAGCTGTATAGGACTCTGGTCAGACCCCACTTGGAGTACTGTACTCAGTTCTGATCACCTCAATACAAGAAAGATGTGGAAACTACAGAAATGGTGCAGAGAATATTTACAAGGATATTGCCTGGTTTGGGGAGCAAGCCTTACAAGAATAGGATGAGTGAACTTGGCCTTTTCTCCTTGGAGCGACGGAAAATAAGAAGTGACCCGATAGAGGTGTATAAGATGATGAGAGGCAGTGATCATGTGGATAGTCAGAGGGGTTTTCCCAGAGCTGTAATGGCTAGCACGAGAGGGCACAGTTTGAAGGTGCTTGGAATTAGGTATGGAGGGGATGTTAGGGGCAAGTTTTTTTTTTAAAACACAGAATGGTGAGTGCGTGGAATGGGCTGCCAGCGACGGCGGTGGAGGCGGATACAATAGGGTCTTTTAAGATGCTCCTGAATAGGTACATGGAGCTTAGAAAAATAGAGGGCTATGGGTAACCCTAAGTAATTTCTAAAGTAAGTACATGTTCAGCACAGCATTGTGGGCTGAAGGACCTGTCTTGTGCTGTAGGTTTTCTATGTTTGATCTATAGCAGCAAACTTCATATTAATCCAGAAAGGAGTAGTTCAAAATTGTCCAAAATCTATACCCTTTAATGATAGCTAACCTCGATGTGTCATCACTTTTATATAAACATTTGATCGTCAAATAAACTACTTTGGTCCAAATAAATTTATAAATGCAAAGGCATATTTTTGTCTCAAAGACTAGAGCAATTATCTATCAGTATCAATGCCAAGGAATGTTAAATTGGGATTGTTTGCTCAACTGCACACTATACAGTAGCACTGACCAATTTGCCAAAGTCAAGGCCATTATAATTGCATTGTTCAGCCCAGGAGGTTCTGTAAGTCAGTTGGAATTTACAGAAATAAACTGTAGCCTTCAAGATAAACAAGGAAAGATGAAAAATATGGACAAAAAATAAATAATTTAAGAACTTGTAATGGAAGATATTGTAAATACTAATGACTGGCCAACTCAAGACAGTATTTGGATTAGTAGTATCATTAATTTCCACACTTAGTTGGAAATAGTAGAGTATTTTTGGTCACAGAACTTTGCGATAAAGAAAACTTTACCTGTAGACTTGCAAAATATTTTCAAGAAATCAACTTACCATCCAAGAAATGAAGAATATCTCCATTTAAAATAAATCTATATTGCAGCGTTCAACTCTTCAAGTCGACTGAATCTGCAAAATAGCTTGATTCAAAATTCTGCAATACCCATAATAAGTAGCCCCCAGCTAACTTTACATACACAAGGCAATATTGCACGAAAACAGATGGGCAGAAATAATCCCATCAACACAGAACCATTTTCTCTCTAAACTCATACTGACCCATCCATCAAATTTTGCAATGTAATGAAAAAAATGGAATGCCATTTAATGGCTAATCAGACTTTGCTGAAGAAATAGCCTCCCTTTGATTGGCAGAAGCTACTGCAGTTTTGGTTGAGAATCAATTTCCAGACTCTTACAGGTACTGGAATCAGATTGCTTCACCAAGTAAATGATCTGTTTGCTTTGAACTGCAGTGGATTAGATTTTGTGGATGGATGCCAGTAGACCCATATAAATGCAGTGAAACAAAGGTTGGTGGTGCGTGGAAATTGTAGAAGCTTTCAAGAAGGCATTGATATGATGCAGAGCTGGGCTGAGAAGTGGCAGATGAAGTTTGATCAAGAAAAAAATGTTACGTGATAGACTTTGGAAGGTCAAAATTGAACACAGAGTAAATGGTTTCTGGCAGGATTTTTTTTTAGTGTGGAGGAACAGAGGGATCTTGGGGCTCAAAACCACAGATTCCTTAAAGTTGCCGTGCAAGTTGATAGGGTGCTTAAGAAGGTATATGGTGTATTGGCCTTCATCAGTCACAGGATTCCGTTCAAGAGCCATGAGGTAAGGTTGCAAAGTTATATCAAAATCTGATACAACCACAGTTGGAATATTGTGTTTAGTTCAGGTCACCTCATTATTGGAAGGATGTGGAAGCTTCAGAGAGGGTATAGAGGAGATTCGCATGAATGGAGAGCAAGTCACATGAGGAATCGTTGAGTGAGCTGGTGCTTTTCTCGTTGAAGCAAAGGAAAATGACAAGCAACTTGATAGAGGTGTATAAGATTATGAGAGGCATATATAGAACGGACAGACAGCACCTTTTCCCTGGGTGGAAATGGCTAATACGAGAAGATATAATTTTAAGGTGACTGAAAAAAAGTGTAGCAAGGCACGTCAGAGTTAGGCTTGTTTATTTACGCAAAGAATGGTGGGTGCATGGAATGTGCTGCCGGGGTGATGACAGAGGCAGATACATTAGGGAGATTTAAGAAACTTAGATAGGCACATGGATGAAAGGAAAATGGAGGACAAAGTGGGAGGGAAGTGTTAGACTGATCTTGGAATACATCAAAAGTCTAGCACAACACTGTGGCCCAGTACTGTGCTGCACTGTTCTGCTCTACTGTAAATGATAACATTTCCTCCCAATTGTGTCTGCAAGTTCAGGACCGCTAAGCATGCACGTGCAAACATGGAAACTTACTGATTTTAATGCAGTAATTTCATGTCCACAATAAGAAACAAACTCAGGAAACCAAATGTGGAGCACCAAACTGAGATGATTCCTAATACTTATCCTAATGGTTCCATTCAGAGAATCTGTAGGAAGCTAAATGTAGTAGCTCGAAGAATTGTCCTTCCCATGGTGTGGGTTTGAATTATACTTGTAAATTTTACTAAAAATTAAAGTTTGTTATTTCTTTGTTTTGAATTTAATGGCTTGATTTCCAAACATGAAAACACATTACACCATATACTTTCTTAAGCACCCTATCAACTTGCAGAGCAACTTTGAGGAATCTGTGGTTTTGGGCCCCAAGATCCCTCTGTTCCTCCACACTAAAAAAAACTGCCAGAAACCATTTACTCTGTGTTCAATTTTGACCTTCCAAAGTCTATCACGTAACATTTTTTTCTTGATTGAACTTCATCTGCCACTTCTCAGCCCAGCTCTGCAACAAATCAATGTTTTCTTGAAACCTACAACAAGCTACGATGTGCTCTGTGGCCACTTTATTGGGTACAGAAGTGGAACCCAACCTATTCTGAAATGATCAACCAAGCTGCCCTCAAACTATGAATAACTGATGTGTTTTAGACCACCCAGGTTTGAAGGGCACAAGGTATTGTCAAGACATGCAAAATCCCAAAATATAGTTTTAGGGAGGAAATGAGAGTTGAAAGTATGTGCTTTGTGTTAATGAATGTAATGTTATTTGATGCCAAGTAAAAAAAGTATGGAAATAAAATCCAAAAGAAAAATCAAGCTTACTTTTCAGAAACTAATGTTTTATTTAAATAGAATAATTCATTAAATGAATTAAGTTCTCTGGCAGAAAATCTCTACCAACACAAAGAGGCTTTGATAACAAACATAACCACCAAGTTTTACAAACTTCTATGACGCAAATGCCATTGAGCCAAATTCATTGATACTTTCTTGAGAACCCATGATGAAAGACAAGTACAATTCAGATTGGCAGTAAGCCCAACAAAATAGTAATCATCCACATTACCATACAAAAAAAATTATGTGTTCTTCCAAGAACAGTCCAAGAATTCACCTTCCTTTCTAAAGAAATAACTTTATGCCAAAACTTCTTTCAAATAAATTAGCCTCAACAAAATGTTTTTAATTAACAGTTCATTAACTTTTGAATTTATTTTCGTTTCAGAAGAATCAATATTCAGAACCAGTCCATGACTTAATCTCCTTGCCAAACTCTCATCAATTAAATCATGAATAACATTAATAATTACTCAACTACTTACATTAAATATTAAAAATAAACTAGTTAAATAGATGCAACTAGTCCATCAAATTAATATGTTATGAACACAGTTCAAGAATTTCAGAGTAATTTAGTATCAATGAGATTTTACTGATTAAAAGTTGATAGTTACATTCATCTCAAGGTTGACAAACTTAATCAGGTTATAACAAATTATGATAAATCTGCTAAGAACCATCAATAATTTTGAAGTTTACTTCTGCTTTTGCTGATCAGATAATGGTTATTACAAAAATTCTAGGATTTTCAGATTTGATTAAGGAGCTTAAGGTTGAGGAAGCCGGAGGAGGCCGTCATCACAATATGATAAAATTCAACCTGCAATTTGAGAGGGAGAAGATAAAGTCAAAGGTAATAGTATTACAGTGAAGTAAAGGGACACTTGCAGGGATGATGGTAGAAGAGCAATGGCTGGAGTTTCTGGGAGCAATTGAGAAGATGCAGGATAGATATATCCCAAAGATGAAGTAGTATTCTAAAGGGGCAATGAGGTAACCATGGCTGACAAGGGAAGACAAAGGCAGCACAAAAGGAAAAGAGAGGGCATATTAGTGGGAAATTAGAGGATTGGGAAAATTTTAAAACCAACAGAAGGGAACTAAAAAAAAAAGCCATAGGGAGAGAAAAGATGCAGTATGAAAGTAAGCTAGCCAATAATATAAAAGAGGATACCAAAAGTTCTTTTAAGATATACACAAAGTAAATAAAATAGAACCAGGAGTGGATATCAGACCGCTGGAAAATGACACTGGAAAGGGAGTAATGAGGGACAAACAAATGGATGAATTGAATGTGTTTTGTGTTAAGTCTTCACTAGCAATATATCAGAAATTTGAGACTGTCAGGGGGCAGCAATAAGTGTCGGTGCTATTACTAAAGAGAAGGTGCTTGGGAAGTTGAAAGGTCTGAAGGTAAATAAGTCACCTGGACCAAATGCAATATACCCCAGAATTCTGAAAGAAGTAGCTGAAGAGACTGTGGAGGGTTAAGTAATGATCTTTCATGAAACACTATATTCTGGAAAGGTTCGGGAAGACTGGAAGATTGTAAATGTGATTCCACTCTGTTAGAAGAGAGGGAAACAGAAGAAAGGAAATTATAGGCTAGTTAACTTGATTTCAGTGGTTATGAAGATGATGGAGCCCATTATTAGGGATGAGGTTTCAGGCTGCGTGGAGCAAGATGATAAAATAGGTCAAAGTCAACATGGTTTCCTTAAGGGAATAAAGTTCAAAGCAATTTTATTACCAAGGTGCATACATGTCACCATATATACAACCCTGAGATGGGTTTTCCTGGGTCATACTCAGTAAATCCAAGAACAACAATAGAATTAATGAAAGACCACACACAAAAGAGTGGATAGTTCCTGGCTCTTGATGATATTGCAAGAAGTTGTTGTGGCACCACTTAGCCAGATTTTCATTCTGCCTTCTACATGCTGATTTGTCACCACCTCTGATTTGACCTGTGACTGTCATCAAACTTAAACATTCCGGTTGGAGTTGTGCTTAGTTGCACAGTCATAAGTGTAAAGCAAATAGAACAGGGGGCTAAGCATACAGCTTTGTGGTGCACCTGTGCTGATGAAGATTGCGGAGGGGATGTTGCCAATCCAACTAACTGGGATCTGCAAGTGGGGTAATCAAGAATCCAATTACACAAGGATATACTGAAGTCAAGGTCTTGAAGCTTGTTGATCAGTTTTCAGGAAATGATGGTATTGAATGCAGAGTTGCAGTTGATAAAAGAACATCCTGATGTATGTGTCTTGGCTGTCCAGATGTTCCAGCATTGAGTGAAGAACCAATGTGCTGCGGATCTGTCGTGCTGGTAGGCAAATGGAGCAGATCCACTTCTCAGGCAGGAGTTGACATGTTCCGTTACCGAAACCTCAAGCACTTCATCACAATGGACTTAAGTTCTACCATACGATGGTCAATAAGGCAAGTTACCACATTCTTTTCAGGCACGGTATAATTGAAGCTTTCTTGAAGCAAGTGCATACATCAGACTGCCAAAGCAAAAAGTTAAAGATATCAGTGAGCACTCCAGCCAGCTGATCAGCTCTGGTCTTTAGTACTCAGCCAGGTACCCCATCTGGGCCAGGAGCTTTTCATGGGCTCATCCTCTTGAAGGATGCTCTCACATCAACCTCAAAAACTGATATCACAGGATTATTGGGGGCTGTGGGAGTTCGGGAAGATTCCTCCATGCTTTGACGGTCAAACTGAACATAGAAGGCACTGAGCTCATCTGGGAGTAAAACCATGTTGTCATCTATGTCACTTGATTTCACTTTGTAAGCAGGATAGACAAAGACTCGGTGGATGTTGTTTACTTAGAAAGCCTTTGACAAGGTGCCGCATATGAGGCTGCTTAACAACACAAGGGCCATGGCATTGAAGGAAAGATTAGCTAACTGGCATGAGGCAAAGAATGGAAAAAAAAGGGGGCCTTTTCTGGTTGGCTGCTGGTGACTAATGGTTTTCCACACGGGTCAGTGTTGGGTGTGAGGACCGCTTCTTTTCATATTACATGACAATGATTTGGATGTCAGAGTTGATGGCTTTGTGGCCAAGTTTGTGGACGATATGAAAATAGGTAGAGGAGCAGGTAGTGTTGTGAAAGCAGGGAGTCTGCAGAAGGACTTGGACAGATTGGGAGAATGGGCAAGGAAGTGGGAGATGAAATACAGAGTAATGAAGTATATGGCCATGCACTTAAGTTGAAGGAATAAACGTCTGGACTATTATATAAACAGGGAGAAAATACAAAAGTCAGAGTGGCAAAGGGACTTGAAAGTCCTCATGCAGGATTCCCTAAAGGTTAACTTGCTGGTTCAATAAGTGGTAAGGAAGGCAAATTCAAAGTTAACATTCATTTTGAGGACCAGAATATAAAAGCAAGGATTAATGCTGAGGTGTACAAGACTTTGGCCAGACCACACTTGGAGTACTGTGAGCAGTTTGGGCCACTTATCCAAGAAAAGATGTGCTGGCATTGGAGATAGTACAAAAGAGTTGCATGAGAATAATTCTAGGAATGAAAAGACTAATGTCTGAGGAGTGTTTGATAGCTCTTGTAATATCTTTAAAATGGGTTGGAGTTTAGAAGAATGAGGGGAGATCTCATTAAAAACTATCAAATATTGAAAGGCCGGGAGTCCACTAACCCCTCAGTTAATGGTAGGGATCTACAGCTTAAAAAAAGCTGAGAACCCCTGGCTTAGATACAGTGGATGTGTAGAGTATAGTGGGGGAGTCTAGAGCACAGCCTCAGAATATTGGGATGTCCATTTAGCGTTGAGGAGGAATTTCTTTAGCTAGAGGGTAGCGCATCTGGATTTTGTTGCCACAAATAGCTGGGGGAGGCCAAGTCATTGGCAATATTTAAAGTGGATGTTAAAAAGGTTCTTCAGTAGTCGGTATTAAAGACTATGGGGTGAAGGTAGGAAAATGGAGGTGAGAGGGTAACAAGATGGAATGGCAAGCAGACTTCATGGGCTGAGTGGCCTAATTCTGCCTCTGTGTCTTATAGTCTTACATTTTTATCATAACTTTGTCATTCTCAAGTCATTTTTGTTGATGTCTTGACCTGGTAGTGGACAGGGAAGCTGGTGAAGGTGTTCCACAACATCAAATGCATCTCCAGTCACAAAAGCCACACTTTTTATTTCTCTCTCTCTCTCTCTAATCATCTTCATTGCCTGGAAGGATTAGGCAATGATACCAAGAGCAATTACTTGGACTGAAGCCAGTTCGAGACTTTTGTCCCCTCAAATAAATACTACTCATAAATTGTCCCATTAAATGATTAGTGACACTGCATTTAAACTTGATGTCTACTCTAGCTTCTCTGATTAACTTGCTAACAGTCTGCTAACTGTGAATACATGAAAAATAGAATCCTGATCAGATGGAAATGTCTCGAAAATTCCCTTGACATTTCCATCTGAACAAAACTGATTAAATATAATCAACCCAAAAGGTTAAGTGTTACACCTTGCAGATGCTGCCTGGAATGCTGAATATTTGAAATTATTTCTACTTCAAATTTCCATCAATGTATTTTACTTATTTTCATCATGAATTTACATGAAGAAAACTTAACGCACAGTTCAGTGTTATTAATCAGTAACGAGAGAAACAACAGATTTAAATATCAAACAGAATAAAATTTACTACTTTACTGTGAAGGCAACTTCAGAGAGCAGGGATGGTTTAACAGAATACAAGTGTTTCGGAGGCTGGTTGGGAAAACAGTTATAATAGCAGGAAAAAACGCTTCACAAACTGAGGGAAGTGGAACTGCTCAAGTTCTTACTTTTAAATGTGCATATATTGGAATTACCAAAACTTGACTAATTTGTGCTTACTGCTAATTTCTAAGGCATTTAATCTCTTGGAAATCAGCAATTTAAAAAAAAATCAAGGAAGCATTTAATTAAAAGTGGCCCAGTGATGTCCGGTTTAGTTCGGAGTCACAATTGAAGCCTGAAACAAAGACCATCTTTGGAAGAATGAGGAAGAAATTAAGCATAAATGTCTGGACAGAATGGAACTGGATATTGAAAGCACAAGGAATTAGAAAAAATATTACAGGAAATAAATTCCAGTGTTCAGCTTTGGAAACTTCTGTATCTGATTGAATATCCATAGCTAACAAGGCAAACAGGAAGTGAGGTGAAGAAAGGTTAAACTGGACCAATTCTTCCAAAGCAAAATGGAAGTGATCCAATTGCTACACCATGGTCCACAATTATATTTGCAACAGTATCTAGTAACTGAGTCAATTGCCCAGGTTCTAAGTAGATACTAGATTAGATTAGATTCAACTTTATTGTCACTGTGCCGAGTACAGATACAAAGCCCATGAAATGCAGTTAGCATCTAACCAGAAATGCAAAGAATAGTGTTATTTACAAAATAACTGCAAATAAAATGTGCGTGCTACAGCACACAATATAAAAGTACTGAGACAGTACAATATGGGTGCAATACTGCTTAGCGCTGTGATGTGAGGTTCAGCAGTGTCACAGCCTCAGGGAAGAAGCACTTCTTCTGTCTGCTGGTGCGGGAGCGGAGGCTCCTGTAGTGCCTACCGGACAGGAGGAGAGTAAAAAGTCCATGGTTAGGGTGAGATACATCCTTGATAATGCTTTTCGCCCTGCCCAAGCAGCGTTTATGGTAGATGTTCTCAATGGTGGGCAATTGGGTGCCAATAATCCGCTGGGCAGTTTTCACCACACGCTGGAGTGCTTTGCGGTCCGATACGGGACAATTGCCATACCACACTGAGATGCAGTTGGTGAGTATGCTCTCAATGGTACAGCAGTAAAAGTCCATCAGTATCCTGGAACAGGAGTGAGCTTTCTTGATGCTCTGCAGGAAATAAAGGCGCTATTGCTCCTTTTTGATCAGGGTGGAGGAGTGGCTCATAGTTATAAGTACAATCTCAAGTGCACCAAAATGAAAGCAATTTTCCTTCACCTCTGACACAGACCTTGAGATTATTTATTTCAATAAGCGTTCAGTGACAAGACACAGGAAGACTATGAAGGGGAAAACAACACCGAATTCTGATGACGAATTACCCAGAGCCCACATTATCAAACGGATGTTCAAAAATATGTACACAAACTGCATTCTCAGTTACATCTTGAGTATCTGCGGATTAGGATAAATATCATGAGCACTTGCCTGATGATGTCCTTCCATTGGTCTGCCATTAATTGAGGAGTCTGATGAGGGGCCTTTGTACTGAAATATGAATTATTTTTTCCTTTCCTCAGCTGGTAAAACCCTGTGCTTCTAATATTTTCAGTTTTTTGTGTTTGATATTGCCAGCATCTGCAGCCTTTTTGATAAAAATTTTGATTGTCTCAGGAGAGACTGAACAATAGTGCATGTCAACTTCAGTGACTGAAAATGATTGTGGAATATCTATTAAACTATTTAGCTTGCATAAAACAATGCTATCTGGCTGTATACTGTTAACACAGTGATTCATTTGACAGTGATAGAAAGGCCACACAATGTACTATTGGTACATTGCCAAATATAATCTTCAGAAGGACTTCTTGTAGAGATCTTATGCAAACATTCAGCCCTCCTATGACCACAACCGGTGATCTGTGGTCCACAATCTCAGCGTGTGGTGTAATGTGCTCCCCAAAAGGTTGGTACAGGTATTCAGTTCTGTAAATGGAATAAAGCAGCAAAGTTTTTAGAACCTAGATCATGACAGGAGTTGCAACAATCCATAATTAACATTTTCTTCTCTTCAGTACATTACAGCACTTAGCTCCCACAGTCTTCCAAAAACTATTCAAATGTTATTACTTCTTGACAACAAACAAAATGTTGCCACTTCGAGTTCATCATTGGGGATCCAGAGCTGCTGTTCACTTACAGTCAAATAAATCACTGGAATCTTTGGTGAACTGGCAATATACAAGGTTTTATTTTAAACTCATTAGAATAAGAATCAAACTTAATATCCTCGGTATATGTCGTGTTAACTTAGCAGGAGCAGTACAATGCAATACAGGATATATAGAGGAAAAATAAGTATATCAATTACAGTAAATATTATATACACATACATGTATACATACACACACATATATACAGCTCCCTATGTTTACTTTTTACTTATGATTGTGTGTACAGCTCCAACATTATGTAACTCTGCTGATGACACTATTTTTGTTGGCTAAATCACAGATGGTGACAAATTACTATACAGAAGGGTGATTGAAAATCTCATTGAGTGGTGCCACAACAAGATTATTGAATGACAGCATAAGCAACAAGCTGATTATTGACACACAGAGGGAAGAAACTGGAGGTCCATGAGCAGGTCCTCATTAGGGGAATGGAGGTGCAGAGGACCTGTACCTTTAAATTCCTTCACATTAACATATTAGAGGGTCTGTCCTGGGACCAGCACATAAATGCCTTCACAATAAAGGCATTTCTACTTTCTTAGAAGTTCACATTGTATCAGAATCAGGTTTTATATCACCGGCATATGTCATGAAATTTGTTGTCTTTGCAGCAGCAGTACAATGCAATACATAATAATAGAGAAAAAATTAATTACACTATTTGCTTATTGATTATTTATCTGTGTGCTTATGCATTTATGAAAAATTATGTATAGATTTTCATAAATTCTATTATATTTATTTTTATTTCTCCTCTAAATGCCTAGAAGAAAATGAACCTCAAAATAGCATATGGTAACATATATGCACTTTTGATAAATTTACTTAGAACCTTGACAGAAATGTTTGGAATTGAGACCAGAAAAGTGGTTGCTTCAATAATCGCAATATAGATAGTCTTCCTAGATTAAAACATATCACTGTCAATTAAGTAGGTAGATACTTAAAAGGGTCCTCAAACTCCAGGAGGAGACACTAAACTTATTGTGTTAATCAATCAGGGTAAAATCAAGAATTAAAAGAATTAAATTTTCATTGTTGGACTGCGTCCATTTAATTTTTTTCAGCTGACCAATATAGTGCAGTTAAGTTCTGACTAGAGTAAATACAGCTTATGACAGGCTTATGTAAAAGTTATTGGTCAATCAAAAATGGGAAGGTCATCTTTGTGACTGTGGTTGAGAAACTTGCCTCACTGTGCACAAAAGCTAATTGAAGTACAAAAAAGTTGAAAGGTGACACTCACTCATTGTTAAGCACATAGTTAACAAAAACTGATGGTGCTAAAGAAAAACTGCCTGCTGTTAAACTTAGGTGTATTTTTAAAAGAAGTGACAACTCTAGAAGTTGATTTGCTATGGCAAGAGTGACCCCTTCAGGCTACAAGTAATAATACCTTTGAGCAAAACCCAAATTTGAAGTGAATGTTTTGCAATATCTTTACATAAATACATGGATATTGAATTAATTAAGCTATTTTTGCAAGTTAAATTAACTCAAACTTGAAAATAAATAAACAAAGGAACATCATAATATGAACAATACAGAAATTTTTCAAAGTTAAAAAACTTATTAGAACAAATTTCAGTTTTTTTAAATCTTTCTAGTGGTTTGATAATTAAAATCTGCATCATAAAATAGATTGTGATATAAACTAAACAAGTTGTATGCTAATGCTTTTACAACACATTCTTAAGGCATAATAAAACTATTATTTTTTGCTTCTGCCGTTTTGATGCAGTTCATGTATGGATTGCTGACAGGTTCTAATTTACAGGTTTCAGCCCCTAATTGTATGATGAATCTGCCTGATATGTTGGAAGATTTCACACTCGATTCATCTTTATTTTGAGTCAATTTTCACTCCAGGTTTAATTGAGATTTGTTCTGATGTGCCCACAAACATCACCTGCATTTTACAATAGGTCTTTATGACAGCAATCGTACATCCCAAGCACTTATTCAGTTAATCTTAATCAGACTGGTGTTTTAGGGTGACCAAGCACAACTCTGTGCAATTCAGATAGACACAGTTGACACTTTAAAGAAACACTGAAGACAGCAATCAGCATTTTAAAATGGATAAGAACAGAAGGTATGAAAAATTGCAACGTTGTGTATGGAGAGAAATTACGCCAGATGTAATTTCAACAGAAAAGGATTACACCGCCAACTGGCATTTATTAAGTTTCTGTTATTATCCACATGTCCAGGAACAATTGAAGAATGGCTACTTCATGGGCAAGGTGGATACAACTAATTGGAGGTGAACTATGTAGATTTCTACTAAGTATCTTCAGTCAATGTAACAACTAATCAGTAGTAGAAACATCAGCCCATGAAAGTTAAAATGGACACAGTAGCAGATGCATGCTACAAATTATTTCTTCTGTCATATATTATGGTAACAATTGCTGCCCACCCTGATTATGTACGTGTCCAAGAAACTAAATGCTTTAGCTCAGCCTCAGAGAAACTGAATGCTCCATTTTGTAACTGACCCTTATAGTGCAAATAAAAACCAGTAATACTGCTTGGAAGCTACAAAATACAGTATAAAAAAATCCAGGATTGCTTCAGATGAGCTTGCTACAAAATAAGTTTCCATGAAGCAAGTGAGACTAAAGGGGATATTTTTTGGCTCCATACCTTTCTTCTGCAAATAAGCAACCAAAATTATAAAAATTAAAGTCTCTTAAGTAGTCAAATGATATACATTTTGCAACATTTCAAGCAGCTACAATGCTGAGGTTGCCTGGTATTGTTTGAAAGAAACAATAGTCTCAGAACAATTCTCACTGCACTTTTGCTGCGTTCTGACACTCGGCTCTCTTCACCTTCACGGTTTTATTGAGATAACGCTTTAAATCACAGCAACACCTTTAATATGGCACAATTATTGTTGTTAGAGTCATGCAAAATGGAAATGCATAGAAACCTATTAATATAATTTTGCTAAAGATGAAAATAACTTAAAAGATAATCTTACAGGATTGAGAGCAAACAAGCAGCAAATGAAAGGAAAACCATTTTTCCATTCAGAATTTCATGAAACAAGTGCTACAGAAAACATGGGCATGAAGCTCATCATTTCGACTGAAACTTCTCCTGTTCCAAATAATGAGAGAGAAGTATTTTTTAAACCATAGCGTCAATTTAAATTTATAAAATGAAAAGCAAGATCCACTAGCAGAATTACCAAGGCCGTTAAAATTTAGATCATTCAATGTATAGAGAATGAAATTATGAGCCACAATGAGTAATTATCAGTTTTGGGGAATACAAAAATAATTACAAGATATTACCTTGACATAATAACAAACACTTTATTATACCAAAACGTTTTCAAATGAAACAACAAACACAAGTTACTTAATCAAATATCCAGAAATGTGTAAAATGTTAACCATATAACAATTACAGCATGGAAACAGGCCATCTCTGCCCTTCTAGTCCGTGCCGAACGCTTACACTCACCTAGTCCCACCTACCTACACTCAGCCCATATTAGTGGAACAAATATTCAAATACTTGAGTCTCAGAACATAATTCAAATTACCACTGCTTCAGAGGTGAAATCTTTCTATGCAACAGCAGAAATTACCATAAATTACAACAAATAAATAATGCAACTGGAAAGGAATAATACATCGTCCATTCTTCTTCTGATGGTGGAGTGAAGAAGCTACTTCTAAAACGTTAAGTGCAGGTATTCAAGCTCTTGTACCTCCTGTCCAAAAGGTAGTAAAGAGAAGAGGGCATGTCCTGGATGGTAAGGATCCTTGGTAATGGATGCCACCTTCTGAAGATGTCCTTGATGGTTGAGAGAATTGTGTTCATGATGGAGCTAGCTAAATCTACAACCCACTGAAGCATCTTGTGATGCAGGTATCGGACCATCCAAACGAGGCTGTTATGCAACCAGTCAGAATGGTCTCCACCATACATCTACAGAAATTTCTAAGAGTCTTTGGTGACATACTAAATTTCCTCAAACACCTAATGAAGTTGACTGCTGGCATGCCTTTTTTTTGTGATTACATCTACATGTCGGGTCCATGATAGATCTTCCAAGCTGGTACTTAAAAAATTGAAGCTGCTCATACTTCCCACCAGTAATCCTTTGTGTTCTCCTGATTTTCCTTTCCTAAAGTCTACTCTCCATTCCATGGTTTTGCTCAAATTGAGTGGAATTCTCGTTGTGTCACCACTCAAACAGCCAATCTATCTCACTCCTGTCTCCATCTGTAATTCTCCCAACAACGGTGGTATGTTTGGTGAATTTATAAATGGCCTTGAAGCTGGGATGTCAGCCACACGGTAATGAGTGGAGAAAGAGTAATGGTGGGCTGCACAGTCATCCTTGAGATGCACTTCCGTTGATGGGAGATGCTACCACTGATCTGCACAGAGTGGTGCTTCCTGATAAGGAAGTTGAGATTTGGATTGCAGAGAGAGGGGTACAGACTAGTACTGAAGGAATGATGGTTCTGAGTGCCAAACTACAATTAATAACCAGCACCATGACAATATGTTGATTCGTAATGCTACAAAGCCCAGTGGAAAGCCAATGAATTCATCGGGGAGTGAGGTATCACTGCAATTTATGGTGTCATATTTTGCTTTGTAGGAAGTAATGGCAAGCAAACCCTGCCACAGCTGTTGTGCATCTGATTGTGTCTTGCTTCAGTCCAAGTTACCTTCTGATTCTCACAATTGCTTTTTTTCTAATGGCCTAATTCTGACATAATTCAGAAATAACCAAGATCAATAAAGTTAGATTACCATGACCATTTAGAGTCATAGTCATGGGACGGCATGGTAGCATGGTGGTTCACACAATGATTTACAGTACCATCCACCTGGGCTATTTCCCACCGCTGTCTGTAAGGCGTTTGTGCATTTTTCCCATTAACGTGTGGGCTTCCTCCAGGTGCTCCACTTTTCTCCCACAGTCCAGAGAACATACTGGTTGCTAGGTTAATCAGTCATTGCAAATTGTCCCGTGATTGGGCTACAGTTATATTGGGGGTTGCTGGGCTTGAAGTGCTGGAAGGGCCTAACCCACACTATATCACAATGAATGGTCATACAGCACAGAAACAGGTCGCTTAGACCAACCATGCCATCTAAGATAGCTTTGTTTTTATACAAGTTATTTTTACTTGCATATTATAATATTCCAATTCAAAAAGTACACTGGAATGATGTTTTCTCTTCCCTTATCAATAATTCATTCATGCTAAAAGAGAGTCAGGATACAAATTAGAGAAATAAACTTCAAGCTGGACGTGAAAAGAATCATTCACCATTGATGTAGAGAACCCAAAATGCCTTATTACCAAGAATTAAAACTGAGGCATTTGGTACATCAGGGATCAGACAATAAATGAATCTCTTTTCTCTTGTCTGCAAACTCATATACTGTAACCTGCCTTTTCAAAATAGACACACAAACTGTACTAGGCAAAGCAATGAAAAACTTCAATAGATGCAAGACGCGACAGTTTTGTGGAACACTGAGCCCTTTACACACATCAATTCAAATGGAGATTAATTTGGTCTGCCACAGAACTACTGCACTGAAGAATGAATATGGTGCATAAAGGCAATTCACAACTGCACTTAGGAAAATAATTAGTAATAGCTTTGTAACAAGCTATGCCGTTGGTAGTGTTGCAAGAATACTATAGGTAGTTTACTAATAAATTTTCAGTTTTAAGAGCTGCTGAAACTCATCCTCCAAAATAAATGTGGATATTGAATTGTCTGCTGCTGAATGACAGAAATATGCCCTTTAACTATCTCTATAGAACTGTACTATCATTTGATCAGGGCATTCCTTCTCTGATCTAGGAAGCATAGTATAGCTGCAGTCTCACACTGCCAGCAATCCAGGTTTGATCCTCAGCTCTGGGTGCAGCCTGTGCAGAATTTACATGCCCAGCCCATCACAGACAAACCGCGCCCCCACATCCCCCACCCCCCCGGTATTGAGCATATTTACAAGGAGCACTGCCACAAGAATCTATCATCAAGGATCTCCAACATCTATACTATGCTCTCTTCACAGTACTGCCATCAGCAGGGAGGTACAGGAGCCTTAGGTCGCATACCACCAGGTTCTTGAACAAACAGGACTTCTGAACCAGTGTGGATAACTTCACTCACCTCAACTCTGAACTGATTCCACAACCTACAGACTCACTTTTAAGGATTCTGCAACTCATATTTTCAGTATTATTTATTTACTTATTTGTTATTATCAATAGAATTGTATTTGCACAGCTAGTCTTCATTAGCACATTAGTTATTTGTCAGTCTTTGTGCATAGTTTTTCATCCATTCAATTGCATTTCCCTGTTCTATACTGAATGTCTACAGGAAGATGAATCTCACTCAGGTTAGTATATGGTGACATACAGACAATGACAGACAAACACAAGCCGGGGAAGCGATGACCCCCTCCTGTAGACTGCTTGATGCAACTTATTTTTTATTCTTTCCATCTTCTCTTCTAATATTTGTATGTCTGTGCACTTGTAATGCTAGTGTGACACTGTGAATTTGTTTGGGATCAATAAAATATCTATCTATCACAGGGAGAACACACAAACTCCTTATAGACAGTGGCAGAATTGAACCTGGATCACTGCTGCTGAAATAGTACTGCACTAACCACTATGCTACATTGCTGCCATCCAAATGAAATAACATGTGTTACATAACATTTCTAATCTGTTAGCACATTAGAAAGGCCAAAGATAGGTGCTGATCCTTAGCACACTGTAAATGGAAGATACAAACAAAAAGTACATGCAGGCAAAAATAAAAAGCTCTGCCATTTTTTTGTATCATTAAGCCAACGTGTAAATCAATAAATAACAAAAGAAACTCGTTTTCCTGTAAACTTAACCTTCTGACCCAGCATTTCATCATAAATTATAATAAATTTTATAGCTAGTTAAATGATTTTCTCTTCTTCATGCTGCCTGAACATGGAGTTTTTCCCCAACATTTTTAGATTTCCAATAGTGCAGAATTTGCTTTTACAAATCTCTTTCCCTACTGAAATGTTAAACTGAATTGTCACGATTTCTTGACTATACAACTTAAAAGCAAATGCCATTATAAATTTGATTATCTAAAGTCTTCAAACAGAAAGCATATACATTTCCTTTCAAGGTGTTAGAAATGCAAAGTATAACACTATGCAATCTACATATTATGTAGATTTTTATAATCAGATATTTCATCTTTTAATATTTTTTAAGCTTATCAGTATGTAATGAGGTGGATTTTAGAACATTCCATGAGACTACTTGTACATTTCTATTCAGCAGCATTTACTGATTTAGCATCAATGTAAGCAGATAAAGTTAATACTCATTCATCAAATGATATAAACCACTGTACTCTTATTACACCCAAGTTGAAATATTTATATAATTTTAAAAAATATTAAAAGTGATTAAATTGTAAAAGGACACACCTAGCTGTCAATGTTCAGATAACCCAGCTTTAATGGTGCATATACATTGCAATGTACATTTATACATTAAAAGGCCAAGAGAGAGTGGATGTGAAATGCACTTCTCCAATAGTGAGAGAGTCTAGGATCAGGGGGCATAGCCTCAGAATAGGGGTAATTTATTTGGACACAGAAGGTGGTGAATCGGTGGAATTTGTTACTACAGGCAGCTGAGGAAGCCAAGTCAATGGGTATATTTCAAGTGAAGGTTGATATGTTTTTGATTTGTAAACGCATCAAAGGCTATTGAGAGAAAGCAGGAGAATGGGACTGAGAGGGAAAATAAATCACCATGATCGTATGGGCTGAATGCCTTACGACTTAAGTATTTTGGCTTAAAATTCACTTGCCTTTTAGTCTGTAATATAATTCTTGCACAAGAGGAGATTTGATTAGTGACACATTAAGGACATTTAAAAGACATTTAAATAGGCACATGAATGAAAGAAACAATGAAGCTCTCTGGGTTGGGAAAGGCTAAATTGCTCTTACAGTAGGTTGAGAGATCAGCACAACATTGTAAGTCAAAAAGCCATACTGGGCCATTTTATGCTCGGCATTGAAGGGCTGTTGATAAAGCCACACTTAAGTACAATAACAAAATTAATATTTTATCAAAGTGGAAGAGGATTTCGGAGCATTGAAGTGGCCACATTGTTTTATTTGTAGAATAAATAAACGGTGTTTACCATGATGAAAATAGAGCACATCTTTCCAAGTTTTTGGAACTATCTTCTTCAAAAGACAAGAGTTCTTTAGAAGCAGAGCCTTTGAATATTTTTAAGGCAGAAGTAGATAGATCCTCAATTAGCCAGGAGGTAAAAGCTTACTGTGAAAAAGTGGAAATACAGAAGAGGTTTGCTCTGTAATGTTTGAATCAGTCAATACCTTGCTGAACATGGAGCGGGCTCGAGCTACAAAATGGTCAACTCTTGTTCTAAACTTTTCCATTTCTATTTGCATTTATATTTAGGAATCTAAAGACTTCATTGAGAAGACAAAGGCTCTGTCATTGTTCAACATAGATATTTTACCCCTTCAAACAATTTGCAGTATTCAGCAAGATTGTCTCATATTTAACAAAGCTGAAAACAATGGACGATTATTCTTCCATCCAGTCTGAAAACTAACTGGACTTTATTCTTTAGTAACTCCCTTGCTGGTCACTTGGAGAAAGAAACTAGCTTAAAAAAAACCCTAACTAAATGAGATAACTGCCATTTCAAACTGCACAATTTGGTACATGTAGTTTGTCACCATCATTAGCAATGAGTACCTTAATGTACTGTGTATGCAATCCTCAGATAATTATTAATACACAATTTTTTCAAGGTCTCAGTAACTTGGGACAATTTTTCTTTCTTTGCAATAACTTGAAGAACAGAAATCATTATTAGATCATGATTTTGTACAGGGAACATTCAGAATTATTGTACTGACTATAGAACAGACAGTAAACACAAGATGGCAGAAATACATGCTAAACCAGTTGGCGTAACTAAACAGAATGGGGTGGTCACAGTGTTTGGGCTACACTTCAATACTTCTAATAGATTTATCTGCGGGCATTACAATAACAAAGGAGAACATTTGCAGAAAGAAGAAATTGTGAAAGTACAAGGTGTATTCAATTTTATATGTTGACACCAGTAGCTCAATTATTAATTCATTGGAGGCACTGATGATAAATTATAATGTCACTGCATGGAGAAAAGCCCAGGAATGGAGTCTTATTCTTAGTTACCAAGAATTCAGCATCTATAGAGAAGAAAAGAGGGTAGAAAAGAATTGATTAAAGTTGGAACTGCACTGCAGCACCAAATAGAATCAAGTCAAGTTGTTACATTTCTGTAGGTTTTTTTTTGTGGTCCAAACTGTGAAGAGATTGGTGAAATGTTCCAAACAATGTACTCAAATGCTGTGATTAAAAATATTATTGAGTTATTAATTGCTCTACACTGACATGTAAAAACAGGGTAGGAAAACAAAAAAAAAACTATCAACGTGAATCCAATGCATGGAGAAAGAGTGGTAGTACTAATCCTGGGGAATAAAATATAACACGTAAAGTGTATTGCAGGAGGAGATTACACAGTGGTTTAGAGCCACTGTGGAAAAAGACTGGAATTATCAAAGGCAAAATGTCCATCTGGAGAACAATCAATTGTAACATTTAAAAGATCAAGCAAAATTATATCAGAAAAAGTGGTGTAGAGTATTAGTAATGAAAGGCAATCAATGGAAGAAGTTCAGATACAAATTAGCCATATTTCTTTGAAAAATAAAATAGATGTTTAATGCAGAGAATCGAAGTTAAAAACAAAAATGAATGTAGGTTTTTAATAAATATGCACAGCAAGACTGACAATAACCATTATAAAAATAAGAATTAAAATTAATAAGGAAAAGTTTCAACAAAATAGGTCAACACTCAAAGTTGAACAGAATCAATAAAGATGACAAGGAATTACCAAGGAAAGAAACTGGGCTTTTAAAATGTTAACATTACTCCTCAGTCTTCAGAATGAAAGTAAATAGCATGTAGGTTTTAAAAAAATGATTTGATGGCAAGGAATGAGAAAAAAATATTAAAAGGAGAATTACTAATTCATCTGGTCACAATGGATTGCAATGATGCAAAAAACACAGTTAACCATAATATTGCATCCTTGCCATTAAATAAGGGGAAAATAGCAACACACCAAAAACCTACAAAAATGAATTAACTTCAATGGAAGAGGTTCGTGGAAATCATACTCAAGTACAAAATTAATTAACAGCAGGAAAAGAATGAGTTTATCAAGCACAGCCAACATGAATTTAAAAGTTTGAAGTTTAAAGTAAATTTATTATTACCATGTACAACCGTGAGATTCATTTCCTTGCAGGCATTCACAGGGGACAGAAAGAAACCCAAAAAAAACAATGAAAAGACAACAATACAAACACAAAAAATTTAATAATAAGCAATAAATCTCATGAACATGATGAAAAGTTCTTGAAAGTGAGTCCATAGGCTGTGCAAACAGTTCAGTTTTGGGGGTGAGCAAAGTTCAGAATCAGATTTAATATCACCAGCATAGGCCATGAAATTTGTTGTCTTTGAGGAAGCCATCCAATGCAACACACAATAATAGAAAAAATGTGAATTGTAGTAAAAATATAGATTGATCGAGATATACAAAGCAAAAGAAGAACAGTAGTGTAGTAGCTTCCAGTTTGGCGGGCAGCTCATTACTCAAAAGATTAAAACACTGTTGTAGCTGGCTGCTCAAGTAAAGCCTTTGCATATTAAAATGCAGAAATAAATAGGTTAGTTGGACATAATTACTCGTCTCATTACAATGTTAATATCATAATACGCATGTTGCCCATTCGACCAATCAAGTTTTTCCACTAGCTCTCATAACAAACCCTCCAACTCCATTCATTTCCCTGAAATCTACTTCTCTCTCACATACTCACTGACTTTTCTCATCATACACCTAATTTATGATGGGCAATTTAAAGTAGTCAACTAACCTACCAATGATATAGGAGGAAATAGAAATGCCAGGGAGAACCCCATGCAGTCACGGGTACAATATGCAGACTTGAAACAGTCAACACCCGAGATAAGCAAAGGCAGGTCATTAATCAGTCAAGCTGCAACACTACCTGCACATCACTGTGCCACCCAGAGTTTGTATCCCAACTACTACAAAAGCCTAAATCTTCAGAACGACACACAAAAATTCCACAGCTGAAGTCATTTTATAAACTTAAATGTATTGTTCTTGATAATATCATGCTACCAAAGAAACCACCTAAGCCTCACTTAGTAAGTAATTAAAACAGACATTGTCTTCCTTTATTAACGCAAAGCATTTTGTTTTAAGCAGCTTTTTGCATCCAAAAATTTGTGGATGAGTTGACATGTCAAGTTAAATGGTTGCCAATTGCTTTGCCCTGTCATGTCACAGAGTATTTTCTAGCATGTCTTCAGGGAGAATAAGGTTTATAAATGCAAGTAAGCGATTCACTTCAACTTGACAAATGAGCTCTCTAGAAATACATACATGGAATACAAATGAAGTTAAACCAGAATAAGGATCCGTGAAAAATATAGTGCTTAAGGAATAACAGCAGCGCAGTATCATAACCCTTTTGAGGTTCACTTTTGCAACAAAACATTTTAGATAGTTTCTGCAAATACAACAAAAAACACTACACGTGGTTTTCATTTCAATAGTAGTAATAATCTACAATACTCAAATATGCAACCATGAAACTTTTTATGTATGATTCTATGAATCTTGTTCCTGACTGCTTGTGTCAAACTGGGACACCCGAATCATAAGGCCAGAATCTTTCTGTCATAATAGTCACTGAAGTGATTATGCATATTGAAACACTTGGAAGTCATGATTTTGAAATCAATATGTAGAGTGCCTCAGGCACATCTGAAAATAAATAAAATTCAAAAGCTGAGGGAAAACAAACACCAAATAATTACACACGTACAACTGATTTTGACATCAATTATGTCTGGATTTAAAAAAACATGTTATTCATTTCAAGATCAGTAAAAATCCCATGACTGAACCAGAATTTCAGCTCTTTATCCACCACCAGTTAAATCAATCAGTCAAATCATATTTTTGTGCAATACAGCATATAAATGCATCCTGTAATTCTTTATAAACATGAGAGCAGCACAAAATATTAAAGCAAAAAATGTAAACACAAGATATCACATTTTCTTAGCAGTGCATAGCAAAGAAACTGTGACATAAACCCTCTTACTCTGATGCATGGCAAAGTATATTAGCTTCCAGTTTAATAATTCAACTGCAGATTTTCAACCGGATTTTTAAATCTATTCATAGTTTCTTATCTCTGGAACCTCCTCCATTCCTTTAACTCTCAGATCACCGTATTCCTCCAATTCGGGCCTTTTTTGCTCAATCCAAATTTAAAATTAAATTATGAGCAGCTGTCTAGTCCTGCTGTCAAAATTCCCTTCCTAACTATTTTTTAAAAATCCTCTAAGATGCTTCTTTAAATTACCTTCTGCACAACTTTTGATCATCTTTTCCAAAAGTTCAGTACCACATCTTACATTTATACAAATAAAACCAAAACTTTTTTATCCAATTCCATCAACATATCCATTTATCTACCCATTTATCTTTGCTCATACACTCATCTTCCCCTTAAATCCATCCATTTTATCTGCCCTGCCTGAGTGTAGGTTCTACATTTCAGTCATTGCCTGGGTGAAGAGTTACGAGTAAAACTAAAAAGGATTTTATTTTATTTAACTACTTAAGGCAACTTTTTCTGGTCTTCTCAACAAATTAAATTCTTTTCCCTTCCACTTCAAAGGATTTCATAGTCTTGAAGACCTGTATCAGGCCATCCCCTCCAAATACTCTATTAGATACTGAACAAGTTCAATGCTTCTCCCCCACCCCCCAGAATTGTAATAATCTCTAGTTTTAATATTGAGGGAATCTATATTTTTAAACAATCTTCCCCAATGCAGCAATTTTATTATGACATCGCTGACTGCACTCTTCCTCCAAGTATGATGTAACTAATACTCCATGTAAATGTTATTGACAACTACTGTCAAGTAACAAAGATAATTTCTTCATTTTAAAAGCATTATTAAACTTAATATTTTTAATGAACTGGCTCATTTTAAACTTTAATATAAAGTGTAAAAATTCAAAACTCACCATCTCCCCTAAAGAAGCAGCAAGCATATGAAGAAGTGGAGCCTGTTTAGTAGATAGCATTGGACCCAGCACAGACTTTGTGCACTCGTAGGTTACAAAGAAAAGAGCAGCTGAAATTAAAGATATACAAAATATGAAGATTAAAATCAGTGGAAAATTGTAGTGTGATCAAGTTACTCAAAAAATAATTTCCAGTACACTCAAAGATTGAACTTTGAACATTCTATGAATAACTCATTTAAATTTGAACACATAACTCTTAAAATTGCATCAATTCATCATTAAAGTATAAAGCAAGAACATTTGACTTTCAAAAGTTTCACTCAAATTTAATTCTAGCCTCTGGGCATTTGGCATACGCCATGAAGAAATTAAATAACTTATACCATTATATTTAATGTCATCTTCTTGTTTCAAAATAGTGGTCTTTTCTTTGAATCTGGATTATCTATATAATGTTGGTGGTACTAGCATGGTGTTAAACTGCAGCTGGCAATGAAATAATGATGGCTTCCGACTAATTTTTCATATTTTTATGCATTAAAGTGCAAGAAATAAATAAAAGATTGAACTGCATTAAATTAATTTTCACTTGCAGCAAATGACGATTGAGCAGACTAACATATTTTATGTTATCCCCAATTTTCAACAAAGTTGCAAGTCAGAGCATAAAATTATGAAAAAAGATTCATGTCAAAGCAAGATAAGGACGAAATGTGAATTTGAATTGTTAAAATAAACGGAGTAACTTAAAAGAAAAAACTGCACACGCTCAAGATTTGAACACAGACACGTTGTACAAGATTGCCAACTTTCTGCCTGCATGCAGAAAACAGAAAACTAGAGCATAATTAACTTTGAAAAGCATGTAAGCAAGGAGTACAAGTCTCTGACACATTTCAACCTGATGGTTAGTGTGGATAAGGGCTAAGGACAGTGGAAATTTCACATTGACAAGAATATTTGCAGCGTAATGATGGATAATATTACAACCACAGTTCAACCATTTTGGATTACCAACTATTATCGGTGCTTTGAGTCTTTGATCACAGACTGATATACACACCACTGCTGCACAGAAGAAACTGAACATCATCAATAGTAATGTACTTTTTAAAAAGAATTGTTAGCAACTACTATATGACGTGGAAGGAAAGAAATTTGTAATGCATTTTCAAAAGCTTAGCCAAACGGAATATACAACAGAAATTTGATATGAAATCAAAATGCTCCTTAAAAGTAATTGTCTCAAATATGTTTTCTTGTTAAATGTGCTCTCTTTAGCCTTGAGTCTGTGCATCTTGGAATCAAGTTCAAGGCTAGCCACACATTACTGTAGTCCTTGAGACTGGATTATCAGATAAAACTCAAAACCTAATTCCATTGCTGTCTTCAGATGGATGTAAGTAAATTACACCAGACAAAAGACCAGTGTACCTTATGGATTGTGGGCTGCTGATAATGAAAACCACCGTGAAATTTCCCCATCATGCACCATTTTATTTTAAAATCACCTATATTTGTTATTTCAATTCATAATTCAAGTCAGAATAATTGATGCCAAGATTAAGGAAGACAATTTTGTTATAGAACATAAAAACCTACAGCACATTACAGGCCCTTCGGCCCATAATGTTGTGCCAACCATGTAACATACCCTAGAAACTGCCTAGAATTTCCCAAGCACATAGCCCTCTATTTTCCTAAGCTCCAGGTACCTAAGAGGCTCTCAAAAGACCCTGTTGTATCCACTTCCACCACCGCCGCCGGCAGTGCATTCCACGCACCCACCACTCTCTGTGTGGAAAAACTTACCCCTGACAACCCCTCAGTACCTCTTTCCAAGCACCTTAAAACTATGCCACCTCGTGCTAGCCATTCCAGCCCTGGGAAATAGCTTCTGGCTATCCACACGATCAATATCCCTCATCATCTTATACACCTCTATTATGTCACCTCTCATCCTCCGTTGCTCCAAGGAGAAAAGGCCAAGTTTACTCAACCCATTCTCATGAGGTACACCCTCCAAATAAGGCAACATCCTTGTAAATCAGCTCTGCACTCTCCCTTTGGTATCCAGATCCTTCCTGTAGTGAAGTGACCAGAAATGAACACAGTACTCCAAGTGGGGTCTGACTAAGGTCTTGTATAGCTGTAACATTACCTCATGGTTTTTGAACTCAATCCCACGGTTGATGAATGCCATTATATGCCTTCTTAACAACATTGTCAACCTGCGTTTTATTTTTTACCCCCACCCCTCCCCCACTCCTGCAGTGTTGATCCACAAATCAAACAGGTCATCAGTGCCAAGTAATTCCAAGAACCTCTAGTGGGACCAGGAAAAAAAAATCACATGGAAGGCATTCAAGGATGTTGCCAAAACTTTTCTTGGCAACTACCAAGCACCGGACTACGTGCAGCTGGTTGACAACATCCTTCAAGCATACAAAAACGTGAAGTGTAAATTGTCACCAAAGATTCATTTTCTGCATTCCCATTCAGACCCCTTCTGTACAAATCTTGGCACTGTCAGTAACGAGCATGGTGAAAGGTTTCATCAAGACACTGTGGTCATCGAGAAACAGTATCAGGGCAACTGGAATCCATCAATGTTGGCTGATTTTTGTTAGACACTTAAGCGAGAAGCCCCAGACACCGAGTACAAACAAAAATCATCAAAACATTTTTATTTTAGTTGAACATAGCAGAGTCAGCACTGCTATGCAATTCAGCACATTATATTCAATAACAATTAATTTCTTGCTTCTCCAAATTCCAACACGAGACAAGTAAGCTGAAATTATATTTGTTTTCAGCTTCAGGTGGTCTATCACAAACCAAAAGTCTGAGGAAGCAACACTTTCAAAAAAAATTGTCCAGAGTTATACAAGACAACTAAAGAGTTTAATTCAAAAGAATGGAGAGCTCTCTTGGCATTGTTGCCAATTAAAAAAAAACACATCACCAAGCCATTTATCACACTTTACCCATGGAGCAATCTATTGCCAATTTTCCAAATTTTACAACAGGGACTAAAATTATATCTAGTATACAAATACTTTGAGAAATACAGTGTACAAGTAGACAATATAAATGCAAGTTTTACGTTCTGAAAGCTTTCCCAGGTGATATTAAATAGGAAGCCCCTATTAACAAAGTATACTTTATTCAAAATAAAATTATTTACAATAAACTATTCAATGATTCTTAATCCTTTACAGACATTTCCACTACATTCTATACATTTCCACACTTTCAGCCACTCACGTAGCACTCTATTGGTTCATCTTAACCCACCCTTGTTGAAGGGTAAACTCCCCGCCACCCAAACCCCTCCCACTCCCATGGAAGAAGAATCCTAAACTGTGGTCCTTCCCCACTGGGCCCTTGCAGTGGCTGCACCGAGTTTGAGTGCGTCCCTCGGCACGTACTCCTGTAGCCGAGAATGTGCCAGTCGGCAGCATTCCCCCACGGACATCTCCGTGTGCTGGTAGGCCATCAAGTTTCGGGCTGACCAAAGAGCGTCTTTCACCGAGTTGATGAGCTGCCAGCAGCACCGGATGTTGGTCTCCATGTGCGTCCCCGGGAACAACGCGTAGGGCAGAGAGTCCTCTGTTACGTAGCTGCTGGGGATGAAGCGTGACACCAGCCCTTTCATCCTCCTCCACACCATCTCCGCAAACCCACAGTGTGCAAAGAGGTGGGTCACTGACTCCGCCTCACTGCAGTCCTCCCGTCCGCAGCGGGGTGTGGAGACGACGTTCGAGGCGTAGAGGAGGGATCGGACTGGAAGGGCCCCTCTCACCGCCAGCCAGACGAGGTCTTGGTGCCTGTTGGTGAGGTCTAGCGATGAGGCATTTTGCCAGATGAACTGGACAGTCTGCTCAGGGAACCACCCCACTGTGTCCATCACGTCCTTCTCCTGCAGTGTCTGCAGGACATTCCGTGTTGACCACTGCCTGATGGCCCTGTGGTCAAAGGTGTTGTCCTGGAAGAACTTCTCCACGAACAACAGGTAGTGCAGCAACGACCAGCTGACTGGGGCGTTGAATGGGAATGGGGCCAGACCCATCTTCATAGCCAGGGCAACAGGTATAGAGAACCTGGGCACATAGTAGTACTTGGTGCCCACATATTTGGGTTCAACACACAACCTGATGCAGCGACACATGAAGCTGGCCATCAGGATGAGGGCGACATTGGGAACATTTTTGCCCCCATTGTCCAAGGACTTGTGCATGGTGGCCATCTGACCTGTTCCATCTTCGATCCCCAAACGAATCTGACGATGGCTCGGGTGATTTCCGAGCTGAAGGAGCGGGGGACTGGCCACACCTGTGCCAAGTACAGCAGCCCTGAGAGCACCTCACACCTGATGACCAGGTTCTTGCCCGTTATCGATAGGGAGCGCCCTCCCCACAGTCCCAGTTTCTGTTTTACCTTGGCAGTCCGCTCCCGCCAGTTCTTATTGCACGCCTCGGGCCCCTCCGAACCAGATCCCCAACACCTTCATGTGATCAGACCTGATGGTGAAGGGGACACTGGATCAGTCGGGCCAGTTGCCGAAGAACATGGCTTTGCTCTTCATGTGGTTGACCCTGGTCCCCGCCACCAGCTCAAACTGTTCGCAGATGCTGATCAGCCTGCGAACTGACCTCGGATCAGATGGCTTCGGCAAAGGGCTCAATGCAGCACACGAACAAGGCGGGAGAGAGGGCAGCCCTGCCTGACTGCAGACTTGAGGGGTAAGCTGTCTGTTTTCCACCTGTTGACCTGGACTGCACTACAGATGCCTGTGTAGAGCAGTTTGATCCAATGCCTGATTCCTTCCCCAAATCCCATTTTGGACAGTATGTCCACCATGTAGGTGTGCAATATCCTGTCAAAGGCTTTCTCCTGGTCCAAGCTGACCAGGCAGGTGTCCACCCCACTGTCCTGCACGTAGGCGATGGTGTCCCTCAGCAGCGCGAGGCTGTCTGAGATCTTCCTGCCCGGTACAGCACAGGTTTGGTCCGGGTGGATCACCTGTCCCAGAGCAGACTTAACCCTGTTGGCAATAACCTTGGACAGGATCTTGTAGTCCACATTCAGGAGTGATATGAGCCTCCAATTTATTACGTCCTCCCTTACTCTTCCTCTTTGTAGATGAGGGTGATGATGCCCTTCCTCATGGATTCTGACATGCTGCCAGCTAGAAGCACAGCGTTGTACAATTCCAGCATGTCTGGGCCCATCCAGTTCCACAGAGCCAAATACAACCAACCGGTAAGCCCTCGCTTCCGGGAGTCTTACTCGACACAAAGGAACGGATGGAGCCTGTTAGTTCATCCAGGGTCAGTAGCTGGTCCAGACTTTCCCACTTGTCATCGTCTAAGTCCTGCGCGATAGATGACAGGAAGTTGCGGGAGGCTGTGGTGTCTGTGGCCTTCCTATTGTACTGACCGGCACAGAAGGACCTGCAGGTCCTCAATATGTCTGTCTGCGAGGACACAACTGAGCTGTCCTCTTCCTTAAGGTTGTGGACCACAGAGCTCCCCCTGTGCACCTTTTGGAAGAAGAAGCATGAGCACGCTACACACATAGAACTATTTGTCGGGCTCATGGGTTTGGGAAGTCCTGGTAATTTGGCAAGTTGTTGCAGCTTTGATCGTCTTGCTGACACAGACCATGGTGAGCTGAGGGTGGAGAGAGTAACTGCTCAAGATTTGGATAGTGTGCAGATCAGATTCATTTGTTTTGGGTGGTATTGAGCTCGAGTGCTGTTGAAGCTGCATTCAATTTAGGAAAGTGCAGAGCACCAAAATGAAAGAATGGCTTTGGAGAGTCTAGAGGCAAATCATTCACTGTAGAGTGTCAGGTGTCACATTTGCTGTAATAACCATAGAATTTATTTGGTTGATTCAGTGACAGCAGAATAGTAACTAAAGAGAGAGATATGTCAAGGGAAGATAAAAAGCCCTGCACTTGGAAATACTGACTGCTTGCTACCTTGCGTGGTATGAATATTAATTGCCCCTTATTACAATATGTCAGAAGACTATGCATTGGTCTGCTTCATTCAAAGCAGCAGCAAATGCAACTGAACACTGATCAAGACTCAGGAGCAGAATTTGGCCACTCAATCCATCGAGTCTATTCTGCAATCCAATCATGACATTTATCATCCCTCTCTACCCCATTCTCCTGCCTTCTCCCTGTAAACAACACCCTATCTAACCAACAACCTATAAATCCCTTGACTTGGTCTCCATAGATATCCTCTGGCTAAACAAAACCCTCCTCATCTCTGTCTTAAAGAGACGTTCTTCTAATCTGAGACTTTGCCCTTCGGCTCTCGATTCCCTCCACTACTGGAAACATTCTCTCCATGTCCACTTTAACTAGTTCTTCCAATATTCGGTTGGTTTCAATGTCACCCCACCTCATTTTTCTAAACCCCAACAAGTACAGGCATAAAGTCATCAGATGTTCTTCGTATATTAACACTTTCATTCCAGTGCACTCCTCTGGGCTCTCCATTGCCAGCACATCCTTTCTTTGACATGGGCCCCAAAACTGCTTACAATAGTACAAATGCAATGTCACCAATGCCTTAAAGCCTCCACATTACACCATTGCTTTTATATTCCCCTCCTCTCGAAATGAATGTTAACATTGCATTTGCTTTCCTCACCACTGACTCAACTTGCAAGTTAACCGCCAGGGAATCCTGCACTAGGACGACCAAATCCCTTTGTATATGATTTCTGAATTCACTCTCTGGTTAGAAAATAGTCTGCACCTTTATTCTGTTTGCCCAAGTGGATGACCGCACAGTTCCCCGCACAGTACTCTATCTGCCACTTGTTGTTCATTCTAATCAGTCCATTTTTATATCTGACTTCATGGCAGCAGGAAGATCACCAGCAAAGCATCTGAGAATGCTGGACACAAGACACTGGAATGCTGAACTGTGGCGGCACAAGAACGGTCTGGCCAACAACAATTACAATGATTCCATACGCATGACAAACATCAAAGCAAAATCAAAAGCAGCCACTTTGATCCTCTGGAATCCTGGGATTCATTCTGCGCTTAGACCATCACTGTTAAGGACATCCGGTGCTGTGGCCCTGACTATATCTAAACAAAGCAGTGAACACATCAAGGAATAAGTCAACAGCACCGCCCACAGTAGCTGATGGCTATAAAAGAATGATGGAGTAATGATTAGCTGAATTAGACTTGTCCCACTTTCTGTGTTCAAAGCAAACTTGGCAACCACGTTATCGTTTAGATGCTAGTGTTGTAGTTGTTTGATTTGAAGTGCTATAAATTTTGCATCACCAATCCTCAAAAAGTAGGGGCACGTTTGGGATCTTTTAAGTTATGCTGCAGCCAATGTGCTTGGCTTTTTCAAAGATTCAAAGTGCATTTATCAAAGTATGCATGCAGTAAACAACCCTGAAATTCATCTTCCCCACAGACAGTCACGAAACAAAGAAAAACATCAGCCTACCCCCACCCGCATGAAAAGACAAATCGTGCAAACTGCAACAAAAAAAATGTGAAACACAAAATCAAGAGTCCAAGCATATTTCGGTTCAGCTCCATGTTATCTGTAGGCCGCCCTGATTCAAAATCACCCAAAATAGCAAGAACAGTAGCAACCAGAAACATCACAGCATGAACTACAGAGTCCAATCAACAAACAGTGCTGATTAAACCTTGCTCTGGCACCAACCTCCAACAGCATTCAGGGAAAGAGGCCATTTGAATACAGAGAGCGAGAGGCTGGTGGACAGTGCTGAACGCTCGCTTGTCTCAATGATTTCAATCTTCCTCAGTGCTTTAATTGGAGAGATTGGTGAGGAATGAAGTCAATCATGGGCGCACACACTCCACCTCTTAAGCTCACTGGCCCCAAGACTCGTGGAGAGAGCGAAGCACCAGATCGCTCAATCAGCTCAAAAACACACAACCAAAATGTAGATCACGGGCAGTGAACGGTAGATCACAGCCTCCAACAGTAGCAGAACCACATTTGGAAGAAAAAGATGTAAAAGAAGTGAATAGTAGTTTTGTGAACCATTGGGGGGATGTCACCCTTGGCAGTGTTGTACGCTACCGCCATCTTCTTTTGGATTTCATGATTTTTGTGTTAGTAAATCAGATTTACGGAGGATTGAAACTACTATGAATAGGAGCTTATATGTCGCTCAAAGAGGATCATCCACTCAGCACTTCTGGCTGATTATGGTTGTAAATTCTTTAACCATGGATTTTCAAAAACACGCCGGCTTCTTTCATCTTTGAAGATGAGTGTTCATCATTACAGGTGGGTTGGCTAGGTTCCAATTGTTGGAATCAGTTAGCTGTCCGTCTCTACCATGTTGCCTCTCCTCAAAATATTTCAATGTAGTTTAAGTTGAGCTTGGTGCTTCCCTTGGAATACCTTCATACATTCCTCAATAAATTAGTATCTATCACCTACATTGATGATGATGGGACAGAAAGGGATTTACCAGATTATAAGATTACAGATTGTAAAAATATATTTCCGCTGGCAAAAATATATAGCAGATCAGTTTTGAAGTGAGAGGTGAGATAATAATCCACCCCATTTAACACAAATGAGACACTTCATATTGTACTGGAGAATTTTGTCACGCTGAAAACAACTATTAAACAAAGCACTCACAGCAAGCAATACAAAATCAAAAATTAATCACCCAGCAGTAAAGGAATAAAATACACATTTCAGAACTGACACAGCTGATGCGCCGCCTTCAAAGAATTTTAAATTATTTGCAATAAAGCCTTATTAACGTACTTGTAATTGTATTAGATTCCAAATTTTTGGCAAAAGTGTGCCCTGAAACTTAAGGCATTGTGTTCTCTAATTCAATAAAATTGAAACAAAATGAGTTTTTGAACAAAAAATGATCGAAAAATAGAATAAACTAAATACACCGGGCAAGTGATGTCTGCAGTTAAAAGAGGTATAAACTCAGAATTTCTATATAATCTTGCCATATCTATCTATTATATTAAAGTGAAGCAGGCTTGATGAATAACTGTAGTCCAACTATGTGGAAAAATTAAGGGGTAAAACTGTGCAATTAATAAATAGAAAAGGACAAAGGATGATAAATAGATAGATAGATAGATAGATAGATACTTTATTCATCCCCATGGGGAAATTCAACTTTTTTTCCAATGTCCCATACACTTGTTGTAGCAAAACTAATTACATACAATACTTAACTCAGTAAAAAAAAATATATGATATGCATCTAAATCACTATCTCAAAAAGCATTAATAATAGCTTTTAAAAAGTTCTTAAGTCCTGGCGGTAGAATTGTAAAGCCTAATGGCATTGGGGAGTATTGACCTCTTCATCCTGTCTGAGGAGCATTGTATCGATAGTAACCTGTCGCTGAAACTGCTTCTCTGTCTCTGGATGGTGCTATGTAGAGGATGTTCAGAGTTATCCATAATTGACCGTAGCCTACTCAGCGCCCTTCGCTCAGCTACCGATGTTAAACTCTCCAGTACTTTGCCCACGACAGAGCCCGCCTTCCTTACCAGCTTATTAAGACGTGAGGCGTCCCTCTTCTTAATGCTTCCTCCCCAACACGCCACCACAAAGAAGAGGGCGCTCTCCACAACTGACCTATAGAACATCTTCAGCATCTCACTACAGACATTGAATGACGCCAACCTTCTTAGGAAGTACAGTCGACTCTGTGCCTTCCTGCACAAGGCATCTGTGTTGGCAGTCCAGTCTAGCTTCTCGTCTAACTGTACTCCCAGATACTATAGGCCCAGGCAACACCCACCATTTCGAAACAACACAGCAGAATTTCAACCACAGCAGAGAGCCTAATCTGATTGCAAATAACAGTATCATTTTCAGGTTGTGATTCAAAGATCTATACAGGTTTTTCCCGTTATTCGAAGGTAGAGCGTTCCTTATGAAATGGTTCGTAAGCCGGATTGTCGTAAAGTGAAGAAGCAATTACCATTTATTCATACGGGAAAAATTTGTGAGCGTTCACAGACCCAAAAAAAAAACCTACCAAATCATGCCAAATAACACATAAAACCTAAAATAATAGTAATATATAATAAGAAATAGTAATTATATAGTAAAAACAGGAATGATCTGATAAATTCACAGCCTATATAAAGCAGGAATATTTTTCTGCAATCACTGCAGCACTGTTTACAGTAACGAAGAACTCATGCAAGTGTTCTCGGCAGAAACACTCGGCACAAGCGCTCTCGGCAGAAACACTCCTTCCAGTAACCCTTAAGTTAGGAAACTGCCAAATCATACCAAATAACACATAAAAATACACAGCTTATATAAAGTAGAAATAATATATGCCCAGTGTAGTTTCACTTACCGGAATCGGGAAGACAGTGAGCACACTGATGATGGTTTGTTAGGCTGAGTCGTTGGGATGTTGAGTCTGGAGTGTCATCTCATCGTCGTCTGTTTCCATCAGGGCAGGCAGGTCATCTTCTTCTATGTCTGCCTGCCTCAATGTTGAAGGTCGAGTTTCGTCGTCTGCTGTGGCTGAAGTGGACGACTTGAAAAACGACAGTATGCTTGACTGCTTAGCCTCGTGCATTTTTCTATCATACAGTTCTTTGTAAGCACTCAAACCATCCTGCAAATATGCCCTAAACCTACGAACCCTTTCAAAGTTAAAGTCATACTTTTCTGCAATCATTGCAGCGTTGTCAATGGCAGCGAAAATCTCACGCAATTGCTTCATGTTCAGTTCCTGGACGACTTCACTTTCACTACTGCGTTCGGTTTCAATTGTTATCCTTTCCTCTTCATCAGCTCTTCATCTGTCAGTTCTTGGTCATGGGATGCCAAAACCTCTTCAACATCATCTTCGTCAACTTCCACAAACCCAACCTCCTTAGCCAAACTCACTATGTCCTTACTTCGTTCACAATGATCGAACCGCTTAATTATGTCTAGTTTTACGCTAAGTGTAACACCCTTATGAGCTCTTTTAGGCTTTTCCGATACCTTAGAACTCACCTTGCTAACAGATGCACAAAATAAATTGACATAAAGCACAGATGCTCACAGGCACGTGTTTAAGCAATGCTGGCTAGAATGCAGTTCCAGGGGAGGAGCTTGGCTGTTCGGTGCGCACGCTGCCTTTTTTTTTGTAACAGTGAAAACACCTTCTGTTAGCGAAAACAGGTAACTAATGTGGTCTTTCGTAACAGTGAGGTGTCATAAAGCGAACGCTCGAAAAACAAGCAACACCTGCACTCCTTTGTTTAGTTGCAATTGTAAAATCTCCTATGAAACAGCATAGTCGGGTAGCATTTTAGAACTTAGTTTAGACATTAAAAAATATTCTTTGAACTAAGAGCAGTAATCTGAAACATAATTACCAGAAAAACAGCTTCCGTTAACCATTGTGCATATTGCATATACAGGACAACCCTGACATATAAAAAACAAACTGAAAATGAATCTAGAAAACATTATGCATTATTTACAGTTTGCTTGTGTACATGATTTTACCAATTTGCATCATTTAATATGTTTCAAAGACAGAATTGGTGTTCTAGCCACTTAAAATGAAATACCATTTATTTTAAGAGCCTTCACAAAGAGTGCATGCAATTCATGGACATTCTCCTGCCTAATTAATTGTGGACAGGATCTGCAGCCATATCAATGGCTTTAAAACCAGTGCAAAGGATGGCACAATTTATGCCACAACTAACCCAAAGAAATCAAAATACTATAACAAGTAATAACTATTCAGCACATCAAATATGCATTGGCTCCATTGAATAGCAATTTTCTTCATACTATTTTCAATTTCTTCAAAACATCGAAGTTCAAAGTAAAATATATTATCAGAGTACATATACGTCACCACATACAATGCTAAGATTCTTTTTCCTGCAGGCTTACTCAGCAAATCTACAGAATAGCAACTATAAACAGGAACAATGAAAGAGCAAGGAGAGCAGAGAAGACAACCAACTGTGCAAATGCAAATATTAACATACAGCAATAAATAATGAGAGCACGAAATAACAACATAAAGACTCCTTAAGGTAAGACTACTGGTTGTGGGAACATCGCAATAGATGAGTGTAGTTATCCTCTTTTTGTTCAAAAACTGATGGTTGAAGGGTAGTAACTGTTCTTGAAGCTGGTGATGTGAGTCTTGAATTTCTCACACCCTATTCCACATAATGCACATTCCCACAGCATTTATCCAGTTCCTTTGCTTTTTGAAGCTCAGAATGAATCTTTATTCACATTTTCAGGTTGTACATTCCATACATTAATCAACTGCTTATTGCACTTGCAGAGTGGAAAGAGCCTTTTTTAAATATAAATTTTATCTGTTTTTCATCAATCTAACTTTCACTATCAGTTTTGTTAAGAGCAACCAAAGCTTTTCCAGTTTATTCAAACAATAATTCCTACTCTTAGAGATTTTCCAATTAATCTCTTTCTACTCTCCAAACCAATCACTTCCAAAATGCACTGAATTCCAGAATTGGTTGCAATATCCCACGTTGAATTTCCCCATTTCCTTATGCTAGTTTAACTGACAATTAACAACATCATTTGTAACAAGAAATCAAGGCAATCTGTAGGAAGTTGAGAAGAGTGGCATATTTTTGTCAGAAAGGTCAGATTGAATTGATTCTTGGCGTCAATAACTTCTGATCATTCACAATAACTTGCAAGACTTGAACTATAAGATGTGTCGCTACTTTCATTCAGTAGTGACACTGGACCCTCCCATGGTGGAATGCCAAATGGCATCAGTTAAGCAGAAAATCCAGGCTCATATTCATAACAATAATTTTTAACAAAGAGGAATGGTTCCAGGGAAGGCAGTCACACTTCAAGTAATTTACATGATTATGTTAAAAGTATTAAATTGCTAAATTTTAATAACACTTCACCATTTCATAATTGTTCATAATTAATAGCTTAAATTTCAGTCATCTCTAAAAATAACAGAACATCAGAGCCTTTCACAGGCATTTAACATTGTCTAACAACACACAGCTTTTAACAATGCATAAGCAGTGGGGTACAGTTTAATCAAATGTTAACCAGGGAATTTTGAGGATTAAAACTCACCACTTCCAGTGAGAAGGCCCTGCAACCCACAGAGTTTCATCCATTTGGAAGCAGTTCTGGGGATCAAGCAGCTTCTGCAGTGAGTGCAGGGGACCACCTTAAATAGCCCAAGTTGAACCAGTCTGGGGAGTATTCTGGCCCTAGGGCCATGTTAAACACCGTTGGTGCACATCATTTACTTTTCCCCTCATGAACACTTGGGAGATCATAAGATCGCCCTAACGCACCTCAGGCAGAAATCTCAGAATCAGAACTTAGATGATACACAAATTTGTTATTTTATGGCAGCAACACAGTGCAAACACATAAATTAAACACAACAATTACAAACAAAGTGCAGAGAAAGGAATAACAAGGCAGTGTTCATAGAACGTTCAAAAATGTGGTGGCAGAGAAAGAGAAGCTGTTTCTGAATCTCTGTGCGGGTCTTCAGCCTACTATACCTTCCCATAGTGAGAAGAGGGCATGTCTCGCAGGGCAAGAATCCTTGATTACATATTGTAGTCTTGAAGCAACACCTCTTCAAGATTCAAGGTGAGGGACCAGTGGGTTGGAGGATAACTAATGTTGTTCACCTATTTAAAAAGTGACTAAAAATAAACCAGGAAATTATAGGCCAGTGAGCCTGACATCAGTACTGGGAAAGTTATTGGAAGGTATTCTAAGGGACCGGACACAAGTATTTGGATACTCATGGACTAATTAGAGATAGTCAGCATGGCTTTATGCATGTCTAGCCAATGTTAAGAGTTTTTCGAGGAAGTTACCAGGAAAGTTGATGAAGGTGAGGCAGTGGATGTTGTCTACAAGGACTTTAGTAAGCTATTTGACAAGGCTTCTGTATGGGAGGTTGTTCAAGAGGGTTCAGTCACTCAGCATTCAAAACGAGATAGTAAATTGGATTAGACATTGGGTTTGGGTTTGTGGGAGAAGCTAGAGAGTGATAGAAGATGGTTGCCTCTATGACTGAAGGCCTGTAACTACTGGAGTGCCTTAGGGATCAGTGCTGAGTCTGTTGTTGTTTGTCATATATATCTATGATCTGGATGATAACATAGTAAACTAGATCAGCAAATTTCCAGATAACACCAAGATTGGGGGTATGGTGGACAGTGAGGAAGGCTATCATGGCTTGTAGCAAGATCTGAAGCAGCTGGAAGAAAGGGCTGAAAAATTGCAGATGGAATTGAACACAGACAAGTGAGAGGTGTTGCACTTCGATAGGACCAGCCAGGGTCGGTCTTACACAGCAAGAGGAAGGCACTCAGAAGTGTGGCAGAACAAAGAGATCTGGGAATACAGGTTAACAATTCATCGAAAGCAGCATGTTGCATACCCACAGGTTGAATACGGGACAGTGGGATGAAGTAATGGTCTTGTGATTGAGATGATGTAATTGTCTCTTGACCGTGGCGTGATGTTATGTCATGTGATGGCATGTTCCAAACTGTATTTAAACCAAGTCCGCGGTCTGTGACGCAGTTCACATTTTTATTTTTGTGCAACTTTGTTGTTGCCGGTCGGAGGTGTGGAGGTTCCACCGGTTTTGTCTGTTGCACATTTATTTTTCCCTTACAGTCTAGTATCGGAGAGTGAAGGCATTACTGGAGTTATCCAAGTTCAAAGGATTGGATAAAGTTAATGTTGTTCAGCGTTTTGGGGAATGTTAGACCTTTGACTTCTTTCAGGAATTGTGGCATGCACATTTGAATTAAACCCCTGCAAATTCCGGAAGGTTTGTGCAGTGACCACCCTCCAGTCAAAAGGTCAGTTCCTTTTATTTCCTCGTGATTTCTGCTAACAAGGCATCTCCCTGCTGTGGGGTCGGCAGATCATCGTTACTTCGAAGGAATCGTTTGTTTCAGGTTAGTCTCTCCTTACTGACCCTATAAATCACATGGACTTTTGAATTTATCACTTTAAGTCTCTGCTTGGATGAGAACTCGTTAAGAACAGTTTCAAGTTTGAATGTTTGTCCTGCCTGTTAACTTACGGTTAAGTTAATTGTTTGTTTACTTTTCTAAGTTTGAGCAGAGGTTAATAAATCTCAGGATTTGTTTTAAACCCTGTCTCAGTTTCATATTCATTGCTGCTGCATTCATAACAAGTGACACAAGTTGATAGGGTCATAAAGAAATCTTTTGGCACATTGGACTTCATAAATCATTGATTAGAAGATAGGTTGTTACATTGAAGTTGTATAAGACGTTAGTGAGGCCTAATTTGGAGTATTATGTGCAGTTTTGGTCACCTACCTACAGGAAAGTGTTGGCGCGTGGCCAAGTGGTTAAGGTGTTGGTCTAGTGATCTGAAGGTCGCTAGTTCAAGCCTCAGCTAAGGCAGCGTGTTGTGTCCTTGAGCAAGGCACTTAACCACATGTTGCTCTGCAACGACACCGGTGTCAAGCTGTAAAGGCCTAGTGCCCTTCCCTTGGACAACATTGGTGGCGTGGAGAGGGGAGACTTGCAGCATGGGCAACTGCCGGTCTTCCATACAACCTTGCCCAGGCCTCAGTCAACATCAAAATCAATGGACAGCTGAAGAGAAAAACAGGACGAGTCTGTGGTGGCCAGTGCTATCATGTTTGCTATTGTGTGCTGTTGTGGGCAGCAGGCTGAGGGTACACCAACAGAATCAACAAAATCATTCGCAAGGCCAGTGATGTTGTGGGGGTGGAACTGGACTCTCTGACGGTGTCTGAAAAGAGAATGCTGTCCAAGTTGCATGCCATCTTGGACAATGTCTCCCATCCCATGAAGTCACATCAGACTTCCAATATAACTCGGAGTCCTGCCATGTGCAGAAGTTCGCTGATGACACGGCCATAGTGGGGTGTGTCAGGAATGGACAGGAGGAGGAGTATAGGAAACTGATACAGGACTTTGTGATATGGTGCAACTCAAACTACCTGCGTCTCAATATCACCAAGACCAAGGAGATGGTGGTGGACTTTAGGAGATCTAGGCCTCATATGGAGCCAGTGATCAATAATGGAGAATGTGTGGAGCAGGTTAAGACCTACAAGTATCTGGGAGTACAGTTAGACGAGAAGCTAGACTGGACTGCCAACACAGATGCCTTGTGCAGGAAGGCACAGAGTCGACTGTACTTCCTAAGAAGGTTGGCGTCATTCAATGTCTGTAGTGAGATGCTGAAGATGTTCTATAGGTCAGTTGTGGAGAGCGCCCTCTTCTTTGTGGTGGCGTGTTGGGGAGGAAGCATTAAGAAGAGGGACGCCTCACGTCTTAATAAGCTGGTAAGGAAGGCGGGCTCTGTCGTGGGCAAAGTACTCGAGAGTTTAACATCGGTAGCTGAGCGAAGGGCACTGAGTAGGCTACGGTCAATTATGGATAACTCTGAACATCCTCTACATAGCACCATCCAGAGACAGAGAAGCAGTTTCAGCGACAGGTTACTATCGATGCAATGCTCCTCAGACAGGATGAAGAGGTCAATACTCCCCAATGCCATTAGGCTTTACAATTCTACCCGCCAGGACTTAAGAACTTTTTAAAAGCTATTATTAATGCTTTTTGAGATAGTGATTTAGATGCATATCATATTTTTTACTGAGTTAAGTATTGTATGTAATTAGTTTTGCTACAACAAGTGTATGGGACATTGGAAAAAAAGTTGAATTTCCCCATGGGGATGAATAAAGTATCTATCTATCTATCTATCTATCCACTCTACAATGTACTGGTTAGGCACAGGAGTATGTTCAGCCAGAGACTCATTCCACTGAGATGCAACACTGAGCGTCATAGGAAGTCATTCCTGCCTGTGGCCATCAAACTTTACAACTCCTCCCTCGGAGCGTCTGACACTCTGAGCCAATAGGCTGGTCCTGGACTTATTTCCACTGGGCATAATTTACTTATTATCATTTAATTATTTTTAGTTTTATTTTGCTATATTTCGACTCTATTCTTGGTTGGTGCAACTGTAACGAAACCCAATTTCCCTCGGGATCAATAAAGTATGTCTGTCTCTCTGTCTGTCTGAAAGATGAAAATAAGGTTGAAAGAGTACAAATAAAATTTACAAAGCTGTTGCTGGGACTGGAGGACCCGAGTTCTAAGGAAAGAATGAATAGGTTAGGATTTATTCCTTTGAACATAGAAGATTGAGGGGAGATTTGATAAAAGTGTACAAAAATTATGAGTGGTATAGACAAGTTAAATGCAAGCAGGTTTTTTCCACTGAGGTTGAGTGAGACTAACACTAGAGGTCATGGGTCAAGGGTGAAAGATGAATAGTTTAAGGACAACATAACGGAAAACTTCTTCACTCAGAGGGTTGTGGGTGTGTGGAACGAGCTGCCAGCGCAAGTGATGCACGTGAGCTCTATTTCAATGTTTAAGAGAAGTTTGGTAGGTACATAGATAGCAGGTGTATATGGTGGGCTATGGTCCAGGTGCAGGTCAATGAGACTAGGCAGATTAAATGGTTCAACATGCACTAGATGGGCAAAGGGCCTGTTTCTGTGCTGTACTTTTCTATGAACTCAATGGTGGAGAATTGTATCCATAATGGAGCTGGCTGAGTCTACATCGTTTAGCAGTCGCTTGCAACCCTGTGCAGTGACTCCATTCCAGGCTGTGATGTAACCAGTCAGAATGCTCTGCACCAAACAACTAGAGAAGTTAACTGTCCCCCAACTTTCCTCCATCAGTATCGATTATAAAACTTCTCCTACCCAAAGTAGTGAGCTAACAATTAAATACAAAAAAACTCTCTCCTCCATTCACACCAGCATATGTGCTCTCAGCAAAGTTGGAAGGTACAGTTTTTCAAATACTTGTCAATTATGCCAAACTTAACCAACACCAGTTAAACATTGCTGACAGTTGTGTGTTCAGCACAGGTTCATTTGAATGACCAGCATAACAATCCACATCTTTCAGAAGTAGTTAAAATGTTGATCTACGAGTACTTAAGTACAAAGCTAACCATGAGAAAAAAGAGATTCTATTTGATAAGCTGTCTACAACTGATGACCTTTATAGTTTAATTAGACAATACTAATCACTACAGAAAAGCATTAAAATTCACTGTTACAGGAATCAAATTCTATTAAGTGCATCTTCAAACTATTATTTAATGGACAAATGACATTTGAAAGTGGCTGACAAATTATTGTTTATTTTCTTTTTAAGCTTTATTGCCATGTGATTTGATTGTTTAACAGTAATAGAACAGACACTCGCTCAATCCAAACATTAAGAAAACAGATTTTATATTTGGTGGGCAAGCAATACACATTTGCAGTAATTAAGAATACCTTATTATAATCATCCCTTTCATTGCAATAGCATCAATTATGGAGAAATCCTATATACAGTGAATTCCATTTAATTAGGCCATCAGTTAATCAGGATGGCCGCTTATTTGGGACAACTCTTAAACAACAAGTAATGAGTAAACAGCCAGGATTCCATTCATTTATTAGGGACACTATGCCGCTTAATTGAATTGACTTTATTACATACATCCTTCATTCACACGAGGAGTAAAAATCTTTACGTCTCTGTCTAAATGTGCAATGTGCAATTTACAGTAATTTGTAATAAATAGTATGTACAACAGGACAGTCAAGATAACATAGAAATACAATTGTAGCAGCGTGAATTAATCAGTCTGATGGCCTGTTGAAAGAAGCTGTCCCGGAGCCTGCTGGCCCTGGCTTTTATGCTGTGGTACTATTTCCCGGATGCAGCAGCTAGAACAGTTTGGGTTGGGGTGACTCGGGTACCCAATGATCCTTTGGGCCCTTTTTATGCACCTGTCTGTAAATGTGTTGAATAGTGGAAAGTGCACATCTACAGATGTGCGGGGCTGTCTGCACCCATACAGTACAATTCCCATACCAGGCGGTGCTGCAGCCAGTCAGGATGCTCCCAACTGTGCCCCTCCAGAAAATCCTTAGGATATGGAGACTCATGCCAAATTTCTTCAACTGAGGTGAAAGAGGCGCTGTTGTGTTTTTTGTACAAACAGCCGGTACATACAGACCACGTGAAATCCTCGGTGATGTGTATGCCGAGGAACTTAAAGCTGTTCACCCTCTCAACCCCAGATCCATTGATGTCAATAGGGGTTAGCCAGTCTCCATTCCCCCTGTAGTCCACAACCAGCTCCTTTGTTTTTGCGACATTGAGAGAGAGGTTGTTTTCTTGACACCACTGTGTCAGGGTGGTGACTTCTTCTCTGTAGGCTGCCTCGTTATTATTTGAGATAAGGCCAATCAATGTAGTGTCGTTAGCAAACTTAATCAGTAGATTGGAACTGTGGATGGTGACAAAGTCATGGGTATACAGAGAGTAAAGGACGGGGCTTAGGACACAGCCTTGAGGGGCACCTGTGTTGAGGGTCAGAGGAGCAGAGGTGAGGAAGCCCACTCTTACCACCTGCCAGCGATCTGACAAGGAGACCAGGATCCAGGTGCACAAGGCAGGGTGAAGGCCGAAGTCTCTGAGCTTCATGTCAAGCCTGGAGGGAATTATGGTGTTGAATGCCTAACTATAGTCCAAGAACAACATTCTCACATAAGCAACACACACAAAATGCTGGCGGAACGCAACAGGCCAGGCAGCACCTATAGGAAGAAGTACAGGCAAAGAGTGATTGTGAGAGGGACACAGAGAGAGAAAAGAGTGAGAGGAAAAAAGTGGAAAAAATAATAAATCAATAAGGGACGTGATAAGAAGGGGAGGGGCATTAACAGAAGTTAGAGAAATCAATGTTCATGCCATCAGGTTGGAGGCTACCCAGATGGAATATAAGGTGCTGTTCCTCCAACCTCAGTGTGGCTTCATCTTGATATGGAGTGACATATTGAAATGGGAATGGGACGTGGAATTAAAATGTGTGGCCACTGGCAGATCCTGCTTTCTCTGGTGGACAGAGCGTAGGTGTTCAGCGAAACAGTCTCCCAGTCTGCGTCGGGTCTCACCAATATATAGAAGGCCACACCGGGAGCACCGGACGCAGTATACCACACCAGCCGACTCACAGGTGAAGTGTCGCCTCACCTGGAAGGACTGTCTGGGGCCCTGAATGGTGGTGAGGGAGGAAGTGTAAGGGCAGGTGTAGCACTTGTTCTGTTTACAAGGATAAGTGCCAGGAAGGAGATTGGTGGGAAGGGATGGGGGGGACGAATGGACAAGGGAGTCATGTAGGGAGCGATCCCTGCGGAAAGCTTAAAGGTGGGGGGGGAGAGGGAAAGATGTCCTTGGTAGTGGGATCCCGTTGGAGGTGGCAGAAGTTACGGAGAATTATATGTTGGACCCAGAGGCTGGTGGGGTGGTAGCTGAGGACAAGGGGAACCCTATCCCTAGTGGAGTGGCGGGAGGATGGGGTGAGAGCAGATGTGCGTGAAATGGGAGAGATGCGTTTGAGAGCAGAGTTGATGGTGGAAGAAGGGAAGCCCCTTTCTTTAAAAAAGAAAGACATCTCCTCCGTCCTGGAATGAAAAGCCACATAAGCATCATTCTTCTCCAGATGTGTAAGGACAGTGTGTAGAGCTGTGGCTATTGCATCATCTGTCAATTGGTTGTGGCGGTAGGCAAATTGTAGGGGGTCCAGTTTGGGTGGTGGCATGTTGCAGATGCAGTCCTTGACCAGACTCTCAAAGCATTTGCTTATTATTGAGGAGAGTGTGACAGGACACCAGTCATTCAGACATGCTACCTTAGTCTTTTTAGGTAAAGGAACAGTGGTGGATGTTTTGAAGCAGGAGGGGCACTCTACACTGGGAGAGGGAGAGATTAAAAATGTCTGCCAGTTATGCCCTGCACATCCTGAGTACCCAGCTTGGGAAGCTGTCCGGTCCCGCAGCCTTGCGACTGTCCAGTCATGGAAACACCTGCATACTTTAGCTCGGAGATGACTGAGAAGCAGTTCGCTAATTGGGACTGGACACTGTTGCCGAGCAGTTTCTAACTAGCATCAGTCACGTACACTGTGTCCTTTAGACAGAGTGATGTGCTTAGAATGAACAGTTTTTAAGTAGCATCCACTGTGCGTATGTGTTCAAATGCAATGATATTTGTCACTGATAGTTGGTGAAAAATGAGCAGTAAGTGAACTGTTTTGTTCACTATCCACGTGGCCTTGGATTACTTGGGCAAATCAAATGCCCACGTCAGGATGCTGTATACTGACTTTTGGTCAGCATTTAACACCATCATTCCTACAGTCCTGAGCGGAAAGCTACAGAACAGGCCTCAGTACCTCCCTTGGCAAATGGATCCTCGACATTCTCGAAGACCACAATCTGTGCGGATCTCCACCTCGCTGACAATCAACACTGGCGCACTAGAGTGGAGTGTGCTTAACCCACTGCTCTATTCTCTCTACACCCACGACTGTGCGGCTAGACACAACTCACACGCTATCTGTAAATTTGCACCACCTTGTACTCAATGTCAGCAAGGCCCAAGAGCTGATCAACACACACAAAATGCTAGAGGAACTCAGCAGGCCAGACAACATTAATAGAAAAAAGTACAGTCGGATTTCAGGCTGACTGATTGTAAGAGCCGATTGTGAATTTCAGAAAGGGTAAGACAAGGGAACACAAATCAACTCTCACAGAGGGATCAGGAGTGGAGAGAGTATGCAATTTCAAGTTCCTGGGTGTCAATATCTCTGAGGATCTAACCTGGACACAACATATTGATGTAGCTATAAAGAAGGCAAGAGAGTGGCTATATTTCATTTGGAGTTTGAGGGGATTTGGTTTGTCAACTAAAACACTCGAAAACTGCCACAAATGTATCGTGGAGAACATTCTGACTGGCTACATAGCTGTTTGGTATGGATCGAAGCAAGATCAAAGTAAGTTGCAGAAACATGTAAAATTAGTCAGTTTCATTATGGGTACTACCTTTGTAGTATCCAAAATATCTTCAAGGAACAGTGCCTTTGGAAGGCAGACTCCATCATTAAGGACCTCCACCATCCAGGACATGGCCTCTTTTTATTGTTGTTTAAGTACAAAAGCCTGAAGGCACAGGCTCAGTAATTCAGGAACAGCTTCTTCCCCTCTGCCATCCAATTTCTAAATGGGCATTGAACCCATTAACACCACCTCACTACCTTTTAAATTTCTATTTTTTGCTATTTAATACATATATACTTAATGTAATTCAATTTTTTTTCTATTTATCATGTATTTCATTACCGTAAAGTTAACAAATTTCATGACATATGCCAATATTAAACCTGATTCTGAAGGCATTAGTGTCCGTGCTAATTTTATTCATTGACAGTCAATTAAAAGAACATGGCAGTGTTTACTGGATGAATTCCTATGTCAATAATTATTTGGAACTAATGCACAGTTTTATACTACTGTGGTATATTTAGAATGTTCTCATTTGTTCTGTATTTCATTTAAATAAATATTTTGTTACACAATTCAATGGCAGTTTGTCTTTTATATACCTTCCCAACTATTTCCATGAATTTGGCTATTTGGGACAGCCACTTAATTGGGCCAAATTGTACTGGTCCCAATGTGTCTCCATTAACTGAAACCCACTGTATAGTTGAAGTGAAGACAGCTCAAACTGCCTTCAATGACTTCAGCCAGCCATAAAAGATGGTCGGATAATGTTAAATCAAGATCAACAACCAAAAAGATAGAAATTGATTTTATGCATTTTAAAAAATATAATTATGACCACTCTACTGCTGTTTCCTCTGCTCTTTAAATAGACTGCTTTTAGGACCAACAAATGTTCAAAAAAAAGTGGTTTAATAACTAATTACTGAAACAATCAATTAACTTTGAAGGTGTGTCCTAAAGAAAGAAAAATGTTTAAAATCATGAATTTTGGAACTCAAGGTCCATGTGGCAGAAAACATCATGTGTAGGAAGGAAACAAGTTCCAAGTACATGAATTATCTAAGCATGTATCTATGTACAACCTTGAGATTCATCTCCTTACAGGCAACCACAAAACAAACCAGACAGTACCCATTAAAAAAGGCCGTCACACAATGTACAAAACAAAAGAACAAAGTTATACAAACAATAAAAAGAAAGCAAATAACAGTCAGAACTAAAGCCAGTCGCAGCCAATTCAAGAGCTCATTAGTTGCAGGCCACAGCCTCAGTTTAGTGCGGAAGCAAATAAACCTCGCTGAGCAGGAAGCTGACCACCAGCTCATCCCTCACTTCCAGCCCTAACGCCCTGACCTTTTCAATCTAACCTGGTACTTAAATTGGCCAAACAGCAGGTTGTTGCTCGCTGTCAGGTTTGGGCCCTGACTCCTCGATACGCTCTCAGGACTGGGTTCCACCACCTCAATATACTCTGGGGCCTGGGCTCCACCACCTCAACTCTGCCTCGCCTCAGAGCTCCTGCTTCAAATCAGCTCCAAGTCTACTCCAGCAATGGGCAAACATTTGCTTGTTCCTCGCTCTCAGACTTGGACCTCATCACCTCATTTCAGCACGTACACGCCACACTGCAATTATCGTGCTCCTTCTGGACTTCAGTTCACACTGCAAAAAATACCAGGTCATATGAGCAGTTTAATAGCTCATCTCCAAAACAGGAGTTACAGATATTGATTGCTGTGATCGTTTCCCAGAAAAAGTGTGATAACAGAACAGTTATTAGTTTTGTTTGCTGCCAGTAAATCGCTGTATTTCAGCTGTGCCATCTTAAATTGGATAAGGCATATTGGCCAGACTAGACCACACCTGAGAATTCTGAGAGACTGAAGATACCATGATAGTAAGACAAGTCCATCGATAGATGCAGACATGAAACTAACTATTTTAGCTGAGGCATCAATAGACCAAGAGCTACATTAGTTTAATGAAGAGCTAGTGAGAATTCATGGAGATCAGAATATGGCCAGCTGTTTGACAAAAGCTCAAGGTTATAGGCATGGAGGGTTGCAATGAGCTGGGGAAAAGTCATGGTTTACTAGAGCTATCAATGGTGGGCCATATTCACAAGCCAGTGATACAAACTGGAGGGTCCAACCTGGACTTGTGTAAAAGGACATAGAAGATATCTCCTTGAAAAAGGGAATAGTGGGCAGCAATTTAAAATAACTGAAATAACAGGAAGGTGGTCTGACAGAAAAGGGGCTTAAAAGCAGAACAAAGAAATAGAAACAAAAATATAGACAGTTATAGGTATTGGAATGTTATTGACATATGCATCAAGATACAGTGAAAAGCTCATCCTGCATAACGTTCATACAAATCAAATCATTACACAGATATTGAGGTGGAACAAAGTTAAACAATAACAATGCAGAACAAAATCTGAACACAGGAAGTCTGCAACCGCCAGAAATCGAAAGCAAAACACACAAGATGCTGGAGGAACTCAGCTGGTCAGGCAGCATCTGTGGAAATGAATAAACAGTCAACGTTTCGGGCCCAGACCCTTCTTCGGAATCCTTAGAATAAAGTCTAACAGCTACAGAGAAAGTGCAGTGGGGGTAAACAATCAAGTGCATGAGCATAATGAAGTAGATTGTGAGGTCAGGAGTCTGTCTTATCATCCAAGAGGTCCATTCAAGAGTCTGAAGCTGGTGGTATGTATGTTCAGGCTTTTGTATCTTCTATACAATGGAATAAGATAATGTCTAGGTGGGAAGAGTCTTTGATTATGGCGGCAGCTATACTGAAGCAATCAGAAGTAAAGGCAGAATCCATAGAGGGGAGGCTGGTTTCCACTACTCTCTGCAGTTTCTGGCAGTGACATGCAGAGCAACTGCCACACCAAGTTAGCATCCAGAAAGAATGTTTCCTATGGTGCATCAGTAAAAATTGGTAAGGGCTGACAGAGACAAGTCAAATTTCCTTAGTCTCCTCAAAAAGTCAAAGCTTTGGTGGTGCTTTCGTGGCAGTTTCTGGCAGTCATGATTGCCATACCTAGCCCTTGTATGTTCAGATGGAATGCGTTCTATGGTGCATCAATAAAAATTGGTAAGGGTCAACAGAAATAAGCAAAATGTCTCTAGCTTCCTGAGGAAGTTGGGGCATTGATGAGTTTTCATGGCTGCGACATCAAAGCTATTGTTAATGTTCATTCCTAGGAACTTGAAACTTTCAACCTCAACACCACTGGTGTAGACAGGAACATGTGCAACACCCCCATTTTTGAAGTCAATTGCCAACCGTTTTCTTTAGTGGACATTGACGGAGACGTCATGAAACCATGTCACTAAACTGTCTCCTTTCTGTACTCCGACTCCTCATTATTTATGATATGGCTGTGTCATATTCAATTTTGTGAGACACTGAATGAACATTTGAACAATTCAAAATTACAATTTAATGGTTTCTGAACCCTTAGCACAAGGGGTTTGGATGTTTGTTAATGACTCAATGTTTGTTGGTCACTGTGTGAGCTAGATTATGGACTCCTTCTTAGTGTCCATCAAGTTGACCTGATAGGTTCTTTTTTGGATATGGGCTTATCGCTTATATGCAGTTTTGATATTATTTTGTAATTCTGAGGAATGTTGTGTCCAAAACAATGGTGGACCAATGAACGAGGACTGATCATTACAATGTGTAATTAATTTATGAGGGTATGCTGAACACTGTGTTAATGGACAAACGGGATGTGCTTGAAAGAAACTGGGCTCATTTAATGGCATAAGAACAAAGGAACAAAACTGTTTGTCTATCTCATAGTTACTCTATGGTTGTGAAACTTCTATTTATTAGGGTATCTTTCCTGGTTTTGTAAGACTTCAACTGAGAGCTGGAAATTGCAATCAGCACCTCAGACCCAGGGGTTTACACAAGTGATTTGGAATTCCGAGTTGCCCTAACAACAGCAACAATCAAGTGGTGACTAAGAATAGTGAGCCCTAAGAACTTCGTGGAAATCTTACTTGCTATGTAATATTTAATGTGGTTTATTCGTGATTTATATTTTTATGATAATAAATTAGGTTTAACCTGTTTTGTTGTGATTGTACGCTTATTACATCTCCTGGCCACTCAAAATGTTGGATCTGATTAATCCAGCCCATTACAATGGCACACTACAGTGGTTATCGTTTGCAAACTTGTAGATGGAGTTAAAGCAGAATTTGGCCATGCAGTTATGAGCATACAGGTACTAAAGTTCAGTGCTAAAGCAGGAAGCCTGGTTTGGTGAAGAAATGGAAATAACAAAATGTTAATATTCCATCAGGTCACATACTTTCAAAAATGCTGTGAACTCGAGTTCCAATATCACTTACCATTGGGAAAAGATCCTATAGCTGCAGAAGGAACTCCAGCATAAATCCCACGAAATCCTCCAGCCTTGTAAAACCCCTGCTGACTCTGTAGTCGGGTTTTCACAGTGTCCAGTGGGAACAGGGTCAGATCCACACACATCCCTGCCATACCACCTGCCTAAAGCAACAAGCACAGATAACATCAATCACATGTCCTGGTAGCACCACAACAATGTGAACACGAGGTTCTGTAGATGTTGGAAATCTTGAGTAAGACACGAAAAATGCTGGAGGAACACAGCAGGTCAGACAACTTCCATGGAGGGGAATAAACAAGTCCTGAAGAAGGGTCTTGGCCCAAAACATTGACTATTTACTCCCCTCTATAGAAGCTGCTTGACTTGTTGAGTTTCTCAAGTATTCTGTGTGTGATCCACCATGACATAAGTTTGCAGATGTGTTACGTTTCGCATCTACAGAAAACGTTATTGCTTAATGTCCACACTAAAGCCTCAAAACCTAGTAAATATTCACATACCAGATGCAGCATACCTTTGTAATCAAAATTCCTTATTTTTCAAAGCCTTATCTGGGATTATCAGACTGGTAAAAGACCAGTACTTCAAAAGTTCAAGCTCTCTTTACAAGAATGCAACACTTTGATAAATAAACTATGAATTGTCATAAGATTTGTGGAACACAGCATTTTTTAATGTCATGAAGTACTACTTTATAATTCCTATGATTTTTGATATTTTTCATAATTTTCCTTAAAAGTTTAAGACTAATGCACATTATAGGTTCTTAAAGAAAAGCTTCAATTTAAAAAAATACTTTTAACAAAAATGGGGGAAAAAGTAGAAAATGATGTATTGAGGTAATTTCTGCAAAACTGTATAAAATGAAAATTCATTATCGAAACACACTAAACAACACAAACAAGAGAAAATATGCAGAGGCGGCAAATTCAACCAGCACACACAAAATGCTGGAGGAACTCAACAGGCAGACAGCATCTATGGAAAAAGAGTTGGGCCAACTGTTTACTCTTTTCCATTGATGCTCCCTGACCTGCTGAGTTCCTCCAGTATTGTGTGTGTGTTACTCTCACTAAACAACAGTTACTGCATTGAATGGCATCATGCCAGGCCAAAGCAGCTTAACTCTGGCTAGTGCACACTTGCTTCCAAGGCAGAAGGGTAATAAATTAAAATTCCATGAGACTAGAAAACAAATATAAATTAACTTTCTGTACAGTACTTGAAAAGTACTACACTAACAGAAGTGTCATTTTTTAAAGCAGATTGTGAACTAAGATCCTGCCTGTTCACTCATGATTCATTATTTCTAAGTAAATTTATTATCAATGTGTGTATTATCACCATATATTACCTTGAGATACACAGAACAAAGAAATAGTATAGAATCAATGAAAAACTACACACAAAGACAAAGGCCACAAACAAATGTGCAAAAGAGAAACTGTGCAAATAGATTTTTTAAAGTTTTCTGTTTGAAAGAAAAACAGGCAAGTTATTCCCAATGTTCATCATTCAACCAAAATAAATAAAGCAACTGACATTATTGCTCATATTGTTGTTTGTGGGAGCTTTCTGGGCATTAACCAGCTGTCATATTTCATAACACAAAAGTAGAGATAGCATGCTACAGCAATGATAAGACCACATCTGGGATATTTGCTACAGTATTGGTCTCTTTTTAAAAAGAAAGAATGATTGATGTTCATGAACTAGGAGCTATTCAGTGATTTAACTGACTTGCATCAGGAATGGAGGGTTGCCTTATGAAGAAAAAGTTGAATAGGTCAGACTGCCATTTCCTAGTGTTTAGAAGACCAAAAGGGGATAGAAGCTGAACTACCTCTGGTATTCTTTCCAGAAGAGTTGTAGAAGCAGTTCTTCAGCATATTTTAAGGCATCTATGGACAGACACTCGATAAGCAAGGAGGTGATAAACTGTCATGGAGATAGTCAGATTGGTTATGATCTTTGTAAAACAGTAAAACAGGCTAGAAGGACTAGTACCTCATTCTATCCCTAACTGACAGATATTTATAAATAGAATCAACACTTGTCTGTGAACTGCCTCTCAACATCTTCAAACTATGTTTAAGGCTCTATAAACACAATTTTTTAAAATTTTACCAACACTCAGCCAAAGGATTTATCACAGACTCTCTTTTACAGTGAATACAAGGTAATGAAATACAATGCACTACATATTGGAGGAGTCAGTTCAAAACCAGATCATACTGGAGAATGATACCATTATAACAAGAAAGGTTAGAAGACAAGCCCAGTGAGTAATTTTGTAAGTGATTTGTTCTTTGAAAAGGGGCTGTATGTTCATTATTTTATATTTTCACACCAACAGCTAGAATTGAGTTCAAACGTAACTATTGCCTATGCTCACTTGCTGCACCCTTATTTATGCAATCAGATCTCTTTTCTTAGCCACCTTTACAAAGATGGAAGGACACTTGAACCAAATACAATAAGACATCTTGTCAGATCACAGGAATTTTATTCTTTGTATAGCTCAACATTCAGTAGCATCGCTAAATACAAACCATGTCATATTATTAAACCTCAATCCGTAAGGATTAGTAACTTGTCCTCTTCATTGACCATAGGTTCAGTGTGCCCCAATTCTGCCAGTATAGCCCCTGTTCTACTGTCTACACTCATGTAAACTGACTGGCTAAATATAGTCCAAGGCCATCAACAAATTTGTTGACAACACCATTGCTGTTGGATGAATCACAAGTGTTAATGCTTAGTGTACGGGAGAGAGGCAGGACACCTGGCTGAGAAATACAACAAAAAAACTACTTAGTCAATGTCAGTAAGATTAAAGATATTATTGTTGACTTCAGTAAGAGGAAGAAGGGCAAACATGTCCCAATCTGAACTGGGGTAAAAATCAGCAGAGAAGAGCCAGCAACATGAAATTCCTGGGACTTAACATAACAGATGGCTTGTTCAGGCCCAGCACACGAGAAGGCACACTGGTATCTTTACTTTTTTAGGAGGTAAAGAAGGTTCAGCATGTCACCAAAATACCGCAACAAACTTCTGTGTTTGGACCCATATACAAATATCTGGGACACCAGAACAGCTTTCAGCTAACAATGAGCATCAGTAACTAACCGATATGAAATTTCACTGCGTTTCAAAATATTTCCTAAAAAGAAGCATTTATATAGCATATTTCAGATAACTCCAAAACATGTTGAAGTTAAAAAATGTCTAGTGTAATTACTGTTGCTAAAACAAGAAAAAAATTGCATTGAGCAGATCAATAAGACTAACACTTGCCTTCATTTTCGAGGACAAAGTGTGTGAATTGTACAAAAAAGTGCACGTGAGTCAATGGAAAAATTTAGTGCTGCAGTTGAACAGTCAGCAGCCCGAAACCGACTTTACTGAAGTTTCACTTCTTCCCAGTAAATACATAAACATCCAGGTAATCGCTTATTTATTCATTAACTTGCGCTGAGCCAAACCGTTTCTATTCCACAGAGTAAAGATACACCACATTTCCACACAAAGATCCATAGGCATGCCATATTTACACACAAATACTCACCACTAACGACGACATAAACTCTCTGACCTCCATCAATACTTTATTTTCGCAAAAGCTCGGTTCAGCAGTAACTGGGCAGCGCCATCTTTCCGTGACCTCCAAAGGTACTTCCGGGTTGATGCACCAGCGCAGGGAGGGAAGATTTCCGGTTTTGCGTTATCCGATCGGCTATATTATCACAAGAGACACTACAAATGTTGGAAATTTTAAACAACACACACAGTCCAGTCCAGGAATTCAAGCAGCATCTATAGAGGGGAATAAACTTCATAGATGATGCTCGACTTGCTGAGTTTCTCCAGCGGTTTGCGTGTGTGTCATCCAATCAGCTGGCCGGGTTTATGACTGACAGATGCTTTTAACCAAACAGCTCTCCGCGTTGTGACTTCCTACCGAAAAGAAACAAACCCACGTGGTGTGCTGATGCTGGGGAATAGCGGGTCAGGTTATCTGCCGTAGTTCTGGCTCGGAGGCATGGAAACAGAAGCAGATATGCACTAACTCAACAATTAAGCACCTACAACATACACAAAGAAGGCTGGAGGAACTCAACAGGCCAGGCAGCAAATATGGAAATGAATAAACAGTCGATGTTTCGGGCCGACACCCTTCATCAGTCATAATGAAGGGTCTCGGCCTGAAACGTCGGCTTTTTATTCATTTCCATAGATGCTACCCGACCTGCTGTGTTCTTCCAGCCTGTTGTGTGTGTTGCTCTGGATTTCCAGCATCCGCAGGATCTCATGTGAATAATTGATCACGTAATATATGTCTTAAAAGTAATGATCCTAACAACATTTCAGTCTGCACACACGTAGCACAAGCCATTGTAATTGCTTCATCCCTATACTCTCTGTCCATGAGGCATTTTCAAGGTTCATTCACATTCACCTTCACCAGCTTTCTCCTTGGAGGTCACTGCTTCCCAGATGTCTCATGTGGTTTCATTTGCCCAGTTCTGCATCAAAACCTCCAGAGAAGGCACGAATAGCAATAACAACCCAGTGTGACTATCACCAGTATTTTAAATATAGTTAATGCTCCTGATCCCTGCATTACCAAAAAAAGATACTTGAAAATAAGTACCAGTCCTCATGTTTTTAATATGGAAGTTGAGAGGAATAATTACTCTGCCTAACCTAGAATTACTGATTCTATATAGGGACCATATGGTACTGGTTGTTAATCAGGCACTGCATTCAAATGTATCATGATTGTGAACACTTAGTGATATCATCCAAAAAGATCAGGTTTCACCTATACATCAAACTCCAGCTCTTTTTTGTGCTATTCTTTCAAAGAATATTGATTTCACCAGCAATTCCTGCATTTATGGTCTATCCATAATTGCCCCTGAACTAAGGTGACACTTTGATAGATATGGAGTCACGTATCAGCTAGACTGGAATAAATGACAAAGTGCTCTCCTGGATGATAGTGAATTACAGTCAGTAGCCACATTATTAGGTACCTCCTGTGTCTAGCGAAAGTAGCCACTGAGTGTATGTTTATGGCCTTCTGCTGTTGTAGCCCATCTGCTTCAAGGTTCAACAAGTTGTGCATTCAGAGATGCTTCTCTCCACACCATTGTTGTATCACCTGGTTATTTGAGATACAGTCAGCTTGAACCAATCAGGTCATTCTCCTCCGATCTCTCTCATTAACAAGCCAGTTTTGCCCACAGAACTGACGCTCACTGGAAGTTTTTTTGCACCATCCTCTGTAAACTCTGGAGAACATTGTGCATGAAAATCCCAGAAGGTCAGCAGTTTCTGAAATACTCATCTCACCCCATAAAGCACCAACAATCATTCCAGGGTCAAAGTCACTTAGTTCACATATCTTCCCCATTTTCGTGTTTGGTCTAAACAGCAACTGAACTACTTGACCATGCCTGCATGTTTGTATGCACTGAGTTGCTATCATTAGGTATCATTAGGTATCATTAGGTATCTGCATTAATGAGCAGGTGTAAAGTGGCCAATTAACTTAGATGGGTTTTTGACAAATCAAGGTGAACAGAAGACTATTTTTATGTGAAATCAGGTTGAGCTTATTGTCAAGTGCATAAGTACAGGTGCAGCAGTATCACAGACCTATATCATTGCATAAGCTGCATTCACAAGAAAAACAAACACTTTTACAAGAAAGAACACAATTAGAACAAAAGAGTCCATTTCAGATTTTCCAAATTTTATTTTTCATTGTTTGAATCTAAATTCTCAGCATTCACTGCACTATTCTCCAGAGTCATTCTTCTTGTTCATTGTTTACGGCTAAAAGGATTATTTTCAATATTAGTACAATAGTTCCATTTAATATCAGAGAAATATATACATATACATCCTGAAACTCTCTTTCTTCACAGGCACCCACGGAAATAGATGAATACCCCAAAGAATGAATGACAGTTAAAACATTAGAACCCCAAAACCTCCCCTACTGCCCTCCCACACACAAGCAGCAGCACAGCAACATAACTCCCCACCCCCACCCACTTCCACTAAAAAAGCATCAGCACCCTCCACCCACCAAGCATGCAACAGCAAGGCCCCCAGTAAAGACCATGATCTGCATGGCAACAAAAACTAAACGTTCACCCAATAATTCGACATGCCACAAGCTCTCCCTCTCCCTAATAAAGGGAAAAAGAGGTGTCCTCTTTCACTGAGTCCTGTCTGACCTCTAGTTTTCAACATATATTAGTTCCATCAGCACATCTGTCCATTTCCATTTCTATAACCTTTCCCATCTCCACTTTGCCATGTGCAGTTGAATAATTCAACTGGCTCAGTTCTCATTGTCTATCTGACATAATTCTAAAGCCTGTCCATGCAGATAACATTAACACAATTCACGCCTATTGCTTCTGTGTTCAGTAATCTGGACTGGCTTTGAATCTCAAAAACTCTTTAAAAAATAGGCCTTCTTCGTGAATGGTGATATCTGTATAACCTACTTCAGCCTTCAGTGTATTGTGTATGTCAGACCCGGTGTCAAATACTCGGAAATTAGCTGTAATGCTTTTAGTATCCAGGAACCTTAGACCCACACATTCTACAGGTGTCCTGTAAGTCAGGACTTACACTCTATTTATTTATTAGGGCTCAGGGTAATGTCCCCTGATGTGGCAGATTCTGTTTGATAATGGTCCTCTAAAACTAACTGGAATGTTTTACAATGTTTATAACACCACAGAAACATTACAATTTCATTTATCTACAAATATTGGTGTTCTTTTGAGATGGGTGAATTAAACTTCTCACTGAAAGTAGACAAGACATTTCAAATGTATAATTTTAATAAAGTGTTACTTGTTGCTAGTCAAAATCTCTGGTCCTGAAATTCATCCGATCCTAGTGCAGACTCCCATTTGTTCAGGCATCAATTGTTGGCAAATGTTGCCTTTTTTCTTCCTTTTCCTATTAAACTAGTCTTTCTTTTGTTTTTCCGTTTGTTGTTTTTTTTCTGTGTCTAATTGAACATTGGAATCATGATCATAATTTGTACTTCCTCTTCCATTCTTGCACGATTATTTTCACAATACCAAACTGGACTTACTAAGGAGACAGACATGTACAAATTTTCCTCAGTCTCAGATCCCAAACAAAAACAGAAAATGTCAGAAATAGTTAGATGTGTGGCAACGTGTGTTGTTCCATTTCATTCTTCCAACTAGCACTCTTCATCATTAAATGGAATGGACTGGATAAACTAAGATAACCGTCAATAATGAACCAATAATTCCTTACCATTTTTCAAAGAAATAATATTCAATTTTACACACCTTCTCAAGTGTCGTGTTGCTATGGTATCAAAATTTGGTTCATACGCTTTCACTCTGTTTCCTTATGATCCAATACGCATCTCCTTACTGCATAACAAAATGATTTAATTTCATTTTATCTCACTAAATAGTCCAACTTAATTTTATTTTAATCATCCATTTTAATGCCTTGTTGCTGGATTCATCCACATGCTGAAATCTTACAGAAACCGTGAACTGATTTGTTGGAGTAGTCATTCTGCTGCCGCTCAGGAACAGTTAACCCATTAATGATTAATATTAGTCACAGACTTTTTTACTCCTCATGACACCTCAACAGGAATTGTTTCTTCTCCTCTGATTGGTAGAATGCATGTGCAATGGGAAAAAGTGCACATGTAACAGATCAGGAAATTAAATAGCTTATCTTTTGTAATTAAAACTAACATAGTTCATCAAAGTTATATATAATTGCAAAATGTAGATACATAACAAATGACTTTGCAGCAGTACAGAAAACAGTCACATCCTTATGCAAACTGCCTAACACATCCTTCCAAATCAAGCTGTAACAATGCCGGCTGTATTATTTTAAACATTCTCTGTATTCTTGATTTATTGTTTCCTAACTTACAATTTTCAGTCCTGTCACCTCGAGGGTAATAAAGTATTCCAAGCTAATCATTCTTAAAATAAAAGTTATTTTAAAATCCTTCTTTTTTACCTGTTTTTTATTGTGAAAAAAATGATGCTATGTTGAAAAATTATACTAATCTCAAATATATCAATTATTCCATCTCTTTATGTCCATATTAATGTGAAGGGATGCAATAGTGGTAATGTAGTTTATATATAAATTTAACCTGAGCTGACATCATGAACGTGGATATTACATGGTTGAGTGATGGGGAGTTATAGAGGTGGGTAATAAAATATGCTCATTTTATGGATTTTATAATGAATAGTGATATATATGATAGTTAATGAACTGTGCAAGCTACACCTCAGAGTAGTTGATGGAGTAAAATTTCCAAATGTGTAAGAAATACAATTGTTCAATGAATGTATGACATTGTAAAGGAATTATATAAAGGATTATATAGTCTTGCAAAGATCTGAGTCAGTTATGTGATGGTGAAGTGCACTGAGTGAACCAGATTTTCTGAGAAATGCCAGTATCATTCAGGAACTGCCGTAATTCCCAGTCTGCTATTATGAAAGTCAGAACTTACTTGGGAACATGGAGACCTAACACCAGAAAAGTAACTTTATTTCAAAGAGAAGAGTAGATGTAGTGAGAAAGGAACATTTTACATAGTTTATATTTACTTGGAATTGATTGGATTTATTTAAATTATTTTAAGATATGATAAGTACAGTGGATTCTGGTTAATTGGGCCATCTGCTAATCAGGGCAGCTGCTTATTTGGAACAAATCCTAAAGAACAAAAGCAAATTGGGAAAATAGCTGGGATTCCTTTCATTTATTTGAGACACTGTGCTGCTTAGTTGGGACATGAGACTGTTGCCAAACAGTTTCAGAATCAGAATCAGGTTTATTATCACCGGATGTGATGTGAAGTTTGTTAACCTAGCAGCAGCAATTCAATGCAATGCATAATCTAGAAGAGGAAAAAAATGAATTAAAAATAGTAATGATAATAAATAAATCAATCAATCAATTACAGCATATGTATGTTGAATAGATGTTCAAATGTGCAAAATACAGAAATACTGTATGTTAAAGAAGTGAGGTAGTGTCCAAGGGTTCAATGTCCATTTAGGAATCGGATGGCAGAGGGGAAGAAGCTGTTCCTGAATCACTGAGTGTGTGCCTTCAGGCTCCAGTTCCTCCTACCTGATGGTAATAGTGAGAAAAGGGAACGCTGGGTGCTGGGTGTGGATGCTGACTCAGTTTCTAACTAGAGTCAGTCATGTGTATGCCGTGAGGCCATTAGACACTTAGAAAGTGTTTTAAATGGCGTCACTTGCATATGTTTGTGTTCAAAAAGCAGTGATTTTTGTCACTGATAGTTGGCGGGAAATAAGCAATCAGATAATTCTGAACTGTTTTTGCTCACTGCGATTTCAAGCATTCAGGCTTGGAGATGCCAAAAATAGCTGGAAGTGAAAATGAATTGATTCCACTACTTCAACAAGTTGGGAACATCGAAGAATTTGAATGTATTGACAATCGTCTTGAATGTTACAATGAAAATGAAGATTTGGAGGATACAATCATCAAAAGCATTGTTTGAAAGTAGTTCATTATCTGCACTAGGTGTCTGCACTGATTTTGTTCATTTAGAGTCAATCAAAAGAACACGGCAGCGTACACTGGGTTAATTCCTCCATTGATAACTATTAGGAACTAATACACAGTTTTATAGTACTGTGGTAGTATCATTAATGTTCTAATTTGTTCTGTATTTCACTTAAGTACACCACTTGTTACTCAGTTAATCAGTAGTTTATCTTTTTTAACACCTTTTTAATCTTTTTTTAATACCTTTTAAACTATTTCCATGAAACTTCAGCTAATTGGGACAGCTGCTTAACTGTGTTGGTCCCAGTGTGTCCCAAATAACTGGAATCCATTGTACTTCATAACTGAGTCACTTCTTAAAATGAGGTTGTCAGAATGTTTTGTTTCATACTGTAGATGTGATACGTCGCTGAGTTTGGGCATGTGACCAAACTGCTGAGAAAGATGTCTTTTTCAGTTATTTTGCCTTACCACGTTATAGTACCTACATCTCAAAGTGTCTTCACTTGCACAAATATATAGCCAGCTTCATTGGAGTAGTTCCATCTACATGAATGACTGAAGATAGATAGAGACTTTGCAGGTAGATGAATGATGATCAAGATAAGATTTACTTCTGACTGGATATTCTGGGTCAGACAGTTATCTGGTAATATAATGGATACTGTGGGTCTACTGCGTGTTCACTGAGCAGAGTGAATCTGATTGACTACGACGCACAGAGGGTGTTAACTGAAATGTGTTGTATACTTATTGCTGTTTTGTGGCAAATTTCAGTGTGACCATAATAAACCAATTCCAGCCAGTTCCAAATTCTACGTGATAGTGTAGCATTCATTTATGCACAATTTTTTAAAAGACTTTTGGAAGCATTAGTTTCTATTTTAATATCATTCAGAGACTAATATTTCATAAGATCCTAGACTCAACTAAAATATTTTACCTCAATCATTCACATCAATTACACAAATTTGAACTTAGCTTGCCATGTAACTATCTGCTGTTCATTAAACTGAGTTATATTTAAATTCTAGAAAGCTCAAGGAAAATGTCCTCGGGGAAAAGAATATCTTAACTTTAAAAAAGAGCGTTACAGAAATAGTTAATCTCTAATGGCCTGTAAGACATTGCTCTGAAATTAGTTTGATGTTCATTCCCATACTTCTTCAGTTTTACAGCAACCAGCAACTACCCAATTAATATACTTTAGCTGCAATGACTCCTCGGGGTATTGATAAAAATTGTAATTAAAGCTTTGTAGTACAAATGCTTGGGGACACTGTAAAACCATGTTATAATTTTTGTAATATATTTCTCCACTATATATGTCCAAGTATATAAATCTATATATATTAATGTACCTCAGAGTATTAACCAAAATGCTATTTTTTTAAAAGTTGGTATCTACCTAATGAATATATTTTTGTCATTTGAACTATTTAATACAAATGCCTGGGGTCTCTGTAAAAATCATATTATAACTTTTGTAATATATTTCTCCAGTATATATGTCCAAGGATGTATAATTAATGTATTTCAATATATTAACCTAAAGGGTCTCAGCCCAGAACATCCACTGTTTACTCTTTTCCAAAGATACCACTTGGCCTGCTGAGTTCCTCCAGCATTTTGTGTGTGTTGGTTAACCAAAATGCTGTTAGTTTTGAAGTTGCTATCTACATAATAAAAATAATTTTATCATTTGAATTATTTAACACTGATTTTATTTTATAAAATATTGTGTACTTTAAACTATTCTTTTTTAAATGAAAACACATATATGCAATTGTTACAAAAGCATTTAATTAAGGTAGGGCTATTTCAATTTAAACAACATAGGGTTTACATAATTAAATGCTCCGTTTACCAAATGCTATATTGAATTGCTAAAGAAGATGCAAACTTTTTAAAAGTATGATAAGATGAGGCTTTATAAGGCAGTAGTCAGACCACATTTGGAGTATTGTGAACATCTCTGGGCCTCATATCTAAGAAAGGATGTGCTGGTATTGGAGAGGGTGCAGGTGAGGGGGTGTATGATTGCTCCGTGCTTGTATTCACTGGAATTCAGAAGAATGGGGAAGAGAGTACCTGCAGAATATTGAAAAGCCTGGTTTATTGAATATTGATGCAATGGACATAGAAAAGATTTTTCCAATTGTTGGAGAGTCTGGGACCAGAGGACACAGCCTCAGAATGTAAGGATGTCCCTTTAGAATGGACCTGAAGAGGAATTTCTTGAGCCAAAGGATTGTGAATCTGTGGAATTCATTGTCAATAATGGCTGTGGAGTCCAAGTCATTGGTTATATTTAAAGTGGACATTGGTGGGCTGGAAAATGGGGTTGAAAATGAAAATAAGTCAGCCATACTTCAACAGTGGATCAGACTTAATGGCCTAATTCTGTCTTCACGTCTTATGGTCTTAATAACAATGCATTCTGCTCTTCTGGTTATATATGACTTGCAAGTATGTTCATTAGGAACAGAGTGTGGATATAAGATGCGCTGACCATCAACTGAAGGAGTGGCTGGAATTTGTAGGAGCTGAGAGAATGAGTGGAAGAAAGGAGCTCTCCATTGCAAAGTTGGAAACATTTCAGCTGTGAGACCTTAGTATGATTAATGAGGTAACACATCATTCTGATGTATCCATTGCACTTTGGTAAATATCCTACAGATTTGCTGTCAATACACTTTGGAAGGATAAACTGCAAGGCAGAGTACAAAGTAAATGGCAGGATACTTGGTAGTGTGGAGGAGCAGAGGGATCTGGGGGTACATGTCCACAGATCCCTGAAAGTTGCCTCACAGGTAGATAGGGTAGTATTGAAAGCATATGGGGTGTTAGCTTTCATAAGTTGAGCAATAGAGTTTAAGAGTCGCAAGGTAATGATGCAGCTCTATAAAACTCTGGTTAGGCCACACTTGGAGTACTGTGTCCAGTTCTGGTCGCCTCACTATAGGAAGGATGTGGAAACATTGGAAAGGGTACAGAGGAGATTTACCAGGATGCTGCCTGGTTTAGAGAGTATGCATTATGATCAGAGATTAAGGGAGCTAGGGCTTTACTCTTTGGAGAGAAGGAGGATGAGAGGAGACATGACAGAGGAATACTAGATATTAAGAGGAATAGATAGAGTGGACAGCCAGTGCCTCTTCCCCGGGCTTCACTGCTCAATACAAGAGGACATGGCTTTAAGGTAAGGGGTGGGAAGTTCAAGCGGGATATTAGAGGAAGGTTTTTTACTCAGAGAGTGGTTGGGGCGTGGAATGCACTGCCTGAGTCAGTGGTGGAGGCAGATACACTAGTGAAATTTAAGAGACTACTAGACAGGTATATGGAGGAATTTAAGGTGTGGGGTTATATGGGAGGCAGGGTTTAAGGGTCGGTACAACATTGTGGTGTTACGAACCCCGTAACTGGGTGTCTTACCAGCAAAGATAGAAGTGTCCGTTGGAGTCTGGTGATACTATTTTCAACAGTATTTATTAGTAAAAATACACAAAAATAATATCAATGCAAATATACAGATAATATACATCATCAATACTAAACCTAAAAGTGCGGGTATAATAATAATCAATAAGAAATAAGCTCTATCGTTGTCTAGGGGATAATGAATTGTCAGATGGAAATATAAAGTTCAGTTCAGTTCATACAGGCTGCAGTAGTTGTTGGCCGCTGTGTTGCAATTGTTGGAGAGAGAGAGAGAGAGAGAGGGAACAGTAACAGCTATTGACTTGCCAACTTTCCTTTACGATTTTGATCCATCGATGCGTTGTTGTTGTGGCCATTCACGTATGACCCCTCCGTCCTTTAGCTAGACCGTCCTTCCGTGGTGGACTCGTCACCCAGGCAAGGGTGGACACACACACAAGCCCCCACCGGTCTCGCTACAAAACACTGTGAGTTAAAATTCACCGACCCTTCGTTCGGTCTCCGGTCTCCCACCCTGTCTCATGGGGGTTCTGATGCTCACTAGCGTTTCTCCTGGTGCGTCTGAGGGGTGTTACCCCAGACCTCACTTTTATCCTCACTCACGGGGTCTCAGGTGTCAATCAGGTTGAGATGATGTAACCCATCAAACCAGCCCACTCTGGTTGCCCCCTGAGGGGTTTCAATGAATAGAACAGTACCAAGTACACAATCCTGCTCCAAAAGACAATAGCAGTAATCAATGGTTCCGCTCTCTTTTGTTAGGAGGAGACATTCCACTTTGTGTATCTCTGAGCTGTCACTCTCTCTCATTAATTTTCATGAGCTGTTATCAATAACAACTGCCCTGGCAGAGTCCCTTTTGTCTCTCTGACTTCCTTGATAACAGCATTGAAATAGTAGCAATTTGCGATTCTCCAAAAAAGGGGGGGGAGGGCATTGGCGATTCTGTACCCTTCTGCCCATCAGAGTTGTTCATCATTCGTAACAGTGGGTTGAAGGGCCTGTACTGTGCTGTACTATTCTATGTTCTATATTCTAATACATTTGTAGTGAAGGGTTTTGTGTTACACTGAGCCATAGGTAGAATAATTTACTGCATTGAATATGGGATGGGAAAGCAAAAAGTTTAAACTGCTTGCCTGAAGTTTGGCTAACTAAATAAGAAAGGAAAAAATAGACATGGAAGTTAAGGAATAAAGTGAAATAACACATTGGAGCATATTGACATTGGAAAAGAAGAGGTGCTGGCTATTTTAAAACCTTAAGGTGAAAAAATCTCTAGTGCCTAACAAATCGTATCTTAGAACAGTCGTTTCCAAACTTTTTCTGTTCATGGCCCACTTGTAGCTTTCATTTACCTCTGTGGCCCCCATCCTCCACAGTCTCTGTCAACTGCTAAAAGATTTTTTGGTCAATTGTATTAATTATTCTAGTATATGGTCAATATTTATGTTTTTCAGGTTATAGAATCAGAATCAGGTTTAATATCACTGGCATTTGTTGTGAAATTTGTTAACTTGAGTTAACAAATCAGGTATTATATGTTAAATATAATGTTACTGGTGTATATGAAAGATAAAACTATTTCAAAACTCTGATTAGGATACTTTATAATATATATAATATTCTTCCTACCAGCACAAAAAGTGTTTAAATATTCTTACTTCGGGTATTAGGTGAGATTGTTGTGACCAATGCAAATTAGTGAGTTTTTGAGCAGCTGGTTGCAACTTGGTTAAAGATAATTGAAGATCATCTCTTTCGCAATATCAAGACAGTTAAGAGATTTAGCTAGCAGGTGAAGAGTTTGGCTAAAACCACATTCAACTAGATAAAAGTTGGGAATTACAATTAAAAATAACGTTGTTTTCTCCCAGATATGTCAAAACTTACAAACCCCATTTCCAGAAAAGTTGGGATATTTTCCAAAATGCAATAAAAACAAAAATCTGTGATATGTTAGTTCATGTGAACCTTTATTTAACTGATAAAAGTACAAAGAAAAGATTTTCAATAGTTTTACTGACCAACTTAATTGTATTTTGTAAATATACACAAATTTAGAATTTGATGGCTGCAACACACTCAACAAAAGTTGGGACAGAGGCATGTTTACCATTGTGTTACATCACCTTTCCTTTTAATAACACTTTTTAATCATTTTGGAACTGAGGATACTAATTGTAGTAGATTTGCAATTGGAAATTTTGTCCATTCTTGCTTGATATAAGACTTCAGCTGCTCAACAGTCCGTGGTTTCTGTTGTCTGATTCTCCTCTTCATTATGCGCCATACATTTTCAATAGGAGATAGATCTGGACTGGCAGCAGGCCAGTTAAACACACGCACTCTGTGTCTACAAAGCCACGCTGTTGTAGCCCGTGCAGAATGTGGTCTGGCATTGTCCTGCTGAAATAAGCATGGACATCCCGGGAAGAGACGTCGCTTTGATGGCAACATATGTCTCTCTAAAATCCTAATATATGCCTCAGAGTCAATGGTACCTTCACATACATGCAACTCACCCATGCCGTGGGCACTGATGCACCCCCATACCATCACAGATGCTGACTTTTGCACCTTTCGCTGATAACAATCAGGATAGTCATTTTCAGCTTTAGCACAGAGAACTCGACGCCCGTTTTTTCCAAAAACTAGCTGAAATGTGGACTCATCTGACCACAGCACACGGTTCCACATTCTTTCGGTCCATCTGAGATAAGCTCGGGCCCAGAGAACTCGCCGGCGTTTCTGCATAGAGTTGATGTATGGCTTCCTCCTTGCGTAACACAGTTTCAAGTTGCATTTCTGGGTGCAGCGACGGACTGTGTTAAGTGACAATGGTTTTCTGAAGTACTCCCTAGCCCAGGTGGCTATAATTGTCACAGTAGCATGACGGTTTCTTAGGCAGTGCCGCCTGAGGGCTCGAAGATCACGCGCATTCAACAGTGGTTTCAGACCTTGCCCTTTACGCACTGAGATGTCTCTGAATTCTCTGAATCTGTTCACAATATTATGTACTGTAGATGTTGAGAGACCTAAATTCTCTGCAATCTTGCATTGAGAAATGTTCCTTTTAAACTGACTAACAATTCTCTCATGAATTTTGGCACAAAGGGGTGAGCCACGACCCATCCTTGCTTGCAAAGACTGAGCCTTTGATGGACGCTATTTCTATACCCAGTCATAATACCTCACCTGCTACCAATTAGCCTACTTAATGTGGAGTCTTCCAAACCGGTGTTACTTGAATATTCTGTGCACTTTTCAATCTTATTTTAACTCTGTCCCAACTTTTGTTGAGTGTGTTGCAGCCATCAAATTCTAAATATGTGTATATTTACAAAATACAATTAAGTTGGTCAGTAAAACTATTGAAAATCTTTTCTTTGTACTTTTGTCAGTTAAATAAAGGTTCACATGAATTAACATATCACAGATTTTTGTTTTTATTGCTTTTTGGAAAATATCCCAACTTTTCTGGAAGTTTGTATTTTGAATATCAATATTTATCCAGAAATTTTGCTTGCTGCGTTTGAATTTTGCATAAGCTCTTAAATCACTACAGATCATTAAGACGTTCTTGACAAAATAGTGTCAATATCATTCACGTTCATCCCAAATGGATCCAGCACCCAGTCTGGAGTATGCATCTCCAGCAGGTCTCTGAATTGAAATTCCTTATCAATGTGCGTTTGTTTCAAATGATCAAGATATATAATTGGATCATCACCTCACAGTTCTTTTCTCAGAATAGTCAGAATTGCATAAACTCATGACATCCAATATTGCTGCTGAAAACTTTGAGTTTTCCAAGGAAAGTGATAATAGCCTCTTTGCATGATGTAAGAATACAACTGTTTAATAAATTCAGTCTTTCTAATATGTCTGACAGGTAAAATATGTCAGACGTAGCAGCGACAATTTGTTCTCCTAAGCTGCTTATCACTTAGAAATGCTACAATACTCTCCCAAAGTGCAACAAAGACAATTATCTTTTGATAACTATTGGACCTCTGTATACATTAGTAGCCGTTCAAAACCTTCTTCATTTTCCTCACAGTAACAATAACAATAGAATCGTGGGATTAGGCTCTATAGAAAATTAGGAATTGTCAAAGAAATATATTAAAGTATAATCTCATGTGAGACTCTTACTAGGAAATGGTTATCACAGGAGAGCCCAACTTTAAATGCATGGATGGAAATTACAATGGACATTTCCAAAATGGAGAAGATAACAGCATCTGTTAGTCATAAGCTGGAATAATTTGGTTCATACTGGGAAAAATGGTTTAACTACATAATGCCTCATAGGCCTGCTTTTATTCTCACAAATCAATGAATATGTTGTAAAAAAAAGATCACTCCCTACTTGTACATAGTTTTTTTCCTTTTGCTTATTTTTTCCTTTCTGCTCTTTTCTATAAGTGTATACCTCAGATATATGATTATATGATATATATGTACAATGTCTGAAATACATCTTATGGAAATGTTTGTTTGATGATGAACTTCAATAAAAAATAAATTACAAAAAAAAAAGAAAAAGTATAAGCATTAAGTATACATGTAAAAATAAAACTACCTTGTAGGCAGTTTTTTAAAAATAATTTACTTTTTGGACAAATATTTTTAAGAAATACTATTATATATGCAAATTCTATGTAGCAATAAAGAGCATGTACACCCAAGAAAAATGAATTGAACTTCCTTTCAAAATCAGATAAGTATCGGGGGTTTAACGGAAGTCATAGTGGTAGGTAGTGATGCAGTAGTAGACTTCACATGTTCTCGTTTCTCTGCAGTTTAGCCATTTCTGATAGATGACCCCACCGAAGTAACTCCAGTCTTCATGTCACGTTTTATACGTAGCAAAGAAATTGCAGGGGACTTGGCAGAGATACCTACATTATTTTTAGCCATGGGTGGTGAGCTATCAAAGACTAGGGGGTGACAAACATTGGTTCTTAATTTGAAAAGGGCTGCAAGGTCAAGCCGGAGAATCACAGGGCAGGGAGCCCAACATCAGTACTGGGGAAGTTACCGGAAAGGATTCTGAGGGACAGGATCTACCAACATTGGAAAGGCAAACACTGATTGGGGGATAGTCAGCCTGCCTTTGTGTGTGGGAAATTGTGCCTCACAAATATGATTAAGATTCTTGAAGAGGTGACTGAGCGGATTTTTGAGGACACAATGGCGGATTTTGTCTTCATGGACTGTAGCAAACCCTTTTACAGTGTGTTGCATGGTAGGCTCATCCAGAAGATTAGATCATATGGAATCCAGGGTGAGCTAGCCAAATGGATACAGAATTGAGGTGGTGAAAGGAGTCAGAGGATGGTAGTGGAGGGATATTTTTTTTTTACCGATTGAAGGCCTATGTCCTGGGGATTAGTGCTGGATCCTCTGTTGTTAGTTAATGTGCAATTACTGGTGTAGCCTGTGAGAGGGCTGTAAAACAGATACCAGGGTGTACAGATATATAACTCCCTAAGAGTGGAGATAGAGGTAGACAGGGTGGTGAAGAAGGAAATTGGCACAATTGGCTTCATCAGTCAGGGTGCTGAGCAAAGGACTTGGGCTGTCATGTAACAATTTTACAAGTCATTGGTGAGAGCATGAAGTGCAGTTCTGGCTGTCCAGCAATAGGAAAAATGGAAAGAATGCAGGAAAGATCCATGAGGATCTTGTCAGGACTGGAGGAGTTGTGTTATAAGGAGAGGTTGCATAGACTCGTACTTCCTACCTGGAGCATGGAAGGCTGTGGAGGCACCATATAGAGGTATATAAGATCATGAGGGCCACAACAAGGTAATGGTAATAGTGTCTTTTGCAGGGCCAGGCTGTCTAAAACTAGTGAGTATGATTAAAGGTGAAAGAGGGAAGATTGAAAAGAGACTGGGAATTGAACTCAAACTGCTGATTGCTGACCCTGTAATAATGTTACGCTGATTGCTATACTACTGTGCCACCTTCTACACTACTGTATCACGCACTATGCTACCGAGCCCCCTTTCACAACCATTTCCTTTGTTCTCTCCAAGTCTCCCTCCCACTTCTTTGCAAGCTTAAGGGTGGTTGTTTTCTAAATTGGGAGTCCTTGTGTAGAGCACCCTAAAGGTTATCTTGAGGTTGAGTCAGTGGTGAGGAAGGCAAATTTTCTAAGGCAGCACCTTCCAAACCCACGACCACTACCATCTAGAAGGACGAGAACAGCAGGTACCTGGGAACACCACCACTTGGAAATCTCCCTTCAAGTCATTCACCATCCCGACTTGGAAACATATCGTCGTTCCTTCATTGTTGCTGGGATTCCCTCCCTAACAGTACTGTGGTTGTACCTACACCTCGGGGACTGCAGTGGTTCAAGAGGGCAGCACATCACCACTTTCTCAAGAGGGCAACTAGGGAAGGGTAATAAATGTTGGCTTAGCTGGCGACTGCCACATCCTGTAAATGATTGAATTTAAAAAATGCAATGTTAGCAGTCATTTCAAGAGGTCTAGAACACAAGAGCAATGACGTGATGCTGAGGCTTTATAAAGCACTGGTAAGATCTCGCCTTGAGTATTGTGAACATTTCTGGGCTCCTCATCTAAGAAAAGATGTTTTGGCATTGGAGAGGGCCAAAAATCACAAGGATGATTCTGGGAATGAAAAGGTTATCATATGAGGAACATTTGATAGCTCTGAGTCTGTACTCACTGGAATTCAGAAGGATGAGTGATGCACCATCAATAACTCTCTGAGACGTGAGGCGAGATAACGGCTTTTATTGATTGGAAGAAAGAACAAGCAGTAGTTGACCACCATACTACATCCTGGAGACTGAGGGCAGGGCTCAGGCCTCAATCGCCTTTATACCGGGGTCTGTGGGAGGAGCCACGGTCAGTGGGAGGGGCCACAGGAGCAGTCAGCGGGGGGGGGGGGGGGGGGTGTCCAAACAGGTATATGTAGTTCACCACAATGAGGGTGGATCTCTGAAACCTTTCAAAAGCTGAAAGGCCTAGACACAGTAGATGTGGAAAGGATGTTTCCATGGTGGGAAAGTCTAGGACAAGATGCCACAGCCTCAGGATAGAGGGGCATCCTTTTAGAACAGAGATGCAGAGAAATGTCTTTAGCCAGAGGGTGGTGAATTTGTGGAATTTATTACCACAGGCAGCTGTGGAGGCCAGGTTGTTGGAAGTACCTAGGGCAAAGGTTGATAGATTCTTGATTGGACACAGTACCAAAGGTTACGGGGAGAAAGCCAGGGAGTGGGGCTAAGGAGGGAAAAAAAAGGATCAGCCATGATTGAATGGTGGAGCAGACTCGATGCGCCAAATGGCCTAATTCTGCTCTTATGTCTTATGGTCTAAATTTTCTCAAAGTCTGAAGAAGGGTCAGAGACTGTAACATTTCTCTCTCCACAGCTGCTCCCTGACCTGCTGAGTGCCTCCAGCATTTTTTCTGTTTTCATTAAGGCTTTTTCATAGTCTGAGATCATCTTTAAGTTTGGTTTTACTTAAACTGAATTTCAGTTGACAGTGGTCTTGAAGCTATGAAGAAAATGATGTTTTTTTTTCCCTTACTTTCATCTGGGAAAATAAAAGTTTAGGTTTGATTTTATGTCACAGTCAACACTGTCTTGGGAAATACTTCTATTCCTAGTATTACTTGTGAGAAATGTCCAGAACAGGTTACGTATTGCTTCTGCATGCTTTAAGATAGCAGAACAGCAGTAATGCAATGAACAATCATCAGTAAATCACGCAGCGTAACAAGTAAACCTTTTCTGAGATCTCCTTGACTTTAATGCCAAAGGACATGTGGAAATGGATGCAGCTAGGTTTATCTGATCTTTTGATTTTTACAAGTAAGAGCTTTTCTTTACCTTAGGGCTTAATACTGTTTTGAAATGCAGAGCTGCATCTTACAACTTATAAAATTATATCTCTAATGCAAAATTTTGAGGTATTTCTATCACTAAAATACTGTTAAAAATGTTTTACCCAAAGAATGGAAGACTGAAATTTTATAGGAATAGCTCTTAATGTCATGCACTTTGAGTAGCATAATAACAATGATTTATAAGGTCATTTTTCTGAACACTACAATAATTTCCAGAATCCCAACATTGCATCAGGCTTGTACCTTCCTGTCAGACAGGCACTTTACTATGTCAGTATTGCCTGGAAGCAGTTATTGTAATTTGTATTGTAAACTGAAATAATAATTCATATGAAATATGCAGAGAGGTGACTGCAGATATGACTGATGAATGTATTACATTTTTAGCTTAGTTGACATGCATCAAAGTTACATGATAAAAGAGTTGTAAAATAGCCATAGGGTGTTTTAATGTTGGAGATGACACTGGGAAAAACCGGTGAACAAGCATGATTTGTGTAAGAATTTTCATCTTCCATTCCTTTTGAGATTTATATTATCCAAATCTAAATATATATTGAGATTGTTTCCATACTTGCCACATTATTCATGATTGCACTGATTCATTGCATATCATGAAAATTGGGACCAATATTTAGGGTTTAATGTTAACTTTCAGAGATAGTGTAAAATAAGCAAAAATCAAGCACTTACCCAGAAGGCAATCTACCAGATTTTTCAATACAAAGATGTCCAATTAACCATGTTGATTTTTTTTTAAAGGTATTAGTTGGTGAATACTTTACAATGTCATAATCCACTTGTATGCAAGAGAGTCTGTTTCATTTGACTCCTTTTCCTGTAATGTTGAAATGGGGTGCGAGAGCCAAGCAGCAGAGAGCTATGTTGTTAATTATAGGGGTTAATAATGAAATTTAAAACTGCTTCATTAAATTGTTCAGCAGAAATTCTGGAAATGTGCAATGTTCCAGAATAAAATCAACATTATTTACTGGAGGGATTCTCATATTAAAATATATTTCTTACCAAGTTTATGCATGATAATTATTTAACCTGTTTCAAAATCCCTTCAGCAGTCTGTTGGGTTACAAAATGGATAGAACATTGCCTTGTCCAAGGTTTATTGATTTTGAAAACCCTAGTTAAGAAGTAAGAGATGCCTGATATGAAGAGATTCATTTTAATGCTGTAATGGTAAAAACATTCTCATCAATAAATCCTATATGGTGGAATTTTAAGTACAAAACTTGTGCTTGAAAGAGTGGCATTGAAAACTAATAATCAATTTCAAAACAGCTTAAAATAAGGTCAATGAAAGAAAGGCGTTTATATCAGTCCCTTCTTCCCTTCATCACAACAGGTTTTGCAGTCAATTAGATGTTCCTGAAGTAACATCATTGTTGTTTTGTAAGTGGATGCCCAATATGTGTACAGCAGTATCTCTTAAACACAAAATTAAATGAATGATGTATTGATTTCATGTTGATAAATCAGAATCAGGATCAGGTGTATTATCACTGTTTTATATGATGTGAAGTTTGTTGTTTTGCAGTAAATAAATAAATAAATTGTGCTCCGAAAAAAAAAGGGAATAAAGAGGTAGCTTTCATTGATGGGTCAGAAATCTGATGACGGAGGGGAAGAAGCTCTTTCTGAGTTGCTCTTCAGGCTCCTGTCTCTCCTCTGCAATGGTAGTAACAGGAAGAGGATGCGTCCCAGATGGCAATGGTGGGTGAGGAAGCTGTTTGACCAGGAAATTTGCCTGAGGTTCAGGTTATTGTTTCAAAGTAATAATTCTAACTCAGTATTTTCTGAAGTGGAACTAGACCCTTATCTTTATGACTTTGTTGTTATAGTGCCAATATTCAGCACCACCTCCCAAATCATTCTCTCTACCTTCAGTCCGCAGTACACAATGTTGAGGGTATGGTCAGGCATCCAGTTGTTAGGGGAATGAAGGAATATGCTCAAGTTGCCGCATGTGAACTTGAAACCCTTCATCAAGTGGAAAGTTTAATGCTCCTGAAGTTTGTATGTGACCTTTATCAAAATATTCTTATGGTTAACAGTATGCTTGTACAATTCTTTCATCCTGAAACAGTTCATAGCACACTTTAACTAATGTCCTTGATGGCTGCAGTGTCCTGTTAGTGAAATGGTTTGGTGCATGGAGAGGTGTATGAATACAGTTGTACATTTGTTATGAGATGGCCTGTGCTAATATTCTACAATGAGTTCAATTATGCATCTGAGGTCATTAAACTTATTACAGATTGGGGGTGGGGTGGGGTCAGAGCACCAAGTCTCTTGACTTCCCTGCCACTGTTAGTATATTTCATTCCCACAGGATTTGTATCAGTCCTAGAGCAGTGTAACTCTCCATTTGACAAATCTTTGGTACAGAACATTAAAGTTATTGCCAGTGGGAATGGGAGCTTGCTTCCACATTTATGCTATCATTCTTCTGTAAGTTCTCATCACACTCTACAATGACTAACAGCTGTGGTTGTTGACAGCAATGAGCTCTTTCAGAAACACAGACCCAATGTCAACCAATGCAGGTTGCCAACTTACCCTCCAGCTATTAGGATTTATGGCAAGACTCTGGAAAGTGCAGACTCCATCTTGTATCTCAGGAGGCACCTCTCAATAAAGGCAGACATTTTTATTCATTCTTATCTTTAATGTAACAGCTTAATCTTTACTTGAACAAATAAACAATCTTGAATGTCTAAATCTCAGCCTTGGCACAAAATCCATGGTTTACTGCACTGTACTGTTCTGATCCCAGCCCTTGTGTCTTCTTCTGAATCCAGAATTACTGACAGAAAGCAGTCCAGTGCAGAGGAAAAATATCAGCAATGCTGTTCCCACACAGATCTCAAAATTCACTGGAAGGATAAGAGAATTTGCCTCAGTATCCTCCTCCAGCCCAACATCCCCTGTTTTGGACTGGCTGGTTGTTCATATGCCCAACACCAAACTCCTAAATCTGGCACTTTATCCCTGCCCTGTCACAGGAACAGACATCCCACCTCTCCCGGAAGTTCTGGGAGTCTAGCAAATTGATAGCGGTTCCCTAACACCCGCAAATGATATACAATATCCCAGAAATTGATTTTTGGGAGATCGAGAGTGGGAGAGGTGAGTTTAACAGGCATTATTTGTTCATTAGCATAGCTAATGTTATTTAAACTAGCTGGCTAGTTGCTAAGGAGCTACTCTATTGCAGACATCCCACCTCTCCCCGGAGCATTTAAGATGGCAATAGAAGATCAAGTCCGTGTAGCAGGAGCACACAAATATCAGAAGGACTGCCCATCTGTAGTAGGATCTGCATTACTTTACTGGCCTCATAACCAGAGTGGAAGCATGTTATCCTTGATCCCAAACGATTATATAGGAAGTTTCAATTGGTGCCAAGACTGACGATAAGTGTACTCAAATAAAGAATCTTTGGAACTGGGTCCTCTTAAGAGCTTGAACCTTTACACAAGCTAAGCACACAATTATTTTGTCACCAGAAAAACTCAGCCGGTCATGCACACATTTTTATGCCTGATTCAAGCTATAGAGTAATCCAATACAGAAACAGATTCTTCAGCCCAAGTGATCCATGCTAAGGTTCCTACTTAAGCTAGCTCCATTGGCACTTGTTTGGCCTAATCCCTGCAGATGCACTAATTCTAATGTACTACTCCAAGGGTTTGGAGACATTTCCTGTTTCAATACCTATGAATCCTATTGGATTGAAGCATAGTTAATACCTCAAATGTTTCTGCTGTTGTGCTATACCTCCAGATGCAGTGTTTCAATCTGAAGCATCAACAAATCCTTTTCCCAAAGATGCTGCACAGGCGAGTCCCTCTTCTTTTTTTGCAAATTCCCTTTGTGAGTATTGCAAAAGGTAAAGCTGTTAATTTTGGAGAGTATGTAACTCACCATGAAAAGCAAAATTTGTGACCAATATTTCTCAATTTTCTCACCTGAAAATGTAGCTTCCTCACTTCCTCATTTTCTGGCAGAACCAATATGCAGACTAAAGAATGATATTAAAGCAAGTAACTAGATTACTTAAAATTGGCGAATCACAAAAATGTGAGATCAAAATATTGAAAAGGTAGATTTTCTGCAACTTTGTAAGCAAAAGCTGCTTACCTGTTCTGCTGATGGTAGAGACCACTGAATCCTAAAGCTAGAAAGAGTTAAACAACTTGTCATTTACCCAGAAAGTATTTTGAGTATTTGATGAGTTGACTGATTACAGCTTCAGGTTATCTGGACACTTTAATTTATGAATTTGACAAGATTATGAATATAGCTTTAAAATCATGTGTAATTTCCCTTAAAAAGTGTAATATTTTAAAGTTTTATGGCTTTTCATTAATCCTAACCTAATTTTAAAGTAGATGCCATGGTTTTAGAGACTTTTAAGTGAATATAGAATACTTACTTCTTCTCAGTAAAATTGAAGCATTGTACATCAGCAATAATGTGGAGACAGTGGTAAGTTTTTAAAAATTATATAGCAAAAAGGTCAAAATATGCTTATCCTCTTTATTTTGTACTGCAGACTTTAACTTGCCTTTTATAAGTGGGCTAATGTTATATTATTCAGCTTTAAAAAACAGGGCCAGTACACCCTTTGTTATTATCCATAAGTCAGATTTAATTGTTGTGCTAACAAGATAAAATACTAACAATGCAAAATTAAAACAAAACCCTCCAAGTATGCAGTCAGTTTAAAGAGAAAGTAGAGTCAATATTTCAGAAAGGATGCTTCATGAGTCCTGAAAATAGAACATTTACTCTTCTTTTTGCATTTAAGTAATTGTTTTTAGACCACTCCCAGTGCCCATCAAATGATATTCCTCATCATGATGACATCTAAAATAAAATTCATTGTGTTGCTCAAATGGATAGATACTTAATCTGAAGACATCTTTAATCCTGATTGCAATCTCTGTCTTAATCCTTGGCTTTCTGGCACACCAGTCTTCAAATTGTGACACATACATAGTCCCTGATTACTTTTCACTTGTGGTGCAGGGAAAGATAATTACAGGGCTCTTGTCTGACACATGTCTGACAGAAGGAGCAATGAAAAGTGGCTTTTGTGAGTAATGGAACTGCCATTCTAGTCTGCGTTATTTGATGTATCTGCCTGGAGTAGGAGGCACATCAACTTTGGCACCAGGCCACCAAACTGTTTTCTACATTTGTCCACGCACATGGATCCTTGCTGATCATTATCCATTTCTGTAATTTATTCTGGTGCTCTGAGAAAGCTCTGTTTGGATTATTTAAGATTTTATAAGTTGATGGTATAAACTGTATCATTTTGTTTTTTAAATTCATTTAAAACTATCAAATTCTTATACAAATCAGTTTGTTTAACATATCTGTGATGATTCATCTCTTAATGTGACCAGTTCTACATTAGAATTACTCACTTTCTAGTTTACAATAGTTTGCTATGCTCTTTCAATCTAAACATCTTCAGCTGGTGCAGAAAATTCAAGAGGTTCACTGCTCTCTGAGAATGCTCCTCAGTTTTAAATAACAAAGGTTCAAACAATCAAGGGTTAATTTACTATTAAAGTATACAACTCTGAGATTCTTCTTCTCCAGACAGCCATGAAACCAAGAAAAAAAGGAACAGCAACATGATCATCAACCTCCATACCCCCGGTTCCCACATGAAACGCAACAAGAACATCAGCCTCCAAATACCCTTCTTCCCACACAAAGAAACTAACGAAAAAAAACACAAGAAGAACATCAACCCCCAGACTCCCCTTCCCCTATTGAAAACACCATAAGAACATTGACCCCCAAATCCCCCTCACCGGCACAAAAAAAATGAGAAATATGAGCGAAAACACAGATTGTAATAAACAAAAAAAATTGAAAAAAGTCCATCATCCACATTCCGGATCGATATCCATATCCATATCCAAAACACAGAAACCTCAGTAACACCTCCAGGAACAGTGGCAGGCCACACAGGTCCCCTCTCTGGCAGCAGAGCGATCCCACCAGTGATTAGAAGGCAGGCAGTTGGCAGTCACCTTCCGTATTTGCCTCAAAGTTTCAAACTTCCTCATCACTTTAATTGGCAAACAATAGAAGCTTAAATCGGTGATATGGAGTCCAGAATCCTTCCAGAATCCTCTTAGAGATAGCAAAATGCTGGATCACTCAAACGATCTCCAAACTGCAAGTCACAGGCTCCTACAGTTCCAGAAACACATTCAAGATGAAGAACAGATATAAAAGGCATAAAAGAAGTGAAATAAATAGTTTTGTGGTCTTTCCAGAAGATATCAACCATGAGGACATTGTACGCAGGTGCTACCTTGACCAGAAGTTCTTTAGTTTGTAGCAATGTCCTTTTGATTGGGGCTCTCCGTTCTAGTGAAAGCGTCTCCATATCTATCCTGCTAAATCCCCTGATGATCTTGCATGGTTGAATGGGACCACCCTTCATTCTTTGAAACAAGGAATAAAGATACAAGCAGTGCATCTTTACACTACTGCTTGCATCAAGTACTACTACTGTCCCACCTGTGGCCTCATCCTTGGATCTCACTTTAGGCTCCTCAGTCAACCCAGAACTAACGCACAATAGTGAAAGTAAAATCAACTTCAACCTCAAGGAACTGCCTAGGAACCAAATGGAAAGATTGATAATGGGACCAAATGGAAAGATGGATAACTTGACTCTAGAAGAATAAATAAGTATGTACGATGTATTACCCAAGAACAACAGTTAAGGAGATGTAAAAGACTGTCAGAGAAAACTGCAAAAGAGCTTTGATGATCTTTCAAAAGAAATGCTCCTAATGGAATTGCTTAAGCACTAGATAGAAATAGGAATGTAAGGTCAGAGACTGCTGAGCACATTAGTCATTTAGGACATTTTTTGATTTACATCATATTAATCTTAACAAGCCACAAGATAAAGTATCCAAAAATGTTGCAAGGTATAAATAAAATAGAACTCAGCTGGGAAGCAGAAGTTCAACATTTCTATTAAGTCGATTGACAGAAACTGTTCTTTAAAGTTGGTGGAAAGACAGGATAGTGGAAACCATGCTAGATTCAATTTAACACAGTGACTGGTCTTAAGAAGATCAGTAAATCATCCAACCCTCTTTCCAAGCTTACAGAGATAAATATACAGTATGCTTGCTTCAAATCATGTTATTGCTTTGCAATGTGCGTGCTGTAACTATTTGTGCATTAAATGAAGTGTGCTATAGAAATTCTGATACCAATACGGTATTCTGTTGAATCTGTAGGAAGTCACAATAAATTAACTAGCAAGGGACTAGTGTTTTTACTACTAAACTTAACTTGAGTGAATAGACTTCTACAAGATGTCACCCTGGGACAGTAATAATACTGATGTTTGAGTGCATTGAAATGTGAGGCGCATTTAACAATTCGAAAAGATGCAGTAATAATTTATTGGTCTCATTGAAACTGGCTTGGCTGCATGTAATCTTCTCGAGGGAAGAAACAGCACAGGACATGAGTAATTATAAAAACAATAAAATAAATGGGAATATCTTCAAAGCATACTTTCAAATAACTTCAAGGTGTGTTTTCAAATTTCCAGGTTCAAAATAAATATATTATCAATGTACATCATACACCATATACTATCCAGAGATTAATTTTCCTGTGGGCATACACAATGAATCCATGATAACAGAATAACCATAACAGAATCAATAAAAGATCATACTGTTAGGTGTTCAACCAATGTACAAAAGGCAACAAACTGTGCAAATCAAAAAGAAATAAATGAAACAATAGTAAATAAATAAGCTATGAATTTTGAGAACATGAGATGAAGAGCCCCTGAAAGTGGGTCCATGGGTTGTAGGAATATTTCAATGATGGGGAAAGTGAAGTTGATTGAAGTTATCCCCTTTGGTACAAGAGCCTGATGCATGACTGTTCCTGAAGCTGGTGGTGTGAGTCCGGAGGCCCCTGTACCTTCTTTCTGATGGCAGCAGTAAGAAGAGAGAATGTCCTGGGTGGTGGGGGTCCCTGATGATGGACGCTACTTTGGTATTGATGTGCTTAATGGTGGGGAGCTTCAGCCATGATTGACTGGTCAGTATCCACTACTTTTTGGAGGATTTTCCATTTTAGGGCATTTTATGTTTCCATGCTAGATTGTGAAGCAGCCAATCAGTGTAATGTCCACTAAATATCTATAGAAGTTGGTCAAAGTTTTAGATGTCATGCTGAATTGTCACCGACTCCTGAGCAAGTAGACCTGCTGCTATGCTTCCTTCGTAATTGCACTTACATGCCAGGTACAGGACAGGTTCTCTTAAATAATGACATCGAGAAACTTTAAGCTGTTGACCCTCTGATCCTCCAATGAGGAGTGGCTGTGGTTTCCTCCTCGTGAAGTCAATAATCAGCTCCTTGGTCTTGCTGACATTGAGTAAGAGGTTGTTGTAAAGGCACCACTCAGCCAGATTTTCAATCTCCCTCCTATGTGCTGATTCGTCACCACCTTTGATTTGACCAGTGACAGTGATTTCATCAGTAAACTTGTATGTGGTATTGCAGCTGAGCTTAGCCACACAGTCATGCGTGCAAAACGAGTAGAGCAGGGGCATACAGCCTCGTGGTTCACCTGTGCTGATGGAGATCGTGGAGGAGAAGTTGTTGCCAATCCGAACTGACTGGGGTCTGTGAGTGAGGAAATCAAGGATCCAATTGCAGAAGGAGGTATTGAGGCCAACGTCTTGAAGCTCATTGATTAGTTTTGAGAGGATGATGGTATTGGATTCTGAGCTTAGTCAATAACGAGCATCCTGATGTATGCATCTTTGCTGTCCAGATGTTCCTGGATTGAGTGAAGAGACAATGAGATGGCATTTAGCATGACATGTTGCTCCAGTAGGCAAATTAGAGCAGACCTCAGACAGGAGTTGACATTTTCAATCACCAGCCTCTCAAATCACTTCATTACTGTAGATGCAAGTGCTACCAGATGATAATCACCTGAGGAAGGTTAGGCATTGGTATAATTGAAGCCTGCTTGAAGCAAACTCCCCTAGTGAGAGGCTAAGTATCTCAGTGAACACCCCACCCAATTGATTAGCACAGGCATTTAGAACTTGGCCAGGTACCCTATCTGGGCAGGATGCTTTTCAGGGTTCACTCTCCTGAAGGCTGCTTGTATGTGGGCCTCAGAGACTGAAATCACAAGATCACTGGGGACTGTGGGAGTTTGTGATGGTTCCTCCATGTTTGGACAGTCAAAGTGAGCATAGAAGGCATTGAGTTCATCTGGAAGTGAAACCCTGTTGTCTCCTATATTTCTTGATTTTTAGTTTATAAGAGGTGATAGCATTCAACCCTTGCCACAACTGTCAAGCATCTTTTGTTGATCTGTTTAGTCTGGAAGAGCCACATTGTCTATGAGATGGCTTTCTGGTGATTGTTCTGGCCTCTTGTAACTTTCTTGGTTAGCAGAATTGAATGCCTCTGCTCTGACCTTCAGCAGATTACAGATCTCAAGGTTCATCCATGGCTTCTGGTTGGGGAAGATTGAATGACTTTGTTGGGAATGCACTTGTCTACACCTGTTTTAATAAAGTCATGACAACCATGGTGTATCCATTCAGATCCACAGATGAGTCCCTGAACATGGCCCAGTCCACCTACTCGAACCAATCCCACAGTTGCTCCTCTGCCTCCTGCGACCACCTCTTTGTTGTCTTGACCTTTGGAGCTTTGCTGTTTAGCCTCTGCTTGTACACAGGTAGGAGAAGGACAGCCAAGTGATCCAGTTTACTGAAATGCTGTCTGGACATGGAACAGTAGACATTCTTACCTTAGTATAACTGTAGTCTAATGTGTTGGGACCTGTGGTGCTACAGGTTATAGGCTTATGGTAATTGGGCAGGGTTTTCTTCAAACAAGCCTGGTTGAAGTCCCAGATCATGATTGGAAATGCATTGGGATGGACTGTTTCTTGTTTGGAGGCAACATTATGCAATATCTCAGTGGTTGATTTTAGTCAGCCACTTGTGGTATGTAAACCGAAGTTGAGATCATGGAGGAGAATTCCCTAGGTGAATAGAATAGATGGCATTCGACCATTAAGTGTTCAAGATTGGGAGACCATGAGTTCAACAAAACTGCCTCATTGGAGCACCACCGTGAGGTTATCATGAAACACGTACTTCCACCTTTTGGCTTCTGAATCAGCAGTTCAGTCTATTCTGTAAATCAAGAAGCTTTTGGGTCTGATCACTATATCTATTGTGTTTGGAGAAAGCCATGCTTCGCTCAAACAAAGAGCACAACAGTCTCTTGTTTCTCTCCAATACAGCAATCTTGCCCTCAAGCCCTCAATTCTGTTCTCCAGCGATTGTACATTTGCTAATAAGATGCTGGGTAAAGGGGGCTTCATCCTGCATTTCAGCCTGGCTTGGAGTCCCCCATTCTGCCTCACTTCCAGCCATGGTGATGAACCATTGTCTGCTTAATGGTGCCATTCCCGCTTGGTCCACTGTCCTTCGAAAGATCAACATAGCTTTAGATCATTAACATGATTTAGAAGTGCATTATTTAGAGGGAAACTACATGCTGCAGAATGCAGTAAGAGTCATTCAAAAGAGGTATATTTAAAAGTATTGTACATCACCTGCAGAACATCATCACGGTTCATCAGCTCCATCTTGCTGACACTGATTTCATTAACAGTATTCAGAAAAAGTGCCCTCTCACGCACTAGAAGGTGAAATTTCATTCAATATCATGATCAGCAATATTATTACATTATTATCAAATGCACCGATCTTCGAAATATATTTAATTTTAAATAGAACTGAAAGTTTTCTTCTCCTTATCTACATATCATTGGGATGAATAGTGACTGAATGAAGACAATGAAAACTTTATAGAAGGTTTTGGTTTTGTTATGACTGGTTTCTATTCATGCAATTCTATGATCAGATTTGCTCACAATGGAGGCAATGGAAAAACTTATCACAATAAGTGTAATTATATGGAAACATTTCATTCTTCGTATCAGTAATTACAGATGGAAAGCTAATCTGAAAGCTATCATCTGCAAAACATGTTTCCAATTAATTTGTTATAATGATTAATATGTTATGACATTTCTGGTGCACTTAATCATAACAAAGCATATTGAAAGGAAGACATGCACCCAGCATTCTTATTGAGCCTCAGGGATAAAGAAATAAAATGCCATGGATGACATGGATAAACAAGCTATTTGTATTTATATATTTGAATTAAAAAGACATTATACAGAATTAACCAGTTTTGCCCTTTGCTTTATTAAAATATTTAATGTACATAAATGATTAGTTAGATTGACTCTCTAATTGTGAATTTTTATAGGAATATAAAATATATTAGAAAATGTTATTTGGGCAATAGAACAGAACAGTATAGCACAGGAATAAGCCCTTCAGTGTACCAAGCATGAGCTGACCATGATAACAAATTAAACTAATCCCATGATCCATATCTGCCCATTCCTTGCAAGTTCACCTGTCTTTCTCAATGCCTCTTATTTATCACTATTGAATCTGCATCCATCAAATGCTAACTACCTTAAATAATCTATATAGATTTGTGATTTTACTACACACACACACACACACACACACACACACACACGCACACACACACACACACACACACACACACACACACACACACACACACACACACACACACACACACACACACACACACACACACACACACACACACACACACACTATGGCATCAGGAATAACAGCTTTACTAACCTTGATATTCTAGCCGCTCCTTCTTCTTGATACCAGCATACCCCAGTGACAAACTGATCTCACTATCTACCAGCATTGTGGGCTGGAGGACCTGTAATGTGCTGTAAATTTCTATGTTTTATGTTCTATACCATTCTTGGTGAATATCAATGTAAAGCAGTCATTTAATGCCTCATCTACCTTCTCTGGCTCCAGACATAAATTCATTCTTTTGTCCTTGAGCGGTCTTACCTTTTCCCTAGCTACCTACCGGTACTTGTTTTCAATGTGTATATAAAATGCCTGCCACTTCCTTTACTCCTATTCACTAAAGATAGTGCAAAGCCCCTTTGTTTTCACCCTCCTGATTCCCTGTTTAAATTGTTTCCTGTTTTCATTCTAGTTCTTAAGGGCCTTCTCCTATTTAGCTTCCTAAAGCTTGTATGTGTTCTTTTTCACATTGACAAAACTTACAACATCCCTTGTCATCCAAGACTTGTCTAATAACAGCTGCTTCTAATCTACTCCTCACATCCCCTGCCTAATAATGCTTTCCTCCAGTACTCACCCAGTAAGAACCCAATCACCTGATAGGCTCATTTCTGCCTACAAAATCAAGTATGGCTTCTTCCTGTCGGCATTACATTTAAAGAATTTCTCTTGGATGCAACAAACAAGTTCTGTCACTTCTAAGCCTCTTTCACTTTGGAAGTCCAGTCAAAGAGAAATCAGCATCAGAATAGGATTGTAGGTTTCCGCAAATAAAACGAAGTAAGGCGTCTTATGTTTAATGAAACCCGTAACACATTTTATTGAACTCCAAAACCTAAATGACAAAAGTGCGCCCAAAACCTTTTATGTAATCACATCATCATGTTAGACCTGCCTCTTAAAGCGAAACCCCAACTCAATGTCGGTGGTTGTGAATTATGTACATTTCTTCCAATTACATTGCCCTACAAGATCAACAAATGTGTTGTTTAGCTATATGACAGAGACAGGAAGACTGAAAATTTTTAACAATAATTGGAAACCTGCCTGCACAGCACAGCAATATGAACGAAGGTATTGAAACTGGGGGTGTACAAAATGAAAGGGGAATATCCCAAGACATCTTTTTTGATCTTGTAATAAAACTCCAAGTGGTCAACAGTTGTGATTTGACAACTCACAAAGCAGGAGTTAAAATCCGCCCCCAAATGTGAGTGACAGCGGTTTCGATTTTGCAGTTAGTGGTGAACAAAAATTGTGTGCCGCTACTTATAGGCAAGTGAACAAGAGAGGTAGGTTGAATAGCTGCAGAAAAACAGTATTTGCAGTTTTGCAGAATAGTGACACCTTGCAGTGAAGAGACAAATTTTACGATGACCCACCAGAGTGATTAATTAATGGATTTTTCCTCTAATGATTGATGCTGGAGGCCTTTGTCTAGTCAGCTATTTAGACAACAACTCAGTGATCTATTATCTTGTGTGATGGAGTGATTCTCATACTCCATTCGAAAATACAACTGCACATTATTGCCGGAAGAGATAAATAGCTGCATAGGTAAATTGTAGTCTCCTGTAAGGTGACTTTTAGGCATGAATGGTTACTATAGATTACTATAAATCAGCTCTAATCAATCAGCATTGATCAATATTTAACTGTAGGCTTAGAACTTCATTAATGACAAAACTCATTCTTTATGTACACTTTTCAAATAGCAATCTGAGAATTATCATTCAGTTTTCACAAGCTGATTTTATAAAAAGTTTAGAATGCAGGACTATTGTATGTTTAATGCCATGTCTAAAACGGATGGTTCTGATTGGCCTTTATGTTCATAAATGGAATATTATTTGCAGTAGAGGGAAGACATTCAACATTGTTAAACCACTTACTGGACAAAAGATTAACATGGATTAGTTGATTTCAAGCTGCCATGACCAGTGGTTAATCTGGGTTGAAAAGTTGAAGGCTGCCAAAGTGATAGCCATACCTCACCAGTTTAGAGAAATTCAAGGCCCGATTTTTGATTGGGACTCAGGCTGCGATCTTTGATTGGTATTCTATTGCAATTCCCATTCAGTACAATTTAAATTTCTACCAGCCTGTTTCAGAATGAAAAGCTTATGATTTTGACCAATGCTAAAAATTTGAAGGAGGATATATTTTTAGGGCAGTTTATACTCAATAAGCATCAAGTTAGATTGATCCAATGGTTCACATTAATATTTCATTTCTAGAAAAGGGGTTTGGGGAGAAGGCCTTTTATTGGCCATTTTTAACTCTACTTGGAAAAACAGAACATTCATCACAATGGTAAACTTACATCATAATTCATTTGTGAGTTCCAGGATATTGATGCAGCAAATTTGAAGAATAAGTAGTATGTCCAATATGAAGCATGGAAGGTAATCTGAAGGTAAAGGCAATCCCACGCATCTCATGCCATTCTCAGCAGTGGAGAAGTGAAAGGAATTCAGGTGGTGGAATTGTTATTTATTTGTATTCTTTTTAGTGATACAGGCCTTTCTGGCCCAATGAGCCCATGCCACCCAATTACACCCATGTGACCAATTAACGTACTAACCTGTACATCTTTGAAATGTGGGAGGAAACTGGAGCTTGTGCAGGAAACCCATAGGGTCATAGGGAGACTATACAGCTCCTTACAGACAGCGGCAGATTTGAACTCGGGTTGCTGGTGCTGGGCTATCATAACGCTAACCACTACAGTACCGTGCCATTCTAAATAAAATCTGAAATAAAACCACACCCTGTTGGAAGCACTCAGCCGCTAAGACTCTGTGGGCAGAGAAACTAAGTTCATGTTTCAAATCAAAGAATTTCCAGATTTAAATTCCAGCATGTTGGCCTTCATAACAAAGGGAGTTGAGTATAGGAGTAAAGAGGTCCTTCTGCAGTTGTACAGGGCCCTGGTGAGACCACACCTGGAGTATCGTGTTCAGTTTTGGCCCCCAAATTTGAGGAAGGACATTCTTGCTATTGAGGGAGTGCAGCGTAGGTTCACGAGGTTAATTCCCAGGATGGCAGGACTGTCATATGTTGAAAGATTGGAGCAACTGGGCTTGTATACACTGGAATTTAGAAGGATGAGAGGGGATCTGATTGAAACATATAAGATTATTAAGGGATTGGACACGCTAGAGGCAGGAAACATGTTCCCGATGTTAGGGGAGTCCAGAACCAGAGGCCACTGTTTAAGAATAAGGGGTAGGCCATTTAGAACAGAGTTGAGGAAAAACTTTTTCACCCGGAGAGTTGTGGATCTATGGAATGCTCTGCCTCAGAAGGCAGTGGAGGCCAATTCTCTGGAGGCTTTCAAGAAAGAGTTAGATAGAGCCTTTAAAGATAGAGGAGTCAAGTGATAGGGGGAGAAGGCAGGAACGGGGTACTGATTGTGGATGATCAGCCATGATCACATTGAATGGCTGTGCTGGCTCGAAGGACCAAATGGCCTACTCCTGCACCTATTGTCTATTGTCTATTTAATAGATGCTGCCAGACTTGGCTGAATACTTCCAGCTTTTCCTTTCAGCTATAGACAATCCTGGAAGTGATGTCCAAGATCACTTAGTAAGTTGCAGCAGTGCATCCTGCAATAAGTATTGACTGTAGGCACGATGTGCCATAATGAAAGGAGGAGCTGTTTAATGTGATAGTGGCTATCAAGCAAACTATCGTGGATGATGTTGAATTTCATGAGTGTTGTTGCAGATGGATTCAGCTAGACTTGTACAGAACATATTGTCATACAATTGCTTTGATCCTTGTAGATGGTAGAAAGGCTTTCAGAGAGTCACTCCCTTATCATTCTTCCAATAGCCATTTACCTTCCATTATCAGGGACTCCCATCACCCAGGGCATACTCTCTTGTAGCTTCTGCCACCAGCAATAAGGTACAGGAGCCTTAGGATTCACACCACCAGGTTCAGGAACAATTATTACCCCTCAGCCATCAGGCTCTTGAACCAAAGGAGATAATTTCACTCAACTCCAATTGCCCCATCATTGGCATGTTCCTGCAACCTATGGATTCATTTTCGAGGACTCTTCATCTCATGTTCTCAATATATATTGTTTATTTATTTATTTTCTCTTTGTTTTTGTATTTGCAACATTTGTTGTCTTTTGCGCACTGGTTGTACACACAAGTTGATGCGTTCTTTCATTGATCCTGTTATGGTTATTATTCTATGGATTTATTGAGCATGCTTAGAAGACAATGAATCTCAGGGTTGTAGATGGTGACATATATGTACTTTGATAATAAACTTACTTTGAACTTGGTTGGTGATAGTTGTCTGGCATTTTTCTGTTGTGCACTTTTTCCCCTAAAATTTGACCACACAAGCTCCAATATTGTCTGTATCCAGTCTCTAATATACACATACCTTGCTGTTATTATGAATGAAATTATCATATCAAAAACTGTACAATTATCAAAAAACTGTGCGACTTTAACAACATTAGAACAAAGAAATCAGAAGTAGGATTATGCCATCTGGGCTTTTCAGCTCTATTTTTTCTCTCAATCCCTTGATGGCCGTGATATCTATTCATCGTTGTTTTGAATAAATTCTCTGACTGAGACTCCAATGGTGTTTCAGGGCAGTAAATACTAAAGGTTATGAGGAAGGCCAATTCTCCTCACCTCAGTTCATCCTGAGACTGACTGCTGCATTCTTCCTACAACCAATCTATCAAGCGATCCCTCCCTTCAATTATGTTGTAAGTTCCACTATGATGATCTCTCGTTCTTCTGCGTATTAATACAGGATTGGGTGATGAACATTGATGAAGCAACTGGATATATTTGGATCCCATTGTGATGTGACAGGATTTGATTATAGGCTTTTAACAGCCACCACCATTATCCTATGTCAGGACCAAAGGAAGTTTCCAATTTGCTCTGGGACTAAAAGCCGTTACTCCCTTCATGATAAAGATGATTTGAAACCCATTTACAGTCTTTGATTTTATGTCATTATTATCTTTTAATCAAAAGTAACATGTATACCTTTTTTTTGGCAATATAAAATAAGGAAAGCAATCTTTCTTCAATTAAGCTCTTAGATTTTAAAAAATCTGATTAGCATTGCATTTTTCAAAACTGAATTAGAATGATAATTAAGCAGCCAGTGTATAGCATGAAGCAGTGTTCATAAATTAAGAATGATATAAAGGCCTAACTGACAACCATGCATTAACCAGGAGATCTTCTCCCTACTGAAGTCCAGGACTGCAGTGTTCAAATCAGTTGATCTTGACTGTTGTATATTTAATATTTCAGTAATATTTTGTAAATGTTGTTTGAGTGTGCTTCTGTGTTGTTTATATAATTCATTATGGGTTATGTGTAAAAGTATGTGAATGGTATTCATCATCATGCCATCACATCATAAGTGTGCATCTCACTAAGGTAAAAACAAAGTTAAGCACATGCATCTCACGGCTCCTGGTTTTCTTTCAATTAGTTTTATGTTTTGGAGCTACAAAATGTAACATTGATCTTTACAAGAATTTGGGATAAACCCTTTGTTAAGGTGTCAGAGAGTCAAGAGAAAATGCCAGCCCAATATTGAATCCCAGACCAACCATCAGCGGTGGCAGGTTGAGTTGATGGTAAGGAAGCCAAATGCAATGTTAGCATTCATTTGGAGAGGACTAGAATATAAAAGCAAGGATGTAATGCTGAAGCTTTATAAGGCATTGGTCAGACCACATGTGGCATACTAAGAGCAGTTTTGGACCCCTTATCTAAGAAGGATATGCTTACATTGGAGAGGGTCCAGAAGCAGTTCAGGAGAATGGTCCTGGGAATGAAAAGTTTATGTATGAGGAGGATTTGATGATTCTGGATCTGTACTTACTGAGGTTAGAAAAGAGGAGTATCTCTCTTGAATATTGAAAGGCTTAGATAGAGTAGATGTAGGGAGGATGTTTCTAATAGTGGGAGAGTCAAGGACCAGAAGGCACAGACTCAGAATAGAAGGACATCCCTTTATAACAGAGATGAGAAGGAATATATTTAGCCAGACAGTGGTGAATCTGTGGAATTCTTTGTCATGTCCATGAAGGCCAAGTCACTGGGTATATTTAAAGTGGAGGTAGAGGCTTTTGATTAGTAAGGATTTCAAAGGTGTTGAGGAGAAAGCAGGAGCATGGGGTTGAGAGAGATTATAAATCAGCCATGATCGAATGGTGAAGCGGGTTTGATGGGCTGAATAACCTAATTCTGCTCCTATGCCTTATGGTCTCTGACATCCACCATCATGAAGTGCTTCAAGAGGCTGGTCATGGCATGCATTAAGTCCAGACTTCCAAACAACCTCAACTCAGTGCAATTTACCCACCACCAAAACTGCCCTGCAGCAGACGCTGTCCTGCGCTACATTCTTCTCTGGGATACATGAACAGTAAAGACACCTATGTTGGACTATTATTTATTGAGTAGAATTTCACCGTCAATACTGAAATTCCAAGCAAACTCATCTCCAAAGTCCGGGATCTGGGATTAATTCCTTGGCTTCCTGACCAACAGACTGCAATCAGTAAGAATAATCAGCAGCATCTCTGCCACAACTGGTTTCCACACTGGTGCCCCACAAGCTATGTCCTCAGCCTGCGACACTCACCTTCTGTAACCAAATTCTGCTCCAGCTCCATCTACTAGGTTGCAGATGATACCACTGTCATGGGTCATATCTCACATAAAAATGAGTCAGAGTACAGGAAGAAGATAGAAAACCTAGTGACAGGGTGTCATGGCAACCACCTTTCCTTCAATGTGAGTAAAACAAAGAAGATGATCATTGACTGCAGAAAGGGGGTGGTGCATATCCTCCTGTCGATATGAACCATGTTGAGGTTGAGAGCTTCAAGTTCCTTGGAGAGAACATCACAAATAGCTTGACCTGGTCTAACTACATTGATAGCACAGCCAACAAAGCTCACCAGCTCCCTTACTTTCTCAGAGCCTAAAGACATTTGGCATGTCCCTTTTGGCCCTCACCAATTTTTATTCGACGTCTCATAGAATGCATCCTGTCCAGAGGCATCATGGCTTGGTATGGCAACTTCTCTGCTCATTACTGCAGAAAACTGTAGAGTTGCTGACACAGCCCACACCACAGAACCCAGCCTTCCCTTCATGGACTCTCCTCCATGCTTCTCACTGCATCAGTAAAGCAGCCAGCGTAATCAAACTCTGCACCCGCTCTGGACAGTCCCTCTTCTTCCTCACCTCTCCCATCAGGCAGAAAGTACAAAACCCTGAAAGCACATGCTATCAGGTTCAAGGACAGCTTCTATCGCACTGTTATAACACTAGGGAATGGTACCCGAGTATGATAAGATGGACTTTTGACCTCAAAATTGACCTTATGATCTTGCATCATACTGTCTACCTGCACTTTCTCTGTAACTGTAATACTTTATTCAGTAATCTCATTGCTTTAACTTGTACTACCTCAATTCACTGCTTTAATGAATTAATCTATATGAATGAGTTTCAGGACAAGTTTTTCATTGTACCTCAGTACATGATGTAATAATAAACCAATGTACCAATTTACCAAATTTATTTACAACCTTTTGTAAATTAACACATCTAAAAATGTTATGAAAACATTCTGAATTTTTTACTTTTATCTACAAGATACCCATCTCATACTTCTGTACCCATGTGCGAAAAGCAAAATGGGAGATGGCTGCTTTCTTTGCAAGCACTGATCTTCAATCAGTAATTTTATCCCTCTTTGCACCACTTGAATGGTGATGAAGCAGCAGGGGACATTACTTTTCATCAACCTGCAACATTCCCTGCTGTTGATGTCCATTGAACCTTGGTAGCTGTTCTTTTTCTCATTTTTTGTACAGTCTTCCTTCATTCCCCTCAGAAATATGTTCCTCAGTCTGAACATCCTCTATTTACCACCATATGTCAGAAATATATCTGCATTCGGAAAGTCATCATCTTTTTTTTCCATTTGGGCTGCTCTTTTCTTCTGAACGAGAAAGCTCGGTTTGAAGCTGCCGACCCAGCATCCATTCTTGTGATACATGGCTCGGGAGAATTTTTCTTTAAATCCCAGGAGAACAGCTATGCACAGATTAAAAAAAAGAGCAATGGAGAAAGAAAGAGAGACTCTGTGCAACTTAATGAGGTATCACAATGAAGATGCTGTTTCAACACATTCTTCAGTGAAACCACAAAAGGACCAGGGGGGATTTATGTTTTTACTTACAAGCTGTAGCCCATAAAAAGACAAGGACTTGCAAAGAATTTTAAGATAACTGAGAATACAAAGTCATGATGCAACATTTAAGTCATTCATAGAATCAGAAAATGCTCTAAATTAAGAACAGCTTCATGAAACATTTGTTAGAATTTTAATGTTCTGTTTTTCTGGAACTTGGGGGCTTGGTAGTGCCCTTAACTCCCAGATGATTCAGCAGCCGGTGTTTCTTTCCTCCAATGTGGTCACCATGTTATTTTTATGGTTCCCATTTCATTTTGCTGAGTAGGTGCAATGATGACATGTTCTACTAAATTTCAGCTTTGTCTTCAAGGAGATGTTGCAGGATTGACAATGAATGGATTATGGATACACTGCACAAGAACTCGAGAGTACAGAGTGCAAATGAGCCAAGGCCAGTCTTGGATTGCATAGAACAGTACGGCACATGAACCAGCGATTCAGCCTCAGATGTTTATGCTGACCATCATGTCAAATTAAACTGGTCCCATCTGCCTGCACATGTTCTATAGCTCTCCATTCTCTGTTCATGTGTCTATATAAATTCCTCTTCAATGTTGCTATCATACCTGCTACCAACAGTTCCTCTGGCAGCATTTTTCAGGCACTTACCATTTCTGTGTAAAAGAAACCTTTGGACATCTCCTTAAACTGACCCCCTTTTACCTTAAAGCTATCCCTTCTAATATTTGACATTTTGTGGAAGAAGACTCTCTCCACCAGCGATGCTTCTCCTAAATTTATGTATTCTATCAAGCTCTGAAGTTCCAGAGAAAACAATGCTGTCCAACCTGTCCTTATAGCTAATACTCTCTAATCCATGCATATGTATCTGGCGACTTCTTGTTGGATGTTATACTGGGTGAAATAAGGGACTGTCAGAACAAAACATCCTCTGCTGAATGGAGGAATATTCCTGCTAATGAGAGAAAGAAACTGTGACTAGAGCTCAGTGAAATAGAAGACATAAGTAGATGGTCCCACATTCCTTGGCTCATGAATTAATCAAGTTAGGGAAGGTGAGTGAAGACCAATGAGCACATCTACAAGGAATGCTGCCACAAGAAGGCAGCATCCATCATCGAGGACCCCTCCCCTCCCCCCAAACATCCAGGCAGTGCTCCCTTCCCACTGCTGACAAAGAGAAGGAAATACAGGAGCCTTATCTCCCATACCACTAGGTTCAGGTACAGTTACTACCCTTCAACTATCAGGCTCCTAAACCAGTGTGGATGACTTCACTCACTTAACACTGAACTGATTCCACAACTCCTGGACACACTTGCAAGGACTCTACAACTCATGTTCTCAATGTTTTTTTATTTATTATGATTTTTTTGGTATTTGCACAGCTTGTCCATCTTTGCATATTGGTTGTCTGTTCATATTTGTATGTAGTTTTTTCATTGATTCCATTGTATCTCTTTGTTTCTACTGTTAATGTCCTCAAGGACATGAATCTCAGTCTAGTATTTGGTGATACAGTGCAGAGCATGTCTTTGTAGACCTTCGAATCATGCCACTCCACCAACTCCACAGCCGATTAACCCTAGTCTAATCCTGAGACAATTTACAATGACCGATTAACCTTTGGAATATGGGAGAAAACCGGAGCACCCGGGTAAAAACTATGCATTCCACGGGGAGGACTTACATACAGAATGGTGCATTAATTGAACTCCAAACTGTGGAACATCCCTGTAACAGGGTTGCACTAACTGCTACGCTACTGTGGTACACATATACGTACTTTGATAATATATTTATTTTGAACTTTGAAGTGGCGCGTTCAGCTGCATAGACTTTGCTCAAATACTGACAATTTTCCCTGTTAAGGCTGCTTAAGAATATTGATCCCAATACTTGCCTGTGCATCCATTGCTGTTCATCCATGTAATTTCTCACATGATCCTTCCATCCATTTGCACTGCTCACTTTACCAGTTCCCAGCACTCAAGTTCACCTTTACGCTATTTCATGCCTTTGTCTCATAGATGAGATAGTGTTCAGGGCACTGCTGAAGAGAGGAGAGCTTAGAGAATGATAAAGTCAGTCAACTTTGATTAGGACCCATATCCTGACCAATCTTCAGTCCCTTCTTTTGTTCTGGTGGTCTTACCCTGCTTTCACAGATGAACCACAGGAAGCCTGGGAAACGTAAAAACAATGATGGAATTTTAACATTTCTTTTCAATATATCTAAGGAATTAACACTTTGAAATTGTCACTCCTTAGATGATTTACTCACACGACTAAGATGTATAGAATTTGCATTATTTTCCTCCTGATTACATTTAAAAATGGGTGCTCTTGTTCAAAACTGTATTACCTGAGTTATACAGTTAAGCTTTATTTGCATACACAAATTAATTCAATAAAATGTGGACATGGGCTCAACAGTCCTTTCTGCCAAATATCAGATTTTCAATCACTGCTTTTCTGTGGAGAGAACCAATAATTATCAGTAACAATTATCCTGCAAATCTTTTAACTGATTCAAAACTGGCGTTGCTAGTAGCCTGGCGAGCATTTTTGTTTATCTTCCTAATGAGCTAAGAACGTTAATGATGTGCTGTAAAGCTATTTTTGACCTGGTCTTCAGCTCTATGTAGGTTTCCTGTGCCAGGGTTTGGAGCTTTGATGAACACATTTCCAGAGAACATGCAGCAAAAATACTGACATGCTTTTTCCTGAATATATGGGCGTTAGGTCGAAATGCACAATTTTTGCCAATATCAATGACTTGAATTTTATTCACATAGTGTTCATAAAATGAATGCTGAAAGGTGCATTTACATTGTGACTTCTGCACAAATATTGTATCAGTTTGAGTCTAGAAGTGATTGTTTAGAAAGCTTGCATAGTGTTTGCACATGTTATATTCTATTTGCAGTCCACCATTCAGACAATTTCACAATTCTTCAGTGTTAGAAGCTTTTCTATATACCAGTGGCGTCCTGCAGTTCAGAATGTTTGTTTTGCTGTTCTCTAAAAGATGGGTTCATATGATAACTTTTCCTGCAGTTCATCTGAAGCTGTAGTGTAACACAGCACAAAACAGGGCCTTCAGCCCAGCTGGTCAATGGCAACTACATCATCCACCCTGCTTGTCCCAGTTGTATGTGCTCAGCCCATAACCCTCCAATCTCTCCCTTTCCTGTACCTATCTAAAACTTAGTATATGTTGCAATTGTACCCATCTTGAACACTTCTTCTGACGGCTCATTCCAGGTACTCATTAAGCCCTGTGTAAAGTTTCCTTTCAGGTCCTATTTGAATCTTTCACCTCTTGTATCTATACCTTAGCTCTAGACTCCCTAATACTGGGGAAAACGTTATGACTGTCCATCTTATCTAGATCCCTTACGATCTTATAAACTATAAGGTCACCTCTCATTCTCATACTCTGAGGAATAAAGATACAATGTGGCTAACTTCTTCCTATAACTCAGACAAGTCCAGACAACATCCTCAAATTGTGTCTGCATCCTCTCCAACTTGACAACGTCTTTCCTACAACAGGGCGACTAAAACTGTGCACAATACTCCAACCACACCCTCTCCAGCTGGTTATAACTGCAACATAATGAACCTCTTCCTATACTCAGTCCCCTGACTGATGAAGGCCAGCATGCCAGACTCCTTTTTCACCATCAGATTAACTATCACTACTGCTTTCATCAACTTGCGCGCTTGTATTCTCAGGTACTTCTGATCCACAACACTCTCAGTGCCCTGCTGCTAACCTGGCATGACCGTCCAAAATTCATCACATCTCACTTACCTCAGCTGTATGTTCTCCTTGTGACTCTGTGGGTTTTCTCTGGGTGTTCTGGTTTCCTCCCACGTTCCAAAGATATACGGGTTAGTAGGTTAATGGGTCACATGGGTATAATTGGCCAGCAGAAACTTGGACTGGAACAGCCTGTTACTGTGCTATATCTCGAAAAAAATCTTCCCTAGCCTCTCATAACATCCAGGGGTGTATTTGATCAGGCTCTGGGTATTTGTCCACCTTTGAATGTGACAGTGATCACATTCAAAGAACCTAAACTTCTTGCATTCACCTTTTACTCTTCATTTTTATGCATGTTGATGAGGAAATGCAGGATCTGCACAGTGTGTTTGATGAGTGGGTAATATGGGAAGTGGAGCACTCTTCCCAACATCTTCAGAGTTTCCACATACTACTCCTGATGAAGAGACTCAAGGTCCTTTTGTGCCATTGATCATGGGCCGGGGCTCCCAGGGTCCAGCAAGATGTTACATTTTTAAGTTTTGAGAGCATCTTTAAATTGATTCTTGCCATGTCAATGGAGTTTTAGGAGCACAATATTGGGTATGCAAGTGATATAGCTCTACCAATTGCATCTAGCCTCAACACGAGGGAGAAATTAGTAACATCAGTTTTCCACTTTGCTGGTGAAGATTTGTTGAGGATACATTTGTGTTATTTCTCCTGTGCTTAGAGATGCTTGTTGTAGGCAATCCATTGCCTCAGAAAGATAGGGATTACTTATGCCCAATGAACTGTGTACTTTGTAACTGTTTTGGGATCTTATTCATTGAATACTTTTCCTCTGATGACCAAAGATTGTGCGAGGCCACAATGAATTTTGGCATCATTGTCTAACTTAGCTGAATCCCAAGTCTGGAAATGGTCCATGTACTCATTATTAAACCTGAATGGTCTCAGTTGAGGGCATGCCTTCTGAAGGAATGCTTTTGGGGTTGCCTGCTGTTGCAACCAGGAGAGGAGACACAGGACAGCAGAGGTGGTGTGGGAGAGCCTCTGTGGGGTTTGCTATAGTTCTGACTGGCTTTGGAGTTGGCCCTTCCTGTCCATGCACTCTCCAGTGTTCTCTCAGTGCTGCCCTCCAGTGTTTGTTAGATGGAGGAGCAAGCAGAACCAGGACAGTTTACTATAAATCTACAGCCCTGTCATTCAAGGACATGGGCAATATTTTTTTCTTTGTAAATGTATGTTTTTATGAAATTATAACCATATGTGCTACTCCGCTATTGCTCTGTGCTGTTGGTGACACACTGTTTTATTGGCTATATTCGTATATGGTTGAATGATAATTAAACTTGAACCTGAAAAATTGTGGAAGTGCTGGAAGAGATAATTGACCAATCATTGTTAAAGTCATATTGCAATATCACAGGGTCAAATCTGGTCATTGATGCATTGCTGACATCAACAAATAACACTTTAAAGCTGTTAGTCTTACTTAGTCACGTCACAGACTCACGTTTACAGAAATCTAAATTTTGGTTGGCCACAACTGCCAGTTCTCTAAATTAGAAGTTTTGGAAGTGCACTTCAGCTGGTTTGTGAATTTTAAATACCCACAAGGGCCTTGTTTTATAACTGCAGTGGAGAAGAGTGTACTACAGTACCTCGACACATGTCATTGATGCGGCAGTCATTTGTCACCAAAAAGACAATGGAATTCACGCGACCAACTAAATGGTTAATCCAAGTTCAAAATTTACTAAATTGAGCCTCTTGAAACAACGTAGCATAAAGCCTTAAAATTAAGCAGGTAATTATAAACATGAGAAGGTGAATCCGGCTTTATTGCCATGATTTGATATGAGCAGAATCAAATAGCACTACTCCAGTTTACGGCCCAAACCCATGGGCCTGTACCACCCTTTCCCATTACTATCTTAAAATTAACACAATTATGGCCACTGGAGCCAAAGTGCTCCCTGTCTGTCACTGCAGCCACTTGCTCACCTCATTCCCTTAGAGGAGGTCCACTATAGCACCCTCCTCAGTAGGATCTTCCATATATTGACTCAAAAAACTTCCCCAGAGACATTTCACACATTCCACTCTATTCAGGCTGTTAACACTCTGGAAGCCTAGTCAATACTGGAGAATAGTGAAATCTTCCACAAATACTATAATTTTTACAATTATGGACAACTTCTCTATACACCAGCTCAAGGTCCCCCTAACTTTTGGGGTGTGGGGTATGACTATAATACAGCCTCACTAGAGTGATTCTCCCATACCTGTTTCTAATTTCTACCCATGTGGACAATACCCACTGGATGATCCTGCAAAAAATATCTCTAAGTACAGCTGTTACCACCCCCTCTATCAAAAAAAAGCAACATCACTTTCTCACTGACCTATACCCTCTGCCATGCTTGTGGCATCTGTATCATGGAAAATTAAGCTGCCAGTCCTACCCTTCTCTCAGCCATTTTTCTCTAGTGGCTATAACATTTACACCTTCAGAGCCAATCCGCAGTCTGAGTTCATTTGCCCTATCTGCCTTACCCATAGCATTAAAATACATTTTAGCTGAGTATTACACCTTCATGATGTCCTTGGCAATCCTGATTGCTAGACTTCGCTCTCGCTGTCGTTAGCTTTATCCTGCTCAACATACCACTCCTCACCAGTCTTTTGAGCTTTCTTACTTAACTCCCTATACCCATTCTGTAGGACCTCATTCCTTGTTCTGGCCATGTTGTTTTTTCCAACTTGTACAAAGACCTGTGGCTCTTCACAGTCCCCCAGGAATTTACTGCAACCAATCCGAGACGGCCTTGTCCTAGCACTTAGGAAGCGACACACCAACCTATCATTTGAGACCACTGAGGCTCCTGTCTATCCCTCGTTTTCACCCTGTCTTACTGTACCATTCCCCTATGAGTCTCATAGCCAACCACAAAGCCAGAGACTGGGTTGCTGCTTCTAGACCCTGAAAGAACATTCCCTTCAACAGTATCCGGAGGTTGGAGAAAGACCTTAGCGAAACTCTGCACTGACTGCCTACTCCCCTTACTTTTCTTGTTGGTTACTACCTGAAGCATGTACCTTGAGCGCGACCATGTCTTGTCTAAACTTTATGTAACCGCCAAGTGAATTCACCGGGGCCAAAAAAACAACATTTGAAACAATGGCTTGCAGAACACGTATTCAGGAAATGTGGGAGGTTCAAGTTCTCATGTTTAAAAGGGGCTTATTTCCAGAAATAGGTTACACAGGAATATTTTCAAGTCTTTCGTTTGAAAACTGTGCCATTACAAAAATGGTTGTCATCATTGTCACTCCTTTATGTAGTTTGCCGTGGTGGAGCAACTTGAGAATTCACTTCTAGTTGATCTATAACACTCTTCCCCTGGTAATTCTCCATTTGATGCTTGCTACTGCATTTCGCGTATGAATAATGTAGTTGTTTTGAGCTGGGTATTTTTTCTGAGCAGTTATTGAATATTATTAAGAAAATTAAATTAATGCGAAGCACTAAATCTCAATATATATGCAAACTAGATCCAACACCAAAAGAACAAGTACCAACAAAATCAAACTAAGGGATTTTTCCTGCCTTCATCTTTTATCTTATATTACAATCCCAGAAGTTATCTAAAAGATCTAATGCATAAATCTGACTTTTGACATACAAAATAAGGTTTATCTATAATAGCATCTTTCAGCTCATAAAACTACACTGTACATTTCAATATACATGCAAATTGTAGTGTCCCAGAAAAGCAAGAACTACTTCAATCTATCAAATTACTGAAAGAAAAGTATAATCATTTGAGAGTTGAAAATAGTGTTCAGAACCTAGGGATAAACTCTGATCAATTACAGTCAGGGTTGACCTCACATGGTTGCCCGCAGATCCAAGATGAAGGCTGAACAGAACAATGAATATAATGATAATAGTTTATTAAATATCTTTCAATTTGCATAAGAGATACATCAATAAAGGTGCATTCTCTAAATCCACTTTGATGATATGCCCAATACTGTATCTAATTGATAGCTCTAATCAAAACCTTTGTAAAGGCTATCAAAACTTCTCATTCTAAAAAGTTTAGGGATCTAACTCAGCAATGGTGATTTAAGTCCTTAATACATTAAAGTGTGCAACTTTTCCTGATGAGCCTATCACTTTACTTTTCTTATCACCAACTTATTTTTCTTCATTTGTGTCATGTAAACTTTGGTTTTGTCCTAAGATAGATTGGCTTTATCTTTATATGTAAGATTTAGAGAGTTTGCTGACTAAGAGTACAGAAGATATTCAAAATTCTCAGCCACCTCTAAACACATTTTCAAGGATGAAACACTTTAGTCTTTGCTTCACCAACTGAACCACTTGGCTTTTATTTTAGACTTTCAGCATCCCCAGTGGTTTAGAGGTTGGGGAAACCAGCCTGGATCCATGCAGGCAACTGTGGTGAACTACATATACCTGTCTGGACATGCCCCCTGATAACTGTTCCTGTGGCTCCTCCCACAGACCCCGGTATAAAGGTGATGGAGGTCTGAGCCCGGCCTCTCAGTCTCCAGGATGTAGTATGGTGGTCACTCACTGCTTGTTCCTTCTTCCAGTCAATAAAAGCCGATACCTCGCTTTTACGTCTCAGAGTGAGTTATTGATGGTGCATCAGCAACATCAAAGGATGAGGAAGAATCCACACGGATTTTGCAGAAAGCTTTGGGCACAGTTAGAAGCCCGATAACACACTCATGGCTTCAAGCACAATGCTGTGATGCCGATTCTGCTGGCAATATTTTAGCTCCCATAGAAGAAGCAGAAGCTGCCTTGTCTGGCTGCTGCAGAGGCATCTCATTGTTCATGAGCAAACTCAGACTGGTGTCATTATGGCTGTGAATACTAATATACAAAGAGGTGTGGTGAATTAGTGGTCTAGCATCTTGTGCTCCAACATTATTTGGATGGCTAGATGCTTAATTAGACTCATGGCTTCATTCAGGGCATCACATATGTAGTCATCACATTGCCTTCTGCCAATCCGCTTGTTATTTATAATTAGACTGTCAGCCATTCTGTCGCCATCTACGACAAACCAATTACCTTGATTTTGAACTGCATCATCATTCCTTGATCACTGTTGGGAACAAATCCTGGAGCTCCCTGCAATGCACTAAGATGGGAATACCTTTGGCAGAGACTTCACTGACTAAAGAACAGAGCTTACCATGAGCGGAGTACTGTCACAGGAAAGCAGCATCCATGATCGAGGACCCTCACTATCCAGGCAATGCTCTCTTGTTGCGGCTGCTATCAGGAAGAAGGTACAGGAGCCTCAGGATCTGCACCACTAGGTTCAGGAAAAGTTATTACCCCTCAAACATCAGGCTCTTGAATCAGAGAGGATAACTTCACTCACCCCACCACTGAACTGTTCCCACATGTTGCACCGGACGACTGAGGAGAACTCAAGTGCAGGACACCAGCACGTCAACTGAGTTGAGGATGCTGGTGTAGACATGAACGTAGAACAGCAAACCGGAGGAATCTTGACAAGGAGATGGGATTTACTGGGACTATCTTGAAACTAGTGCTGAACTTAGAACCAACAGTACCAATCAGACAAGGGAACAAAGAATAGACCAACAAACTGTCAACCTGTGATAGTGATGCCATCATACTTATTTCAGTCTCTGATGAAAACCAGGTGTACTGTAATTAAGTAAACTAGCAGCAATTGGAAATCTAAAAACTGAAATTAGGGCATAATCAGGGAGAAAGGAGCATTAAAGGGGAACAGCTAAATGGAAGCATGACACCACAACCTATGGACTCGCTTTCAAGGAAGCTTCATTTTATATTCTCAATATTTATTTATTATTAATATTTTTTCCTCTCTTTCTTTTTGTATTTGCATAGTTCATTACTCCTTTTTACACATTGGTTGCTGTCCATCCTGTTGGATGCGATCTTTCATTGATTCTATTGTGTTTCTTGCATTTACGCTGATTGCCTACAAGAAAACGTACATGGTGACATATATGTACTTCGGTAATAAATTTACTTTCAACTTTAAACTTTGAAATATGCATTGAGTATAGTGCCTACAAATTGAAAATTTCAATATGTGTATTCAGATATTCAACATATTCAAAATCTGCCACTTACTAATCAATATTTCAGGAACATCTGTAAAGAAAGTATCAGGGCATCATTAACCTAAAATGTTAATTCTGTCTCTCTACTTAGGAATAATTACTTCGAGCTTTTTCCCACAGAATGATGGCAACTGCAATATTTTATTTTTGCAACTTGCAGAACAGTAATTTCAGCTTAAAGTTACACACAAATGACACAAAAAATTACTGCTGATCTAAATAGTCATCTTTTTGGTGATCTGTGATCTGTAATCTTACTATTAATCACATTTGGCCAATGAAAACATCATTCACTTATTCTTGATTTCAGTTTATCATTCTGTTGTGCCTATTGAACGACAATGCTCATTTGTTAAATATATATATATAGTAGAAGCTTCAACTTAATGTGATCAGCATTTTAGCACATACAGTAGCTTAGCCTATCAAAATATAAATATGCAAAATGAATCTTTTGTCAAATTAACTTTTATATCATGTCACCTTGTTAAAATATTTCCAAATTATATCATTGTAATGACAGCTAATTATGAATATGATTAAATCATATTCCAAGGACAAATACAAGGTCCTTTTGTAATCAACACTATCTTTCTAAGTTTTTCTTTTATACAGTTTCCTAATTTAAAGTCAGTGCTGGGCATCTAACTGTGACACAAACACTGACTTATTCAGCATCCTCTAATTTAGCTAGCTGTATAGAATTTGAGGATTAAAAGATTTGCAAGCGGATTCAATTACTCAATTTTTAATTATTTTATGTTTAATTCTGTTTTCTCCCACACTGGTCTTTCAACATTCTCTAAGCCTTTAGCAATTTTAAATCAGTTGCATCAAGTTCCTGGGAATGGCTGCAGCCTACATTTCTTTACCCTTCATCATGGGGAACATCAAAAAAATTGGCCTTGCATTTCTCCATCCAGCAAGACCACGATCAGAAACTCAGTGAAAAGAAGTTCATATGATTGTTACATCTACTTCGCTTGCATACTCAATCTGCAGAGAATAATGGAGAATGCAAAATGGTGAATAAGTCCTGTACAGCCTTCAATCTGAACACAAGGGGTAATGCCCGCATCTGAGAGAATATGCGGGCAAAATAGTTGCACTGCTGTAAAAGTAGTCAAAATTTCTGCACCCAAATGAGATATCAGAAAACTCGGGGACACCCTGTGGCCCTGCTGGCTGCCTCACTACTAAGGCATTCATAGCTACGTGAAATTGCCTTCGTGTTAGGAAAGTTAAATTCTGAGTACATGATCTTCATTTTTAATCCGTGTGGATCTGTGGCTACTAGGTAAACAAAAGGTAACGTCCAGGTATGATGGTTGCCTTGCTGGCAGTGATCGATTGATAAATCTACTACTATTATTAATGCATTAATAAAGGATATTTCATTGATGTGGTAGTGGTGTGTCAATCCTCATAGAGATTTCCGCCAGAATATGTCAGCATCTGAGGATGAGTGAGGTGGAAGTGGGAGGGGGATTGTGGCAGAGCAATCTCGTAACAAGATCCAGCATAATTTGAAATGAAAGAATATAAATGGTTTAAAATAGTTTGCTTTTGAAACAAAACAGGGTTGTTTATAATTAATGCTCTGTGGAACTAATATACTCATGATTTCGATTTGTGGAAGGCATGATGTGACTTGGGCATGGCTTTGGGGCTCCTGTTTGTGAATTTCATAATCCAATTGTTACATTGGCTATTAATAAAAAAGAGTGGTTAAACAGGGAGTGGACAAACAGTAGCTAGAATGGTACCTTTGGGGTTTGAAGGTTTAAAATTATGTGCTTTACATTGGCACAGTGAAAGGTTATGCCAACATGTTTTTCTTCTGATGATCAGAATAGTTTAATTTCCTTAAAACATATCACAATTTTAATCAAGGAACTACATTTGTATGGAGGGGATATTGGGTCAATTAGAGGAGCATCCAGGAATGAGAGAATTAATGTATGAAGAGCGCTTGGTGGCTTTGGGCCTGTACTTGCAGTTTAGAAGAACGAGGTGGGATCTCATTGAAACCTATCGAATATTCAAAGGCCTAGATAGAGTCAACTTAGAGGGGATATTTCATAGAACTAGAGGACACAGCCTCAGAATACAAGGACATTCCTTTGGAACAGAAGTGAGCAGGAATTCCTTTAGCCAGAGGGTGGATAATCTGTGGAACTCTTTGCCACAGATGGTTGTGCAGACCAAGTCATTGGGTATATTTGAAGTGCGAAAAATTATGTGAACATCTGCACCAAAGAAAGCTGGAGATCAAATCACTATTGAAAAAGGATCTAGTACTTTCCCGATGTATAAGACGAATAAGGGCTTCCAGCCGGGTACAAGTATCAATTATAACCGAGGTTTTGATGACAAACTCTGCCAGCTTCTTCAGGGATGATGCCTGGGAAAGTCTAGTATAGTGGTATTTATACCCCCATAGTTTGTTCCTCCTGATTGGTTAGTCCTCATCCAATCAGGTTTCCGTTCTCCCACCTTGCTTACAATCAAATACCAGTTCTTACTTAGAGCGAAACCTTTGTCTTTGTTAAAATTCTTTTCCTCTAGTTTTATTTCATTGGCTTTCTTTACCAGGCAGTGCAAAGCCATTGGCATGGCACAGTAGTTTTGTGCCATCGAAGTCAATCCTATGGCCATTTTGAATGCAATGTTCCACTGCCGCTGATTTTTCCAGGAAACCTGAGCGGATATGCCTCCTATGCTCCTTGATGTGGGTTTTCCCTGTGTGTCCCACCTGGCTGATATATGCTGCTCCACACTTACAAGGAATCCATATCATAGTCAATATCTGTACCAGGCTGGAAGCCCGAGAAAAGGTTATTTGTCAAATCATTATTGCTGAAAGGAGGAGATAAATTTCTAAATGCAAAAAGATATAGAGGATATAAAGATCGACATTATTGATTGTATTCGATGTAATATAATAGCCCAGCTTTGTTTAGTTTAGTTTGGTTCAGTTTTTTTTTTATTTCTAATTTGGGTTTTTTAAAAAAATGTTGCTTTTATCATGTTAATTACATTAAGAGTTTGGGAGGCTTATCTACAGCTTATACTTGTATATACTGTTTACCAACAATGTAATCCCAGTCTCTCTGTACCACTATTGTTATTATGTCTATGTATTTGAAAATTAATAAAAAGATTTAAAAAGAAAGAAAGGATATAAAGATATAAATTTCTAGATGTGAAGGAGATAAAGAGAGATCTGGAAAATGGCAATAAGATAGAAGACCCGCCATGATTGTACTGAGTTGTGGAGCAGGTTTGAAGGGCTAAATGGCCTTCTCTATATCATGGGAAATTTTGTTGTCAATGCAAAGATGGCTATTATTTGGACATCATTCGCTGCTGAGATAAAGTTGCAATAATACGAAGGTCTGGAAATCGTGCGATACCTGAGAAGGGACAATAAGGCAATGCCGCAAAGAGACAGACATGGCAATCTTATGTGTGTTCCCCACTGGCAGTGCTCTTTCATCATGCCTGAGAATTGGTAGAATAAGCCTTACACAATGAACCTCACAATTAAGCTCTTTTGTCCACAACCTCCTGACATTGAAACTAATAGTTTACTGTATTGATAGATTGGACAGGGTGGAGTTGGGAGTAATAATCTCAGTGGAGGGAGGGGTGGAGAGAGAGAGGGAGAGAGAAAGAAAGAGAGATTGTGGGAACGAAGGGATCAAATGAAAGGAGCAGAGAAGGAAGAGGGAGGAATTTGGCAGAGGATCAGTCAGGAGAGGTAATTGAATAGGGGTCAGAATATTAAAGCAAGTTGGCTAGAAGGGCAGTCAGGGGCTTTGGAAGGGAATCAATGGTGATTGGACAGAAGAGAGAAATGGGGTGGGTCTGATTAGGAGCCAGCAACAAAAGGGATAGTGGAAGTGATCATTGAGCAAATATAGTCAAAAGAACGTACCAGGGAAGATGAAGGGAAGCTTAGATAGGAACTAATTAGTAACATCACGGCAAGCCTCAACCCTCCAGCTCCATCCACCATTACACAATTTTGATAACAGTAAGCATGAGCAGTAATCTCTGGATCAAATACCTGGAGAGCCACTACTGAATTGGTTTTTATTAAAATTCTGCCATATACCACACAGAAACATTGTGTTAACGTGATACAATTTCCAGACTATCTTGCATCCATCAAAAAATACATTGTGCTACATTATACAGTTTCCAGTCTATCTCGGATCCATCCTAATTTTATTCATTAATATGAATAGAATAGCGAATCATGTCAGTAAAGGTTATATTGGCACAAGAGAGATAAAAAAAAGATTGTTGAAATCAAACTGGGTGGTTCTTGTACACTGTCATTCCACTGAAAGCTTATGTCTTTCATAAGAAATCTCTATAAAGTATCCATGATCTATACTGCCCTTCACTTCACAGATAATAAGGACAAGGGATTTACCTGACAGGTTGATCTATGGGCAATTTTATATTTAGATACATAATCTCTGTTTATGAACTGGAAATGATTACAGAGGTATACTTCATTTCACATAAGGAATTAATATTGTATGAAGGTCAGTCAATAGATAAAATCCTATTTTCCAGGGATTATTACAGCCCTAACTTTAATTTAAATTCATTTGATCAACTACTGGAAAGGGCATTTGAATTTATTTTCTGAAACCACCTACCACCGTACTTATAGTATTTGCTGTTTACATTTTTACAGTTTGAAATGACATGTCAAAAATATCTCATCAGCATTGCTTCCTTTTGGCAAAACAACGGGGAAATGGAAAATATTTACCATATTTTGTTAAGGACTAGTCTTTTGAGTGATTTACTTGTTTTAAAATATCAGGTTATGAGTGGTAAAATCATTCTATCATTTACATTGATTTTAACATTAAATGTGAAATGGTACATTTATTTATTTATTTATTACATCCAAGGGAGTAAATGTCACCAGGTTCGGATATGGCCCAATTGTGGAGTGAGAGACACTGAAGGGGGTCGATAGTTCACAGACTTTAATGCGAACAGTGTTAAAGGGGAAAGAAAACAATAAACACTAGGCCAAACAGGTCTGCTAACTAAAACTCTCAAATGGAAAAAAACGAAGCCTACACTGCGGCTGAAAGAACAACTAAAATATAAAACGAATACCACGAGACTTCAGAGTCAGTTGACTTGACAGTCCAATTTCTCAGGCAAGGCTGAATGCAAACAAGCAGCGAAACGTTGCTGTGCTGTATCCAAGTCTCGACAAACATTACGACAAGTATGCAGTTAAATACTATCAAAATGAAATAATAATTAGCTGACATCTGCATATTCATAAGCACAATTGCCATTATCTACTGTACTGCCGAATCCATGGATCTGACAGTAAAAATATTTATGTTGCTTCTCTGTCACAATGTACAAGCAATGAAGAGGGGAAATATGGGGGGATATTGTCCAGACACTAAAATTGTATATATAATTGTTTTGTATACATGTATGTGTAGTCAGATACAAAACCAGATCAATGTACAGTCAGATATGCAATCAGATCAATGGGTATTGATAAATCTGATACCTTGGTGAAAGAATCTGTCCTGGAGCTTGTTAGTCCTGACCTTAATTCTATTGTATTGTTTGCTAGACGGCAGCAGCAGAAACGTTTTGGTTGGGGTGGCCGTCATTCTTAACGATCCATCTGGGCCTTTTTTATGTAACTGCTTCTGTAAATGACCTGAATAGTGGGAAGTTCACCTCCACAGATGCACTGGGCTGTCCGCACCACTCTCTGCAGTGCCCTGTGATTGAGTGTAATACAGTCCCTGTATCAGGCGGTAACACAGACAGTCAGGATGCTCTCGATGGTGCCCCTGTAGAAAGTCCTGAGGATCTGGGGACTCATGCCAAACTTCTTCAGCCATCTGAGGCGAAAATGGCACTGTTGTGTTTTTTTCACCACACAGCCCGTATATACTGTCCAGGTGAGATCCTTGCTGATATGTATGCTGAGGAACTTGAAACTACTCACCATCTCAACTACGCCAATCTGCAAATTTAATATTGTCCTTAGAATGGAAAGAAAGCCATCATTCGTATTTCTACATTTACCCTTTCTCCTTACCGTGTGATATTTCTTCCCTTGTTCTTTCCTATTCTTTTGACGTTACTCTTAAAAATTTTATTTTTAAAAATATGACCTGCGTTTTCTTCTCGATGTCTGGACATTTGCTGATGTAAAGAAGATGTTAACTTGTATGAGCGATTTCTTGAAAACGGAATGAAACAGGGTAACCTCTGCAGTTAAATAGCACCCAGAAGCTATCTTGAATTACGGAGCCAAATCAAACTGGCAGTGACTTGTGGTTCCAAAGGCTGAAGACTGACATTTCCAGATGCTCCCAAGTGAGTAAGTCCTGGACATCTGAGAATGCACTGTCTGGGATGAGCTGATTGAGAAGTGCCAGCACAACCATCACTCACCTCTGATACTCTTATATCCGATCTGGTGGTAGATCAGAGACTCATTCATTTCAGTGGCAATTTCCTACCTGGGAATTTGATGGAAAATATAAGCTATTTACTTTTTACTTATTCTTATTTTAACAGTCATAGTGTTTTACAGCTTAGAAATGGCCCCTTCTACCCATCTTGTCCAAGTTGAGTTTTCCAAAAGTAGAATCAGGCTTATTATTGCTAACATATATACCATGAAATTTGTTGCTTTGCAACAGCAGAGCAGCGTAAATACATAAAATTACTGGAAATTACTGAAAAACAGTAAATTGTGCAAAAAACAGTAGTGTTCATGGATTCATCAACCATTCAGGAATCTGATGGTGAAGGAAAAGAATCTGTCCCTAATTTTTTGAGTGTGGGTCTTCAGGCTTGTGTATCTCCATCCTATTAGTAATAATGAGAAAGGGGATGTTCTGGGTGGGGAGGGTCTTTGATGGTAGGTGCTGCCTTCTTTAAGCACCGTTGGCTGAAGATGTCGTCAATGGCGGGAATGGTTGCATCTATGATGGAGCTGGCTGAGTCAACAAGTCCCAGCAGCCTTTTGTGATCCTGTGCATTGCAGCCTCCATATCAGGTAGGTATATTTGTCCATTTACATTAAGCCCACTCCTCCACATTAGGACCACAAAAAAAACTGATATATTTAGTATTTCTCTCCCCTCCTTTTTTTTTTTCTCTTTCTGCCCATCACTCTGCCTGTTCTCTATCTCCCTCTGGTGCTCCCCTCCCCCTTTCTTTCTCCCTAGGCCTCCTGTCCCATGATCCTTTCCCTTCTCCAGCTCTGTATCCCTTTTGCCAATCACCTTTCCGGCTCTCAGCTTCACCCCACCCCCTCCAGTCTTCTCCTATCATTTCGCATTTTCCCTCCCCCTCCTACTTTCAAATCTGTTACTATCTTTCCTTTCAGTTAGTCCTGACGAAGGGTCTCGGCCCGAAACGTCGACAGGGCTTCTCCTTATAGATGTTGTCTGGCCTGCTGTGTTCCACCAGCATTTTATGACTATCCTATCTCTGCTTCTGATAATCTTATATAATTCTATTAGGGAGGCTCCAGGGATTACAAGGTCGGCCTATCCAATCTCTCTCCAAAACTTGTCCTCCAATTCATTCAGATCCTGGAGAGTCTCCTCTGCAGCCCCTCCAGCAAAATCACATCCTTGTTACTGAGTGGCACCCATAACAGCACATTATACTTCAAGTGCAGCTGAACCTGTATTTTGAAAAGTTATAACATAATGCCCCAACATTATAGAAACATAGAAAACCCACTGCACAATACAGGCCTTTCGGCCCATAAAGTTGTGTCGAACATGTCCCTACCTTAGAAATGACTAGGCTTACCCATAGCCCTTTCTCTCTAAGCTCCATGGGTACCTATCCAAAAGTCTCTTAAAAGACCCTATAGTATCCGCCTCCACCGCCATTTCCGGCAGCCCATTCCACGCACTCACCACTCTCTGCGTAAAAAACTTACCTCTGACATCTCCTCTGTACCTACTCCCAAGCACCTTAAACCTGTGTCCTCTTATGGCAACCATTTCAGCCCTGGGAAAAAGCCTCTGACTATCCACACGATCAATGCCTCTCATCATTTATACACCTCTATCGGGTCACCTCTCGTCCTTCGTCGCTCCAAGGAGAAAAGGCCAAGTTCACTCAACCTATTCTCATAAGGCATGCTCCTTAATCCAGGCCACATCCTTGTAGATCTTCTCTGCACCCATTCTATGGCTTTCACATCCTTCCTACAAGAATGACACTGAGGCAACCAGAACTGAGCACAGTACTCCAAATGGGGTCTGACCAGGGTCCTATATAGGGGCAACATTACCACTCGGTTCCTAAATTCAATTCCACGATTGATGAAGGCCAAACTCCACCACATCTAAACCCCATGGTCTAGGGAGATGCAAATTGATATTTGGGAAATTAAAATCTCCCACCACAACAACTCTGTTATTATTACACCCTTCCAGGATCTGTTTCCCTACCTGCTCCTCAATATCCCTGTTACAATTGGACGGCCTATAAAAAACACCCAGTAATGACCCCTTCCTGTTCCTAACCTCCACCCACAGAGACTCCATAGACAATCTCTCCATGACGTCCACCTTTTCTGCAGCTGTGATGGTATCTCTGATCAAAAGTTCCACGCCCCCACCTCTTTTGCCTTCCTCCCTGTCCTTTCTGAAACATCTAAAACCCGGCACTTGAAGTAACCATTCATGTCTCTAAGCCATCCAAGTCTCTGTAATGGCCACCACATCGTATCTCCAAGTACTGATCCATGCTCTAAGCTCATCTGCTTTGTTCACAAAACTCCTTGTGTTAAAATAGACACATCTTAAACCAGTCTGAGCTCGTCCCTTCTCTAACACCTGCCTATCCTCCCTCACACACTGTCTCCAAGTTTTCTCTATTTGTGAGTCACCCGCCTCTTCCTCAGTCTCTTCAGTTCGGTTCCCACCCCGTAACAATTCTAGTTTAAACTCTCCCCAGTAGCCTTAGCAAAACTCCCTGCCAGGATATTGGTTCCCCCTGGAATTCAAGTACAACCTGTCCTTTTTGTACAGGTCACAACTGCCCCAAAAGAGGTCCCAATGATCCAGAAATCTGAATCCCTGTCCCCTGCTCCAATTCCTCAGCCACACATTCATCCTCCACCTCACTGTATTCCTATATTCACTGTCAGGTTGGCACAGTCCGTAATCCCGAGATTACTACCTTTGTGATCCTGCTTCTCAACTTTCTTCCTAACTCCCTGTAGTCTTTTTTCAGGACCTCTTCCCTTTTCCTACCTATGTCATTGGTACCAATATGTACCACGACCTCTGGCTGTTCTCCCTCCCACCGCAGGGTATCATGGACGCGATCTAAAACATCCTGAACCCTGGCACCTGGGAGGCAAGCTACCATCCAAGTTTCTTTCCTGTGTCCACAGAATCGCCTGTCTGACCCCCTAACTACAGAGTCCCCTATCACTACTGCCTTCCTCTTCCTTTCCCTACCCTTCTGAACCACAGGGCCGGGCTCTGTGCCAGAGGCACGGCCACTGTTGCTCCTCCCAGGTATGCTGTCCCCTCCCCAACAGTACTCAAACAGGAGTACTGATTGTTCAGGGGGACAGCCACTGGGGTACTCTCTAGTACCTGACTCCTGACTGTGACCCTGTGGTGAACTACATATACCTGTCTGGACACGCCCCCCCCCGCTGACTGCTCCTGTGGCTCCTCCCACAGACCCCTGTATAAAGGCGATTGGAGGCACTGCTCCTCCCTCAGTCTCCAGGATGTTGTGTGATGGTCTCTTGCTGCTGACTGCTCTCTTCCAGCTAATAAAAGCCTATCTCTCGCCTCGCGTCTCCAAGAGTTATTGATGGTGCATCAGATCCACTTGTCTGTCTCCCGTGGCCCCGGTGTGACCACCTGCCTATAACTCCTCTCTATCACCTCCTCGCTCTCCCTGACTAGGCGAAGGTCATCGAGCTGCATCTCCAGTTCCCTAACACAGTCCCTTAGGAGCTGCAGCTCGATACACCTGATGCAGATATGGCCATCTAGGAGGCCGGCAGACTCCAGGACCTCCCACATCTGACACTGGGCACTGAAAACCGACCTCACACACATACTTCCCTTCCACAATTAACACAAATAAACCTATCTCACCTCGTTACAGCCTAAGCCCGTTGAGCCAAAGCCCTATCACTCAGCTACCCTCTCACTCCGCTTCCCACTGGATATGGCAGTACTCTTTTTAAACTTTTCCCACTCTACTAGCTAATGTCACGTGCCTGCACAGTCTTGTCTCTCTTTTACCCTGAGTAGTAAAAATGCCTTCGCTCCGGAAATCCTTAGCTGTTCCACTAGCAGCCTTCTTGCTTCGTCTAAACCTGCTGAAGATTACTTGCCTTTTTAAACTTTTCCCACTCTGCTGGCTGACATCACACGCCTGCGCAGTCTTGCCTCTCTTTTACCCCGAGTATTAAAAATGCCTTTGCTCTGGAAGTCCTTAGCCATTCCACTCGCAGCCTTCTTGCTCCAAATTATGCTGAAAAAAATTTTCTTTGTTGCTTAATTTTTGCTTTGTAACTAATTAGTATAATGTTAATGTGTTTTAAATGCTTCTAAAACTTGAAAAATGTGAGATAGTCAAATAGGTTATGAAGGGACGTGAAGCTTTGGACAGCCACTCCTGTCAAAAGTTTTTAGGGTCTCTCAGAGAATGACTTCAGTTGGATGCCTGTGTCCAATTTCGTGCCAAAACATTGCAATGTCTCTGTAACCATCTTCAGGACTTTAAAGTCCAGCCTGTACAATTAGCCCAGCAAAGTGTGGGTGGATGGATGGTGACACGGGGTGCGGCTGAACAGGGGTCAGATCCAACGTGATTAATTTAGTAAGAACTGAGTTACAGCAATGGCACAATGATAGCATACAGTCAAATGATATTAAGTAACCTCAGATTGCTGGAAAAGGCCAGTTGACAGAATGGTTAATTTGAAGAGATTCTATACCTAAATTTATAAATGAATGACGTAAGTGAGACTTGATGCCATTTCTACTGGAGTTAAAGTGTACTGCTAGAATAATCCCATAAGACATGGAAGCGGAATAAGGCCATTCAGCCCATCAAGTGCCCCAACATTCAATCATCGTTAATTTATTTTCCCTCTCAATCCCATTCTCCTGCCTTCTCACTCAAATCTTTGACATCCTTACTGAGCAAGAACTTATCAACCTCCATAGCAGACTGTGTCAATAAATTCCATAGAATCACCACCCTCTGGCTAAAGAAATTCCTTCTCGACTCTGTTCTAAAGGGATGCCCTTTTACTCTGAGGCTATGCTCCCAGTCCTGGATTCTCCTACTACTGAAAACAACCCTCCAGGTCCACTCTATTTAGGCCTGTCAATATTTGGTAGGTTTCAATGAGATTCCCCCTCACTCTTATAAATTCCAGTGAGTACAATCTTCAAATGCTCCTCATACGATAGCCCTTTCATTCTTGGGATAATTCTTGTAAATCTCCTCTGGGTCTTCTCCAATTCCAGCACATCCTCTTTAGATAAGGGGCACAAAATTGCTCATAATACTCCAATGTGGTCCAACCAATTCTTCATTAGGCCCCTGCATTCCATCCGTGCTTTATAGTCGTGTCTCCTCAAAATGAATGCTATCATTGAATTTGCCCTCCTTATTACTGACTCACCTGAAAGTTAACCTGTAAGTTAATCCTACAGTGAACATCCAAGTCCCTTTGAATCTCTGAATTCTGAATTTGCTCCTCATTTAGAAAACGGTCTATGTCTTTATTCCTTCCACTAAAGTGCATGACCATACACTTCCCTTCATTATATTCCACTTCTTTGCCCGTTGTCCTTAATTCTCCAAGTCCTTCTGCAGATGTCATGCTTCCTCAACTCTAACTGTTCCTTTACCCATCTTTGTATTAATACTTTCAGTAGTTACATTTAATATCAGAGAAATGCATACGATATACATCCTGAAATTCTTATTCTTCGCAGACATCCACGAAAACAGAAGAGTGCCCCAAAGAATGAGTGACTGTAAAAACGTTAGAGCCCCAAAGCACCACAAAATTCCCTCTCTCACGCACAAAGCAATGGCCCTCCCCCACCCTCACCCACTTCGGCAAAAGAGCATCAGCACCCTCCACCTGCCAAGCAAGCAATAGCAAAGCCCCCAAGAAAGACAATAATCTTTAGTCTCTTGCTCTCTCTCTCTCTCATTAAGGGAAAAAAGAGGTATCGCCTATAACAGCAAGAGGGGAGACATATCAAAACTACTCACTAATTTATAGACAATAGGTGGAGGAGTAGGCCATTTGGCCCTTTGAGCCAGCATCGCCATTCAATGTGATCATGGCTGATCATCCACAATCAGTACCCCGTTCCTGCCTTCTCCCTACATCCCTTGACTCCGCTTTCTTTAAGAGCTCTATCTAACTCTTTCATGAAAGCATTTAGAGAATTGGCCTCCTCTGCCTTCTGAGGCAGTGCATTCCATAGATCCACAACTCTCTGGGTGAAAAAGTTTTTCCTCAACTCTGTTCTAAATGGCCTACCCCTTATTCTTAAACTGTGGCCTTTGGTTCTGGACTCCCCCAACATCGGGAATATGTTTCCTGCCTCTAGTGCGTCCAATCCTTTAATAATCTTATATGTTTCAATCAGATCCCCTCTCATCCTTCTAAATTCCAGTGTATACAAACCCAGTCGCTCCAATCTTTCAACATATGACAGTCCCGCCATCCCGGGAATTAACCTTGTGAACCTATGCTACACTCCCTCAATAGCAAGAATGTCCTTCCTCAAATTTGGAGACCAAAACGGAACACAATACTCCAGGTGTGGTCTCACCAGGGCCCTGTACAACTGCAGAAGGACCTCTTTGCTCCTATGCTCAACTCCCCTTGTTATGAAGGCCAACATGCCATTAGCTTTCTTCACTGCCTGCTGTACCTGCATGCTTACTTTAAATTTACGATGATAAAGTTTGTTGCAATGATTTTTTTCTGAGTTTTCCGACCAGCAAATCAACACCAAACTCTTCTCCATCACCAAGAGAGAGAGAGAGAGAGAGAGAGAGAGAGAGAGAGAGAGAGAGAGAGAGAGAGAGAGAGAGAGAGAGAGAGATTTGCCAAGTACAGAGCCCCCGACAGCTGATCTGTTGCTACTGATGTTCTGCCTTCTCCCGTGACACTTTGGTCAGCAGCAACGGCTTATAATCAGTTTGACCACAGGTCTACGAAGCCTCAGAGCCCTGAAGGCATGCACGTCTTCCAGGCTGCATCATTGGAATTTCAAAGAGTAGCTAGACATGGGCTCCTGGGAGCAGATCACACCACCACAAAGAGCTGAAGTCTAAGTGTAACTCCCGGTCAAGATCTTCCACAGAACCAAGAAAGGGGAAAAGAGACACATCAAAGGTAGAAACTAAGCTGTTTTAGCAGAAGATCTCGAAGGAGTTGCCACTGAGCACCATCGTAACTTTCCCTCCACCTATGTAACATCCACTAACCTGACTACAGAGCCATCAATTCTGTTATCCAGATCATTAATATATAATGTGAAAATTAGCGTTTCCAACACTGATCCTTGTGGAATACCACTAGTCACTGGCAGCTTACCAGAAAAGGCCCCCTTTATTCTTACTCTTTGACTTCGGTCAATTAGCCAATCTTCCACCCATGCTAGTATCTTTCCTGTGCTACCATGGGATCTTACCTCATTTAGCAGCATCATGCGCAGCACCTTGTCAAAAGCCTTCTGAAAATCCAAGTAAACAAAATCCACTGACTCTCCTATGTCTATCTTGCCTGTTATTTCCTCAAAGAATTCCAAAAGGATTTCCACTTAAGGAAATCATGCTGGCCTAGTTTATCATGTGCCTCCGAGTATCTTGATACCTATCCTTAAAAATAACTAACAACTTACCAGCCGCTGAGATCAGGCTAAGAGACCTGTATTTTCCTATCTTTTGCCTCTCTCTCTTATTCAAGGGTTGAGTGACATTCGCAATTTTCCAGCCCATTTTGAAAGATCACTACTAGTGCGTCCACAATCTATTCAACAACCTGGCGTGTAGTCCATCTGGTCCAGGTGACTTACCTAAGTTTAGACCTTTCAGCTTCCAAATCACCTTCTCAGTGATGGTAACTACACTCAATTCTGCCCCCCGCCTCTCTTGAATTTCTGTCATGTTGCTTGTGTCTTCCACGGTGAAGAGTGTTGCAAAATACTTATTCGGTCCACCCAGCATTTTTTGTTCCGCATTACTGCCTTTCCAGCATAATTCCTAATGGCACAATGAAAGAAAATGTCAGAATTTGTGTTATAAGAATCATTATATCCATCCATCAAAGAACAAGGTCACTCTTGTATCCTGTATTGATAAAAACCATTACAAATACCCTGAGTAAAATAAGCATTGATTTATTCTATTTGAAAATCAGAGCAAGAATGCAAACTCATTTTTTAAAATTATGTGATATAGTAACTGAAACTGTGATGTAACTCACATTTCGCTTATTTTGGAAGCAGGCACACCGCATGACTCTGTGGCATAAATGGATCAAAATATAAACAAATACATATATAGAAAAAAAACAGCATGTTCAATGCCTGAAGATACATTACAATGGGGAATTGGCAGCAAAATAAATGAGGTACAGATCAGCTAATATTTTATTAAAAAGTTGAATTTGGTCTAACAATCAAGTCATTTTACTTTTCTTCCTTATGTGTAATGAGAGAGCGATGGATCGCGGTGAGGCCAAGTGTACAGTGAGGTCTAGAGTTAATTTAGACTCAGACTTGAAATAAACAAGACAACACAAATGACATCCAAAGGCAAAATCACAAGCAGCAGTACCAGAAATAGAACTCTTATGAATAAACACTGAGTGTTAACACCAGGCCTTATGTACAGACTTTCCATGAAGAAATATGGCAAGTGATAATTGGCAGTCTGAGTCTTAAAGGGACACTGGAGGCTAACCATTCTCTGGGGATTTGGAGTGCTTGGACCTGGATGCATGCTGCTGTTTAGTCAGGACCATGGCAATATGTTCCTTGAATTTTTTACTGTATTTATGACTTAATTGTGCTTATTATTTCATTATGGTTTATCCAAGGCTAAATTCTCTAATAATAGTAGTTGAAGGTACATAGTTACCAAATCAGTATCCAATGGTTTAAGAAAACCTAGAATTCCACATCTGATCAATGCTTCTTCACAGTGACGTTCAAAACTAGGCATGGCATCTGCCATGACTCCTATTACTTATCATAAATTATTTTGTATTCATAGGAAATTTCCAGCTCATTCAGTTGAGTTTTCAAGGTCAGATATTGCATTTGTCACATTGAAGAGTCATTGGATGGCCTTTATTCTTCTCATTGACTGGATTTTAGGAAAATGAGCTTTGAAGAATGTTGATGCCATTGTTTAAGTCCACAAGTCCATCTCCTCTTCTCTTCTATAATTATAGAGTTATAGAAAAGTACATCACAGAAACAGGCCATTCAGCCCATCTAGTCCAGGCCAAACCACTTAAACTGCCTGCTGCCATCAGTCTGCACCAGGACCATAACCCTCCGTGCCACCACCATCCACGTACCTATCTAAACTTCTCTTAAATATTGAAATTGAGTTTGCAGGCACCACTGGTGCTGGCAGCTCGTTCTACACTCTCAGAACCCTCTGAGTAAAGAAATTTCCCCTTATGTTGCCCCTAAACTATTCACCTTTCACCCTTAACTCATGACCTCTGGTTGTAGTCCCACCCAACCTCAATGGAAAAAGCCTTCTTGCATTTACTCTATCTATACCCCTCATAATTTTGTATATGTCTATCAAATCTCCTCTCAGTCTTCTTCCTTCCAATGCATTAAGTCCTAACCTATTCAATTTTTCCATATAATTCAGGCCTGTGTTATTACTTCCTCACAAATTGCTATTACCAAGGAGAAAATAATATAACCATGTAATTGTGCCTTTTCTGATATGTTTTTTGAATATCTATAATATTAACTAAAGCTGAATGATAAAAATACTCATGATAAGAATCATTGTTAACTGCAGGAATAAAGGGCACAAATAAATTAGTTATTCTGTGGATTGTTTATGTGTTACATAATTTAGCCCTTGCGTTGTTCTGGACAAATATTCCAATGCTGGACTACCTTGACATATCCAGCTCTCTGGACAACTTGGTCTACCTTCAGAAGGAATACTGCATAGGGAATTACATAATTTGAGCAAATCTGATCTCAAAATTGCATGAGACAAGGAAATGTAACTGATGCCAGGGAATGATGAGACTAATTTCCTAAATAAATGGTTGCACTTTTCCCTTTGTGGTGTGTCAGTTTTTTAGGTGGGTAGCACAGGATTAAACAACGCTGCTTGATCTTCACGTCGAATATTTATGTCTAGGTCACAGAATAAGAGTCACGGGGTGTGTGGGTAATGTGGAATAAATGGATGTTTGGTGGATAGGTGGTCTGGAGATTGGTTGTCAGAGGTAAAGGAACGATGGCTTTTGCTAACTTGGCAGATCAGATGGGGAGGGTGAATTTTTGTGGATCTTGAGGTAAATTTGAGGTAAGCATGTGGAACCCATGAAGAATGCTTGCTGGCACATAGTAGCGAATTTGAGGATTGTGGAGGCGTAATGGAGAGGATGCACTGGGTATCCTCATGGAGGAATGACCTGTTGCTGGAATGGCAGAGCAGTCCACTTTATCCCCATTCCCATAGTTGCAGTAGCAGCCTTACCTCATATTTTCTCACTTAGTTCTCTGGAAGTCCGTGAAAAATTCCAAGGTGGCAGTTATTCCCTCCTGCTGGAAGTGATCAGTGATGCAGAACCGGTTAAGAAAAAAACTCTTTTCAATGCAATAGTACAACATATGATGTTTACTTATTCCAAATGATATAAGAAAAGCAGGGTTAGTTGAAGAAGACTGGGAGGAGGTTCTCAGACAGCTGTATGATCTGTTGCTATGATGGAATTCATGTGATTTCGAATGACATGAAAATGCTCAGCAAATGACTAGTCTTACTAAGGCAATCACTGTTCAGATGAAGGATGAAGTCAAAAGTCATTTATCAAAATGACACCCAGGGTTGATAACAAGAGCTAACAAGCAATCAGACCCTTAACAGTTCTGTTCATTGTTACTTCTCCTATGCAGCTCATCTACTTTAGAGACAAAGCTATGTTGCAGCTTAAGACCTCTTTTTGACAGCATCAGAAACTCTTTAGCTCTTAATGAATGTGAAGGAAATTGACTGGATTTTCCAATAAAGAAGATATACAAATAAAGAAAATTTACAATACATGCTGTTGTATCATGTCCATAATCAAGCATCAGAGATTTTCTGATCACAAAAATGAATAAATTTGGATAAAATTTGGGATAAATTTATGGGACATTAAATTTATTAAATTTAAAGGTCAAGTAACTTACTTGCATAAGAAATTTTCTGATCACAAAAATGAAGTGGGATAAAATTTAGGGCAAAATTACAGGACTTTAAACTTAATATATTTAAAGGTCAAGTAACTTTCTTAAAATGCTTGTTCCTGTTGTATTTTAGAAGCAGAAAATATAACAAAAGCCAAAGGTAACAATGGGATAAAATTACTCATGAAGATTACGAAGTAACAAAGGAGCTCTCGGCACTGTACTGATCTCGGTCTCAGAAATCCAAGAAACTGAAAATCATTGACTGAAAACTGAAAGTTTATATTACACAAAAATAATCCACAGATCAACTAGACAGGCTAAAATGTTAAAAAGTTATGTTAATTTAGCTCATTTTCATATTTAATATGCATAAGATAAAGATGAAAGAGTGGAATATGGATTCAGCCAGGTCTTCATGTCTTAAAAGGTTAATTAGCTTGCACCGAATTAAGCATCTCCAACAGAGGTGTAAAAGGTTGAACAGCGGGGCAACAACTAAATATGATCCCACCGCCAGCCATATCTTCTTTCCCGCACCTATCTGCCTTCTGCAGGAATTGTCTTCTCAGAGACTCCCTGATCTGCTCGTCCCTCCCAACACAACCTTCCCCCTAAATCTCACCTCTTCACCACCATCCAGAGCCATAGACAAGCTCTCCCAGGTGGGCCACCATTCAAAGTCAAAGGTCAAAGTTTATTGTCATGTGCCCTGTGTGTACACGGGTACAATGAAAATCCTCTGCAGCTGCATCACGGGAACATAGCATCAGATTAACTACATCCACAAGGAAAAAAGTAGCTAACGATATAAATTCTACAAAATTATACAAGGAAGTACGTAATTAGAATAAACAAAGCTAAGTCCATTGTCGCGCCATACTGTAGCGAATAGGGTAGTGCTGATTGGTTCAAGATCCGAAAGATGGAAGGCAAGTACTCACTGCCACTTCTTATGTCCCAGTACATTCAGATTGCTTTCCTACACCATGAGGCTACCCACCAAGATTCTTTCAATGGCTCATCTCTAGATGTTAGCATGTTTGATGACATACTGAGTCTCCTTAAGCTTCTAAGAAAATAAAGGTACTGATGGTTGCATATCCAGCATGTGCTAGGCCCAGGACAGGGAATCCAATACTGTTGCACTCAGGAATTTAAAGCTGTTGACCATCTCCTTCAACGATACACCAATACTGACTGGCGATTGTTCACCCACCCTTCCTCTTTCACATGCAAATCCTCCTGCCTTATTTATTGCACTAATGTTCCCGTTGTGGCCTCCTTGACATCAGTGAGACCAGACACAAACCGGGCAACCTCTTCACCATGCACCTGCACTCTGCCATCCGTGGGAATTTGGGGTTTCTGTCTGGGAGTCATTTTAATTCCCTTTCCCCATTCCCACATCAATATCTCTGTCTTCAGCCTCCTCCACTGCCTGCATGAGGCTAGGCACAAAACAAGAGTACAGTAGCTCATGTTTCCCTGTGTATTCTACAATGTGACAAGAAGAATTTGAATTCCCCAGTTTCAAGTAAACTACTCCCCCTCTGTCCCTTCGCTTTCTCCTCTTCATCTACCCAGTTCTACATACAATCACCTCAGCCCCATCTCCGTTTCTTTCCCCTCTGTTTGCTCATCACTCACTCACTTCTTTCACTGATTTCCCTCTCCCTCTTTCCCTTTCCCTCTTGCCCTCCCCGCCTCCCTCTCCCATCAGACTCCATCATCTTCAGCCCTTTGTTGCCTCCATCTATCACCTCAGAGCTTCTGTCACTATTTCCACTTTCCCCTCCGCTGTCTGCCTATCACTTCTCCTCACCTGAATCCACCCACTGCTTGCCAGCTCTTCCTCCACTCCTTTTTATACTGGCTACCTCACCTCTATCATCCAATCCAGATAAAGGGTCTTGGCCCAAATGTTAATTGTCTATTTACCCCTATTAAATGCTGCTTGGCCCACTATGTTCCTCCCAGCATCCTGTGTGTTACTCCAGATTCCTGCATCTCGTGTGTTACTCCAGATTCCTGCATCCTGTGTGTTACTCCAGATTCCTGCATCTCGTGTGTTACTCCAGATTCCTGCATCTCGTGTGTTACTCCAGATTCCTGCACCTGCAGTCTCATGTTGATGATTGAATTAGGTGGTTTAACAGACAAGAAGTGACACAGCTCGTGGCTTTCGTAAGCCCCGAAAGATGATAATGTTACAATATACCTAACACAGTGTAGTGACTCAGGCCCTTATCCACATTATCCCCAGGTCCAAACATGGATGTGGAAGGCCTCAATCCTCAAGCCACGAGGACTAAGCAATGGCTGGGTCATGCATGGTGTATTGTACTAAAGAAGCTCTGCCCCCAAACTATTTCCGAAAGTTCTGAAAGCTGGCACAATCCCACTGTCGCCAGTTGTCAGGGATGAGAAACCACATACAGTAATTTAAAACATTAGGGCTCAGCAAAGTAGAGGCTGTATTAAAGGAGTGCAGGTTAATAAATCTATTCTGTTTTCCACTTTATCTTCCCTCCCCCTTCCCTCTCTTCAGTGTTTCCCTACTCTTTTCCTCTCTCCTGTTCTCTAGCCCTCTTTCTAAATCCCTCTCACTAGCCCCCAGGCACCCCACCAGAGGCCAGCCACTACTTCTATCACAGCTGGCACACAACAGGACAACTCTGTCATATGTTCCCCCACCCCCACCTCTCCTCTCTGACCCAGGAAAAGCCCAGCAGCCGATGTTCAGCCTCAAAAGCCTTGAGAAGGCCGCAGCTGCCTGATGTCAGTGGGCTGAGGGTGGAGTTTCTGCCAGAAGATGAAAGAGCTGGAGTATGGCAAAGCTCACCTCCGTGGCCAATGCCAGCTTGTCAAAATACATAATCTACTCCAAAGTATTTCTCAGGAGAACCAAATGCTCAAAAGATACCCCCAAGGCCTTTGTTTTTTTATTTTTTAAAATAATTTTTTTAATTGAATTTGCAAATAGGTTACAGAACGAAAAAAAAATTGTAAAAATAAATTATCAACCTTTCCCCCCTCCCCTTAACCCCTCCCCCCCAACATATCCCTGTAGAAAGAGAAAAAAAAAGGAGAGAAGAAAAAAGAAAGAAAGAAAGAATGCCTGGATATCGGAAGATCCCCACACGCTCCATGAAGTTCACAATAGCTTTAGTATATATATTTATTTCTTTCTGCAGATAACCAATAATTTTATCTTCAGAGCACCTATATGTTTAATCCTATCTTTTGTAAATAAGGGCGCCAAATTTTCAGAAATATTTCATATTTATCTCTTAAATTATAAGTAATTTTTTCAAGTGGAATGCAGCTAAAAATTTCATTTTTCCAACTATCTATACTTAAGTATGAATCCGATTTCCAAGTAACTGCAATAGCCTTTTTGGCTACTGCCAATGCAATTTTTATGAATTCTTTCTGATATTTATTCAGTTTGGATTTTGGTTTTATCCCTTCAATATCGCCTAGTAAAAATAATGTTGGATTATGTGGAAATTGTGTTCCAATAATTTGTTCCAATAAAATTCTTAAATTTGTCCAAAAAGGTTGAATTTTAAAACAAGACCAAGTAGAGTGTAAAAAAGTACCAATTTCTAGATTACATCGGAAACATTGATCAGATAAATTTGGGTTTAATTTATTTATTTTTTGTGGTGTAATATATAATTGATGTAAAAAATTATATTGCACTAATCTTAACCGGACATTTGTTGTATTTGTCATACTGTCAAGATATAGTCTTGACCAACTTGTTTCTTCAATTTTAATATTCAAATCAGTTTCCCTTTTTTGTCTTGACTTAGGAATTCCTTGTTTAATTGCCTGTTTTTGAATGAAACTATACATACAAGAAATAAATTTTTAAATTTTTCCTTTTTGAATTAAAGTTTCTATTTCATTAGGTTTCGGCAATAACATTGTTTGACCCAATTTATCTCTTAAATAAGCCCTTAATTGGAAATAACAAAAAAGAGTGTTGTTAGATATTTTGTATTTATTCTTTAATTGGTCAAATGACATTAATATACCTCCTTCAAAACAATCTCCTATATATCTAATCCCTTTTTGAAACCAATTGCATAAAAGTTGGTTATCCATTGTAAAAGGAATAAGTTTATTTTGAATCAAAGGTCGCTTTGCTAATAGAGATTTCTTTATCTCATCATCAACATTTATCTTATCCTATAAATCAATCAAATGTTTTAATATAGGAGATTCTTTCTTTTCCCATATCCATTTAGATTCCCACTTATATATAAAATCTTCTGGTATATTTTCTCCAATTTTATCAAATTCTATTCTAATCCATGCCGGTTTATCATAATCAAAAAAAGATGCAATAAATCTAAGTTCATTTGCTTTATAATAATTCTTAAAGTTTGGAAGTTGTAACCCTCCTGGGTCAAATTTCCATGTCAATTTTTCCAACGATATTCTTGACATCTTACCTTTCCAAAGGAACTTTCTCACACATTTATTTAACTCTTGAGAAAACTTCTGCGGTAATTTTATTGGTAGTGTTTGGAATAAATATTGTAATCTAGGGAATGTATTCATTTTTACAGCATTGACTCTGCTTACTAATGTTATTGGTAATGTCATCCATTTATCAAGATCTTCTTGAATTTTTTTCAATAATGGTAAATAATTTAATTTATATAAATTCTTTATATCATTATCAACTCTTATACCTAAATATTTTATACCATTTATCGGCCATCTAAATTGAGTTATTAGTCGACATTGACTATAAACTCCTTTAGTAAGGGGTAGAATTTCACTTTTATCCCAATTTATTTTGTAGCCTGATACTTTCCCATATTCTTCCAATCTAGAAGATAATTTACGCAGCAAATATAATGGGTTTGTTAAATAAAGCAAAACATCGTCAGCAAATAAATTAATCTTATATTCTTCCTGGTTAACTCTGAAACCCATAATATCTGGGTCCGTTCTAATTAATTCAGCTAATGGTTCTATTGCCAACACAAATAAAGCAGGTGATAATGGACAACATTGTCTAGTTAACTGAAATGATGTTGAAATTTGACCATTTGTCACTACTTTAGCTTTGGGATTAGTATTTAAGGTTTTAATCCATTTTATAAAAGATACTCCTAATCCATATTTTTCCAATATCTTAAATAAAAAATCCCATTCCAATCTAACAAATGCTTTTTCTGCATCTAAGGCAATTGCCACACTCATTTCCTCCCTCTTTTGTGCCAAATGAATTATGCTGTAACCAAGTTACATTATCTGCCGATTGTCTATTTTTGATAAATCCTGTTTGATCCATATGTATTAATTTTGGTAAGTATTTAGATAATCTATTAGATAAAATTTTTGCTATTATTTTATTGTCAGTATTCAACAAAGAAATAGGTCTATATGATGCTGGTTTTAAAAGATCTCTATCTTTTTTTGGCAATACTATTAAAATAGCTGTCAAAAAAGATTCTGGAAGTTTATGCGTTCTTTCCGCTTGGTATATTAACTCCATAAAAGAGGAATTAGTAAATCTTTAAACTTTTTATAAAATTCAGGCAGAAAACCATCTTCTCCTGGGGATTTATTACTCTGAAGTGATCCTAGAGCTTCTTCGGCCTCTTTTAATGTAAAAGGCATATCTAATCCCTTCTGTTCTTCCGAATTCAATTTTGGAAGAGTTATTTGTGATAAAAACCTTTCTATCTCGACATTAACATTTTGTGATTCTGATTGATACAGTTCAGAATAAAAACTCTTAAAAGTTTCATTAATTTCTAAAGGTTTATAAGTAATTTTATTTACACTTGTTCTAATTGCATTTATCGTTTTGGAAATCTGGTCTGTTTTTAACTGTCAAGCAAAAATCTTGTGTGTTCTTTCACCTAGTTCGTAATATCTCTGTTTAGTTCTCATAATTGCTTTTTCTGTTCAATATGTCTGAAGTGTATTATATTGTAACTTCTTGTTAACAAGTTGTCTTCGTTTTTCTTCTGTCATATATCTTTGAGATTCTTTTTCTAACTTTGTAATCTCTTTTTCCAATTGATCTATTTCTACCATATATTCCTTCTTAATTTTAGAAGTATAACATTATCTGGTCTCTCAAATATGTCTTCATTGCTTCCCATACTATAAATTTATCATCAACTGAATGTAAATTTGTATCTAAAAAAATCTGAATCTGCTTTTTCATGAAATCACAAAAATCTTGATGTTTTAATAATATTGAATTAAATCTCCATCTGCAAATCGATTCCTCTTTATCCATCATTATCATTGTCATTGTCAAGGGGGAATGATCTGACAATATTCTTGCTTTATATTCCATATTTTTCACTCTGTCTTGAATATTCGTTGATAATAGGAAAAAATCTATCCTTGAATAAGTTTTATGTCTATTTGAATAAAATGAGTAATCTCTTTCTTTTGGATTAATTCTTCTCCATATATCAATCAAATTTAAATCTTTCATCAATGATAAAGTTAATTTTGCTACTTTTGATTTTGTAACAACCCTTGTTGATCTATCTAAAACTGGGTCTAGACAAAAAATTAAGGTGGGGGACATCACGTGATGACGTAGGATCGAGATGTGGAAATCCAGCTCTCCCATAAAAAACCAGTAAAATAATGTTTAAGTGAAGGAAAGTTAGTAAATACCTTTTAAAAATTACTTATAAATTACTTATAAACTACTCAGGATTGTCTTAAGATATGCCTCCTAAACAGAAGCAGAAGAAAACTACTACTTTGAAGACAACTTTGAAACTACTACTTTGAAGACAATTTGGAAAAGAATCAAGGCCGGCTGCCATGAAAGAGCCTCGGGCTCAAGTGCAATTTAGCTCCGGTGATACAGAACAGGAAACTGCAGCAACATCAACAGTTTCCAAAAAAAAAAACAACAGGAATTGCACATGCGTGAAGGAAGGGGGATGCGCAAACACGAGCAACCCAAGCTACAAATTCCAGCTATGATCGGAACTGAAAGTGAAAGTGAATATGAGGTGGAATCAGATTCTCTGGATAAATCAGGTGAAGATGAAGAGACAAACAAAGAAGAGCAACAGGAAGAGATTGGAGGTGATATTGGAGACATAAAAAAACTTTGGTGCAAATAATGCATGAATTAAAAGCATTAAAAGTAATAAAAAAGATATTAACAATATGAAGATTATGTCTGATAAAATGATGAAAAGACAGGACAAAATGGACAAGAAAATTAAATACTTGGAAGAAACAACTGGAGGCACCATTGATAGAGTAAATAAAATGGAAGATAATATTTCTGCCTGGACATCAGAAAGAAAACGGTTGTTGGAAAAAGTGGATGTACTTGAAAATTTTAGCAGACGAAATAATATTAAGATTGTTGGACTTAAAGAAGGTATAGAGTGAGAGGATCCAATAATTATTTTTCAAAAATGGATTCTGGAAATTTTGGAAATGCAAGAAGGAACCCAGTTAATTGAAATTGAAAGGGCTCACAGAGCCTTAAGACGAAGACCTCAAGTTGATCAAAACCCACGATCAATCTTGATAAAATGCTTAAGATATCAAGATAAAGAAAAGATCATGAAGGTGGCTGCCCAACGTGCCAGAAAGAGAAACGGGCCATTGATGATAGGAGGGAAAATAGTTCTTTTCTATCCTGATATAAGTTATGACCTTTTGAAGAGAAAGAAGGAATTTAACCCAGCGAAAAAAGTTTTATGGGAAAAGGGTTATAAATCTATATTGCACCACTCGGCAACCCTGATAATTTTTTTGGATAATGGAAAATGAAGATTTTTTTACTGATTATCGGGATGCGGAAGAATTTGCACAAGAACTCCCAAATATTCGCTAACCACAGCCAAAAATTTAAAAGTGAAACAGATTAAAGATGAAGACAGGGACAGTGAATGGAGTTGATGGATGTTTAAGGACAGAAGAATATTTAAATATATTCTTAATTATATGATACGGGGGAGAAAGGTAAAAATTTGAGAAATATTAATCGAGCGTAGTGATATTATTTTTTCCTTTCTTATATATACTTTTTTATGTTACGGGGAGCTGGGGGAACTTTGGATCGATTGCTATGGGACTCACATGTGTAATCATGGTGATTGCCATGACCCATACAACAGAGGGGGGTAATGTTGTATTTTTTTTTACTCACAACATTAGTAGGGGGGTATTTTGTTACTTTTTTCTTTATAATCTATTTTTCTTTTATCTTTCTTTCTTTGCCTGGACAATCGGGGGGGGGGGGGGGCGGGAGAGAGACACATAGCAACATGGAGAATTTTAAAAAGATTCCCCAAGGTACTACGAAAGTTGAAAGGTTAGGTATTACTATAGATTGGAGTAACCCTGTTAAAAATAATGACTAATTTACTGAATTTTTAAAGTTTTAATGTTAATGGGCTTAATGGACCGGTGAAAAGAAAAAGAATTTTAACATACATTAAGAAAATTAAAATAGATATATTTTTTTTACAAGAAACACACTTAACAGAGATAGAACATCAGAAATTAAAGAGAGATTGGGTCGGAAATGTTATTGCAGCTTCATTTAATTCAAAGGCGAGGGGAGTTGCAATTTTGGTTAATAAAACTTTACCAATTAAAATACAAAATGTATTAATTGATTCTGCGGGGAGATATGTAATTATACATTGTCAAATTTTTTCAGAACTATGGACTCTTATGAATATTTATGCACCAAATGAAAATGATGTAAAATTTATACAAGAGGCCTTTCTGAATTTGGCTGACGCACATGACCTCAAGGCCTTTGTTGATAAAATGAGAATTTCTGGCACAAGTCCTCTCAAAAGCTGGAAGGATACCTACAGAAGTACCAAGATTTGCCAGTCTCTCCAGGAGCTCTCGGCCAAGAGCAGAAGGCAAATAAAATGCACAAGAATCCAAACATTTCACTCACCAGCTCCAGATATAGCCAAGTCTACATGAGTCTCAGCCACCTCTAACATATAACTATATAACACGGAACTGGAATGGAAGCAGGTTACCTTGGATCTCTAGGGGCTATCAAACAAGAACAGCTGATGCCATCTATCTCTTCTAAGCAGATTGTGGGACGAGGGACCAGTGCGAAGTGGAAACAGTTGTGTATAAGCCAATTTCTGTCCTTTCTGAAACCTGTGTCAATACTGGCCGCAAACTCTGACAGAACAATGGTCAACATCCTTGATTGCAAATCTAAAGTGCCACTCACAAATCAACGTCCAACACCAGTCAGCTTTGTTGAAGTTATTTGTGTGAAACTTCCCATTAGAGAGGGAGTAGACTGCTGGTAAGCATGCTGTAATGTGCCTTCTTGTGCAATGATTGTGCAGGAGTTGTGCAGCTGCGATCCAATATAGTGATACATGTGTGAGGATCTAGTCAATTATCTGAGATTCCGTTTTGTTTTCTCTGGGACATGTGAATGTTACCTGGCTGCGGTGATTGATAGAGTTAGTTGTTAGTTGAGTGATAGGGTTTATCATGGAGCAGCCTAGACATCAAGTGGTGCAATTGCTGGCAGATGGGATTTAATCACAAATGTGTTGATCCCAGACAATGCACACAAAGTCATTTAACCTTTTTTTATTATAAGCCTTCATTACCCCTTTCTAGTCCTCCTTCACTATGAATATAGAGGACATCCGAGCTCTTTGTGTTGGAAATCTTCTCTGCTCCCTGGGTCTCTTTGGCTAAGATATTGATAGCAACATCAAAGCCACTCAGATTTTGCACTGACTTCTGGATATAGTTAGAGACCAGGAGGATGTCCTCTTTAAAACTTCAATCAGCACTGATTAATGGCTGGCAACTTCTGAAATTATGCTCCATGGAAGTTCTCTAATCTTATAAACATGGTGATTGGCATTGGCTACCTGCTACAATGATGTTAATGAGTTAACAGCACAAAATTCAGGTGTGGCATAACAGGCCAGTATGGTGTATGTTTGAGCAAATCAGATTTCTGAGGCATGACTTTCTCTTGAGGGTTAATTGTCTTCAATCCCTTGAATATTTCTTTATATTCTTATTGCTTGTACTGCAATTCTTTCACCATATATTGCAGATTTACATCACCCAAGTTTGCAAGTCTTAAGTGTTGCCTTGTTTTCCAACTCAAAAGGTAGTCCAACTCCTTTACCTCTTATCTACTGCAGTATAAATATGAATAATTTGAACCCAAAAATTAATGTTATGAAAATCATCGCATCTGTCAACTTTTGGCCTACACTTTGCTTTTTAAATAACTCCAAATCAACACTATTCTGTCTCCAGGATCTAAAATAACCATAATTCTATATCAAATTAAAAATGTCATATTGGATTACAGCCTAGAAATTGCTGTCTTTCCGGGCAATAGAGAGATTAATTGAGGTTCACTTCTCTGTTTTATGGGACACGTAAAGTATTAATTAACACTTGACTTTACCATGTCCAGTGTGAGGGCAAAACTCTTAAATATTCTTGTCAGCCAGTAAATAGGAAGACACACTGATCCGCATAGATTTTAATTAGGAAGTACTTAAACAGCTGATCCTGAAACAAAAGCACATAAACACAGCGCAAAATGAGAATGGGGTTTTGAAATTGGAATCATGAAATGATAGAGCACAGAATCATGTCACTAGGAAGAGCTACCTCATTAGTTTTGCTCCCTCTGCCCTTTTATCTGTAGACCTGCATAAATTACATTTATCCGACACGATCCTGGAAGAATTTTAAATGGATATAAAAGGACTAACTTGTTTTCTTGAAACAGTGGGCTCCCTTCTCAAGAATACCATCTTGGGGATTGGCCACTTCAATCCAGGCTAAAGTAGCTTGTGGTAGCAAATGTTCCTTTTCAGTATAAAGCTCCCTTCATGTCTTGTCTCTGGAAAAGTGCTCACTATGCTAATTAGGTGAACATTAGGTGACGATATCTTCACATTAGGACCGTGCAGCAGAGTGACATCTGCCAGAGCATATTGCTATTACCTTTTTTATTTTCAATACCAGTTGCCTGTAATTGTGAGCAACGCACGCACAAAATCACGATTCAGGTTTATGCTAGTATGCTTCCAATACCAAGACAAATGCACTCCTTTCTCATAGAGAGTATCTAACGGCACCTGCATTAATGAGAGGGGTCAATTCTAGTGTTTGTGGTCCACATTTACAGAAAGTTTAATTTCCCAGCGTGACATAAGGGAACCAAAGATTGTATAAAAGTCAGGCTTTGAGAAGAGAGAGAGTTTAAGAGAGAGCTAGAGAGAGAAAGTGATGCTGGCGGTTTTTGAAAATATACAGGTCTATAACATGCACGTAACAGTACAGTACAGTGAAAACTAAAATCTGAATTTTGTATTTAGATTCTCTGGAATAATGATAGTCTGAATTTATTGACTTACATAAAAATAGATAGAAAGCCAGCTTACCAAGCTAACAAAAAGAAAGCAATTCAAACCCTGCTGTTTTTCTGAAGGACTTATTTATTCACAGCTGTTGTTACATGCCCAGCTGCATTTAGCTCACTTCAACAAAGAGATGCAAGTGAGGAAATTTTGAAGTTTGTATGTATCTGAAATCTGACCTTGTTGCAAGTAACTAATTTCCTTGAGACTGTTCTCCCACCTAAAATTTTAATGATGTGAAACTCAATTGTATGTTAAATTCTTTATAACTATTACTATTGAGGGTGACAACTGCAGAAGATGGTTATTGGAGAATTCTGGAAGTACTTGACAGGTCAGACAACACTTGTTGAGAGAGAAGCACTTTCGGATCGAGGACCCTTCATCAGACTTTTCGTCAACCTGAAACTTTAATGCTGTTTTTTTCTCTCAAGATGCTGCCAGACTTGCGAAATATTTTGAGCATTTTCTGTTTTTTTTTGCTCAATATTCAATATATTAACTTGATCTTCAATGTTTTGATCTGACTTTCAATGCCTTGACCACACCGTCCATGTCCTTTGCCAACCTTCAATGTCCTGAGCCAATCATTAACGTTCCATCACTCAGCAATCTCACCCAGCCTGACTCAGAATCAGAATCAGATTTGTTATCACTAGCATGTGACGTGAAATTTGTTAATTTAGCAGCAGCAGTTCAATGCAACACATAATCTAGCAGAGAGAGAGAAAAAAATAAGAAATAAAATAAAACAATAATAAATAAACAAGTAAATCAATTATGTATATTGAATAGATTATTAAAAAATTTGCAAAAACAGAAATACTCTATATTAAAAAAGTGAGGTAGCATCCAAAGCTTCAATGTCCATTTAGGAATCAGATGACAGAGGGGAAGATGCTGTTCCTAAAGTGCTGAGTGTGTGCCTTCAGGCTTCTGTACCTCCTACCTGATAGTAACAGTGAGAAAAGGGCATGCCCTGGGTGCTGGAGGTCCTTAATAATGGACGCTGACTTTTTGAGACACCGCTCCCTAAAGATGTCCAGGATACTTTGTAGGCTAGTGCCCAAGATGGAGCTGACTAGATTTACAACCTTCTGCAGCTTCTTTTGGTCCTGAGCAGTAGCCCCCTCCATACCAGACAGTGATGCAGCCTGTCAGAATGCTCTCCACGGTACAACTATAGACTCCAGATCCTCCCCCTACTATTTTTAAAATTTTTTCCTATTCCTCTACTAACTCTGTCCTGATGGAACCGGTGGATGACAAGCTTCAGAGAACATCTACATCTACAGGTACAGACCTGTCTTGTTGCTCACAACACCTCGGACCATACATCAGAGGGCCTCACAATAAACTGATGCAAGCTCCTTACACATCGCAGCCTTGCCTTTTGAGCCTTAAAAGAACTTTTAAAGATGGAAGTGCTATCCAGATAAATATGAAAGTGTTTGATGACAAATCAGGGATAGTTATCACGCAGGTATGGCTTAGACAATAGACAATAGACAATAGGTGCAGAAGTAGACCATTCGGCCCTTCGAGCCTGCACCGCCATTTTGGGATCATGGCTGATCAATTACTATCAATACCCGGTTCCTGCCTTATTTCCATATCCCTTGATTTTCCTATCCATAAGATACCTATCTAGCTCCTTCTTGAAAGCATCCAGAGAATTGGCCTCCACTACCTTCCGAGGCAGTGCATTCCAGACCCCCACAACTCTCTGGGAGAAGAAGTTTTTCCTTAACTCTGTCCTAAATGACCTACCCCTTATTCTCAAACCATGCCCTCTGGTACTGGACTCTCCCAGCATCTGGAACATTTTTCCTGCCTCTATCTTGTCCAATCCCTTAATAATCTTATATGTTTCAATCAGATCCCCTCTCAATCTCCTTAATTCCAGTGTGTACAAGCCCAGTCTCTCTAACCTCTCTGCGTAAGACAGTCCAGACATCCCAGGAATTAACCTCGTGAATCTATGCTGCACTTCCTCTACAGCCAGGATGTCCTTCCTTAACCCTGGAGACCAAAACTGTACACAATACTCCAGGTGTGGTCTCACCAGGGCTCTGTACAAATGCAAGAGGATTTCCTTGCTCTTGTACTCAATTCCCTTTGTAATAAAGGCCAACATTCCATTAGCCTTCTTCACTGCCTGCTGCACTTGCTCATTCACCTTCAGTGACTGATGAACAAGGACTCCGAGATCTCTTTGTATTTCTCCCTTACCCAACTCTACAACATTCAGATAATAATCTGCCTTCCTGTTCTTACTCCCAAAGTGGATAACCTCACACTTATTCACATTAAACACCATCTGCCAAGTATCTGCCCACTCACCCAGCCTATCCAAGTCACCCTGAATTCTCCTAACATCCTCATCACATGTCACACTGCCACCCAGCTTAGTATCATCAGCAAATTTGCTGATGTTATTTTCTATGCCTTCATCCAAATCGTTAACGTAAGTGGTAAACAGCTGTGGTCCCAATACCGAGCCCTGTGGCACCCCACTAGTCACCACCTGCCATTCCGAGAAACACCCATTCACCGCTACCCTTTGCTTTCTATCTACCAACCAGTTTTCTATCCATGTCAATGCCTTCCCCCCGATGCCCTGAGCTTTGATTTTACCCACCAATCTTCTATGTGGGACCTTATCAAATGCCTTCTGAAAATCGAGGTACACTACATCCACTGGACCTCCCCCGTCTAACTTCCTGGTTACATCCTCGAAAAACTCCAACAGATTAGTCAAGCATGATTTACCCTTGGTATATCCATGCTGGCTCGGCCCAATCCTATCACTGCTATCTAGATATGCCACTATTTCATCCTTAATAATGGACTCTAGCATCTTTCCCACCACCGATGTCAGGCTGACAGGTCGATAGTTCTCTGTTTTCTCCCTCCCTCCTTTCTTAAAAAGTGGGATAACATTAGCCATTCTCCAATCCTCAGGAACTGATCCTGAATCTAAGGAACATTGGAAAATGATTACCAATGCACCCGCAATTTCCAGGGCCATCTCCTTTAGTACCCTGGGGTGCAGACCACCTGGACCTGGGGATTTGTCAGCCTTCAGTCCCATCAGTCTTCTCATCACCATTTCCTTCCGAATGTCAATCTGTTTCATTTCCTCTGTTACCCTATGTCCTTGGCCCATCCATACATCTGGGAGATTGCTTGTGTCTTCCTTAGTGAAAACAGATCTAAAGTACTCATTAAATTCTTCTGCCATTTCTCTATTTCCCATAACAATTTCACCCAATTCATTCTTCAAGGGCCCAACATTGTTCTTACTATCTTCTTTCTCTTCACATACCTAAAAAAGCTTTTGCTATCTTCCTTTATATTCCTGGCTAGCTTGTGTTCGTACCTCATTTTTTCTCCCCGTATTGTCTTTTTAGTTAAGTTCTGTTGTTCCTTAAAAACTTCCCAATCATCTGTCCTCCCACTCACCTTAACTCTGTCATATTTCCTTTTTTTTAATGCTATGCAATCTCTGACTTCCTTTGTCAACCACTGTGGCCCCTTTCCCCCCTTTGAATCCTTCCTTCTATTTAGGAAGCTGAATAGTATTTTGGCCTTTATTGCAAGGTGCTTGGATTATCAGAGCAAGCAAATCTGCACTCCACATCCAGAATATTTGTGTGCAGTTTTATTCTCCTTACCCCAGAAGGAATATTCATGTCTGAAATTAGCTTCAGTCTTGGCTCGAAGTATTGACTCCTGGAATGAGGCAGCCATTGTCCTTGGAGAGATTGAATAGGATCGATCTATCTTCCTTAATAGATTTCACAGACTGGTTGTCTTCAGTGCATTTCTTCTTGACTGCAGAACCTGAAACTCAGGATCATGGTCCAAGAATGAAGGATAAAACCGTTAGATATGAGATTTTTTTTAAAATACTCCACTCAGGAGATTATCATAACTTGGAATTCTTTACCCTCAAGGGCTGTAGAACCCTTGCCAATTTGTCGAGTTGTTATTCGGACTGAATCTTATTGAAGGACATGCAGGAATGAGGAGCCATATGGTTACTTCTGTTCACACTCTTTTGCATTTATGATTTTAATATTTTTGGAAAGAGAAAATGTAATATTCATCCATACTGAAAATAATTATTTCTCTTTCCAAAGCACCATTTTATGCAAACACAGAAAGTATAAAATCTGTTTGTTTATTTTCCTGTTCTTGGTTCAGTATCCAAACACATTAGATGAAACGATAATTTCTAGCAAATTAGTTTTGTCTTTCTTTTCTCATGATAAGATCTCACTGACCAAGTGCAGAGCAGGTAAAAATTCCTCATGGTACACAAACATGGTCCAGAAGCAGGTTGGGAGAATATAAGTTTGAGAGATTTCCAGAGGAGGTGAGGACAGGCAAAGTGTTTTGATATTCAGTGGTGAGAATGTTCTGCAGTATAGTGCTGAAGGAATGTTAGAGGGCTGGGATTTGACTTTTGCAAGACAGAGTTTCATTTGTTAAAGAATAAAAATCCCACTCTCTTCAAATATAATGACAACGTTAGGTTTGTTCCTTAGAGAACAAAGTGCAGCAAGTGTGGAGGGAAATTGATGAACATAAGCAAGTGAAGTGGAAAAAATGAGATAGATGATTTTGTATAGGTAGTCCTAATGAAAAATTTAAAGGAACAATGAGACCAGCAACTGGGGTCCAGGGGAAAAGGAAGGAAAAGTGTTTTTCATGCATGGGGTAGCATCTCGATAAAGCAGGCAGAGTAAAGAAGCTGAAGGCAAGAGTATTGGATCAAATATATTCATTGACATGTGAGAATAAAAAAGAGAATAGAAATGAGGCCTATTTTAAGCAACAATTGTTTGGTATCATAGAAGGATAGGAAAAGTGTGTAATTGGTTGGGAGTAAAGAGGTGATGTTAGAGGAAAGGAAGGATAAGAAGCATCCAGAAGGGCATTAGACTCCAAGTTGTAGCTTGTTTCCTTTGATACCTGTAAGTAAATGGAGGTTAAGCAGCAATTTGTAAATTCTTAGCTGGGAGATTATACAGTGAATAATCTATACAGACCACAATATCTGAAATTAGCATCAGATGTAATTGAACGACTTTTGCAGTGTATGTCTATTTAGTTTATAGTATTGGCAATAATCAAACCTCGCTTCAAGCCTCAGAGGAGCACCTGATAGAGAGAACATATTGTCTTTCATGTTGCCCAGTTTCCACAGAAACAACTACCTTGATAATTTGACAAGGTTACACAAAGGAATAGCAACATTTTCAGCATTGTTTAAAGTCAAATAATTGAATGTATTGAGATTCAGCTGAGTCGTTAAGGTTTTTTGGCCCAATTTGCCTGTGATGAAGCACCTAATTTCAGATCCCAGATTACACCTGGCATGTTCTTTTATTTCAAACTGGGCACCAGACATTTGCCATTATAATGTTGATTTGTTTTATATTACTCTTCCATTATGATTCACGGTTTATTTCACACTGTGGGAAAAGAGCTGTACCGTTTACAGAATTAGCAGATGCAGTACAGCAGGTTTCAGAAAACAAAGTCAGAGTACCTAATTTCATTCCTCTTTTTTGACGTATTTTCAAGCCCCCTTTTGCTAAAAGAGACATCATTTTCATTTTGTCCATTCTGTTGTGATCTGACAAAGTATAAAGTTTACAACTAATATCCTACAGCTCCATTATATTAACTCTTGCATCTGAAATGCTTCAGAAATTTTACTTGCTTTTAACTTGAAGTTTGTTGAGGTTTGCACTTTGTGGGTTTTCTGCCTTTATTCTTTGAAGATTGGTTAACAACATTGGCCTGGATTAAGCTCTAGAAGTAATGTACAATAATAGTTATTCTAAAATTGTAAGCAGTAGATCAAACAGACTCTTCAAGAATCCAGACAGGCACAATTAAATGTGGAAGTTGCTAGTTTTGGTGACCTCCTCCTCACGAGATTTTCTCTAATGGTGTTGTATTTAATGTTGAAAGATACAGAAATGGGAGTACTTACAAAATACAACATATAGCAAGTCAACACACAAGTAAAAGTTGGTCTATTTTAATGGTGTACTTTGAACCGTAGCTATGGTATATCTTAATTACTGAAATTTTGCTTTGACAAACTGCAGCTAAATCTGATCACAAACAAGAGAGAATCTGCAGATGCTGGAAATCCAAGCAACACACAAAAAATTCTGGAGGAACTCAGCAGGCTAGGCGGCATCTATGGAAAAGAGTTTTGGGCCGAGACCCTTCAGCAGGACAGGAGAGAAGAAGATGAGGAGTAGAGGGAAGTAAAGATGTGGGGGGAGGGGAGGGAGAAACACAAGGTGATAGGTGAAACCGAGACGGGGAGTGGTGAAGTGAAGAGCTGGGAAGTTGATTGGTGAAAGAGATACAGGGCTGGAGAAGGGGGAATCGAATATCGCAAATGCTGTATATTGCTGTGTGCTGTATAATTCTATTTTGTGCTGTATATCAATGATTTAGATGATAGAATAGATGGCTTTGTTGCCAAGTTTGCAGGTGATATGGAGATTGGTGGAGGGGCAGGTAGTGTTGAGGAAACAGGTAGGCTGCAGAAGGACTTAGACAGATTAGGAGAATGGACAAGAAAGTGGCAAATGAAATACAATGTTGGAAAATGCATGGTCATGCACTTTGGTCATAGAAATAAATGTGCAAACTGGTTTCTAAATAGGGAGAAAATCCAAAAATCTGAGATGCAAAGGGATGGAAGTACTTGTGCATGACACCCTAAAGGTTATCTTACAGGTTGAGTCAGTGGTGAGGAAGACAAATGCCATGTTAGCATTCATTTCAAGGGTTCTAGAATACAAGAGCAAGGATGTGATGCTGAGGCTCTGTAAGTCAGTGGTGAGGCCTCACCTTGAGTATTGTGGACAATTTTGGGCTCTTTATCTAAGAAAAAATGTGCTGCCATTGGAGAGGGTCCAGTGGAGGTTCACAAGGATGATTCCAGGAATGAAAGGGTTATCATATGAGGAACGTTTGATGGCCCTGGGTCTGTATTCATTGGAATTTAGAAGGATGAGGGGGGAATCTCATTGAAACTTTTCGAATGTTGAAAAGCTTAGACAGTGTAGATGGGGAAAGGATGTTTCCCATATGGTGGGGGAGTCTAGGACAAGCGGACACAGCCTCAGGATAGAGGGGTGTCCATTTAAAACAGAGATATGGAGAAATTTCTTTAGCCAGAAGGTGATAAATTTTTGGAATTTGTTGCTGCAGGTAGCTGTTGAGGACAGGTTGTTGGGTGTATTTAAGGCAGAGAGTAATAGGTTCTTGATTGGACATGGCATCAAAGGTTATGGGGAAAAGGCTGGAGAGTGGGGCTGAGGTGGGCAAAGAAGGATCAGCCATGATTGAATGGCAGAGCAGACTCAATGGGCCAAATGGCCTAATTCTGCTCCTATGTCTTATAGTCTTACGGTCTAAATCCTTCAGATTTTAGTTCACTCTACGCACATGTGAAAAGTAAGAAAAAAATAATGCATCAGTGGTTCCTTATTTTCCTCTTTGCCTTCTGTTTTACCAAGGGTCACTTGCTCCACACGATAGTTGTCACCTTACATCTTCTATCTTCCTCATTTAGGCGACTGAGAATTCAGGAAGTCCTTTCCTTAAAGACTGATGAGAATATTGAACTTGTTGGTGTGGTTGAAGCAAACATGACAGGTAAGTTTAAGGGAATACTGGACAAGCATATGAAGGAGAAGAGAATGCAGGGCTGCAATGATAGATGCAGATGAAAAAGTTTGGGAGGAGACTCAAACAGAGTACATGTTGGCATGCGTTGTGGGGTTGAGTAACCCGTCCATGTGTGAGAAAGCTCCACAGGGTTCATTAAGGAAAACCCCCTGTTGTTGGAAGAGGTCCCCAGCAGAAGGCACGTACTACAGTACTCTTTTTCATTTCTGATAACTGTCACTCCCAGTGCAGAGGATCACAGAAAATGCATGAGCAAACGCAAGTCCAATGAGATTAGATAAAATAAGGTGAGCTTTATTCGCCACGTGGACATCAAAACATCGAACCATACAGTGAAATGCATCAAGTACATCAAAGTAAATCAGTAAGGATTGTGCCCATAAGTGTCAGCAAGGTTCGGGCACCAACACAGCACGCTCACAACTCATGAACCCTAACCGTACATCTTTGGAATGTGGGAGGAAGCCGGAGCTTCGGGAGGAAACGGACGTGGTCATGAGGAGAATGTGCAAACACCTGACGGACAGCAGCAGCAATTGAATGCCGATTGGTGATCGCTGATGCTGGAAAGAAATGTGCTAACCGCTATTCTACCACGCCGCCCTCAATGAGTGGCTACTTTAAAATCAATGCCATGAATTACATTACCCACATGTTGATTTCTATATAAGTAATGCTTTATGAAATTGGATTTTTATAAGGCTGAAGTCTTCTCCATTTGGACTATACAATGGAGAACTCTATCAATGAAGTGAAAACACAAAATTCCCAAGTAATTTTATGCAGCACCTCAGGAGAGGGAGAGCAAGTTAATACTTTGAGTGAATGACTTGTCATCAGAAATGGGAGGAGCACACTAACGATTGCAAAATTAATGGAAATCAATAGGATTCAAGTAGGATTTAGAAAAACAGATGGACAAAACCAAAAGCATTGCTGCTGAGGGATCCTCCCACTTGTCTGTTTATGAATGAAAGGGAAACAGGTAAAGGGGTAGGTGGGGTAAAGGAACAGAGTGTGCAGGCATTTTAGAGGCAAAGTAAGTGCAAGAAACAGACACAACTTTGACATAAGCAGACGAGTGGAAAAAGAATGATGGCATGGACTGGAAGAAAGGCATTAGTCTCATTTTGGTGTCTAAATGACATGGTTAACTTCATTTGCTAAAGCATCTGTGCATTCTGTACATCTGTGAGATCATGGAGGCTTCTAGATATCTGGTAAACAGCAACTATGTACAGTGCATATTTCCAAACAATTTTTAATTCCTTCTTAGTTGGACATCTCAGAGAGTAAATGGCTAACAGTCTTTGCATTTTGCTGTCGTTGGTTTTCCAGTGTTTTCCAGTGGCTTTGAAGTATTTTGAGAGTTTGTTTTCTGATGTGAAAACTGTTTTTCACATTAATGACAATAATGACATCCGTCATGACTGATTACAGTTTATACTGAGGGGCTGGAGTAATAAACAGAGTAAAACACATTCAAGCATATAGAAAGATAATGGATAATAAACAAATATCAATACTCTTGTTTGAGGAAAGTTGCTTTGAAGTAAATATGTGCAAATTCACAAGAATAGTTTGTTTTCAAAAATACTCTTCTAAGATTGTGTTTGTTGAAGCCTGGTTCTGGTTTCACTCTTGCCTTAACCCCTCCACCACCAAAAATACCACCTTCTGCCCATCTCTTCCCCTCTCTTCCCACTTTAAAAATAATGCAGAGGCTTTTGGCGTTTCACCTCCACAAGCACTGATTTAAGGGAAGAAAGCTGCCCTACACTCTGGACTCCAATTCCTTGGTTCCTGAACATTTGTAGCCACAGTTTGCAATGGCTGGCGGAAGGACTTCATTTGGATTGGTGGGATAGGTAACAATGAATTCTGACTTTATTCATGGGAGTGGTCAAACAGAAGGAGCCCCCAAAACAATGACAAGCTGAAACACAGGTGCTGGGTACGTATGCATCATAAAGAATGCTCTACAAGAATGCAGAAAATACGGGTTAAAAAACAAAGTACTTTTTAACTGTGCCACTTCAGCAATCTACATTTCTCATTCAGTTTGGAGCACTTGAAGCTCTGAGGAATAATCCAGGCAATCTTCATTACAAGATGCTCAAAGGACCTTATGAGCATTAATTCACAGTGTTCAGGTTTTGCTAACAGCAAAATGAGCAGGTTAATATGTAATAGTTCTCTGTAAGCACTGAGCACCCTTCAACAGCTTTTAGACGTCAAAGGACCACAACTGTTGGGTTGAGAGCAATCTATTGTCTCCCGTGTGCTTAAAGCTTCATTTCCTTCAGCACAACACTTGAAAGTGTTGAGGTTGCACATGAAATGAAGAATACTTTGAATTAATCATTCCAGGACAAAATCTCACAAATAGATTTAGTCTTCAACCTAAAGTTTTAAATTAAGCTACTATTTAACAAAACATGCCCAAAGCAATTGAATTTCACAGGCTCTACCACCAGCATATAACTGAAGAATAAAATTCTAGATGCATTTGCCGATTGAGGGCTCCTTTTTCGGTGCGCTTAAATATCTTCATCTTTAGAAATCCAGTCACTCCCAGTCATGAGACTGGTCACAGGCAAATGTGGAATTTTTTATTAAAACTCAGAAAGAAATGTTAAAATGGGATCTGTGCTATTCCCAATGGGACCAAGCTAACTGTAGTACAGCTACCAAAACTTTGCAGCCCAGCAGACAAAGTATAATTAGGTACATGATGCTTAGCTCGAACATGGCGATTAAAGACCATAACTGTGAAACAGGTATGAGTCATTAAATGAACATTTCTTCATGGCAACCAGATTACATGAGCACATACTGTGGCTGATACGGAAGAGAGGAAGGCTGCAGGAGAGAGGAAGAGAACTTGGAGATTGATTGAAAGTGATGTGGTGGTTCTGATGAGGGAAATGTGCATGAAAGCTGATCGTGAGCACTAAGAGGAGGGTTAGTCGATATGACAAACAGATAAGAAGAAAGAGGAGGGAAGTGGCACGAACAGTCTTACTCCGGGGTGGGAATCATACAAGGACCAAAGCTGCAAAAAGTATTTTTGACCATAAAAAATAGGAACAGATTAGGCCATTTGGCCCATGGAGTCTGCACAACCATTTCATCATGGCTGATTCATTTTCCCTCTCAGCTCCAATCTCCTGCCCTCTCCCCACATTCTTTCATGCCCTGTCTAATCTAGAATCTATCAACCTCTGCCAATAACTTGGCCTCCATAGCTGCTCGTGGCAACAAATTCCACAGTTTCACTATTCTCTGGCTGAAGAAATTCCTCCTCATTTCTGATCTAAAAGGACCCCCATCTATTCTGAGACTGTGTCCTCTGGTCTTAGACTCCCCCACTGTAGGAAACACCCTCTCCAAAAAAGTAACAGTTGTGTAAAGGCAAGACCTAGCAATGAGTATTTTTATTTTATAGAGATACAGTGCAAAACTGGCTGTTCTGGATCTTTGAGCCCAACAATCCCCTGATTTAATCCTGCCCTAATCATGGGACAATTTACATTGACCAATTAACCTACCTACCAGCACTTTTTTGGACTGTGAGAGGAAACTGGAGCACCTGGAGGAAATCCACGCAGTCACGGGGAGAACGTACAAACTCCTTACAGTCAGAGGCGGGAATTGAACCTGGGCTGCCTGCACTGTAGAGCATTGTGCTAACCACTATGACACCGTGCTGCCCCTTGCTTCTATAGGAATATTAATAGGCAAGGCACACAACTGTGTTTTTCATTAACATGAAAAATTCTGCAGATGCTGGAAATCAACAGCAACACGCACCATATGCTGAAGGAACTCAGCAGGTGAGTCAGCATCTATGGAAATAAATAAACAGTCGCCATCTCAGGCTGAGACTCTCCTTCAGGACTGGAAAAGAAGGAGGAAGACACCAGAATGAAAAGGTGGGGGGAGGGGAAGGAGGCTAGCTGGAAGCTGATAGGTGAAGCCAGGTGGGGAGGAAAGATAAAGGGCTGGAGAGGAAGGAACGTGATAGGAGAGGACAGTTGAACATTGGAGAAAAGGAAGGAGGAGGGGACCCAGGGGAAGGTGATAGGCAGGTGAGAAGAGGTAAGCAGCCGGTGTGGGGAATAGAAGAAGGGAGGGGAAGGAAAATTTTGTGTTTTATTGTTAATTTTTAAAGTTTTCTTTATGAATTGTGTCTCTCATGCACCAGAGCTCATATTCACCCACACCACACTAATGATTTGACCCTCTCCAACGGACACCCAGAGGTCAAGCCTCCAAAGAAGGTCACTCATTGACTTTCACCTCCATCATGTTGATTGGTCTTGACTTATGAAAGAGTTGTGTTCTTGGGAAAAAAAAAATCATTAAGCAAAAATGGCTTGATATAAAAGGCTTTTTTCATTATTTTCCACATAAAAATTCCAGGAATCTGGTAAAAAAACCACTTTATAAACAACTAAACTCTTAAATTCACACGAGAAGTATCAGGATACTCAACAAATGAAGCATACAAAATGCTGACAGGGTAACATGGTGAGTATGTTTTCTTGCGTGGGAGAATCTGGAACTACAGGTCACAATCTCAAGATAAGATTTCAGTGATTTATGGTAGAAACAAATCAATTTCTTCTCTCTTAGGGAACCATGGGTCACTGAAGCTACTGTGACAGAGAAAGTGCCAATAATTAGAGAAAGCAGAAATAAATGAGTACAGAAAGACCTTGAGTGCAGAGAATGAAGACAACAGGGACCAAATACCTATGACTCAGGGTCTGCCAACCAGATCACTTCTGTGTCTGGTGACTGGAATGATAATAGTGCAGGAAGGCTGGGGTTGCAGGTGGGGCCAGCAGATCACTACACCGTTGGCATCTCAGTGCCTGAGAGATGTGTGTTTTGGGCATTAATGTTACTCCTCGGTTATTTCCTGCCAAGAAATTTGATTGAATTCAAAGTGAAAAGGTACAGCCTTACAAAAGTCAAATCACTGTCATAGTGGGCATACAGTGATGTAGCACTAGGATCAAGTCAAGTCAAGTGAAATTTATTGTCAGTTAACTATATACATGTATATAGCATATATAACCATACCGGTAATATATATAGAAACAAGACAACATTTCTTCAAATCGGGTATAGAGCACACAACACAAAATAACTTATGAAGGCAAGGATAAAATCTACAGATGAATCACACATAAATAACAAACTAAAGTGCATTAATATGAAATACTTTAAGGTACGGAACATATTAACCAGTGACACACCAAATATTAGGTTCAGAAGTCTAATGGCCTGGGAGAAGAAACCGTTACTCATCCCGACTGTTCTTGTTTTTGTGCATCGTAATCACTTGCCTGATGGTAGAAACTCAAAGAGGATGCTGCATGGATGGGTGGGATCCTTAATGATACTAAGGGCCCTGCATATGCATCGCTCCTGACTAATGTCCCCGATGGATGGTAGGGAGCCACCTATGATTCTCTCAGCTGTACTCACAGTCCTTTGTAGGGACTTCTGGTCTGAGCCTCGACTGCTCCCATACCAGATGGAGATGCAACTTGTCCGGGCACTCTCACTGGTGCTCCTGTAACGTGCAATTAAGATGGTGGGACCCTTGGTTGCCTCAGCCTTCTTGGGAAGTGGAGGTGCTGCTGAGCCTTCTTGTTCAGGGAGGTAATATTGAGGGACCAGGTGAGTTCACCCATGATGAGAACTCCCAGGAACTTGGTGCACTTAACTCTCTCAATGGAGGAGCCATGTACTCATCTACTGTGTCCGCTGCTCCGGATGTGGCCTCCTGTATATCGATGAGAACCGACATAGATTGGGAGAACATTTCACAAAAGCACCTACGCTCCATCTGCCAGAAAAAGCGGGATCTCCCAGTGGCCACCCATTTTAATTCCACTTCCAATTTCCATTCCAACAGTCCACGGCCTCCTCTACTGCCGCGATGAGGACACACTCAGGTTGGAGGAGCAACACCTTTTATTCCGTCTGAGCAGTTGCCAAACTAATGGAATGAACATCAATTTCTGTTAATGCCCCCCCTACTCATCATTCCCCCTTCCCATTTCCCGCTTTCACCTTACCTGCCTATCACCTCTCTCTGGTGCTCCTACCTGTTCCCTTACTTCCATGGCCTTCTGTCCTCTCCTATCACATTCCCCCTTCTCCAGCCCTGTATCTCTTTCACCTATCGACTTCCCAGCTCTTTACTTCACCCCCCTCCCATTTCACCAATAATTGACCATCTTGTATTTCTTCCTCCCCTCCCCCCACCTTCTTACTTTGATTTGTCATTTTTTTCCTCCAGTCCTGACGAAGGTCTCGGCCTGAAACGTTGACTGTTTACTCTTTTCCACAGATGCTGCCTGGCCTGCTGAGTTCCTCCAGCATTTTGTGTGTGTGTTATTTGCAGAGAGCGATGGTTTGTCTGCTCCTTCCCGAACTCCACAGTGATTTCCTCTGTCTTCTCCATGCTCAGGATTAGGTTGTTCTTCTCACACCAATCCACCAGTCGCTTCACTTCCTCTCTATACTCAGCCTTGACATTGCGCTTGATAGCACCAACCACTGTATTGTCATCTGCAAACTTGATGACACGCTTTGCACTAGATTCTGCGACACAGTCATGTGTCAGCAATGAGCTGAGCATACAGCCTTGGGGAGCGCTAGTGCTCAGCATAATAGGATGGGAGACATAGCTGCCCACACAGACTGACTGTGTCCTTACTGTTAAGAAGTCCAGTATGCAATTGCAGAAGGAGGTGTTGAGACCTGGCAAGGACAGTTTCTCCACCAGTTTCTGGTGTATGATGGTGTTGAATGCCAGACTAAAGACTATAAGCAGCAGTCTGGCATATGAGACCCATTTTCCAGGTGGGACAGGACAGAGTGGAGGGCAGAGGCCATTGCATTACCTTTACGTGGACTTGAGTGATAAGCGCACTGGAAAGGGTCCAGTATAGTTGAGAGAAAGGCTCCATGACCAGTCGCTCTAAGCATTTCATCATGGTTGAAGTCAATACCACAGGATGGTAGTCATTTAGACAGGTTACTGTTGCCTTCTTTGGCACTGGAATGATAGTTGCTGCCATAAACCAAGCAGACAATAGACTGTTCCAGAGTTTTGTGAGTATATCTGTCAGCACCTCCATCAACTGGGCTGTGCAGTCTTTCAGAACCCTTTCAGATATCTACAAGGTTACCGAATAGAACAGATGCTAGGGTGTGTTACTTCATAGAGAAATGTCACAAGTTTCAGTTTATGCATTATTTGATTTACCCCATATCTCATATTCCAGTCCCCAATCTGGCTCCTCTATTACCCCTTCTCCTCGCCTGCCCATCACCTCCCTCTGGTGACTCTCCTCCTTCCCTTTCTCCCATTGACTGCTCTCCTCTCCTATCAGATTCTTTCTTCTTCAGCCCTTGACCTCTTCGACCTATCACCTCCCAGCTTTTCACTTCATCTTCCCTCCCCCACCCACCCACCTTTCCCTGCACCAGGTTTCATCAGTTACCTGTCAGCTTGTACTTCTTCCCTCCCCCGCCCTAGTATTATTCCAGCCTCTTTTCCCTTCTTTTATCAGCGCTGACGAAGAGCCAGAATATCAACTGTTTATTCCTCCCTGTTGACGCTGCCTGACTTGCTGACTCCTTCCAGCAGTATGTGTGTGTTACTCTGGATTTCCAGCATCTGCAGAGTATTTATGCATCTGATTTTGATCTGTTATAAGAAATGTTTAAAGATACCATTAATATTCACATGCTCATCATTTAGGGAAAATAACACACTGCAGATACAGATATCACTAAATGTCCCTCTGTCTCACTGATATGATGTAGCTTCTTATCCTGAAATAACTCACCAAAAAAGTCTAAAATGGCATGTATGCTCTGTACCCCATGTGAGCATGCTGAAGGAATACCCAGATTTACCTCAGATAGTGACGCCTGCCTTTCCATTAAAAACAATCACATCACCAGAAGGGGACATGAGATTATGAAATAATTGTACTGCCATGTTAATTTGATTATGGTAATGTGTCTTCTCCAATGAGAAACTGATTTCTATCTGTGAACGCTTCCCTCTATATTCTACTTAGATGTGTTTACTATTGTTAACTTTGCGAAAGATATTTCCATAAAAGATTGAGAAAGACGAGCAAGATTAGTGTGAAATAGAATATCTGTTTCATGTTCTCTTTGAGCACTGTTTTCGACATGAAATCGAAAATGGAAATAGGTGGGAGAATATTTGCCAAATGGAATTACATCTGTAGCAAGGCTGCGTTTGGCCTCACCCTTTCAGTGGAGGAGGCCAAGGACAGACAGCTGAGTATATGAATAGTAAGGGGAGTTAAAGTATCTTGCTGCAGGGAGCTGAACATGGCCATTGAGAACAAAACTCAAATGCTCGGCAAAGCTTTCTCTTTGTCTCACCCTTGCCCACAATGGCCATCTTGACCTTATGTGCACAAGCAGTCACACTTAACATTTGAACAATGTGAAACAGACAAAATTCTAGGAACTTCTAAGAATTCTAGGAGTCCTGACGAAGGGTCTCGACCTGAAATATCGACTGTACTTCTGAAGATGCTGAAGATGTTCTATAGGTCACTTGTGGAGAGCGCCCTCTTCTTTGTGGTGGCGTGTTGGGGAGGAAGCATTAAGAAGAGGGACGCCTCACGTCTTAATAAGCTGGTAAGGAAGGCGGGCTCTGTCGTGGGCAAAGTACTAGAGAGTTTAACATCGGTAGCTGAGCGAAGGGCGCTGAGTAGGCTACGATCAATTATGGAAAACTCTGAACATCCTCTACATAGCACCATCCAGAGACAGAGAAGCAGTTTCAGCGACAGGTTACTATCGATGCAATGCTCCTCAGACAGGATGAAGAGGTCAATACTCCCCAATGCCATTAGGCTTTACAATTCTACCGCCAGGACTTAAGAACTTTTTTAAAAGCTATTATTAATGCTTTTTGAGATAGTGATTTAGATGCATATCATATTTTTTTTACTGAGTTAAGTATTGTATGTAATTAGTTTTGCTACAACAAGTGTATGGGACATTGGAAAAAAGTTGAATTTCCCCATGGGGATGAATAAAGTATCTATCTATCTATCTATAGATGCTGCCTGGCCTGCTGTGTTCCACTATCGTTTTGTGTGTGTTGCTTAAAATTCTAGGAAGATCTTTTCCATGAATTCATCTTCTAACTTCCAGAATCATTTAAGTTATTTCATTTGGTAAAAGGATATTAAAATATCTTCTTTACGCTGCTTTGAATAGTTTATTTAATCATCAATAATCATCAGTGTGATAAGACCCCGTTGCTCTTATACACATATTGTTATGTCTCTGAGGCCTCTATTGGTCAGAGTTGACCATAGATGTTGTGTCCTAGATGTCTAGATAGGGAAGCCTGGGCAGTACGATATGGAGAGCAAGCTGGTGTCCATGTAGCAGGCTCCCCCTCTCCATGCATCTGATGAACCCAAAAGAACAGCAGAGACTGATACAGTTCAGTACTAGCAGTGCTACAGGAGCTTCCGGTCAGCAGTGAACTCAACGTAGGACTGCCTTCGGGACTCCAGCTCAGGATTCTTCCATCGGAGTTTACTCCCAAAGTCTTTCCCGTGAGTGCAAGGCAGCGGAGGTTTGAAATGAGAGATTTCCGTCTCCCAGCTGAGCTGCCAACCACGGCTGACGAGCCCCATCTGCCCGGAGCGACTGGTTTTAAGGTGAAAGTAACCAGTCTTCTTCTGACAATATAAATGGCTCTGCCAGGCTTAGTAGCTAAGCCACACGAGAAGGCCAGGAGCTAGACTTGGTTGTCAGAGGCTATATGAGGTACATGCTATTGAGAGTAATTAAATGATAGTGGAAGCTTATTTCCACTACCACCCCTAGCTATAATAACCTTAAGGAAACTATTATGTCTAATATAAGACATTATTATAAGCATATTGAACTATTGAACAGGGTAGCTTTGATTTGTTTCTTGAAAGTTCTGGGGCAAGCATGAAATGGGTAATATCTTAAACACAACATTCACTAACAAAATAATGTAAAATACTTGACATTAATAATAATGGTAATTTAAAATAATTATTACCAAATGCTCTTTTACTGACATGCACAATAATATTTAAGAAATAATCTTCAAATGTGTGTATTCAGTAATACAGGACTGTATTGCACCATTGTGAATTAAGAATGCACAGGAGCTTGTAAACCTAAGGCCTCTGCAGTTATTTTACTCATGCACATACGTATAATGACAGGTTTAATTAATAGAATATCATTTAATGTTTGTTATTCCTGGCACCTTAATCAAATGTTGATACATTTCCTGAAACAAAGAGCCACTTTTGCTTTTCCATTACTGGTGCATGCAGCAATGTTTATTTTCTATTTCAGTCTGAGAATAGTATTTTACTGAGTTAATGTTACTGATTATTGAAACAGCAACTCATTCCATAATGTTAACATAATGGTAAGAGCAGTAGAACAGGAATATTACTTTGAGGCAGCATTGAAAGGCTCTGACATATATATTTGTTTTTGCATTGTAACTGCATGACAGTTCTAAGCATTACGAAACATTCCCAATATTGTTGATATTTTTGTCTTTTTTTAAACTATTCATTATGGATTTTCTCCTATTTATTAATACCAAATATATTCCCAATATGAAAAACACAGTAATTAGGTGTACTTTGCTGCCTGTGAGAGTTATTTTTTTGAATTTATAAAGATTGCAACCAGTGAATTATATTATTTGTAACATAAACCTGGCAATTAATGGCCACTTAATAACTTCCAATTACTTTGTCTCAGCAAGTTTAACTGTTGTAATAAACGTAGTTTCAACAGTCCAGCAATAGACCTTCTCCCCTTGGAATTTCAACACTTCTCCAAAGTCCGAGAACAAGCTAAAGACCCTGTTCTTTTCCTCACTCAACTAGAAGCCTATCATCATTCAGCTGCTCAGGGGAGCCAAAAGAATCTTGGAGAAGCTGGTTTACCAGAAGCCAGGTTCATCCACTGAAACAAAGTCTGAGAAATTCCAAACTCCCAGATTTATGGCAAGGGACGGGCTTAATCACCAAACAGGGATGTTGGAAGTTTGGGACATCTACAAGTACATCCACCTTCTGACCTGAAGTTCTATAAATGCCAATCTGATAGATGATCTGGCCCATTAATGCTCAGAATTAATTACATGGAACATTACATTTTATTCAACATGTTTAAATTATGGAAATAAAATTCTAGATTTTATAGGATATCCAGGAAATCCCTTTTAATTTCTCTTCATTTGCAAATAATCACTCTTAATCCATACCTTGTCTCCATTAGCTAAAAACTAGGTTAGGAAAAGGGATTCAATTATATTTAGTGTTTTTATTCAACTAACTGAACAACTCAGATTATTTAGCTCCTTTCTATTGCTTTTCAATTTTTATCATAACCAGATAATTTAAAATGTTTTTCAATGCCATCCATTGGGGATATGTTTAAATGATTCCTTGTTCTCTACTAAATGCTGACTATTTCCTTTAATTGTCAAAGGATTACCCTCAGAGCCCACATTGCATATTAGTTAAATAAAATCTTAAATAGTTTTGTACTGCATTTGTGGTCAATATTCAACTGATAGAACAACACGACTAAAACATGGGCATAATTTGATCATATGTAAGTGTCATGGGAGCCAAAAGGTATCCCAAGACTTTAGAGCACTAAACCAGTAATAGAATTTTATAATGTTCTCCTCGCACGATTACAATTTAGCCGTCTATTCTCATACATGTGCCAACTGTGGATAACAGCTACAGTACATAAGATTTAACTCACTACATTTGAAAGCAGAGAAAGCACCTAATTATTTTCAAGCCATCTGGCCATGTATACAAATTTACTGCAATTGCTCTGTAATTTTCATTTAAATCAAACAATAAACCTATTTTAAAAGTCAGAAGGCTTCCCTAATGTGGGGAAGCTATTCAGATAAATGATGCTGTTGGTAATGCAAGCCAAATGAATCATAATCTTCCTGTGTTTATTTCATATTATTAAAAAATAAAAATGAAAGGCTTTTAATTAATGGAAATAAATGTTTGGGTAGATTTGTCTTTAAGAATGGTTTCAATTTATCAATGTAAAAGTTAATTGGAGTCTAGAAATATTCGTTTCCATTAAGTCTCACTACAGGCTTTGAATAAGATTACTAACCGACAGAACAATGTAGTCCTGAGGAAATGTAACAATTTAAGATATTTGGTCCTGACTTTAAAATTAAGTTTTAAATCCAAGTCCCCATCAGACCCTTAAGTAGAGACAAACAAACCTTCGGAGTGGTGCTTTGTGGAATAAAAAAATTAATTAAGGTGATCCCTTAATCAACACAACTGAAACAGGTTATTATCACATTATGGAAGCTCAGCTGTACAAGTTGATCTCAATATATCCTTCAAGCCCTACCTCTAGAAGTATCTCATTAGTTACAAACCACTGAGGGATGTCCTGAAATCAAGAATGCTGCTATATAGCTTCCAGACTTTATTTCTTAGATTCAATATAATTAAGAGGAAATGTATCTACTAACCTTTGAAATAGAGCAAGATAGAAAGGCATGCCAGTACAGTTGATTGCCATTGCTATTTCACACTGTCAGAACGCTGTTAAAAATTGAATCCATGAATGTGCGGTGCATCACAAGCTGGACTACTAGAGAGGGAGCAATTGAACATGTGTAATTATATTCCTGAAGAAAATATATTCTTCCAGGATTTTTATGACATTAAAAATTTATTTATGTTTTTCCTTGCTCTTATCTCTTCTTAGTCCAGTATTTCTTTTACTCTGCTTTTTTTTTTAACCTTTAATTTAACTGACTTGCTCCATTTCTTTTGGTTCTGTGTCCTTAACTTTCCTCCCATAATTTACGTTGACCGTTAGAGTGGACATGCTAAGATCCCAGTTGCATAGCATCTGCATTTTATCTTGTATGCCCTGTTGCTGATGCCAGTTTGCACTTATTGTCCAGGGATGAAACATCTTGAAGGCAGATGAAAGCAATCCTTTCACTGTGAGATCAGCCAGCCATCAATTTCTGGACCTTTGGAGCCGGCATTGCAATTTCTGCACTAAGTATGTCTCTTCCTGAGGACAGAGCAACAAGTTGTTTTCAGGAGTGTATGCAGTACACGTGTATCTAATTGGGTGTGGAGAAAAACATGTAAGGTCCCTGAATATCAGGGTTGAACCAAAGGAATAAAAATGAATGAAGTGGAGATATTTTCCCAATTAATATTAAATCCTTGTTTCATGCGAAGTAGCAATTCTGGACCAAATTTGAATCTCTGAAGGATGTTTGATTGCTGTGCCAGGGTTGGGTATTATCACCTCCTACAAAGTGAAACCAAGCAACATAGGTGACAACAAGTCTTCACTCCCAGATGAACTCTACGTCTTTCATGCTTGCTTTGACCATCAAAACATGGAGGCACCCTAATGAACCCCCACAGCCGCTGATGACCCTGTGATTTCAGTCTCTGAGGCCAACCTGAGAGCTTCCTTCAAGAAGGTGAGCCCACAGAAAGCATCCTGCCCAGAAACGGTACCCGGTCAAGTTCTAAAGATCTGTGCTGATCAGTTGGCTGGAGTGTTCACTAATATCTTTAACTTCTCACTTCTGCAGTCTGAGGTACCCACCTGTTTCAAGCAGGCTTCAATTATACCAGTGCCTAAGAAGCTCGTGGTAGCCTGCCTCAATGTCTGTTAGCCATTTGCACTTCCATCCACTCTGATGGAGTGTTTTGAGAGGTTGGTGATGAAAAATGTCATCTCCTGCCTGAGAAGTGACTTGGATCTGCTTCAATTTGACAGCCGACAACGTCAAGAGCAGATACCATTTCTTTGATGCTTCACTCAAGTCTGAAACATCTGGACAGCAAAGATGCATACATTAGGATCCTTTTCATTGACTCCAGTTTGGCATTTGGTGCTATCATCTCCTCAAAATTAGTCAGTAAGCTTCAAGACCTAGGCCTCAATACCTCCTTGTGGAACTGGATCTTCAATTTCTTCACTTGCAGACCCCAGTCAGTTCCGATTACAACAACATCTCCCCCACAATCACCATCAGCACAGGCTGTGTGCTTAGCCCCCTGCTCTGCTCACTTTATACTTATGGCTTACTGGTAACAACATAGGAATACCATAGTGTCCAAAAGATTTCATAACAGAAACATTCTTCAGAGAATATTATTAATGTACTGTATGTTTTCAGACACAATCCTGTTGAAGTATGAATAATGACTAAAATCTGGATAGTTTCCTTTTAAAAATTATCTTCTCTGATCCCATACTTGTGAAATACATACATATAAACAGAGTGTTAATAATTACTGAGATAGTCTGTAATAGTAAATAGAGCAGTGTCTGAAGTTCCGATCCACATTAGATGATTATGTGCAGACACAGACAGGGCAGTGGTATTCAAACAGTGTTCAAATGTTCATATGTGCACAAGTTTCATTAATTGAAACTGATATTTCAACATTAAAGTGCACAACCAAAACTAGACTCAGGAAAATCAAGAAATTTTGTTTTGGCCTTTTTTGGCACATATTCTGTACTATGTTATCATCTATTTAGTCAATGAAGCCCTCTGTCAATTTTTTCTTGCTTTCTGTGATTACCTTTATTTTATAATCCATTCCTTTAGATTGTTCCCCATTTTACATTTTCTTCTTTTGCTTTAGTTTTATTTTCTCTTCAGTGACTTTTAAAAGTTGGATTTGTTTCCGCCAACACTGATCATCTTTGTTATTGTGTCTTACTTTGGTATCTTTCTATCATTTAGTCTGAGCTTCTCTGTCTCTCTGCCCTCATGGCCTTTCTCACATTATAACTGCACCTGTGAAATAGGCCATTATCCCTGCAGATTTTCACCCACTATCTCGCAAATAAGACTGAGTAATGCCTGACAAGTCATTAAATGAGAGCAGAGGTCCAACACCTTGCATAGGCAGCAAGTGAAATATTAGATGCCATGAGCATATTGATTCTATGCCTCATCCTTCCTCAATATAGATATATCATTCAAGAAAGAATAATGCCTTGTATAAACCTTGTATTTCTCACTGTTGTAACACAGGCCATCACCTGTTTTAATGATGTATTCCTTCAGTGTTTGATGTATTTCTGTGACTGAGCTTTGATCAGATCAAACATGCCACCATCAGTGCTAATATCTTTTGATTGACTGAAAACAGTTCATATAGAGCGTAACTCCTCTATATAAATGAAGGCACTTCTTACGTGGATAAAATTTAGATCCTGTTTTAACTCCTTTAGGACTTAGAATTGTATCCTTTTTGACATCTACACGAAATGCTGTCGCAGGAAAGCAACATCCATCATCAGGGACCCCTACCACCAATTATGTGCTCTCTTCTCACTGCTGGCGTTTGGAAGAAGGTATGCAAGCCTTAGGAATCACACCACCAGGTTTAGGAACAGGTACTATCCCTCAACCATCTGGCTCTTGAACAAAGAGGTTAACTTCACTTGTCTCATCATTTAAATGTTCCCACACCCAATGGACTCACTTTCAAGGACTCTTCGTCTCATGGTCTCGATATTTACTGCTTATTTATTTATATTATTGTTTCTTCTTTTTGCATTTGCTCAGTTTGTTGTCTTCTGCACTCTGGCTGAATGTTGGGTGGTTGTTCATTGATTCTGCTGTAGTTACTATTCTAAGGATATGTTGAGTATGCCCACAAGAAAACGAATTTCAGGGTTGTATATGGTGATATATATGACCTTAGATAATCAAATTTACTTTGAACTTTGATCCCTTAAATTCATTATTGAATTTATGCTGCATTTTTAGTTAGGGTATATATTAACAGAATGGACCTTCAAATCCTTGAGCCAGCTAATAAGATCATGGCTTATCTGATTAAAATCTTACTGTTGCATTCCCAGCAGTCTGTGGCAAACTTTCATCCTTTGCTTATCAAGTATCTGTCATAAAAAATTTCAAAGATTAACTGCTAGACTACACAGGAAGTCAAGATAGTAATTGTCATCAGTGCCTGGTTTGGGACATCTGCAATCTAGCATGAAACCTGCACTTGCTAACTCCTGTGGGATAAATAACAAAGATTCTATGCTGAATTTCCTACAAAACCCAGAAAACTCTGCATTATTTTAATATGAGCAAATGATCTGAATTGCAGAGGTTAATTCTGATTGATTGTCCTTGACATGCATTTACTATATAGGACACAAACAAATTCCCATAAATTTGAGATAGAGCCAGGTTAGTCAGGACAGAAGTATAGCGATGGCCTTTAGTGTTCTACCAATACTCTCTGAGGAAGCAGTAGTTTTTGTGAGAAAATGCAATCACTCTCATTTGAACTCTGCAGATCAGTCACAATCTAACTGCCATGACAACTGAGATGTGACCTCTGTGCTTTAGTTCCTATATGGTGATTGTTCTGGTGAGGTTTTGTGTCCAAGGTTGTATTTTTCTTCACAACATACCTTGTTATGAACTTGCACTTTATCCTTTAATTGTACTGCACTTTTTTTTATAGCATTTCCATCGATTCTACATTGTTATTGTTTTACCTTATTCTAGCTCAATTCACTGTGTAGTGGCTTGATCTGTTTCCAGTTTAAGATGGTGTTACTGAAGGCCAGCAGTAGTTCAAAGGGCAAGAAATTTGACTATAAACATTATTGATAGGACATTTTCTGAAGTAAATTGTGATAAACTATCACCGCAAGCAAAAAAAGAGGCAAGGGAATTCGAGGGAACAGCCATGCTGGGGTGTTGCAAAATCTATGCAGATGGAGTTGGAGTGAGCGATGCAGAAAGGAAGAGTCGAGACAGAGAAGTGTCAATGCCTGTCCAACTAACCTGGGTGCGAGGCTGGATCTTTCTAAGCCTTGAGGTTGGCTTCGGGCTGGGCACTGGAATCTAGGCCCAGAGCAAACTGCTGGGTGGTGCTGTCTAGGCCCGAAGCGTTTTGCTGTGGTGGAACCTGGGTCCTGATGTGAGGCACGATCCATTGTTTGGACAATTTAAATGCTGGCTGAGATAGACTGGAAAGGCAAGGCGTCGGGACCGGAGGTAAAAGTCGGGCCAACTTCGCTTGCTCTCCCACAATGTTCACTCCTCTCTCCATGACACTGAGGCTGTGAGACTACGGCTGCTGCGCTGGTGTCTGAGAGTTTTTCAGTGATTTACCTCAGTAATACTGTATGATGAACTCAGAACTGAGGCCTTGGCCTACTCTGGGCTGCTCCGGGCTCCAGGTCTAGGGACTCGATATAGTTCGGAATGCTGTTGCTCGCTTCTATTGGTTGCATGATTTGTGTTTTTCTTTCTCATTCTCTGTCCGTTGGGTGCTGGTCTTATTTCTCAATTGAGTTCTTTCTGGTTTCTTGCTTTGTGGCTGCCTGTAAGCAGACAAATCTTAACGTTGTATAATTTATACACTCCTTGATAATAAACGTACTTTGAATCTTTGAAGATAAACTTTATCAGAATGCAAGGTAAGCTTTTCACTGTATCTTGGTACATATGACGATAATAAACCAATACTTCCCAATGGCTTGAGTCACTTCTTCCACAAAAATGGTGGTTGGGATGCTTTGGGTCAATTAGTTCATACCAAAAAAAATGTCTGGTTAATACTATAAAGTGATCAGTTTTATTCCAATCGCATAACTACAAATAATGGTCATATCTGATTTGATAAAGCATAATCTTCTCTCCTTAATGTTCAATATCATTACTATTCTGTAATTCCCTATTATCAACTTCCCAAGAATCACCATTGATTAAAAGCTATATTTTATTAGCGATATGATTGCTTAACCATTAGGGAGGCTGGAGGTCAAAAGTAGGTTGTTTTGCTTGTAACTTGTCAAGATCACTTCCACCAAGGCACATTTCTGTCCTATCATGGAGCTCTCTTAATGAACTGGGTAAGTACAGCTCTAAAAGCCAAGACATTCAACACCATACAGGACAAAGCCTGGTCTCTATGCTCCCCTTCCTATAGAGATGTGTGTCAGGTGTGGCAAGAATGGGTGCGGATCCTTGCCCTCAATAACCATTCTAACAAAGATCTATTGTGTATAACAGAAGGTTATAGAGTTATGTACATACATCACCTACATCACATTCAGGATGCACCTCCAAAAGCTGGCAGATTTAAATTCATGTGTATTTGCTTCCATTTGCTTAAACCTTCACCACTGAAATACCAAGCTGCCATGTTTACCATCTATCGGACAGCAGCCCCTACTACTTAGGATAAAGTGCAGATGCCCTGGACATATTATCAGTTAGCAGATTGGCAAAAGACTACCTCATCAAAAAATACAGCAAATTTCATAATAATGATTATAAAAGTGACAATAGAACTCAGAGGAAACATCAACTTCCCCAGTGACATGCACATACAGAGTTATTAAAAACTAGTGAGATTCCAGGCAAGTCTTGATGACATGATCATAATTCCAGGAGGAATTATGAAATTAAAGAGAGACCATGAGCTTGGCATTGTTGGTTATTGGCAGAAAGGAGAATGTACTACTAATGGATCCCAACAGGTATTGTTTCTCCATCAATCTGCAAAGAACTCTGGGATTCCAGATTTGGCAGACAATCTAGTCTGCTTTGGCTCACTCTCATGCAGAGTGGACCCAGATATTGACCCTGCAACCACAATATAAACTTGCCATAATAGATTTCTATTTTGCCTCTAGATACATAAAAATATAATTAACCAAGCCCCATTTCTTCCAATACATCACAACAGGACTTTCTTCCCATTAGAAATAAAAATGGAATGTGTTGGAAATAGTTGACAGGTCAGTCTACATTTGTGAAGAACTTTGCTTCCTGGTTCCTCTTTGCCGGTCGCTGCATCTTTTTATTTTGTTTAAATTCATTTTCAACAACTCCAGAATATCCACATGACAATTTGGTATGGAAAGTTCTTTATGATATGTTAAAGTTGTTGGTCATGGATAAGCAAGATGGTTGGTTTACCTTTTGAGGAAAACCAGGTCTTCTCACCTACAAGACTCCACATCGTTCTACCCTCAGCAGCAATCCTGGTCCATCCGCTTCTGTGAATTGGCTGATTCCTGTGAACAGCCTTATCTGATTTTGATTCATGTGAGGCCAATATCTGACCTTTTCCACCATTCTTGTGTGAGTTATTGGCAAGCAAGATCTCATTAAAATCACTGAGACCTCCCGTTAGAGATTATTCTGGAGCTATAAGATTATATAATTATGGATTAACTGAAATAAGAACTGTCTTCAGGAAATAAACCAAACCTGCACACAACTTAACTTCCAATTGATACTTCGTAGCTACTGAAACCATTCTCTGTATATGGGACATTGAAACTACATATGGAAAACATACATGAATGTTCTTGCTGTTGACACATTGTTAAAGATGTATCACCGCCACAATTCAGGACAGATCCCTTTTGTCACTTAATCTGCTGGTTAGTTATATATTCATGGCACCACCCCCCAACACTTAACAGAAGGGATATATTTAGGGTGTCTGGCTTTTGGAATGGACACCAGTATTGAATATTCAATGAGGTTCTGACAGCTGTGATGTGCTGCTGTAAATATGTAATTCTGAAAATTTACCTGACTGTGTTCCAGATGTTGAAGTTAAGTAGGTGATTAGACCAATAGAAAGTACTCATTTATTGTGTTTTTGTTTTGTTGTAGTATGAAACATAGTGTCCAGAGAGTGAGATTTTCTTGGATCTTCCTGATCTCCTGGTGGTTTGCAGTGTGAATAAAGACTTCTACTGTTTATTTCCCAGTTGCAGCTCCGTGTGGCTCAGTTTTAGTCAGTCACGGAAAGCTCCCACAGAAAATCCAGAATGGAGATGGGAAAAGATCATTGAATTTCCTTAGGCTTCTGCCTCCATTTTTAAAAAACCCATCCCATTAGGTTTCGGCTTTCTCATTTCAAAAAGACTCCCGAGGTCTCTGACCTTATAATGAATTTGTCTATCAAGCCAAGCTGAGGTTTGATCTGAGTCCGACCCACAACTGATTACAGCATTCTCCTCAAGTACCCATAGCAAGTAGATTGCTTTAGCGGACAGATATATTGTTTAGTATAATGTTTCTAACCTCTTAAAAGGGCGCTGATTTTTCCAAGCAGAGCCATGTAAGGGTTATTCAATGTAAGGGTTTTAGAGATTATGATGTTCATTCATGTTGCTATTCTAATTTTGTTTCATACCTCAAAGGCCAGCTTTTGGTTGGAATGGTTTTATTCATCACTTGCTGCTGATTTCACCCAATAAAACATTTCTTTCCAATCAGTGAAAGTAAAACTGTTTTAGCTTCCACTAGAGGTGTTGAATCAACAATAACCTTTCGCCTTCCCACCCAGTTTTAACCTGTTCAATCTTTTCTTATAACTCAGGTCTTCCATTTCCAGCAACAACCTTGTAAATTTTATCTGCATACTTACAATCTTATTTACTTCTTTCCTGTAGGTAGGTGACCAAAACTGCACATAATGCTTCAGATTTGGCCTTACCAACATCTTTTACAATTTCAGCATAATATCCCAAGTACTGTACACAGTACTTTGATCTATGAAGGCCAATGTGCTAAAAGCTTTCTCTATAACCCTATCTACCTGTGCTGTCACCCCTCAATGAACTATGGACTTGTATTCCCAGATCCCTTTGTTCTACCACACTCCTCAGTGCCCAACCGCTCACTGATTAACTGTGTAAGGCCTACCCTGGTTGGTCCTTTCAAAGTGCAACACCTTGCACTTGACCGCATTAAATTCCATTTGCCATTTCTTAGCAACACACACAAAATGCTGGTGGAACACAGCAGGCCATTTTTTAGCGATTTTTGCATTTGGTCCAGGTCCTGTGGCAAGCTCCGATAGTCTTCTTCACTGTCCACTACACCACCAGTCTTGGTGTCATCCGGAACTTTGCTGATCCAATTAACCACATTATTATCCAGATCACTGAAAGCAATGACAAGCACCAACCCTTGTGGCACATCACTAGTTACAGGCCTTCAGTCAGAGAAGCAACCATCTACTCTCTGGCTTCTCCAACAAAGCCAATGTTTTATCCAATCTACCACCTCCTCTTGAATTCCAAGTGACTGAATCTTCTTGACCAACCTCCCATGTGCTGAAGTGCATGCAGACAAGACCCATTGCCTTACTTTCATCAACTCTCCTGGTAACTTCCATGAAAAACTCTATAAAATTGATTAGACATGACGTACCATGCACAAAGGATGCTGACTATCCCTAATCAGTCCATGAGTATCCAAATACTCACACAGTATATTTGGTTCCTTAGAATGCCTTCCAATAATTTTCCCACTTCTGATGTCAAGCTCACCGGCCTATAATTTCCTGGCTTATTCTTAAAGCCTTTTTTAAACCATGGAATAACATCAGTTATCCTCCAATCATTTGTTACCGTACCTCATGAAGGATGATTTAAATGTCTCTGCTAGGGACCCTGCAATTTCAGAACTTGCCCCCCACAGAGTCTGAGGGAACACCTTGTCAGACCCTGGAGATTTCTCCATCCTAATTTACCTCAAGGCAGCAAACACCCCCTCTTCTGTAAGCCATATGGTGTCTATGACCTCGCTACTGCTTTGCCTCACTTCTATAGTCTCTGTGTCTCTCTCCAGATGAAATACAGATGCAAAAAAATCCACTTATGATCTCCTCCATCTCTTTTGGCTTCACATAGATTACCATTCTAATCTTCCAGATGACCAACTTTGTTGCTAGAAATAATGAAGCAAATATTTCAATGAAAGGCAACAAGAAAGTGTATTAACAATTATTTTAAGAAACAAAAATCATTGCAATAATGAAGCATTAGAGACATACCTTTGGTCGACTCACAACCAGTTGCTTGTTCTAATAGGTTTTTCTAATTGGTTACCGTTAGGCACCCATGTGTTTTAAGCCTCCCATCAGTAAAGCAGGTGACTTTGCTGTAACATTGATCTCCTTACAGAGTTCAGTGTCCCAATATCCATCACTGCCTTTGATCCAAACAGTGTCAACATCTAGGTGACAGGCATTGCATGGTTTTTACTGACTTGCAAACTCCAACCACTTTGAGTAAATGTTATGCAGCTAATTGCAATTGAAATTACCTTATCCCCTCACAAAGAATTTTGGATGATTATGTCACAGGAGTAAAAACCTTAGCAACAATTAATTTCATCTTACTTTCAGGAGAACAAATCAAACTTATGTGCTTTCCCAAGCACCCCAAGAGGTCTGTAAGTTTTAAAAATCTGTATTGCCTGTGAGTAACAGGACAGAATAGTCTTTACTGAGGTCTCACATCCTCAGCAGGTCAAGAAGGCATCTTTGCATTACATTTTCAAGAGGAGTCAGAGGTGAACAGTAAAAGACGATCTTGCATTCATGCCCACATACCACAAGCAAATTTATAAAACCATACTTGAACTGGCCAGTGACTCTTCCATCAAGATTCAGTGTATTGTCTTTTTTCTCGCCCTGGACATCCATGCTGCTGTCATCCCTTGAGGCAATGTCAGACCAAGGCAATATTTTCTTTCTAAATTGCCAAAAAAGTACAAAATTAAACAAGCACAACTTTTGGGAACAATTGCTGAAATGGATGATCCTCTATGGAGTCCAAAACATTTTATTTGCTTTGAGGTTTACATCGAATTCTGCCTTCAGTCTGATAGACGTCTCAAAGGAGCTTCCTATAATTTAGATTATATTCATAATTTCCATTTTGTGTGTCTCTCAAGCATTGTTCTTAATCTATTTTAACCAAGTTTCTGAGATGCTCCATTGCAATTCCTTTGTACTATTCATATACAAAGTAATCTAACAAGGGACTTAATATTTAAACGAATTGTATCTGATCTACGCCACAACCTCGATCATTTTAATTAGCCTCACCAACAGAATTAATCAAAGCCTTAAATACAGGGCTCACTGGATTTAAAAGTCTTATCTATTCAGAAATACAATTATGCTAACAAACTCAATTACATGCCTCAGTTGTTTTTCAAATTACTGCCTCAAATTAAAGTCTGACCAGATTTGGCTTTTTGTAAAGTGAAATCATGAAGGTTTTTTTGAATGCTTCGGATGCTGTTCAGTGCTACATTTAATATTTTCATAGAAACTGTGTGTGCATACCCCTTATACTACAAAAACTTCCACAACATGAAAGAAATTGAGTGGTCATTTAAGTAAAGGAGTTCTTCTCAGAACATCATAAGAGTTTCATATTTTTGCAAAACACCATGGAAAGAAAACGTCATTGGGAAAGATCTGCAACACCAGAAGCAAGGTTGCACTAATAAATTAAAACAAAACATGAGCTTTCCATCATTTTTACTCCCCAGAAACACTGTTGAAAAATATATTTTACCCATTCTAACAAAGGCCCAATCAGATTTCTATTCAGGATCTGTCAAGATCTTCCTTGTATTTCTAGTTGTCCTTGAAAGAGTAGAGAAGATCCATTTCCTTGCATCTTTGTAGTCTTTCAGGTAAAGGTTTATTATTGAGGAATATGTTTGAGAATTTAGACCCAACAACACTTAAGGAGCAGAATATATTTTAAATCACATTGAATTGTCCAACTTTCAGAGCATCTCGCAGATGGTGAAGTGCCCAGCCCTTTATCTTTCTGTAGTCATCATGAATTTGAAACCAGTGCTGTCAAAAGCTTTCTGCCACTCTTTGTAGCATTGAAGGGATAAAATAAGTATTATTAAGCCAGAATTCGGTAGCGCTGATAACTGTATGACAGAAAGGGGCATTCTACAAATGTGATCACAGACACTGAGTCCCAATAGTCTGCTCAATAATTAATTGATCATCATTCTCGTCTCAAGCATGGATCAAGACTGTTTGGCTCCATAACTCCTTGATAGTGCATAAAGCCACTATTATGTCAGGGATAATCACTTGTGAATTTGTAAGGTTCTTTTCAACCGTGCTATAGGGTATGAAAGGGTGTAAAGAACAACTGATAATAGATTCTGTAATTCTAAATCAAGCTGGCAAAGAAGCAGAAATTTTTCATGTTGCTATATTGACTAAGCTTTTGACTCTGTCCCACACTCATGGTTAACAGAGGTTCTAAAAATATTTAAACTACACCCAATACTGTGAAATTCCTGCAACATCTGATGAAGCATCAGTATATGAAATCACTCTATTAACAAACAAAAAAGAACAACTACCATTACCAAAATAAAACAAGGTATTTTCAAAGACAACAATCTATAAGTCCTCTGTGGTTCTCTCTAATTTACTGATTCAAATGAAAATTGAGTATCAAATCAGAAACAACAAAATGAGCTATATTTTAAAACAATTTCTATACATGGATGGTTTGAAACTCTATGCTCCGTCATCAGTTAAGTTTGTGCAATTAATGCAAAATGTAGAACTATTCTTGAAAGATAGAAACACGAACTTTGGACGGGATAAATGCAGAATATTAAACATAGAAACATAGAAAATAGGTGCAGGAGTAGGCCATTTGGCCCTTCGAGCCTGCACCGCCATTCAGTATGATCATGGCTGATCATCCAACTCAGAACCCTGTACTTGCTTTCTCTCCATACCCCCTGATCCCTTTAGCCTCAAGGGCCATATCTAACTTCCTCTTAAATATAGCCAATGAACCGGCCTCAACTGTTTCCTGTGGCAGAGAATTCCACAGATTCACCACTCCCTGTGTGAAAAAGTTTTTCCTCATCTCGGTCCTAAAAGGCTTCCCCTTTATCCTTAAACTGTGACCCCTCGTTCTGGACTTCCCCAACATTGGAAACAATCTTCCTGCATCTAGCCTGTCCAATCCCTTTAGAATTTTATACTTTTCAATAAGATCCCCCCCCCTCAATCTTCTAAATTCTAGTGAGTATAAGCCTAGTCGATCCAATCTTTCTTCATATGAAAGTCCTACCATCCCAGGAATCAATCTGGTGAACCTTCTTTGTACTCCCTCTATGGCAAGAATGTCTTTCCTCAGATTAGGGGACCAAAACTGCACACAATACTCTAGGTGTGGTCTCTCCAAGGCCTTGTACAACTGCAGTAGAACCTCCCTGCTCCTGTACTCAAATCCTTTTGCTATGAATGCCAACATACCATTTGCCTTTTTCACCGCCTGCTGTACCTGCATGCCCACCTTCATGACTGGTGTACAATGACACCCAGGTCTTGTTGCATCTCCCCTTTTCCTAATCGGCTACCGTTCAGATAATAATCTGTTTTCCTGTTCTTGCAACCAAAGTGGATAACCTCACATTTATCCACATTAAATTGCATCTGCCATGAATTTGCCCACTCACCTAACCTATCCAAGTCACCCTGCATCCTCTTAGCATCCTCCTCACAGCTAACACCGCCGCCCAGCTTCATGTCATCTGCAAACTTGGAGATGCTGCATTTAATTCCCTCATCTAAATCATTAATAGATATTGTAAACAAATGGGGTCCCTGCATTGAGCCTTGCGGTACCCCACTAGTCACTGCCTGCCATTCTGAAAAGGTCCCGTTTACTCCCACTCTTTGCTTCCTGTCTGCCAACCAATTCTCTATCCACATCAATACCATACCCCCAATACCAATATATTAAACATAACGGAAGGTGCAATAGAGCTAATAGAATACAAAACAGAGTAGCAGGATACTGTACAACTGATGGATGAATATGAAACATATAAGTATCTGGGATATGAACAAGAAAAGAAAATAGATCACAGTGTGATAAAGTAAAAACTTTTGATGGTATTTACTTCAAGGCTAAAGAAAATCTGCCAAAAAGAGCACAACAATAAAATATAAATATATATATATATATATTCTATTCATTTACAGGATGTTGGCGTCACCAGCTAAGCCAGCATTTATTGCCCATCCCTAGTTGCCCTTGAGAAGGTGGTGATGAGCTGCCTTTTTGAACCACTGCAGTTAGGATGGTGAGTGACTTGGAGGGGAATTTCCATGTAGTGATGCTTCCAAGTATCTGCTGTTCTCCTCCTTCTAGATGGTAGCAATCGTTGATCTAGAAGGTGCTACCTTAGGAACTTCGGTGTGTTGTTGCAGTGCATCTTGTAGATAGTACACAGTTCGTTGATGGTGAACGGTTGTGGACGGAGTGCCAACCAAGTGGGCTGCCTTGTACTGAACAGTGTCAAGTTTCTTGAGTACAGATACAGCTGCACTCATCCAGGCGAGTGACAAGTATTCCATCACACTCCTGACCTGAGCCTTGTAGATGGTGGACAGGCTTTGGGGGAGACGAGAGGTGAGTTACACGCCGCAGGATTCCTAGCCGTTAACCTGCTCCAGTAGCCACGGTGTTTACATGTCTAGACCAGTTCAGTTTCCTGTCAATAGTAACCCCAGGAATTTGATAGTTGGAGATTCAGTGGTGGTGATGCCACTGAATGTCAAGGGATGATGTTAGAGCCTCTCTTGTTGGAGATGATCATTGCCTGGCACTTGCGTGTCTCGAGTGTTACTTACCACTTGTCAGCCCAAGCCTGGATATTGTCCAGGTCCTGCTGCATTTGATATGAACTGCTTCATTATCTGAGGAGTTATGAATGGTGCAGAACATTGTGTAGTCATCTGCAAACATCCCCAATTCTGAACTTATGAATGAAGGAAGGTCATTGATGAAGCAACTGAAGATGGTTGGTCCTAGGACACTTCCCACAGGAACTCCTGCAGGATGAGATGATTGACTTCCAACCACCACAACCATCTTCCTTTGTGTCAGGTTTGATTCCCACTAGTGGAGGGTTTCCTCCTAATTCCCATTTACTCCATTTTAGCTAGGGCACCTTGATGCCATACTCGATAAAATGCTGTCTTGATATCGAGGGCTATCGCTCTCACCTCACCTCTAGTATTTAGTTTTTGGTCCATGCTTGGACCAAAGAGGTGATGAGGCCAGGAGCTGAGTGGCCTTGACAGAACCCAAACTGGGCATCCATAAGCAGGTTATTTCTGAATAGGTGCTGCATGATAGCTCTGTTGATGACCCCTTCCATTATTTTGCTGATGATTGAAAGTAGGCTGATAGGGCATTGATTGGCTGGGTTGGACGTCCTGTTCCTTGTGTACAGGACAGAAATGGGCAATTTTCCACATTGCTGGGTAGATGCCGGTGTTGTAGCTGTACAGCAGCAGGTTCTGGAGCACAATTCTTCAGGACTGTTGCTGGGATTTTGTCTGGGCGATAGCCTTTGCAGTATCCATTGCTTTCAGCTGTTTCTTGACATCACATGGGGTGAATCGGATTGGAAATGTACTGACATCTGGGATGCTGAGGACTTCTGGAGGAGGCTGAGCTAGATCATCTACTCGGCGCTTCTGACTGTAGATTGGTGCAGATGATTCAGCCTTATTTTTTTCACAGGTGTGCTGGACTCCTCTATCATTGAGGATGGGAATATTTGTGGAGCCTCCTCCTCCAGTGAGTTGTTTGATTGTCCACTACCATTCAGGGCTGGATGTGGCAAGCCTTCAGTACTCAGATCTGATCCGCTGGTTGTGCGACCACTTAGTTCTGTCTATTATTCACTGCTTATGGTGTTTGGCATGCAAGTAGTCCTGTATTGTGGCTTCCAGAGTGACACCTCATATTGAGGAATGCCTAGTGTTGTTAATGTATTCTTTTGGTCTAATATCTTGGAACAAAACTGGTTTGGAAAATTTACAATGAAAAATAAGAACTGAAACGACAAATTTCAGAAAGCCTTATGTGCACTTGAATGCACTTAGATTAACACTACCTAGGACAGAAGAGGGCAGAGGAATAACAGACATAACAATCTACACAACTGTCAGATAAAGTTTCTAAGGATATACTTTCATCAACAAAAACAGGAATCTGCACTCCATGCAAGCATATGCAATTCTGATAAGTATACACCACTAAACTTCAGTGAGAGCACAATCCAGAAAAATGAAGACAATACTGTCACTCTTAAAGAGAAAACTAGCCAATGGAAGAGCATGGCTCTCTATGGAAGACATGCCCATGACAAACTAGATGTCGACAAAGAATCTTCAATCTCCAGGCTCAAGAGTTGAAGATCTCTTCCCAGAAATAGAGGGGTTCCTAGTGGCAATACAGGACGAGGTGGTTAACACAAAAAATGATTGAAAATACATAATAAAAGACTAGCAAATTCTAGATGATAAATATAGGAAATACTGAGAAAAACCAGAAACAATCCCATACATTCCAGTATCCTGTAGCAGTTTAACTCAATCTGATTACTTACACAGGCAGAATCATGTGGCAAACATCACTCATCAAAATCTTGCTTTAGAATACAAACTCATAAATGAAATCAAACCGAACTATAAATATAAGCCTGATCCAGTTTTACAGTCAGAATATCACAAATTTTATTATGACCGATCAGTTATTACAGATAGGACAGTCCATAATAACCGTTCAGTTAGAATAACACAGGATAAACAAGCAAGAACAACTTATTTAGCAGATATGGCCATTCCAAACACACATAACTTAGAGAAATCAGAAGTGAAAAACACCAGAAATATGCTGAATTAAAAGAGGAAATTGGAAAACTTTGGAATTGTCCCAGTAGTAGTATCTACATCTGGTATAATCCCAAAGACACTGCACAGTAGCATTAAACAATTATGGCTACACAGTAACATCTATGTAAATCTTCAGAAAGCCACAATACTAAACATCACTAGAATAGGCCAAATGTTCCTAGCAATTGACAAATGAGCGTGCTTGGCCATGCAGGTTTAACCAGTTTAAGCTGAGAAAAAAAAGTAATAATAATAATAATAATAATAATAACAAATAAACAATAAATATTGAGAACATGAAATGAAGAGTCCTTGAAAGTGAGTCCATAGGTTGTGGGAACAGTTCAGTGATGGGGCCAGTGAAGTTGCCCCTCTGTTTCAAGAGCCTGATGGTTGAGGGGTAATAACTGTTCCTGAACCAGGTGGTATCGTTCCTGAGGCTCCTGTATCTTCTTCCTGATGGCAGCAGCAAGAAGAGAGCGTGACCTGGCTGGTGGAAGTCCTTGATGATGGATGCTGCCTTTCTGCAACTGTACTCCATGTAGATGTATTCAATGATGGGGAGGGCTTTATCTGTAATGGACTGGGTGCATCTACTACTTTCTGTAGTCTTTTGTACTTCAAGGGCATTGGTGTTTCCATGAGGCCGTGATGCAACCAGTCAGTATACTCTCTACCACACATCTATGGAAGTTTGTCAAAGGTTTAGATGACATACTAAATCTTTGTAAGCTTCTAAAAATGTAGAGGCACTGCTGTGCTTTCTTCATAATGGCACCTGTGTGCTAGACTCAGGAAAGATCTTCTCAAGTCAAGTCAAGTCAAGTCACTGTTTATTGTCATTTCAATCATGACTGCTGTAAACACAGTAAAAATGAAAAAACGTTTTTCAGGACCATGGTGCTACATGAAACAGTACAAAGACTACACTGAACTATGTAAAAACAACACAGTAAAAAACTGCACTCGACTACAGACCTACCCAGGACTGCATAAAGTGCACAAAACAGTGCAGGCATTAAAATAAATAATAAACAAGACAATAGGCACAGTAGAGGGCAGTAAGTTGGTGTCAGTCCAGGCTCTGGGTATTGAGGAGTCTGATGGCTTTGGGGAAGAAACTGTTATATAGTCTGGTTGTGAGAGCCCGAATGCTTCGGTGCCTTTTCCCAGATGGCAGGAGGGAGAAGAGTTTGTATGAGGGGTGTGTGGGGTCCTTCATAATGCTGTTTGCTTTGTGGATGCAGCGTGTAGTGTAAATGTCTGTAATGGCGGGAAGAGAGACCCTGATGATCTTCTCAGCTGACCTCAGTATCCATTGCAGGGTCTTGCGATCCGAGATGGTGCAATTTCTGAACCTGGCAGTGATGCAGATGCTCAGGATGCTCTCAATACAACCCCTGTAGAATGTGATGAGGATGGGGTGTGAGAGATGGACTTCCCTCAGCCTTCGCAGAAAGTAGAGACACTGCTGGGCTTTCTTTGCTATGGTGCTGGTGTTGAGGGACCAGGTGAGATTCTCCGTCAGGTGAACACCAAGAGATTTGGTGCTCTTAATGATCTCTACCGAGGAGCCATCGATGTTCAGCGGGGAGTGGTAACTCCGTGCCTTCCTGAAGTCAATAACCATCTCTTTTGTTTTGTTCACATTAAGAGACAGGTTGTTGGCTCTGCACCAGTCCATTAGCCACTGCACCTCCTCTCTGTAAGCTGACTCGTTCTTGCTGATGAGACCCACCACGGTCGTGTCATCGGTGAACTTGATGATATGGTTCAAGCTGTGTGTTGCAGCACAGTCGTGGGTCAGCAGAGTGAACAGCAGTGGACTGAGCACGCAACCCTGGGGAGCCCCCGTGCTCAATGTGATGGTGTTGGAGAGGCTGCCTCAAATACGGACCAAATGAGGTCTCCCAGTCAGGAAGTCTACGATCCAGTTGCAGAGGGAGGTGTTCAGGCCCAGTAAGCTCAACTTTCTAATCAGTTTCTGAAGGATGATTGTGTTGAATGCTGAACTGAAGTCTATGAACAGCATTTGAACGTACGTGTCATTTTTGTCCAGGTGAGTTAGGGCCAGGTGGAGGGTGATGGCAATGGCATTGTTTGTTGAGTGGTTGGGACGGTAAGCAAACTGCAGGGGGTCCGGTGAGGGGTCAGCAGGGTCTTGATATGCCTCATGACGAGCCTCTCGAAACACTTCATGATGATGAATGTGAGTGCAACAGGACAGTAGTCATTGAGGCAGGACACTGAAGACTTCTTCGGCACGGGGACAATGGTGGTGGCCTTGTAGCACGTTGGAACGGTGGCGCTGCTGTGATAACACTGAGGAAGCTTGTTCTTGATATTTTTCTTCTTTTAAAATCTATCTTGAATAATTATAGAAGTTCCTTGGACTTAATATTAATATTTGGAGTCTGCAGATATGAGGACAGAACATCTCACCTAGACAGTTTGAAAGCCAAGCATACATTTGTTCCACAACTGTAGTTTAACTTTGGGTAGACGCTTAAAAGTGAAGTTACCTCTCTACATCCATTCAAAGATACTTTCATGGTAAATGTTGATGTCATGCACAATATATAGTTTAAAATTTCTGCATACTATACAATTGTTTACTGTGTACTGTGACTGAGGAAATAACGCTAGTCTTTCCACAACACAGAAGAAAGCTTGATGATACTTTTACATTTGATAAACTTGTTTTAAACAATTCATGGGGATTTGAGCTCACAGGAAATTTGAAATAAGGTTCAGATATGGCTTTTAAGTACCAGGTATTGGCAGTCCAGAAGGAAATGCATGAATGCTGGAGATCTCAAAGGAAATTAGCAAATGCTGCAAATGCACAGGGGGTCAAGCAGTATCTGTGGAGAGAGAAACAGGGATACACTTTTGCAACACTGTCTCGTTATTCTCTTGATGTTTGGCAAATATTAACTGGCCTCTTCTTGTTCCCTTGTCATTCTAAATGAAATCCAGATTTGTAATGTGGTTTACTAAAGATTTTCAGAACTTGCTCTATGAGTTCTCTGCACTCATTTTCAGCTATGTTTGTACTTAAGTGCCTTTTGCTTCAAAACACCCAAAATACATTAGGTATAAACACTTTTCATTGCTCAGAAAGTGTCAGTTCACTACAATGAACAAGCAATGAGAAAGGGTGTTCATTCCATGTTTTCCAAACCAGCTGGTTTCAATGATATCTTGCAATATTACAGCCAGGTGGTGTAACTGCTGACCTGCATGGGTCCAGCATAAAACTTCACTTAGCATTAAAATTCCAATTCACTAGCTGTAATATCGGAGAAGGCATGTTATCCATTAATGCCAGTATTACCAGATATGAATAATGCACGGCCCACCAACATTTTGTAAGATTTTGAAAGATAATAGAAATTGAACATATTCTAATCATTCAGTGTGGACAAAGGCCAATTTTTAATTCCAAATTACAGTTCAAAGATCAAAGTTCAAATTACGTTTATTATCTACAACCTTGAGATTCGTCGAAAAACAAAGCAGCCCAGGAGAGCCCGTTAAAAAAGACTGCAAACACTCAACGTGCAGAAACAAAAACAAACTGTACAGTAAAAGGAATCAAATAACATTCGGAACCGAAGTTCACGGAAGTGAGTCCAGAGCCACAAATCCAGTCACAGCTGATCCAGGTGTCCGTTAGTTGCAGGACACAGCCTCAGTTCAGCGCAGAGACAAGAAAACCTCACCCTTGATAAAATATTTTATTACACCCTCTCAGAAATCCCATTATGATAGTAACCTCCTTGTTTGCTGGAGAAATTGTGGAAATCAAAATAAAAATCTTTATCATATTTTTTGGGACTGCCCTGTTATCAAAGACTATTGGAGGGGGATACACAATGCCCTACAAGACATCTTTAAATGTGAAATACCCTTGGAGAGTAAGACCATATATTTTGGGTATATACCTCAAGAATGGTTGAAAAGAGATAAATATTTAATCAATATACTGTTGGTGGCTGGTAAAAAGACTCTTACTAGGAAATGGTTATCACAGGAGAGCCCAACGTTAAATGCATGGATGGAAATTACAATGGACATTTACAAAATGGAGAAGATAACAGCATCTGTTAATCATAAGCTGGAACAATTTGATTCATACTGGGAAAAATGGTTTAACTACATAATGCCTCATAGGCCTGATTTTATTCTCACAAATCAATGAATCTGTTGTAAAAAAAAAGAACACTCCCTACTTGTACATAGTTCTTTCCTTTTGCTTGTTTTTTCTTTCCACTCATTTCTATAAGTGTATACCTCAGATAAATACTATGTGGTGATTTGTGACATATATGATTATATGATATATATGTACAATGTCTGAAATACATCTTATGGAAATGTTTGTTTGATGATGAACTTCAATAAGAAAAAATAAATTACAAAAAAAAAGAAAACCTCACCAAGCAAAAAGATGGACACTGGCCCGTACCTCTCCTCTGGACCTGATATCCGTGACTACCTCAATCTGGTCTGGTCCTTAAATCAGCAAAACAGTGGGTCATTCATCACTCTTGGGTCCGGGCTCTGCCATTTCAATATGCTCTCGGGCCTGGCACCCGCCACCTCGTTTCAGCCCGTGCCTGACCTTTCCAATCTGGCCCAGTGCTTAAATCAGTCTAAAATCGCCTTGTTGCTCACTCTCAGGACCAGGTGCCGCCATCTCAACTCTGCCTCGCCTCGGTTCTACTGTTTCAAATCTGCTCCGAGTCCACTCCAGAAACAGCTATACATTGGCTCATTCCCCATTCTCGGGCCTGGGCCCTGCCACCTTGATTTGGCCCACACACACCACATTGCAGCTGTCCTGCACCTTCCCACCTTCGAGACTTCAGTCCACATCGCAGAAATTCCAGGTCCTACAGGTGATTCAAAAGCTCAACTCCAAAAGGGAAGTTACAGGCTATTGATTGCAGGGATTGTTTACTAGAAAAAATGTGATTAATAGGGTAGCTAGTAGCTTTGTTTGCTGCAAGCAAGTCATCCCCGTGTTTCACCAGCGCCATTTTAAACTGGATATGTTATAGCTAATATTGGCTTTCAATGAATCAAAACTTAAATGTATTTCCCCAGAATTTTGAATTTCCTTTTCTTTGGACATACTGTCTTTCAAGGAATAATCTGACTGGAATATTGTCCGTTGCTGTTAGGAGATTTGAATACAAAAGTAGGAATGTTTCAGTTACAGGTAGTAATGCCAGATACTATATGGAGTACTATTTACAGCAATTGTCTACCGAATTAGGAAAGGACATTTATGCATTGAAAGTAATTCAGAGAAAGTTTACTCATTTTAATACCTAGAATGTATAGGTTGCCTTATGAGGAAAAGTTGGATAGGCTGATAAGGTATCTGCTCGATTTTTAAGAGAGTGAGAGTAGACTTTATTAAAACAATAAATCCTGAGAATTCATAACAGTAGATTCTGGCATGAGAAGCCATTACTTAAAACGTAAGGTGTTCCCATTTAAAACAGAGATGAACTGAAAAAGCTCAGTAGAAGTAGAGTTTTGCAACATTCCTAAGACAGAGTTGGACATGTTTTTGATAAGAGAGGAGGTGAGAATGCATTATGACACCTTAGTCGATGAAACTTGACATTATGGAAACTGCAATAAAATGCTGAAAATTCTCAACAGGAGCGCAAGTATATGCAAATAGAAATAAAGACAGTGGGGCAAGTGTGGGGAGGGCATACTTGAGGAGTGGGTTCTGTCAAGCACATCTGGCCATTTAAATAATTTTAGACAGACATCTCAGTTGCTGCCAGTGTGAAGTAATCAGAATGTTCCAAATGAAGTGACAGAAATCACTGAATCTGTAACTCATCCAGTTGTTCTGATGTGCTTCCTAATTGTACTTTCCTGATTCCTTAGCTTGTAAGTGAAATGGCATCATTCAACACAGCTCCTCTCATCCCACAAAACCCTCCGCAACTCACTCATTTAAATCCAGATATCTGACCAAAACCACATCCTAACAGAATCCCCAAACAACATATGAATGTGACTTCCAATTTAACCTGTAACCAAATCCCCAGTTTGACCCCTGTCTGAGTGTTCAAACCAAGCCTTGACCACCAGCACTCTCTGCTGTCTTATCTCATTCGTATTCTCTACAAAGGCACTTCAATTAAAGTAATACCTGATGGTTCAATGGCTTCAGGTATTGCTGAATTTTACAATGACAGAGTCATGATCAGAACTGACATAAAACTGAGCATTATTTTTTAAAATACGAGACAGCCATAAATGCCAGGATCTGGCAGGATTTGTATGTCATCAAGAGGAATCATGGAAGCAGAGCCAAGTGGAAAGCCAAATTCAATTAAAAAGAAACAGCATCCACTGAAAATCTGAAATAAAACATAAAATGCTGAAAAATATGTCAGATCAGGCAGATTCAGTGAAAAGAGAAACAATTAACAGTCCAAGTCTAAGAGCATAAGGCATAGGAATAGAATTAGCCATTTAGCCCAACTAGTCTGCTCTGCGTCAGAACTGAGAGAGAATCAAGACCTGCTAAGGAGACCAGAACATACAAATGAAAGGAAACTAAAAAAGGACGTGTCCAGCAAAGATGGCCAGTTTATAAAACTAGCTAAAAGAAAGAGTGAGTTATTTACATTAGGAAGATTAAAGATGACACTTGCAGAACCATGGCTAAATGAAAGGTGAGGCGTTTTTCCTTGAGATTGCATTGGACCTCGTTGTGGCAGTACAGGAGACACACAGAGGAATCAGACTGATAAATTAAAATAATAGGCAGACAGAAGCTCAGGAGTACTCCACAGGACTGGCATTGAAGAAGGCCAGATTATGAACATCGAATGCAGTAGACTAGATTCAAGGAAGTGCAAGTAAATCACTGTCTCGCCGGGAAAGACTATTTAATTTGCAGGAGTGCCTAAAGGAAAGGGTGGAAAACTGTGCTGCGCTCCAGTGGCTGCTTGGAAAAACAACATACAATGGGGAAAAACCAGGAGAAAGTGGAAGAGCACACCAGGAATTTGCAGAGGGAGTGATCCACTCAAAGTACTGGAAGGGAAGAGGAGGGAAATATGTGTCTGTTATTGGAATCTTGTAAAGGCAAATGTCTATTAACCTTTTCGCACAGCATGGTGATATTGTTTTGCATCTATTATATTGGGCTTTGACGCCATCTCTGTTACATCAAATACCGTTTTGATGTTCTTCACTAAGAAGGGTAGAGGGTGAGCAAAAAGGCTCACTAGATCAAATCATGCACTAAAGAGTGCTCTGATATCATTATAATGGATTTATATTCAATATTTTGAAGGTTGTGTTGACATCTCACTGAAACACATGCAGATCAGAGGGTTGAAAGAAAAGTTGCTGAGAGTCTGTAGCTTTCAACCAGAGAGTCTTGTACTGCAGTCATAGTACCTGGATTTAATACTGGAACAATGGAATTTCATTCTTTCAGTATGTCCTGATTCTTCAAAATTTTGTGCCCCAGAGGGCTTTGAGTGCCAAGTTAATGAGTGAATATAAGGAAGTGATTGATTGATTTTGAGCATTAAGGGAATCAAGGGATCTGAGATAAGGAAAGAAAATAGAGTTGATGTAAAAATTGAGCTATTTAATATTGACTTGCAGAGCTGGCTCAAGAGGTGTAGGGCCTAATACCCTTTTTTAAATATTTGTAACAGAAGGAAAATAGGCAGAAAAAAATTCTGGTCCACTCTTCTATGACTTCAAAGCACCTTCCCCTTTCCTGTGACTTCTGCCCATGGAAGCTTAGCGGTGGCCAGGAGCAGGAAGCACGGAGATGTTGGATGATGAAGACAGAAAAAAAAATACTGCAGCTGTTGGAATTTAGAATATCAAATTGAACCCTAGACTACTCAGTGCCATCAAGCTGTATCTGCTGAAGCGAACAGTGTAAGTCAATGATTTGGCTTGAGACCCTACATCAGGGTGAGAATGAACAGAAAAGAATGCTTATACTTAGCAGTTCAAAGTTGGGACGGGATGTACAACAGAGGATGGTAGCTGATGGATCAAACCAGATGGGGAGGGATTGATGGGCAAATGATGCCAGTTGGGAAAAGCAGGCGAAACACTGGTTGGTAATAGGTGGAGCCAGACTGGAAGGGTGGGAATGCTGGGAATGTTTAAAAAAGGCTCTAGAAGTAATCTGGGAAATTATAGGTTGGTAAGTTTGACGGGTAAGTTTCATCAGGAGACCTGATGAAGGGTTTTGGCTCAAAACATTGTCACTACCTCCTCCCATAGATGCTGACTGGCCTGCTGAGTTCTGCCAGCATTTTGTGTTTTTATAAATTGGATTAGACATTGGCTCAATGGGAGAAGCCAGAGAGTGGTAGTGGAGGATTGCTTCTCTGAGTGGAGGCCTGTGACTAATGGTGTGCCATAGGGATCAGTGTTGGGTCCATTGTTACTTGTCATCTATATCAATGATCTGGATGATAATGTGGTAAATTGGATCAGCAAATTTGCTGATGATACAAATACTGGAGGTGTAGTGGACAGTGAGGAAGGTTTTCAAAGCTTGCAGAGGGATTTGGACCAGCTGGAAAAATTGGCTAATAAATGGCAGATGGAGTTTAATACAGACAAGTGTGAGGTATTGCACTTTGGAAGGAGAAACCAAGGTAGAACATACAAGGTAAATGATAGGGCACTAAATATGAGTAAATAAATAGGAGTAAATAGGAGTGCACTGGAACAGAGGGATCTGGGAATACAGATACAAAATTCTCTAAAAGTGGCGTCACAGGTAGATAGGGTAGTAGAGAGAGCTTTTGGTACATTGGCCTTTATAAATCAAAGTATTGAGTATAAGAGTTGGAAGGTTATGGTGAGGTTGTATAAGGCATTGGTGAGGCCAGATTTGGAGTATTGTGTGCAGTTTTGGTCACCAAATTACAGGAAGGATATTAATAAGGTTGAAAGAGTACAGAGAAGGTTTACAAGGATGTTGCTGGGACTTGAGAAACTGAGTTACAGAGAAAGGTTGAATAGATTAGGACTTTATTCCCTGGAGCATAGAAGAATAAGGGGAGACATGATAGAGGTATATAAAATTATGATGGGTATGAATAGAGTGAATGCAAGCAGGCTTTTTCCACTGAGGCTAGGGGAGAAGAAAACTAGAGGACATGGGTTAAGGGTGAAGGGGGAAAAGTTTAAAGGGAAATTTAGGCGGAGCTTCTTCACACAGAGAGTGGTGGGAGTGCAGAATGAGCTGCCAGATAAAGTGGTAAACGCGGGCTTACTTTTAACATTTAAGAAAAACGTGGACAGGTACATGGATGAGAGGTGTATGGAGGGATATGCCCCAGGTGCAGGTCAGTGGGACTAGGCAGAAAAATGGTTCGGCACAGCCAAGAAGGGCCAAAAGGCCTGTTTCTGTGCTGTAATGTCCTATGGTTCTATGGAGCTGGGTGGGGAGAGGGAGCGGATGAGAGGGTTGAACAAAGGATGAAGTTGGCCATCCTTCTGCTCCTATTCCCCAAGTTCTTAAATATGGACCTTCTCTGAACAGCATTGTTGCACGAGATGTTATGTTAGAAGGGCAAAAACAAAATCTGGATGGATGCTTCAGGAATTACTGAGATAGAGAGATATCTGAGCAGTGTAGTGAAATGTTTTCTATCTACCTGGGAGTTTTTGTTAAATATTAATTTAAAATCTCAAAGATAGAAATGCTATCAGAGAAGCACCCCTCACTTCAGAATAGTTGTGTTAATTTATATTTTCAGGAGCCTTTGACCATGTGCCACATATGAGGTTGCTAAACAAGATAAGAGCCTATGATATTACAGGAATCAAAGAGTAACAATAAAGGGGGCCTTTTCAGGTTGGCTGCTGATAACTAGTGGTGCTCTGCAGGGACTGGTGTTGGGTCCGTTAGTTTTCACATTATATTTTAATGATGTGGGTGATGGAATTGATGGTTTTGTGGCCAAGTATGGATGATACAAAGATAGGTGGAGGGGCAGGTAATGTTGAGGAAGCAGGGAATCTGCAGAAGGACTGGACAGATTAGAAGAACAGGCAAAGAAGTGTGAGTTGGAATACAATGAGGGAAGTGTATGGTCCTTGTGGTGAACTACATATACCTGTCTGGACACGCCCCCCTGCTGACTGCTCCTGTGGCTCCTCCCATGGACCCCGGTATAAAGGCGATTGGGGACACCGCCCCGGCCTCAGTCTCCAGGATGCAGTGTGGTGGTCACTTGCTGCTTGTTATTTCTTCCAGCCAATAAAAGCCCATCTCTCGTCTCACGTCTCCGTGATTTATTGATGGTGCATCAATTTTATTGGCTGGAAGTTTTAAAACATGGAAAGCATTTTACGTCCGGAAAAATTAGACATTGATCCTCAAGACTCAGAAGCAGTTCTTGCCTTTGAACTCTGGCTTGCATACTTCCAATCATACTTGCAAGCGATTCCAGTGACTGAGCCTGCCACAATGTACAAAATCCTACTATCAAGAGTAAGTCTGAAAGTATTCTCCCTTATCAGAGACCTGCCAACCTACCAAGGGGCACTGGACGCCCTTAAAAGACAGTACCTGCGGCCGGTGAACACTGTCTACGCAAGACATCACTTAGTGATGCGGCGGCAGCAACCCGACGAGTTGAGCGGGCAGTTTCTCCGAGCCCTACAGACGCTCGTGTGAACTTGCGACTGCAAAGGACTGACGGCGGAACAACATTCGGAGCTGCTAGTACGAGACGCCTTCGTTATGGGGATCAGGTCAGTGTACGTGCGCCAGCGGCTGCTAGAAAACTGCCGACCTTACCTTACACTTGGCGATTGAGACGGCCGACATGCTGGAGGCTGCTCTGCACAACGCTGACGCTGTCCAGCTGCACGATCCCCCGCCGGCTCCGTGGTCGCTGCAGACCCCGCCACCCGCGAGCGAATCGACCTCGGCTGCTGCCAGTCGCGAGTCCACGCAGTGTTACTTCTGCGGACTCGAAAAGCACCCCTGAAAACACTGCCCGGCCTGAGAAGCTACCTGCTCCAGCTGCGGGAAGAAGGGCCATTTTGCCAAGGTCTGTAAGTCTGAACCACGAGGGGGGTCGGGCAGCGCTGCATGTGAGGCATGGGGGCCGCCATCTTGCCTGCCCGCCTTGTGCGAGGCATGGGGGCCGCCATCTTTGTCGATGCCACCTCGCCCCGCCCCCGACCCACCAGTGCTTACCGGGCACCAAGACGGCGGTTCAACTCTGGCCTCCGTAACCCTCGACCAAAGCGCCCCACACCAGCTTGCAAGGTCAATTATGGACATCCTGGTGGAGGGGCACAGGACTAGCTGCCTGTTTGACACGGGCAGCACTGAGAGTTTTATTCACCCGGACACGGTGCAATGCTGCGGACTCGTGACATGGCCGGTAAGCCAGAGGGTCACCATGGCTTCTGGGTCGCATTCCACAGACATCCGGGTGGGTTGTGTAGCGACATTGGTGGTGCAGGGCACAGAAAATCGGAACTTTGCGCTACTGGTCATGCCTCAACTGTGCGCACCTGTGCTATTGGGGCTGGACTTCCAGAGTCACTTCGAAAGTGTGACTATGGCATATGACGAGCCCCACCCACCACTCACTGTCAAGAATCCTCAGTTTTGTGGGACTTCGCCATATACCCTGCTACTGACCACACACACACACCGACCCACACATCCCGCCCAGCACCATGCCGACAGCTGCGCTACTGACACCACTTGCAGCCTCTCCACCCTCAAGATCCCTCCCCCACCGCTGTTCGCCAACCTGACCCCCGACTGTAAACCTGTGGCAACTAAAAGCAGGAGGTACAGCGCGGGGGACAGGGCCTTCATTCAGTCGGAGGTGCAGCGGCTGCTCAGGGAGGGGATCATTGAGCCAAGCACAAGTCCTTGGAGGGCCCAGGTGGTTGTTGTTCGGACCGGGCAGAAAAATAGGATGGTCGTGGACTATAGCCAGACCATCAATAGGTTCACGCAGCTTGACGCGTACCCCCTACCCTGCATCGCGGATATGGTCAACCAGATAGCTCAATACAAGGTGTACTCGACAATAGATCTGAAATCCGCTTACCACCAGCTCCCCATCTGCCCAGAGGACCACCCCTACACCACCTTCGAGGCGGGCGGCAGGCTCTATCACTTCCTGCGCGTCCCCTTCGGTGTCACAAATGGTGTCTCTGTCTTCCAGAGGGAAATGGACCGGATGGTTGACCAGTGCCAACTGAAGGCCACATTTCCCTATCAGGATAACATCACCATCTGTGGTCACGACTGGCCGGATCACAACACCAACCTCCAACGATTTTTCCAAGTGGCCAAAGCCCTGAACCTTACTTATAACAGGGACAAGTGTGTGTTCGGAATCACCCGACTTGCTATCCTTGGGTATGTCGTGGAGAACGGGGTCATGGGCCCTGATCCCAACCGTATGCGCCCCCTGTTAGAACTCCCTCTTCCCACCACCCTCAGAGCCCTCAGACGGTGCCTGGGCTTCTTTTCCTATTACACCCAATGGGTCCCCCATTACGCAGACAAGGCCCGCCCCCGGTCAAGTCCACCACATTTCCCCTCTCTGCCGAGGCCCGCGTGGCCTTTAGCCGCATTAAAGGGGACATTGCCAAAGCAACGATGCATGCGGTGGACGAGACCATTCCCTTCCAAGTAGAGAGTGACGCCTCCGACTTCGCGCTGGCTGCTACCCTCAATCAGGCAGGTAGGCCAGTAACATTCTTCTCTCGTACCCTTCAAGGCCCTGAAATTCAGCACTCCGCGGTGGAGAAAGAAGCCCAGGCCATAGTGGAAGCTATTAGGCACTGGAGGCACTATCTCGCCGGCAAAAGGTTCACCTTGCTGACTGACCAGCGCTCAGTTGCGTTCATGTTCAGCAACCAACAGCGGGGCAAAATCAAAAATGATAAAATTTTGCGGTGGAGAATAGAACTCTCCACCTACAACTATGATATCCCGTATCGGCCTGGAAGGCTCAATGAGCCCCCTGATGCCCTATCCCAGGGAGCGTGCGCCAGCGCACAGCTCGACCAGCTATACGCCCTCCATGCAGATCTTTGCCACCCGGGGGTCACCCGATTTTACCATTTCGTGAAAGCCAAGAACCTGCCGTACTCCCTTGAGGACATCAGGACGATGACCAGGGACTGCCAAGTCTGTGCTGAGTGCAAACCGCACTTCTACCATCCTGAAAAGGCGCAACTTATCAAGGCCACCCGTCCCTTTGAGCGACTGAGTGTCGACTTTAAGGGCCCCCTTCCCTCCACCGACCGCAATGTCTACTTTCTCAACATTATCGACGAGTACTCGCGGTTCCCCTTTGCCATCCCTGCCCCGACACCACTGCCACGTCCGTCATAAAAGCCCTGCGCCAGCTCTTCACACTGTTCAGATATCCCTGCTATATCCACAGTGATAGAGGGTCCTCCTTTATGAGTGACGAGCTGCGCCAGTACCTGCTGGCTAGGGGCATTGCTACTAGTAGGACCACGAGCTATAATCCCCGGGGAAATGGACAGGTGGAGAGGGAGAATGCCACACTGTGGAAGGCCACACTTTTAGCCCTTAAGTCAAAAGGGTTGCCGGTCTCTCGATGACAGGAGGTCCTCCCCAAGGCACTCCACTCTATCCGCTCCCTGTTATGTACGTCCACCAATGCCACCCCTCACGAGCGCCTATTCTCTTTTCCCAGGAAGTCTGCCACTGGGACCACCCTACCGGCTTGGCTGACATCCCCAGGGCCAGTGCTGCTCCGGAAACATGTGAGGAGCAATAAATACTCCCCGCTGGTCGAGAGGGTTCACCTTCTACATGCGAACCCCAGTATGCCTACGTGGTCTTACCTGATGGGCGGGAGGACACGGTCTCCGTCCGCGACCTGGCGCCCGCAGGAGCAGCAGACCACTACCCCGAACACTCCATGGTAACTATGAACCCTGTACCCGAGGTGACACTGTGCACACCAAGCCCTACACAGACTCCTCACGACACTCCTATACCAGGCGTCTCGCACACGCATGAGGGACCACTGACGCCTAGTGGGCTGACACCCCCAGTCAGGCTGGAACCAGCACAACCACCGTCTCCGGTGCAATCACCACCGGCACCTGTGCAATCACAGCCGGTGCTACGTAGATCGCAGCGACAGATTGGACCACCTGATAGACTTAACCTGTAAATATACTTGTAAGAAACTTCGCCCCATGGGGACTCTCTTTTAAAACAAAGGAGGGGTGAATGTGGTGAACTACATATAGCTGTCTGGACATGCCCCCCCGCTGACTGCTCCTGTGGCTCCTCCCACTGACCGTGGCTCCTCCCACAGACCCCGGTATAAAGGCGATTGGGGACACCGCCCCGGCCTCAGTCTCCAGGATGCAGTGTGGTGGTCAATCACTGCTTGTTCTTTCTTCCAGCCAATAAAAGCCTATCTCTCGCCTCACGTCTCCGTGAGTTATTGATGATGGTGCATCAGTCCTGTACTTAAGTAGAAGGAATAAAGGCATAGGCTATTTTCTAAATGGAGAGTGAATTCAGAAATCAGAGGTACAAAGGGACTTGGAAGTTCTCGTGCAGGATTCCCTAAAGGTTAACTTGCAGGTTGAGTCAGTGGTAAGGAAACCAAATGCAATGTTAGTGTTCATTTCCAGAAGATGAGAATATAAAAGCAAGGATGTAATTGTGAGGCTTTATAAGGTATTGGTCAGACCAAATTTGGAGCTTTGTAGACAGTTTTGGGCCTCATATCTAAAGACAGATGTGCTGAGATTGGAGAGGGTCCGGGGAGGTTTACGAGAATGATCCCAGGAATGAAAGAGTTCATGTGTGAGGATTGTTTGATGACTCTGTGCCTGTATTTGCTGGAGCTTAGAAGCGTGAGGAGAGATCTCACTGAAACCTACAGAATATTGAAAGGTCTAGACAGTGTGGAATAGATGTTTCCAACCAGAGGGCGCAGCTTCAGAACAAAGGGACATCCATTTAGAACAGAGATGAGGAGGACTATCTTTAGGCAGCAGGTGACAAATCTGTGGAATTCATCTGTGGAGTCCAAGTCATTGGGTATATTTAAAACAAAGGTTAATAGATTCTTGATTAGTTAGGACACAAAGGCTACTGGGAGAAAGCAGGAAAATGGGGTTGAGACAAAAAATAATTCAGCCATGATTGAACGGCAGAGCAGACTTGATGGCTGAATGGCTTAATCCGGCTTCTATGTTTTCTGATCTTCTAAGATCATGTGCTCAGGCTATTGGAGTGAAACTTATATCCACAACCTTCTTACTCAGAGTTAAAACAGCGACGTTTGATTCTCAGAAAGTGTGAGAGATAGATAAAGCAGTTGCACGGTCTGGTTCTCATTTGAAGTCTGCCGACAGCTCAAACGAAGCCTATGTTGTCTAGATGTAGTCAAGATGTTGTACTGTTATGCTATCTCTTACATACTATCTTTGCTTGCTCTAATATCACATGATTAGATATTGGTCTTTATGGTTACGTGTCTGAACAAGGACTGCATTAAAAGAATTATGAGTACTAGAGAAAAAAGTAAATTACTTTAAGGAACCTATGATTTGCATTGTATAATTTTAAATAGAATACCATTTCTTTCTCATGTAAAATTCTACGCCAACTTAATAATTTCCTTCCAAAAGTGTAGCAGCACCACCCACGCTGACATTGTGCTCTCATTTATTCTGTACATGTTCCATCAGTCAGTAATGATGCATTAGGTGACATTCAGTAAGGGTAACACAACCAAGACAATATTAGATAAAAATTACAGCTGAGAAGCTATTTTGATGCTATTTATTTTCATCAGCTAAAGATCACTTTCCAAAATGTCATTCTGTATTGGTCGATATTGTGTTTTCATGCTCTTGAAGATTCTTGTAATTCTTTGCTGCTGGTGCATACAAATCAATATGTGTGTATGGAATCTGTTTGCTGTTTCTAACACTCTCTGGTTTTAGTTCTTTTCTTCTTGTGAAGCAATAAATTAAGCTATGATAATGATATAAACAAAATTCCTCAGAAGAACACACACACAAAACGCTGGAGGAAGTTGGCAAGTCAGACAGCATCAATGAAGGGGAAAAACAAGTAATTGTTTCTGTCCAAGGCCCTTCATCAGCTCAGTACAGGCCCTTTGACCCCTGATGTTGTGTCAACCCTTGAATCGACTCTAAGCCTGGCTGAGTTCCTACAAGAATTTTGTGTGTATTGCTCAAGACTTACAGCATTTGCAGAATCTCATGTTTAAAATCCCTCAAATGTATATTTGTAAAAATATAATTTGATTCTCCTTGGTTTCTTTTTCAATAAACCATATTGTTTCCCAAGATCTGAGTAAGGAGGTTGTGGATATTTGTAATGGGAGAGAGCAATGAGTGAGAGGAAAAACAGAAAATTATAGGCTAGTTAGTCTGACATTAGTTGAAAAAAATATTGGATCCCATTATTAAAGAGAAGGTAGCAGAGCACTTTGAAGATAATGATGGAAATCAGTTTCCATTAAAAATGTTGGAGCATTTTAAAAGCAAACTACTTGGCCTTTCCTAACCACAATCTTTTTTTCTGACTTGTTCAACCAAGCAGTAAACTCTTTGTGGGTTGATAAACAGGCTGAGTTAATTTTGCTGAGAAGTCCATTGATGTCATAGGCACTAAGCATGTAATTGTGACAAAGGAATCTGCCCGTTATTGTCAAGTGCTTGTCCTACTTGCTCAGCTGAGAAATTTAAAAATTAACTTCCTAAAGAATAAGTTGCTCCCTCCATTTGTTAACAAGGTGAAAATTAACAAGATTTTCAACTTTATTTCCTTTTCGGGTCCAATTGTATTTAAATTTACAACTACCTTCAGTTGTTCTTTAAACAATGGAATAATATATAGTTTGCAGCCAGATGGGTATAGCTATTGCAACTTGGTTTATTAATTTTCAATAGTGCGCCCTGCCATTTTGAGTTGGTAATATCAGATCCACAGGTTGCAGCTCCATTTTTTTATGGGTCTGTAAATCTGAGCATTGACATGTGCATCTCGAATGAGACTTTTACAGCAATCTGCCAACCATACTGAAGCTGTATGCAACAGGGACCATTATTTCTTATTACCTTTGTACTCCTGCAGCTTGCAACCTGATCATGAATAACAAATGGCCTGTGAACATAGATGGAAACACTGCATAGTTCAGAGACTGTGCACAATTAACATAGAAATGTCTTTTTACCAGCAAGAGTGAATAATGTGCTCATTTGATATACAGTAATTAAAATTGTATTCAATCAGTGCGCAGAATGAAAATTGATTATAATTACAAGGTTGATTGCAAAACCCAACTACGACAACATAGTCTATGTGTTAGGCAACAGCTTTCATTAAAATGAAGTGTGGTTGTTGAGATAAACAAATACAGTTTACAAATACAAATGCCTTATTCCAGGCTCTTTTGTGTTATGCAAATGAAGTGTCATGACTATCTATTAGCAGTAAGAAACAGAAACATATTCCTGGGAAAATGATTTACTGGTTTTTCAGTGACTGTTCATCCCTTTCGCAAACAATAGTGACTCTGTTTTTTGTGAATAATGTTTTAATACATTCAGGTTTTGGAATATCAAAAGCTAATTTTCTGTAAGATGACACACTCCAGACCGCTACTACCATTGTGCGTTTTACATTTATCATTGTTTTGAAGTATTTCAATTTTTAGTTGAAACATATTCAAGTTTCGCTGAAAGTTTGGCTCTTTACTCCAAGTTGGAGTGGGAGGTGCTTAAAATGGCACCAGAGGTTTTTACAGACCCAGGTTCCTCCAGTCTGGGGAACAGTTTCTTCTTTTTTTATGTCTTTCTTTTCTTTTCAAGGTGGCTGGGGTCCTGTCAGAGTCCATGATCTACAGCTGAAGCTCAAACCATGCTCCCCATGGGCGATGGTTCTTGTTCTTGGACTCAGTGTGCAGCCTGGCATTTTGATATCTCCAGGAGCATCGTAGGAGATTGAAACATTGAGACAGCAGGTGGTGTGCGCTGCTATTGGAAAGCCCCCACACTTGAGGGATCTCTCTCTCTCTCTCTCGATAGTGAGTGAGAGTCTGCTTGTCCTCAATTCGGGGGGCTCAGAGAAGCGATGCAAAAGATTGTAACTTCGAAACAGCAAGCTATTGGTTTCCCTTTTCATTGCTGCAGGAGTGAGACAGAGTTTGTCTGGGATGTCAAAGTAATTATTGATAGACTCTAGATCATGGTCTCTTTCAGGGTTTTGCTATTGCTGTCATGGTGGGTGGTGGGTGGGCGTGTTGCTTTTGCTGGAGCAAGTAAGGGGAGGGTTGATACTTTTGCTGTAGTTTGTGTGTGGGAGTGAGGAAGGGGGCTCTAGGGGTACTAATTTTTTCTGTCATTCATTCTTTGGGTTTTTTTCTGTTTCATGGATGTCTGGGAAGAGTGAGAATTTCAGGTTGTATACTGCATACATTCTCTGATATTAAATTGTACCATTTGAACTTCATGCTGCCTTGTCAGTTCAGAAGAGTTAGTATAGTTTGGAAGAAATGGATGATCACATGTTATTGATTGATACCAAAATTTGCAAGCCAGAATCACCTACAATGCACCTGCTGCTCGACCAGGTCAATTGCATTTCCGTGATACTGATTTATGAACCTCAATGGGTTATGCTTTCATGAAAGATTATACACCTCCAATATTTGCATTGGTTTCAGATTACGGCTACCAATCTCAGTTCATTCTTTAGCATTAGTCTACTCATAATAACATCTTGATCATTTTTTACTTTAGAACTGTCAACAGTTTCAGTTTCCTTTCTATGGTGTTATTTATTACATGTTTGAGGACCACAGCAGTATTGCTTGTCCTCTACATTTAGTACTATCAGTTGTCTATTCCTTGTCCTAAGGTGGTGAAAAGTAATATTCATATTTTCTTTTCTTCTTCTTTCTTTTAAAGTTTTGTTTGTTGACAGTTAAACATCAACCTGTTGCTTTTTTGTAGAAAATACTACATACGTACAGTGCAAAAAGTCTTAAGCACATATATATCACTAGGTTGCCTAAAATTTATTGCACAGTGCTTTATTTGTTAACGTGGAGTGGAGAGCGAGTTTGTGAATCCGGCGGGAGCAAAGGATGTTGGGGATGGTGAGGGTGGAGTGCTGCAGGAGGGGTGTGGGACAGGTGACAAAGAAGGAGTACCAGGGACAGGGGGTGGCGTGGGTGCAATTACGCCCAGTCCTGAGACACCAGGAAAGGTCTTTTGATTCCAAACAATTGGTTTACTGATCATTACAGAATGTCGCTCCGGTGCTTCCTCCTCCCTCCCCTCTCCCTTCCCCTTTTCCCCAACCAACGATTCCCTTCTCCCTGCCCCCTTCCCACTCTCGGTCCAGAATAAGGACCCCTATCCATATCAGGTTTATCATCACTCACATGTGTCATGATACTTGTATTTTTTGTGGTGCAGTACAGTGCAATGTATAAAATTACTAGAATACTGTGGTGCAAAGTCTAAGGTCCCCTAGCTATATAAATGTGCTTAAGACTTCTGCATGTTATTGTATAGTATTTTACAATTCAGAATATGGAAGTGATTATGGTGTTTTAAACTGAATGTGTTTCTACAGGTTAATTTATTGTGGAACATCACCTTTACTAAAACCATCGGATGTTAATTGTCTATATTGTTTAGATCAGTATTTTTATAAGTTATTTGATCAAAGATCAACATTCTTTGCCCTTCACTCATCTCACTTGAATGGTGTGGCCTACTTGGAATTTGCAGAGAATAACTGGGAGTCAACTACATAATTGTGGAATTAGAGCCAGATAAAGGACTGGCCATATAAAGCCTACATGTTTCCAATCCTAAAGAACATTTTCAGCCTTTTCTTTATAAAAAGAAAACATTTTTTAAAAAATGTAATCAAAAATATATGATGACAACCCTCAAACAGAACACATGAAATGGAAGATCCACACAGAGAGCAAATAAATCACCCAAGTATCCAAAAGGTACCAATTAATTATGTTTACAGTGGTAAAACAGATTGGGAGCTTATCAAATGTGAGACTACACACACAAAATGCTGGAGGAATTCAGCAGGCCAGGCAACATTTCGGCCCAAAACATCGACTGTACTCTTTTCCACAGCTGCTGCCTGGCCTGCTGAGTTCCTCCAGCATTTTGTGTGTGTTGGTTTGGATTTCCAGCAGCTGCAGATTTGCTCTTGTTTTCAAATGTGAGACATTCTGATTTAGAGAATGATGATCTGTGAGTAACCTGATGTAAAATACATGTTGCCATCCTCACAGCAAGCCAACTAAAAATAATAGAGATGATGGAAGCCAATGTAAGAAAAGTGCCTTCCTGAAGTCTGCTCGTTACCCTGCTTTTGAATTCTTACTACAGTATAGTCTTCCTAATCCATAACCTTAGATGGCAGGTTAGTTTAGCTACTTCAGTAAATGTAATTAAGAGCCTTGCCACTGTGTCTGGTATATTTTAGAGAAAATTATTCATTTATTGACTAATGCAAAGGAACTCATGCAGTCCGACTGTAGAAAACTATGTGAGTTGGAGGGATTGGGGAGAAAATCATTAGCTGTTGAACACTTGCCACATTACCTTTGCGACATGCAGGTATTTCTTCTCGGAAGTGTAGCATACTGACCGAGAAGCCAGTCCTCCGATCAGCCTCACATTTATCAGCAGGGTTTCATGATGCTCTTGCTGTAGAACTAACGTCTCCAATCAGCTGAGAATCAGAATCAGGTTTATTATCATTGGCATGTGTCGTGAAATCTGTTAACAGCAGCAGCAGTTCAATGCATGATCATATAGAAAGAAAATGAAAATAACCAGGTAAATCAATTATAGTAAGCATATATACGTATATTGAACAGACTAAAAATAGTGCAAAAACAAAAATATTATATATTTAAAAAAAGAAAAAGGTGAGGTCATGTGCAAGGGTTCAATGTCCATTTAGGAATTGGATGGCAGAGGGGAAGAAGCTGTTCCTGAATCGCTGAGTGTGTGCCTTCAGGCTTCCGTACCTCCTTCCTGACAGTAAGAATGAGAAGAGGGCGTGACCTGGGCGATGGAGGTCTGTAATAATGGAAGTCGACTTTCTGACGCACCGCTCTTTGAAGATGCTGATCCTCCTGTGGGAGATTGTTCTCGAACTTGTGTTGGAAAAAATGGTGGCCTCCTGATAAAGGGTTCTGACGAAGAGTCTTGGTCTGAAATATCGACTACTTAATCCCCTCCATAGATGTTCCCGACCTGCTGAGTTCCTCTGGCATTTTATGTGTGTCCTGATGGTGTGCATGGAGCCGGTCTCAGGAAAATCATTCCCTATGTGGTTGACCGTGGAGTACGATGTGCCCTTTGTTTGCCTTATTACAGTGCAACGGCAGGATGAAATTGTACAAGACAAGCTTGTCAAAGGAAAAGAGTTATGAAAAATGAACTACAGAAGTGCAATTTGCAGCTCGTAATTGCATTTTATTAAACTAAGAAACAGAAGCATTTCTTAATCTAATGCATACATTTCTTAGTAACACACACCAAATGCCGGAGGAACACAGAATCTATAGAGAGGAATAAACAGTTGACATTTCGGGCCAAGACCCTTCATCAGGACCGGAAAGGAAGAGGGTAGAAGCCAGAATAAGAAATTGGGGGAGTGGAAGGAGTTCAAGCTGGCAAATGGCAGGTCAGGTGAGAGGGAAGGCGTACGGATTCTGGGGGGGGGGGGGGGGGGATGAAGTGAGAAGCTGCAAAGTGACTGCTGAAAAAGATGAAGGGCTGGAGATAAAGGAATCTGAGAGGACAGGAAAGTGGACCATAGGAGAAAAGGAAGGAGGAGGAGTGCCAAAAGGAGGTGATAGGCAGGTGAGAAGAAAAGGAGCAAAAGGGGAGCCAAAATGGGGAATGGAAAAGGAGAGAAGGGAGGGGGGAAGAGAGAGAAATTACCAGAAGCTAGTGAAATTGGTGTTCATGCCATCAGGTTGGAAGCTAGCCACAGGATTTCAAATCTTCAGCAATTCCATATGTAATAACAAAGAAATAAAAGTTAAAACAGAATAGCACCAGGAAAGATCTCATGGTCTTCTTTCTCCTGAAACCTACAATCAATATTCATTCATATGTAGGATAATAATGAATTCAGAAGTCCTAACTATCATTGATTTCTGGCAAAGAAAAAGGACAAGTAGCTGAAAATCATCTTTCAAGTGTATATCTGCTCAACGTGTAATGCTGCTTAACCAATAATGAATGTTTCAATTTACATTCGAAATGGAAAGGAGAAGCTTGTACTATGAATGACAGTAAATGTTCCCGTGGTGGTCATGTTGTTCAGTCATCAATTAATTCTTTACATTTCATCGTAGCCTATCAAAAGGCAATCCAGGCTATTCTGTATATATGCAATGGATGTTAAATGTAAAAGGACTTTGTAACACCTGGTGTTTGTTTTAATTCTGTCCATCCTTTGAAACTAGCTGTTCAAAGCACCCACGTAATTTCCCTGTTTTAGGATACTAAGAACTGGTGATTTTAATTTGCTCTGTCATACATTTGGTAAGGACATACATGAGGCCCCTCAAGTCCCACATTCTTGATAAAGAAATTTGCCCTGACCAGATCCTTCTACCCTTCAATCCACGGAAGCAAAAATTCTGTTTGCTTCTAACCTTGAAAAACTCCTGTTCAATTTTAAACTTCCAATTGCTTTCTTTAATCTGTCATTTGTCAAAATGACCCTGATTTTAACAGGTGGAAACATGGCAGGAAATATTCATAGAGTCAAAGAATCATAGACAAGTACAGCACATAAACTGGCCCTTCAGCCCATCTAGTCCATACCAAAACCATTTAACCTGTAAAGCAATGCAGATCACTGATCCTTTGGACCTCCTGCACCTGCATCCTGTCTTGATCTGTTCTTTGTTCAGTCAAGCAGAAGACATGGATTCGTTTTTACTTGTATAACACGAAATGTTACCAGCAATGGTGATTATATGGTTCCTTCTTTGAAGGAGCAGGTTACTGTATGTCTAGCATTACCATCATGAGCGAGACTGCTGTATGAGCTATGCATGGGAGTAGTGGCTTTTATCCCACCTCTATAGAACGAAACCTGTCTGGGAGAGTAAAGTGGCCAGAAAAGGTCTGAAAGTTCAGTTATCAATTCTAGATCTCCTTTCCAGTAGGGGTCTTGGCCTAATTACCTAGCCCTCCATGCCCTCAACTCACTATTGATCTCTGGCAGATACTTTCACTCTCCGATGGTTCTTCCAGCCCAAAGAGGGTGGTCAGTAGCTTCCCCTCCAATCTCTTCTTGACAATGTTCTTCTCTCTTTTACCAGTCCTTGAAGACAGCCTTCCTCCTGTTAAGACCCTATTTACAAGGTTTTCTGGGTGCAACCTGCTATTGTGAGACGCACACTCCCATTACTGGATAGGCTGGGTCTTTTTGTAGTCACTGACACTTGTTAAACTTCCCTGCACCCATTTCTTCTACTCTCCCGTCACCATTTAAAATTGCGCCTAAAGTTCTGCTGATGGTTTGATCACCACCTCCATAATCTCCACAGATGATATCCTTGGCTTTAAACATTATTCTCTTCTATTTTGTTGCTCCTTCAGTTTGAACTTAATATTCACTTTCATATGTTTAAAGTGCACAGGTTTGGGCTTTCTTCATACGTGCTTAGTTTCTGAACAGATGCAACTGGAAAACATCAAGTTCTGTATATCGCTGGAATTTTCCAGAATTATTCCAGACACCACAGCAAATCCATACTGGGAAAAATGTTACTAAGTTGCACGTCCACTAGCTGCTGGAGAACGTGGCTGTGATTGTGACTTGATACATAATCCTTAACTGCCATCTAGTGGCCTCTCATTATTTGTAACAGGAACGGCAAAGCCTTTTTAAGCACCGTTACTTTAAGTAATGATCAGAGCGAATTTAACACCGCTGCCCCATGGATATTGAATGGATCAGCAGATAACATCACCAATGGGGACAGCAGGCAAAGTTCTGCTCTCTTTCTATAGGCTTTATGGATTTATAAACACGAAGAAAGGTAGCCTTCTGTCTAATTAATTTCCTCAATTTCTGCAATATTCTCTTTCTGCCCTGACTTGATTTAGAATTTTCCCAATATAATGCACACTTTTTCCCCAGTACATCTGTGGTTTTTTTTTTTCGTTTCAGAGGATGAGGGTATTACTGGCAAGATGAGCAGTTGTTGCCCATTTCTCTTTGCCCTTGATCTCAGTGACATTTCACATGAGAGTCAAGATTGAGCCATACTGCAGTGGCTCCGGGGTAATGTACAGAGATTTCCCTTTCTGATGTACAGAAGTGAACCTCAGATCCTGCAAGACTTGCAGAGGGCAGGTCTGGCAGCTCAGCATTCTGGGGCACCGTTGCTTTAGACATGACAGAATGGGAGGGATTAAAGGCGGAGAGAGGGCATTACTAGCCAGGGAAAATGTCACAGGACAGGACAGACTGGAGAGCTCAACCAGTGAGGTGTTATGGATGGAACTGAGAAATAAGAAAGATATGACCACGTTAATAGGGCTAAATTACCACCCAACAGCCCTAGGGGTGTAGAGGAACAGAGTTTGTAAAGAGATTGCAGAATGTTGCCAGAAAAAGATATAATAGGTGATTTAACTTTCCACTTATTAACTGGGAATCCCATACCGTAAAAGGACTAGATGGGATAGAGTTTGTCAAATGTGTTCAGGAAAGTTTCCTTCATCAGTACGCAGAAGTCCCCATAAAAGAGTGTGCAATAGTGGATCTGCTATTAGGGAATGAGACAGGCCAGGTGACAGATGTTTGTGTAGGGGAACACTTTGAATCCAGTAATCACAATGCCATTAGTTTCCAAGTAAGTATGCGGAAAGATAGGCCTGGTCCGCGAGTTGAGATTCTAAATTGGAGAAAGGCCAATTTTGATGGTATCAGAAATTATCTGGCAGATGTGGATCGGATCAGGCTGTTTTCTGGTAAAGGTGTATTTGGTAAGTGGGAGGCTTTCAAAAACAACATGCTGAGAGTACGAACCTTGTATGTGCCTGTCAGAATAAAAGGTGGAGATAACAAGTGTAGGGAACCTTGGTTTCAAGAGATATTAAGGCACTGATTAAGAGAAAAAGGGAGGTGCATAGCAAGTACAGGCAAGTAGGAACAAATGAGGTGCTTATGGCGTAAAGAAATACAAGAGAACACTTTAGAAAGAAATCAGGAAGGCTAAAAGAAGTCATAAGATTGTTTTAGCAGAAAAGGTGAAGGAGAATCCTAAGAGATTCTACAGATATGTTGAGAGCAAAAGGATTATAAGGGACAAAATTTGTCCCCTGGAAGCCAAAATAGATGGTGGAGATTATAAATAAATTTTTTGCACCTGTATTTACTAAGGAGGCGGACACAGAGTATATAGAAGTTAGGCAAAGTGGCTTTGACGACTTCATGGACCCTATACAGATTACAGAGGAAGATAAGTTTGCAAATTAGTGAGGATAAATCCCAGGGCCTGACAAAGTGTTCCCTCAGTCCTACAAGAGGCAAGTGCAGAAGTTGTCGGGGTTCTAGCAGAGATATTTAATTCATCCTTAATACAGGACAGGTACCAAAGGATTGGAGGATAGCCGATGTTGTTCCACTGTTTGAAAAAGGATCTAAACAGAAACCAGGGAATTATAGGCTGGTGAGTCTGACATCAGATGTGGGAAAGTTATTGGAAGTTATTCAAAGGGATCAGATATACAAGTATTTGGATAGATATGGGATGATTAAGGATTGTCAGCATGGCTTCATGAGTGGTAGGTCATATCTAACCAATCTTATTGAGTTTTTCGAGGAAGTTACCAGGAAAATGGATAAAGGCAAGGCAGTGTATGTTCCCTACACGGACTTTAATCAAGCATTTGACAAGGTCCTGCATGGGAGGCTGGTCAAGAAAGTTTAATCATTCGGAATTCAGGACAAGGCAGTAAATTGGTGTAGAAATTGGCTTCCTAGAGGAAGCCAGGGTGTGGTAGTAGAGGGCTGCCTCTCTGACTGGAGGCCTATAAGTAGTGGTGCTGTGTCCTTTGTTGTTTGTCATCTATATCGATGATCTGGATGATAATGTGGTTAACTAGATCAGCAAATTTGCGGATGACACCAAGATTGGGGGTGCCACAAACAAGAAAAAATCTGCAGCTGCTGGAAATCAAAGTAATACACACAAGATGCTGGAGGAACTCAGCAGTCCAGCAGCATCTATGGAAAAGAGTACCCAGTTGACATTTCCAGCTGAGACTCTTCATTCAGACTCCTGATTGGGGTTGTAGAGGACAGAGGGGAGGCTATCATGGCTTGCGGAGAGATCTACTTCAGCTGGAAAAATGGCAGCTGGAATTTAATGCATACAAGTGTGGGATTGTGCACTTCAGTAGGACCAACCAGGGTATAACTTACACAGTGAACCACAGGGCACTGAAGAGTGTGGTAAAGCAAAGGGATGTGGAAATACAGGTCCATAATTCATTGAAAGTGGTGTCACAGGTAGACAGGGTCATAAAGAAAGCTTTTGGCAAATTGGCCTTCATAAATCAATGTACTGAATCCAGGAGATGGGTTGTTATGTTGAAGTTGAAGTTGTATAAGACATTAGTGAGGCCTAATTTGGAGAATTATCTGTAGTTTTGGTTACCTACCTATAGGAAAGATGTAAATAAGGTTGAAAGGGTTTGGAGGGCATGTATTATAAGGAAAAATTGAATAGGTTAGGATTGTATTCTTTAGAACATAGAAGATTGAGAGGAGATTTCCCCTTAATTGTCCTGTTATATTTCTTGCTGATTGTCTCATTATCTGTTTTCTTTCTCTACTTTCAAATCCCACTCTTCTGTTTAGCAATAATCTTTGTTAAATTGTGTGTCAAGTCCATAGTTAGCTATAATCTTCCTGTCTCATAGAAAGGTCTCAGCCCGAAACATTGACTTTTTAGATGCTTCCTGGCCTGCTGAGTACGCCAGCATTTTGTGTGTATTACTTGCATCTCAGTTTATTACTCAATCAAATGTATCTTAATTAAGAATTATGAAATATGTTACCACAACTTTGCCATTATTTAATATTTTCTTTCCTGTTAATCTTACTATTTTGCATTCATCTAAATGTAACTGCCATTTTTGAACTTCAATTAGATCCTCAATCTCTTAACCAGAAGAAGTGCGAAGTATTTTTATACAGTCTGTCTGATCCTTTCAATGCTAGTGTTATTCCATATCATGCTTTCTCTAAGGTCAATGCATGTTTCAAGAGCCGTGTCTAGCAGTGAACGAGGCTTTCCACAACAGAAGAGGAATATCTTCCTGTTTATATTCCAATCCTCGAGAGAAAGGCTAACATTTTGACCCTCTTGTGAGAAAGGCCTTATTGCTTTGGATGCTTTTTGCACCAACCTATTAGTTTTCAGTTATATAATTACAAAAGTTTGCTTTGCCCCTCCCGTGTATCGAGTTGAAGAACCTGTAATTTGTTTGTCCTGAATCTACTGTGGATAACCCAACAATTCACAGCTTCACCTCCGCTTGGCCTAATTTCATCAACCCACAATACACTTTGTCAGTTTTAACTTTTGGCTACAGGCGTATGCAATTCATTGTATTTTATTTAGAGATACATCGCGAAACAGGCTCTTCAAGAGCCCTCTGAGCCATGTTGCCCAGCAACTCACCAATTTAAACCCAGCCTAATCACAGGGCAATGTAGAATGACCAATTAATCTCCTTACTAGTCTTTGAGAACCAGAGCACCCTGAGGAAACCCATGCACAAACAGAAACTTATAGAGGACGTCAGGACTGAACTCTGAACTCTAATGCCCTGAGCTGTAACAGCGTCACGCTAACCACCATGCCACCATGACACCCTTTACTGTTCCCCACAGCTTTGCCTATCAGTAAGTTACAAAGGTTTAAAGGTTCATTTATTATCAAAGTATACAACTCTGAAATTCTTCAGTTGTCCGGGTAGCCATGACACCAAGAAAGAAAAGAAAGGCAGTACTACCATCAACCCCCAAATCCTTCCTCCTGCACAAAAAAAGCGAACAAAACGGATCAGGCGCATCGACTCCCAAATCCCTCCTCCCGCATAAAATCCAAGCAAAACGGATCAGGCACGTCAACCCCTAAATCTCTCCTCCCACGCAAAAGAAAGAACAAAGCAGATTCAGCACATTGGCCCTCCCCCAAATCCGTCCTCCAGCACAAAAAAAGGAACAAAATAAATCATGTGCATTGACCCCCAAATCCTCTTCCCCACACAAAAAAACATGAGAAGTTCGGGCAAAAAAACACAGAATATAAAAACTATAGGACTGAAAAGAAGTGTCTATAGTCCAAGTCCACATCCAAAATGCAGAAAAAACCCAAGAAACACTTTCCCGGTGCGGTGGCAGGTTCTCCCCTCTCCGGTACAGAGCAACCAATCAAAAGGCAAGGACATCCAGCTTTACTCATTCATCTAAATTATTGATAACTGCAGTGAAAAGACACAGCATGGACTCCTGGAGATCACTCCTTGTTAGATCAACCAATCAGTTTCTTATCTCTCTGCAGCTTATCAATAAAATCATAAAGCTGATTGAAAAACCATACTCGTATTTTTGATCCCTTGCACAGAAACTTATTAAGCCCTTTGTATGTAAATTCTCATGAGGTCCACAGATGCTTCCTTTCTCACCATTTTAAGAAAATCCTGAAAAGAATCATCTAGGTAAATCAGGTACGCTGTATGTGTTGGAAGTCCATGTTGACTCTTTTTTTGGTTCTGGTTGTATACTTGATGCTGAGTAAGGGAATAAAAAGCTGTTTCTTTTGTGGTGGGTGACCGATTGAATTGTGCTGAAATTACCTATTGTGATGTTAATACGGTGATCCTGACCAGAAATAGGAGTGCATTTTGGGATTTGTTTCAGGCTAGATTTCTAACAAAATGACTAGATTATTGCTACTTTTTCCCTCCACATTCACATGAAACTACTGTAAGCATTCTTCTGATCAATCATTGTGGGCATGAAACCATGTTGGAGGCAACGTAATGTTCAGAGGTATCTGGGGATCATGACTGAAAAGCTGAAGAGAGGTCAATTCTCATCTAAAGTTGGTCAAATATTACTGTTTCCTGAGGTAAAGTTTGACCTGTTGTTACAGAATGGAGATGTGCCAAGTGAGAAAGGATCTAAAAACACATTTCTGAAAAAAAACAAGATTTTACCCTAGTCATAAAAACTGGCTGAAGTGGGCAAAATGTCTTCTATTCTTCATTATCCAATTACACTTTTTATAGGTAGTGCATTTCACCCTGTGTTATTTATTCACCCTCTTTGCTTTTGAACTGATTGGGTAACAAGTGTACAGTATATTGAAAGGACAGGTGGATTATTCTTTTAATAATGCCTATTTATCACCTGAGAATGTATAACGAGACATTTGTCAAGAGATTAATTGTAAGTCTAGTACCAGTTCAATAAAAAGCAAGAACCCAACTTATCAAGAATTAAAACTCAATTTCTCTCTACCGTTGATGATACTGGGATGCAATTTAATGAAGAAATAATGGGATCTGAATGGAAAACAGCAAGGAAGAGACACCAGGAAAGTGAAAATCATCACCAATTGTTGAAGGTTATCTTCAGGAAAATGGCATCACATTTAGTCTCCTCACAGGTTTCTTCTGGTTGCAGTGCTTGCACATTCATTGCCCACTGGACTTGCCACAAATTTCTTGGGAGCTGTGAGCCATTCACACTCATAACTTCCTTTCCTGCTGAACTCCCACTCATCTGGAATGGATCTTCTGGCAGAACCTTCCAGATCAAAAAACCTCCAAAGAAGGCAGTGGGGTACATTCCAGTCACAAATGGCATCGTGTTGTGGGTAACAGAATGAGCCTTGCCCATGGAACTGTTTCACCGCTAGTTAAGCCACAGGTTAAACCTGTCGTCAAAACGAAAAAATGTTTTCAAGGCCTATGAATATCTCTGGAGAACTGAACTTCAGAGATAGGCTAAAGTGCTCTGTTATGACTGTATGGCACCACTGATGTGGATTAATTTCTACTGTTGCAAATTCTTCGAATTTTCTGATCAATGGCTTCAGGAGGTTTTAGCCTAATAGAGAGTGGAGAAAAGATGTGGATCATCAGCTGTTCGGCTTCTTCCAATCAACATGATTTCCTTTGTCTTATCATTGTAATAGTAAGTTTGACATTAGTAAAGACACAAGAAAACTTAGATTGGTGAACCACAGGGAGTTGATGAGCAATTAACTTACTTTCACACTAACTGCCGTTGATTAGTAAGAGCCTCGGTGGGGGGGAGTCCTCATGTGAGAGTGGCCAGCAGCTCTGAAAGACAATCGGGGCTGTTTAAATGGAGACACAGGATGGACAAATACTGGAATTTGGAGAAAGATACAAAATGCTGGAGGAACTCAACAGATCACACAGCATCTTTGAAGGGAAGCAGACAGTCAATGTTTCATCTGAACTGACCATCTTCCCTCTATCTTGTCCAGATGAAGGGTCTTGGCCCAAACAGTTGACTGATCATTTCCCTCAATAGTTGCCTTCTGACCTGCCGAGTTTCTTCAATATCTTGCATTTTGCAGGGCTACTTAAGTCAGCCTTTAGAGGGACAATGGGTCTGCCAGTCTATAAATCACACCTTCACCTCGGAGACATAATACTGCAGACTGAGTGGGTTGACTTTCGAAGCTGCATTGGAAGCCCTTGTTGAAGAAATTCAATATAGAGGGAGGTCCTCCATTTACTGAGTATGAAGAGTCCTTCCAGCTATCAGATGTGGACAATGGCAGCAGATACCCATGGTGGTGCCTCCTCAGAATCAAGGATCGGAAAGGTGGCATCCACCATTGAGGACTTCCACCACTCAGGATGTCCTCTTCGCATTGTTAACATCAGGAAGCAGGTACAGAAGCCTGAAGGCACACATGCAGTGATTCAGGAACATCTCCTTCCCCTCTGCCATCTGATTTCTAAATGGACATTGAACCCAGGAACACTACCTCGGTACTTTTTAAAATATTCGGTTTTTGCACTACTTACTTTAATTTAACTATATAATATATGTACATATATACTTACTGTAAATCAGTTTTTTTCTAAATTTATCATGTATTGTATTGTGCTGCTGCCACAAAGTTAACAAATGTCATGACATATGCTGGTGATATTAAACTTGATTCCAATTCTGAATGCGCATTTTCACATACCAAAGACACGACCAACCTCACATACAGCTCAATGAGTCATACACTATCTCCAACACTCATAGATTCTCACATTTCAATGTGCACCTAATGCCAGTTATGAAGCCATAATGGCTCCTTACCCAAACACGCTGCACAGCATTCGCTCAAAGAGCTCTCGTGTCTAATGGCATAGAAAGATACCACACAGTGTCAACACGATAAGAGATACAACAGGGAAACGGGCCCTTTGGCTATTGACCACCACAAACACAAAACATAATAATCCTGTTTTACTTTATTCACATTCTCATCAATTGTCTCCCAGGTTCGGCAACTCACTGAACATTATGGACGATTTGCAGAGGCCAATTAATCTTCTATCCTGCATTCCTTTACAAGTGTGAGGAAACCAAAGGACCTGGAAGAAAACTACACATTCACAGAGAAAACATGCTGGTTCCATGTGTAGAGCACCTGAACTTGGGTCTCTGGCACTGAGAGGCAACAGCTCTACAAGACTTGTCATTATGTATGCTCTCTGATTTTTGAGCAGACTTGCTATTCGCTGACACACCTCTGTCTCTCTTACAGAATAAGGCGGAAGAAAACCAGTCACTGCAGGAACTCACCAGCAGGGTAAGAATTAGCTGCATCACTTCAATTCCATGAAGGAAATGCCTTTAATGGAAAGTCTGTGGCCAGAGAAGGGCTGAAATGAGGGAGGAGGACGTATATTCTGGTTGTTCCTATTGAGAAATATACCTGACATAATTATTATATATACCTGAAATATAATCACTATGTACTAGCTATTTACTACACTATGTAATCACTCCTATGTACTGAATATTACTATGTATTATTTTACTAGACACATTTTGCTATGCATTGTTTTACTAGATACCTTGTATTCTCTTAGCTACATACCGTGGCAGTTAAAGAACACCTGTTTAGCTAGCAGCACTAATTAGCTGAAATGTACTCCATGTATTATACTCTGCCTTTGTTTATTAAGAGATAACAGTGGCGGACAGGATGGTGCGAGCAGGAAATGTAATGTGAGGGAGGTTGTCTGATAAAATAACCTTGGCCAGGAATGGGGCCCCAATGCGAACTGGAGAGAAATACTGGTGGCGCACCGAGAGCTAGGCAAGAGCGATTGATTAGTTAATGTATAGATGATATGCAACTAAAAATTGATTGGGTATGCTGATGAAACCGAAATGTAACTGAGATAAGAAATTACTATAAAGAATGCTGTACACTGGAGCTCGGTGGGCTTTCGGTGACAAGTTCATTGATTGCCTCAGCCTTTGTTTGCAAATAAAGGTTTAAACTTCTCGAAGAATTGTCTGCATCTCCTGGTCATTTCAAGTAACCACGACATTCCCTTCACAGTCCATTTCCCATCAACCCACAATCTCTTCTAATGTAAAAGTCATAGATGGTCCCTGTTTTGCCAGCCTCATCCTTCTCTTCATTTCACTCTTATAGTGTAAGAGTAATGATGAATGCAGAAATAGAGCAACAACACACAAAATTCTGGAAGAACTCTGCAGGCCAGGTAGCATCAATGGAGGGAAATAAACAGTCAAAGTTTCAAGTTTACTTCATTAGGAGTTTGAGGAGAATTGCTTTGTCACCAAAGACAATGGCAAGTTCCTGCAGATGTACCATAGAGACCATTCTGACAGGGAGCATCACTGCCTGGAATGGAAGCTCCAGTGCTCAGGATTGAAAAGGATTGCAGAGAACTGCAGACTCAACTAGCTGCATCATGCACACAAGCTTCTCCACCATTGAGAAGATCTTCAAAAGGCAGTGCCTCAAAAAGATAGCTTCCATCATTAAGGACACTGCTCATCCAGGACATGCCCTCTTCTCATTACTACAATGAGGGAGGAGGTGTGGGAACCTTTGAGCTTGTAGACTCATACTCAATGCTTTCAAAGATCTTCTTCCCTCTGCTGTCAGATTTCTGAATGGTTCATAAACACTACCGCTCTATTCATCTTTTGCATTTTTTTTTTATTATTGTAACTTACAGTAATTTATTTTTATATCTTGCACTGTACTGCTGCCACAAAACAACAAATTTCACAACATACAGTATGTGAATGATAATAAATCTGATTCTAATTCTTATTCCTTCATCAAGAATTAAGTGCCATTGGAGTTACCTGACCTGTTGAGTTCCTCCAGCATTTTTGTGTGTGCTGTTCTAGAGGTCCAGCATCTGCAGAATCTCTTGTGTTTGCAGAAACTGAGCTGTGCTTTTAGCTGTTGCAGGTGGATAAGTTGTTAGCAGTGAGCCTGGCTTGAAAAAAGTAGTCAATGTTGTTCCTCCCTCCTCACTTCCTTTCATGCTCATTATATTCCTTCTCCTTTTCTCACCCACCAGATGCTCTGCAGATATTCACCATATATTGAATGGCAAGGAAATGACCTCTCAGGTGAGGCAAGCTTCATCAGAAAATAATAATATCCTTTCCATACTAAAATCGCATTCAATCATGTTTTGTATGACACTGTGGCATTCACTGAATGCATGTTGCCCATGTGTGCATTATATACTAGAGTTAAGACACATGCAATCATAGGCATGCATCTATCCTTTGGTTTATTGTGGTAGCCTGACAAACAATTGGAATACCAGGGCATGTACAAGTCAAGTCAAGTTTACTGTCGTTTAACTAAACACCTGTGTATTGCCATACGAGACGATGTTTCTCTGGAACAGGGTGTAAAGCACAGTAGTACACATAACATACATATAATCCACAATAACTTAGTAAAGTAAGAATTAAATCTACCAATAAACTATGCATTAATAAACAAAGTAGAGTGCATAAATTAAATATTTGTAGGGTAATGTACACTTCAAATGTGATACGGCAGGGAGTTCAGAAGCCAAGTGCCTGAGGGAAGAAGACTTTTCCCACCCTGATCATTCTGTTCTTTCTGCCTGATGGTAGAAAGTCAAAGAGGATGCTGGATGGATGGGTGGGATCCTTGTTAATACAAAGGACCCAGCATATGCAGTGCCCCCGATAAATGTCCCTGATGGATGGTAGGGAGATCCCTATGATCATCTCGGCCATTCTCACAGTTCTTTGTATGGATTTTCAGTCTGATGCTCTGCTGCTCCCATAACAGATGGAGATGCAGCTTGTTAGGATGCTCTCAATGGCGTTCCGGTAAAATTCAGTTAAGATGGGGGGGGGGGGGTGGAGGGAGGACCCTTGCTTGCCTCAGTCTCCTCAGGAAGTGGAGGTGCTGCTGTGCCTTCTTATTCAGGGAGGTGCAATTGAGGGACCAGATTGTGGTGAACTACATATACCTGTCTGGACACGCCCCCCCCCCCCCCCCGACTGCTCCTGTGGCTTCTCCCACAGACCGTGGCTCCTCCCATGGACCCCGGTATAAAGGCGATTCGAGGCACAGCCCCGGCCTCAGTCTCCAGGATGTTGTGTGGTGGTCACTTGCTGCTTGTTCTTTCTTCCAGTCAATAAAAGCCTATATCTCGCCTCACGTCTCCGAGAATTATTGATGGTGCATCACAGATAAGGTCATCTGTGAAGTAAACTCCCAGGAACTTGCATGCACAGAGTCATGCATGCACAGAAGTGTAAAATCTGTAATCATTTCCTTGGTCTTATTCACATTCAGACTTAGGTTGTTGTTCTCAGACCAGCCACTGTGCTTCCTCTCTGTACTCTGACATCATTGTTGATGATGAGGCAAACCAGTGTTGTGTCACCTGCAAATTTGATGACACGGTTTGAGCTGGATCCTACAACACAGTCACGCATCAGCGGTGTGAACAGCAGCGGGCTGAGCACACAACCTTGGGAGCAGCTTAGTGTAATGAGACTAGAGATGTTGTTACCCACATGGACACACTGCGGCCTTTCTGTTAAGAAGTCCAGGATCCAATTATAGAGGGAACCATTGAGACCCAACAAGGATGGTTTCTGAGGTCTAAATGCTGAATTGAAGTCTATAAATGGCAATCTGGTAAATGAGACCCCATTTTCCAGGTGGGACAGGACAGAGAGGATGACAGAGGCTATTGCATCATCAGTGGATCGATTTGATCAATAAGCAAACTGTAAAGTGGCTAATGTAGCTGGGAGAAAGGCTTTACTGTGCTCCATGACCAACAGATCAAAACATGTCATAATGGTTGACGTTAATACCACAGAATGACGTCATGTAGGCAGGCCGCTGTCGCCTTCATTAGCACTGGAATGATGGTTGCCACTTTGAAACCGAGGGTCAATGGACTGTTTCAGAGAGATGTTAGATATACCTTGTCATGATACCGGCCACTGACCTGCAAGATGCATTGTGTTTGATTGGACACTGAGAAAATGAAAACTTCCTATTTCTGGCCAATCTAGAAACAAAACCATTGTGCATTTAATATTTCAGCAGTATTTGAGTAATATTGTAAATTTTTATTTGATTAAGCATTCTTGTTTGTTTAAATCATTCGTTATAGGGTTATATGTTAAAATAACTGAATTGCATACATCATCAAGTTACCAAGTGAAACGTGCATACCTCATTTAAAGTAAACAGGAAGCTCGACTTGCATTTTGAATTCCTTTGTTTTCCTTTCAATAAATTTCATGTTTTAGAGTTACAAAACATAACAGTGGTGATGAGGCATTTTAAACATTAACCTGAGATTAACCTGTGGAAGAGCAGCGAGATGAATGAGTTAAGAAGAAAGCGGCACAGCACACAGTTTCTTCCGTTGGGAGTACATGATCGAGTTTTTAAAAAAGGAAGAAATGGAAGAATTTACTGGTTCATGCGCTGTGAGCACCATGTGATAAAAATCATTTTAAAAAAGGAGCAGAAATGACTGGCTACAATGGAAAGATTGCAGTGGTCTGTTATACAACAGATAACTAGACGTTGTGTACAAGGAGAGTTGAGAGATAGTATGAAGGAAATGGAATAGCCAATGAGAAAGTATCAGTTTTGCTGAGAGCATTGGATTTAAAGGCGTTTGTCTGCTCCAGCCATACCAACAAAAATGAGCTTTGCTGACATCATGAAAGTAATTCAGGAATACTTAGAACTGAAACCCATCGTTGATGGCAGATCACCTTACGTTTCATAAGTGGAATCAAAAGGAAGGGGAATTCATTTCAGTGTGGGTGGCTGAATTGAACAGGTTGTCTGAGAATTGCCTGTTTGGTAATAGGCTTAACTGAGAGATTGTTTAGTTTGTAGAATCTGATGCACCATCAATAACTCTCGGAGACGTGAGGCGAGATATAGGCTTTTATTGGCTGGAAGAAAGAACAAGCAGCAATTGACCACCATGCTACATCCTGGAGACTGAGACCGGGGCTGTGTCTCCAATCGCCTTTATACCGGGTTCCGTGGGAGGAGCCACGGTCAGTGGGAGGAGCCACAGGAGCAGTCAGCGGGGGGGGGGGGGGGCGTGTCCAGACAGGTATATGTAGTTCACCACAGAAACTTACAAGGAAGATTTCAAAAGCGGCTCCTAATTAAAGCAACACTTACATTTAAAAATGAGTTGAAATAGCTGTGTCAATGGAAGCATCAGACAGGGATGCAATTGAAGTTCAGTCAGGATTGAAAGCGAATGTGAACATAATTACAATGAACAACAGAACAACACACATAAAATACTGGAGGAACTCAGCAAGCCAGGCCAGAGTTCCTCCAGCATTTTATGTGTGTTGCTTGCATTTCCAACATCTGCAGATTTTCTCTTGTTTGTGATTTAATGCCTAAACAGAAGCACGCCTGGCTAAACAAACTGTGTTACTGTTGTGGCAGGGGTTCACATACACAAGACCAATGCTGGTTTAAAGATGAAACTTGCAGAAAATGCAGCATAGTAGGATACATACAAGGACATATCAGGCAGACACAAATAAATGGACAGCTCGGGGAAGAGAAAAAGCTACAAATGTCAAGTTGCAGTTTGAAAAAGAACACTAATCTGCATTTTGTTGATGAAAGATCTGATAATGATGAGAGTGACACAGGACTGAGTAGCCTTGACATTTACCTTGTCAAAACTAGCAACAAACAAGCAAGATGACTTTTACAAGAGGTGAGTAGCAAATGAATGATAATGGAATTGAACAGTAGCTTGGATGATTCAGCTTGAGCTTGAATGGGATTTTAAAGATACAAAACTAAAAGCAGCAGGTATCCAGCTGAGAAGTTATACTGATGAAATGGAAACTCCTTTGGGAATGACAATTGTTAACAGTGAAATACAACAACCATTTTGGGCTTGTATGTGGTGAAAACAGGAGGGCTAGTATTGTGGGGACATGATTGGCTGAGACAACTACAACTTAATTGGAGATCTATCCACCATTTTCATGCCACACCCCTCCAATAGAATCGACTGAAAGCGAATTAAGAATGATACTGGATGATGCCACAGCTGTCTCCATGCCAAGCACCATGAACTGTTGCCTAACAAAGGAAAAACAGGTGTTGGTGCCAACCTCAGTACCTCTGGTTGGAAAGCATACTGGACGAAGGCAGGACCTTACTGCTCAGAGGGATTGTGAAAGTGACTAAAGCAGTGGTCCGACTACAATAGGTAACATATCTGAGAAAGCTACTGACATGTTAATCAGGCAGTTTGAAATGCGGCTTAGTTTTAAGTTGGAAGGGAATTCAAGGAGCTTCAAGAAAGTTGCAAGCATTCGGCTCTTGTGAGTATAAAGACCCAGAATCTACACTGCGTGCATTAACAACTCACTAAAACCATAGCCCTGCTCCAAAGAGCGCTATATGAGGTCATTCTTACCCTCGGCTATTAGGCTGTACAATGTGTCAGCCTATAGCTGGAAAAGTGATGAACATATCCTCTTAGACTGTTTGTGGTAATTTATTTTTTATTCTTTCTACTTCTCTTCTAATATTTATATCTGTGTACTTATAATGCTACTGTGACACTGTAATTTCATTTGGGATCAAAAAGGTTATCACATGAACTTCGTGGGAGACAAAAAGCTGCTTATAAAAGTAGGTGCAAAGACCAAAGCCAGCTGGACGGAGGGCCAAAAGGAAAGGAGACAATGAAGATACAAAAACAGTAGATTATTCGGATGTTGTGGATGAGGAGAGATCAGACTTTAAAGGGAGCAATAGAAGGATTAATAAGAGTATACTCCAGTGAACTAAATGCACTTTCCCAAGATCAAGATGCACATCCTAGAAAGAAGAAAAAGGAAAAGAAAGAGGAGGAAGATATAAGTGCTATGGAAATGGAAGAGGATATATGAGGCCTAATTTTTCATGAAATTCAGAGATACTCACAAGAAACCAGAAGAAGAAAAAAAGGAAGGCAAGAAAAAGAAAGATAAAAAGTTGAAAAGGAGAAAAGCAAGGATTGAAGTAAATCCAGAGAGATTAGGTGAGAAAAGGAGACGAAAGGTGTCCAGAGCTGTCAGAACCACTTCCTGCAACCACCATGGAGGCACCAGAACGTGAGATTGTTTTCATAGCCACAAGTCTCACTTGTCAAGCAGAGTGACCTCCTTTGTCAGGAAAGACATTACTCACAAGAGTACGAAAGCCTTCACAGCAATTAAATCTTTAGGCCTGAATGGAACAATTCAAAATTTGCTATGCTGTGGACATCTATACAGTAGTTGTATTATATAGTGTACTGCGTACATAGCTGAGATGCATTCTATACCTCTTCTTCTATTCCCCACTCTGGCCTCTTGCCACTTCTTCTCGCCTGCCTGTCACCTCCCCCGGTTCTCCTCCTCCTATCCTTTCTCCCGTGATTTACTCTCCTGTCCTATCAGATTCCTTTTCTCCAAGCCCTTTGCTATTTCTACCTATTACCTTGCAGCTTCTCACTTCAACCTCCTCCCCCTCCCACCTGGCTTCACCGATCATCTTCTAGCTTGCCCTCCTTCCCTTCCCTCCACCTTTTTATTCTGGCACTTTCCCTCTTCCTTTCCAATCAGGATGAAGGGCCTTGACCCAAAACCTTGACTGCTTATTCATTTTCATAGATGCTGCCTGATCATCTGAGTTCCTCCTGCATTTTTGCGTGTGTTGTTCTGGATTTCTGACATCTGAAGAACCTCTAGTCTTTTTGAAATAAATAATATTTTTGAGCTACATCTATACATTTTCTTCCGAACAATTTAAAGCTCTAGTTAAGTTCCTCGTGCAGGTTGTGGTCCCAGCTTAAATTGCGTAAGCAGGAAGGCCAGCTACTCTTTTTTTTTATATGGAACTTTGGACAAATTAGCCAATAAACCATGAATGTATTTTATCTGTAACACAACAGCTTGAACCCTACACAGTAATGCAGAAACTGGACAGTAGATGGCAGCAATAATTCAGTTTCTGTGATCAAAGCAGATTTCTCTATAATTAAGATTGCATCTTTGACAATTTAAAGTTAACACTGTATAATAAGACCATGACAATAAGACATTGGAGCAGAATAAGGCCATTCAACCCCGGCCTATCAAAACTGCTCCACCACTCCATCATGGCTGATTCATTAACTCTCTCAACCCCAATGTTCTGCCTTCTCCCCCTTAACCTTTGACACCCTGACAAACCAAGAATATATTTAGCTCTGCTTTAAATATACTCAATGACTTGGCTTCCACAGCTGTCTTTGGCAATAAATTCCACAGATTCACCAGCCTCTTGCTAAAAAACTTTCCCCACATTTCTGTTCGAAAAGGTCGTTCCTCTACTCTGAGGCTGTGGCCTCTGATGCCACTAAGGTCTCCATTCCATCATCTAAATCACTGACATGTAATGTGAAAACAGGTAGTCTCAATACTAGCCACAACAGAACAACACTCGTCACAGGCAGCCAATCAGAATAGACCCTCTTTATTCCCTCTCTTTTCCTTTTGCCAGTCAGCCAATCTTCTGTCCATGCAAGTATCTTTCCTATAATACCATGGGCTCTTACCTTGTTAAGTAGCCTCATGTGTGGCACCTTTCAAAGGCCTTCTGAAAATCTAAGTAAACAACATCCACTGACTCTCCTTTGTCTGTCCTGCTTGTTATCTGCTCAGAGAATTCCAATAGATTTGTCAGACAAGATTTCTCTTCACAAAACCATGCTGACTTTGGCCTACTTTGTGTGCCTTCAAGTACCCTGAAATACTCATCCTTCATAATAGGCACCAACATCTTCGCAACTATTGAAGTCAAGGTAACTGTAGTTTCTTTTCTTCACTCTCCCTCCCTTCTTGAAGAGTGGAGTGATATTTCCATTCTTCGGAACAATTCCAGAATCTAGTGATTCTTGAAAGATCATTACTAATGCCTCCATAATCTCTACAGCTACTGTACCTCTTTCCACACCCTGGGACTTATCTACCTTCAGCCCTTTCAGTTCTACTTAGTAATAGCAACTACACTCCTGCCCCCGGTACTCTTGAATTTCTGGCATACTGCTAATGTCTCCCAAGGTGAAGACTGATACAAAAACTTATTAAGTTTGTCTGCCATTTCTTTGTCCCTGATTACTACCTCGCCAGCCTCGTTTTCCAGTGGACTGATATCCACTTTTAAATTCAGTTCATTCCACAGCACCCAATACAGAACTGCTTTTCCTGTAGTGTCAACCACAAGCTGCTCTAAAAAGCCATCTCGTAGACATCCTACAAATTCCCTCTCTTGGGATCCAGCACCACCCTGATTTTCCCGAGCTACCTGCATATTGAAATCCCCTATTACTATCGTAAAATTGCCCTTATTACATGCTTTTTCCATCTCCATTTGTAATTTATATCTCACATCCTGGCTACTGTTCAGAGGATTGTACATAACTCCCATCAGGGTCTTTTTACCTTTGCAGTTTATTAATTCTACCCACAGTGATTCTGTATCTTCTGAATCTATGTCACCTCTTCCTGAGGAAAAAATATATTTGAACAAAATTGGTATCCACTTTAATATTTGCCTAGCTTACATTCACATTTCATCTTTTCTCTCTTCATGCTTTTTTTATTTGCCTTCTGTATTGGACGTTGAGTAATGAACTTCTTCCTTAGGATTTCATTTCGTTTTTTAATAACACAGTCTCCTCCATCTCCTTTTATCTGCCTGCCTGTCCTTTCAACACCAGGTAATCCTTGGATGTTAAGCTCCCAACTATGATCTTTTAGCCATGACCCAGTGATGCCACAATGACATACCTGCCAATCTCTAACTGCGCTATGAGATCTTCTACCTTATTTTGCACATTCAAATATAATACCTTCAGTCGTGTATTCATCACCCTTTTTGATTTTGTCCCGCCCCCTCCCCCAGCAAGGATCAGAAGATCACCTATCCCCGGCCGGCAGGTCCCGCTGTCTCCGGCATCAGCGACGCCCTGGCCCCCCCACCCCCCCCAGGCTGCAATTCTTGCTGCCTCCTGCTTTGACCTCAATATGGTTGGATACCCCCAGATTACAAATCTCCCTGAATCCATCCTCTGTACTAGGGGCATTACCATCGCTAACACCGGTTCCAACAATCCCAAGTGGATTCAAAACCCAGATGCCACCACCATCAATACTGGTTCCTCAACCCGGACACCTTCAAACTACTAATTGCATGATCCCTAGCTCTGACTCCAGCCTGGACCTTGAGCGCCAACACCTCCTGGCAGAAACTTTATGTGCTGTTGCTGGAGTCCCTTCGCTCATCGCCACTCTGCAATCCCATGTCTCTCAGGCCCCACTGTCAACTCTTGGGTCCTCAGAGCCTCCACCTTCCTCCCACCCCACCTTCCCTGAACACCCCAACCGTCCTCTCTCCTCAGACACCAGCTTTGATCCCAGCTCTCATCCATGCCGGATCTTCACAATGCCCTTAAACTGTCCCCTCTCTGAGGCAGAACGTTCTGTTCTCAGTAAGGGCCTCACCTTTGTCCCCCTGCACTCACACCTCTGTGAGAGTTGTAACCATCATGGCACCGAATTCTTCTTCAATCATCTCCATCTCCAAGCCTATTTCTTTGGCAAGTACTCTCCAGCCCGCACCGATGATACCTTCTCCCATCTTCAACACTCCTCCTCTTCTTGGACACGCTACTCTGGTCTTAGACCATGAGACATAGAAGCAGAGGTAGGCTATCTGGTTCATTGAGTCTGCTCCGCCATTCAATCGTGGCTGATCCTTTTCTTTCTCCTCCTCAACCCCAGTTCACTGCCTTTGATGCTATGTCCAATCAAGAAACTATCAATCTCTGCCTTAAATACACCCAATGACCTGGCCTCCACAGCTGTATGTGGCAACAAATTCCACAAATTCACCACCCTTTGGCTAAAGAAATTTCTCCTCATCTCTGTTTTGAAAGGGCACCCCTCTATCCTGAGGCTGTGCCTCTTGTCCTAGATTCTCCCACCAAGGGAAACATCCTTTCCACATCTACTCTGTCTAGGCCTTTCAACATTCGAAAGGTTTCAATGAGATCCCCCCCCTCACCCTTCTGAATTCCAGCAAGTGCAGACCCAGAGCCATCAAACATTCCTCGTATGATAACCCTTTCATTCCTGGAATCATCCTTGTAACCTCCTCTGAACCCTCTCCAATCCCAGCACATCTTTTCTAAGATGAGGGGCCCAAAACTCTTCACAATTCTCAAGGTGAGGCCTCACCAGTGCCTTATAAAGCCTCAGCATCACATCCTTGCTCTTGTATTCTGGACCTCTTGAAATGGATGCTGACATTGCATTTGCCTTCCTCACCACCAACTCAACCTGCAAGTTAATTTTTAGGGTGTTCTGCACAAGGACTCCCAAGTCCCTTTGTAACTCAGATATTTGGATTTTCTACTGGTTAGATAATAGTCTGCACATTTATTTCTACTACCAAAGTGCATGACCATGCATTTTCCAACAAGATCATCCTCTTTATTTCTTCTACTATGCGCATTTAGATGCAACATCTTGAGTACCGTACTTGCTATCCTTTCTGATTCTGAATCCCTAACATTTAGATACCTCAGCCTGCTCTGGATCTTTTTATCTCTAACTGCCAATGAGGCATCATTCATCTTGTCTTTAACACTCCTCTTTTCAATTCAAACCCTCTGAATCTGCTGCTCTCCACTCTCTCCTCACTAGTCCCAATCTCACTATCAAACCAGCAGATAAGGGAGGTGCTGTAGTAGTCTGGTGGACTGACCTCTACCTTGCTGAGGCTAGACGGCAATTTTCAGACACCTCCTCTTACCTAGCCCTTGAACAGGACCCCACAAAGGACATCAGGCTATTGTCTCCTGCATCATGATCAATTTCATTTGCTCTGGGGATCTCCCATCTACTGCCATCAACCTCATAGTTCCCTTACCCCACACCTTCTGTTTCTACCTTCTAGCCAAGATCCACTGTCCAGGTAGACCCATTGTTTCTGCTGCTCCTGCCCCACTGAACTCATGTCTGAATACTTCGACTCTATTTTATCCTCCTTGGTTCAGTCCCTTCCTACTTACATTTCACACACTCTCAAAATCTTCAATGACCCTGGTTCCAAACATCTCATTTTCACTATGGATGTCCAGTCCCTATACCCTTCTATCTCCATCAGGAGGGCCTTAAAGCTCTGGACACAGACCCAACCAGTTCTCCTCTACCACCACTCTCTTCCATCTGCTGGAACTGGTCCCTCACCCTCAACAATTTCTCCTTCGGCTCCTCCGACTTCCTTCAAACCTAAGATTCAGCCATGGGCACTCACGTGAATCCCAGCTATGCCTGCCTTTTCATCAGCTGCATGGAACAGTCCATGTTCCAAGCCTACACCAGCATTGCTCTCCAACTCTTTCGACGCCACATTGACAACTGCATTGGTGCTGCTTCCTGCATTCATGATGAACACATCAACTTCATCAACTTTGCCTCTAACTTCCACCCGACCCTCAAACTTACTTGGTGCATTTCTGACACCTCTCCCCCCTTTCTTAATCTCTCCATCTCTGGAGACAGTCTATCTATGGATATCTTTTATAAATCCACTGACTCTCACAGCTATCTGGTCTATACCGTTTCCCACCCAGTCAAATGAAAAAAATGGCATTCCCTTTTCTCAATTCCTCCATCTCTGCCACATCTGCTCTTGGGATGAGGATTCTCCTTCCAGAACAACTGAGATGTCCTCCTTCTTCAAAGAAAGGGTCTTTGCTTCCTCCACCATCAATGCTGCCCCTCAACCACATCTCTTGCATTTTGTACATGTCTGCTCTCACCCCATCCTTCTGCTGCCACACCAGAGATAGGGTTTCTTTTGTCCTCACCGACCACACAATCAGCCTCCGTATTCAGCACATTTAATTCTCTGTAATTTCTGCCATCTCTAGCGAGGTCCCCCACCAAGCATGCCTTTCCCTCCCTGCACCTCCCACTTTCTGCCGGGATCGCTCCCTACATGACTCCCTTGCCCCGTCATCCCTCCCCACTGATCTCCCTCCTGGCTCTTACCCTTGTAAGCCTTGCCATACTTGCCCCTACTCCTCCTCCCTCATCACCATTCAGGGCCCCAAACAGCCCTTCCAGGTGAGGTGACACTTCACCTGTGAACCTGTTGGGGTCATCTTTTGTAAATGGTGCTCTCGGTGTGGCCTTGTGGTGAGACCTGATATAGTTTGGGAAGCTGCTCCATCAGGCACCCTCGCTCCATCCACCACAAAAAGCAGGATCTCCCATTGGTCACCCATTTCAATTCTACTTCCTATTCCCATTCTAACATGTCAGTCCATGTCCTCTTCTGCTGCCATGCTCAGGCTGGAGAAGCCACACCTAGTATTCCATCTGGGTAGCCTCCAACCTGATGGCAAGAACAATGATTTCTCATTTCCCTCTCACACCTTCTCTTCTTAGCTGGCCATCACATTCCTTTGGTGTTCCTCCCTCTACTCTTTCTTCCATAGCTTCTGTCCTCTCTTATCAGATTCTTCTTTCTCCAGCCTTTTATCTCTTTCACCAATCAACTTCCCAGCTCTTTACTTCACTCCCTCCCTCCTTCCCAGTTTCACTCTATCACCTGCCACCTTGTACTTCTTCCTCCGCTCCCCTACCTTCTTATTCTGACTTCTTTCTCCTTTCTGTTCCAGTCCTGATGAAGTACCTAGGTTCAAAATGTCGACTGTTTGCTACTTTCCATTGATGTTGTCTGGCCTGCTGTGTTGTGTGTGTTGCCCCTGCACCATTTCCTGAGCCACCCATTCATCTTTACTATCATCCTATTCCTTACCTGACCAGCAGGCGGTACTGGGAGTAATCCAATGATTACTACCTTAGAGGTCCTGAACTTCATCCTTTCTCTATGTCCTCACTATGCATGACAGACCTCCCCCCCCCCTTCCTACCTATGTCATTGGTGCCAATGTGCACTATGACCTCTGGCTGCTCACCCTCCCTCTGGAGAATCTTCTGCAGCTGCTCTGGGACATTCTGGATTCTAGCAGCTGGGAGGCAACATACCATCCTGGCTTCTTTTTGATGGCCGCAGTATCTCCTGTCCATTCCTCTAACTATTGAGTCTCCTATCACTATCACTTTGCCAGGCTTTACCATTCTCCACTGAGCCTCAGAACCGACCATAGTGCCAACAGCTTGGCTGCTTCTGCAGTGCCCTGTTATTCATTCTCCCCCAGCAGTATCTAAAAGAGTTTACTTGTTGCTGAGGGGAATGGCCACAACGGAACTCAGCACTGACTGATTCTTCCCTTTACTTCTCCTGCTGGTGACCCAACTACTTTCTGAAGACAGCACTCTAGGTATGACCACCTTGGTAGAAGTCTTATCTATGAGGTTTTCAGCTCCTGGATGGTCCTGAATGCATCCAATTCCAATCCCAGTTCCATAATTTTGTTAGTCAGGAGAGGCATTTGGATGCATTTCATGCAGATGTAGTCATCAGGGAAACCGTCAAGTATCCTGAAATCACACATTTCACAGGGGAAGGGGTGGGGATTTCCATTACCATCCTGCCTACACCTGTTATACCTCTAACATCTCAAGCTTAATTTCTAGCCTCTGCCTGTTCTGTCCAAGTCTTTTGAGCCAAAGCCTGACCACTCTAACACTGTCCACTCCAACAATGGCCATTCTGTTTACACCCTGCTCTTTTGTTGGCCCCTGCCAAGTGCCAAATAGGTTGTTATGATAGCAGCCCAACAAATGTTCTGAAAGGCCCCGAGCTCTTATTAAACCTGGCATATAAAATCCACAAGGAACTCTCTCCAACTCTCTCCTTACTTCGTAATCTGTAATAGTGATCATTCCTGTCTCTGATTAATGTTTGAGTCAGACTAAACATGACAAAATGACTAACATAAATTAAGTTGAATGTGATATATTTCAGATTATGTCCAGAGGATCAGCTTTCAAATTGACAAGATGATTTTTCTAAACAAAGGTCTTGTTGTTATCAGTGGTCTGAAACTCTTATCAAATTTTGATATGCTGCATTATTTATTCATTTCTCTTCCAACTTGTTATTTTGTATTTTAACATTTTGATCAATTTTAGTTAAAGTTAAAAAAATAGCCAATACTATGACCACATGAAAGTTTGGTGATACCTGTTAATTGCTCTTCTTTACCAATATATGGTGAGGAGGGAGCCTCTGTCTGTCAGAGTTGACTATGGAAATTGCACCCTAGCTGTCTAGACATGCAAGCCTGGGCAGTACCATATGGAGAGCAAGCTGTTGCCCATATAGCAGGCTCCCCCTCTGCACGCATCTGATGAACCCAAAGGAACCAAAGAGACCAATACAGCTTGGTATCTGAACCTCTGGTTCATGACTGCTTAAAGAAGGAGCATTTGGAATGGTATGGAAAATCTCAAGGCCAACCCGTGGGAGCTAATAAAGGCCCTGTAAAATGAGCCGAAGCAGTAGCCTGTCTTGCAGGCTTAGCCCCCACAACTCAGCCACCCAAATTCTTACCACACTGTGAGCCAAGAGTAAAGATGAAATTACCATGGATAGAGACTTCCTTGAAGAGATGCAAGACTGGAAAGAACTCCTTAAGGAAGACTTCAGTTGGGTTCTTATTCTAAAAGACTGACTCCAGATCAAAGGAGCTGATGGAATTCCTGTGGCAGTCACAGAGCTATTGACACATAGGGTATGAAAGTAGGCCCTTTGGCCCTACTGGTCCATGCTGATTATGTTGCCCAGCAAACTAATTCCACCTGCCCACCTTTGCCCATGGCCCTCCAAACCTGTCCTATCTAGATAACTTCTAAATGTTGCTAATGCACCCACCTCTTGTTTTTAGCACCTTGGGAAGAAGACTCTGTGATCTTACATATCTCTATCAGCTCACTGTTCAATTTCCTCATTTCCAGGGAATAAAATCCTAGTCTACACAACCTCTCCTTGTATCTCAGGCCCCCAAGTCCAGGTCACATCCTGGTTGATTCTTCTGCATTCGTTTTAGCTTAATAACATCTTTCCTATAACAGAGTGACCAATTTCTTTAACCAGAAGGTGGTGAGCCTATGGAATTCATGGCCACCGATGTCTTTGGAGGCCAAGTCATTGTGTATATTTAAAGTGGAGTTTGATAGGTCCTTGGTTAGTAACAGCACCAAAGGCCATGGGGAGAAGTCAGAAGGATGGGATTGAGAAGGGTGGATAATAAATCAGCCATGATGGACTGGCAGAGCAGACTTAATGGGCTGAATGGCCTAACTCTGCTCCTATGTCTTATGGTCACCAACGTCTGATATCACTTCAACATAACTTCTCAAGCCCTATACTCAGTACCCTAACTGACAAAAGCCAGCATGCTGAATGCCTTCTTCAATGCCTCATCTACCCCTGACACTGATTTCAGCAATCTAAGTACTTGATCACCCAGATCCATGTTTGGTAACACTCCCCAGAGTTGTCCCATTCACTAGGGTCCTACCCTAGTTTGACTTCCCAAAATGCAATACCTCACATTTATCTTGAACAAAAGCCATTTTCCAGTCCTCAGCCCACACACCTAACTGATCAAAATCCCCATATAACTCTTCATAACCTTCTACAGTATCTACAACATGAACTAGTTTATGATTATCCACAATTTCTAAAACTTGGTGGAAATCGAGCTCAGTCACAAGTTCACAAGCTCATCACTATGTCTGGGAAGACAAGGATATTCCAGGGATCTTCAGCGACACTAATCATATCCAACTTCAAGAAAGGAGTCAAGTCCAGTTCCAATAACTGTGGAGGGTGACCCTCCTGCCAGCCCCACGAAAGTCTTCACCAGAGTCCCCTCAGATACTTCCTCCCAGTGGCTATTAAGATGCTCCCTGACTCACAGTGTGGATTCCATCCATCCAGAAATAGCACCAACCACTAAGCTTGCCACTTCTATTAACTTTTCAAGAGCTTTTGACTCTTCAGTTAAAAGGTTCTGTGAAGCATCCTTCTCAATTTCACAAATACAAGTGTGTATGTGCATTTAAGAATTGGTTTGTATCAAATGGTTTTCTTTTTCTGTATTCAGACATCATTAAGCACTATTACGTAAGTGTTGTAGCCTGGGGAAAAGAACACACTTAGGACAACAACTACTTTTTCGGGTTTTAATCCCTTTATCTGTTTTAGATGTCTAAGTGCCAGAAGAGGGTCTTAAAACAAAATGAACGACTTTACAATCAGGTCCTGCCGTTACAATCTCCATTTAACCTTCGATCCACACACTTGTGTGTCGACCATTTGCGTATGCAGTATAAAAATACAGAAAGAAAACTGCATAAAACTAATACAGTACTAATACGGTAGTGGCAATTCTGAAGGAACACAATACAGACAACATTAGAACCCCCCCAACCCTGGACCTTATACATAGCAGCGAAAAAAATGCAAGTGAGTACATCTCATCTATGACGTCTACTACTTTTTAGTACACATGTGCTGAACCCCCAAACGGAGACTGAACATTCACGTTACGCTGTTACATGCACAATCAGTCATGATACAATAAAGTTAGACAAAAGGTACACTTTGGCACAACTTTTACAAGATACTGCCTGGTAATTAAATTACAGGAAGATTGACCTACTTGGCTGGTGAGGAACTTTGCAAGCCACGCTATCCAGCATTGATTTCTTCACCCATGAAAATCTGAAGCATCCACGTGCAAAACACGTCAAATTACCGATATTCCCGATTCGCCAACAAGCATAAACTAATTTACATGGATATCATCAATTAATGCTCACTTTTCCTCACCATGCCTAGCATCCCTGGGAGGAACTCAATTCCAAAGCCCCACCAGCTCCCGCAGCAGAAAACAAAATGGTCTCCCCACTACCCCCGTGCATGCATAATGACATCACCATCTCCACTTAAAGGCACAGACAATTATTCTAGCATTACCCAGATGAGTACATTTTTTAATGATAATGAATAGTATTCGATGGTCACCCGGTTTCATAAACACTACAGCTGTTAGAGTGCCTGTTTCCGGAATCTGGTGTCTGGCACACAAATAAGGTATCCTGTTCAGTGTAGCTGGCTGAATGCAAGTAGTGCGGTGGGGAATGGCCTATGAGATAACAATATTACTGGGTTACATAACTTCGAACTTCAAAATTCAAAATGCATTTATTATCAAAGTATGTATGCTATATGCAACCTTGAGATTTGTCTTCTTGCAGGCAGCCACAAAACAAAGAAATGCAATAGAACCCATTAAAACAAAACACACACAACAAAGGTCTGTCAAACAACCAATATGTGAGTAAAAGGATAAAAACATAAACAAATAATACACCAAACATGAACTGCAGAGTCCCTGAAAGTAAATCCACAGCTATGAAGCCAATTCAGCACAGGAGCCATATGGCTACAGGCCACAGCCCCAGAGTCAGTTCATCACTGAGGCGAGAGCCAATCGCCTCTTGGAGTTGTGAGCCCTTGGCCTCGATGCCTTGATCTTTTTAATCTGGCTCGCGCTTAAGTTGGCTAAATGTCAAATTATTTCTGTTCTTGTGCCCAGGCCCCACTGCTTTGATCTGCCCTGAAGTTTCAGTTGAGCCTCAAGTGTGCTTCAGCAATGGCTACCATGGCCATAATGCATTCTTGAGAGTCCAGTTCAACAAATCCTTCACGATACTGCAAAAACACCTGATCATACAGATGGTTCAAAAGAAAAAAAAACCCCAAATGAAAAATTACAGGCTCTGGATTGTAGTGATCATAGTCCAGAAAAGGTATTATTAATAGAATAGTTAGCAGTTCTTCTTGCTGCCTGCAAAATGTCTCTATGTCCCACCAGTGCCATCTTGTTAAATGTGTGAATTTGGAAGATTCTGCAAAGATTGCTATTTTTCCAGTGCATTGAATATAAAACATAGAAAATAGAATAGTACAGCACATTACAGGCCCTTCAGCCCACAATGTTGTGCCGACCCTCAAACCCTACCTCCCGTATAACCCCCCCCCCCCCCCCCCACATTGAGATACATTTTGGAAGTAGTCTGGGTTTTAGTAGCATAATTACTGGAGAAGTCATGGGTTTTGTGTCAGTTCTGAGGTCTTGATCTTCAAATACCCCATTTCTCAATCAAACAAAAGCTGTGCTGGGACACTGGTGATTTTCAAGTTTGACATCTGCATTCACTGAAAGATGGCTCCTGAAATATGGAAAACGATCTACATTTTCCAAAGTCTCCTCATGAACTTTTATTGATGGAGTGTTTCAGTGGGTTCAGATAGGTTCTTGACTTTGGCTTAATGGATGTTGAATGTAAGACCCATTCTCTTTCATGTTTTGATGAACAACAATACCTTGGAGCTTGACCTCTGAGCCTGTAAAACTCCAGTACAAAGATTTGGTGAACTTTGTTAGGCAGTGTAGTCACTGTAGGTTGAAAAGTTCCCCACTAATTCTGAAGATTTCTTTTCACACCCATGGAAAGTTTGTTGGTAAGAAAGATTGAGATTATTATCATAGGAGCAGCTAACAAGATGGATGAAAAATAGTTCAAGAACGTGTTCAAAACTTTCTTGAAACAGTGCAATATGTTCACGTTTGGCACATGAACTCTCAAAGTGGGGAAGGAGCATTTTGGATACTCTTGAGAATCTCAAGTTCGTGCATTAAGAGCACAAGGAAACCCACTGTAAGCAGCAGAAAGGGAACACTTTATTGCAAACAAACCTTCTACTAATCCCACCCACTATCACCATACCAATCCAAGGAAAGGCCAACATTGACTTCAAAATCTTGAGGGACTACCTAAAAAGAACTTCCGGTGACCTCTGGCCAAACTGACTATCTGGTAGCTGAGCAACAATCCCTTGTATACATTTATGCGTATAAAGCCTGTTCTCCACACAATGGCATTGATTAGAAAAGTAATTGGAAAGAAAATAAAGTATAAAGTTCAAATCAATGGAGAAAGAACTGGATTATGAAACCACATGCAACAATGAAACAGTCTTCTCTTGCATCTCTTTCCAACCCACAGCCCCAATCCTCACCACTGTTCACACCACTTGCAGAGGTGTTTTAATGTGCCGTATGCTGTTTACAGACTAGTGTATATCCAATTACAACTTTCTACTCACATTTCAATTAGTGTGATTTTATTCAGTGAATCATTACATTTCTCCACTTAACAAATGCAATTCAGTAATCCATTACCTCCTCAAAGAAAAACAAATGACCGTAGGGGAAATCAGGTTACCAAGAGAGCAACCATTGGAAACCAAAAAGCTATGTTGGTGCCAAGAGTGTGCCAACACTTGCCCTTATCACAATTCTCGGTCTGTGTTGCATGTTGACACAAAATGCCACATTTCACTGTATGCTTTGATGTAACTGACAAATAAAGCTAATCTTTCTTTATCTTTTTAAAAAGTCTGCAAAGGTTGGGTCAGATTTTGCAATCAAATTAATGGTTAAACAATCAAGATTCAAGATTCAAGTTTAATATTGTTTAATGTCATTTCCAATACACAAGTGTAAAGGAGAACAAGTTTGCTGTTACTCTGGATCCAATGCCGCACAAAAAACACAGTAAGATAAAGAACGTAATAATAAAAAACACAATAAATATAGATACATAAGATAGCTTATATACATAGATTGACTGTATTTCCACAAAGTGACACTAGGCACAAAAGTGTCTGTTCATAAGATGACTGACAAGACATGATAAAGTAATGGTGGAAATGGATGTTAAAGGGTTGGTTAGTGGGTGGAGGAGTTGATCAGCCTTATCGTTTGGGGAAAATAACTGTTTCTGAGTCTGGTGGTCCTGGTGTGTATGCTACATAACCTCCTTCCTAATAGGTCATTGAGCAGGCTGTGTGGAATCCTTCAAGATGTTAATGGCCCTTTTCCAGCATTTTTCTGTATATATGTCCTTAATGGTGAGTAGGGTGCCAGTGATGTGATGAGCAGTTTTGACTACCTGGTGTACAGCCTTTTCTGTCTGCTGCAGTGCAGTTTCCGTACCATGAAGTGATACAGCATTTCACTTACTTATGAATAATTAGCAGTTACAACATTAAACACAAATGTTGAGGTAAGCCATTCTACCATGAGCTTGTAAACAATTTACCTAGTTCACTATTCCAATACATTGAATAGAATGGATTTGCTATATCTGCATAGGAGCTACAAGATAAACTCAGCACAGAATGTTGTCCTGTCTACATCAACCCAAGTATCTACAAGGTAAGCATGAAAAGGCCAATCAATCTCTGAGTGTAATAGATAATAATTGTTTGTGTGAAATCCAATTCCTTCAATTTTAATTAGTGTTGATTTTTACAAATACAATATTTTATTTATTTATTTATCCATTTTTGTCTCTTGCTCATTTCTAGCTGCCTCTTTTCTCTTCTTCTGTCTGTACCTGTTTCAGGAGTCAATGGACCGCATTTCCTCTTCAGTCCAGAGACCAGAAATTTCATCGGCCTATCTTAGTCTGATTAGTTAAGGAGATGCACAGATGGCTGTCTTGTTTCCTATAGATCCTTTCCCTCACTGCACTTTTATCACTTCACATTTTCAATGACTAATCTCAAAAATCTTATTATATAAGCACCAAGAATAACCAAGGGCAGATGCTGTCTGCTGCATTTTGATGTTATAATATTTGATTCATTGTTGTCATATTTCACGTTAATTTGCACCTTTCTCACAAATATGTTTTACTCATTGCCCTAAAAATAATAGTTTGAATAAAAATGAAGTCTGGCCTGATTTAATCAATGTTTTATTCCTTGTTGCTAATGGCAACAGTAACATTCTGATAACAGTCACTATAATCATTCAACTTTCCCATCTCTACTGTAGGATGACAATGACTCTTTAGTACACTAATGATCTCTCATTAAGCTATAATTTAAAAGCAATTAATGTACTTTCAGGGGAAATTAAAAATGATTGATGATAATTACTTATTAACATGTATAATTAGACTAAATGGCAAACTGTTTGGTTATTTTGGAAATATTTCTCAATCAAACTGAAAGGTGTGATTTCAAATGTTCAACCAGCTCAGGTGTCAGCTCTCAGAAAGAGATAGATGTCCAGTAAATGTCAATGAGAGAAAAGCTCTGCTTACATTTGTACTTCAACTTCTATCACTGGATATGGGACAGCAATGACAGTGAAAATCATCTGTCTCAACCTCTTAGTATTTCAAGCTGGTCATTGACAGGATGAACTTCATCAAATTATGTTGACTGTTAATATTCAGCTTATAAAATGCCAGACATTTTAAAAACTGTGATTATCCATTTAAAGAATATATATAGTTTTTCTTTTCATGAACAGAAAACAGAAAACTTTCTCATCAACAGCATGAGAAAGTTAGAAATAAAATGAGACAATGCAGTTATTAATCCAAAGAAACTTTAGTACAGAGTCAAAATACTTCAGGGAAAAATATTTCAATTATTAATTTAAAAGTAGCATTTGGTGTGTATGTTTAAGATATAAAACAATGTACTACTGTTTGCTTTGCCATTTTAATTTTGTGCATAATTTCTTAGTTAACTGAACCAAAGAATGATGCAGTAAGGAAGTCCATTTGTTCCACGTACTGATGTCTCCTCTTGTGAAAACCTATCCAGTTAGTTCCATAACCCTGCCCCTCCTACAAAGACCCAATTTGTTGTTATATAGCTTCTGGATTTTTGGGAAATTAGCTTATAACATTGATTTTTGGTTAGTGACCCTTGTACTACTGGTGCTGATCCTAATTATTTCCATTACTGAACACAATTCATGATTTGGATCCACTGCTATCAATTCTCCTCTTAGTTCTACAATCCCAAGAGAAAATTCCATGTCTTGTCTTCACAATGAAGTCCTCTATCTCAGATGTCATTCTAAAAAATCTCTTCTTCATCCTCTTTAATATCTTTCCTCAACTATACAACCCAGAACAGGACACTAACTAACTGGGATTTTATAATAGTTTTCCCACAATTTCCTTGATTTATACTACAAGGATATATTGGCAGAGCTATGTTCCAATATGCATATTTAGCAACCTACTCTGCCCTGTCACCTACCAAATTATTTATACATATTCCCAGTTACTCTCTTCATACACACTCCCCAATTAAAGTTGTCAATTTATATTGATTCTCCTTATTTCTTCAACCTCAGTTCTGTCACTTTACATTATTACTGAGTGCAAAAATATATATCACAATCACTTAATTTATTACAATCTTCATAACCCTTTTTATATCATATAACTGGTATAAATACAGACCAAAATAAAATGAATGTTTCAGTGTAAAATAATCTGCATCTCTGCTTCTTTAATCTTGGGACTGGCAGCCTAGTTTTATTAATACAAGATCATTTTTAACAATTCTAACGTTCTTCTGGACATGACCAGCTGGACTGAAAGGGGGCAACCAACGGATGTAGTATATCTGGACTTCCAAAACATCTTTGAGAATGTCAGACACCTTCTTCCTCATTGTCCCATCTTCAATCTGCTTGTCTTGCATTCATGTGCAGTACTTCATGTTTGCCAGTGACATTGCTAAGTGAATGTAAATTAGGAAACATAGGTGTTTTAAAAATAAGAATAAATAGGAGACAATCCGAAATGTTGTGAGCTTGATGCAGAAAGAAGGCAGGTATTGCCACATCTAACTCATAGAGATTTTAAAAAAAGGTTTAATTGATTTTTGACAAGCAGTAAGTTATTCACACTTGGTTTGGTGAAAGTTATGCAAATACGCTTGATAAGTCTTAAAATAACAACTTTGCATTTCTGTATTAATGCACTGAGAAATTTAAAAGAAAATTTATTACACTGTTGTGAAGCTGCTGCCAACCAGTGTTGGGAGCAAAAAAGTTTTTCTCCAAGTTTAGGCATTGCTTTCTCAGCAGAGAAAATCATTTTATTTTCCTGAGAGCACAATCATTGGAAACCTTTTGGCAGCTTTCAGCTTGATTACAGAAAACAGGTATAGCTGATTTCTCTCACCTGCTTCACTATTGTCTTTCTGCTGCTGTCAACCATTGGAAAATTACTATCTCCTATTTTTCAAGCATTGATAAACAATTTCAAAAGTAAATCCCAATAAAGATAATTCAGAGAGAACTGAAGTTGTTCTTAATGAGCCCTTAGGCAAGTAGAGGCAACTAGTTTTTGTACCAAGTCTAGAAATTCTATGGTTCTTCTCGTTAACTATCCTTATGCTTTGTCATGTATTCAATTAAACAAAATGGTGCAATTTGGAGAAATTGGAGTATTTGGAGAATGGTACAAAGTGGAGAAAATTGAGTTTTTAACTGAGAATTTCTGAAGTTCTCCTCTTCTTTCCAAATATATGGAAGGTAGAAATATATGGAAAAGGAGCTGACATAACTGAAAATTTTCTTTGTGTGATAAGTTTTCCAAAGCACAGTTTGTTTTTAAATGGGCAACATAATAAAACAAGCTGAAAATCGTGGTTAAAAAATAAGGTCGAAGAGATACTGAGCTGACAATGAAGCAGATGAAGTCACGAACAATCACAATGACTAGTGTTCTGAAATCCTGTGAAATTTGCCTGACTCAACAATACTTTCAAACTAAAGGCACCATTCAGAAAAAAAAATCTCATTTTCTCAATTTAAAGAAAACATGAGTTTTTATATAATAAAGAAAGGCTTTTCTCTAAATTTAGCAAACTTGTTTAGACTCATCAGTTCTGCAATCTTGTACCTGCTGGCTAATGTTTACACATATAATATTCTCCCTTCTTCTCACAGTGCCTAAATAATTGTCTTTATGTGTATCAGGATGTGGCAAGAATATATAACTACTCACACAGAGAAGAGGCTCACATTTCAAGCCTAATGCTGAAACATATTCTTACACATCTGCCTGATGACGCGGGATAGCTGTCACAAACAGATACCCTGATCGATTCTTTTCTTCTGTTTGTTAATATTGTTTCAAAGAGTAACCAATTCAGTACTAACTGGGCACTGATACTTGGACCAGAAAATGCTGGAGATGTTCAGCGGTTTGAAGCAGTGTCTAAGAATGTAGAAAAATAGAAGTTAATGCTTCAGATCAAAGAACCTTAATCAGCTCTGCTATTTCATGTGGAAATTAAGGATAGCTGGACTTTTTGGCATGTACAGTATGGCTCAGTAACTTCCTACCTTTAACAAGCCAAGCTATTGGTAGTGTTGTAAAAATATACTGGAATTGTTGATTAATTAATACCAATCATCTTTATCTCATTTAAGTTACTTGAACAACAACAATAATTGTATTTTTCAAAAAATGTTCAAAGCAGACCAAAAAGCATTATCAGGCAAAATGTAGCCATATGCTATGAAGTCATTATCAGTGAGTATCTCCGTATGCTGATAGAGAAAATTTTAAGAGATTAAGAAAGAAAATTTGAGAACATAAAACGCAGATAACTGAAAGCATAGCCAACAATGGTGGGATGATTTTCACTTGTGGAAGTTTAAAGCATCAGATTTTAAGACCCAGCACGGGTGCAGAAAGATTGGAATGAACGTGGAACATGGAACAGTACAGCACAGGAACAGGCCCTTCAGCCCAAAATGATGCACCAAATCAATTAATTTAGTAATCAAATTTAGCAATTAAGCTAATCCGTTCTGCCCACACAATATTCATATTCTTCCATTTTTCTCATTCATATGCCAATCTAAACATCTCTTAAATATCCCAGTTGCATCTGCCTCTACCTATACCCCAGGTAGTGCATTCCTGACACCCATTGCTCTCTGTACAAAAAACCTGCCCCTCATATCTCCTTTGAAATTACCCCTTCTCACCTTAAATGCATGCCCTCTGGTGTTAGACATTTCAACCCTGGGAAAAAGATACTGTGTATCTACTCTATACTTCTAATGTTCTTATGAACTTCTATCAGATCTCACCTCAGCCTCTACCGCCCCAGCAAAAACAACCCAAGTTTCCCCAACCTCTCGTTACAGCACATGCCCTCTAATCCAGGTGGCATCCTGGTAAACCTCTTCTGCATCCTTTCCAAAGCCTTGCCATCCTTCCTATAATGGCATGACCTGAGCTGTATGCAATAATCCAGATGCAGCCTAAGTAGAGTTTTATAAAGCTGCAACATAACTTCCTGACTTTTGAACTCAGTCCCTCGACTTCTCATATGCCTTCTTAACCACCCAATCAACCTGTGCAGCCACTTTCAGGGAGATATGAACCTGGTTTGTATTACTGCTTAGGGTGTCAGAGTTCGGAGTTCAATTGTGGTGCTGTCCGTAAGGAGTTGTATGTTCTCCCTGTGACTGTGTGGGCCACCTCTGGGTGCTCAGCTTTCCTCCTTTAGTCCAAATGCATAGCGTTTTAGTAGGTTAATTGGTCATTGTAAATTGTCTTGTGATTAGGCTAGGGTTGCTTGGCAGTATGACTCTTTGGGCCAGAAGGGCCTGTTTGGCTATGTAACTCTAAATAAATAAATAGATCCTTCTGCTCATCAACACTGTTAAGGGTCTCGCCCTTAACAATGTACTCTCTCTTTACATTTGATCTACCAAGCTGCAACACTTCACATTTGGCTGGGTTAAACTCCATTTGCCATTTCTCCGCCCATATCAGCAACCGATTGATATCCCGTTGTATTCTTTGCCAGTCTTCTACGCGATCCACAACCCCACCAATCTTCATATCGTTTGCAAACTTACCACACAGCCCATCTACATTTGCAGCCAAGTTATTTATATACATTACAAACAGCAGAGGTCCCAGTACAGTTCCCAGATGAATACCATTAATTACAGACCATCAGCTAGAATAAATCCCTTTGACCACTACCCTCTGTCCTCTGTGGGCAAGCCAGTTCTGATTGGAAAATGGCCAAATCACCTGGGATCTCATTTGTCTAAATCCTTTGATGAGCCTCCCATGAGGGACCTTCCCAAACACCTTATTTAAGTCCATGTAGATGGCATCCCCATTTCTACCTTCATCAATCATTCTTCTCACATTATCAAAACACTCAAGAGCGAGCAGTTCCTGGGTTTCAAGATCTCTGAGGATCTAACCTGGTCCCAACAAATCAATGCAGTTATAAAGGCAAAACAGCAACTATACTTCATTAGGAGTTTGAAGAGATTTTGCATGTCAACAAATACACTCAAAAACTTTTATACATGTACTGTGGAGAGCATTCTGACAGGCTGCATCACAGTCTGCTATGGAGAGGCTACTGCACAGGACCAAAGGAAGCTGCAGAGGGTTGTAAATTTAGTTAACTCCATCTTGGGTACTAGCCTACAAAGTACCCAGGACATCATCAAAGAGCAGTGTCTCAGAAAGGCAGAGTCCATTATTAAGGACCTCCAGCACCCAGAGCATGCCCTTTTCTCACTGTTACCATCAGGCAGGAGGTACAGAAGCCTGAAGGCACACACTCAGTGGTTCAGGAACAGCTTCTTCCCCTCTGCCATCCGATTCCTAAATGGACATTGAACCAGTGAACACTATCTCACTTTTTAAAATATATATTTTGCTTTTTGCACAATTTTTAATCTATTCAATATGCATATACTGTAATTGATTTACTTATTTAATTATTATTATTTTATTATTTTTTCCCTTCTTCTTCTATATTATGTATTGCATTGAACTGCTACAACAGATGCCAGTGAGAATAAACCTGATTCTGAATCAAATTATTAAGGTACGTTATGACTCACACAATGCCACACTGGCTCTCCCCAATTAGACCATGGTTTTCCAAAATGCTCTCCCTAAGAGTTCTCTCCACTAATTTCCCTACCACTGACATGAGGCTCACCAGCCTATAGTTTTCAGGTTTATTCCTGGTTCCTATCTTGAATAATGGAACAATATTAGCTCCGACAATGATGTTTGTGAGGATGATCGACTTCAGCTCTGAGACTAGACTGGACAGGCCCAGGCTGTTTTCCCTGCAAAGTCTGAGAGAAGATTTGATGGAGGTGTTCAAGACAGGTTCAGGGAGAGAAAGAAGAGGGAAAGTACACTCACTGGTGGATGGTCCAAGAATTGGAGGCGCTGGTTTAAAGCAAGTTTATAACATTTGAAGCAGATGTAAGGAAAAACTTTCATACAGAGAGTAAAGGTGACTGTGAGGATGGTGGTAACAGTCAGTGTTTTTAGAAGGAAATTGCATCAGGATTGCACAGGGAATCATAATTTGGAGAACTGTGGGAAAAGTAGGCAAATAAGATTATCAGAATCTCCATTAGAAGCTGGCAGAGGCAGAGTGAGCCAAGTAGTCTTATCTTGTGTTGAAAATTGGATATGAAAGGGGTCAAATTGGAAGGGTACACAGAAACTCACAGCATTACAAAGATTAGGAGGGAAGCGATGAAAATATTTGAAAACAAGTTTAACAGAGAAGCCTATGTGGATCAGTGAGTTGAAGGCTGATGGCAAAGTGGAACTTTGTGCATCTTAAGATAGGGATACTGGGTGAGCATTCTTATTGGAAATTGTTACAAAGAGTATTGGAATTGTTGAGTTTCATTTAACAAAGATGCAAGTGAGGATTTCTGCAGCGGATAAGATGAAACAGGCTGTGCTGGGAAATGTTATATGGATGGCGTTGGGTGGCCTCAGTGGTGGAGTTCAACCAGGGGTTAAGATTGTGAGCAGTGTGGGGAGGGCCATACATTGGTCAAAGAAATTATTGGAGATTCTGACCAGAGAATGGACAACAGCCAAGCAGTTTGATAGAGCAAAAGCATTGGGCATGTTGAGAAATGTGAGACAGAGCAGGGTGTATCTCCTCACAATGTGGCTTTGATTGACAAAATAATCTAGAATTTTGCAATGCAATGTACATGCCAACTGAAAAATGAGTATCAAAAGTAATCCATTTTCCAAGACTCATTCTATCAATTATAAATGCTCAACAAATGTTCGTCCAAGTGTTTTTGATATGTGCTGTAGACCTCTGCTTCTACCACCTTTCCTGGCAGGGAAGTTCCTGCTTTCTCCAATTTATCAGCGAAAATGATTGTTTTTGATTTCCTTCTTATTCTTTACCAAATACCTTGATTCTATACTTCCTAGTTACCTGATAGGAAATAAATTCTAACCAATCCAGGTTGTCCCTTATTGAGCATGCATATGCAAAATGATGGGGCAAAAAATCAATGCAACCATATCTTTCCTTACTTTTGATGCAGCTATGAATTTTCAACATTAACAGTTTTTTTTCAATCCTACATCATTATATTAAAATTATAATTAAACAATCTAATTAAACAGTTCTTGATATTATAAACTTTTCCGTAAATTTGAGGTGGGGTTCAAAGTAACATCTTGTAATTTTCATTCGGTTTACCTGTAGTGCTTCCGACAGATATGATCACTGGTTGTTTAATACATAGATTTAAAAGCTTATCTTATTTATAAAATCTTTTCAAACTGATTTATGCACCACAAACCATGGTTCCAAATTACAGCTGACAAACTATTACCAGTGGATTATTTAGTGTATTGTAGTCTTCTTTGCTTTTGTGTAGTTCAAATGACCAGTTTTATATTGGATCTAGAGTATAATGCTTCCCTAATGCCTGGAGAGGGAGCCCTTATACTGAAAATGCAGCTTAATCTTTCTCAAGTTAGTTGGCCTTCATTAAGTCAGAAACCTGCTGTTGCGACATTCAGCAACAATTGTATCCTAAATCTTAGGATTTTTTTTCATAGGTTCACATCATAATCATTTCAAAATGATATTTAAGGTCTCTTCTAATCCTTCCATTATTTCAGCTTTTGCTTCATAGATACACAGTAAGGATTTGTTTTTATTTGTTCATAAGATGGAACAACAGTGGCATTCGTTGTCCATCTCTAATTGCTTCTGAACTGAGGAAGTGGTTGAGAGTCAACTGGAGTTACAGGTAGAGCAGAATGGTATGAAGGATAGATTGCCTTTGGCATGATAGGTGTCGTATTGATAGAAACTTTCAGACAGTATTTTCATGGTGACATAAATATGTGCTAATCAACTGACTTTTTAAATCATCCATTGTACTTCTCCAATGTACATTGTACATTGGCTGAGCAGAAAAAAATGCTACTTGGTTCTTATTTTATCCTGTAATATTCCTGGAGTATACAGCACAAGCCATTTTCATGTCTTTAAACAATGTTTCACCCCTACATTTTAGCATTCTTCATTAGATTGTGTATTTTTATTTCCCTCATGTATCAAGTTATTTGTTTACCTCTTTTATTATCCTCAAAGAAGAGACATGTTTCTTTCCTTGGTCTTTTCTTTTTTTGTGATTTATTTTTTATTGAAGTTCATCATCAAACAAACATTTGCCTAAGATGTATTTCAGATATTGTACATATATATCATATAGTCATATTTGCACAAATCTCCACATAATATTTATCTGAGGTATACACTTATAGAAAAGAGAGGGAAGAAAGAACAAGCAAAAAGAGAAAACTATGTACAAGTAGGGAGTGATCCTCTTGATGTACAATATATTCATTGATTTGTGAGAATAAAATCAGGTCTATGGGGTGCTATGTAGTTAAACCATTTTTCTCAGTATGAATCAAATTGTTCCAACTTATGATTAACAGATGCTGTTATCTCCTCCATTTTGTAAATGTCCATTGTAATTTCCATCCATACATTTAAAGCTGGGCTCTCCTAACATTGCATTTGCCTTCCGCATCACAGACTCAACCTGCAAATTAACCTTTAAGGAATCCTATGTTGGACTTCCAAGTCCCTTTTCACCTCAGATTTATGTGTTTTCTCTCCATTTCGAAAATAGTTGGACTTCCAAGTCCCTTTTCACCTCAGATTTATGTGTTTTCTCTCCATTTCGAAAATAGTCAGCCCTTTCATTTCTTCTACCAAAGTGCATGACCATACACTTTCTGACCCTGTATTCCATCTGCCATTTCTTTGTCCATTCTCCTAATCTGTCTAAGTCCTTCTGTAGTATCTTTACTTCCTCAAAACTACCCACCCCTCCACCGATCTTCATATTGTCTGCAAACTTTGCAACAAAGTCATCAACTTCATCATCCAAATCATTGACATAAAATATAAAAAGTATCATTCCCAGCACAGACTCTTGAGGAATACCACTTGTTTTGGCACCCAGCCAGAAAAAGCTCCTTTTAGTCCTATTCTTTACCTCCTGCCAATCACCCACTGCTATATCCATCCTAGAATCTTTGCTGTAATACCATGGACTCATAGCTTGTTAAGCAGTTTATTGTGTGGCATGTTATCAAAGGCCTTCAGAAAATCCAAGTACACAACATCAAATGATTCTCCTTTGTCTATCCTACTTGTTATTTCTTCAAAGAATTCCAACAGATATGTCAGGCAAGACTTTCCCTTGAGTAAAACATGCTGACTATGGCCTATTTTATTATGTGTCTCCAAGTACCCTGAGAACTCATCCTTAATAATCAACTCCAACATCTTCCCAACCACTGAGGTGAGACTAACTGGCCTATAGTTTCCTTTCTTCTGCCTCTCTCCCTTCTTGAAGAGTGGAGTGACATTTGCAATTTTCCAGTCTTCCAGAGCTATTCCAGAATCTAGTGATTCTTGAAAGATGATTACTAATGCCTCCAGAATCTCTTCAGCCACCTCTTTCAGAAATCTCGGGTGTACACCATATGGTCCAGGTGACTTAGCTACCTTCAGACATTTCAGTTTCCTAAGAACTTTCTCTCTACTTATGGTAACTTCACCCACTTCATGCCCCCTGACACTGGAACTTCCACCATACTGTTAGTGTCTTCCATAGTGAAGACTGATATAAAATACTTACTCATTTTGTCCACTATTTTGTTGTTGCCCATTACTACCTCTCCAGCATCATTTTCCAGCATCCAATAACCACTCTTTCCTCTCTTTTACACGTTATGTATCTGAAGAAACTTTTGGTTTCCTATTTAATATCATTGCCTAGCGTACTTTCTTAATGACTTTTTAGTTGTCTTCTTTTGGCTTTTAAAGGCTTCCCAGTCTAACTTCCCACTGATCTTTGCTCTATTATAGGCTCTCTCTTTGGCATTCATGTTGGCTTTGACTTCTCTTGTTAGCCACAGTTGTGTTACCTTTCCTTTAGAAAATGTATTCCACTTTGGAGTGTATATATCTTGTGCCACCCGAATTACTTGCAGAAATTCCAGCCATTGATGCTCTTCTGCCATCCCTGCTGCTGTTCTTTGCCAATCAATTTTTGCCATCTCCTCTCTCATGCCTTTGTAGTTCTCTTTACGTCACTGTAGTACTGAGACCTCTGACTTTAGCTTCTCCTTCTCAAATTTCAGGATGAATTCAGCCATATTATGATCTCTCTCCCCTAAGGTTCTTCTATCTTACGCTCTCTAATCAATTCTGATTCATTGCATAACACCCAGTCCAGAATTGCTGATCCTCTAGTGGGTTAATCCAGTTGCTCTAAAAAGCCATCTTGTAGGCACTCTGGAAATTCCCCCTCCTGTAATTCAGCACCACTCTGATTTTCCCAATCTACCTGCATATTGAAGCCCCCACGACTATTGCAATATTGCCCCTTTGGCATGCATTTTCTATCTCCTGTTGTAATTTGTTGGCCACATCTTACTACTGTTTGGGGTTTGTATACAACTCCAGTCCGGGTCTTTTCACCTGTGCAGTTCTGCAGCTCTGTCCACAATGATTCAACAACTTCCGACCCGATGTCACCTCTTTCTAATGATGTGATTTAATTTTTTACCAACAGAGCAACACCACCTCCTCTGCCTTCCTGCCCACCCTTTTGATTCAGCCATGATTCAGTGATGCCTATGACATCATACTTGCCAACTTGCAACTGTGCTGCAAGTTCTTCTAACTTATTCCATATACTGCGCACATTCAGTTACAACATCTTCAGTCCTGCATTCACCCCTTTCGATTTTCTCCTACTTTTACATTGCAGCTCACCTTGTTGACTGAAATTTCACCCTATCAACAGCCTCTCTTCACTACACATTGCCTCTGCTTGTAAACCAGCTCCCTCATCTTCAGCACTAATATCCGCCTTTCCTACAATAATTCTTGCATTGAAATATAGGCATCTGAGGATGCTAGTTGTATTATGCTCAACCTTTTGACTCTTAACATTGTCTGAGGTCATACCAACTTCTGTCTCCACCAACTCTCCACTAACTGTTCTGGCATTCTGGTTTCCATCCCGCTGTAAGTACCAGCTGAGGAAACAGATCAAATACGGCCAGCATTGTACTGGAAAAGGAGGTGAGAGAAAGGGACCATGAAAGATTTAAATGAAAACTGTTTCCTGTTTCCACTAGATGGCATGCGTAGCTTGAACCTGTGTGTGTTTCTGTAACTACATCATTGTTGTGAAGGTGCTAATAGAGTGTTTGTTCAATATTAGCAGGAGTTCAGCTAGGTGAAGGAAGTTGATGATGAAAGAGATCGATAGATCTGGTCAATGTTCAGGGAAGAAGTACAGGGCATCCTGGTGCGGGAAGGAAGTATAGAGCGGATGGCCGTCGTAGTGAAACTTAGCACTTATGGACCATGAAATCTGTATCTGTCAAATCCCATAATGACAGTAACCTCCCTGTTTGCTGGTGAAATTGTGGAAATCATAATGCAAACCATTACAGTATTTTCTGGGATTGCTCCGTTATCAAAGACTATTGGAGTGGGATACGTAATGCCCTACAAGACATCTTTAAATGTGAAAGACCCTTAGAAAGTTAGACCATATATTTTGGGTATATACCTCAGGAATGGTTGAAAAGAGATAAATGTTTAATGAATATACTGCTGGTGACTGGTAAAAAGACCCTTACCAGGAAATAGTTATCACAGGAGAGCCCAAATTTAAACGCATGGATGGAAATTACAATGGACATTTACAAAATGGAGAAGATAACAGCATCTGTCAATCATAAGTTGGAATAATTTGATTTGTACTGGGAAAATGGTTTAACTACATAACACCCCATAAGCCTGATTTTATTCTCACAGCTTAATGATTATGTTGTAAAAAAAATCACTCCCCACTTGTGCATAGTTTTCCTTTTGTTAGTTCTTCCTTTTCTATAAGTGTATACCTCAGATAAATACTATGTGGAGATTTGTGGCAAATATGACTACATGATATATACATACAGTATCTGAAATACATCTTATGGAAATGTTTGTATGATGCTGAATTTCAATAAAAAATAAATTACAAAAAAATAGAAGATCTGAGATAAAGTTTCACTGATGTGCAGGGGAAAAGATAATAGTGAAGAAATGTGAGTTGGTTCTTCTTAAAATTCAAAGTAAATTTGTTATCAAATTCATACGTATAAGCAATAAATATCAGGAACATGAGATGAAGAGTCCTTGAAAGTAGGTTGTGTGAACAGTTCAGTGATAGGGCAAGCGAAGATTAGTAAAATTATTCCCCTTTGCTTCAAGAGACTGATAGTTGAGGGTAATAGCTGTTGATGAAACTGGTGGTATCATTCCTGAGGCTCCTGTATCTTCTTCTGGTTAGCAACAGCAAAAAGAGAACATGACCTGGGTGGTGGAGGTCTCTGATGATGGATGCTGCTTTCCTGCAACAATGCTTTGTGTAGATGTGCTTAATAGTGGGGTGGGCTTTACCCAAGATGGACTGGGCCATATCCAGTACTTTTTGTAGGCTTTTCCATTCAAAGACACTGGTGTTTCCATACCAGGCTGTGATGCAACCAGTCAATATACTCTCCATCTCACATATATAGAGGTTTCTCAAAATTTTAGATGTCATGCCTAATGTTTGCTAAATTCAAAGGAAATAGAAGCATTGCCATGTTTTCTTCATAATGACACTTATATGCTGGGCCCAGGACATATCCTTTGAAAAGATAACACCAAGGAATTTAAAGTTGCTGACCACCTCCACCTCTGATCCTCTGATGAGGACTGGCTCGTGGACTCTGGTTTCCTCCTCCTGAAGTCAATAATCAGCTGCTTGGTCTTGCTGATATTGAGTAAGAGGTTGTTGCTGCAGCACTCAGACAGATTTTCAGTCTCCCTCCTACATCCCGATTCAGCACAACTCCTGATTCAGCCTGTGACAGTGATGTCATCAGCAAACTTGAATATGGCATTGCAGCTGTGCTTAACCTCACAATCATACGTGTAAAGGAAGCAGGGCAGGGGGCTAAACGCACAGCCTTGTTGTGCGTTTGTGCTGGTGGAGACCATGAAGGAGATGTTTCAAAGGTACATTTGATGTCAGAGAAATGAATACAATATACATCCAGAAATGGGTTTTTTTTCGCAACCATCCACAAAAACAGAGGAGTCCCCCAAAGAATGAATGACAGTTAAATGTTAGAACCCCACAGCACCCCCCGGCTCCCCCCCTCCCATGTGTAAGCAGCAGCAAAGCACCAATCCCCCCCCCCACCAGCAACAGATAAAAAACATTGGCACCCACCATCCAGCACTCAAGCGTGCAGCAAAGCAACAGCAAAGACGCAGACTTGCAGTACCCCAACGACTGGTCATTCACCCAGTATTCGACATACCGTAGGCTCTCTCTCCCTAGTAAGGGAGAAAGAGGTGTCTCTGTTCCACAGCGAGAGGGGAGACGTAAACAACTCGCCGATTTACGGCGTTAAAAGTCCTTTGCGTCACTTTTTCTAAGCTTTATGCCCAAAGATCTCGGCTATCTGGCCGCACAGCCAGAGATCTTCCCTCTCCCGCAACACACCAATTTCCTGCCGAGACACAGACCTTCAGTCCGCCGGTCTTCAGAGCCACAAGATCCCAAGATTCTGAAGGCAAGCTAATCTCTTAGGCTGCATCCTTGGCATAGCAAAACCATTCCCACAAAGGACCGAAGTTAGCATGTAACTCTAGGTCAGGGTCTTCAAAACCCTGAAAGGGAAAAATAGAGATATTAGAGATAGAAATAGAGCTGTTTCCAAAGATGCAAGCAAAGGAGTAGCTGTTAGGTGCCATTATCTCCTCCTAAGCTCTAAGATGTTGTTGCCAATCCAAACTGACTGAGGTCTGCAAGTGAGAAAATTGAAGATCCAATTGCATAAGGAGATATTGAGGCTAAGGACCTGAAGCTTAATGATTAGTTTTGAGGCAATTATGATATTGAATGCCAAGCTGTAGTTGATAAGGAGCATCCTGATGTATGTACCTTTGCATTCTGGATGTTCCAGGGTTGAGTGAAGAGCCAAAGAGATGGCAAATGCTGTGGACCTGTTGCTCTGGTAGGCAAATTGGAGCAGATCCAACTCACTTCTCAGGCAGGAGTTGATATATTTCATCACCAGCATCTCAAAACACTTCATTGCTGTGGATGTAAGTGATATTAGATTGTAGTCATTGAGGCAGCTTACCACGTTCTTCTTAGACACCAGTATAAGTGAAGTCTGCTTGAAGCAGACGGCACCTCAGACTGCCAAAGCAAGAGGTCAAAGATATCAGTGAACTTTCCAGCCAATTGATCAGCACAGATCTTTAGTACCTTGTCTGGGCTGGATGCTTTTTGTGAGTTCAGTCTCCTGAAGCCTGCTCCCACTTTGGCCTCAGAGACTGAATTCATTGGATTACCAGAGGTTGCAGGAGTTCATGACAGCTCCTTTTGCAGAGAGGTGTCAGCTTGTACCATACTTGACAGAAATATGGATCTCAGGATGATACAGGAACTGTGTACAAAGAAAAGGTCACTACTTGGAAACCCTTTTAATCGCAATTGGATTTGAAATGCAAGAACTTTTATTATTTCGCTAGCTTTGGCCTTTTGCCCTTCATTCATTTCCTCTATTATTGTATGTTGCCTTTTAGTGAGTTCTCCTTATTTAACCAGTTGCTGGAACCACTTTATTTGTGGTCACTTTATAATTAGGTATTACAATCACCTATTAGAAAGGTAAATCTTATGACTTTGCACTTTGTTCTTTATTTAGGTCTTTGCATAAAATAATAATTAACAACTTAAGGCTGAAACCTCATTAAGCCTCCTCTTAGCTGGGTGGAGACTGGGAGGTGCTTGCCTGTGTGGGCCTGACACACAGTTCCAATTAGGATCCTCAACTCCAAACAAGTTCCAAATCTTTAAAATTTTGATGCACACTATTTTAAATTGCCATTGGCAATTTATTATCAGTATGTGCTATTATAGACAATAGACAATAGGTGCAGGAGTAGGCCATTCAGCCCTTCTAGCCAGCACCACCATTCAATGTGATCATGGCTGATCATACACAATCAGTTCCCTGTTCCTGCCCTCTCCCCATATCCCTTGACCCCACTATCTATAAGAGCTCTATCTAACTCTCTCTTGAATGCATCCAGAGACTTGGCCTCCACTGCCTTCTGGGGCAGAGCATTCCACATATCCACCACTCTCTAGGTGAGAAAGTTTTTCCGCATCTCTGTTCTAAATGGCCTACCCCTTATTCTTAAACTGTGGCCTCTAGTTCTGGACTCACCCATCAGCGGGAACGTGCTTCCTGCCTCCAGTGTGTCCAATCCCTTAATAATCTTATATGTTTCAATCAGATCTCCTCTCATCCTTCTAAATTCCAGTGTATACAAGCCCAGTCGCTCCAATCTTTTAACATATGACAGTCCCGCCATTCTGGGAATTAACCTTGTGAACCTACGCTGCACTCCCTCAATAGCAAGAATGTCCTTCCTCAAATTTGGAGACCAAAACTGCACACAATACTCCAGGTGGGGTCTCACCAGGGCCCTGTACAGCTGCAGAAGGACCTCTTTACTCCCACACTCAATTCCTCTTGTTATAAAGGCCAGCATACCATTAGCTTACTAGTATTATATTTCTAGTATGTGTTTAATCCAAACAAGCCTCTTCGCTTGTGGCCGGGAACATGCTCTTTATATTTCATACTAAGGAGGACTTCGATCTACCTTATTTTTGAAAGTTATTTTCAAAGAACATTCTGGTTTTGGAATTATGATATTTACACAATAAGGCAACAAAGTAACTGAAAGTTAGGAGCAACTGGTTGAGTCTGGCAAGTTTGTACGAGTGAACGAGGATTGTGGATGGGAACTGGATTTAAATAGGCTGCAGGTGATGAGTTGGAAATGATTGACAGGTGATTCCTTTTATGTGGGTGGAAACTGGGAGAGCATACCAATGTAGGCCTGACAGGAACCCCACCCTCCTATGGAAGGTACTCTATGGCCCAGAACAACCTGGATGGGTCCAGTGGAGCTCCTCAATGAGTGACAGACCCAAAGTGAAACTGGAGAGCATCCAAGGCCACTCCTCTGGACCATACCCTTCCTGCTTACCGGTGAATGCACGCCCCAGGCACAACAACATGAATCCATCAAATGGCAACTGTGTGCACTGGGCCATCTTCCACCATCCCAGATTCCGGTGGAGCAGGCTCAGGTACATTGAGCAATAGCCTTGAGGCAGAAGATAGGTGTGATCCTGAGGGGCAGTGGCAGCTGGAGATGGTGAGTGACTGGACTGATGTGATGGATAATCCTAAAGAGTCCAATGAACCAGGAGAGTTCTTGTGGGAGTTGGGGACGATTTTGGGAGGACAGCCAGACACAGTCCCCAGGCCGGAATGTTCCAGATGGAGGCTGCCAGTGGTTGGCCTGGCAGTAGCAGGCACAGTTTGAAGCAAGTATAGTCTTTTAAGCATTCCAGCAGCAGTGAACCAGGACCCTGATGGATGGGGCCTCCACCTTTGGCTCCTCCGTGGGGAACAATGGGAGTTGGCAGCTATGAAGCACTTCCAAAGGTGACATGCCAATGGCAGAGGAGGTGTGTAGATTGTGGGGCAGCTCCTCCGTAGCAGATAATTCTTCCATGTGTAAGAGTTAGAGAGGATGAAGCATCGTAAAAACGTCTCCACTTGTTGATTGTTTCTCTTTGACTGACATTGATCTGTGGGTGATAGGCATGCATAGGCAGAGGACAAACTCACTGAGGTGCAGAGGGGGGAGCCAGAAGCAGGACGAATTGTGGACCCTGGTCCAACACAATGTCCTAAGGGAAGAGGTGTGGGGAAACAAAATGTTGGAGAACCAGGTCTGCCATCCCAGCAGCTGATGGAAGTGTATGGAGGGCAATGAAATGGGCTGCCACGGATAAATGGTCCACCATTGTCATGATCAGCATGGCTCCATCGGACAGTGGCTATCCAATGGTGAAATTCATGGATATTGAGAGCCCAGAAGGCCAATGATTGCAGGAATTTGACAGGGCTCATTGAGGGCAGGCAGCAGCAAGCTGGCGATCACGGTTGGCTACCAGCGCCAGCGTCACGAGAAATACAGTGTGTTCTTGCAGCCAAGCCGGTAGGAAATGGTGAAGCTGAGATGCTCGCAGAAGATGCCCCAGTGAGCCCGACGTGAATTGAGTTTGCAGATCTGCTGAATGGATATGAGGTTCTCATAGTCAGTCCAGATCAGAAAAGACTGAGTGTTTCCCATCAGCAAATGTTTCCATTCCTGCAAGGCCCATTTCATAGCATGTAGCTCCCTATCTCCAACTCCAAAACTGTGTAGAGTTGAAATTGTGCAAGAAGAAAGCACAAGTGTGTGACTTCCCATCCAGTTTTCGCTGGCTCTGGCGTCAGATATGTCTCCTCTACCACAAAAGGTCCAAAGGGAATCGGATAGCAGAAAATGGGGGTGGTGGTGAAGTGTCTCTGGAGCTCTTCAAAAGCGTGGTCCATGGCAGCAGAACAGGTTATCCGTGATACGGTGAAGGAAGTGAAAGAAATGACCATTTGGCTGCAGTTCTTGATGTTGGTTGCTTGGTGCTGCCCTCCAGTGTTTACTTAGTGGAAGAACAAGCTGTACCAAGACTACATCATTATTATTTTTTCTTTGTGACTATGTATTTCTGAAATTGTAACCATATCTGTCATTTGTGCTGTATGCTATGTGCTGTTGGTAATGTGTGTGGCACCTCGGCCCTGGAAGAGCACTGTTTCATTTGACTATTCATGTATGTTTGAACTTGAAATGGCAGTAGAAGTTGGAGAAGCATAAGAAGTGCTATTTGAGGGAGCGTGGTTGAGGCCATTGAATGATGACGTATATTTTCTCTGAGTTCATGGTTATGCCATTGGGTGACAGTACGTGACCCAGGAAGGAAATGGCATTTCTCTAACATTTGGTTTTCAAGGAGACATTGAAGGACTGCACAAATGTGACTTGAATCTGCATAGTTGTGGACACAACTCAGCATATCACAGAAAACAGCCTCCCTTCCATGGACTCTCTACACTTCTCACTCTCTCAGTTAAGCAATCTGCATAAGATGGACTCTGTTATATTTTGTAACTTCAAAACGTTAAGCTATTTGCAAGAAAAAGACATGTTTTATTATAAGCAGGATTGTAATGCAATGACATAAGCAATTCACGTATTGTACATGTAACCCAGAATGACTTATTTAAATGAACAAGAATGCTTAATCAACCTGTGTGTGTGTATCTATATATATATATATATATCTACATACATGATTACTCAAATATTAGATACACAACACTCTTGACCTCACAATCTGCCTCATTATGATCTTGCACTTGTTGTCTCCCAGCACTGGACTTAGTCTGTAGCTGTTGCACTTTATTCTGGATTCTGTTATAGAAACATAGAAAACATAAAGCACAACACAAGCCCTTTGGCCCACAAAGCTGTGCCGAACATGTCCCTACCTTAGAACTACCTAGGCTTACCCATAGCCCTCTATTTTTCTAAGCTCTATGTAGCCATCCAGGAGTCTCTTAAAAGACCCTATCATTTCCGCCTCCACACCACTGCCAGCAGCCCATTCCACACAGTCACCACTCTCTGCGTAAAAAAACTTACCCTTGACATCTCTGTACCTACTTCCAAGCACCTTAAAACTATGCCCTCTTGTGCTAGCCAGTGTTAGCCCTGGGAAAAAGCCTTTGACTATCCACATGATCAATGCCTCTCATTATCTTGTACACCTCTATCAAGTCACCTCTCATCTTCCTTCGCTCCAAGGAGAAAAGGCCGAGTTCACTCAACCTATTCTTATAAGACATGCTCCCCAATCCAGGCAACATCCTTGTAAATCTCCTGTGCACCCTTTCTATGGTTTCCACATCCTTCCTATAGTGAGGCGAACAGAATTGAACACAGTACTCCAAGTGGGGTCTGACCAGGGTCCTATATAGCTGCAACATTACCTCTCTTATTGCTTTAACTTGTTCTACCTTAGTGCACTGTGTAATGAATTGATCTGTATGAAAAATATGCAAGACAAGCATTTCACTGTATCTCATTACATGAGACAATAATAAACCAATTCCAATTCCAATTCCAGTTCCAATAACCTTCTTAGGTAATTCACTTCCCTCTGGTTAAAGAATTCTTCTTTTCATCTGTTCTGAATGACCTCTCCTTTAATTTGAGACTTTGAACCTTAGTTTGAGATACTCTATCTGCAAGAGTGACATTACTTTTATGGACATCTTGTCAAACACAGTAAGAATTGTGCATTTTTCAATATGATCACTGTTTGTTTGAACACAAAACAGTATATCATGGGACAGGCCACGTGGTCCATAACATCGTGCTAAACTTGGTGAATCAGAATCAGGTTTAATATCACGGTCATATATCATGAAGTATGCTGTTTTGTGACTGCAGGGCATTGCAATACCTAATAAAAAGAAAAAAACTAGAAATTGCAATAAGAAGCATATATAAAAAAGAAAATTAAATAAAATACACAATGCAAAAAAGAGAGGGAATTAATACTGAGGTTGTGTTCATGGGTACATTGTCCATTCAGAAACTTGATGATGGAGGGGAAGAAACTGTTACTGAAATGTTGAGTGCCCATGATGGAGTAGGCCGAGTTTGCAACTCTCTGCAGCTTTTTCCAATCCAGTGCAGTGGCCCCTCCTTACCAGATGGCGTTGCAACCAGTAGAATACTCCCCATGGTTTGTCGATAGATATTTGTAAGAGTCTTCATGACATACCAATTCTCTTCAATTTATACTAAATATTCTCCTCCTCTGTATTATCCATATCTTAAATAATATACAGATATTATCCATATCCTCTGTATTATCCATATCCATACCCTTCATATTCATGAGTCTATCTAAAGACACTTAAAGTCCACCAAACTTGTCCCTCTCTCCACCTTTAAACTTCCTCCCTTTAACCTTAAAAGTGTCTTCTGGAATCTGTCATTTCTACACTGCTGAGGGACCAAGTACACATCCCACATTAGATACCCTATCTACCCTATCAGAGGGTACCACTATTTTCCCTCCAAGACTCTAGATTTTAGCAGTAGGCCAGACTGATGCAAAATGCAGTAAATAGCACCAAGCAGCTTGCAAGCAGACAACAAGAAACATTTGTAAACTGGAAAGTAATCCCTCTTGTTTTTAAGAACATTATGAGTAGGGCCAAGTTGAGACCATATGACCCCTTAAGTCTGTTCTGCCCTTCAGTAAACCATAGCTAATCTGATATTGGTATTAATTCCATTCTCTCCACATTCCTCATAATCCTTAACTTCTCTATATATCAAAAGTATATCTTGGCCTCGAATATATTCAATGAAGCAGTTTCCCAGCTCTCTGGGACAGAGAACTACAAAGATCCACGCCTACTGAGAGAAGAAATTCCAGTTTGTTTGCTTAAATAGTTGTTCTAAAATAAAGCTCCTTCATTTCGGATTCCTCCAAGAAAGGAAACATCCTTTCAGCATCTCCCTGTCGAGCATCCTCAGAATCTTAACTACTCCTTGTAAGGAATCAACTTTCTTCCACAGATCAGCTCACTGAACCCCTGAAGCAGCCTCTAATGCAAGTTTATTGCTCTTTAAATAAAGAGATCAGAAGTCCACAATGGGTAGGATCCCTCCACGGGCCCTCTATACCGTATTAGCAAGCCTCCCTAGCTTTATATTTGCTACTATACTTTTGATACTTGCTGATATACTAATATCCTTTCTACTTAATGGGTACTTTGGTGCACTGACAGCTAGAGCAGAACAGCTATATGAAACGGCTCTGAACATAGTTAAAGTGGAATGGTGGGAAGGATGGGATTGCATTTGCATTCTGAATTTGACTTCCATTTGTTCATTTAATGCCTGGGCGTAGACTGAGAGACTTTGACTGCAGTTTCCACATGGAACCACATGCACGTGCCCATTAAAGTGGAAGTCCCATATTTATACATTACGTTCTGCCAGCAGCTTCCTGACTGTGATTTATCTCTGGATTCTGCATGGATTTCACTGGTGGCACAGCAGCTGCATAGAATTCCCCGCACATACACTGGGGAATCTGAAAGGGCTGGACTTGGCTAAAGATCCATCAGCACAGTTATTTGAATGGAGATTTTACAGCCGCAGTGATGAAAGATAAGGAGGTCAGTTCGATGCTTAAATTTTATTGTGCTAGCAATGATACGTAAATTATTAATGACAAATAAATCAACTCATTATTTGATACAAGAGATTTTGCAATGCTGGAAGTCTTGAGACACGCGCACACCCCCCCCCCCCCCCCCCCATAGATACCTGATCTGCTGAGTTCCTCCAGCATTTTGTGTGTGTACATACTTCCTTTCTTACTGCCCATTATGCCGCTGGTGTTTAGGGCAGCAATGAAGACACTCCATGCCTTCACACACAGATATAGAAGGATTCTTCATTGCTGGTTCTGCAACAAATATTTTTGACCAGTCAGGTTTGTTAGCCCTGAGTTGAACCCCCAAAACTGGAGGACGGGTGGTCCACTTTTAGTCTGGTCCCTACCCTTTGTCCTGTTTGGTATGAGTGACCCTACCAAGAGCCAATGCACAAGGCGCTGACTCTAGCCAACGTAGCTTTCCGGGTTATTGAGGCACGCAAGCCTCCAAACTCAACAATGTTGTGGTTTTCTTGGAGGATTTTTTTTTGTGTGTGCAACTTATCATTATTCTAAGGCAACACGAGTGAATCTGCAGATGCTGGAAATAAATAAAAACACAAAATGCTGGCAGAACTCAGCAGGCCAGACAGCATCTATGGGAGGAGGTAGTGACGACGTTTCGGGCTGAAACCCTTCATCAGGAGTGAAGTAACATGGGATGGTCGAGGGGGGATAAGAAGTGGGGGGAGGGATGAAGTAGAGAGCTGGGAAGTGATAGGCTGGAGGGAAATGGGCTGGGGGAAGGTGGAGAATTATGGGAAATAAAAAAGAAAGAAAGTTAGGGCTGGGGGGAGATTATAGTGAGGGGGAAAAAAGAGAGAGAAAGAGAACCAGACTAAAATAATAGATAGGGATGGGGGTAAGGGGGGGGGGGGCAGGGGTATCAACGGAGGTCTGTGAGTTGAATGTTCATGCCGCCTAGGTAGCACCTGCATGAAGCAAAAAGTGATCTGAGCATTAGCAACTATGAAGCTACCATTTCATTAAAAATTCATCCAGATCCTGAAGTCAGGCCCAGCCAGCCAGGAGTCAGGTCAGTGTGGTTATTTCTTATTTTTATGTACACATTCAAAAGTGATAGACTGAGTGAAGTAATGCTTATGGGGTTATTGCAGGACAGTGACACTGAGCTAAAAGATCAGCCATAATCTTAGAGAGAGAGAGAGGCCCTCCATCATTCAGGGTTAACCATAGATGTTGCATCCCAGGTGTTTACAGCCAGGACAGTAGACATGGAGAGCAAGCTGTTTCACACGTAACAGGCCTCCTCTTCTCTACACAGCTGATGTATCCAAAGGAACAGCAGAGACTGATACAGTTTGGCTCGAATGGTGTCACAAGAGTTGCCAGTCAGCATGAACACTGAATGCGGTAGATCAGTTTGAGAGAGGTGCAGATGAACTTCCATCTCATCTGAGTGGGCTGACAAGTCCCTGGATAAAGATGAGGAAGGATGTAAAAGAACAAATGTTGCAGCTCCTACAACTGCACAGAAAAGTGATTGAGAGAGATGGGTAAAAATGAATGAGTGGGCCAGGGATTCATAAAGAGAATGGTCCCTGTCAAAAGCAGAAAAGGTGAGAGAGGAGAAGATGTAACTGGTGAAGGATGATTTGTCAGATGCAGAGTCTGGTGGGGTGAGAAGTGAGAACCTGAGGAAATCTGTTGTTGTTCTTTATGGGTAGCGTAGTCTATTCCTGCTTGTTTCTTATGTCTTTATATTCACCTGATTGCCTCCTGAAATAGCCATTTACTTCAAGGAGAAATAAAGATGGATAACAGGAACGATCATAAAGTGAACAAAAAAATCAGTACCATCACTGTTTTTTTATGTTAGAAAAGAGGAAAAGGAAATGAGGTAATCTATCCTTTTGTGTGGCCTCTTAGTGTTGCATGAGCGACTGAGGAGAACCCAAGTGCAGGACTCCAGCACAACGACTGAGTTGGGGATGCTGGCATAGACATGAACGTAGAACAGCAAACTGGAGGAATCTTGACAAGGAGACGGGATTTACAGGGTCTATCTTGAAACTAGAGCTGAACTCAGAACTAACAGTACTAATCGGACAAGGGAACAAAGTATTACATGAGAATAGACCAACAAATTGTCAACCTGTGATAGTGATGCCATCATACTTATTTCAGTCTCTGATGAAAACCAGGTGTACTGTAATTAAGTAAACTAGCAGCAATTGGAAATCTAATGACTGAATTAGGGCATAATCAGGGAGAAAGGAGCGTTAAAGGGGAACAGCCAAACAGAACCATGACACTTGGGAATCGGAATGACAAGGGCAGTAAGCCAGAGGAGAGAAATTCTTCAAGCAGTACCACTGAGCAACATCTCGTCAACTGTCTCTGCGATATTGCCAAACTTGTGCAAGAAAATCTTACTCCACATGGTTACCTGAAATACTGTATATCTCAAGGTTATATTGGAATATCACTTAGGTAAATTTGTTGCTGCTGGAAGAATCAATGAGACTAACTAATTTCAATACAGCAATTAATAAATTACTTTGGTAATTTGTTAGTTGGTTTATGATTGTCACATGTAATAAGACACAGTGAAAAACTTTAGTTTGCTGTCACCCAGACAGATCATGCCATTTATAAGTAGATCAAGGTAGTACAAAAGGGTGGGGAAACAGAACGCAGGATATGGTGTTACATTTACAGAAAATGCAGTGTAGGTAGGCAAATAAATTGTAAGAGCCACATTGAGGTGGATTGAAAGATGAAGAGTTTATAAAAATAGGTAACTTAAGGAAAGTGATGTTAGGCTAGAGATTGCAAAAAAAATGCACAATGTAATGGGGAGGGAGAGAATATTCCCATTGTGGGTGCAGCCGCATGGCTGTGATATGCATCTTCTCCTGCGCCGCAAGATAAGAACTTGCAAATGTGCATCAAGACGTGCTTTTGGATTCTCGTGTCATTGTGATCATGCAGGGAAGTGTGATAGGCAGTGGATTGGGGTAAGAGGTGGAAATGGCGTGGTGACTGCTGGGGTCAATTGAATCAGTAAGCAAAGATGCCTCTTGCCTCCTACAGTCCAAAGGATTCTTCAGATTGCGTAAAGTGAGAGAGTGTTTAAAAGAAGCGAACGGGAACAGGAAGCAGATTTTGGGCGCTGCAGTCCTGGGGAGTCACCAGATTGTGTAGAAGGAGAGAGGGTTTAAAAGAAGTAAGTGGGTGCTGTTGGCACACTTTGCACGGCGCAGTCCCGAGGAGTAGTTGGACTGCGTAGACGGCGAGTGAGTTTAAAAGAAGTGAATGGGAGAAGTCAGCACATTTTGTGCATCACACTTCCTGAAGACACATTGTATTTCACATAATTAAGCACTTGGCAAGGACCAATAGAAAGAAGTTGGGTTTAAGCAAAGCTACCATTGTGTGAGTGGGCCAGTGTTGGAGTGGGGAGTTGAGGCTTTGGCTCATCAAGACTTGGGAGAGCTGTACGCTGTAGATAGATTTTTTAAAGTTATTTATTCTTTCTTTCTTTCTTATTGCACATTTAAAGGGGATGCTAGACAGGACAATGGAATGCTCCCCTTGTGGGATGTGGCAAGTCAGGGAGACCGCCAGTGTCCCCGATTACCACACCTGCAACAAGTGCACCCAGCTGCAGCTTCTAGTTGTCATGGTTCCATCTGGCAATTCCCCATTACCTCTTTAATTGGGCCCTAACCCCCTTGCCTGATTTCCAATTGTTCCCAGTTCAGCAAATTACACACATTGCAGCTTCCCATCAGTAACTGCAGGATAAAAACCCTGGAATCACAACAAGGAACTGCCGGTTCATTGGTCAACTCTTATATGAGTAACCCTGGTTCATGGTTATTTAGGATTGGCAGTTCTAAGTTCTGCATTGTCTCCTGGATTCTCCATGTGAACCTGGTCTCTGTATAAAGACTTGCTGAGATACTTTGTTTGCAGTGGTGCTAATGCCTAATGACTCTACCTCAGTGCCTGTGTCCTGTACCTGGGTTTGGCCCCAGCCACATCCTTGCAACACTAACAAGCCACGTTAAGGTGCTGGAGCTGGATCTGGATAAACTCCAGGTCATTCAGAAGGGGGCAATGGCAATATGCAGCCAGTATAAAGTATCTCTGTGGCAGTTCCCCTCAACAACAGGTAATACTGTTGGGGGGAGGAATGAACTGACAGAGGAAAGCCACAGTGGACAGGTCTCAGAAGGGAAATGAAGAAAAGAGAGGGGGTATCTACAGTTAGATAGTATTCTAAAGAAAACTTTTGGCTCATTGGGCTTCATAAATCAATGTAATAAGTACAGGAGTTGGGTTGTTATGTTGAAATTGTATAAGACATTGGTGAGGTTTAATTTGGAGTATTGTGTGCGGTTTTGGTCACCTACACTCTTTAGAGCCACAAAAAGGCATCTTCCCTCTGACACGAGAGAAACTGTTTGATGAAGAGAACTGGAAACAAAAAAAGAGGAGAATCTAGCTTCCAAAAGAATGCCATTTGCAAGACAATTTTGTAAAGTTAGTGCAGTAAGAAACTCAATCGAAATTTTGGATTCAGAGTTGTCAGTTTGTTTGCATGGGAGTTGGAAAATGATTCAAGTACTGTGGGCTGGCAGATTTGGTAGTGAGATCACTTCAGACAGTTTCTTACAAGTAAACAGAATATCAGGAGTGATTAAATGTCAGCACCTTAACATTAAGAATAAAGCTCTATAGTTTTATATTTAATGATATCACAAGAACTATTCTCAGAAATCCTTTCTGGATACTCATGAATACCTCCACATTTTACCTGAAGTTTGGTACTCTATGCCTCCGCTAATGAATCCTTGACTTGATAGATTTTTGCATAGTAGGGGAATTAAGGGTTATGGGGAAATGGGTAAGTGGAGATGAGTCCATGGTCAGATCAGCCATGATCTTAGTGAATGGTAGAGAAGTCTTGATGGGCCAGATGGCCTACTCCTGCTCCTACTTCAATAGGTCCATTTAATGTCAGAGAAATGTATATAATATACATCCTGAAATTATTCTTCTTTGCAAACATCCACGAAAATAGAGGAGTGCCCCAAAGAATGAATGACAGTTAAATGTTAGAACCCAAAGCCCCCCCAGCTCCCCTCTCCCATACATAAGCAGCAACAAAGCAATGACCCCCCACCAGCAAAAAAGCATCAGCATCCCCCACCAAGCACTCAAGCATCCAGTGAAGCATCATAAAGACACAGACTTGCAGTACCTCAATAGTTACTCATACACCCGGTATTCAACATACCACAGGCTCTCTCTCCCTCCCTAATAAGGGAAAGAGAGGTGTCCCCGTTTCACAGCGAGAGGGGAGACATAACAAAACAGCTCACCGGTTTATGGTGTTAAAAGTCTGTTGCGTCACTTCTTCCGAGCTCTGTGCCCAAAGAACTCGGGTCTCTGCTTACGATCTTGTGTCGCTCACAACACATCAGGCGGTGGTGACATTGGCCTTGAATCTGCCTGCCTCCAGAGCCATGGAAATCTGACACCCTGAAGGCGCATTAGTCTTCCAGGACGCATCCTTGGCATATCGAAAAGCAGCCGGTCATGAGGCCCCGAGAGCGGGTCCCATTTCCGCAAAGAACTCAAGTCAGCGTGTAACTCCAGGTCAGGGTCCTCAAAAGAAACTTGAAACGGAAAAAAAGAGATATCAAAGATAGAAATAGAGCTGTTTCTGAAGTTGCAAGCAAAGGAATCCTAAGCTCTGCCCATAATGTTCTTATATGACTTATTAACTGAAACATTATCATAAGAAAGCATCATCTATCCTCAGAGATCTCCGCTGCCTAGGTCATGCTCCTTTCTCACTGCTGCCATCAGACAGAACTTGCACCACCAGTTTAAAGAACAGTTATTACCCCTCAAGCATCTGGCTCCAGGATATAAGGGGATAACCACACTCAACTTCACTTGCCCATCATTGATATGCTCCCACAACAAGTGATCTCACTTTCAACGACTCTTTATCTCATTATCTTATGTTCTCATTATTTACTGCTATTTTGTATTTGCACAGTTTGTTGTCTTTTGCACTTTCATTGATCCTGTTATAGTTACTATTTTATAGATCTGCTGAGTACGCCCATAAGAAAATGAATCTCGGGGTTGCATACGGTGACATATATATATATACTTTGATAATCAAATTTACTTTGAACTTTAATTGCTTTCACATAGTCACTCACTGGTGCCTAATACCAAATATATTGGCTTTTACATATAGTAACTTGCTTCTGTAAGTCAATTTCACTGAAATAAAGGGAGCCAAATTTTCAAAGTGAAGAACAGATATATTGTATGTTTAACACAGGTGAATAAGGATTAATACTGATGCTTCTCAGTATACGGTATTGCCTCTCGATTTATGCTTTGTTCAATTAGAGCATACTCCAGCTCCAGATACGATCATACTCCAGCCAATTAATTTTAAGCACAGGCTCAGACTCTTATATCTCGTTCAATAAATTTGTCCAATCAACATGAACTGAATTTAATGGAAGTCTAAAGTCAGATGCTCCGTTTTAATTGAGATCAGTAGGGAACTTGGAATCAGTCTGGTAGAACTCCAATTCTGTAAACAAATCTAATGGAAGGCACATACCAAGTACAAAATCATTAGGGAGTCTTATCCAAATCACAAAGCATGTCAGATAATTTGAAGTGAGAATGAAAAAGGCCAAGTAATGCCTACAGGGTCCTGTCTTTCTTTCCCTTGTGGAAGGTAATATCGGGCATAGTAAGGCAGCATAGAACAGAAGAACAAATTATACATTGAAAATGGGGAAGAATGAAATTCAAAGGAACTGATTTTTGTCTACTTCCTGCTACTTGGCACTAATTTGACATTTGAAATTTTTTAAAAAACTCCTTCCTGATTCTGTTCATTGAATAAGCAATTCCATGACAGTAATTGAAAATTGGGGTTCCTGGGCCAATACTTTCATGCTTGTTGCTACAGAAACATACTTTCCACACACTACTAATGAAACTTCCAGTTCCTGTTAATAGATGTAGGCGTGCTTTGGGAAGTTGTCAGTCCCAGAAAGTTCTGTGTCCTGCCAAAGAGTAAGCTGTCTTTGAACTATTGTTTTGTTTCTGCTGTTTATTTTTTGTGAACAAAATGATAAGTGATGGTGCTTGGAGAAACTGGTTGAATATACTGTATACACAGGCACATTCATTGCAGATCCTCTTGGTTTCTGACATTTTGATGATAAATGATGCTAACATTGATTCATTTATCCTTCCAGATAAGGATTTCGTAGAAACCATGCTTGTATTATCTTTCAGATGCCTTGAAGTGCTTGCTGCAGGTAGACCAAGCACGTAGAAGGGCAGACATCATGATAGACTATCAGTTTTGCACCAGATTTAGAATTGAGTATTCAAATGCTCTTTCTTCAATTATTAAATTGGATTATTATTGTCACATGTACCTTCAGAACAAAGATGAGGAGGAACTTCTTTAGAAAGCGGGTGGTGACTCTGTGGACTTCATTGGCACAGATGGCTGTGGAGGCCAAGTCACTGGGTATATTGATGTGAAGCTTGATAGGTTCTTGATTAGTAAGGGTGTCCATCGTTAAGGGAAGAAGGCAGAAAAATGGGTGAGATGGATAATAAATCAGTCATGGTGGAATGACAGAGCAGATTCAATGGGCCAAATGGCCTAACCCTGCTCTTGTGTCTTATGATTTTATGTACTATGGTTTGTTGAGAAACTGTTTTGCCAGCAATCTATGCAGCTCATTTAATCACATTGGTACATCAACGTCATGCAATGGAAAAACAATAACAAAAAGCAGAATATACAGTAAGGTAGTGGTGAATTTCAATATCAGTGTCAGCCTTCAATGAGATCAAGTTCCCAACAGATGAAAAGTGGTCCACATCTTACTGTAAACATTTATCCTCAGGGGGCAGTGCTGCTCAGTCAGACAAGTCATTAGAGGACTTTTGTATTGTCGGTGTTGAGTCTAATTCCCAACCTTTTAAATGATTGTCGGAACCTGGCCTCTGAACACTGCAACTGATGACTGAAGTTTGGGTAACCTTGCTTCTGGAGCCCAGTTCCCAACACATGGGAAATTCATTGGAGACGGATGCAACATTGCAGAAATAAAGACTGAAGAGCCTGTCGGGGTAATGATGCACCCTTGTCTGACAACAGCCTTCATTACAATTGGCTCTATTGTAGATCCGTTCATTAAGATTATGGTTTGCATATCATCATGAGACAAACCTAAGATGGGGACGAAGTTGCAGACGGATTTGAGAAGAACACTCCATAGTCCTTTCTGGTTGATGGAGTCAAAAGCTCTAGATGGGCTAAGAAGAGCTATGCAAAGTGATTGCTGCTGCGCCCTGCATTTGTTGCATGGTGAAGATTTCGTTCCCTGTGCCGCCACATTGCTGGAATCCATACCGCGAGTGAGGAGCAGCTCTTTTGTCATTGGGAGGAGGCAGGTGAGGAGGACCCTGGTTATGCCTTTACTTGTGGCAGACAGAAAGGGCTCCTCTGTAGCTGCTACCGTCTCACCTGATTCTTTACTTGACAATGGTCACCAATTATCTCAAGGTATACTATCTCTTCCCAGATGCAAACAGATTGAGAACACCTGACGTTCTTTTGCAGTGGAATTTAAAACTTCAGTAGGAACAAGTTTTCTTGTTATTTTGTTAGTAGGGCTAAGGCCTTTTCAACATCTTGTTGGTTACAGTTGGTGGTTAGGCTGGCCCAAATGTAAGCCCCTGATGTATGATGAAGTCAAGGGCACCTCACATCAAAGACAAAACAATGGCTGATGAAATCTTTGAAATGTTTCTTCTGGTAACTGCATCCCTCTGTTTGCCATTTTAATTGGATATACAATGGATGATTGGCTTTCAATCTACAGCAACAGTTCACTCTGGTGAATTGCCATTGAACTCTTAGATTTGGAAACAGCTCTGCAGGTATCTGACAGCAGAAATCCAGAAAAAAAATCTGACCTAAAGTTCATGCTCTTGCCTCTCATTTGGTGATGCTTTACGTGCTTGGCCTACAGGATGGTCTTGAAACACTGAAAAACTTGCAAGTATCATGACTGACTACGAATTACTGCTCTCTCCGCCACCGTCTGTTTTATAGGTCAGAGTTACTTTGCTGGACCGCTGATGTCAGGTGCCTGTAATGTTGTTTCCAAATGTAAGAGTTCCATGAAGAATTCATAACACACGGATGTGACTGCTGGGAACTGTTCTCGTACAAGGAAAGCCATTCACCCATTGCAAATCAAATTAAATTGGTGAAATATTTTAACTACCAGGAAAAGGGAAGTAACCTTCAGAATTCAAAGCAGAGGTCAAGTGAGCTAAGCAAAACATCTCCAGTAACATGATATCCAAGATGCCTTGCCTTTTTATTAGCATATCTAAAATGTGCAATATCTACAACCAAAATGATTATGGAGTCAGGAATATGAAAAGTGCACTACTTGCAGGCACACTGTCAATTGATAATTGACCATGACTTAGAAATGTATAGTCTTTCCTTTAAAACTTCTGGGTCAAAGTACTACAAATCAGCACACGGAATCCAGTGGTTCAGAAAGTCGGTTCACTACCACTGCCTTAAGGGCAAATGAAAAGGGTGATTAATGCATCACATACATCCCATTAGTGCACGATTAAAGTAAAATAACGCATTTAATAGTAATGCAAGGCTGCAGATGTCAGGCCTGTACCTGCAGGCAGACACTCAGCTAACAAGAGTCATCTGCCACTCGTTTCCAACTCATCACCTGCAACCTATTTAAACCCAGCTCTTATCTACAGTCTTTCTTTACTCATATAAACCAGCCAGCCTCAAGGAGTTGCCACGAGCTTTCAGTTACCTTGTTGTCGAGTTGAGTATCTGTTCTCTCTTGTTTGGTGGACCCTCGTGGCTTGTTACTTTACAGTTTATTATTAAAGCTATTGCTCACCACTAACTCATCTCTGCTGCTCTGCATTTAGGTCAAGCCCCCTCTACATTTCCTGATGGGATGAGTAGACCAGTGATTGACCCAGCAGTTTGTTTGCCTAAAAAATGTTGTCCGTCGACAGGAGCATATGATCCAGAAGCCAGAAGAAACCATTGACCATCTGCTTGCCACCTTTGCCTGACACCGGCCCCCTAGGCCTGAGCCGACATAGTAGTAGTGCTGTGAGGATTACATTCCTGGACTTCTCTAGTGCCTTTAACACCATCCAGCCCAAGATCTTAAGGCACAAACTAACGGAGATGGGAGTAGACTCTCACATGGTGGATTGGATAGTGGACTACTTGACAGATAGACCTCAGTATGTGTGGTTGGGAGACTGTAGGTCTGACACAGTGGTCAGCAGCACAGGAGAGCCGCAGGGGACCGTGCTCTCTCCGGTCCTGTTCACCCTGTACAGATCAGACTTCCAATATAACTCGGAGTCCTGCCATGTGCAGAAGTTCGCTGATGACATGGCCATAGTGGGGTGTGTCAGGAATGGACAGGAGGAAGAGTATAGGAAACTGATACAGGACTTTGTGATATGGTGCAACTCAAACTACCTGCGTCTCAATATCACCAAGACCAAGGAGATGGTGGTGGACTTTAGGAGATCTAGGCCTCATATGGAGCCAGTGATCATTAATGGAGAATGTGTGGAGCAGGTTAAGACCTACAAGTATCTGGGAGTACAGTTAGACGAGAAGCTAGACTGAACAGCCAACACAGATGTCTTGTGCAGGAAGGCACAGAGTCGACTGTACTTCCTTAGAAGTTTGGCATCATTCAATGTTTGTAGTGAGATGCTGAAGATGTTCTATAGGTCAGTTGTGGAGAGCGCCCTCTTCTTTGTGGTGGCGTGTTGGGGAGGCAGCATTAAGAAGAGGGACGCCTCACGTCTTAATAAGCTGGTAAGGAAGGCGGGCTCTGTCGTGGGCAAAGTACTGGAGAGTATAACATCGGTAGCAGAGCGAAGGGCGCTGAGTAGGCTACGGTCAATTATGGAAAACCCTGAACATCCTCTACATAGCACCATCCAGAGACAGAGAAGCAGTTTCAGTGACAGGTTGCTATCGATGCAATGCTCCTCAGACAGGATGAAGAGATCAATACTCCCCAATGCCATTCCGCTTTACAATTCAACCATCAGGAGTAAGATATGTTAAAGTGCCGGGGTTAGGACTCAATGTATTTAAGTAAACTACTTAAGAACTTTTTAAAAGCTATTATTAATGCTTTTTGAGAGGGTGATTTTAGATGCATATCGTATTTTTACTGAGTTAAGTATTGTATGTAATTAGTTTTGCTACAATAAATGTATGGGACATTGGAAAAAATGTTGAATTTCCCCATGGGGATGAATAAAGTATCTATCTATCTAGTAGTTGCCATCTTCAACCAACTCTCATGAGATAGTCCCATGAGGCGGCGCGGCACGCAGCAGTGGCCTTTCAGACCTGGTGTTACTTTAATTTAATTTTCTAATTTAAGTTTGATACACAATTTTCGATTAGGGCACATGGATAACAGAGCGGCTATCTACCATCGCCAGATACTACTATAATACAGAGATCGCCCAAAAACAAACCTTCACAAGATCTGCTGGTTGAATTATGTGACCTCGGCTTGCTGAGTGAAATGGACCTACATCCCTCGGACTCGCCTGATGCTGGTATCCGGAGATGGAGACGTTGCCAGCGAAGTGCGAGGAAGTGGAAGTGAGGCAAGCGGGCAGGGGTCTGTGCCAGGCAAAAAGTGAACCCTAGCCGGCCGGCTCTCCCGTCCATTCTGCTCTCCAATGTCCGCTCCCTGGACAATAAATTGGACTACATCCGATTTCAACGAAATACTCGGCGGGAGTACAGAGTTTGTTGTGCGTACGTCTTTACAGAGACATGGCTCACTGATGGAATTTCGGACACTGCTATTCAGTTAGACGGGCTCGCCTTGTTTCAAGCAGACAGGGGTACACTTCTCTCCGGTAAGACTCGCGGTGGCGGTGTGTGTATTTACATCAACACGGAATGGTGTAAGAAATCTGTGCTGGTTTCCAGACACCGCTCATGGCAAGTGGAGTTTGTGGCAGTTCGATGCAGACCATTTCATTTGCCATGGGAATTCACCTCTGTTTATATATTCGGTGTCTACATTCCCCCCAGCGCTAATGCTAAGGAGTCGCTCTGTGAACTGTACGGGCTATTAATGAAATGCAGAACGTACACCCTGATGGACTGTTAATTGTTGCCGGTGATTTTAACCACGCGAACCTTAAGTCAGTGCTCCCCAAATTCTATCAGTATGTGGACTTTGCATCAATGGGGGAAGAACGCATTGGACCTGGTTTACACAAACATCCCCGACGTGTACCGGGCGGAGCCTCGCCCCCACCTCAGTTACTCAGACCACATCTCTGTTGTGCTAATCCCAGCATACAGAACGCTCATCAGACACTCCAGACCAGTTCAGAAGCAGGTGAAAACCTGGCCAGCAGGAGCCATCTCTGCTCTTCAAGACTGCTTTGAGCACACTGACTGGCACATGTTCAGGGAGGCTGCAACCGATGGCGAATCTACCAACTTAGATGAGTACACAGCATCAGTGACCAGCTACATCAGCAAGTGCATTGATGATGTTACTCTGTCCAAGACCATCACTATACGTGTTAACCAGAAGCCATGGACGACCGCGGAGCTGTGTGCGCTGCTGAGGTCCCGCGACTCCGCCTTCAGAGCAGGCGACAAGGCAGCCCTAACAACAGCAAGGGCCAAACTGTCCCGAGCCATCAGAAGGGCAAAGTGTGCACACGCCCAGCTAATCCACAGCCACTTCCAGAACAGCAGCGACACACGGAGCATGTGGAAGGGCATCCAGGACATCACCAATTCCAGGACAACATCACCTGACTGTGCAGGTGATGCCTCCCTCCCAGATGCACTGAATAACTTCTATGCCCATTTTGAGGAGGAAAATGACGTGGCGGCGAGGAAGTCCACCCCTCCTACAAATGACCAGATGTTGTGTCTCACCGTGGTCAATGTGAGAAGAACCCTGTAGAGGGTCAACCCATGGAAGGCTTCTGGACCAGACAACATTCCAGGTAGAGTGCTCAGAGGATGTGCAGACCAGCTAGCAGATGTTCTCACTGACATCGTCAACATCTCCCTGAGCAGCACCACCATTCCAATGTGCTTCAAGGCTGCCACCATCATCCCCGTGCCGAAGAAGTCTTCAGTGTCCTGCCTAAATGACTACTGTCCTGTTGCACTCGCATCCATCATCATGAAGTGCTTGGAGAGGCTCGTCATGAGGCATATCAAGACCAGGCTGCCCCCCTCAGTGGACCCCCTGCAGTTTGCATACTGTCCCAACCGCTTAACAGATGATGCCATTGCCATCACCCTCCACCTGGCCCTAACCCACTTGGATAAAAAAGACACATACGTTTGGATTCTGTTCATAGACTTCAGTTCAGCATTCAACACAATCATCCCTCAGAAACTGATTGGAAAGCTGAGCCTACTGGGCCTGAACACCTCCCTCTGCAACTGGATCCTAGACTTCCTGACTGGGAGACCTCATTCGGTCCGTATTGGAGGCAGCATCTCCAACACTATGACACTGAGCACGGGGGCCCCCCAGGGCTGTGTGCTCAGTCCACTGCTGTTCACTCTGCTGACCCACGACTGTGCTGCAACACACAGCTCGAACCATATCATCAAGTTCGCCAATGACTTGACCATGGTGGGTCTCATCAGCAAAAACGACGAGTCAGCTTGCAGAGAGGAGGTGCAGCAGCTATCAGACTGGTGCAGAGCCAACAACCTGTCTCTGAATGTGAACAAAACAAAAGAGATGGTTGTCGACTTCAGGAGGGCACAGAGCGACCACTCCCCGCTGAACATCAACAGCTCCTCAGTAGAGATCGTTAAGAGCACCAAATTTCTTGGTGTTCACCTGGCGGAGAATCTCACCTGGTCCCTCAACACCAGCTCCATAGCAAAGAAAGCCCAGCAGCGTCTCTACTTTCTGCGAAGGCTGAGGAAAGTCCATCTCCCACCCCCCCATCCTCATCACATTCTACAGGGGTTGTATTGAGAGCAGCTGCATCACAGCCTGGTTCGGAAATTGCACCATCTCGGATCGCAAGACCCTGCAGCGGATAATGAGGTCAGCTGAGAAGATCATCGGGGTCTCTCTTCCTGCCATCACAGACATTTACACTACACGCCGCATCCGCAAAGGAAACAGCATTATGAAGGACCCCACGCACCCCTCATACAAACTCTTCTCCCTCCTGCCGTCTGGTAAAAGGCACCGAAGCATTCGGGCTCTCACGACTAGACTATGTAACAGTTTCTTCCCCCAAGCTATCAGACTCCTCAATACCCAGCGCCCGGCCTGACACCTTGCCCTATTGTCCTGTTTATTATTTATTGCATTGCCTGCACTGTTTTGTGCACTTTGTGCAGTCCTGGGTAGGTCTGTAGTCTAGTGTAGTTGTTGTGTGTTTTTTTTACGTAGTTCAGTCTAGTTTTTGTAATGTGTCATGTAACACCATGGTCCTGAAAAACGTTGTCTCATTTTTATTGTGTACTGTACCAGCAGTTATTGTCGAAATGACAATAAAAGTGACTTGACTTGACTTGACTCTGTGTCTCGATACAGCAACCCCGTGTCAGTCGACTTTCACCCTCGGAGTCCCAGATTCTGTTGTCCAAGCGTTTCGATGGATCTCCAACCCAATGCCACAACTTCCTGTCCCAGCACAAATTATATTTCAAGCTCCAGCCATCTCTGTATGTTACAGGCTGAGCCAGTTTTGCCTTTGTCATTTCTCTTTTGACTAGCTGAACTCTGACCTGTGCTATCACTAATTGGGAAAATAAAATCCCCATTTTCAACCAATATGATGATTTTACTGAAGAGATACATTGGGTTTTCGATCATCTGATGGAGGGGTAGCTGATTAGATACATTAAGGCTCATGCTTGGAGCTGGATTACATTGTGGAACTCAGGACCTCATGGCAGAGTGCAACTGGAATGCAGAAGCCCTGCTGAGCGATCACCATCATGACGTCTCAGAGCTGTCTACCCAGGAGATACCCACCATCTTTGAAATCCTCTTCACTCTAGCTCTCTGAATTGGCAAGCATCTTATGGAACGACCTTTCAGATCACCTCCAGAATCCTGGTTCCATTCTCTGAACCATTTTAGTCTACAAGACACATCAAAATCAGTATTAATTACGGCTACTCTCTCCCCTTTACAGATAGCACATTCAAAAGACTCCACAGGACTCAGATCTTCACCAAACTGGATCCACGGAGTACAAACAAACTGATCTACATCTGCCAGGAGAATGAGTGGAAGATGGTGTTCGTAACATTTACTGACCACTAAGAGTACTTGGTACTCTGGGAGTACTCAGCTGTTTCCCAAGCCTTCATTAACAAAATCCTCCGAGATATACAACTATCTCGACAGCATCCTCATCTTCTCCAAGGACCCCAAGACTTTGTTTGCGTCATTGAATCATTCCTTCAGCGTCTCCTCAAACACCAACTGTACTGCAAGTTAGAAAAATGCCTGATCCACACTCAGTCATTTCTTTCCTGGGCTACGTCCTTTCACCCTAACGCATAACCGTGGACCTAGAGTAGGTGCATGCAGTTGTTGAGTGGCCCTGACTGCGCTCCCTCGAACAGTTACAGTGCTTGTTAGGCTGCAAGTCACCTAGCTCATGGATAATTGAATTGAATTGAATTGATTTTATTACTTCCTTCCTCCATATACACAAGGAGTAAAAATCTTCATGTTACATCTCCGTCTAAAAGTGCAATGTGCAATTTATAGTAAATTATAATAAGTATTTTGTACCACAGGATAGTCAATATAACACAGAAACACATTTTCATCAGCATGAGTTAAGCAGTTTGATAGCCTGGTGGAAGAAGCTGTCCTGGAGCCTGTTGGTCCTGACTTTTATGCTGCGGTACCGTTTACTGGATTGTAGCAGCTGGAACAGTTTGGGTTGGGGTGACTCAGGTTCCCAATGATCTTTCAGGCCCTTTTTACAAACCTGTCTGTTGGTTTTCTGCCATGGACCACACTTTTGAGGAGCTCAAGTGATGCTTCACCACTCCCATTCTCTGCTATCGGAAGCCCTCTGGACCTTTTGTGGTAGAGGTGGACACATTTGACGGGGATACTGGGGCCATCCTTCCCAGCGAGGACCAGACTGGAAGACACACCCTTCTGTTTTCTTCTCACACAAGTTCATTTCTACATAACTTCTTTCAGGAATAGGAGACAGGGATCTCCTTGCCATCAGATGGGCCTTGGAGAAATGAACATATTGACTGATGGGAAACAACAAGCCCTTCTGATCAGGACTGATCACAAGAACCTCATATGCATACAACATACCCACCAACTCAACCCATGTCTGGCTCGCTGGGCCCCCTTCAAGCAATTGAACTTTGCCATCTGCTATCAACCCAGATCCAAGAATACTAATGTAGATGCCCTGTCACAACAGTTTGATCCAGATGAAATGGAGATCAACTCTCAGCCCATCATTCCATCCTCCCAGATCCTAATCCTTATCATATGGATCCTTGATAACCAGAGCAGCCAAGCCCTACAGCATGAGCCTGCTTTGGCCAACACACCTGACAACCACAAGTACATGCCAGCAGCCGTGCTCTCTGCGGCGTTCCAGTGAGCCCACTCCTCAACCTCTCTGGCCATCCAGGTGCATGTCTGACTCCGGATTTTCTGCGACACCAGTTCTGGTGGCCCACCATAATCGCCGGTGCACATCAGTTCGGTGCTGCCTGCCTTCAATATGTTCGGTCCAATTCCTTCAAACAGTGGCCTTCTGTGCTCCTACGTCCCCTGCTGGTCCCACAATGGCCATGCTCCCACATCACCATGGATTTCAATATTGCTTTGCCACCTTCTGAAACATGGTGATCATGACAGTGGTGAGCCGGTTCTCCAAGGCAGCCCACTTCATTGCTCTCCCCATATATTTAATATTTAGATCACCTCCATGGCTTCCCCCAGGCTATTGTGTTGGACTGGGGCCACAGTTCATCTCCGACTTCTGACAAGCCTTGTGCTTCCTCCTCCACACCTCAGTGCATTTGTCTTCTGGCTAAAGTCCTCAGATCAATGGACAATCTTCTTCACATTTCTACCATCAGTGAGGAGATGCCTGAAGACCCACACTCAATATTTTAGGAACACCTTACACTCTGCCATCAGATTACTGAATGGTCTATGAACACTATCCTGCTATTCTTCTTTTGCATTTTTATTTAATGTCATTGTAACTTGTAGTATCTTTTTTATGCCTTGCCCCTGTTCTGTTGCAACAAAAGCAACAAATTTCAAACTTAGATCAGTGATAATATACCTGATTCTGACAACTCAGGCACAAAACAATATTAATGCTTTGACCAAGATCAGTTTGAAGTAATTCATCACTTGCCTCTGAACAGCCCAAGTTCCACTGCAGTTAGGATTTTTGCTTTTGTCTTTCTATTGATTTCAATTAGTTATTGATTGAAACAAATGGCAATAGACGATCAGGGTACTCCACATATTGACGGATTTATATTATTCATTTTCATGTATAGTTGATTTGTTGAAATCAATAATGAGTGTGAAGTGATGACAACAGTAAAGCACTGGGCATTTTTAATTCTTATGCTGGTGTTCAGGCTCTGAGACTTGATTGTTTGCACTAAGTTATGCTGTTCTCCTCACCTTTCCTAGTATGACTGTTGGACATTTTTTTTTACTGTCGGTGTGTGACCCCAAATCACACTTCAGTCGTTGGCAGAGGGGACAAATCAGCAAGCTGTTCTTTGGTCTCATGGATACATTGGCTGCATAAGCAGGTCAGAGATGAAGTGTACTGTGGTGGGCAAATCATCTCAGTGCCTTAGCACTATTCACAAGGTACTGGTCAGGAGTGTTGAAGTTATACAGCATTATATCAAATGCATGTATGACTCTATAAAAATACTTGAAGCTCAACTTCCTATGACACAGCAGCCCAATTGAATGGCATTTGCCCCAACATCTAAATCCTTTGCTCTTTCTTTATGAACAAGCTCCATGTCTGCTGTTTCTGTACACTACAGCAACTTCTAACCAGTGGAAGGTTTGACTTCTCATGAAGAAAAGGTTGAGCACCGTACAGGAAACCACTGTGACCCTTTCACAAATGCTACGCAGCTTTTGCAGGATTCTTGATTCAGGGGAATCATTGCTGGAAAGAGCCAAAAGTCTGCGTAATTATTTTTCATGTCACAGCAAGGCAATTTTATAGGATGTGTACCGGACTGCTCTTTACAGTTTGTACGTGTCGCTGTTCTTTTTTTTTGTAATTTATTTTTTTTATTGAAGTTCATCAAACAAACATTTCCATAAGATGTATTTCAGACATTGTACATATCTGATGCAGAACATGCAAAATCTACTGCTCGTGACCTTTTTGACTTTTGGCAGCTTTCACAACTGAAAAGCTGCAGCAAACTCAGATTCCCTTCTAGTAAACAACCCCCCCCCCACCCACCTTCCTCTATTCCCCACGCTGACATTTTACCTCTTCTCACCTGCCCATTACTTCCCCAGGTCTCGTCCTCTTTCCCTTTCCCCTATGGTTCACTCTTCTCTCATTTCAGATTCCTTCTTCTCCAGCCCTTGACCTTTCCTACTCACTTGGCTTCACCTATCACCATCCAGCTAGCCTCTTCCCCTTCCCCCCACCTTTTTATTCTGGCGTCTTCCCCCTTCCTTCTCGGTCCTGAAGAAGAGTACCGACCTGAAACGTCGACAATCTATTAATTTCCACAAATGCTGATCTCCTTCAGCATTTTGTGTGTGTTGCTTTGGACTTCCAGAATTTGCAGACTTTGTGTGTTTATTATACTCAGATTTCTAAACTGTTATTTCTCGTGTGAGTAACTATCATAATATAGGCTGCATTTCAAAAATGTCCTCTTCATTTAAGAAAGGCAATATAGTGGGAGTTTTTCCCACTTTTTTGCTTTTAATTCATACATGAATTGAAATATTATAAAAGCTATCTCTCTTTTCTCCTGTTTAATATCTGAGACTGCTCCAGCATTATACTTCCTATGACTTTATGCAGTGAGTGTGACAGTCAATGTCAGTATTGTCATGTAGCTCAATGCGCCTCTTATTTTTTTTCAATAGAGTTAATTCGCTTTGTGGAAAAGGTCAAACGTGGGCGTCAATTGATATACAATACAAAGTAACTCTATTATTGTTGATATTGAAAAAGCAGCCATAGCAAAGGCATCTTGGAGAACTCATTTGCTGAAGGGCAACTGGTAGAACAGGTTGTAGTGTTTGCCTCAAGAATTAGGAATTTGAGAGTTACAGTACAATGTCATGTACCAGTTAGAAGGCTTTGTCAGTTCTTCTCAGCCAAGCCACTTGATTGAATTCTATAAGTAAACACGAAACGAAAGACCCAATTTAATTGAACACTGTCTCTGCCAATTTTCGAGTTGTCCAGGTTACTGTAATGTAGAACTGAAGAGTCCATGCTTCCCACCCAATTTAGTAGAAACTTTTAATATTCAGTGCTGCAAAAGCAGTATGTAAGGAACTACCAATGAAGCAGGGATGTTATTAATATTTTTAAGCTGCACTTATTCTCATTCAAAGTGCACAGAATACTTCATAGTTCTGAAAATAGCCAAAGAAAGTGTCTTTGTAGCCTCCATTTGATTGAAGTTTGCAATTTAATTTTAACTCTTCAACAATTTTTTAAATTATGTGACAAAGCTTGTTATAAGTCATAAACTTTTAATTTGAAGTGGAAGACTTTAGAGTTCTGCAGTTATGGGTATATGAGGAAGTATGGAGACCATGTCAGTGATGAACCTGCTAATTTAAAAAACACATATTTTAACATATTTTTGTTTTAAAAACCGGGAAGTCTTTTATTCTGTTCTTAAAATGGAAGCTGAACGGATACTGCAAGTTCTGTGAGAAGTGGAATACAGCCTTACAGCCTTGTATGCCTATATATTGCAGAACACTAATCAAGCTGATTTGATGAGTTATTTCCTGTTGTCCTTATCTTCAACCAAAAACAATTACCGAGCATCCTCCATATAAATGTAAGAGTTAAAAGCAACATTAATGTGGAACAGATCAGGTTTTTATTTACTATAAGCTTTGATATTAATATAATTTCAATTCAAAGAATAAGAGTGACTTTAAATTCAGATTCCAATGACCTTGTGCATCCTTGGACTTTGTGGGAGGCTAGAAAAGAAATTGCAGAAGCCATCGTTAGCCACTGGTGTAGTTTCCAAGAATGGGAAATGGTTAATGCTTTTCAGTTGTTTAAAGAGAGTAGCAAGGACAAGCCTGAGAACTACAGGCCTTTCAGTGTGAAATCAATAGTGGGGAATATACTGGAAGGAATTCTGAGGGACAAGATCTATTAGCATTTAAACAGACTGAATCTGATTAGGAGGAGTCAGAGTAGATATGCGCTTAGGAAGTTATTCTTGACAAACAAGGGAAGGTGCTTGAAGGTTGTTCCTCAGGACAGAGGCCACTGACTAATGGTCTGTCACAGAGCTCAATTATGGGACTCTTGTTATTTAGTATTTATGTAAATGTTTTGGATGCAAATCACAAAGCGTGATCAGTAAATTTGCATATGACACAGAATTAGGAAGTGGTGCTGGTAGTGAAGAAAGTTATGATAGATTATAGGCGAAGTAGGCTGAGGAGTTGATGTACGGGGATGGCATACGATTTTTGGATCATTGGGCTTTCTTCCAGGGAAGGTGGGACCTGTACAGAATGGATAGTTTGCACCTGAACTGGAGGGGGACTAATACCTTAGCGGGAAGGTTTGTTAATGCTGCACAGTGGGGTTTAAACGAGAGTAGCAGGGGCATGGGAACCAGAGTGCTAGAACAGTTAATGGAGAGGTTGTGGGGGCGAATGTTGTAAGGCCGCAGACAAAGTTAGGAATCAAAGGTTGAGCATGGTGTGACAAAATCGAAAAGAGTGAATACAGGACTGAAGCTCTTCTGTCCGCTGTATACCGAATAAGGTAGATGAACTTGCAACACAGTTTTATAGGCATCACTGAATCATGGCTGTAAGATTATAGCTGGAAGCTTAATGTCCAAAAATACACATTGTATCAAAAGGACAGGCAGGTAGGTAGAGGGAATAGCATTGTTCTGTTGGTATAAAAATGAAATCACATCATTAAAGAGGTGACATCGGGTCAGAAGGTGTTGGATCATTGTGGATAGAGTTAAGGAACTTCAAGGGTGAAAAGACCCTGATGGGAATTGTATACAAACCCCAAACAGTAATAAGGATGTGGCCTACAAATTACAAAACGCATGCCAAAAGGGCAATGTTACAATAGCCATTGGGGACTTCAACATTCAGGTAGATTGGGAAAATCAGGGTGGTGCTGAATTACAGGAGGGGTAATATCTAGAGTGCCTATGAGATGGCTCTTTAGAGCATCTCAAGGTTAAGCCCACTCGGGGATCCATTATTCTGGATTGGGTGTTGTGCAATGAACTGGAATTGATTACAGAACTCAAAGTAGAAGAACTCTTAGGGGGAAATGATCAAAATATGATTGAATTCACCCTGAAATCTGAGACCAAGAAGCTAAAGTCAGATGTGTCAGTTTTGCAGTAGAGTAAAGGGAAGTACAGAGGCATGGGAGAGGAGATGGCCAGAAATGACTGGAAAAGAACACTGGCAGGGATGATAGCAGAGCAGCAATGGCTGGAATTTTGGGAAGTAATTCGGATGACACAGGTTATATACATCCCCAAGAGGCAGAAGTATTCTAAAGGAAAGATGACACAGCTGTGGGTAACAAGAGAAGTCAGTGCCAACATAAATGCCAAAGAGAGAGCATATAAGAAAGCAAAATTTAGTGGGAAGTTAGAGAGTTGTGAGGATTTAAAAACCAACAGAAGACAACTAAAACAAATAATTGAGAAGTAAAGATGAATATGAAAATAAGCCAGCCAGTAATATTAAAGAGGATACCAAAAGCTTCTTCAGATACATAAAGTGTAAAAGAGAGATAAGAGTGGGTATTAGACTGCTGTTAAACAATGCTGGAGAGGTAGTAATAGGGGACAAGATAATGACGGATGAACTGAATAAGTATTTTGCATAAGTCTTCACTGTGGAAGACGCTAGCAGTGTGTGGAAGTTCCTGGTGTCAGGGGTCAGTCATGAAATGTGTGAAGAGAGAAGGTTCACTTCTGAACTGAAAGGTCTGAAAGTGGATAAGTCACTTGGACCAGATGGTGTGCACCCCAGGTGGCTGAAGAGATTGTGGAACCATTAGAAATGATCCTTTGGGAATCACTAAATTCTGGAATGGTTCCGGAAAACTAGAAAATTGTGACTGTCACTCCACTCTTCATAAAGGGAGGGAGGCAGCAGAAAGGAAACTATAGACCAGTTAGTCTGACCTCTGACTGGGAAGATGTTGGAGTTGATTATAAAGGATGAGGTCTCAGGGTACTTGGAGGCACATGATAAAATAGGTCATTATCAGCATGGTTTCCTTAAAGAAAAATCTGCCTGACAAACTTGTTCAAATTTTTTGAAGAAATAACAAGCAGGTTGATGCTGTGTACTTGGATTTTCAGAAGGCCTTTGACAAGGTGCCACACATGAGGCTGCTAAACAAGCTATGAGCCCATTGTATTACAGGAAAGATTCTATCATGGATAAAGCAGTGACTGATTGGCAGGAGATGAATAGTGGGAATAAAGGGAGCCTTTTTCTGGCTGGCTGCCGGTGACTAGTGGTGTTCCATATAGGTCTGTGTTGGGACCAATTCTTTTTATGTTACATGTCAATGATTTGGATGATGGAATTGATGGCTTTGTTGCATTGTTTGCTGATGATATGAAGATAGGTGGAGAGGCAGGTAGTATGGAGGAAGTAGAGAGGCTACAGAGGGACTTAGATAGATTAGGAGAATGGGTAAAGAAATGGCAGATGGAATACAGTGTTGGGAAGTTTATGGTTATGCACTTCGGCAGAAGAAATGAAGTGGTTGACTATATTCTAAATGAAGAGAAAATTCAAAAAACTGAGGTGCCACAGGACTTGGTAGTCCTTGTGCAGGATTCCCTATAGGTTAATTTGCAGGTTGAGCCTGTGGTGAGGAAGACAAATGAAATGTTAGCAGTCATTTCAAAAGGACTAAAATATAAAAGCAAGAATGTAATGTTGAGACTTTATAAAGCACTGGTGAGGTCTTTCTTGGGCCCCTTATCTTTGAAAGGATATGCTGACACTGGAGAGGGTTCAAAGGAGGTTCAAGAAAATGATTCCAGGATTGAATGGCTTGCCATATGAAGAGAGTTTGATGGCACTGTCACTACATATATTTAAGGCAGAAGCTGATGGATTCTTGATTAGTTACGGCATGAACGGAGATGGGGAGAAAGCAGGAGATTGGGACTGAGTGGAAACTTGGATCAGCGACGGGCTAAATGGCCTATTTCTGCTCCATACTTACAGATTTATGGTCTTATTATACAGGGATCTTGACCAGTCAGGGAAGTGATCTGAGGGACAGCAAATAGATTTCAAAACCGGTGATTGTGTATTGAAGCACCAGGGAGTGTATGCATCAGAGGGACATAGGGGTACTAATGTGTAGTTCATTGAAAGTGGCATCACAGATAGATATTGTGGTGAAAAAGCACAGTGGCCCTCGTCAGTAAGGGCACTGAGTATAGGAGTTGGGACATCGTGTTGCATTTGCAGTTGGTGAGGCTGCACTTGGAGTACTGTGTACAGTTTTGATCACCCTGTTATAGGAAAGACAAGTTGAAACTAGGAAGTTTACAAGAACGGAGGAGGTCTAGAGGACCTGAATTACATTGAGAGGTGTGCCAGTCTAGTTCTTTGTTCAATGGAAGATCAGAGATTGAGGGGCTACCTCGCAGAAATGTTTAAAATTATGGAAGATATAAGTAACGTGGATGGTAACAGTCTTTTCCCCAGGTTGTCCAAAACTAGTAGGCATGGCTTTAGGATGAGAGGGGAAAGGTTCAAAAGGAATTTGGTTGACAACTTTTTCACTCAGGCTGGTGAGTGTATGGAACAAGTTGCCAGAAGTAGCAGCTCAGGCAAGTACAATAGTATTATTTATGAGGGATTTAGATAGGTAAATTGAGGGACAGGTCAAGAAAGTTATGGGCCAATCTCAGGAAATTGGGTCTAGCTGAGTGGGCACCATGGTCAGCAGGGACTCATTGTGTGAAAGGGCCTGTATCTACGTTGTATTACTCTAGCATATGAATGATGTGAAAATCAAAAAGGAAAACAGACCTCCTTCATATTGTAGGAACTCAAATGGATGTAAAAGACTTTTTCAGGTTACTAACCACATCATCAAGTTTGTGTTCGGAAGAAAGCACCAGACCTTTTAAACTTGTTTGGAACTTTGATACAATTTTCTTTTGATGCAGCATCCACTCCTTAAATACTAATGGGGCCGGACCTTGTCTTTCACATCTTGCACAATACAGCCTGTTGTAGTTTGGCAAATTTCTTCCTGGAAAATTATTTAAGAATGTATTTGTTACCTGTGCCTTTCAGTATATTTATTGAGTGAAGTTACTTCATGAAATCATATGCACAAAGACTGTAAAATTAAATGTTCAGCTGACGCTCACTGGAGCCTGTTTAAGATCGGTGTCTTGTCATTGCTCTCCAGCCTATGCCACCACTACAAGCATCAGATATGAATTACGCTTTCCTTAAAGACAGCTCCCATATGTCTTCACTCACCAAGTGCTGCAGAAATACTTTGCTTATTATGCAGTCTTTTAACTTCATTAGGTAAGGTCCAGCTGTGTGGACGTTGGATTAAAATATTTATAGGGTATTGTCACCTGCAGGTTAGAAAACCCCAATGACATTAACATGCAACAATATATCCTCTAATATATATTTTTGCCCGACATGCTAATTAAAGCATCATTTTCCTTAGAATATTTTGAGATCTGTATTTCCTTTTGAAACAGAAAATTCTCTGGCCCTAAAATCTCTGATGTTTCATGTAAAACCCTTTTATGTCACAGTACACATAATCCTGATGAAGTGTCTGTTGACTGTTCATTTCTCTTCATAGATGCTGTCTGACCTGTTGGGTTCACCAGCATTTGGTGTGCATTGTTCCAGATTGCCAGCATCTGCAGTCTCTCTTTTATCTCTGCTATGTCACAACATTAGTCTTGTTAACTGTACAGTCCTTGCAAAATCTGATTACATCCATATTAATTGACTATTGGAATGCTTTTCTATTCAGGCACTTATGGAAGTAAACAATATTATACACTAATTTCATGCCATCTTTGTGACCAATGTAACTGGTTTCTGTCAACATTAAATGATGTAATTCAGTTGCTATGCAACAGATTGGCTTTCTAATCTCTCGGACAATGAAGAACAATATAAATGGGATTCATGTCCATGACTTTATTAGTATAATCTAAATAACACTCAAAATACAAATTACTTGTCCTACTCAGGGAAGTGACATTGGCCAATAATAGAATACCTCATGTTCATCTTCTCAACAGCTGGTAATTTGCACAAATTTATTTGTAGATGAGGAGAGCAAGAGCAGCTCATTTCATAATTTGAAGAATGAAGGGTGTAAAATCCAATTTCATAATTAAAATGACAAAGTTCAAAGTTACTGGTTAAGTGTTTGCTATCAAACCTTGGCAATCCTTTATGCAATGTCACGGGGAAGGCATAGGTAAAGTATTTCCAAAGTTCAAAGTAAGTTTATTATCAAAGGACATATATGTCACCAAATACAACCCTGAGATTGATTTTCTTCTGAGCATACTCAATAAATCCAATTACCATAATAGAATCAATGAAAGAATGCATCAACAGGGTGGACAACCAGTGTGCAAAAGAAAAAAAATGTGCAAATACATAACTAAGAGAAAAATGAACAACAAATATTGAGAACATAAGATGGAGTCCTTGAAAATGAGTCCATAGGTTATCAGAACAGTTCAGAGATGGGGAAAGTGAAATTGGATGAATTTATCCCCTCTGATTTAAGGGCCTGTTGGTTGAGGGGTATACCTGTTCCTGAATCTGTGGTGTGAGTCCTGAGGCTCCAATTCCTTTTTCCTGATGGCAGCAGTGAGAAGAAAGCATGATCTGGGTGGTGGAGATCTCTGATGATGGATGCTGCTTTTCTGCAACAATACTTAGTGTAGAAGTGCTCAATGGTGAAAGGGCTTTACCCACGATGGATGGGACATATTCACTACTTCTTACAGGACTTTCCATTCAAGGACATTGGTATTTTCTTACCAGGCTGTGAAGCAACCGGGTAATATACCCACCATTACAAATCTATAGAAGTTATTCAAAGTTATAGATGTCATGTAGAATGCTCGCAAACTCCCAAGGAAATAGAGGCAGTACCATGCTTTCTTCTTAATTGACCTTACATACCGTGCTTTATTCATAATCTCTCTCCAATGTGCTGATTCATCACCACCTTTGATTTGGTCTGTGACTGTGGTGTCGTCAGCAAACTTAAATATGCCATTGGAGCTGTGCTTAGCCATACGGTTATAAGTATAAATCAAGTAGAGCAGGGGGGGGCAAGCACACAGCCTTGTGGTGCACCCGTACTGATGGAGATTGTGGAGATGTTGTTGCCAATCTGAACTGACTGAGGTCTGCAAGCGAGGAAATTGAGGATCCAATTGCACAAGGTCTTGAAGCTTATTAATCAGCTTTGAGGGGATAATAGCATTGAATGTCAAGCTGTAGTCAATAAAGAGCTTTGTTGTCCAGATCCTCCAGTGCTGAGTGAAGACCCAAAGAAATGGTACCTGCTGTGGACCAGTTGAGCCGATAGAAAAACTGGAGTGGATCCAAGTCATTTCTCAGGCAGGAGTTGATATGTTTCATCATCAACAGCTCAAAACACTTCATCACTGTGGATATAAGTGCTACATGATAATTGTCATTGAGGCAGGTTACCACGTTCTTCTAGGTCACCAGACTGCCAAAGCAGGAGGTTAAAGGTCTCAGTGAAGACTCCAGCCAGTTGATCAGCACAAGACTTCAGTACTCAGCCAGGTACCCAATCTGGACTGGATACTTTCCGTAGGTTCACCTCCCTGACTGATGCTTTCACATCAGCCTCAGAGACTGAAATCACAGGATCATCGGGGCTGTTCGAGTTCATGGTGATACCTCCATGTTTTGATGCCATAATATGGATATTCAATGGCACATTTTTAGCAACATTCGATGAAGGGAAGGTTGGAATTGGGGCCAATAAACAAGGCAGAAGAGTTAATATTTCTAAGGTAACCCACAGAAAATGATGGAGGAACTCAGCAGGCCAGGCGGCATTTATGGAAAAGAGTAAACAGTCTACATTTTGGGCCAAGACCCTTCATCAGGACTGGAAAGAAAGAGAAATTGGATTAAGAATGTTGGGGGAGGAGAGGAAGAGGTACAAGGGGGTGGGAGATAGTTGAAACATGGGGGGAGGGGATCAAGTAAGGAGCTTGTAAGTTGATTGGCTGGAGAAGAGGGAATCTGATCTGATAGGAGAGGATAGAAGACCATGGAAAAAATGGAAGGGCAGGAGCACCAGAGAGACATGATGGGCAAGTAAGGAGATAAGGTGAGAGTGGGAAACACTATGGTAATGGTGAAGGCAAGGGGCGTGTTGAGAAATTAATGCACATATCTTTAGGGTGGAATCTACCCAGAACGCATATAAGGTGTTGCTCCTCTAACCTGAGTGTGGCCTTATCGTAGCAGTAGATGCAGCCATGGACTGACATGTCGGAATGGGAATGGGAGTAGAATTGAAATGAGTGGGTACCAGGAGCTCCCAGTTTTTCTTGTGGATGGAGTGTAGGTGCTCGGCGAAGCGGTCTCCCAATCTACGTTGGGTCTCACCAATATACAGGAGGCCATGCCAGGAGAAACAGAAATAGTAGATGACCCCAACAGACTGACAGGTGAAGAGTCGCCTCACCCAGAAGGACAGTTTAGGGCCCTGAATGGTAGTGAGGGAGGAGGTGTTGGGGAAGGTGTGCAGTTGTTCTGCTTGCAAGGATAAGTACCAGGAGGGAGATCAGTGGGGAGGGATGAGTGAAAAGGGAGTCGCGTAGGGAGCAATCACTATGGAAAGCGGAAAGTAGGGGTGAGGGAAAGATGTGTTTGATGGGGGGATCCTGTTGGAGATGGCAGAAGTTAATATTTTTAAGCTATTGCTGCATCCATGAATAATGCAGGAAGCAAAGATCATATATCTTAAATCATATATATGAGGTAAGCTTCAGTTTGCTTACAAACAGGATGTTAATACTTCCCGACAAAAAAAACAGAAAAATAATGATTTTCTGGGAGTAGTGCCATACTCCTGTTTGAATTAGAGGATTCATGAGAAGAGACAAACAGAGAAGACAAAATGAAAGTCAAACTGTAACCTGGAAAATGAATTAAAAATCTTCAGAAAGTTTATTTTTTTAAAAAGGCATACTTGTCTTCAGAGCCTTTCTATGTGCTTTGAAATCTTTCAACATCTGCAATCTTTTTGCCAACGTAGCAAGCAAACAATATATAAATCAATTCCAACCTGTCTGCAGTCATTCATACCACTCCATGCAGTTGTAATGCATCAGCACTAGCTGAACATAAATAATGAGAAGCTTCAGAAATGCTTTTTAGGCTTGATCAGATTCAAGAAAAACTTTTTAAAAATTATGCTTTCTTATTATTCTCAGAAGAATGGAAATAGATAGGCACATGCTGCTCTTGATATTACATTTCTGAAGATTATTATTCAGTGAAGCTTTAGAGCAAAGTTACATAATTAAATATTAAAAAGGCTGAGGGTCACAAACCAAAACCAATTCATTATATGCTGCAGACTTCCCCTTGCCGGAGCAGTTCAGACTTTCAATGGCAGACAATACATACCCTCCAACAAATATTAATACTTCAACGCAATCAATTCAAATTTTCTTAGAAGCTGGGTAGCACTTATGTAAAAAATAAAATAATAGGTTTAGCACTAATAGATTTTATGGCAGATATATCATAAATAAATGTGAACTTATTTGAATAGATCTCTGTGCTAATCATGCATCTCTTACTCTGCATTTTGTGTGGACCTAGTATTTCATTTACAAACTGAGTAATCAATCTATTCATCTTTCAAGGAAGTTTTGGTATTCAAACAACAGTACTCAGAAGAGAAACTCTGACTGCTTCATTCTCTAACTCATTACACTGCAGCAAATCACACTCTTTCAGTCATGGGGAGCCATGTTCTTGGGAACAATTTTGCTATAGTATTAATGTTGTTCTGTCAGTATCAGAGATGCCAGTGGAGAACTGTGAAAATCTACCGAACAGAATGGCTTACAGAACAGAGTAGCAACAGGAAATTGGCAAGGATGGGAACCTGATAGGGAGAACAGCAAGAGCCTCAAGAAACATTAAGAGATTCAAGGTTTTTGAGCACGTGCAGGAAATTGGTACAGAGGAAGAAGATTACAATGATCTGAGTGAATGACTTGACAGTGTGGAGGATCAGAGGGATCTTGGGCTCCGAGTCCATAGGATGCTCAAAGCAGCTGCGCAGGTTGACTCAGTGGTTAAGAAGGCGTACGGTGTATTGGCCTTCATCAATCGTGGAACTGAATTTAGGAGCTGACAGGTAATGTTGCAGCTATATAGGACCCTGGTCAGACCCCACTTGGAGTACTGTGCTCAGTTTTGGTCGCCTCACTACAGGAAGGATGTGGAAGCCATAGAAAGGGTGCAGAGGAGATTTATAAGGATGTAGCCTGGATTGGGGAGCATGTCTTATGAGGATAGGTTATGTGAACTTGGCCTTTTCTCCTTGGAGTGATGAAGGATGAGAGGTGACCTGATAGAGGTGTATAAGATGATGAGAGGCGTTGATCGTGTGGATAGTCAGAGGCTTTTTCCCAGGGCTGAAATGGCTAACACAAGAGGACACAGGTTTAAGGTGCTGAGGAGCAGGTACAGAGGAGATGACAGGGGTAAGTCTTTACTCAGAGAGTGGTGAGTGCATGGAATGGGTTGCCAGCAACAGTGGTGGAGATGAATACAATAGGGTCTATTAAGAGACTTTTGGATAGGTACATGGAGCTTAGAAAAATAGAGGGCTATAGGTAAGCCTAGTAACTTCTAGGGTAGGGACATGTTCAGCTCAACCTTGTGGGCTGAAGGGCCTGTATTGTGCTGTAGGTTTTCTATGTTTTTATGTTTCTATCCAAAGGGGTAAATTATAAGAACCATTTATCATTAAGTGTGACAATGCTTCAGGGAGTACCTTCATTCAGAGGGCTGCACAGTGTGCATTTGCAGTGTATTTATTTCCAGAATGATTGATTGATTGATCGATAGATTGATTAAGATACAGTGTGGAACAGGCTCTTCCAGCCACGGTACCTGGTGTTACGCCTGCGCCCCAACTCTGAGGGGCCGAAGGGTATAAAGTAGCCCCCTCCTTTTTGAGAATCGCAAGATCGCTATTAATTCAGGTCAGGAGACCCAGGAAATGAGAGAGAGACGCAGAATCCACAAGGGGTTTGGAATGTCCTGGCCCCTCAGCGATACAAAGCCACGGGAAACGGCCATTGTCTCTTGGAGGCGGAATTGTGTATTGAGCACTGCGCTATTCATTGACATCCTCAAGGAATGAGCAACGTGGGCTGGTTGGGGGATGGCATCCTCCCCAACCTGATTGACATCTGAGACCCCGTGAGTAAGGGTAAAAGAGGGTCTGGGGAACAACCCCTTTCAGACGCACCAGGAGAAACAATAGAAATCCCGTGACAGCGTAATAGCGAAAGCCGGTGGAAAGCCCATGTGCATCCTTTTCCATTTGCCTCGGAATTGGCGGGACTGACCACAGAAGACGGCTTAGCTAAAAGGAAAAGGACACCGACGACATTTCGAAGGATCAACATCATAGAAAGGAAAACAGGCAAGTTCTAAACTCCGCCTCTCTCTCCAACCAAAAGCTGCAGCCTAAATGAACTAAACTGACTTTTATATTTCCATCGGACAATACATTATCCTCTAGACAACGATAGAGCTATTTCTTATTGATTATTATTATACCCGCACTTTTAGATTTAGTATTGACGATGTATATTATCTGTATGTTTGCATTGATATTATTTTTGTGTATTTTTATCAATAAATACTGTTAAAAATAGTACCATCAGACTTCAACGGACCTCTCTATCTTTGCTGGTAAGTGACCCAGTTACGGGGTACGTAACACTAGCAAACCCCAATTTAACCCAAGCCTAAACATGGGACAATTAACGACATCTTTGGGCTGTGGGGGAAACTGGAGCACCTGGAGGAAACACATGCAGACATGGGGAGAAAGTACAAACTCTTTACAGACACCGGCAGGAATTGAACCTCATTCACCGGTACTCTAAAGTGTTGTGCTAACTACGATGCTACTGTGCCACAGAGAAAGATATTTGTGCAATCATCTTACAGATTGTATTTCTTTTCTGGTGCCAAGGCGAAGAAAATCTGTGAGATAGTACAAAAGGCAAAGCGAACAGCCAGAGCCCATGATCTGTAGAGGAAAAATTGAAAAAGATGGGATACAGCTGTAAGCCGGGGAACACAGAGCATCTGGAGTTGGAGGGATAGCGTGGAGTGAAAAGGATCTCAAAACATGTGAATTTTGGATTCTCCCAACACAGAATAGAAGTGAAAATATACAGAGCAGGATCAGACAGGACATGTGGTCAGGGAAGAGTTCAGCTTCCTGGGATAGTGGCTCCGGTTCTGATCAGGGTTAGGAGATTTCATAGTTTATGGATGAACAGCAATGGAGATGAATTGAACAACAGAGCCTCAGAGTGCCTGTGTCAGTTACATGACCCACAAGCCTGGTGGTGGTGTACGGTGATCCTTTGCAGACAACAGGGTCCTAACTTTAGGGTCCAAATTATGGTCACTGGCATTTAATGTGGAATATGGCAGACAAGAAATTGAATTCCTCTCCTTACATTTAAGAAGTAGCAATTCTCAAGTGGTCTGCACATGCTGGTACTGTGGTGAAAAAGACTCAACAGCACCTCTTTCACCTCAGACAGTTGAAGAAGTTTGGTACGGGTCCCTAAATCCTAAGAACTTCCTGCAGGCGCACAGTCAGGAGCATCCTGACTGGCTGCATCACTGCCTGGTACGGGAACTGTACTTCCCTCAATCACAGGACTTTGCAGAGAGCAGTGCGGACAGCCCACCGCATCTGTAGACATGAACTTCCCACTATTCAGGACATCTACAAAGACAGATGTGTAAAAAGGGCCCAAAGGATCATTGAGGACCCAAGTTACCCCAACCACGAACTGTTCCAGCTGCTACAATCCGGGAAACGGTACCATAGCATAAAAGCCAGGACCAACAGGCTCTGGGACAGCTTCTTCCACCAGGTCATCAGACTGTTTGATTCATGCTGATACAATTGTATTTCTATGATATTTTGACTGCCCTGTTGTACATACTATTTATTATAAATTACTGTAAATTGCACATTGCACATTTAGACAGAGACTTAATGTAAAGATTTTTACTCATGTATATGAAGGATGTATGTAATAAAGTCAATTCAATTCAAACAACAACACACACAAAATGCTGGTGGAACACAGCAGGTCAGTCAGCATCTATAGGGAGAAGCGCTGTCGACGTTTTGGGCCGAGACCCTTTGTCAGGACTAACTGAAAGGAAAGATAGTAAGAGATTTGAAAGTAGTGGGGGGAGGGGGAAATGCGAAATTTATCTCTGTTCAGGATTTTATGTAATGTCACCCCCACCTGTAGCATAAACAAAGCAAAGACATCAAATCATAATCCTGGCCAGAAATTAGTGCATTTTGTTACAATAAAAATGTCTTGTTTAATACTCCCAGTTAAAATTCCCCCACAGACTGAATAGTTATCAGAGAAAATTGCTCTAATGCAGTCATTTTTCAGAACAATAGGAAAAAGCAACCCATTGCAGTTTGCACTGATATTAATAAACACCCATATAATTAAAATAGACAGAACTAATTTACAGTCAATTTATATTGGCAAAGCAATGTGAACTAATGGGAATTGAATTGGAAAAAATGTACCAAATGTTTCCATGACTTAAAGTGATTTAAGAACCAGTAAAATGGTAAAGAGAGATTGCTTCTAGATAGCACAAGCAAAATGGCTTGCAGTCAAGTGCTGGCATATGTTAGGATGGCCTTCTCTTGATGAGAGGATTGAATTAGATGCAGACACAGTGAAATACGAAACAGCCTATCTATACAATAGAAATATTACTGACTCATTTGTCAGAATATGGTCCTGAATTTAACCCCTTCAGTTCTAGAGCACCAATGAAAGTTATTGGAGTCCTGGAGTATTTTCATTGGATTGAGAGATATAATTAAAAATTACTTGCTGTATTTCATATTTAGTTTTGTAAAGTATGGTTTTAGGTGTGTATCATTTAACAGGATATGTTTGTAATATTGTTCCACAATAATGTTTCTTATCTAAAAACACAAAATGCTGGCAGAACTCAGCAGGCCAGACAGCATCTATGGGAGGAGGTAGTGACGACGTTTCGGGCCGAAACCCTTCAGCAGGAGTGAAGTAACATGGGATGGTCGAGGGGAGATTAGAAGTGGGGGGAGGGATGAAGTAGAGAGCTGGGAAGTGATAGGCTGAAGGGAAATGGGCTAGGAGGAAGGTGGAGAATTATGGGAAATAAATGAGAAAGAAAGTTAGGGCTGGGGGAGATTATAGTGAGGGGGGAAAAAGAGAGAGAAAGAGAACCAGACTAAAATTATAGATAGGGATGGGGGTAAGGGTGGGGGGCAGGGGTATCAACAGAGGTCTGTGAGTTGAATGTTCATGCCGGCAGGTAGGAGGCTACCTAGGCGGGAGATAAGGTATTGCTCCATCGACCTGCGTGTGGCCTCATCTTGACGGTAGAGGAGCCCATGGACAGACATGTCGGAGAGGGAGTGGTCTGTGGAATTGAAGTGTGTGGCCACAGGGAGATCCCGCCACTGCTGGAGGACTGAGCGCCAGTGTTCAGCAAAACGGTCTCCCAGTCTGTGGCGGGTCTCCCCAATGTATAAATGGCCACATCGGGAGCACCGGATACAGTATATCACCCCAGTTGACTCGCAGGTGAAGTGGTGCCTCACCTGAAAGGACTGTCTGGGGCCTGGGATGGTGGTGAGGGAAGAAGTGTGGGGGCAGGTGTAGCACTTCTTCCGTTTGCAGGGATAAGTGCCTGGAGGGAGGTCGGTGGGGAGGGATGGGGGGGAGTCACGTAGGGAGCGATCCCTGCGGAAAGCCGAGAGTGGGGGGGAGGGGAAGATGTGGTTGGTGGTGGGATCATGTAGGAGGTGGCGGAAGTTATGGAGGATTATGCGTTGGATCTGTAGGCTGGTAAGGTGATAGGTGAGGACCATGGGGACTCTATCCCTGGTGCGCTGGCGGGGGGATGGGGTGAGGGCAGAGGTGCGTGAAATACGGGAGACGCGATGGAGGGCAGAGTTGATAGTGGACGAAGGGAAGCCCCTTTCTTTAAAAAAGGAAGACATCTCCTTTGTCCTGGAATGAAAGGCCTCATCCTGAGAGCAGATGCGGCAGAGGCGGAGGAATTGAGAGAAAGGAATAGCATTTTTGCAGGAGACAGGGTTGGAGGAGGAATAGTCTAGGTAGCTGTGAGAGTCTGTAGTCTGTTTCTTATCTATTGTTTCATTGTGTTTCTGAAATAGTTTTATTTCTTTGGGAACTTTTACAAATACTTTACAAATACAGACAGCTACTTTATTAAACATCTTCCATGGAACTCATATGGTAGTGACTGATAAATTATTTAACCTTAACATTTTACTGTTCACAATGCATCTGACAGCAAATGCTGAAAACTCATTTCATTCAGTGTAAGAATGGACATAGCTGTCAATTAATTTAACCTGAGCATTATCTCCAGCAGAAATAGGTCCTGGCAAAACATAAAACCATTTTTAAAAGAATCCCACATAATAAACAAGAGACCCATGGATTTCACATAGAGGAATAATGCCTGTGTGGCGATACAGTGTTATAGATTACAAAGAGAGACATTTTGTTGTTTCCTAATAATATCTTGTTACTGCAAGGTTATACACCAGCTTGAAAACTATTTTCAAGGTGGTGTATGTTTTTATAGTTCATTAAATGCTATTGATATCAGACATCATTGGTAACATTTTCCAGCATTGTCATGCATTTCTTGAGTGACAAACCAGTTCTATGATTACACAAAAACATTACACAGGACTGTGGCATTTGTAAATATCCTTTACCCCTCTCTTAGATTTAAAGATACTCAAGATGTCTTGCCAGACTCAACATATTATCAAATTACAAAAAGGCGTAGAAGGACAAAGGACCAAAATTGAAATTTAATGTGAAATTCAATAATTGGTTGAAATAATTTCTCGACCAGGTGCTACATTTGGTCCATAGCTTCACATTTTCACTTGATCTTCTCAAGTAGTCCCTTGCGACCTCGGCAAAGCAGGTGAAGGTTTGCAGTTGCTCCAATGGCCGAGCCTGTGCAGCCTGGAAGGACTGATGCACCCTTGCTGTTGCCGGGCCAGTCTTAGCCTGCTTGGCTTTTCGGTTCCATTGTAACTCAAGGTAAACAATGATAAGGATCAGTCATGCTGACATCCTGATTGGACAGCAAAAGGCACCTCAAGTGACCAACCACTGCATCATAGACTATAGCACAGGAATAGACTATTTGTCCCACTGTGGCTGTGTCCTTCACGATGCCAATCTAAACTGATCACACCTGTCTGTACACAGTCCACGTTTGTCTGATCTGCTCATGTCTGTCTAAATTCCTCTAAAACAAAGCTATTGTACCTGCTTCTGTCGCCTTTTGTGGCAGCACATTCCACGTGTCTACTGTCCTGTGTAAGGAAACTTGTCTCACACATCCACTCTAAATTTCCCCTCTCTCAGTTTAAATCTATGCCCAGTACTATATGACATTTCTTCTCCAGGAACAAGATTCCAGCTACCCACCCTAACTTTGCCTCTCATCATTTTATATACTTATATCTGGTTGCTCCTCAGCCTCTGATACTGCAGCAAAAACAATCTAATTCAGGGGTTCCCAACCTTTTTAATGCCATGGACCCCTACCATTAACTGAGGGGCCCATGGACCCTCATCTAGTTTATCAAACCACTCCTTGTAGCTAATACTCTCCAATCCAGGGAACATGCTGGCTTAGTTTCCCTAAATTCCATCACTAACTCCTTTGTCTTACTAATGAAGAGCTGCAGGTGATTCAGCATGCACTATTTGACGAAGTTCTCCACTATTCATCCTCCTGTTCTCTCTTTATATATTGCTGAATAATCAGAGGATTTATGCAGATGACATGACTCAGTGTTATATCTAAAGTCTGAAGCATCTGAAGTATACTGGGTAAATAGGAAGGGAGCCAATACATTCCCCTCTGAGGCCTCAGTGCTGCTTATAACCATATTTGACACACATCTCTGAAATCACTCAAACTGTGGTCTGCCAGTCAGGCAGTCCATTATTGCCATGTGGTGGAGTTACTTGTGTGTTGTAAGTAAAATCTGATTGTGCTTGGAAAAAGAATAAAAGGCATGTGTGACCAGGTTATAGGCGATGAAAGATTGGATGTAACAGGGAGAATTGTTCGGAGTTCCGGGCCTGATTGTTTCCAGTTATTTTAAGAGAAGTGGTGGAATAGAGGCCTAAACCGGTTTGATATTTTGTATGCCTGGGCACTGAATCCATTGGGTGGGGGGTAGGGATCAATGATCCCTAAGCATCTGGATGCGCTATGCCATTCTTTCTCCGACTAACATCTGTAAGTCTTTGCAGCCTTCCATCCTCAGAATGTCTGTCCATCCTCTCAGCCAATGAAAGATTGTAATTGAAAATCAACTCTGGTATCCACAGTCATTGAACTAGGCTTTGTGTTACTTAGCCACACAGAGCTTTATAAATGACATATACAGTATAAATCCAAATAAATGGAATGGATAGATTGTGTGTTATTTTGTCATTGATTTATAATTACTCCTTTTAACTTCTTCATGCCCACTAGCTCACAAGTCCTTGAGTGCACCAGCCCTGCAGCATTTGACAGAATAGCCAGGTAGTCAGTTCAAGTCCTTCCCTTGGCTAACAACCATCAGAGACACTGAAGATGCCTGAAAATCTCCATTTCCATCAATATTGCACAGCAATCTGGCAGTTGTAAAATTCACTCTTTTATTTTCGTTCAGCACCTTGAGATTTTCTACAATTCCACCTGGAGAATTACACAAGCAGCCTGTGATCAAATCTTTAAAATAAATTCTAAATATGAAATAAATCCAGGCGGCAAATAGAGGGCACAGGTTAATTGGTTGCCATCCAACCCTCTCAAAACTAAAAGCCATTCATCCATTTTTGGTGTGCCTGTGATGTTGCTGCAAGTAAGCTTACATTGGACAATAAGTTTGACTGTTATTTTGACGTTGATAGTTGTACATCTCTTCTAATTGTCTTTACACAAATGCTTTATATACCTGTATATATACAGTATTGTTTAGGTTTTCTTACTTTAAATATGTGTGTTCACCTTTCAACTTCAAAGCTTGCTGCTGAGCATAGTTGTGGCAACCATGCTTCCTGTTAGAACGCTTTTTGGGGTTAGCACAAGTAGCAGATAACCTTAACTGACTTCAGCCACTAGCCTTCAGATTGACTATGCATTGAAGATTAAATTTAAAATGCAGTTCAGAACAGTAAAATGCAGATCAAACAGACAAGGAAACAGGCACTTAACTAATTGTTTACATATGCATGAACCCAATCAACATTCCATTGCATGGATACAATAGTAATTAGTATTTATTTTTGGTGTTTTTGGTGGAACGATCAAGACGCTTGAAACTATTACATGTAGTTCAAAGGAAGCATTGTAAGCATGGTTTTGTTTGAATTGTCCTCCCTCCCTCTCTCTCTTCCCCTTCTTCCCTCCCTCTCTCTCTTCCCCCTTCTGCCCCCTCACTCTTTCTCTGCCCCATTCCCCCTCCCCTACTCTCTCTCTACACTCTCTCTATCACCCTCTCCCTCCCTCTCTCCCTCGCTCCATCTCTCATAACCCCAAAGGCTGTCAGCTTAATTGTGATACTTTGTTGAATAAAGGGACTACTTTGTGTCTACCAGTGCTTCTGCCTGGTGACTTTGTTCCCACAACAACACTTCCCTCATTTACCTTTGACTTTGCGAAAACATACTTCATCAAATGAACAATGGGACTTGAATCGTATCTACAATTCTGTGGCACAATTTGTTGTAAAATACACAAAACAATTCTGTCACATTACATTGAGTCCTTCCACTTTTAATTTGTTTGCTTTGAAAAATAATTTATAGGATACGGATAGCAGAAGGAGAGCAGCTCAGTCACTAAAAACAAGTAAGCTAAGGCACAGCTATTGTTTATTAAAAATATTCTACTGTCTGTAAAACTTAATTCTGCAAATGCCAGGCCAACTTTAAAAATCCCTTTATCTGGAATCAAACACACTGTGGGCAGTGATGGGTTTGTAATGTTATGACAGTAAGCACATAATCCTGGGACACTTTGCAGCAAATAAATTTTAGGTGTTCCTGGAGACCAGCCAAAGCATCATTAGAGGCTTGGCAATGATGTAATCAATCTCCCTTTGGTTTTGGGATACTTTACACTCATATCAAGCTCATTCATTGAAAATAAGCATAAGGTGAGACATTTGTTCTGATCTGATGCAGTTCAATTGTTACTTTGTGATACTAGACTATAACCTTCTGCTTTCATTTGTCATGACATTTGTTTCATTGTGTTTTTGCTACTGTGGAGTGTAATACATTTATTTCACTACTTTCGGTTGCCAATTCCTTTGCAATTTTCTACATTTCAACATCCACTGTAGGTCTCTGGTTTAAAGAACTTTGAAGCATTTCAATGTTTCTTAATGTTCTTGAGGTCATGCACCAGGGGTACACAGACCATAACATAGTTAGATATAGGAGCAGAATTAGACCACTTGGACCGTCGAGTCTGCTCCACCAATTCATCATGACTGATCCAATTTTCCTCTCAGTTCCAATCTCTTGCCTTCTTTCTGTATCCTTTCATGTCTTGACCAATCAAGAATCTATCAACCTCTGCCTAAATATTAATAAAGACATGACATCCACTGGTGCCTCTGGCAAAGAAATCCACAGATTTACCACTCTCTGGCTAAAGAAATTCCTCCTCATCTCTGTTCTAAAGGGTCAAAACCCAGTTCTGTGTCTATGTCCTCAGATTTTAGACTCTCCCACCATAGAAAACATCCTCTCCATATCCATTCTATCAAGGCCTTTCACCATTCGATAGGTTTCAATGAGGTCACCCCTCATTCTTCTGAATTCCAGTGAATACAGACCCAGAACCATCAACTGCCCTTTATATAACAAGCCATTCAATCCTGGAATCATTTTCTTGAACCTCCTTTGAAACCTCTCCAGTTTCAGCACATCCTTTCTAAGATAAAGGGCCCAGACCTGCTCGCAATACTATAAATGAGGCTTCACCAGTATTTTATCAAGTTTCAACATTACATCCTTGCTTTTATATTCTAGTCCTCTTGAAATAATACTAGCATTGCATTTGCCTTCCTCATAACGGACTCAATCTGCAAATAAACCTTTAGGGAATCCTGCACAAGGACTCCCAAATTCCTTTGCACCTCAGTTTTTAGAATTTTCTCTTGATTTAGAGAATAGTCAATCCTTTCATTTTTCTATCAAAGTGCATGACCATACACTTCCCAATGCTGTATTCCATCTGCCATTTTTTGCCCATTCTCTTAATCTATCTAAGACCTTCTGTAGCCTCAAAACATACTTCCACAAAACTACATGCCCCGCCACCTGTCTTCATATTGTCTACATCACTTCTGTCATCCAATTTGTTGACATGTAACATAAGAAGAATTGGTCCCAACACAGACCCTTGTGAAACACCACTAGTCACTGGCAGCCAGCCAGAAAAGGCTCCCTTAATTCCCACTCTTTGCTCCTGCCAATCAGCCACTGCTTTATCCATGCTAGAATCTTTCCTGTAATGCCATGGGCTCATAGCTTGTTCAGCACCATTTCAAAGGCCTTCTGAAAATCCAAGTACACAATATCAACCGATCTTCTTTGTCTGTCCTGCTTGTTACTTCTTCAAAGAATTCCAACAGATTTGTCCGGCAAGATTTTCCTTTGAGGAAACCATGCTGACTACAGCCTTTTTTATCATGTGCCTCCAAATATGCTGAGGCCTCATCCTTAATCATCGACTCCAACATCTTCCCAACCACTGAGGTCAGACTAACTGGCCTATATATTCCTTTCTTCAGCCTCTCTGCCTTCTTGAAGAGTGGAGTGACATTTGCTATTTTCCAATCTTCCGGAGCTATTCCAGAATCTAGTGATCCTTGAAAGATCACCACTAATGCCTCCATGATCTCTTCAGCCACCACTTTCAGAACTCTGGGGTGTTCACCATCTGGTCCAGATGACTTATCTACCTTCAGACCTTTCAGTTTCCCAAGAACCTTCTCTCTAGTTAATGTAACATCAGACATTTCATGCCCCTTAACACCAGCAACTTCCAAGATTTTGCTAGTGTCTTCCACAGTGAAGACTGATGCAAAATACTTATTTAGGTCATTTGCTATTTCATTGTCCCCCATTACTACCTCTCCTGCATCGTTTACAGTGGTCTGATATCCACTCTCACCTCTCTTTTACACTTTATGTATCTGAAGAAACTTTTGGCATCCTCTTTAATACTATTGGCTAGTTTACTTTCTTATTCCATCTTTACCTTTTTAATGACTTTTTTAGTTACCTTCTGCTGGTTTTTAAAAGCTTCCCAATCCTCTAACTTCCCACAGCTCTTTGTTCTATTTTTGCCCTCTCTTTGGCTTTTCTGTTTCTCTTTGGCTTTCAGCTATTGCTGCTCTGCTGTCATCCCTTCCAGTGTCCTTTTCCAATCAATTCCAACCAGATCCTCTCTCATGACTCTGTAATTTCCTTTACCCCACTGTAATACTGATATATCTGGCTCTAGCTTCTCCTTCTCAAATTTCAGGGTGAATTCAATCATATTTTGATCACTTACCCCGAAGGGTTCTTTTACTTTAGCTCTTGAATCAAATCTGGTTTGTTTCACAACACCCAATCCAGAATTGCTGAACCTCCAGTGGGCTCAACCGCAAGCTGTGCAAACAGTGGAAGCCTCACAAGCTGCCCACCCATTTATCATGTCAGTTACTGCTGTCTATGGAAGAGTCCTTAGTCACCTCAGAAATCTGAAATGGAGTAAAAGTAAATCAGCCTTAAACCTAAGAAAATGAAGATATAAAACACAAATCATTTTTTCTTTGTTGTTACTGTTAAATCACAGCAAGGAGAGCTGTAAATTTCTTTGGTAGATTTAAAGTTGTTAAATGATCCGCAAGAAAAGGGAAGTTTCAGAAAGGGGATCAAGTATTTTGCAATCGTTCCTGAGGTATGAAATCTCAAATTGTCGCTCTTCCTTGGGTATAGCAGGCAAGATCAGTCTCAAACATGAGGAAGTCTGCAGATGCTGTAAGTCCAAAGGAACACACACAAAATGCTGGAGGAACTCAACAGGTCAGGCAGTGTCTATGGAAGTGAATAAACTGTCACCATTTCAGGCTGTGACCCTTTATCAAGTCTAAGGAAGGGGAGAAGATGCCAGAATAAAAAGGTAGGGGGAGGGGAAAGTGACTAGCTAGAATGTGATTGCTGAATCCAGGTGGGTGGGAAAGGTCAAAGACTGGAGAAGAAGGAATCCGATAGGAGAGGGGAGTGGACATTTGAAGGAGGATGGGACTCAGGGGCAAGTAATAGGCAAGTGAAAAGTAAAAGGTCAGAGTGGGGAATAGAGGAACCTGGGTGGGAAATTTGTTTACCAGAAGGACAAATGAATATTCATGCCATCAAGTTAAAGGGTACACAAGTGGAATATAAGATGTTGCTTCTCCACCCTTAGGGTGGCGTCTTCTTGGCATGAGAGGAGACTGTGGGAATGGGAATGGGATGAATCTTCATTTGTTTTTACTTCAGAAGATAAATTATGGTAGGATTATGCTAAGAGTGGTGCTCCTAGGACACTCTGATGCACAAACATATTTTCTATGCACAGATAGGAGGGGAAAGATTAAATTGATCTTAGATAAGTTAAAAGATTCTAGATTCAAGATTCAAAAACTTTATTGTCATTCTAACCGTACATCAGCTCTGCAGGGCAGAATGAGACAGCATTTCCCAGGAGCAGTGCAATCATAACATAACAAATGCAACACTAAGTAATAAACATAACAATAAATAGTAAAACACAACAACCACATGTCAGTTAAAAACAAGTTATAGGTGTCCAGTGCAAGTTAAAAGTGTCCAAAGCAGAGTAAGGTAGAGCAGCTATTTAGCAGTCTGACTGCCTGTGGGAGGAAGCTGTTTAGTAGCCTTGTGGTTTTAGATCTGATGCTCCTGTAACGTTTACCTGATGGCAGAAGAACAAACAGCTCATGGAGAGGGTGTGAGGGGTCTTTAATGATGTACCGTGTCTTCTGGAGGCATTGACTATGAAAGAGGTCTTGGACAGAAGGTAGGGAGACCCCAATAACCTTCTCTGCTCCCCTAACCACCCTCTGCAAGGCTTTTACCAAAAGATTGGTACAACAATGCAAGCCAAATGATCTATACTGTGCTTTAATGTTCTATGTTCTATACTATCTGAACATTGACTAGAATAAATCCCTGAATTGAATGCAGTGGCAGATGATCACAGAAATCTATCTATAACATCAGCTGGTGGATTTTACATCTGACCTGTAACCTAACTGAATCAGGAATTTCACCTTTTAAAAGAGAACCTCCAACCCTGAATCACGATCTCTTGTTGTCTACGGCAAATAAGCTGACAGATCGAAGAAACGGAAGACCATGCTGAAGAATAATGGTAGCAGGCTCATCATCACTCTTCTTGAAAGTGGAATCTCACCATCATAGATTTATTTAGATGTGTAAAAGGATTTCCATTTCGTGCAATGAGATCTTTGATGAAATGTAGCTTTTGATGTTATTCTGCATCTTCACTTTGAACATGGAACAGTAAAGCAAAGCACATGCCCTTCAGCTCATAGTCTTGTGCAACCTTTTAACCTACTACAAGATCAATCGAAGCCTTTCCACACATAGGCCTTCATTTTGCTTTCACCTATTTACCTATCTAAATGTATCTGCTTCCACCATTACCCCTTGCAGTGGACTCTAGATACATCAAAAAGATTGGTTCAACCAACACACACAAAATGCTGGTGGAACACAGCAGGCCAGGCAGCATCTATAGGAGAAGCACTGTCGACGTTTCGGGCCAAGACCCTTCGTCAGGACTCCAAATTGGTTTTAAACCAAGATTGGTTTGAAACTTTTCCTTCCACCCCAAAATGGAAAATAGGGATTGACTGAAATTATAACTTCTGTTATTCTGAACATCACAGTTATGAATATGGTTTATCGGCAAAGCTTTCTGTATGCACTTTCTACAGAGACGAATGACTGGAATTATCATTTACAGGTAATGAGTCAGATGAGAATTCATCAGATTATCTTTCATGCAATTTAGCAGGGGAATAACTGTAAAGTTATTGTGGAAACTTCCAAAGCATCACGATAGATAAGAGCAATACAATGAGCCTTGTTTTGTGCTATGATAAATTGCAATTGTTTAATATAATTTGGAGCTTCTTGCAGCAATTTTCCAGTTTACTGCCTTGCTCAAATGAAAGCATTGCTCTAGTAATTCTGCCATACTTTAAAAATCTCATTAAAGTGACACAGCTTACGAATTCAACCCACTTCTGTGTAAAGCCTGCCACTAATATTCTCTTAAACACAAAACTCAAAATACCATGCAAGGCAAATTATGCATCACACACACAAAGGCCTTTCCTCGACTTCTCCTATCACTGTTGAGAATTGAGAGTGGAGACTGGAGAGGTGACATACTGGGGGGAGATTGAAAGTGGGTGTAAATTATCCTGGTGTGAGGTCTCCTTCATCAGCCACTGTCCCCACCCCACCTCATGTCATGTCGCTCAGCATTTCATTCCATTACTTCTTCATCAACGTACTTGTGAAGCTTCCTGCTGTATCCTCCTGTGTTATTTGCTTCAGCTGCTTTATTTAGTGGTTCAATGATTCAATTTAATATCAGAAAATGTTTGCAGTATACAACATGAAATTCTTACTCTTCACAGTCATCCGTGAAGCAGAAAACAGGTCCACATTCTCATTGCTCTCTGCATAAATAGTTTTCCCCTATAATCAATATAATTGTATTGATCAGTGATTTTTCAGCATGAATCCTGGTCTCCTCATACATGTGTGCATCTCTTTGTGGCTTTTCCTTGCCTGAGAGTTATAAGAGTCTGTGCTGGCATTCAGCTCACAACATCTTGAAAAGACTTCTTTCCAGTGCCACTTCACTAATTCTATTAAAGTTTGGGGATGCACTTCAGCTTCGATTGTTTTTCTACTAATCTGTAACATTTCAGTGAAGCAGCTGGCTGTGCTGAGATGTGGCTTGAAGGTGCTTTTCTCACCAACACGCACACATACTTCATAACCTTGTTGTGGAAAATTCAGCAATAGTGAAAAGCCTATGAGCAGTATTACTGAGATTGGACCTAGCACGTATTATATATCATTTTAAATCAAGCCGTCAAGGGGACAAAGCAATGTCAAATGGGCAACAACTAGCCTATGACCACTAGATGGCAACTGTGCTTTTGCTTTGCATTCAATAAATTTAAAACTCTTCAGAACCGGTATCATAGTAGCACATTATATTGCAGTTTCATTCATTAAGATGTAACTTCCCATATTTAGTTGATCTCGATGATGTATAAACTAATGCCTAGCGATTTATCCAAAATCAAAAGTTAAAGAGTTGTCACTTACGTAGACAATCTACTCTTGCTTGACTCCTGTGAATAACTCTAATCTTGTTCCTTCTGATGAGAAAGCTATAATTTTAACATCTTACCTTTGCAATAGATAATGAATTGAAGCTGAATTTCATTCACTTATTTTCCCTAATCTAATTGAGTGATACTGTTCTGTTAGTGAGATAATGAAAATCAAGTGGTCATCACAAATATTCAGTACATACATTAGAATTTACTGTCACAGCTTATTATTGATTCAATATCCTTGCTACCCACAGAAACTGAACTCCTTTTAGACTCAGGCTGCACTACAGAGGATAGGGAGGAGGTCTGGCCCCTGCACACGTAGCATTCAGGCCCACTGGTGTGTGGACATGCCCTGGTGTTTGTGAACCAGATCCCCAGCTGTGGGTAAATAGTCCCACTACATTGTGGCAGCCTTGGGAAAGATGAAAACTACGAGAGTAAACTCAGGCAGCAAATCTGGAGTGGAGCTCCTAAAATGGCTGGATGTCATTGAACATCCCTCCAGCAGATCCTGCAGCCAAGCTGCTTCATAAGCTTTCCTTTGGACTATACTGGTGAGACCAAGAGGGGGATCTTGATGACTGGACATCTCATTATCTCCATACCTTCCGCCCAGGCTTGTGATGATGATCATCATCACCCATTTTCCTTTAGGTCAGGCAGATACCAACCACCACCATTTCAAGGACCAGGGGTCCTCTTCTTTTTGCCAGGCCTAGCCTTCTAAACACAACAGCTGCCACTTGTAAAGATTAAACAGTTATAAGTTAAACCTCCAAATATATTTCTTATTTATCTTCTGGTCATAAACAGGAGCCTGCCTTCAGTTCTTAAAATGGAAATGGAAAGTAGTAATCAGCTTGAGGTTAAAAAACACAGCATTACAATCAAGCAATGTTTAAAGAAGACTTGCTTGCTCACAGCAGCTGTACTATTTCTGAAGAGGTTCAGAATTAATCGGTTATTTAATTTGGCTTGTTTCAAAATAGGTAACACTGACTGAAGTTGCTTAGTTCAAGGAAGCTTGCAGACCAGGTAGAGACAATCTATTAATAACTTATCTATTAATAAATTGGAAGATTTGAGTACTCATACAATTAACTTCAAAGCATTAATTAGGGGTACCTGGAATCCATGTCTCTAAGACTATTTGTGTTAAAAGGTATCTGAAATAATACCTTTTAACACAAACATTAAAAGTATCTGAAAGAAAGAACTGCTGAGCTTCTCCAGCATTTTGCACATGTTGCTCTGGATTTCCAGCATCTGCAGAATTTCTCATGTTCCCGAAACATCGACTGTTTACTTATTTCTTTATATGCTGCCTAACCTGCTGAGTTCATCCAGCGTTTTGAGTGTGTTGAAAGAATATCACATGTGGGTAAAGTCAGCCAGGTGGAAAATAAACTAAATTTAGACAGCAGTTAAGGCTTATTAGAAATTGGGTAAGGAGCTTCAAGAAGCACGAAAGAAACACAGAGTCAACTATAGTCCATTCCTCTGCGCTTAGTTACTGCAATGGACAACCAGTCCATCTGCATCACCGGATCAGTGGTAGCTTTTTAGGTTATAGGAATTGTACATGTGGAAGACCTCTGTGAGTTTTAATACCATAAGACCATAAGGTATAGGAGAAGAATTAGGCCACCTGGTCCATCGAGTATGCTTTGCCATTCAATCATGGCTGATCCTTCGTTTTTCTCCTCCTCAACCCCAGTTCCTGACCTTCTCCCCGTAAACTTTGATGCCATGTCCAATCAAGAACCTATTAATCTATGCCTTAAATACACGCAACGACCTGGCCTCCACAGCTGCATGTGGCAACAAATTCCACAAATTCACCACTCTTTGGCTAAAGAAATATCTCTACATCTCTGTTTTGAAAGGGCGCCCCTCTATCCTGAGGCTATGCTTACTTGTCCTAGATTCTCCCATCATGAGAAACATCCTTTCCACATCTACTCTGTCCAAGCCTTTCAACATTCGAAAGGTTTCAATGAGATCCCCCCTCACCCTTCTGAATTCCAGCAAGTGCAAACTCAGAGCCATCAAATGTTCCTTGTATGATAACCCTTTCATTCCTGGAATCATCTTTGTGAACATCCTCTGGACCCCCTCCAATGCCAGCACATCTTTTCTAAGATGAGGGGCCCAAAACTGTTCACAATACTCAAGGTGAGGCCTCACCAGTGTCTTACAAAGCCTCAGCATCACATCCTTGCTCTTGTATTCTAGATCTCTTGAAATGAATGCTAACATGGCATTTACCTTCCTCACCATCAACTCAACCTGCAAGTTAACCTTTAGGGTGTTCTGCACAAGGACTCCCAAGTCCATTTGCATCTCAGAGTTTTGGAAAATATTTAGAAAATAGTCCGCACGTTTTTTCTACTACCAAAGTACATGACCATGCATTTTACAACGTTGTATTACATTGCCACTTTCTTGCTCATTCTCCCAATTTGTCTAAGTCCTTCTGCATCCTACCTGTTTCCTCAACACTACCTGCCCCTCCATCAATCTTTGTACCATCTGCAAACTTGGCAACAAAGCCATCTATTCCATCATCTAAATCATTTATATACAGCATAAAAAGAAGCAGTCCCAATACCGACCCCCCCTTTAAAGCACCACTAGTCACTGGCAGCCAACCAGAAATGAATTATTTTATTCCCACTCGCTGCCTCCTACCAATCAGCCAATGCTCTAACCATGTTAGTAACTTTCATGTAATACCATGGGCTCTTAACTTGGTAAGCAGCCTCATGTGTGGCACCTTGTCAAAGGACTTCTGAAAGTCTAAATATACAACATCCACTGCATCCCCTTTATCCATCCTACTTGTAATCAAAGAATTCCAACAGGTTCATCAGGCAGGATTTTCCCTGAAGGAAGCCATGCTGACTTTGTTCTATCTTGTCCTGTGTCAGCAAATACTCCAGCATCTTAACCTTAACATTGATTCTAACATCTTCTCAACCACTGAGATCAGGCTAACTGGTCTATAATTTCCTCTCTGCTGCCTTGCTCCTTTCTTAAAGAGTGAAGTGACATTTGCAATTTTCTATTCCTCCGGCACCGTGCCAGGGTCCAATGATTTTTGAAAGAACATTTCTAATGCCACCACAATCTGTAATGCTACCTCTTTCAGAACCCTAGGGTGCAGTTCATCTGGTCCGGGTGACTTATGTACCCTTAGGTCTTTCAGCACCTTCTCTCTTGTAACAGTAACTGCAGCCACTTCTCTTCCTTCACACACTACAACATCTGGCATACTGTTAGTGTCTTCCACAGTGAAGACTGATGCAAAATACTCATTTAGTTCATCAGCCATCTTCTTATCCCCCGTTATTATTTTTCCTGCCTCATTTTCTAGCAGTCCTATATCCATATTTAAATATGTTATAATAATGTTGTTTGGATTTAAACGTGTATCACTGAAAATGAATGAACTGTGTTATAAACTACTTTGTTAGCTAGAAGTATCTTTTCCTTCATGGGGAGGGGAGAACCACCACTCATTGAGTGGGTATAGGCAACTAAAGTTGCCGTGGAGAATAAACAGGGAAGTGAACTACTCCTTGAAGATTGGACATTATTGTATAATCTCCCTTTGGAGAGAATACTCATGGCTATTTAAATCTAATAGTGCTTAAGGTCTTCATTTGAGTTTAGAATTTCACAGTCAGTGAACCCAATACCATCACAATATAAAGGAAATAAATTTCAAAAATCTGTAGTTAGGTATTATATAATTCATATATAATATCTTTGTTAGTTGTAAATCCTAGAATATCCTAAAATCATTATAAAAAATTTGCAGTTGCAAGTTGCAGTTAAAAGAATAGAAAATGCTGTGGACGTACCTCAGGCCAAAAGCCTTTCCAGACTGAGCAGATGGGTATCAGTTATGAATATTCACAAACATTTGAGCAGTGGAGATTTACAAGAAACTGGATGATAGCTGACTGCAGAAGACCTTTTGTTCTACAGCAACCATCCTAGTCTCACTTTGCATTTAAGCACAATGAGCAAACTATGACCCTAATCATTGCCAGACACACCATTTTAAAATTAATGTGTCTCATTTCAAGATCTCCAGGAAAATTCCATTAGCCCAAGAATTCATAACTATTCTACAGTATTGCCCAGAGACAGGTTCTATGTTGAATATAATGTTGTGACACCTAGTTCTTCATATTTATTTGTGAACAAAATCTGTGATTTAACTTTTATGAATATGCTGCATCTACATCATACATTTCTGCAAAAGGGCATAATACAGTGTAATATAAAATAGTGTAATTGCGCAAGTGTAATTTCTTCACCCATAGGGAGCTAGCTCTTTGGATTCCACTAACCAAGAGGGCACAGTGCAGGCTCAGTTACTGAGTGCACTGAAGATACAGAACAACAGTATTTTTGGTACTAAGGGAACCAAGCAACATAGAGTTAGTGTGTGAATGTGGCCTTGAAGTGAAAGAACAGCCATGATCTCATTAAACAGTGGAGCAGACACAAGGGGCTGAATAGTCTATGTCTTCAATGTTTTATGTTCTTGTCTTGTTTAATGACATCAAGACAGGTCCCAGGTATCATGTATTTAATATTAGGATTGTTAGAACAATGCACAAAAGTCAGTGGAAACAGAGGGATGATCCTGATGCAGGGGAAATGCTTGATCCACTCAGTTGTTTGTTTTTGTTCCAGATTTCTTACAGCAGCAGTCTCTTGTGCCTCCATTAACAAATGCCGGTCTTCTTCTGCAAAAGGCACCTTCAAGCAGGATCAATTAACTGTTCTTGCTGCAGCAGTTCCCAAAATTACAAGCAACATTTTAGTGAAATGTGTCAGCTCAAAATGTTGATGCTTCAGCATTCTTGCTGAAAGAAATAAAATTATGATTTTTATTAATGCTTGCAATCAATCTGGCCTCCATTCCCATTTACTGTTTTGTCTTATAAAGATGTCAGTTGTGTAGAAACTGGTCAGTGTAAATGAGAAAATGCATTTATCCAGTGATGTAATTGAGCTGTCATCATGTTTGACTGTGTCAATGGGCATGTTGTATTGTCAGCTTGTGGTGTCTGCTTCAGTGTCTATTGGCATGTACAATATAACAAGAATGTTCCACACAGTGAACTGATTCAATTACTGATGAGTATTACCATCTCTTATCTCAAGATTTCAGACATATTTATCTTTTTTTTTCTGACTGCACTGAACTTTGTCCTTTAAGATATAGATGCAGCAATAAATTATGTTGTTAACAGTAATATTTTGTATATTTTTAACTTTGCAAAAGACAAAGATGTCAAGAAACTGATGACAAAATCCATAAAGTTTTTTTTTAATGTAAATTGACCTCTTGGAATCCATGTTAAACAAAAAACAGCAGAACAGTGTACCTAACATATCAGTAGGACCATGATGCTTTGCAAATGTTACAACCTTCCCTCAGAGCACAGCCTTCTTGTTGCTATAGGAGTAGTCCATATTGGTCTGGGGTTGTACTATATCTGAAAATTCCATTGCTGGGTCCATGAATGTATCAATAGAGATGTCTACTACATCTATGCTGAAAAGGCTTTCTATGCTACATCTACTATATCTGTGCTAATAGGCTTTCAAATCTGTACAAACCCCTGTGCAATATTGTTACCGCCTTCCTCCAATGCTCCATGATATTGCATTCAGGTTTCTGGCTATTCTTGCTAAGACACCTGTTTGACTGCACATAACCATCGGAGTTTTCCTCGAGCCTGCTCCGAGTCCTCATGGGAGGCAGCTGGAAGAGCTGCAGCCTCCAAACTGAGGTGACTTGCATTCAATCTGGGCCTCCAATGGAGTTTGCGTATTCTCCCTGTGACTGGGTTTCCTTCAGATGTTTCAGTTTCTTCCTACATTCCAACAAAATGCAGGCTAGTAGGTCATTGGCCACACAAGATTGTAAGTGGTATAATTTAGGGCAGTTGATGGCAATATGGGAAGAATGAAATGGAGTATGAACAAATGAATGCCTGACTTTGTGTTTAATGACTGAACTTTGACCTTGAGTAAAGCCCTGTCAGTCTGCACTAATGGCTGGAAGTGTTAAATCAAGTGACTGTGGGATGAGGGAGAAATATGATGCAAGGAGGAGAGCATAGTATATGAGGACATTGTCATCTTCAACCCCCATGAAATCCATGATTTCAATATTAGCAACTCCTATGATGGCGACCATTATCTCCTAGATATAGCAGTTGATAGAACAGTGCCTATACCCAGTTATGATTTACCTGTTCCCATAATCCATCAGGAACGTGTTCCTTTCTGTGCTTTGGGTGGTATTTTTGTGCAACTCAGCACGGATGGAAAGCGTGCAAGGAGCTGGCCAGATTAAACACAGGACCATTCGCCTTGAAGTCCGGTGTTGATGCAACTATGCCACTGGCCAGCGTCCACAAGGAGCAGTGCTAGTAATGTCTGTTGTGACAAAGTATCAGCTACGGCAGAATGAATACTGAGCATAAGAGTTAGTTCTGAATCTTGATTGATTCAGATTGTAGCCTCAAGTTGTCTCACATAGTCTAGCATAGTTTTGTGTTCTTTCATGTAGCACCGTGGTCCTGGAGGAACGTTGTTTTGTTTTTACTGTGTACTGTACCAGCAGTTTATGGTCAAAATGACAATAAAAAGCGACTTGACTTGATTGCAGATAAGTGAGCAGTGGGGCACGGTGAACTGAGTAGTATTTAATGGTAGTTTGATTTATTTGTTTGCCCACAACACAGTGGCCCATCTAATAGAGCTGATACCGCACAGTTCCAGTGAGCAGGGTCTGGTACAAATCTCTGGAGCTGTCCATGTGGAGTCTTCATGTTCTCCCCGTGCATGTTTTCTCTGGATGTTCCACTTTCCTCCTACATCCAGGCAGCACCATAAACAGGTGGGATGATACATCCAAGTGGCATTCAATCCAGACGGCAGAACATACAGCCGACACAGTAGGTTTTCGCAAATAAGATGGCACAGGCTGTTTTAAGTTTAAGGGAAACAATAAAAACTCCATTATTGTCAACCAAACACAGAACATAAAGCACAGTAAAAAACTTACACCTCACCGCGTCAGACCAGCATCTTAAAGTGAACCCCAACTCAATGTCAGTCGTTGTGAATTACGCCTCTGTTTCCACCCATTACAGTACTTTATAACACACTATTCATGTGGCATTGCAGCAAGGTCACACTACCTCCAGTATATCCAGGTGGTGCGTCATTGAGGTAAAGTTGGTTCCAGGTACAAATGCATCCTTGTCCCGCTGCATCCGGGGGAAGGTGCATTCAGGAAGTGCTGATTGCAGGCAATGCTGAAAGCAGGTAGCATTGTGTCGAGGTGGCTCTGCATTCAAGTAGCATTGCAGCAAGATAGCATGAGCTTGTTGCTCTGCTGAGGCAAAGATAAATCAGTGCAAAGATCAGTGGACACTGACTGCACAGGGCAATCATAGCAATGAACAGACTGTACAAATTATTTTACTATTGGGTTATCTGTGCAGCATAAATTTTGCCTACTTTCAGAGACTTTTCAGTGTAATTCCCACTCTCTTCCATTTTCTAAATTACAGTTACTTTTACTTGAAATAACATATTCCCTTTAAGAACTGCAACATGCTCATTAAGCGCAGATTAATTCACACATAGCATAAACTTATTAATTGCATGCAAGTATCTGGGTATTTTATTTCTAACATCAACCATTCATTCTTAATATTTTAATACAAACAGTCACAGTTAAGCTTCACGCACTTAAGGATTATTAAAGAACAGCGTGAATCAAATGCTTTAAAAAGAACAGCACCAGTCGTGTCACTATTCCGTTCCTAAACACGGTAACTGTTCAGGAAAATTTCAGAACATAGACAGAAGTTTGTACCCAAAGTCGCCTGGGACAAATAACAAATGCAAAATATACCAATTTATCAGGGCAGCATGTTTATGTAATCTATCTTGGATAGATATCCACCATATATGCACTGACCACGGTGCCAGCCTGATTAATCTCATCTGCTTCACAAGGTCTGTATAACTCTATTCCCAGTCTGTCTAAATGCCTCTTAAACATTGATATCATATCTGGTTCTATAATCTCCCTGGTAGATGTTACAGGTATTGACCACTCTCTGTGTAAAGAAATTGCTTTGCAAATTTCCTTTAAACTCTCCCTTCTCTCCTTAAATTTTTGCCCTCTAATATTTGACATTTCCACCCTGCAAGGAAAACTCTGACTTCCTACCCTATCTATTCCCTTCATAACATTAAATCCTTCCATTAGATCACCCCCTCAGCCTCCGATGCTCCAGAGAGAATGCTCACTAATACATTTGTGGAGCATATTTTCTTTACAGGCTCTGAAAGTTGTATGTAGCTCCTTGAATATAGTTACTGAAGGATTAAGTTCAAGGTCAAGTTCAAATTTATGTTCATTGTCATTCAGCCATACTCACCTATAATGGCAAACAAAACAACATTCCTCTGGACCAAGATGCACAACACAACACATATACCTCACACACATAACACATGAAGTAATATTGCCATAAATCAATTAGCAAATAACACCAGAGAGCAATTTTTTTCAGAAGTGTTGCTTCCATAGAAATTTCTTTTGGTTATGATAGACCACTTGAAGCTGAATACAAATATAATTTCAGTCTAGTTGTATCATGTAGGGATTTGGAGAAACAAGAAATTAACTTTTATTGATTATAATGCATTAATTGCATTATGGTGCTGATGCTTTGCAATTGTTCAATTAAGCTAAACATATTTTGCAAACTATTTTCATTTGCACTCAATATCTGAGGCTTCTCACTTAAGTGTCTGAAAGTAATTAGCCAGCATTGATGGATTCTAGTTTACCAGTGATTTCTCCATGACAGCACTGTCCTGGTGAAACCTTTCACCATGCTCGTCACTGACAGCACCAAGATTGGCAGGGAAGAAGTCTAAATGGGAATGCAGAAAATGAATCTTTAGTGACACATTGCACTTCATGGTTTTGTACGCTTGAATCATGTTATCAACCAGATGCACGTAATCTGATGCTCTGTGGTTGCCAAGAAAATATCCAACAACAGCCTTGAATGGCTTCCATGCGTTTTTCTCTGGTCGCACTAGAAGTTCTTCGAATTGCCTGTCATTACGATTCAAGTTAAAAACTAAACAGTGTAATGCTACTGGCACTTAATTTGTGATGAGACCTGTGTGGTGGCAGGGAGTTCAGCAGTCCTATCGCATGGGGGAAGAAGCTATTTTCCATCCTAACCGTTCTTGTCCTAATGCTACCATACCTCATGCCTGATGATAGGGGACAAAGAGATAGTTGAATGGATGGGAGGGATCATTGACAATGTGTATGGAGTGTTTCTAAAAAAAATATCTTTAATGGGTGAAAGGGAGACCCTTCCCCCATGATCCTTTCAGCAGTCTTTGCAACCCTTTGTAGGGACTTGCAGTCAGAAGCCTTGCAATTCCTGTACCAGATGATGATGCAGCTGGGCAGAACATTCTTGATGGTGCTCCTGTAAAAGTTGTTTAAAATGAGTGGGGTGGCATGGGTGAAGTCTCTCTTGCCTCAATCTCCTCAGGAAGTGGAGATGCTGCTTTGCTTTCATGACTAAAGAGGTGGTGTTTGAGGGACCGGATGAGATAATTCACTATGTGATCTCCCAGAAACTTGGTGCTCTCAACTCTCACTACTGAGGAGGAACCATGTATGTACAGTGAGGAGTGGTCAGCCTGCACAATGCTAAAGTCCACAATCATCTCTTTGGTCTTGTCCACACTGAGACACAAGTTGTTGTGCTTGCCCCATTCTACCAGCTGCCCTGCCTCCTCTCTGTACACCGTGACATTGTCATTGTTGATGAGGTCATTGGAGAACTTGATGATTCGGTTTGAACTGGATCTAGCAATACAGTCACGCATTAGCAGCGTGAACAGCAGTAGGCTGAGCATGCCACCTTGGGGAGTGCCGGTGCTCAGCGTGATGGAGCTGGGGTTGGTTCTGCCAACATGGACTGACTGTGTCCTTTCTGTCAGGGAGTCCAAGATCCAGTTACAGAGGGAGGCATTAAGACCCAATAAGGACAGTTTCCCAACCACTTATGAGGCATGGTGATATTGAATGCCAAGCTGAAGTTAACTAACAGCATCCTGGCAAAAAAGGCACCATTTTCCTGGTGGGACAGGGGAAAACAGTTTCAATAGCCGAGGTAATGTTTTCTTTTTTTATTTCTTTTATGTTTTGCTACCTATGATTTATCAACATTCTGAAAATGTTGGCAAGTTTTCAGTCCAACAGCTAACATCTATCAGCGGCCAACTTTCTTTTTCATTGACTTCATTCTACTGGTTATAATGCTGAAAATAAAACAAGCCTAGAGTTACAGGTACAATAATGAAATCCAAGAAGCAGGAACAGATTGTAATCAGTCATGTGAAAATGCAACTTCAACTACAGTGGTGCACAAAACGGATTAGCATCTCAGCTGCCCACGGTCAAGTGTACAGTATCGTAATGGTGGAATAATGATTTATCGACAGAGCAATGCCAGTGAAATGTCACGAGGATGCAAATTCATCCTTTCATAACAATAGGTTTCTTTTGTCTGGAGCTCAGAAGTCTATGTTTCGTCAGTTTAATTTTTGTTAATTTTTTGTGTGTTATTTACATCCTTTTGCCCTCATGCCCTGACATCTTTCCAGTCAGTTAACTTCATGCTATTTGCCATTTGCAGTTCACTTTAGTTCTGTATATTTCACCCTTCCCACCATCGCCAACCCCCCTCCCTCCTGATTTCTTATGAGCAGTCTAATTGTAATATGTTCAGATTCTGTTCAATGACCAACCATAAGGGAAACAGTGCGTTAGATACATGGCTTATGACCAAAGGAAAAAATGGCTGAAGTTGCTTACACTTTAGTGCAAAGGTGTTCGTTAGATGCACCAAAAATCAAATGAACAAAAATTAGTGAAAAGAAAACTGCCAATATTTATAAAAAGACATCTACCAGGAAACACAATATCTCTACTTATTATAGTGCAGTGTGAACTCCTGGTAGCCCCTTTCTCTCTCCCCCACTGAGGGCAATAAACTCCTTTTCTTAGGCACTAGGACACACCATCTGTAATGACCAACAAAGCTAACTTAACACTACACATCTATCAGAATACGATGCACTCCTCATTGTAGCAACAATTATATTACAAAATAAACAGAAGTACCTACCTTAAATACAGTGTACAAACAACATGTACACAACTTACACATCTCCTGTCACACGTGAAATCATTGTTACTCTATAGACCCCCTTATTTCTGCAACATCATTGTTTCCGGTTTATGAGTATATTTTTCAAAAGAAGTCAATACTTCCATCATCTTTCAAAAATATCTAAACTCATTCCTCCTCTTTATAAGCATTTCCACAGTGTGAAGGGTGATACTTCTAGAGCTCCGTGAGTTCTGAGGTGATCGGTGTGGCCAGTGTGGAAAACACAGCCTTATCCCCATATGAGGCAGAAGGTGCCTGAGGGAATGGATTGCGGTGCAGCTTGTGAAGTGCACCGCTCTTTCCACCGATTGCACAGGGCTTCCATTACAAGGTGAATATATCACGCACAAAATGCTGGTGGAACACAGCAGGCCAGGCAGCATCTATAGGGAGAAGCACTGTCGGTGTTTTGGGCCGGGACCATTCGTCAGGACTAACTGAAAGAAAGATAGTAAGAGATTTGAAAGTAGGAGAGGGAGGGGGAAATGCGAAATGATAGGAGAAGACCGGAGGAGGTGGAGTGAAGCTAAGAGCTGGAAAGGTGATTGGCGAAAGGGATACAGAGTTGGAGAAGGGAAAGGATCATGGAACGGGAGGCCTAGGGAGAAAGAAAGGTGGAGGGGAGCACCAGAGGGAGATGGAGAACAGGCAGAGTGATGGGCAGAGAGAGAGAAAAAAAGCAAACAACTAAATATATCAGGGATGGGATAAGAAGGGGAGGAGGGGCATTAACGGAAATTAGAGAAGTCAATGTTCATGCCATCAGGTTGGAGGCTACCCAGCTGGTATATAAGGTGTTGTTCCTCTTTCACCAATCACCTTTCCAGCTCTTAGCTTCATCACAACCCCTCCGGTCTTCTCCTATCATTTTGCATTCCCCCCTCCCCCTCCTACTTTCAAATCTCTTACTATCTTTCCTTTCAGTTAGTCCTGACGAAGGGTCTCGGCCCGAAACGTCAACAGTGTTTCTCCCTATAGATGCTGCCTGGCCTGCTGTATTTTGTACTACAAAATACTACACCAGTATTTTGTGTGTGTTGTTTGAATTTCCAGCATCTGTAGATTTCCTTGTGTTTGAATATATCATGGTTCATGCAGTTAGTTTGCCACTGATGGAGGAGCAGTGTCTTAAATATTTGTTTTTGGTTTCCTGTTTTGGACCAATTTTCAGTCTTCACCATTTAGTTTTCTTGGGACAGACACGGATCCTTGCAGATGATTTTACTCAACGTCAGTGAGGAACTTACTATGGTATTGTGAACAGATGCATACACTCTTACAATGTTCTATCTTTATCTAGAGACATCTTGCTCACTCTATACATGATTACAATTCCACACACTGAAATTATTGAAACTTTGATCCAAGTTCTTCAGGCATAAGTCTGTTTATTTTGCTGATAGACTATAGGAAGATTAGGTACTTTTAGGTTACTTAGGTTACCTTTTTGAAATACCAATTTTTTCCCTCTTTGTATTTTATATATAAATGAGTTTAAACAGTTTGCTAACCTTTGCAATGCTCTCAGTAGTAATGACAAGTCCTTCAATTCTCAAGCTGGTGGGGATCTGATTTCAATGACCGTGAGTTTCCATATTGAAACTTCTAATATCACAAAATTCTATCCTCTGTAAACAACCTTCCACAGCAAAAACAGCTGAATAGTATTCAAAAGCAAGAAAGCCAGCTGACAGTCCTGTATCAGAGCTCAAAGGTGCTGAAGCCATTTGACTAGTACATCCCACCAACCATCCCCTCTTCCATCAGATAAATTAGTACATTCATGTCCTTGGAATGGTTATATTTTATATTAAAAATGGTTGGAAATGTTCAAGACATCACATATGCATTTCAGACTGAAATGTATACATGATTTCTTGAATATTTCCAGGATGATTGGTCATCAGCCAGAAGTGTTAATGCTGTTCCTTTTCTCCAATGATACTGAATATTTCCAGAATACCTTGTTTATATTTCAGAATTTCAGCATCTGTGGCATGTCACTTTTGCACCATTCTCTTTTGTTCTTAACAAATTATCTATTATAGTTTCTGACAGTGTTTCCTTCCCTGAAGTCTCACCCAAGCTAAGTGTGCAACAATGATCAACCAGACATTGTAAATTATTTATTTATTGAGATACAGTGTGTAATAGGCCCTTCCGGCTGCCCTGCAAACACTGAATTTAATTCTAGCCAAATCACGGGACGATTTACAATAACCAATTAACCTACCAACTGGTACATCTTTAGACTTGTGAGAGGAAACTGGAGCACCTAGAGGAAACCCATGCAGTCACTTGAAGAGCATACAAACTCCTTACAGGCGGTGACAGGAATTGAACCCTGGTCTCTGGTGCTGTAAAGCGTGGTGCTAACTACTAGGCTATTATGTTGCTGCAAGCATTGCTGATGCAAATAATGATTCACCCTCAACTTCCATGCACATACTTTCAAGGATAGAAGGTTGGGTTTTGAAGTATGCAGAGGCAGACAAAGGGGTAGGGTTTGTGTTCAACGGTTTGCTTGCATTTGATCTTGTAATAACTCGTGTCATATTTGCTTTTATAAAGAGTATGCTTTTTCAATAAGGTTATGTGGGAGAGAAGGGTTAGATTGGGAAGGTTATATTGATTGGTACATCATAGGTGGAAGAGCCAATACTATGCTGTACTGTTTGATGTTCCATGCTCTTGATATCGTTAACATTTTTACTGCATTTGTAACAAATTTTAATTTTGCCAAATGTCAGACATCAGCAAGTTATAAATCATTGATAGCTTTCACAGCTGCACAAGCTCTAGTCGTAGTTTTGCCAGTTATTGAAGGTTGTTGGAGCATTTTGGTTTAAGGCATCAGTTCTGCACCCATCTGCACCAACCCAACCCAACCAGTGAACAAAATGCAGGAATATGCTACCTATCATGTGAATAACCACTAAAATCTGAAGCATTATAGTATTCTGCAATAAGGTTGACTAATGTGTTGTTTGACATATCATTAGGGAAGGATATTGCTCACAATCTTTGTAAAGAATAGCTTCTGATAATATATACAGTTCTATGTCAGAGCATTGAATACCATATAGTAGACAGGTAATCTATCAATACGTGTTAAAAATATGAAAGGAAGTCATAGTTCCAGTGGAAACCCACATATTCGCAGAGGCAATGTGCACATTGACAACACCTGAGAAAATATCAAACCTGATTCCCTGGAGCTGTGCACCAGCACGAACCGATGTGCTACCGACTGACTCCACACTCCACATGGACTTCTACACTAAACATAAGAATACCAGCATCATGAGTTCATTATGACTTCCTTTGGGACACAGACTATTCTAGGCTTTCACTCATCAGGCCAAGACAGCATCATTGTGGGAATACTGTTGCCACAAGGCCTGCTTATGGAATTAGCAGCTTCTTAATTGTTACATCCTCAGACTTCCCACTACCATTGCCACACAAAGAATACAAAGAACATGAAGCACAAACAATTGAGTTTCCACTTGGAACCAAGATACTTCATTGCTGCTTATGCATGGGTAGGGGTTGCTGGGGGTACTTTGGGGTTCTAACATTTAACATTTAACTGTCATTCATTCTTTGGGGCACTCCTCTGTTTTCGTGGATGTTTATACATTTCTCTGATATTAAATGTACCTTTGAAACCTTTGAATACAATATAGAATTGAAAAGTTACAACAGAATAGATTCCACTTCCTCTTAATAATTCATAATATTGGGTGTGGATGTAATATGTGTATCATTATGGATAACTCCTTTATTGATAGGAACTCTGGTATTTTGCTTCAACATTTATCTGTGCAGAAAAATAGGACTTTGGTATAAGAACTTGCCTCTAATCAATTAAGAGCATTTTTTCAAAAGGATATGGTAGATATACAGACAAGAGAATATCTGCAGATGCTGGAAATCCAAGCAACACACACAAAATGCTGAAGGAACTCAGCAGACTAGGCAGCATCTATGGAAAAGAGTATAATTGAAATTTCAAGCCAAGACCCTTCATCTCTCAGCCTGAACCATCGACTATACTCTTTTCCATAGATGTTGCCTGACCCGCTGATTTCCTCCAGCATTTTGTGTGCATTGATTAGGTATACAGTACTAATAGCCATGCAAATATAGTTTCATTGGTTTCAATCCTAAAATTCTTATCACTTCTGTTTGAATGACAGATGACAGAACACAACAATAAGTGTTTTGCAACGCCACATCGAATTACTGGGTTAATAGGAAAATCATAGTGTTCATTTGCTACATTGTGACAATACCCGGCTGGTGGCATAGTGGCATCAGCACTGGACTTCAGGGCGAGAGGTCCCGAGTTCAAATCCATCTGGCTCCCTTGCACGCTCTCCATCCATGCTGGGTTAAGAGGTGGTGATCTCTTTAAAAAACTCACCCGGCAGAAGGCAAAGGCAAATCACTGCTGTACATGATTTCCCAATATGTCAGAAGCGGCGTGGAGGGAAATCATCCGCCAACTGGAAATTCCAGATGCGTCCAGCCGACGACGACGACAATGGCAAGTTTCTTTAATAAGCCATCCATCAGCTTAACTTGTTTCCTATGGCACAGTGTTTTTTGATGGATTGTAGGTCTACATTTTGACTCACTGGGAAACCATGCAACAAGCCACAATTCTTTCACGTTGAAGCTGAATTGTCATTCAACCATTGGTGAATATCCCTGCAGAGCAGACTCGATAGGCCAAATGGCCTATACCTTATGATCTTATTGAATACAGCCAAACAAAACAGCATTACTCTGGGGCCAAAGTGCAAAACACAGTATCAACAGTCACACCCAGCCAAGACACATATAAGATATCAGTAAAATACAGTCACACACAAATAAAAATACAGTCCAAGACCCTGATTCCATGAATGTTGCAGAAGTCTGCAGTTGAACACAGTATAGTTTGTCTTCTACCGAGCGAACACTGGGGAGAAGCACCAATTCCAGCTTGTATGCTACGCTACACTGTCTCAGGTGGAGAGCATCAACTCTAACACCTCTCTCCTGGGCGGCTGCAAACAGGCAACATGGCCGCCTGAGGCCCAGTCTGCATTACAAATGAGGCCATGCAGCTCCCCTGAATCGGACTTGCAGCGTTCCACGTTCACAATGTCCAACAGCATCTTGCAATCACAAGAAAAGTGGCGAGGACAATCACGCGCTGTTAGACTGCATACTATCTTCGTGCACTGACTCATCCAACACCGCACAGTCACAGGCTGCGGAGCCGTCCGCGCCGAGCCCAGCTCCTTCAGTTTCTCTGAACAACTCGCTGATGGGGTAGAACTGCAGAAATTAAAGTTCTTAATGTCTAGCAGGATCTTGCAATCATAAAAAATGTTTAAAAAAGACAATAACTCCTTTGGTTTACTCCGTAGAAGCCGAAGCAATCAAACATGCTGATGCCTTACCAGAATTCTTTGTCAGTTTATTCCATTTCATTAGCTAGCATATTTAAAAAAAAATAAGTAATGCTGTTAACGATGTTCAAATGGTTCCGTTTATTATCAGAGAATTTAGTCTTCGCAATTGTCTACAAAAAAACAGAAGAGCCCCAAAAGGATGAACGACAGAACAACACCAAAACTCCAAACTCCCCTCACACCCTTCCCCCTGCAAGAGCAGCAAGTATCAAGGCATCAACCTCCCCCCAACCCCGGCCTGTTTCAGCAAACGACTGTCAACAGCAAAGCTCTCAAAGAGAGACCATGATCTGCAGTCAACAAAAACTGTTTTTTAGCCATTAATTCGCCATGCCACAGGCTCTCTCCCTCACTAACAATGGTGGGAGAGATATCACCCATTTTCACAGCGAAAGGGGAGACTGGCAGTCGCTGTTACAATATTACAGACTGCCACGTCACTTTTTATTCCAAGATTCTCCAACTCATGAATCGGCAGCAAACTCTCCCCTCCTCGAGAGAAAGCGAGTGTGATCGCTTGACGACAGAGACTTCCACCTGTACATCCGTCACCGTGAAGTTCTGATGCTCCTTCTCCCGCGACACCTCAGTTGGCAACACCCACCTGGAATCAGTAGTCCACAGGGCCACGCAGGGCTGCAACTTGGAGGTGCCATCTTCCAAATTGCGCCTGGAGAAAATCGTAAAATGGTCAGCCGGCGAGCTCCAGGAACGGAGCTCATCCACTGTAAAAAGAAATGCAGTTTGAGTGTTGTTGCAGATCAGGACCTCAATAGAACACCAACCACCTCGAAAAGGAAAAAGGAGACATTAAAGAGAGGAATTTAAGCTGTTCCCACAGATAAGCTCAAAGAGGCAGCCACTTGGTGCCATCTTAACTCCACCCACAGCTAGGTGTTGCTATATAATAGTCAATTTATATTTGCAGTTGATTTAAAATTTTAAAAGTTTATTTTTAGAAGTTATAAATGCTATTGAGAAAGTGTCTATGTGTTAGCTACAGCCATTTATTGGTTGGCATGCAAGTATTTTAACTACGTAGTCGTGTTGGTCACACAAGTCTCTCCACCACCACATAAGTTTCAAAATAAATGGTTATGAATGTCACTGGGATCATTGCAATATCTGAAGAGTGGAGACATCTGCAAAAGAATTGCAGTCGTGTTTGCTGATTGTTTATTGAGTACCCATGAATTTTCAGTACTGTAGGGTGCTTCTAAAAATTGCTGTAAATAATAAAACATTGCATTCCCAAACAGACTTGCAGGATTGCCACTGACATTAAAATGTTCAAGTTGTCCTTCAGTCTATCATATTTCTTTTAGAATTGTAAGATCATCATGGTGAAATATTTTGGTAAATTGCACTATATGAAATTTATTTTTAAACAACACCATTTCCTTTCCTTTAGTCTCAGTGGTTTTACATAAAGTAAAACTGAGATCTGCTGACCAAGATTGTCTTCCATGCAATGAATCTGCTGCCTGTTTTATCCTGATTGAGCACTGATGCCATATAACAACATACTAATGCAGCATCTGCCAAACATAATATTTTAAAAATCACTTTATCTGATCAATTCAAACAAAAATAATGTGATTACGCAAGATGGAAGTTGGTCCATTTTTGATTATGTTAATCACAGAACGTTTAAGCTAGGTTTCAATTAGCTTCTACTTCTCCCAAACTCTCACTATAATACATTAATAACATTGAAAGTCACTCATTGAAGTCATTTCAGGCTGTGTGATTTATCCACCCTACAGTTAATCACCTCCTACCTTAAATTGAATGAGCTGGCCATCATAGGCAGAATCAAAGCTGTGTCAGAAGGCATCATGAGAGGAGGAATGGGTGAGGCCTCCTGGTACCTCCTTCATTTAGTCCCTTTGGAATTCTAACTCATTCCACATGAGCTACTTTAGCCGCCACTTCCATTGCTCTGTCTCCCTTGCACGAGGTGCTGAGAATGTGACTGCCCAATGCCAGTAAAGGAAGAAGAGGCATTCTTACACTGAAGTGAAGTGCTAGCAGCGGATATGCCTATGATGAAGCCCTCAGACAGGTACATGAACAAGAAGCAAATGGAATGATAGAGACTATGAGCCGGCTGATGGTATTAGTTAATACTGATGTGATCGACAGAGACTTTGTGGGCTGAAGGGCATTTCCTGTGCTGTAATGTTCTAATCTCTGCCCATCACAAGCACCACAGAGAGGCTGGTATTGTGTCCATGTCAGAGGCTAGCAGATGGGGTTGATCTTCCAATGTTACAGTATAGTTGGTCACCTGCCCCTGTCTGTTCCACCACGGGCCCTCCAATCTCCTCAGCAAGAACATGCAAGTCATTCACAAACGTTCAGTAACACTCGAGACGCATTAATAAACTGAACTGCAGTACTCTCACTGTATCTTCCTCTCACCCACTCACTCACTCACTCTTCTTTCTGATTATTTGCATTTCTCCTTTCATGATTACCATGGATTCCAGCCTACCTGTGTACAATGAAAACCCATAGAATTTTAAATTATTTTTAGTTTATTTAGAGATACATCATGGTAACAAGCCCTTCCAGCCCAACAAGCTCATGATACCCATTTACACCCATGTGACCAATTAGTCTGCTGACCCATACATCTTTGGAATGAGGGAGGAAAGCAGAGCATGACGGAAACCCATGCAGTCACATGGAGAAAGTACAAACTCCTGACAGGAAGTGGCAGGAATCTTGCTTAAGCTGAAGCAGACTTCAGTGCATCCCTCAGCAAGTTGCGTTTGGGACGTGGCTGAGTGCAACCCTCAGTCATGGACTGCGCCCCCTCACTGAAAACGCACCTCAACTTCGGCAGTTTGAAGGATATATTTTGCTAAGCTGGTCATTGATGCACCATCAATAACTCTCGGAGACGTGAGTTAAGGTAGGCTTTTATTGGCTGGAAGAAAGCACAAGCAGCAAGCGACCAGCACACAACATCCTGGAGACTGAGGAAGGAGCTGTGTCTCCAATCGCCTTTATACCGGGGTCTGTGGGAGGAACCACGGTCTTTGGGAGGAGCCAAGGTCTGTGGGAGGAGCCACAGGAGCAGTCAGTGGGGGGGGGGCGTGTCCAGACAGGTATATGTAGTTCACCACAGTCATCTTCCAATAGCTAATGATGTTTCAGTATGTGGCCCTGGGATCAGCCTGTAAAGCAGTTGTGTTATGAAACTGTTGAGGATCCACCCCAAATAAACACCTGGATCACTTTCCAGATCTTCTTATCAATTGCACGTTGTTGATGGAGTTGGTTTTTAATGTAACAAGTACTTTGACCTCGGAGAACAGAACTGAGACCACATACCTGCTCCTATTAATCTAAAAATCACTTTAACCCAAGTAGGCTTTTTTATGGTAATTTTTAAATGATGAGGTAATCATTTACCTCATTTCTTCTCTGAGTTCCCTGGCGTAATATGATTACTTTTTAAAAGCAGGTGGAACATTATCTTTTCAACTTCTTAGAAATAAGAACACCTTGATATAATGAAGGAAATTAAATGTGTTCCTCATGTATCTTGAGGAGAGATTTCACTTAACATGAATAATCACTGCTAAGTGGAAAACAAAATGGATTTTCAGATGACAGTTAATCTTTTTTCTTTCAAGACTAGTTACTTGAAAATGAAATGCCTATTTGATTTTCACTTGCAGCTTAACCAGAAATTTTCCAAATGTGCTCACCCACCTCCTCTCTAGGGACCTCATTTACTTAGTCTTTGTACTCTTGGATAAGGAGGTTGTGTGTTTCAGTAAAGAAAAAAAAATGGATTGAAAGAGCCCTTTGGTTGTTTTTACTGATCCAAGTAAACAGCAAAGAAAAATCAATGTTTAATAGATCATACGCAGGTTAGCTTTGAGGCTAGAAATGCATAAGACTTATTTCAAAGCTGAGACATGTACACTTAACGAAGAAGAACAGTGAAAAGAATCTCAAATAGTTTTGATTCTACCAAGAGAGATCTTGGGGGAAATGATACATAAATCTTTCAAACTACATAGTTTTTATCTTGTAAAATCATCATGCAGTTCTATAACATGAGATTGCCAAGAGGATATCTGGGCTATTGGCTCAGTTCAAAGTAAACTTGGAACTGGAGGTTCTTGATTGCAACATTCTGTTAAAAATATTCATGGTGGACATTAGATCCATTCTTAACAGTTTAACTTAACTCCTTGTCAGGGAGGTTCACCGAGGTTTCCAAATAATGCATTTACCTAGCGCTTCTACCTCAGTAAAACATACCAAAGTTTTACAACAGCATTATCTACAAAAATATGACATCATCACTTAATACAATTGATTCATGAGGTGGTGTTAAAGGGCATCTTAAAAGAAGAAAGAGCATGTGAAAGGCTGATGAATTTTGAGAGGAAATTCCAGAGTTTAGGGCTTAGACAGCTGAAAGAAAATAATTCATCAATGGAGCAATTAAAATCAATCAAGTTGAAGAATTGGAGAAACACGTAGATTTTGAAAGGATGTCCAAAGATAAGAGGGGAGAAATTATATGAATGCTGTGTTGAGATTTTAATGTTGAAAGGTGCAAGATCAAGAACCAATGTAGGAAAGTGAGCACTGGAGAAATTTTACTGTGTGATTCATGATATAGACTGTAGCTTTGGAGGAGTGTACATTTATGGAGGGTGGATTAGGGAAGTTCAACCTTGAGTATGCTGGGGTACAGTAAGAAGTAGCAAATGACAGCAAGAGATTTTTAATAAAGATAAGGAGAGGTGAAGGTAGACAGCTGTCTCAATGATGGGGGATATCAGAGCTAAGTTCTTTACACAGAGATAAACATGGGAGCCCAAAATGCTTATGTACTTAATTTCTCTTTAGTGAGGCATTCACATATGATCTGGTGGTGTAATAATAAATGCCATCATGTACTTTTACATATAACCCATAATGAATTAAAATTAACAAAAAATGCTTAATCAAGCAATATATTTAATATTACTCAAATATTATTGAACTATTAAATACACTACACTCCTGCCTGTTTAGCTATAAACTCCAACTCAATATAGGCATCTCAACTTGTCAGGAAAGACGTTATCCCACAAGAATAAGAAATCCTCCTCAGCTATTAAGTCTTCAGGCCTGAATGGGACAATTTAAAATTTACTATGCTGTGGATGTCTATATAGTCATTATATGATGTAGTATACTATATACAAACCCCATTTCCATAAAAGTTGGGCTATTTTCCAAAATGCAATAAAAACAAAAATCTGTGATATGTTAATTCACGTGAACCTTTATTTAACTGACAAAAGTACAAAGAAAAGATTTTCAATAGTTTTACTGACCAACTTAATTGTATTTTGTAAATATACACAAATTTAGAATTTGATGGCTGCAACACACACAACAAAAGTTGGGACAAAGTTAAAATAAGATTGAAAAGAGCACAGAATATTCAAGTAACACCGGTTTGGAAGACTCCACATTAAGCAGGCTAATTGGTAGCAGGTGAGGTATCATGACTGGGCATAAAAGTAGCATCCATCAAAGGCTCAGTCTTTGCAAGGAAGGATGGGTCGTGGCTCACCCCTTTGTGCCAAAATTCGTGAGAGAATTGTTAGTCAGTTCAAAAGGAACACTTCCCAATGCAAGATTGCAGAGAATTTAGGTCTTTCAACATCTACAGTACATAATATTGTGAAAAGATTCAGAGAATTCAGAGACATCTCAGTGCATAAAGGGCAAGGTCTGAAACCACTGTTGAATGCGCGTGATCTTCGAGCCCTCAGGCGGCACTGCCTAAGAAACTGTCATGCTGCTGTGACAATTATAGCCACCTAGGCTCAGGAGTACTTCGGAAAACCATTGTCACTTAACACAGTCCGTCGCTGCATCCAGAAATGCAACTTGAAACTGTATTACACAAGGTGGAAGCCATACATCAACTCTATGCAGAAACGCCGGCGAGTTCTCTGGGCCCGAGCTCATCTCAGATGGACCGAAAGACTGTGGAACCGTGTGCTGTGGTCAGATGAGTCCACATTTCAGCTAGTTTTCAGAAAAAATGGGCATCGAGTTCTCCGTGCCAAAGATGAAAATGACCATCCTGATTGTTATCAGCAAAAGATGCAAAAACCAGCAACTGTGATGGTATGGGGGTGCATCAGTGCCCACGGCATGGGTGAGTTGCATGTATGTGAAGGTACCATTGACTCTGAGGCGTATATTAGGATTTTAGAAAGACATATGTTGCCATCAAGGCGACATCTCTTCCCGGGATGTCCATGCTTATTTCAGCAGGACAATGCCAGCCCACATTCTGCACGGGCTACATTAGTGTGGCTTTGTAGACACAGAGTGCGTGTGCTTGACTGGCCTGCTGGCAGTCCAGATCTATCTCCTATTGAAAATGTATGGCGCATCATGAAGAGGAGAATCAGACAACGGAGACCACGGACTGTTGAGCAGCTGAAGTCTTATATCAAGCAAGAATGGACAAAATTTCCATTTGCAAATCTACTACAATTAGTATCCTCAGTTCCAAAACAATTAAAAAGTGTTATTAAAAGTAAAGGTGATGTAACACAATGGTAAACATGCCTCTGTCCCAACCTTTGTTGAGTGTGTTGCAGCCATCAAATTCTAAATTTGTGTATATTTACAAAATACAATTAAGTTGGTCAGTAAAACTATTGAAAATCTTTTCTTTGTACTTTTGTCAGTTAAATAAAGGTTCACGTGAATTAACGTATCACAGATTTTTGTTTTTATTGCATCTTGGAAAATATCCCAACTTTTCTGGAAATGGGGTTTGTATATATATATGATTACTAGAGAGCAATATGCTACATATGTGAGTAGAGATGCATTCTATATTGAGGTGGAGTTTATAGCTAAACAGACAGGAGAGGCTTGTGACTGTAGGGCCTCCTCTGTGGTGGTTGTAGGAGTTGACCCTGGGACTACAGGAAAAGGTTCTAGCAGGTCTGGACACCTATCTTCCGGATGTGTTGACAACCCAAACTGTGCATGGCAAGCTTCACTGAATGATGTGGATCATAAGGAGTACAGGGTGTGACATCACCGTTTCCTTTACATTTTGGAAAGACTCCTCACGCTTCTTTGTCCTGCATTTCCATTTCTTCTCGGTCTGTAGGAATGAGTTCAGGGCGTGGAGCACAGTAGCCAAGTTTGGCAGGAACTTGTTATCGTTATTGAGAAATCCTAAAAAGGACCGAAACTGTGACACATCCTTTGGCCTTGGGACATTCTCCACCATATGAATTTTCTCCACACACTTGTGTAATCCTTGTGCTTCACTTGTGACTGCCATGTGACGCTTGGTTTAAATAATTCACACTTGTTGCATCATGCTTTAGGTGATGATCTTCTAATAATTTTTACTCTGTTTTGAGATTATGGAGGTGCTCCTTGTCATCCTCACCAGTAACAATGATGTTATCCATGTCATAGTCCAGATTGGGTTCCCTTTAAATTTACCTTGTTTGTGTTATGATCCGGACCGTTGACTCCTTGTTTCCCTTTAATTCCCTGTTTTTTAATTCCCTGGTGATTAAAGGCAATTTACTCTCGACCGAACCAGCTGTTTGTAAGTCTCCGGCTTCAGCTGTTCGGTGGAGAGCGTTATGGAGAGTTAACAATGTCACGAAGCCAGTGCGAGCCCAAGTCATCTAGCTGGAGCCAACTAAGTTTCTAGCCAGAGCAAGCCAAGTCTCCTCCCGAAGCAAGTGCTAGCAAGCAGCCTTCCCTTGCCAGAGCGGGTCCTGGCAAGGTTAACCCGCCAGGGTGAGTCAAGAGTTCCCGCTGCTTGGAGCAAACTTGGGCCCAATTATAGTACCGTATGTTGTTTTTGTCGTCTCGTATCCAGCTCAGTAGGCAGGCCGTTTGCCGCTACTCGAATGGACTGTCATTGTTTGGTCGTCTCATATCCAGCTCAGTAGGCAGGCCGTTTGCCGCTACTCGAATGAACAGTCATTGTTTGGTCGTCTCGTATCCAGCTCAGTAGGCAGGCCATTTGCCGTTACTCGAATGGACTGTCGTTTGTGTTCCGTGTATGAGTCCCGGTCCTATGTCCTGTTCCCAAAGAGGGGTCCCGGCTCTGTGTTTGGTGTTCCAAGTGTCAAGTCCTGGCTCTGGTGTTCCAAGTATCAAGTCCTAGCCCCCAGACCCTGAGTCCCAGCCTAGTCCCAGGTCTGAGTCCTCGTCCATTATGCCTATTCCCGCTTCCTCTTTGCTCTCCTTGATTTCTCTCTGTTCTATCCTTGCGTCACGGCTCTCCTTGTAAATAGTAATAAACTCTCTTTAGTTAACCTTACGAAATGTGTTTGTGTCCTGCATTTGGGCCCTCCTCCAGCACCCTTGCCCCTCCACATTGTGACAATCCAGGTAACACAAAGTGCCTGGGAAGACTTGCAGCCCCTGGTCTATAGCTTTCTGCCAGAGTGCAGCTGCAGATGCTACTCCACAAATAAGCCAATGATAGTGATAAAGCCCTTCATCCCTTTGTGAGTGTTTAGGGTGAGAAACATTTCAGACACTTCTTCCACCTCCATCTGTAGGTAGGCCTCAGCTAAGTCCACTTTGCTGAAGTGTTTCCCTCCAGAAAGGTTTACAAAGATATTCTCTATCCTGGACAGAAGGCATTGATCTACTTTCAGTACTAAAATCACCACAGATCCTGACAGACCCAATATCCTCTGCTACTAGGACCATTGGCATTGTTCATGGACTCCACTCAAACTTGAAAGAACTCCTTCAGCCTCCATGTGATATAGTTCACTGGCAACTTAACATGGATGGCATAAGGAACTGGATAGACTTTGTAAAACCTGGTACGGCATGTTCATTCAACAGTATTTTACCCTTGATATGGTTGAGTTTTCCAATGCCATCCTTCAATACCGCTGTGGCATCATCCAGTACCTTTCTTAAGTCACTTTCTGTTAGCTCTATTGCAGGGGATGTGGCATGCAAGTAGTGGATGGATCTCCAATCAAGTTGTAGTTGTCTCAGTCAATCACGTCCCTGCAAGGCTAACCCTTCCTGTTTTTACCACATACAGGTCCAATGTGGCTTGTTGGCTGCTGTATTTCACTGCTATGAATGTCATTCCCATAAAAGTTATCTTTTCTACATTATAAGTTCTCAGTTGAGTATCTGCATGCTTCAGTTCAGTATCTTCAAAATGCCATTCAAACTCATTTTGTGGAATGATTGAAACAACTGAACCAGTGTCCAATTCCATTTTAAATAATTTGCTGTTCATTTCTGGTGTAAGCCATATTGTTTGTCTCTTGTTAGCTTTCATATTGTAAATCTCAAGGCTACGCAGACCTGCATCACACGCATCATTGCCAGCATTTTCATCACAGCTTGCAGATTTAGGGTTCTTTTTGAAACTTGACTTTTTAGTTTTTTTCTCATTCCTGTGTAATCTATTTCTGTATGCCGAAAATGCTCTTTCTGTGTGTCTTACTTTGTTGAATTTTCTGCAAATTTTGCCTTTAAATCTGCATTGGTCTGGTCTGGTGTATGTGAGCCCCTGCCATAATGGTAACACAATGTGTTTGGCCAGGCAGGTTTCTGTTTAGACACTGCAATTTTTTTCCCCACTCACTTTAATACCTGACTGCAACTCAATCGCGTCCCTGGCTGCTGCTTCCATTGACACAGTGGTTTCAACTGCTCTGTTAAATGTGAGTTGTACTTCAGTCAGGAGCTGTTTTTGAATGGTTTCTTATAAGTGTCTACAAACTAAATAATCTCTTGGTTCATCATTAATTCCATCACTGGACTGACAATGCTCAGATAGTCTCTTCAGTTCAGCCACATAAACTCCCCTTCCTTTTGATTCCACTTATGAAACTTAAGGTTTCATAACTTTATGTTTCATAAGAAGTTTCATGAGAAGAGAGCATGTCTTGGGAGGTGGGGTCCCCGATAATGGATTCCACTTTCCTCCAAAATGGGCCATTACTTTTTGAAGGATTTTCTGTTCAAAGGCATTGGTGTTTCCATACCAGGCTGTGATTTAGCCAGTCAATATACTCTCCACCACACACCTATAGAAATATGTCAATGCTTTAGATGTCTCTCCAAACTCCTAAGGAAGTAGTGGTGCTGCTGTGCTTTTTTTTTGTAATTGTTCTTACACACTGGGCCTGGGATAGGTCTTCCAAAACAATAACACCAAAGAATTTAAAGTTGCTGATCCTCTGATGAGAACTGGCTCATGAACCTCTGGTCTCCTTCTTCTGAAGTCAATATTCAGCTCCTTGGTCTTGCTGACAATAAATCAGAGGTTGTTGTTACAGCACCACTCAACCTGATCCTAAATGCTGATTCATCACCACCTTTAATTCGACCTATGACAGTGGTGTCATCAGCAAACTTGAATATGGCTTTGAAGCTGTGCTTAGCCACACAGTCATAAGTGTAAAGCAAGCACAGCAGGCACAAACAGACAGCCTTATGGTGCACCTTTGCTTATGGATATCATGGAGGAGATGTTGCCAATTCAAACTGACTAGAGTCTGCAAATAAGGAAATCGAGGATCCAATTACACAAGGATTCCTCACAGTCTGACTGCACACTGCATCTACTTATATACCAACTGCCCCATCCTAGCTCTATCACTCTGATTCCCACCCCCTGCCAGTTTAATTTAAACACTTTCCAACAGCTCTAGCAAACCTTCCCACAAGGATATTGGTCCCTCTTGGGTTTAGGTGTAACCCACCCTTTTTGTACTGGTCCTGAAAGATTCAGTGGGTTTAGAACAATAGGAGTGCCCTCATGGAAACATACACAATCGTGGAGGGGTGAAAAGGATTGATGCAGGAGGAAGCTTCTTCTCCTGACTGTGGAGTCCGGAACTGGTGAACATGTTGCCAACTAAAGGAGAGCCCATTTTGGGCTAAAATGAGGAGTCATTTCCTTACATAGAAGGTGGTGTGCTTTGGAGTGGGATTTGGAGGTTCGTTTATTGATACATTTCTAGATATTTGAAGAATTGCCAGATATCGCAAATAGGCAAGAAAGTGGTGTTCAGGTAAGAATCATCATGGAGCAGATTGAAGGGCCAAATGGCCTGTTCCTGCCCCAACTTCCTTTTTTCTTGTCCTCAGAAAAAAGATGACATCGTCCAGCCATAATATTTTCTGTAACTCAAAGCATGTCACATATAACACAAACTTCTACATAAAGAGAAGTCTAATCATTCTTGTTTTTTTTAAACTGGGATAATGCAGCCTTCTCCTCAGAACAGTATCCAAGCTGGTACCAATTTAGAAAACCTTCCAACATAAACAATAATTAGCCCTAAATTGATTTCAGGATCCATTTAGCCCACTTCCCCACAGGTAGAGATTATAAACTGAGTAATATAACGAACTGGGTGCCCATTCCTTGCTCCTAAGACTAATCATGAATGAGTGGAGGAGATCAACCGTTTTATGAAACGCGATAGTTTCCGTGGTTATTTAGGCAAAGAAAGGACTTTTGTGGAATGAAACTGTGCAGGGTTCAATAATGGAGATATTGTCTGCAAGCAGGATCAGCTCCAGCTAATGTTTAGCCATGTGATGTTTAGCACTGCTAAAGGCAACTGTTCATATTTAATGTTGTCGTTACTGCGTCTTTGCTAGCTGAGGGAGGGCAATGGAAGTGCTAGTGGGGGCTGGTAAATCATTTGAGGTATTCTGTAGTCAAGAAAATTTACAGCATCTGATTTGTATTATGGATCTGCCATCAAACAAACAGCTGCTACCAGCAACAAGTTAATATAAATGCTACTGCTTGTCTGCTTCACTTTACAGTTTACACCAAAGATTGTTGATATTCATCATCTTAATCATGGCATGCATTAACGTGATTCCACTACAGATATAATGTGATGTTGCAAAAAACAATTATGTATGCCTTTAAAAGCAGGGAAAGGATGACTGCCTGCAGTAATTTCGGCAAGATTGCTCACTCTCATCCGTCTCCTTCATGAGTTACATGAATCCTTTTGTCAAAACCATCGGGAAGAGCACAGGAAAGGAGGGGAGCAAAAGCAGTGATTTTCAAATCTCCCTGTATTTGGGCAGTACCACCATATTTTGCTCAGACGAAGGATCTCTCTTATTTTTTATTACAGCTGTGCAGACTATCCATTGCTCTGCGCAGGAAACTTTTATATGGCCTGATAACCGTGCGAGACTTCAGTAAAACATTATATAAACAAATAATTCGGCTGCACGGCAACAAAGGCTGTGTGTGCGGGAGCATTTCAGTTTTTGCCCGGCCGTCCACCCACTCAGCTCAGAGGGAACGGTGGCTTAGACTGACTGTTGCTGCAGGCTGATTCGCAACTTTGACCAGTTTGAATTGGTTGCGGGGTTCACAGCCAACTGCAGCAAAAGAGAGGCCCTGTTTCCTGGCAAATGGTCCGTCTGATCCTCTGTTTCCATCACTGTCATGTCTGGCTACCTAAGGTTGCAGAGAACTGGCCAGGGCACACAGTAAAAGTTGTCTCAAACTGATCGCCAAGGTGAAGTAGGGAATCCCTCTCGATGGTGAGCAGGAAACTCAGGCGTGGGTATCTCTCGGTGTTGCTGTGTGCAGTGCAGCTTGGCCCATTCCCCACTTCTAAGTCATTGCAGTTTTCCAAAATATCTTCCATTTCAGATGGAGATTCAAGATGTACTCTGAGAGGGGTTTTTGTTTGTGGTTGTGTCAAGCTGTGTGTAGAGACTGAGTATGCGTTCACTGCGTTCTGCAGTTCCCCCTGACCCTGGTGTTGCAAAGCATGATGCTGGCCACGTTGCTGTGTTATCGTAGCAAAAGTGAATGATAGTGCTGAGGATGAGGTAGCTGGTTTACAAACAGAGGCAATGTGTAGTGAAGGGAGACTGTTGGCAGGGCAAAATTGCAGTCAACAGGATGAGTTGCAATGTGAAAGGCAGACAAAATCAGAAAGAGTGAATACTGAAGATGCTGTATTTGAAAGTGCGCAGTTTACAGAATAAGGTAGATGAACTTGCAGCACAGTTGCAGATTGGCAGGTATGATGTCATAGGCATCACTGAATCATGGCTGAAAGAAGATTAGAGCTGGGAATTTAATGTTCAAGGACACATGTTGTATCGAAAGAACAGGCAGGAATGTAAAGGGGGCAGTGTTGCTCTGTTGATAAAAAATGAAGTCAAATCATTAGAACGAGGTGACAGAGGTTCAGAAGGTGTTGAATCTTTGTGGATAGAGCTAATGAACTGCAAGGATAAAATGGCCTAAAGGCCTATACACAGACCCCCAAACAGTATTGAAGATGTGGTCTACAAACGTTTGTACAAATTACAATGGGAGATAGAAAAAGCATGCCAAAAGGGCAATATTACAATAGTCAAGAAGGATTTCAGTATACAGATAGATTGGGAAAATCGGGTTGGTGATGGATTCCCGGAGGGGTCTTTCTAGAGTGCCTATGACATGGCTTTTTAGAGCCACCACTGGTTGAACCCACAAGGGGATCAGCTTTGCTGGACTGGGTGTTCTAAACCAGAATTGATTAGAGAGGTTTAAATTAAAAGAACCTTAAAGGACATATGATCATAATATGATCGAATTCACCCTGAAATTTGAGAAGGAAAAGCTAAAGACAGATGTATCAGTATTACAGTGGAGTAAAGGGAATTACACAGGCACGAGTTACAAGCTGCCCAGAATTAATTGGAAAAAGGACACTGGCAGGGATGATGGCAGAGCAGCAATGGTGGGAATTTCTGGAAGCAACTTGGAAGATACAGGATATATACATCCCAAAGAGAAAGCAGTATCCTAAAGGAAAGATGACACAACTGTGGCTAACCAGTGTAGTCAAAGCCAGCATAAAAGCCAAAGAGGGGGCATATAATGTAACAAAAATTAGTGAGAGGTTAGAGGATTGTTAAAGCTTTTAAAAACCAACAGAAGTCAAATAAAAAAAAGTCATTAAGAAGGTAAAGAAAGAATATGAAAGTAAGTTAACTAATAATATTAAAGATGATACTAAAAGATACCTCAGATACATAATGTGTAAAAGAGAGACAAGTGAATATTGGACCACTGGAAACAATGCTGCAGAGGTAGTAATGGGGATGAGGAAATGGCAGATGAACAGAATAAGTATTTTGCATCAGTTTTCACTGTGGAAGACACTAACAGCATGGTGAAAGTTCCAGGTATCCGGGATCATGAAGAGTGTGAAGTTACCATAACTAGAGAGAAGGTTCTTGGGAAACTGAAAGGTCTGAAGGTAGGTAAGTCACCTGCACCGGGTGATGTACATCCCAGTGTTCTGAAAGAGGTGGCTGAAGAGATTGTGGTGACATTAGTAATGATCTTTCAAGAATCACTAGAGTCTGGAACATAAAAACATAGAAAACCTACAGCACAATACAGGCCCTACGGCCCACAAAGTAATGCTGAATATGTCCCTACCTTAGAAATTAATAGCCCTCTATTTTACTAAGCTCCATGTACCTATCCAAAAGTCTCTTAAAAGACTCTATCGTATCCGCCACCACCATCATTGCCGGCTGCCCATTCCACGCACTCACCACTTTCTGAGTAAAAAACTTATCCGTGACATCTCCTCTGTACCTACTCCCCAGCACCTTAAACCTGTGTCCTCTTGTGGCAACCATTTCAGCCCTGAGAAAAGGTCTCTGACTATCCACACAATCAATGCCTCTCATCATCTTATACACCTCTGTCAGGTCACCTCTCATCTTCCTTTGCTCCAAGGAGAAAAGGCTGGGTCCACTCAATGTATTCTCATAAGACATGCTCCCCAATCCAGGCAACATCCTTGTAAATCTTCTCTGCGCCCTTTTTATGGCTTCCACATCCTTCCTATAGTGAGGCAAGTAAGGGTCCCAGAACAGATCCCTGAGGCACAACACTTGTCACCAGCCTCCATGCAGAATATGACCCATCTACAACCACACTTTGCCTTCTGTGGGCAAGCCAATTCTGGATCCACATAGCAATGTCCCCTTGGATCCCATGGCTCCTTACGTTCTCAATAAGCCTTTCATGGGGTGCCTTATCAAATGTCTTGTTGAAATCCATATACACTACATCTACTGCTCTTCCTTCATCAATGTGTTTAGTCACGTCCCCAAAAAATACAATCAGGCTCCTAAGGCACGGCCTGCCCTTGAACAGTTCCGGAAGAATGGAAAATTGCAAATGTCACTCCACTCCCACAAAGGGAGAGAGGCAGTAGAAAGGAAACTATTGGCCAGTTAGTCTGACGTCAGTGGTTGGGAAGATGCTAGAGTTGATTATCAAGGTTGAGGTCTCAGGGTACTTGGAGGCACGTGATAAAAGAGGCCATAGTCAGCATGGTTGCATCCAAGAAACATTTTGCTTGACAAATCTGTTGGAATTCTTTGAAGAACCAACAAGCAGAATAGACAAAGAAGAATCAGTTGATGTTGTGTACTTGCATTTCAGAAGGCCTTTGCCAAGGTGCCACACATGAGGCTGCTTAACCAGTTACAAGCCCATGTTAATACAGGGAAGATTCTAGCCTGGATAAAGCAGTGGTTGATTGGCAGGTGCAAAGTGTGAAAATAAAGTGAGCCTTTTCTGTTTGGCTGCCGGAGTCTAATGGTATTCCACAGGGGTCTGTGTTGGGACTGATTCTTTTTACGTTACGTGTCAATGATTTGGATGATGGAATTGATGGCTTTGTTGCAAAGTTTGCAGACAATGTGAAGATAGGTGGAGGGGCAGGTAGTTTTGAGGAAGTGGAGAGGCTACGGAAGGATTTAGACAAATTAGGAGAATAGGCAAAGAAATGGCAGATGGAATACATTGTCAGGAAGTGTATGGTAGAAGAAATAAAAAGGTTGACTATTTTCAAAATGGAGAGAAAACACTAAAAAAAAGGAGGCACAATGAGTCCTGAGAGTCCTTGTGCAGGATTCCCTAAAGGTTAATTTGCAGGTTGAGACTGTGGTGAGGAAGGCAAATACAACATTAGCATTCATTTCAAGAGGACGAGAATATAAAAGCAAGGATGTACTGTTGAGATTTATAAAACACCGGTGAGGCCTCACTTGGAGTATTGTGAGAAGTTTTGGGCTTTGTATCTTAGAAAGGATGTGCTGAAACTGGAGGGTGTTCAAAGGAGATTCATGAAAATGATTCCAGGATTGAATGGCTTGTCATAAGAAAAGCATTTGATAGCTCTAGTCCTGTTTTCACTAGAATTCAGAAGAATGAGAGGTGACCTCATTGGAACATATTGAATGGTAAATAACCTTGATAGAGTGGATGAGTAGAGGATGCTTCCTATGGCAGGAGAGTCTAAAACCAGAGGACACATCTCAGAAGAGAGCATCATCCCTTTAGAACGAAGTTGAGGAGGAATTTCTTTGGCCAGACAGTGTTGATTCTGTAGAATTCTTTGCTACAAGCAGCTGTGGGGCCAAGTCTTTATGTATATTTAAGGCAGAGGCTAATAGATTCTTGATTGGCCGGGGCATGTAGAGATAGGGGAAGAAGGGAGGAGATTCGGGCTGACAGGAAAATTGGATCAACCATAATGAATTGGGGGAGTGGACTTGATGGGCCAAATGAGCTAAATCTGCTCCAATATCTTATGGTCTCATGGTCCTATGTTCCATTCAGTTTACCTTTTACCACAAGTCCATCAGATTCTTGATGCATGACTGGAATCTCAACCTCATCACATGCTGCTCTTGATGTGGCTATAGTATGAATGAGAAGGTTTGAAAAAGGATACTTTGATCTTTGCTGATGTTCATGACTGGGGCTTATAACACAGGACTCAGTGCTTAATGGACTGGCACATACCAAGTTCCAGGAGTACTTGCTGAGGGATGCTGTAAAACACAATTCAGGCACTACAGAATCTCTGTGAGGAATGACCAAAGTTTAGCGCCCCCCCCCCCCCCCCACAGTGAACCAAGAGGTACAAGCCCTGTGTAATAACGTTTCCAAGTTTCACTGAAGAACGTTTGTGGATGAAGCATTGCCTATCATTATTGAATGTAAGGATTTTCTTAATATGAATGAAAGTAATAACATTAATTTGTGTAACTACATATTTTTTGAATAAATTAAATTTTGGGGGATAAGTAAATAATAAACTAGTATTGGCTCTAAAGATACACAGCTTTCTACAGACAGGTTCTTATTGCAATGGCAGTTTTTCATTTGCTTCATAGACTTTGATCAACTATTTTGTCCATCATCAGATGTCCCTGAACTGAACAGTTTGCAGGGTAGTTTAAAAAAAACAATAAAAAGTTGATATGTTTGGTGTTTCATTATGGCTAGAGCAAGTAAGGTTGGTAGATTCCCTTCTCTAACAGATATTAACGAACCTTATGGGATTTTACAATAACTTACTAGATTCATGGTTACCTGTAATGATACCAACTTTTTTTCTGAACTATTTAATCAAACGAATTTACCTTGGTAGGATTTGATCATAGCTTTCCTAGTCAATAGTCTAAGCCGCTCAATACTAATCCAGTAATCTAACGACTTTGCCACCACACTCAAAGAGAATCCCAGTTTCCATAAGGAAACAATTTTCCTTCTGCATCCTATTTTTATTACCAAGTATTTAAAGTTAACTGAATTTCACGATGGGTTGCATTCCCTCAGATAAAGTTTGGTATCTTTGCATAAATATATCCCCTTTACAACAGAGAATGACTAAAAATGGACATTCATCATTTGGAATGAAATATTATTGCCAGTTATCTGTTGCACATTCCAGTCCATTTGTTGCCCACTAATTGTGGAGTATTTCTTCCCCAGAGCCTCCATGCATGAGGAAAAACACAGAAGAAATTCAGACATCTAAAGCAATAATTCCATTGGGGATTCCATAAAATGGATTCAACTCTGTACTGAAGAAGTTTTCACCAACTTTGACTATAAAATGAATGGAGCACCTTTTACCTGTAAGCAGTAAGATATCTTGCAGTGTGTGATGACGAATCATTTTCTTTACAGCATGAAGACGCAGGTTTTGATTGATGCTATTTAGTTCTAAATATTTTCACTATCTATTATCACACTTATGTCATTTTTATTTGGCTTGTAATGAAGGAGGGAAGAAAAGTTTGAATGAGGCTGTTGAGTGATGAAGGTTATGAAGCAAAAATGATCTTGGCTACAGTTATTGAATTTGACAGGTCTGGAGTTAATTTAGAATACCTCTGCACTAATGCAAAAATGATCCTGCTTAAATTGGCTCCCTGTCTCTTATTTATCAAACATGACATTGTACATGGAGATAAAGATGAACTCCAAACATGAAAATACTTAATGTTTCATAAGTGCATTGCTCTAAATTCAAAATAACACTTGTGGTATAACATTGAAACATCTTATTTCCCACCCCTGACCTCATCAATGTTAAACATTATTCAGTTATAGAATGGCAGAGATGAGAGAATTATTGCCTGACATGTATTTTAGATGTTATTGATTTTCCTTCAACTGTGTCTATGCCTGCAATGGTTCAGCAAATTTATATAGTGGATAGCTCAGCCATTTATTCCAGCTAAATATCAAATTCAATCTCTGCTTTTTACTGCATTAGCAGAACTGTTGCAATTAACCTCAGTGTCTCTGGCCTGTGGGGTGGGGGGGGGGGGGGGACATTTTCATCCAGGATTTCAATTCCTGATCACTGTCACATTAGGAAATTACATGTGTACACATTGTATGGTCCTCAGGCAGGAATTATAATTAAACTAATGGCGCATTGGCTAATTGGGCTATCCACAGGTAATAAATAAATTACATTTACAGACCAACAGCATAAAGATAGTTGTGGCCTGCTGTGAATTTCCAGTAACTGCAAATATAATGTTAGGTTTATTTCACAATATGTCTCAGTTACTCTATTGCTAAAATAATCTGCTGACAGACATACTGGCAGGATTAGATGCTCAGTGTTGTTTTAGAAATTTAGACAAGTCTTGACGAAGGGTCTCATCCCAAAACATTGACTGTTAATTCCTTTCCATAGATGCTGCCTGTTGTTCTGGATTTCCAGCATCTGCAGAATCTCTTGTGTTCACAATTTACATGATTCTGCTTTAATCTCATTACCACAGCAGAGTCTTAAATTCATTCAAAAGCATTTACAGTGGTCTTTTTCTTGTTTCTTATGTTATTAATGACAACTCAAGCTCAGACAGAATTATTTTATTTGTCTCCACAACTTCCCCTGTTCCAGCTGCTGCAACAGTAGATTAGGAGAGACAGATAGAGCGAGTAACTTCACCCTGTGCAATGGCAATTATATTTACAGCATTTATCAAATCGATTGATTTCATAGCATTTTTTATTTCCAGTGAGAAACTGATATGTTCCACATCAATCACTGTACATAGCAAGTAGCCCATCAGATATGCCAGGGAAGACTGTTCACCAGCATTACTGCTCAGCTCTAAAATACTGCCTTTTAAAAATAGATGCTCACACCTTAGGGAGAAATTATGTGACTGTGTGAATGTGTGTGGGTGGGGTGGGGGTGTAGCACTGGGGAAGAATTAACATTAAGAAGATGGAGCCTGATATGTAATCTCTCCATCTCCAAATATTCAGAAGAAATATAAAGATGATTGTGAGTGAAATGAATCATATAAATGGCAAAATGCCACGGATGTTTTAAATTTGAAATATTTGAACCACTCGATAGGTCAGGCAGCATCTGTGGAGAGAAAAACTGAGTTAATATTTCAGAGGCTTGACAAGGAATATTCAAAAAGAACAGAAGTTACGGTTTAAAGAACCCCAGGGGAGATGAGACAATGGGAGAGGGAAGGAAGCATCAATGACTGGGAGGAAGGCTGGACTAAAATAATTGATAAAAAGGAAATTGACCGAAGCTAAAAGAAGGCTAGGTAGGAGACAAGAAACAATGCTAAAAGTGGCTCTTTGTAGGTGAAATTATTCTTGCTTCTCTGAGTATTTGCAGCACTTTCTCACAGCTCACCAGATTATCTCAATATCCACACTTAGCTCTTTGCAAGAGGCAGTGGGCCCATTACATCATTGACCTTGATGTCTATGAACAACAAAAGGTTACGCTGGGCCATGCACTTCCAACATCAGTGTCATTTCACAGCAACAAGCCGGCTGCAATGCTTCTGTATCATCTAAGCACAGATAAACCAATGCAGAAGTTAATGGTATAGTTAACATGTCGCAGCAAAAGGCTGCATTCAGTGATCTTAATACAAGAAGGCATGCAAGTTTATTTGGATTCAATGTTACAGAAATCTCTTCATCAATATTTAAGAAAGAATTTCTGCAGAAGCAGCAGTATTATTTGGCTTCACTGAATCATTCTGAAGCAGCTCTGCAATACCTATGCACTATTTATCAAATAACAGGCCAGTATGAAAACAATGTTTGTGAATAAAATACCCAGGAATGAATGGAAGTCGATTCATGTCATTTAGTCCTATCTGGTGTGCTGCAGCATTTCAGATCTTCTTGTGGGCAGCTCTTATTTCCTTTTGTCTCCCAACCCCCACCCGCACCCCCATTCCCTTCCTTGGTTTAATCTAAAAGTCTAAGGCATCTGAATTTTGTTCCCGTAAATGAATGGATAGTTGAGAAAGGTTTGGTTTGAATGTCTGTAAGCACTGTTACTTAAGGCTGCAATGTCAGATCTGAATTGAAACCACATGCTACCGGAGCATAGTTAAACCTGCTTTAAATGCTTCTCCGTGCACTCATGCCCAAGTTCTATGATCTTGGAATTTGTTTTTTATTATTATTATTGAGAAGTTGAACTGAAGATTCTTGACTGTAATACTATAGCACAGAGCACCATTAAATTTGGAAGCAATAGAAAAGATAAATCATGTCTTGATTTTAAAAGCTAAAAATGAGGAAGAAAGGAAGTCCCATAGCTGAAAGGTTTCAATTGGATTTTTATCCTTTGGGATTGACACCATTTCCCAGATGTTTGATGAATTCATTTTTGTTGCTGTGCTCATAAATGAAACCTCTTGTCTATAGACAGATGCTTAATCTCATCATTGTGCTCAAAGTCATCCATAAATTCATTCCTTAAGATCCTACTATTACACAAGAAGTAACCAAATATATGTTTAAAACAAAGCACACATATTTTACACAGCAAAAATATATATCCATATTTCAATTTAAGGATTTTTATACAGTTATATGTACCCCACCATGCAAAAGATCATTTAAATTCTCATAAGATTCGCAATAAACACAAATGCTCTATAGAGATTTCTTTACGTTAATAAGAACTTTCATTTAAATGATGTAAAAACATCCCAAATGCTTCACAAGAGCATTGCCAAGTAATTCTGATTCATAACAAAGAGAATATGTCAGTGATAATAAACATGATTCTGATTCAAAGTAGTTCATCAGTTTTAAATTAGACCTGATGCAAATTCTGCAATTCATGGTCTTTAAAGATGTTGACAACAAAACCCATCAGAGTTTTCAAGAGTGACTTGGATACGTGCTTGGGGCAAAATAAAGGAGAATGGGACTGACCAGATTATGCTGCTAGGATAAAGCCTTGACTCAGTGGGCCAAATGGTCTCTTTCTACACCATAACCATTCATGAAAAGACCAATCTCAGGTAAGATTAACTGATGTTCTTTAGAGAAAGGAATCTGCCATCCTTACCCTAGTCTGGCCTAGAAATGCAGCTGATTTTTAATTTTTGCATCAATTCATTCATAATTAGGAATGGACAGTTAGAGCCAACCTTGCCTATGAAGTTCAAAGGCCATAAACAAGTGAAAACTAAATCAAAAATTGATATTGGGCCACATAATGAAATATTAAATGAGAAAAGGAAAAGAATGGCACTTTTGTAGAAAGAATAAAGGCAGGGACAATTTTCTAATGGGGGAAAATCAAAAATCAAAGGTGCAAAGGGACTCGGGCGTCCTTGTGTAGGATTCCATAAAGGTTAACATGCAGGTTGAGTTTGTGGTAAATGCAATGTCAGCATTCGTTTCAAGAGGACGAGACTATAAAAGCACAGATAGAATCCTGAGGCTTTATAAGGCATTGCTCAGACTGTACTTGGAGTATTGTGAGCAGCTTTAGGCCCCTTATCTAACAAAAGATGTGCTGGTATTGGAGAGGGCCCAGAGGAGGTTCACAAGAATGATTCAGAGAATGAAAGGGTTAACGTATGAGGAGTGTTTGATGGCTCTGGGCCTGTACTCATTGGAGTTTAGAAGAATGAGGGGGAATCTCTTTGAAACCTGTCAAATATTGAAAGGCAGGCCTAGACAGAGTGGATGTAAGGATGTTTCTTTAATGGGTGAGTGTAGGATCAGAGGCCACAGCTTCAGAATAGAGGGATGTCCATTTAGAACAGAGGAGGAGGAATTTCTTTAGCCAGTGGGTGATGCACCTGTGGAATTTATTGTAACAGATGGCTGTAGAGATTAAGTCATTGAGTATATTTGAAGCAGAAGTTGACAGGTTCTTAGGATGTTAAAGCTTACAGAGAGGTGGCAGGAGAATGGGTATGAGAGGGTTAATAAATACCCCATGATGGAATGGCAGAGCAGACTGGATATGGGCCAAGTGGCCTAATTCTTTACCTGTGTGCTATGGTCTTCTGGTCTGAAAGGAAAGTGTTTGTTTGAAGAAGTATCTTAAAGGAAGAGAGAGAAGCAGAAGAGGAAAGGCTTAAGGAGGGAATTCCAGAGCTGATGCCCTTAACAATTGGAAAGACAGCTACAAAATGTGAGGTGGTTGAATTATAAATCAGAATTGGAAGAACACTGGTATTTTGGAAGCTTATAAGGTTGGAGGAGATGGGCGAGACAGAGGGATTGGAAAATGAGAATTTTAAAATTGGGACTTTGCTTCACCTGGTCACTAGAATGATTTGTGAATATCTCTTCATCTTTTATTTACAGACAGGGCTAAATTTTTGGAAAATTGAGGGGCTGTGAGAAAAAAAAAGCAGATTTGCCTTACAGAGGTTGTAAAATGATGAAATATGGAAGGAGGGAATTTAATTTTGTTTCACTCAGACTAAAACAAAACTGAACACTAAAATTATAAACTGTTCTGCTTCCATCAGGATCACATTAATTCATTTGAGATTAGATATCATTCTCAGGACAAATCCCTCATACATAAATTTTTGCTGATTCACTGCATCCATCAGATAAAGTAACTGTAAATATATGCCTTCCCTTTCTGTGCAGCAAAAGATGGAAGATTACAGCCGTTATTTATACCTGCTGGCTCTAATCCTATGACAGCGTAGAAGACATGTACATCTGAACCAAAGACTGTTACATATATGCAGCATTTACTCCAGAAATAATATGCAAAATCTCAATTACCAGCTTGCAAGATTCTCAAACGATGTCCGAGTGAGGCTCCATTTAACCTATCTCGATTAGTTATTTGAGAAAGCATTCTAATGAGGTATTTTGAAAGAGATAAGTTAATATGTTTTATAGTAAACAAACCTTCCAAAAATACAAGTAATTTCCTTTAGAGATTAAGTAGTAAATACATATTGTGCCACCTTCTGTTATTTCAAAACATAATTTAAATTCAATGCAACACGCACAAAACACTGCAGGAACTCAGCAGGTCGGGCAGCATTTATGGAAATGAATAAACAGTCAACATTTTGTGCTGAGACCATTCTACTGGACTGGAAGATAAGAGGGAAGATGCCAGAATAAAAAGAGAGGGTGAGGGGAAGGTGAGTAGGAAAAGTAAAGGGCTGGAAAGGCAGGAATCTGATAGGTGATGAGAGTGGACCATAGGGAAAAAGGAAGAAGGATGGGCAACAGGGGGAGGTGATAGGCAGGTGGGAAGAGGTGAGAGGCTGAAGTGGGAATTAGAAGAGGGAAGAGGAAGGGAATTTTTTTTTTAATCGGAGGGAGAAATCGATGTCCATGTATTAGATTGGAGGTTATGCAGATGCGATATGAGGTGTCGCTGCTCCACCCTGAGGGTGCCCTCATCGTAGCACATGATTCAATCATAAGCTTACAATGCTCTGACAATCATTCAGGACTGACTGAAGTGCAAATGATTTCTAGTCAATGCTTTCTATGGTGTGAAATAGCTACCAAATTTGTTTTATTTTGGGTCAGACTTCAAAAAGCCTTCAAAGATAATGCCAAGAAACCAGGTGGTCATGCTGAAAATTTCCAAAAAAACCAAGCTGTTCTAATTATTGTATTATGCCAGTATTAACTATAACAAACATCTTTAAAAGTATGCAGGCATTGAACATCTTGAAGTTTTCTGGAACTGTCAGGACTCTCAGAGTCTGATACAAATTAAAGCAATTTTTTTCTGTTAGGTTTCTCCCCCATTTTCACCCTGTAAAGACAGAACAAAACTGGATATATTCTGCACCTTTCATAATTAAGGGCATTGCAGACATCTTAGTACCTTTTTACATATAGTGAGCAACATTCGCAAATTGCTGGAGTAACTCAGCAAGTCACGCAGCATCTATGGATGGGGAAGAAACAGCAAATAGAGATTTTAGACCGTGATCCTTCATCAGGATTGGACGGGAAAGCGGAAGAAGCCAGAAGCTGGAAAGCCGCGACATCAACTGTTCATTCCCCTCCATAGTTGCTTCCTGACTTGCTGAGTTCCTCCAACACTTTGTGTGTGTTTCTCAAGATTCTGGAATCTGCAGAATAACTTTTGTATTTAAATATGTCACTGTTTAATGTCGGGAAAGATTTGGCAATATTGAAGCCCTACAAACAGCAATGTGACAAATGTCCGATTATATTCCTTTAAATCAAGGGTTTCCAACCTGGGGTCCACAGACCCCTTGCTTAATCGTATTCACCTATGGCATCAAAAAAGGTTGTGAATCCACTGCTTTAAATGGATCTTTTCCACCGACCAGCAAAACAAACAGGATGGCTAATTTTAACCTCATTTGAGAAGTGTCATTACTGACAATATAGCCTCTCCTTAGTACTATTGTGGAACACCAGCTGATAACAATCTTCATTTCTGGAGTTCAACCCTGGCTTCTTTGGGTCAAGGGTGTGTTTGCCAGCTGACTAATCTTACGGAAATAGTGGAATGGTTTCCATATCCAAATTTCTACCATTTTCACCAACAAATCTTATTTGTGAATGTGAGAATTTTATTGCAGGGTTGGACCTCCTTCAGCTCTTAGTTAAACTTAGGCCCTCCATACATTTTAGATCCTTCTCTGTAGACTTCTTGTGTGCAAAATAAATAGACTCATTGAACAAAAACTCTCTGTGCTTCAGTAAGACAAGACCTCCTTATCAGAACATACACACACAAAATGCTAGAGGAACTCAGCAGGTCAGGCAGCATCTATGGAAGTGAATAAACAGTTACTATTTTGGGCCGCGGCTCTTCTTCATGACTTGAAAGGAGGGGGGAAGACACCAGAATAAAAAAGTAGGGGGAGGGGAAGGAGAAAATTAGAAGGTGCTAGGGGAAGCCAGGTAGGTGGGAAAGGGAAAGGGCTGGGGAGGAAGGAAACTGATAGGAAAGGAGAGTGGACCATGTGAGAAAGGGAAGAAAGAAAGGCACCAGGGGGAGGTGACAGGCAGGTGAGAAGAGGTAAGAGGCCAGAATGGGGAATAGAAGAAGAAGATAGGGGGAGGGAAGTTTTTTTTCCTAGTATCTGCCTTTGCAAACTTTGATTCACAGAAGGAGTCTTGGATGACTCATTCCAACATACACGCAGAGACATACCCCAGAACATATACTAAGCTTCACAGGCTTCTCTTAAGCAATGTAATTCTGTTTCTTCACTGATTTATTTCAGGCTACAATAGCCGTATCTCTAACATCATTCAGCATCTTATTTAATTCTGCCTTTCGCCAGCTTAATGAGGTGATTCAGCACGGATGTCAGCTGAGGTATAAAATTAAAACCCAACCCAAATCCAATCCACCCAACAACTAATCTAAATGCAACCCAAGCTTGCAGGTTTATTTTCTACATAACTGACGTGACCCAAACCTGACATGTGTCATTAGATCCCCAGGGCTCAGGTCATTTACTGGTAGATAAAGTCCAATTTAGCTCTTTCCTGCTTCTTCAAAAAGTTATGGTCCAAACAATGTCACTGTGCAAGCTGATTTAATTACTTTATAATGTGAATCCATGTCAACTTATTTATAATCAATAGCAATTCAATTGTCATGACATAAAGCAATTCAGTCTCTCAGATCTATTTAGTAATATATCATGATGGCTACTGAGCAACAACCTTGCATACATGCCTCATCAACCAGATCCGAAGAGCCATTTCCACTGGCTGATGTTCATACAGCAAGACACCCTCTTTAACTCAAAGATAAGTAAGAAGATATTAAGAATCTGAGAGGAAACATTTATTATCCAGATTGGACGCATTGATTAATGCTGTATGTTCCACAACAGGTCTCTCGCAGTCTGGTACTTGCCACATACCCTGCACCAAGTTTGCCCAGCTGGCTGTTTCCAGCATCCACTCACATTTAAGGATATGCAGCAGTAGTGGGGTCCTCACGGTGCAGCGTTCTCTATATTTCAACTGAATGATGAGGAGAACAAAAAGAATACTCGAGGAAGTGCAGCACTGAGCAGGGATGAGAAAGACAGGGCAATGGATTCCAATTAGAAGGAAAGTCTTTAATGCGGAAGTTACCAGCTTTATATCATAAGGCTATTTACCAAAAGAGGGTTGCTATCCCATTGAACAGGGAAATCTGAAACCAATTATAAACAGTTAATTCTTTCCCGAATAACCAAATTCCGGACTGAACTGCCGCATTACACTCTTTCATCCTCATACCCTTATCATTCTGTGGCTTGTTCACCTTGTTGCCTTCCTAGTCAAATAAGCTAATGTATCCCAGGAGATTCTCTATGACCTGAGGAGCTCTGAGAACAGTGAAGCTAATTCAAATAGCTGCCTCTGATTTACTGTGCACATCCTTCCCTGCAACACCATGCAGACTGCTAAGTCATCATTTCCGATGCTCTGCATATCAATGGGGCAGGCATCTGCAAGGTACAAGCAGCCCATTCAATTATTTAAGCAATTCTTCCCCTCAGGATTTAACATTACCACTCTGAGCCACCAGTTTACTAGAAGCCAAAAATGATGAGGGGCTCTGATGGTGTGAATAGCCAGAGGCTTATTGCCAGAGCTGAAATGGCTAACACGAGGGGGCAGAGTTTTAAGGTGCTTGGAATTAGGTACCGAGAGGATGTCAGGGGTGAGTTTTTCCACACAGAGAGTGCCGGCAGCAGTGGTGGAAGCGGATACAATAGGGTCTTTTAAGAGCCTCTTAGATAGGTACATGGAGCTTAGAAAAATAGCTGCGCACTAGGGAAATTCCGGGCAGCTTCTAAAGTAGGTTACATACTGGCACACCATTATGGGCCGAAGGGCCTGTAACATGCTGTAAATTTCTATGTTCTAGACCTGCTCTGATGAATATCTCAAGATGTTGCAATTTCAGGGCTTCCCTCTACAATGCTGAGTCTTTGGCAAATATCGGCCATTTTAAGCAGAACCACAGGTGTTGACCTATTTCAGTACCAGTGAGTTAAAGATTCCCATGCTTCAGCTGTCTAACACAGAATTCCGACTTGTTCTTTCCATTCATTCATTGCTGCAACTCTAAGTTCCTCTACTATTCTAGTGTAATGCTGGGGATTAGCTCCTTACATCTGAGACTCTAGTGACATCAATGAGGATTGTAAGATTATGGATCTGTGGCAAAGAGGAAGTTAAGTTAATACATAAAAATATTTTGTTTTAATTTAATATTCTTAATTCTTTATGTGCACTTTATTTTTTATTTAACAAATTCATTTTTAATAATGTTTCATTTTTAATTAATCACTTTGATTTGCATGTCTCTTAACTGTCTTTGATTGGCAGAAACAAACTAATTTTAAAAAAGCATTATAAAACATTCAAAATAGATTTACAACTTTTCCAACCAGCAACATTAGGGTAGTTTTGGTGGCAGATGCATCTAATTCCACTGGGAGGCTAACTGTTCATGAGGCCATTCTGCTAGATTCTGAGATGCTTTGGGCCAGTGAAGTTGACAGTCCAGATTGCTGTCAGGTAACTTCAGGAGAATGGAAACCACAGATGGCTATTCCAATCGGGAAGGGGGTCCACCACGTCAGTAAAGTCCAAGCCGCTGGGATACTGGAGACATACCGTCGATAGTGGTCTCTGAAAGAATATTGCCAATCAGGTCCATGTAGGAACATCTTTCTGGTAAACCAGCAACCTTCATTGAAAGTTATTTTTCTAGATTAAAAGGAATCACTTCAAACTATAGCCGAAGGATTTTGACCCTGTTCTTATTTGTAATGACGTTGTGTAAAGATGAATCCACCTACTATTTCAACACATAATTCCTGGCTCCCAGAAACAAGTATAATTGCTTTTTGGATTCAAGAAGCACACATTGTTTTTAATCAATTAGACTGAGGATAGCTACCTTGCTTTCCCTTATCTTCAGTCCTTGCTTATCCATCCATTCAATCCTGGGCTTTCATTTGCTGGCGGCATAACTTAAGGCACCACAATATAGTTTCTACATTTATAATAATGCTGAACAAAGTCCTGAGTAATATTTTAGATTATATGTTTGTTTGATTAGCATTTTCTTTTGAAATCAAATTACGTACTTTGTATTTGATTGGCACTATTTGTGCTTTGCCATTACTCAATTAAACACCTCAGGCACCATCTCAGACACTGAGGAATGAAAGAACCATTGTTTTGTATACAACGCAAACTTTAAATTCCTTCCTGAATCCCTGTGCTACTTTGCTAAAACTTTCACTTCTACTGCATTGATTAGAACTATTTATACCTTTACCACTCCAAGGCTCAGTTTCTTTAAACATGTTCTTAGCCGTCATTAACTCTTGACAAATTAGAGCTATTTTCATACATTCCCCCAAAAGCTGCAGTCCACAAAGTCCCACACCTCAGTGAATTGTTTTCCAAATTTTCACCTTTCCTTTCAAAGCGTTTTGTGTTCTTTCTCCAATTAACTCCAGTGATCTCCTGCTGTAACTTCTCCCACAAATCAACAACTAGAAGAAAGAAATAATGTCCGGTCATTATTACATTAGTACCTGTGAGAGCTTGCTGTGTTAAAAATTGCCCCTTTTCCTATTTAACTGTGTTTGGATAATCACAGCTGCAGGGTAAAAATATTTAACTGGCTGTAAAGCATTTTATAACATCCCACCATGTGAAAGAAGTTTTACTCAACAATTATCATTTAGCATCATTTCAAAATAGACTTATTTGGTTACAGAAAAGGGTAATGTAATCCCCTGGTTCACATTATTACTGTTATGCTGTAGGTATTTCATTTGGCAATTATGTAACAGCAGTCTGTTCTGCTTTCAGCCTATTCGGGTTATTGTTGAAGATGAGGGATGATGAGGAATGTGCACCATCCAATTAGGATGATGGAACTGGGGGGAGGTTTTTCTGGTGAGGGACACTAAGGTTGGGCTTGGGGCCTTTGTTCAGCAGGAGATGAAGAGAGAAGGCACTGGAGAGAAGAGGGCAAAGGATTCGATCCGGAGAGGGACCGTGATTTGATGAAACCAGGGGCCAAGATCGATGGAGGATCGGTGAATATGGTGAAACATTGAGCTCCAACTTGTGCACATTTGACTTTTTAATTAAAATGGGCCTTTTTCTTTAGAAACATAGTAAACCTACAGCACAATACAGGCCCTTTGGCCCACAAAGCTGTACTGAACATGTCCTTACCTTAGAACTACCTAGGCTTACCCCTAGCTCTCTATTTTTCAAAGCTCCATGTATCTATCCAGGACTTTCTTAACAGACCCTATTGTTTCTGCCTCCACCACCGCCACTGGCAGCCCATTCCACTACTCACCACTCTTTGAGTAAAAAACTTACCCCTGACATCTCCTCTGTACCTACTTCCAAGCACCTTAAACCTATGCCCTCTCGTGTTAGCCATTTCTGCTCTGAGAAAAAGCATCTGACTATCCACACAATCAGTGCCTCTCATTATCTTGTACACCTCTATCACGTCACCTCGCATCCTCCATCGCTCCAAGGAGGAAAGGTCAAGTTCACTCAACCTATTCTCATAAGGCATGCTCCCCAATCCAGGCAACATCCTTGTAAATCTCCTCTGCACCCTTTCTATGGTTTACACGACCTTCCTGTAGTGAGGCAACTAGAATTGAGCACATTGATCAATTCACTAACCCTCTAGTTAGGACTCATAAATATAATTCCTTTAATCGTCTGCAGGGTACTGTCAGTTATTTCGTGGCACTAATTTGTAACAGGGCAGCAAATGACACAGCATCCACACAGACCGGGCTTTGGGGTGGGAGGGGCGTCTCAATCTCACGGGTTTGGTGGGACCGGAGAATGTCTTCCCTAAACTTACACAGCCAAGGAAACCAGTGGATTTCAGTAATGAAAGGCAAGAATTTAGACTGGAAATAAATTTAAAAAACACAAATTTCTCATCTTTTCTTGCAGTATAGAAGGGGACCATTTGGCAATCGAAGCCATGCTTGCCCTCAACCCTAACACATTTAGCCCACTCCTCCACTTAATTTTCTCTAACTGCTTCATTCTTCCCATCAAATTAGAGTACAGTGCAAGGACAGGCCATTCAGCCCTCAATGCTGTACCGAACCAACAATTCGTAATCAAATGGCCAATTAATCTCATCTCTTCTGCCTACACAATGTCAATGCCCTTCTATTTTCATGTGCCTATCTAAACACCTATTATAATTCCCTAATGTATCCACTTCTACCGTCACCCCAGGCAGTGCATTCCAGGCACCTACCAATATGTGTATAAAACTCGCCCCTCACATATCTTTGAAATTACCTCCCTTACCTTAAGCTCATGACTCAGGAATGATAAAGTCTGTCTACTCTATCTGCGCCTCTCGTAATCTTATAAACTCCTATCAAGTTTCCCCTCAGCATCCGTCACTCCGGACAGAGAGAGAAAAAACAAGTTTGTCCAACCCCTTGATATAGCACGTGCCCCCTAATTTTCCTGCCACACTCCAAAACCTTCAATAACAAATCTTTGGGATATGGGGAGAAGCTGGATCACAGATAATGTGTTAACTCCATACAGGCAACACCTGAGGTTAGCAACAAACCCAGAGCACTGGAGTAACAGCTCTGAAATTGTGCTGCCTGCACCCAGTGGAAGACACAGAGATGAGCGATACATTTCTAAATGTAACTTTATGGAGTATTTATCCACTAACGAAGTACTTTATGGCTACTTCCCAGAAAGTCTGCACAGCCAAGAGGGGCCTGTTTCTGAGCTGTCATGTTCTATGGTTCTATGGTATGCTTTTGCCAAAGAGCATAAGCTACTAAAAGTCACTTTACTGAAGGGTTTTATTCGGATATTTAGAATATATATTGGGAGATATATTTGGATACTTTACGCCTCTTTCACAAGCAAATTTTCCACAATAGAGAAAAGTCAAAAGAGCTGAAGGCTATTACATTGTAGCGATGTGCTACACACAGTGCTGAAATAACGACATGCAGTCGGTAAGTCGTTTTGAGACTAGTTTATTCAAACTTCGCGGTGCTGGCATTTAAATCCCTAACGCCCGCCCTCTCCGGGCAGAAATGACATCAGAGGTGCATTACCAAAGTCTTCCCCCCGCGCGCTGGCTATTTGTGAGCCGGTTCGCCTGCTCAGAAAGTGGGTCGCCACAACATGTCATTAAAATCTGACAGGACATCCAGGTGGTCTAACATTAGAAACAGCATTCACCTGCTTATCCTGGACAGGTTCACTTTTTCAGCACAATTAATATTCCGCCACAGAGGAAGTGAGTAGTTTATGCCTTCTTGCAGAACCTCAGTCTTGACATTTGTTTACTAATTGGCAGTCTTCCAAATTTGAATGTAAACGCAGGAGCAGCAGTCCCAACCCATCAGGTAAGTCCTCAGTCACAGGCATTTAATGCCCCTGAAACTTCATCACTGTATTGAAATGAGGTTGGTCTCAGCACAGCAGCTATGAGCTGAGTGTGAATTCCATATTGGCCCTCTTCCAGCTGAGTCTTTGCCTGATTGGAAATTCTACCATTCTGCATTTACGCAGAAATTTAAAAATAGCATGATTACTGAGCTTATACTGTTCTTTGATTGAGTAGTCATACTTAAAGTTTATTAGTCAAAAGAAGCCAATTGTAAATGCCGACTGTAGTTAGCAAGTATGTCGAATACCATAAACTGAATAAACAAATAAAGCTTTTGTGTATATTATGTACTATCAACAGTACCACTATTCAACATCTGAATAAGCTTTATGTTTAATTAAAGAAAACATTTTTGATTGGAAAGAATGAATGATATATCATTAGAACATTGCCAAATTCTTTAATATATCCTTTTTTTTCTTATTTTTATGCTGGTGCATGGCCTGTGAAATGTATAAGGACAACATTGTGGAAATAAAAATAATGACAAGAACTGCTATAATTCATGAACTGTCTTTTAATACTCTCATAAGAAACTACATTACTTGCAATTATTGCATGTTGACTGGTGCACATGTTAGTTTTAAAACTGAAATCTAAAATCGATAGTTTGCATATCAGAGTTGATTCTATCAGCAGAAGTGGAAAGGAACCAGTAACTAGTTATATCAGAATCAGTGTCTGGTTAATTGTCACTGTGTATGTAGTGAAATTTTCTATTTTGTGGTAGCAGTACAGTGCAAGACATAAACAATTACTGTAAGTTATAATAGAGTTAAATAAATCATGCGAAAGAGGAAAAGTGAGGTAGTGTTCATAGGGTCATGGATCATTCAGAAATCTGATGGAAGATTTAAATAATCTGCTATCTTCAATTACCGACCTCTCCTTGCGTTATATTAATGTTCAGTTCCCCGCAACCTCATCTCAAATATTATATCCTCACTTCCCAAATCACAAAGAATGGAGGAAAGCAAAGGATGATAGAAAATATGGCAAATAGAATATTTGAGAAAAACCAAACTGAAGACAGAGAGAGATTTTTGAAAAGAAAATCAGCTAGTTACTGAAAACAGTAACAAGAAGATTGCAGAAGTATTTAAAGCATGATTCTGTTCTCAAACGAAATCATTTATAAATCAGTAAAAGGTGAATCATTTATAGTAAATTGTGATGGCAGTCTAAACCATTTTATCGTATTTAAAGTATGCTCAATTGAGCAATAATTGCTCTGAGCAGGGATTTATTTGAAATTCCCTCAACATAATAAAAGCCGCTATATTATTTACATATTTTATTTATTCATTTAGAGATACAGCATGGGAACACACCTTTCCGACCCAATCATCCCGTGCCGTCCAATTACACGCATGTGACCAATTAACCTACTAGCCTGTATGTCTTTGGAATGTGGGAGAAAATCAGAGCCCCCAGAAAAAAACGATGCAGTCATAGAGAGAACGTACAAACTCCTTACATATAGCAGCAGAAATAAAGCTGGGTCGCTGGCACTTTAATTATTTTTCACTAATTGCTTTACTATTTGTAGGTGAAACACCCTGGTTCCCTTGGCTGTGTTACTCTAGGGAATACAATCTCCGGCCCCGCCGAATGTGTGAGTTTGAGGTGCGAGCTCACCCTAAACCCCCTGTTTGTGGGGATGATGTGTAATTCGTCACCCTGTTATCAATGAGTGCCACGAAATAACGGACAGTACACCACATACAATTAAAGGATTTAGCTTTATAATTCTTAATTTGACTAAAGGGTTAGTAAAGTAAAGAACAAAAAAAGAAAAGGGTCCATTTTAAGGTGCACTAGTTGGAGCTCACAGTTTCCTCAGGTCACCGATCCTCAATCGATCTCACCCCAGGCTTTGTCGAATCACGGTCCCGCTCTGGGTCAAATCCTATGACCTCTTCTCTCTTCATCTCTCCTGAACCAAAGAAGACCCCAAACCCAACCTTAGTGTCCCTCACCAGAGAAACTTCCTCTTCAATTCAACCATCCTAACTGGATGGCAGACATTTCTCCTCATCTTTTATCTTCAACAATAACCCAAACATAAGCAGAAAACAGGCAGCTTGCACAGGACAGCACAAAATTTAATACCTACAGCATAACAGTAAAAATTACAAACCAGGGCATTACATAGGCAAGACTAAATAAGCACGAGAGATAAAAGAATATAAGTAAAATGACTTTGACCAACAAAGGTAGAGCGAGGCAGATAGAAGATGGTGAGTGTGTCATAAGTGAATCCAGTTGATAGTTAAAAAATTGTGTATATACAATCATATACTCATTATATTTTTCTGGGGCAATGATCCTGCCTTTATTGCAAAAAGTTGCTGTAGCTAATACTTTTAACTTGTTTTGAGTCAATTTCCTTAACTTGCCATTTGGTAACCTTTGCTATGAGTTGTACCATCCACCCCATCTCCAATTCTTTGTATGATGCAGTATTACCAAAAAAGCACTTTGTATATGGAATTTTGAAAGGGATGGGTAATGGAGAGAGGTCATAACCTGGTGGAGAGCATAAATATATGTTGAAAGTCCTTGACTGTGGATTCTCTGGTGTGATAATATTGAGTGTCCTTTCTATTGTCCTAAACTTAAGCCAAGACCTTACATTTTATAGTTGTTGGTGTCTTTAAGTATCCTCACTTTAGGAAGCTTACACAATATCAATCTATAATTCCAACACTTATTTACTTAACTACTTCGGACCCCTTTCTGAAGAAGTTTAGCTATCAATAATCACAAATTCAAGAGTTGAGTACCCTCCCTCAACCAAGGAAGAGATAGTTCCAGCTAAAGTAGCAAATTAAACACAGATTTTTTTTAATGGAACACATTTATTTAGGAATAATTCTAACAGAGATTGTAATTCTACAAAGGATTTGCAACGATAAGTACAATTCTTACAAACTAGAAAGCCATTCTAGTGAATATGGCAACTGTATCAAAAAGGCAGCTCGGGAAAGAGATCCTTTTCAAATCCAGGCTGAGGAGTGGACACTCTGTCTTCATCACAGTAACTCCTCCCCACCCTTTCAGCCATCCGATATTTATATCTCTTTTTATGCCAGCCATTTCATGATGACCTCAACTGCACAAAATATTTACACAACTGCATTGATCAGGTCAGATGACAGGTGCATTAGGTTAACATAGAAAATGTTGCTTCTTGCATTCACAATTCAAAGATTCAAAGCAGACTTGTTATCAAGATATGTATATAGGATACAGCTCTAAGATTTGCCCCCCCCGCCCCAGGCAGCCATGAATCAAAGAAACACATGAACACATTCAAAGAAAACATCTAACACCCAAGGTGTGAAAAAATGAACAGAATGCATAAGTGGCAAAAAGTAAGCAAACAACAGATAGAATATCGACATCAAACCTGGAGTCCAAGAGTATTCAGTCAACAATGGGCTTCATAAGATAATGAGAGGCATTGATCATGTGGATAGTCAGGGCTTTTTCCCAGGGCTGAAATGGTTGCCACAAGAGGACACAGGTTCAAGGTACTGGGGAGTAGGTACAGAGGAGATGTCAGGGGTAAGTTTTTTACTCAGAGAACAGTGAGTGCACAGAATGGGCTGCCGGCAATGGTGGTGCAGGCGGATATGATAGGGTCTTTTAAGAGACTTTTGGATAGGTACATGGAGCTTAGAAAAATAGAGGGCTATGGGTAAGCCTAGTAATTTCTAAGGTAGGGATGTGTTCGGCACAACTTTGTGGGCCGAAAGGCCTGTATTGTGCTGTAGGTCTTTCTATGTTTCTCTGTTTCTAAGCCTGAGCAGTGTTGTTTCTCTGGGGGATAGCTGAATAACGTTAGTTAAAAATGAACAATAAACATTCAGATGTACTAAAATCCTGAGCTTAGCAAAATGCTAAGAATTATGAATTATGATAGAATTATGAATCTCTATCAGGATCAGAAGCAGATTTAATATCACCAGTATATGTCGTGAAATGTGTTAATATTGCAGCAGCAGTACAATTCAATACATATTAATAGAGAAAAAAACCAGAATTACAGTAAATATATATATATAAAACAAGTAGTGCAAAAATTAGAAATAAAAAAGCAGTGACATAGTATTCACGGGTTCAATGTCCATTCAGAAATCAGATGGCAGAGGGGAAGAAGCTGTTCCTGATTCATTGAATGTGTGTCTTCTGGCTTCTGTACCTCCTTCTTGATGGTAGCCATGAGGAGAGGGAACGTCCTGGGTGATGGGGGTCCACCACTTTTTTGAGGCACTGCTCCTTGAAGATGTTCTAGATACTACGGAAACTAGTGGCTATGATGCGGCTGACAAATTTTTACTTCAATCCTGTGCAGTAGTCCCCACACCTCCAAACCAGATGGTGATGCAGTCAGTTAGAATGCTCTCCATCATATGTCTGTAGAAATTTGCAAGTGTTTTCGGTGATATACCAGATCTCCTCAAACTCCAAATGAGGCCCATGCCTTGCCTTGTTTATGGCTGCATCGATATATTAGATCCAGGTTAGATCCTCAGAAATATTGACATCCAGAAACTTGAAATTGTTCAGTCTTACCACTTCTGATCCCTCTGTGAGTATTGGTTCATACTTCCTTCCTGAAGTCCACAATAAGTTATTTGGTCTTACTGACATTGAGTGCAAAGTTGTTGCTATGGCACCACTCAACTAGCTGGTACATCTCACTCCTATATGCCCTCTCTTCACCATCTGAGATTCTGTCAATGATGGTTGTGTAATCAGCAAATTTGAGCTGTACCTAGCTACGTAGTCATGGGTGTAGAGAGAGTAGAGCAGTGGGCTAAGTTGCACCAGTGTTGATGGTCAGTGAGGTGGAGATGTTATTTCCAATCTGCACAGATTGTGGTCTTCTGATTAGGAAGTGGAGAATCCAGTTGCAGAAGGAGGGATAAAGGCCCAGGTTCTGTAGCTTTTTGGTCAGAGCTGCAGGAATGATTGTATTAAGCATTGAGCTGTAGTCAATACCCAACATCCTGACATAGGTATTTGTATTGTCCAGGTGATCCAAGGCCACGTGGGGAGCCAATGAGGTCATGTCTGCCATAAACCTATTGTGGTGATAGGCAAATTGCAATAGGTCCAGGTCTTTGCAGAGGCAAGTATTGATTTTACCCATAACCAACCTCTTAAAGCACTTCAACACTATAGATGTAAGTTCTACTGGACGATAGTTGCTGTAGTATTATTTTATTTCTACTCCTTCACAAAAACATTGGATTAAAACTTGCAGAGATCTCATAAATATAAAGAGCGGAAGTAGTTTTGGTGCTATTTTGCTCTGCTTACAAAGTTACAGTGAATTAGGAGAATTCTGTAGAAATTTACCTTCCTCCATTAACATGTCTGGCAATTGTTTTATCACCACAGTGGGAGGATATTTTTGTGGTATATGTTCTGCTTTTGATAGTTACGAGATTTTCTTTAAATTTAAACAGTTACTTCTATGTGAGGTTTGTGTCCAATGATAGTTATACATCGAGAGTCTATTTCTAAAATCTGACATTGTATGTCCTCGGCTCCATTTAGTATTTTAGAATTTGTTCTGCTAGCCAAGATATCTTTGAGAAATTAATGCCTGTTGGATAGCAGATCAGAATTTCACATTGGACTGAATTTTATATCCATGTGAAAAAGTGAGCATTTGAACAAAATTGCACTGGAACAAGGAGCTGAGAAATGTTTCAGGCTTATAGTATTAAAGGTGCCGGGAAAAATACTTCTGTAAAATGGGTACCTGGAGATATTATGATGTTCCCTGCCAATGACGTAAGTTGGTATTTGAACAGTGGAGTTCTGTATAATAGTGCTGGCTGTACACAACAACTGACGGTGCCAACAGTACCTTTAAAGGGAAGCAGACTCTGAAAATACTCTGCAGCTTAATTAAGCATCCCTGCAGTATTGCTTAATTGAATTAATCTAATATAATTGTGACCTCAATCAGGATTTGCAGAATGTTTAACCAAAACTGAGGAGAGAATAATGATATTCAAGGTTAGGAGAATTGTGTGAAAATTGATTACTTCAGTTTTCTCATTGGAATTCCCTTTATTTCAAGCACATAGTGGCATGTTATTTCAGTGCTCTGCTCTGCCCCACTCAATTACAATAAGACACTGGTGCTAACATTCATCAGCCTTCTTTGATTCAGAACTTGGCATTTCAGATCATGAGAGTTCAGATGAAACATTCTCATTAAACATAATACTACTCATCATTTTTTTCAACATCTGGTTGTTATCACATTTATTCTCACCTTTCTTTGATCTAAAGTACTACACCATTGTCATATGATTTGGACCAGCTAAACAAATGAAGAGATTTATTAACACATACAAATGCTGGAGGAAAAGGCAGCAGGTCAGATAGCATCCATGAAAAGGAGTGAACAGTTGATGTTTTGGAGCGAGACTTCTCATTGGGGCTGGAAAGGAAGGAGGAAGAACCGTGGGGAGTGGAAGGAGTAGGAGCTCAAAGGTGATTGGAGAAGCCAAGTGAGGAGAAGATAGGTGGATGGAGGAGGGAGAATGAAGTGAGTAGCTGGGAGGTGATTGGTCAAAAGGGTAAATGGCTGATAGGAGAGGAGAGAGTGCTGTGAGAGAAAGGGAAGGAGGAGGGGTGCCAGGGGAGGTGATAGGCAGGTGAGGAGAAGGGAAGAGGTAAGAGGGGAGCAAGAGTGGGGAATGGAAGAAGAGGGAAGGGGGAGGGGAAAATTACCAGAAGCTAGAAAAATTGATGTTCATGCTAACAGTTAATGGACGTGACATACATAAAACTGTATTGTACAATTGACATGGCTTTACTTTGAAAAAAAACAATTTTAATTACCAGCAGCTGCGTCTTCTGCTTGAACATAGGGATATAAAAATAAGAAGTAAAAACAAAAAGCCGAAAGTACTGTAAACAGAAAACAGGTCAGCTACATCTGTGGTGCTTTGAGACTGATACCCTTAGCCAGAAGTGGGAAAGAGAAAACAAGTTTGTTCCAAATGCAGGGAATGTGGAAGTGACAGGAAGAAAGCAGATCACTGATAGGATACTACTACAACCAAATAGATTAATGTGGCAATTTGAGGTAGATAAAGCCTTTTTTGTCTGAGATATGTGTTGCTAATAACAGAGCTGTAAGGTGTGTCCAACAGGTCAAGTTGTACAAATGGAGAGGGAAAAACTGAGCCAAATTCACAGATGGGTAACAGGCATAAATGGTCAATTCTGATGCAGACAGAGTGAAAGAGCAAGCTACCAAAGTTTGTGGAATATGATATTAAGTCCTGAAGGCTGCAATGTACCCTGACAGAAGCTAACATGTTGTTCCTCAAACTTGAATTGGGTGTTGTTAGAACATAGAACATAGAAATCTACAGCACATTACAGACTCTTGGGCCCACAATGTTGTGCCAACCATTAACCTACTCTAGAAACTGTCTAGAATTACTTTACTGTAAATTACTTTACTAATTACTTTAAATGCCCTTTATAAGCACCATGTACCCTGTTGTATCCACCTCCACCACTGTCACCAGCAGTGCATTCCACACACTGTTATTACAGTATCGAAGGTGACAGACAGAGAAGTTAAGTGCCAGGCAAATTAAAGTTCAGAGTGAGTCCTGGACATTGAACCCAGTTATACTGTAAAGCGTCAAAACACAAAAATACAACTGCAGATGCTGTGGATCAAAGAATACGTACAGGGCGTCAAATCTGTGGTTGGAGTCCGAAGAGAGAGACTCTTCCCCCCCCCCCATTCCCGATGAAGGGTCTCGGCCCGAAACGTTGGCTACTCTTTTCTCACAGATGCTGCCTGACCTGCTGAGTTCTTCCAACATCGTGTACGTATACTGTAAAGCGATCACCCAATGAGTGTTTCAATTCTCCAGAAAAAGGAGGAGGCACTCAAAAAAGCAATCATGGTTGATCTCTGACCTCAATTACATTTTCCTGCTCCTTCTCCATATCAGCTGAATCTTACATAGAATCGTGGAAAAACTACAGCACAATACAGGCCTTTGGCCCACAATGCTGTGCCAAATATGTATTACTTTAGAAATTACCTAGGGTGACCCATAGACCTCTATTTTTCTAAGCTCTATGTACCTTATGTACCTATCCAGGAGTCTCTTAAAAGACCCTATCGTATCCGCCTCCACCACCATTGCTGGCAGCCCATTCCACACACTCATCACTCTCTATGTAAAAAACTTACCCCTGACATCTCCTCTGTACCTACTTCAAAGCACCTTAAAACTGTGCCCTTTTCTGATAGCCATTTCAGCCCTGGGATAAAGCCTCTGACTATCCACATGATCAATGCCTCTCATTATCGTGTACACCTCTATCAGGTCACCTCTCATTCTCTGTCGCTCCAAGGAGAAAAGGCCAAGTTCACTAAACCTATTCTCTTAAGGCATGCTCGCCAATCCAGGCAACATCCTCTTAAATCTCCTCTGCACCCTTTCTATAGTTCCCACATCCTTCCTGTAGTGGGGTGACCAGAACTGAGCACAGTACTTCAAGTGGGGTCTGACCAGGGTCCTAAATAGCTGCAACATTACCTCTTGGCTCTTCAACTTTATCCCGTGTTTTATGAATGCCAATGCATCGTATGCCTTCTTAACCACAGAGTCAATCTGTGCAGCAGCTTTAAATGTCCTATGGACTTGGTCCCTAAAATCCCTCTGATCCTCCACACTGCCAAGAGTCTTACCATTAATACTATATTCTGCCAACATATTTGACCTACCAAAATGAACCACCTCACACTTATCTGGGTTGAACTCCATCTGCCACTTCTCAGTCCAGTTTTGCATCCTATCAATGTTCTGCTGTAACCTCTGACAGCCCTCCACACTATCCACAACACCTCCAACCTTCGTGTCATCAGCAAATTTACTAACCCATCCCTCCACTTCCTCATCCAGGTCATTTATAAAAATCATGAAGAGAAGGGGTCCCAGAACAGATCCCTGAGGCACTCCATTGGTGACCGACTTCCATGCAGACTATGACCCATCTACAACCAATCTTTGCCTTCTGTGGGCAAGCCAGTTCTGGATCCACAAAGTAAGGTTCCTTTGGATCTCATGCCTCCTTACTTTCTCAATAAACCTTGGATGGAGTACCTTATCAAATGCCTTGCCAAAATCCAACTAACTACATCTACTGCTCTACCTTCATCAACGTGTTTAGTCACATCCTCAAAAAATTCAATCAGGCTCGTAAGGCATGACCTGACTTTGATAAAGCCATGCTGACTATCCCTAATCATATTGTGCCTCTCCAAATGTTCATAAATTCTGCTTCTCAGGAATTTTTCCATCAACTTACCAACCACTGAAGTAAGATTCACTGGTCTATAATTTCCTGGGCTATCTCTATTCCCTTTCTTGAATAAGGGAACAACATCCGCAACCCTCCAATCCTCCGGAACCTCTCCCGTCCCCAATGATGATGCAAAGATCATTGCCAGAGGCTTAGCAATCTAGTCTCTCACCTCCCACAGTAGCCTGGGGTTCATCTCGTTCGGTCCCGGAGACTTATCCAACTTGATGCTTTCCAAAACCTCCAGCACATCTTCTTTCTTAATGTCTATATGTTCAAGCTTTTCAATCCGCTGTAAGTGATCCCTGAAAATGCCAAGACCCTTTTCTGTAGTGAATTCTGAAGCATAGTATTCATTAAGTACCTCAGCTATCACCTCCAGTTCCATACACACTTTTGCACTGTCACACTTAATAGGTCCAATTCTCTCACGTCTTACCTTTTGCTCTTCACATACCTGTAGAATGCCTTGGGGTTTTCTTTAATCCTGCTCGCCAAGGTCTTCTCATTGCCCCTTCTGGCTCTAAGCTCCTTCCTGCTAGCCTTATAATCTTCTAGATCTCTATCATTACCTAGTTTTTTGAACCTTTCGTAAGCTTTTCTTTTCTTCTTGACTAGATTTTCAACCGCCTTTGTACACCATGGTTCCTGTACCCTACCATCCTTTCCCTGTCTCATTGGAACGTACCTATGCAGAGCACCACACAAATATCCCCTGAACATTTGCCACATTTCTGCCGTACATTTCCCTGAGAACATCTGCTCCCAATTTATGTTTCTAAGTTCCTGCCTGATAGTTTCATATTTCCCCTTACTCCAGTTAAACACTTTCTTAACCTGCCTGTTCCTGTCCCTCTCCTATGCTATGGTAAAGGAGGTAGAATTGTGATCACCATCTCCAAAATGCTCTCCCACTGAGAGACCTGACACCTGACCAGGTTCATTTCCCAATACCAGATCAAGAGCAGCCTCTCCTCTTGCAGGCTTATCTACATATTATGTCACGGAACCTTCCTGAACACACCTAACAAACTCCACCCCATCTAAACCTCTTGCTCTAGGGAGATGCCAATCAATATTTGGGAAAATAAAATTTCCCACCATGACAACCCTGTTACTATTACACCTTTTCAGAATCTGTCTCCCTATCTGCTCCTTGATGCCCGTTACTATTGGGTAGTCTATAAAAAACACCCAGTAGAGCTATTGACCCCTTCCTGTTTCTAACTTCCACCCACAGAGACTCCGTAGACAATCCCTCCATGACTTCTACAGCTGTGACACTGTCTCTTATCAACAGTGCCATGCCCCCACCTCTTTTGCCTCCTTCTATGTCCTTTCTGAAACATCTAAAGCCTGGCACTCAAAGTAATTATTCCTTCCCCTGAGCCAACCAAGTGTCTGCAATGGCCACAACATCATAGCTCCAAGTACTGATGCACGCTCTAAGCTCATCCACTTTGTTCACGATGCTTCTTGCATTAAAATGGACACATCTCAAACTATCAGTCTGAACATATCCCTTCTTTATCACCTGCCTATTCTCCCTCTCACACTGTGACCAAGCTTTCTCTATATGTGAGTCAACTGCCTCTTCCTCTGTCTCTTCAGTTTGGTTCTCACCTCCCAGCCAATCTAGTCTAAATTCTCCCCAATAGCCTTAGCAAACCTCCCTGCCAGGATATTGTTCTCCCTTGGATTCAAGTGCAACCCGTCCTTTTTGAACAGGTCACGCCTGCCCAAAAGAAGTCCCAATGATCCAGACATATGAATCCCTGCCCCCTGCTCCAATCCATTAGCCACGCATTTATCCTCCATCTCATTCTACTCCTATGCTCACTGTCATGTGGCACAGGCAGTAATCCCGAGATTACTACCTTTGAGGTCCTGCTTCTCAACCTCCTTCCTAATTCTGTTTTCCGGATCTCCTCCCTTTTCCTACCTATGTCAGTGGTACCAATATGTACCACGACTTCTGGCTGTTCACCTTCCCACTTCAGGATATTGTGGACGCGATCAGAAACATCCCGGACCCTGGCAATCTTCTAATACCCTAAAATGTATTCATCTCCATTTTGAATGTAATTAATGACTGAAGATCCTCTTGGGTAGAGAATTGCAAAGATTACCCAACCTCATTACCTCCTCATTTCAGTCCTAAATGGCCTACTCCCAATTTTGAAAATGTGATCCCCTAATTCAGAACTCCTTAGCTCAGAGAAAGTTTCATCCCTGTGTTTATTTTGTCAAGCCCTCCATGCATTTCAATATCCTTATTCTTCCAAACTTTAAAGAAATGAGTTTCAGACAACTCAGTTTCTCCTCACGTGGCAGGAACCAATTTGGTGAATCTTTGTTGCACCAGCTCCTTGGCAAGCATATCTCTCTTTTTTTGCACAAAAAGACTACATTGTCACAGCAGTTGTCTCAGTTAAGTCAGATGATACAGTATGTAGTAGGACACATCTATACTTGTAGTCAAATATTGCAATAAAGGTCAAGCTAAAAAAATAAACTGCTGGAAGAACTCACCGGCCATGTAGCATCTGTGGAGGTAAACAGATGGCTGAAATTTAAGGTTGAGACCCTGCATCAGGACGGAGAGTTCAGAGGGAAATTAGTCTGTAAGTATAAGGGGTGAGACAGATGTTGATATAACAAACTCAGATAAAGGAGGAATGATGGGCAGATGGAATCTGGTCGGGGAGGGGGCGGAGAAGGTGAATCAAAGGAAAAGAAACCCAGGTGGACAGGTATGTGGGTGACAGGCGGATGGAACCAGTTGGTAATGAGTGTGGGTAATGGCGGAGGGGACAATGGGAACAAAGGGAGCAAAGTGAACAAAGAGAGAGAAACCCTTAGAGGACTGGTGGGAGTGGAAAAGAAATACAAGGGATGTGGGTTACCAGGAATTATAATGTTCATTGTTCATACCATTGTGCTATGGGCTACCCAGGCCGAACATAAGGTGCTGTTCTTCTAGTTTGGATTTAACCTCACCCTAGAGCGGAGAAGGGTTGGGACAGACAAATTACTATGGGAACAAGAAAAGGAATTGAAAAGACATGCTGACTCAAAATGTTGACCATCCTTTGACCTTGACAGAGACTACATGACCCACTAAGCCCCTCAAGCAGTTTAATGTTTGCTCCAGCTTGCAGCATCTCCATTTATTTGTGTTTCCAATGGCCAAGATAACTTGAATATTAATTTTTAATTTGCCTTAGAACTGAATATAGTGTCATAGAATCACAGAGCCCTGAAACAGAACATCTGGCTCACTTGTCAATAGCTGCTACTGATCTTCTCCCTCTACCACTCCATTTGGCCCATGATGTTTTCAGAATTAGAATCAGGCTTAATATCACCGGCATATGTCGTGACATTTGTTTTTCGTTTTAAGCCTTATATTTCGAGCGCTCATCTAAATACTTCATAAATGTTGTGGAAGTACCTATTTCTAACTCACCCTCAAGGAGTGCATACCAGGTTTCTCAAGTCACTTGTAAATTTCCAATCCCTTTACTTTAAACCTATGCCCTCTAGTTATAGCAGCCTGGCAAGTGGAAAAGTTTTTCACTAACTACCCTGTCTATGCTCAGAACTTTGCATTCTTTAATCATGTTGTCTCTCAACATTCTCCACCCAAGGATAAAGAAACCAGACCTATCAAGTCTTTCTCCTGATATATGTCCTCCGCACCTTCTGGAGAGGAATTACGTCCATATGGAGTCAGCCCATTTACTCGTCATTGTGTCTGATTTTCTATTCATCTCCTTTTAGAACCATAGAACATTACAGAACAGTACAGGCCCTTCAGCCCACCATGTTATGCCGACCCATGTAATCCTTAAAAAAAAGTACTAAACCCACACTACCCCATAACCTTCTATTTTTCTTTCATCCATGTGCCTGTCCAAGAGGCTCTTAAATACCCCTAATGTTTTAGCCTCCATCACCATCCCTGGCAAGTCATTCCAGGCACTCACAACCCTCTGTGTAAAAAACTTACCCCTGATGTCTCCCCTAAATTTCCCTCCCTTAATTTTGTACATATGCCCTCTGGTGTTTACTATTGGTGCCCTGGGAAACAGGTACTGACTATCCATCCTATCTATGCCTCTCATAATCTTGTAGACCTCTATCAAGTCCCCTCTCATTCTTCTACGCTCCAAAGAGAAAAGTCCCAGCTCTGCTAACCTTGCTTCATATGACTTGTTCTCCAAACCAGGCAACATCCTGGTAAATCTCCTCTGCCCCTCTCCAATAGCTTCCACATCCTTCCTATAATGAGGTGACCAGAATTGAACACAATACTTAAATGCAGTCTCACCAGAGATTTGTAGAGTTGCAACATGACCTCTCTACTCTTGAACTCAATCCCCCGTTAATGAAGCCTAGCATCCCATAGGCCTTCTTAACTACCCTATCAACCTGCGCAGCAACCTTGAGGGATGTACGGATTTGAACCCCAAGGTCCCCTTGTTCATCCACACTCTTAAGTAACTGACCATTAATCCTGTACTCAGTCTTCTGGTTTGTCCTTCCAAAATACATCACCTCACACTTATCCGCATTGAACTCCATCTGCCATTTTTCTGCCCAACTCTGCAACCTGTCTATATCCTCTTGTAACCTTTGACAACCTGCAGCTCCATCCACAACTCCTCCAATCTCTGTGTCATCCGCAAACTTACTCATCCATCCTTCGGCCTCTACATGCAGGTCATTTATAAAATTCACAAATAGCAGGGGACCCAGGACAGATCCCTGTGGCACTCCACTAGTCACCGACCTCCAGGCAGAATACTTTCCTTCCAAAACTACCCTCTGCTTTCTTCCTTTATGCCAATTTTTTATCCAAACAGCCAAGGTTCTACTTATCCCATGCCTCATGACTTTCTGGATGAGTCTGTCGTGAGGGACCTTGTCAAATGCCTTGCTAAAGTCCATGTCCTTTTCTCCATATTCTCCAATGACGTCTTGATGACTAGACTTCCATAACCCCTTTAGTAGAGAATTCCAAAGATTCGCCATTCCCTGAGAGAAATAATTTCCTCACTTCTATCCTAAATGGCCTACGTAAGTGAAGCAGGGAAGATTAAGAAATATTTTTTAAAACATGGCCCGGAGATGGAAGATAAAATAGATTTAATCTGTGCTGCCTTCAACTCCATTACAGACAGTTTGTCATTCTCTACAATAACCCCTTATCTCCCTCAGTCTCACCACCACTAAAGTGCCTTTCTCTGCATGTTAAAAGCATTCCATCCATAACTTTTCTTAGATCTGATAAAAACTCATCATTCCAATTCATTAACTCTGCTTATCTCGTCATACTCTATATCAGCCTGATCTGCTTAATGCTTTTTCCGTTTCCATAGTATCAAATGCTAGTATATAGGTTGAACGTTGTGCCTACTTCTAAAAGTAGGTGCAGGGATTCATAGTTGCCATTAACTCATGACGTTAATTGTAATACAGGCTATGTTAGTTTCATGCTGCCTTGCTCACCTGAATATGCCTTGTCATTGCAAACCACATTTTCCACTCGGAAGATACATCAGTCATCATATATGAAGAACGACAAGCTCCAGTTAAAGCAGGCATGGAGAAACATTGGAGAAGTGAACTTGACCTGCGCAAGATTGGAGAGTAACCTGGAAGGTAGACAACCCTAAGGTTTTCAGACACTGGGGTTGATGTGCTGGTAGAGGAGGGAGAAGATGGATAGATATTCTATATCCACAGGAGCCTGGAAGCCCACTAGACACTTGTTAACAAGCCTATAGGAGCAGACAGGTGGAGATTTGTATTGGAATCCAAACCTGAGGAAGTGGATGGAATTCCAGTACAAACACCACATACCAAATGAGAAAGGTCAGTGAATGCATCTTCCATCATTTTCCTTCCATCTGTACTACCAGGTTTATTTGTTATTCAAGGCATTTACCCCATCACTTCTTTATTGGCAATCTATTAATCAATCAGTAATCACGTCAAACGTTCACATTCTCTACTCTATCCTCACACATTTAACATTGCTTCACACTCCTTAGCTTAAACACTTTCCCCGGTATTAAAGCATGATAGCCACATCATCCAAACAGGATGGTCAACTCTTACTGAGGCAATTCCTTTCCTCTTGCAAAATAAAGTAGCACACAATCAATGCAACAAGGTGGACAGATGCTCTAGGATGTCTGGCCCCCAAGGGAAAGGTATTGTTGGTTATAAATAGGGTTCACTATTCTCTGGAAAATATGTACTCATAATTCAGCCAAATCCTGATGCTAATGGACGACATGTGAATTGAAGAATTGCACATAATTTAATTGCATTTCTCAACTGGATTCAGATAAAAGAAAACCTATTTGAATTATTTACCCCTGCAGTAGATTTTTTAATTGAAGAGAAATCAGTCTTCCCAACATTAGGCTCTCTTTCCTGTGAGAAGCTTTTCCTTTCAACCTTTACTTTATTCATTTGCTGTCTGGTTGAGTGGCTTGTGAAACTTGAACCTGCTTCTGAGTATCTTTGACCTGCATAAATGTCAGCAATGAGCTGTGCTACAATATCCATTTCAGTTTTAGAATGTCATTTTTATATTGATTCTAAATGATTTTCTTTCATCTAATAAAGATAAAAAATTGTTTTACAGTTGACTAGAAATTTCATGTCCTCGTAATATTTCTTTCCTCTTTTGTAACTTGCTCAAATCAAACTTCTTGGTCTCCAAGGAAGTGTAATGTACCGAAGACCAACCACATTTCGTTCAGACTTGCTCATTTTTCTGAACCACTTAAGGGCATCAATATAAAAGGCTCACTTTAGATAAAGAGTGATTCGAACTGCTGGTGATGTGTATTGAATGGCTCTGGATTATTTATTTTCTCTCTTTAGAATCAACCTCTGTCAGTTTAATGTTTTAACACATAGCCACAAGACCAATTCTACAATGAGTTCAAAGATAGTACAATTCCAGAAAGTTCCACAGAATCAAATGGGATTGAGCAATTTTAAATCTGCCTGCAGTCTATCTTCTTTGGGTGTTACGTTATCCAAAGTTTTTTTTATAAACTATATCACTTTGACAAGGTGTTATGCACCATTAGGAGCTCTGTTGTAAAAAGGCATTTGATGGCATCTTAAAGTTTAAAAGCTCCACTCCAAAGAAGCAAAGTTATTTGCTCCAAATATTAGAAACTCACTAACTCAGGGCACAAGCTCTGAGATGCAGATGGTTGATGTCAACATTCACAACATTGTAATAATATACTCATGACTGTAAGACTAAGCACACCTCCAATGCCATATTTAAATATACTGATGACACCATTATGAGTGGCCAACTCAAAGGTTGTGACTAATCAGCATATAGGAGGGAGATTTTAAATCTGGCTGAGTGGTGCCGTAACAACCTATCACTTAATGTCATCAAGACCAAGGAGCTGATTACTGACTTCAGGAGGAGGAAATTGGAGGTTCATAAACCAGCTCTCATTGGAGATCAGAGATGGAGAGGGTCAGCAACTTTAAATTCCTCTGTGTTATCATTTCAGAGTATCTGTCCTGGGTCAGATCCTCTGAAACTTCGACAAACTTTTATAGATGTGTGGTGGAGAGTATATTGACTGGCTGCATCATGGCCTTTAATGAAAAAACCAATGCTCCTGAATGGAAATGCCTACAAAAAGTACTGGATACAGCCAAGTCCATCGTGGCTAAAAACTTCCCCAACATTGAGCTCATCCACACAGAGCACTGTAGTAAACAATCAGCATCCATCATCAAGGACCCACACCATCCAAGCCATGCTTTCTTCTCATTGTTTCCATCAGGAAGGAGGCACAGGAGCCTCAAGACCCACATCACCAGGTCCCGGAACAGTTATTACCCCTCAATCATCTAACTGTTGAACCAGAGAGAATAACTTCATTCAACTTCACTCAGTCTATCACTGAACTGTTCCCACAGCCTATAGACTCACTTTCAAGGAATCCATCTCATATTCTGAATATTTATTGATTATCTTTTTTATTATTATTATTATTATTATTTCCATTTTTCTTTTGAATTTGCACATTGTTGTCTTTTGCATATTAAATTGGCCATCCTGGTGGGGGCGATCCTTCAATTTATTGTGATTCTTATATTTACTGTGAATGTCTGTAAGAAAATGGTTTTCTGGGTTGTATATGGTGAGATCTATATACTTTGATAATAAATTTACTTTGAACTTTACACATTGGAAGTCCTTTAAAATTATTCTACAGAAAACATTAATGGAAACAATTTTATCTACAGTTCAGTAACAATGAACTTTCAAAGAAGGACTTCATAGCATCTTGATGCCACAATAATATCTTGAATATCATTGGCTCATTTTCTCAAAGAAGTTCTGCAGTAGTGAGATATCTGTTCTTTTGCTGATTTGGGTGGTAGACCTTGGGCTCTTTTACATCCTTTGTGCATGGTAACATAAGGAGGGCGGCATTGTAGCTTAGTGAGGGTGGCAGAGCAGCAGAACTGTTAGTGTAATGCTTTACAGTTCCAGTTGTAAGATCAGAGTTCAATTCCCGCTGCTGGCTGTAAGGTGTTCGTATGTTCTCACCATGACCAGGTGGGTATCCTCTGGATGCTCCTGTTTCTTCAACATATTCCAAAGACCTAGAGTTAGAATTAGTAAGCTGAGGGCATGCTATGTTGGTGTCAGAAGCATGGAGACACATGTGGGCTGCCCCTAGTACATCTTGGACTGTGCTGGTTGCTGACGTAGGTGATGCATTTCACTGTATATTTTGATGTACATATGACAAATAAAGCCGTGCTCCGTGCCCGCTAATATGACGAAATAATAAGTGAGAGTTTGGGCCTACTCCAGGCTGCTCTGGGGTTTGAATATGAGGGCTCAATCTTGGTTTGGAATGTTGTTATTCACTTCAATTGTTTGCATGATTTATGCTTTTTTCTCTTGCGCATCAGCTGTTGGTCTTATATTCTTTTTCCTTAATTGTGTTCTTCTTGGTTTCTTGCTTTGGGGCTATCTGTGAGCAAACAAATCTCAAAGTTGTATAATTTATCCATTATTTGATAATAAGTATACTTTGAATCTTTGAACCTTTGAATCTTTATTTTTTCTTTGCAGCCATATATATATGGGAACTGATATTAGATAAACACCAGTTTCATCTTGGCAGACATTGGGACAATCCATAAATAAAGGAATCCTGTCATTTTCAAGGGAATCTAAGTCTTTGTTCCAATCTATTAGTTTTGACTGGACCATCACAGTAAAATCACACAACAGTCAAATTGTTTTCATTTCTTTTATCCATGTGTACAGACTTCTGGAACAGGATCAGCAATCTATATACTCCCCATTTCAGATCGACAGTAGATTGTTGTATCTGAATCACAAATCAACTGGAGAGAGAGCACATCAAAATGAAGACCTGAGTCCTGATGAAGGATCTCAGCCTGGAACATTGACTGTTTATTCCTTTCCGTAGATGGTGCCTGACCTGCCGAGTTCCTCCAGCATTGTGTTGCTCAAGATCAAGACTATTTTAGATCTGCAGCTCAGCGTCCATATGTATGATGCATTCAACCATCTGAGTTACTCTATTGTTACGATGAAAGGAACATTCAGTAATAAAGTTCAGATTAAGAGATGGTTTTAGTGAGTGTGAAAGAGACATTACAAAATTTTAGATCAAATAATATCAGTAAAAGCTATCGCTAGTCTGCAGGACCTTTCATAAGCAGTTTGAAGAAATTGACTACAAATTGTAAAATCTGTACATGATCTCATATCAAACTTTTGGAAGCTGAAACATCCTGGTAGGTTTTAAAATATTGTTGATCATAATTTGCTTCAGAGCATGGTTATTGAAGTACTGTACAGCTGCAACTTTTGGTTTGCCTGTACTCTATAATTCACATATTGGTCCTTCAAATTATCTAAGGTTATTTAGTTATATGCATCAGTCAGAAGATAATACTTTTAAGTAAGAATATTATGAACTGGAAATTATAATGTCCCAAAGGCACTCTAGAGCTGTAAGACCAGTTTTGGCTATAATCTCAGAAAAGTGACATTCTTTCACACTTGAAGTGAAGACAGCATGTGTGACAAAATCAGGCTCTGACAAAGAAAATCATTCAACAGCCTTTTCTTCGCAACTTTCTGCAGTTGTAGGTGATGAAGTTGGATGAAAAGGTGAGTTTGTTTACATCTTTGAAGAGGGAATGGGAAGATCTGGGGAAGAGTCATGAGGGTAAATGGCACAAAAAAGGGAAAGGATTATAGTGGAAACACATGGGGAAGGGATCATAAAGAATGGCAGGAAGAAGATCCTGCAATCCAGATGAAAGTCTTTCCTGAAGGAAGGTGAATGCCTCAAACACCTCAGCTGTAGTCCGGATATGGATAGACCCTTGAAATTATGCTGGATGAAGCCTCAGTTCTCAGATCTGCTTCAATGTTCATGGCCAATGTTGCTCACAGAACATTCCCTCCCATTATTCTTACATGTCCTGAAAACTGTGCAGCACTTTAATGAAGCATTATATAAAAGAAAACTCCAGCTGCGCAGCAACGAAGGCTATGTGCGCAGGAGCATTTCAGTTACTGTGTGAACGTGCACCCATGCAGCTTATAGAGAACAATGCAAAGCCCTCATTTGCTCAGTACATTTTTATACAAGTGATGCCCAAGCAAAGCAAACCATTGAATGTCACTGTGAATGCCAGTGTAATGGGATGCCTCTTGTATTCAAATAGGCTTGGTAGACTTCTCCACTTGTTCATTCAACTATGTGTCAGAAATAGTACTGGCTGAGTAGCAGCAGTTCCATTTTGACAAATATTGGAGCCACCCTACCACAATCTCATCATTGCCAAGAGAATCTACAGTTCCATATCCATCCTATGTGTATAGATGGGGATCACGTTAAAATCTAGTTGTTGACACATCTGTTTTCCACATGCACACAATGTGTAGTGGGTATCAGGGGCAGGAATAAAAGTTCACATTTTATTTCTGCAGATTATTCATGGAATTCACATATCTAATTTACAGAACCTAGCTCGAAGCATACACAGAAGCCAATCACATTTAGTGATAGGGTTTTTAAACTAAAATTCATGATCAGCTGAAAGCCTTCTTAAATGACAAATAGGCATATTTGCAAGAGCCTATAAAACCAAAGGAAGGGTGGTGGAGAATGCATCTGAGGTTCTGTTGTAATATTAAATCAAATTTAATGTTCATTCTTTCTAATATGAATTTCAAAGACAGCCAGCAATGCAGTTCAAACTACAATCACCATTATATTTTCTCTCTGTAGCGGAAAAAAGCCAAAGGGTTCTGATGAAAGTTTAAGAGCCTCTCTCCATCTCTCCTGCTTACCCACCACCCACACAACACTCTCTGCCAAGACCAGCTTCCATGCAAATGTAGCTCACTTATTAAAATTGCCTTTTTCCATTGGACCAGCATTCCATCACTTATAGTTTCGATTTCACAAGTCTAGGTACAACAATTATGTACTCGAACTTCTAAATGATTCCATGCTTGTCACTACTGGTTTGTGATGTAGTTTTAAGTGGCACTTCAATTAAAAAAAGCTATTTTCATAATTACATTGATATCCTTTCAGAATTTCAAAATTTAAAGGGAAGTAATTCTTGATTCTTTTCTTTTTGTTAATCAGCCTGTACATTTACTTTTACTGAATCATATACTTGCCAAGAAAAAAATGGCAGAACTTTGACACTCCACACAATCCTATCTGGAATCCATGAAGCCCAAACAAAAAGTCATTAATAATTTGCCTAGGAAAGGAAAAGGTGAAGAAACAAATGAGCATTTTTAAAACTCAATTGCTTTTTTTTTCAAAATATAGCACTTATCTACATTATATCATATTAATATAGGGAAAAATAGGCAGATTCTTCAGTTTGATTCAACCATATTGCATTATTGCATTAAGAAGATGCATGCTTGCCCATGGTCAAATCTATCTATTAACAGCCTTCCAGGACAAACTGAGCAGGAGGTCTCATTTCCTGGGCTGCCCACAAAGCAGAACCATTATTTGGTCAGCACAAACAAGAGAAAGTCTGCAGATGCTGGAAATCTGAGCCACACACACAAAATGCTGGAGGAACTCAGCAGGCCAGGCAGCATCTATAGAAAAAAGTACAGGGTTTCGACCCAAAACACCAACTGTACTTTTCTCCGGAGATGTTGCCTGGCCTGTTGAGTTCTTCCAGCATTTTGTGTGTGTCATTTGTTCAGCACAGTAGGGTAGAGGTTATTGTAACGATATTACAGCGCCATCAGTTTGTGTTCAATTCCATCCCTGTCTGTGAGGAGTTTGTACATTCTCCCTGTGACAATGTGGGTTTCCTCTGGGTGCTCCAGTTACCTCCCACATTCCAAAGACATACTTTCCATTTTCCCTTGAGCTCTCAATATGGGTACTTAGAATATTTATTCTTAGTGAGGATAGTCAAAGAGTTTTATATTCTTGAAATACAAGGGCAAAGTGTTAATGGTTTCATTTGGCAGGTTGTTTCTAACTTCATAAACTCTCAAATTGGAAATGAATGTTGGACACATGGCTTATTAGAATAATTGGATATGAACAAGTGATTAGAGCAAATTAGTCCGTTCCAACTGTGATACAGCTGTCCACATTTGGCTTTATCCTTAACCTATACATGCCCATCCAAAGATGATTTTAAGTTTGTTTCCTGAAAAAAAAGAATTTATGATTGAAAAAAAAAGAACCGTGTTAATAAAATTCATTTCTGCGGATGTTTCTTATGGTTCTTTAATAACTCTCCCTGCTGCTCCGGTGTGTTTAGCATAAAAAATTGTTGGCTAATCTACCCGAGCTACCTCCTGAAAGAGCAAGAATACTACTTCTTGTTTTATTAAACAGTAATAGTGCCAGTAACATTATACTGTCTTACATAAACACGCACCTCACACTTTATGTCAATCTGTCAACCTTCAGGCCTTGCCACTCAGGAACGGTAGTGATATTGGTTTGTGACATATGTGCTGGATCATAACTATATGTGCTGTGTGTGACTATATGTACTGTGTTTTGCCACTTGGCCCCAGGGGAATGATCTTTCATTTAGCTGTATACATGGGCTGAATAACAATAAACATTAACTTGAACTTGAAGAGGCACTGCTTATGGATGAGCTGTAATGCTCCACCTGCACTTTCAGCTCTGGATTTCCAGCATTTGCAGAATTTCAAAAGTTCGAAGGTTAATTTTATTGTCAAAGTATGCATGCACAATACGGTTCTGATATTCGTCTTCTCCAGGCAGCCATGAAATACAGAAAGACCGCGGGTATTGTTGAAAGAAAAGACATCAACTCCCTGCCTGGCATGAAAAAGAAAAAGAAACTAAACTCGCAGATCCCATATTTCTATTTCTCAAGTTTATAATTTAGAAGCAGTTCAAAATAAGTTAAAGAACTAAAATAAATTTGGAAATCATTTAATATGCATATATTTCGATAATATTTAGCATAAATTAATTAAAAGCAAAGTTTATTAAAATAAAGGAAAGAAAACAAACTACCTCACATCACATAACTTTTCTGTTTATGACAGCCAGCACTGTCAAAGGAATTTGACCGTGCTCAGTACACAAACTGTGGCTAGTGTAAACTTGAGGGAACATTTTTAAAGTGTATGTGGTTCCTCAGCTCAGCACAACTGAGTATTTGGCATTGGGTCTTTTGCCAGAGAGTGAAGTCAGATGTATCATCATTCCTACAGAACTCTCAGTTTAATAGGGCAACGATGCAGGCCAGTTAATTGAATTGTATTTGGCTGCTTTCACAATGAAGTTACTTCATTAATTTTTAGCTAATCAGTTATGGCAAATGCTTGAAATCTAAATAATTTTGATCTTGCTGAATCTAGATTAAAAACTTCTTTCGGATGGACTAAAAAATAAGCCTCTAAAGCTGGTAAGTGTGACAAATATACTATTATGTTTGCCAAACGATTGTATATGTTAAGGAAGTGAAGAATAGTTATTTGAGGAAGTAATAGTAGAAATAACATGACCAAATAAGGCTAGTAACATACTTTTGAAAGGGCAACATAGTAAACAAAAGAAGGAAGTTACACTGAGTGGCCACTTTATTAGGTACAGGAGTGGAGCCTAATGTAGACTTCTGCTGCTGTAGCCTATCCATTTCAAGATTTGATGTGTTGTGCATTCAGAAATGCTCTTCTGCACACCACTGTTGTAATAGGTGTGTATTTTTTTTAGTTACTGTCACCTTCCAATCAGCTTGAACCAGTCTGGCCATTCTCCTCTGATCTCTCTCATTATTGAGGCATTTTCCCCCACAGAATTGCCTTACAGTTCTTTATAAATGCTTTATTTTGTTTGTTTTTTGCACCATTCTCTGTAATCTCTAGAGATCGTTGTGCGTGAAAATTCCAAGTGATCAGCAATTTCTGAGATACTCGAACCACCACATCTGGCGCCAGCGATCATTCCACAGTCAAAGTCACTTGGATCACACTTCTTCCCCATTCTGATGTTTGGTCTGAACAACTGAACCTCTTCATCAAGTCTGCATGCTTTTACATACTGAGTTGTTGAACACGATTGGTTAATTAGATAATTTGCATTGGTGTGCAGGTGTACCTAATAATGTAGTCACTGAGTGTATATATCAATATATTTTCTGCAGCTAAGGGCAAATCAGAGGATAGAAGAAGTAGAGAAAATGAAAGCTGACAGGTGAGCAGGCAGCCATAAGTACTATTGTGATAGCACGAGTCATGTACTGGAGCTAAGTTCACTTCTCCATGCTTGATGAATGACCATCTTTATATTAGCTATGGGTAACAATAGCATCATTCTGTTTCCAGTTATCTTTGAATCATATCCTACACAATGAGCAAAAACTGATCTTAAGGAAGAGACCAGCATTCGTTTCATTGTTATTGATTGGTTCAGTGAACTGAAAGTGTAATATCTGCTCAAGCAATGGGGAATTCCGCTGGATAAACAATTACCTCATGGAACTTGCTTCTAATTCCTGGCATATTAAATGAGCTCTGCATTAGCTGAAACCCTGTTAGATATCTAACTTTTTACACTTCTTTTATTCTTGTTTCAAAGGTACTTATTAATCTGCTTAATATTTCTAGCATTTTCTGTACTTGTACCTGATTTCCAGAAACTAAACAACCTGAATTCACCAAAAATTACCATTTCAATCATTAGAACTGATTACACTCTACGAATGAGGCTCTGAAATCTGCACTGTTCTTAAGTTTGAAGGGGTCTTTATAAATAGCATTAGCATTTAATAACTATGCACTAAATGCAATAGAATCCTTATTTAATAGTCTGAAGCATTATCTTTACAGTAAGTTTCCACTTGAAATTCTTAGGGCGGCAAAATGATTGTTTCTGTTTACCCTGTCTAATTGAATGGAAGTACAGAACCTTTATGAAATGAGTTTAGATAAGCTGATTCTAAGTTGAGCAGGACCTGTACTTTAACTGTCAAATGACCTTACTCTAACCTCAGTATAACTTTTCTATGTCAACTATACATACCAAAAATTACATATTAAATGCAGAAGCATAAACAACTGATGATACAGAATGAAGGAACAGGTGCAACACATTAGTAGCCTGCTGCTGTATTCTTTATGAACGTTCTGCTGTTTTTTAGATATAAATCTTCAAAGGCCACAAGCAGTGCTGCCACACTGAAGGAGATAATAAATTTCATCTTAAGTGTCATCCCGAAGAAATTAGGGATTTCTTCTCAAGTCCTGAGAAGAAACTCTCAGGATTTGGGAAACAATCCAACATAACACATACAAACTGCTGGAAGAGCTCAGGAGGTCAGGCAGCATCTATGGAGGAGAATAAATAACAGCCACTGTTTCTGGCAGAGACTCTTCATCAGGAGGCCTGTTGGGACTTGACTGCGGAGCATGAGAATGCAGGGTGATTTGGAGACAGTTCCTTGTGACTCTACCTGCCAATTTTAGAGGACAAGCGGGGTCTGTTGGGTCTTGTCTGCTGAGCAGCCAATAAAAGAAAGCAAGGTGTAAGTGGAGCGGCTATTGTGTAAGTGGACTAGGGTTAGAGTGGACAGGCTTTGGCTCAACAGGCTTCAGCAAGAACAGGGCACTGAGTCTTTCTGAATCATTTAGTTGATTGTAGAACTTAAGCTTAAGAAGTTAGAGCCAGAAGTGTAACAAGTGTAGGCAGGATAGTAATTAAAGCAACGGAATCCTCCTCTGGTAAAATGTGGCATTGCAGGGTATCTAATGGTCTCCCTGATGACTACATCTGCAGGATGTGCCCAGAACTTCAGCTCCTGACTGACAAGGCTAAGGAACTGCAGCAGGAACTGGATGCACTCAGGACCATCTGGAAGGTTGAAAACGCCATAGGAGAATTTTTACTGAGGTGGTCACGCCCAGAATGCAGGCTTCAGATCACAGATCAGTATTCACAAGATGAAGTAAGGGGAGTAAGAAGTTAGTGCAGGATTCCCCTTTGGCCACTCCCTTCAGCAGCAAGTACACACCCCTTGCATACTGCTGGGGAAAGGGGATGACCTATCAGGGCACAGCAGCAGCAGCTAGGCCAGTGGTACTATGGCAGGCTCTGAGGTACAGAGGGGAATGTCACATCAGGCAGAACGATGGTGATAGGAGACTCGGAAGTTAGCGGGATGGGCAGGAATTTCCTTGCCGCAGAAGAGACGCCAGCATGGTGCATTACGTCCCAGGATGTCTCAGAGCAGCAGCAGAGTATCTCACACATTTACACATCCCCATGATAAGGAATATTCCACAGTATATGGCAGGAAAGGCACCATAAAGCCAATCCATTAGAACCCATCAGTAGAATGTAATGGGGGAAGATAATGAAGTATACACACTCAGCATAACAACAGCAGAATGACGTGTGTGTGTGTGTGTGTGTGTGTGTGTGTGTGTGTGTGTGTGTGTGTGTGTGTGTGTGTGTGTGTGTGTGTGTGTGTGTGTGTGTGTGTGTGTGTGTGTGTGTGTGTGTGTGTGTGTAATACATTTACTGAGCACTCTCTGTCACTTGATCCCAAATCAGAAATGGGAAACAAAAAAATCTTTAATGATTAAAGTACAGAGTGATTTTGGATGCCTTTCGTAGAATTCGTCTATCATTGGCCAGCTCAGTAATAATCAACAATGCAAAAAGTTTTTCAAAGCAGTGCTCGTATTAGAGCATGATGAGCTTTTCCTTCAGCCCCAGATTCGTGGTAGAGTATTCTGAGTCATTATGTATGCTTAATTAGGTTTAATAAGTGTACTAGCTTCTGAATTTCTCTGTAATTTCCCAGACCCAAAATAAACTTGTATTACAAGTTGTCAGGAAAACCGTGGTAACAAAGCCTTATTGCTGTGTGAAATCAGAATGGAAGGGGATGGCCTCTGCTCCTTGAAAGCTGTAGTTATGATACGTCAATTAAGAATGATTTGTCTCAAGCCAATTTTTCAAGAATATGCATACAAAAATAGAATCTGTTGATGATACAACAATAATTTACAATTACTCACAGACAGGCCATCAGGGTATTAGGTAGAAATGTAAAATTTGGATTTTTGCTACAAAGACTGCTCAGGTTAGATTTTGATCAAACCAATGCATTGAACAGTAGCAGATGGAACATTACCCTATACCTGACTCCTGCTAATTCAAGTTTAATTATCATTCAGCCATACCTGAAATCAGCAGAACGAAACAACATTCCTCTGGGGCCAAGATGCAAAACATTCACAGCACATTCAAAATAGCGAGTTAAAAAAACAGTCACGCAATAAACATCTATATAGCCCAAGTCCCTGAGCAGCATGACCGGCAACTTGATGGCAGAGTTCCTGGCAGCGTACAAATGCATGCAATCTAACCTGTCATCCCACCATAATGGAGAGGGCAACATTGACAGTACAGGTCAGTCCCCAACTGAGCATGGACGCCATGCTGCACAGCCTCCGGCGTCTCCTCTCCTAGAGTGCAGCAGCAGCTAAGCCCACTGCTTAGGGCCTAGTCCTTGCTACAACTGAGGCCATGCATCTCCCCCACCACCAAACAAGGGAAACAAGCCTATAGCATCTTACATTATCAATATCCAATAGGGTCTTGTGATCACAAGAGAAGGGTCCAAGACAATTACGGTACCCACTTTTACAGTGCACACCACCTTCGCACACTAACTCTGATGCCTTCCTGTAGCAAGCGGTAATGTGGTTTGTACCCAGTCCAGCACCTCCACCAATGAGCAGCTCACCGCTGGGCTAGACCTGCAGAACCCAAATTTCTTGGAGTCTGGCATAGTCTCGCTATCACAAAAAAGACATTTAACAAAGAAAAATCACCTATGGTTGGCCCCCGAGTGACAAGCACGAATATGCCGCCATCTTACCAGTAAATTACCAGATATTCGAAGCTGGCTTGGCTTGGCCAACTCAAGAATCCAAAGTCACATTTTATAAAATATGATAAAACATACACATTTTGTGCTTTCTCAAACTAACTAGCTAAAACTGAGGGAATGGGACAAATGAAATAAAAATGGAGATTGGTGGCTAAAGGCAGAAAATGAGTCAGTTAGAAGGTTACATCATTGCTTGTCATTAGCCAGGGTGGCAACAAGATATCATAGTAGGCCTCAGTTAGACTGGGCAAGGAAGGGAATCTTATGCATAAGGATATTGTGTGAGAGTTCATTGAGCTCAACATTGATAGGCCTTCTACCAGCACTCATTGCATTTGGCTCATGTCAACTGTCAGCAGCTGATGCTGATAAAACCATTCTCCGCCTAAGCTTACAACAGTAGAAAGAAAGATAGTAAATAGTTGAGAACAAACAGAGCGGCTGGGCCATGATTTAGACAATAGTTCTGGTGTTAAACAGTGTTGTGCAAACTGGAGATCAGCAATGAAAATCAAAACAAAAACTGCAGACACTAATAACCTGAAACAAAAACAGGAAATGCTTTTAAAAAAACTCACCAGGTACACATCTCAAATACTGACTATTTCTCGTTCCACATATGTTGCCTGACCTGCTGAGATTTTACAGCATTTTCTACTTTTAATTGGAAGTCAGCTTCTATTGGTCACGACAACTACACCTGATTATTCTGGTTATAGATTTAGTTTTCGGTTTTTCTTGAATGCAGCCTCATGTTAATTTACAGTGTTTTTCATATGAGAAATCTGATATGGTTTGTTTTCTGAACCAAACATTAAATATCAAGGATATCTATTGATTTACTCTGATCCAGATATATCCAAAATAAATTACAAAAATTATGAATTGACAAGTTCAATACAAATCAAACTCTGATATTTTCTTGTGTTCTTAATGTTGTCAGAATCAGAATCAGGTTTATTATTACCAGCATGTGTTGTGGAATTTGTTAACTTAGCATCAGCAGTTCAATGCAATACATAATATAGAAGAAAATAAATAAACAAACAAACAAATAAATCAATAACAGTATATGTATATTGAACAGATTAAAATTGTGCAATAACAGAAATAATATATATTTAAACAGTGAGGTAGTATTCATGGGTTCAATGTCCATTTAAGAATCGGATGGCAGAGGGGAAGAAACTGGTCCTGAATCTTTGTGTGTGTGCCTGTGGCTTCTGTACCTCCTACCTGATGGCAACAGTGAGAAAAGGGCATGCCCTGGGTGCTGGTGGTCCTTAATAATGGACACTGCCTTTCTGAGACACTGCTCCTTGAAGATATCCTAGGTACTTTGTAGGCTAGTACCCAAGATGGAGCTGACTAAACCCACTCTGGATTTTGGTTTCACCTATTTTTTAGACAGAATTATAGAGTGAGCAAAGAAACAAGCACAAGGATCTCAAGTTCCAGACTTTGTTCTACTCTATACCAGAGCTTCTTTCTGGTATACTTATTTTAAATTTGTCATTGAGATGCCTAAAAGGTACACGTCAGAGTGAAAGAGATAATTCTGAGATTGACATTCAGCTAATCTGTTAATAAAGCATCCTGTTTTAAACATCAGAATTTGTAGCTATCAAAACATCACCATTGAAACTGGAATGTTGTAGTACTGTTGTTATCTGTTGACCAAAACCCATCTTCAACTGCAATTAAAAACTGGTTGTGACTAAATACACAAACTTATTATATCATAAATGACAAATATTTTAAATATGTTTAAGGTTTATTTATCAAAAATTTGAATTTGGATCATATAACATATACATAGTACGTATCTTATTTTAATACAGCACTGTGCTTGGGGTATGGGTTATGACCAAAGAAAAAGTAGCCGGAGTCGCTCAGCACTTTAACGTTTATTAGGTGCATCAAAAATCAAATTTGCAAAAAGAAAAATGCCAATATTTACAAAATTTTATCTCTCAATAAACAGAGTAGTAGCTCTGTACTTCTGCTTGCTGAGTGTGAACTCCCGGCAGCCCCTGTCTCTCTATCATACTGAGGGCGATACGCTCCTTCTCTCAGGCACTAAGACATGCCACCTTTAATTATCAGCAAAGTTTACGAAAGACTACACGTGAATTAGAATATGATGCAGCCCACAGTGCAGTTACATTCATACTACAAAATAAACAAAAGATTCTACCTTAAATTCAGTATACAAATAAAATATATTTATATTTACATATCCTTATTACTAAAGACATGGATAATTCTGCTGTGTATGGTGGGAAAGGCACCTTAAGCCAAGTCAAACGCATCAGCTTCATGTAGACCAAGCAGATGCTGCATGATTGGCGGGAAACGACAGTATGAAACATAGAAACGTAGAAAACCTACAGCACAATACAGGCCTTTCGGCCCACAAAATAGTACCAAACATGTCCCTACCTTAGAAATTACTAGGCTTACCTATAGCCCTCTATTTTACTAAGCTCCATGTACCTATCTAAAAGTCTCTTAAAAGACTCTATCGTATCCGCCTCCACCACTGTTGCTGGCAGCCCATTCCACGCACTCACCACTCCCTGAGTAAAAAAACTTACCCCTGACATCTCCTCTGTACTTACTCCCCAGCCCCTTCAACCTGTGTCCTCTTGTGGCAACCATTTCTGCTCTGGGAAAAAGCTTCTGACACGATCAATGCTTCTCACCATCTTATACACCTCTATCAGGTCACCTCTCATGCTCTGTCGCTCCAAGGAGAAAAGGCCGAGTTCACTCAACCTATTCTCATAAGGCATGCTCCAGAATCCAGGCAACATCCTGGTAGATCTCCTCTGCACTCTTTCTATGGCTTCCATATCCTTCCTGTAGTGAGACGAACAGAACTAAGCACAGTACTCCAAGTGGAGTTTGACGAGTGTCCTATATAGCTGCAACATTACCTCTCAGCTCCTAAATTTAATTCCATGATTGATGAAGGCCAATACACCATACACCTTCTTTACCACAGAGTCAACCTGCGCAGCTGCTTTGAACGTCCTATGGACTCAGACACAAAGATCCCTTTGATTCTCCACACTGCTAAGAGTCTTACCATTAATACTATATTCTGCCATCATATTTGACCTACAAAAATGAATCACTTCACACTTATCTGGGTTAAACTCCATCTGCCACTTCTCAGCCCAGTTTTGCATTCTATCAATGTCTCGTTGTAACCTCTGACAGCCCTCCACACTATCCACAACACCTCCAACCTTTGTGTCATCAGCAAACTTACTAACCCATCCCTCCACTTCCTCATCCAGGTCATTTATAACAATCACGAAGAGTAGGGGGTCCCAGAACAGATCCCTGTGGCACTCCATTGTTGACCGACCTCCATGCAGAATATGACCTGTCTACAACCACTCTTTGCCTTCTGTGGGCAAGCCAGTTCTGGATCCACAAAGCAATGTCCCCTTGGATCCCATGCCTCCTTACTTTCTCAATAAGCCTTTATGGGGTACCTTGTCAAATGCCTTGCTGAAATCCATATACACTACATTTACTGCTCTTCCTTCATCAATGTGTTTAGTCACATCCTCAAAAATTTCAATCAGGCTCGTAAGGCATGACCTGCCCTTGACAAAGCCATGCTGACTACTCCTAATCATATTATACCTCTCCAAATGTTCATAAATCCTGCCTCTCAGGATCTTCTCCATCAACTTACCAACCACTGAGGTAAGACTCACTGGTCTATAATTTCCTGGGCTATCTCTACTCCCTTTCTTGAATAAAGGAACAACATCCGCAACCCTCCAATCCTCCGGAACCTCTCCTGTCCCCAATGATGATGCAAAGATCATTGCCAGAAGCTCAGCAAACTCTTCCCTTGCCTCCCACAGTAGCCTGGGGTACATTTCATCCAGCCCTGATGACTTATCCAACTTGATGTTTTCCAAAAGCTCCAGCACATCCTCTTTCTTAATATCTACATGCTCAAGCTTTTCAGTCTGCTGCAAGTCATCACTACTATCACCAAGGTCCTTTTCCATAGTGAATACTGAAATAAAGTATTCATTAAGTACCTCCGCTATTTCCTCCGGTTCCACACACACTTTCCCACTGTCATACTTGATAGGTCCTATTCTTGCACATCTTATCCTCTTGCTCTTCACATACGTTTAGAATTCCTTGGGGTTTTCCTTAATCCTGCCCGCCAAAGCCTTCTCATGGCCCCTTCTGGCTCTCCTAATTTCCTTCTCAAGCTCCTTCTTATTAGCCTTATAATCTTCTGGATCTCTAACATTGCCTAGCTCTCTGAACCTTTTGTAAGCTTTTCTTTCTTCTTGACTAGATTTATTACAGCCTTTGTACACCACAGTTTCTGTACCCTACCGTAACTTCCCTGTCTCATTGGAATGTACCTATACAGAACTCCACACAAATATCCCCTGAGCATTTGCCACATTTCTTCCGTACTTTTCCCTGAGAACATCTGTTTCCAATTTAAGCCTCCAATTTCCTGCCTGATAGCCTCATAATTCCCCTTAATCCAATTAAAAGCTTTTCTAACTTGTCTGTTCCTATTTCTCTCCAATGCTATTGTAAAGGAGACACAATTATGATCATTATCTCCAAAATACTCTCCCGCTGAGAGATCTGACACCTGACTAGGTTCATTTTCCAATACCAAACCAAGTACAGCCTCTCCTCTTCTAGGATTATGTGCATATTGTGTCAAGAAACCTTCCTGGACACACTTAATGAACTCCACCCCATCTAAACTCCTTATGCTGCTTGTGTTGAAACAGCAGGATGTTCAACACAATCACACACTTCCAGTCAAGTACAAATAAAGAATGAAATCAAACCAAAGCTTGCTGTCTGACTCTGAATGCCTGCACATTTGGGAGGGAAACTAATGGGTCAGCTCTGAGAGTACACTGGGGAAGACATTGAAGTGTGTACACTTGGCACAGCAACAGCAGAATGACAAGGCAATGTCTGTGTGTGAATTAATGAATGTGTATAAAGGGGTGCAGTTACTAAGTGCTGCTTGTCACGGTGTAGATATTGAGAACCAAAGGGTTTGCTTCTGTGTTGTATTGCTCTATGTTCTAACCCCTCAAGCCCACTGCAAGCAACCTTCTGTAAGACCAACCTTCTAGGTCATTGACTCTACTCCAGCTAAAGATCTGACAACTTGATATCCTGTTCTTGCTTGTGCTTTTGCTGACATTGTTAATCGCTGCTGGCCTCCCCTCTGGCTGTGTCAGGAGTGATACCTCTCTCTCCCTTGTTCGTGTGTGAGAGAGAGAGAGAGAGAGAGAGAGAGAGAGAGAGAAAGACTGTGGGATGTCGAACTGATGGGATGAAAAGTGGTTTTGATAGACTCTAGATCATGGTCTCTCTGGGGCTTTGCCATTCTGGTGGGTGGTGGGGGGGGCTGATGCTTTCTGCTGGAATAAATGGAGGTGGGGGAGGGGGAGAGTTGCTTGCAGCTGCTTGTACATTGGAGGGGAGAGGGGTCTTTCGGCTTCTAATGTTTTCCCGTCATCCATTCTTTAGAGTTTTCTTCTGTTTCGAGGATGTCTGCAAAGAATAAGAATCTCAGGTTGTATACTGCATAAATTCTCTGATATTAAATGGAAACATTGAACCATTGAATTTCTTTCTGCAACCTTTCACCTTCCACTAATACATCACTTCCATTGTCCAAATGGATGAGAGTCTTTTTATTTAGTCCCTTTTTTCTCCTTCCAGTTTGAGCTCAAAAACCAGTTTGTTTTGTTCCCTTTCTCTACACCATTACCTCTGATGTCCCTTGAAGATCTCTCATTATCCAGTTCCTAGTTCTTATCTTTTGCATTCCCATGAACAACATTATCCAAAAGCATAATACCAGCTTTTAACGTGGATATAAATGATACCCTACTTTGCCTCACTATCACATCAAGTGGCCCCACCACCGTCCTGAAATTAAACACACAAAATGACAAAAACACTCTGCACTCACATAGCATTTGTGGAAAGCAAAATGGTGATTAATGAATTGTGAGGAAGAATCTTTGAGTGAAATCTTAACTCTGTTTCTCTTTCCATTCATGCTGCCTAACCAGCTGAGTGTATCCGGTATTTTGGATTTAAATTTCCACAATACACAGTTTTTGTTTAGTTTTAGCCATCTCTTGATTGTTTGACCTTTGACTCCTAGTATGATATAAGGTGTAATTTTTTCCAGCTAAGTATTAGGAAGGCTATAAAATTGTCCGCATAACAGATTTAGCTCCCTAACTTCTGATTCCATCTGTCTTCACCATCATTATGTGCCATGTCGTACGACAGGAGCAATCATGATCTTTCCATGACCATGATTACTCTTGGCAATTTTTTCTACAGAAGTGGTTTGCCATTTGCTTCTTCTAGGCAGTGCCTTTAAAAGATGCCCATTATCAATGCTCTTCAAAGATTGTCTGCCTGGTGTCCTGGACTTGTGGTATGCTCCAGCTGCTCATACAATCATCCATCACCTGCTCCCATGGCGTCACCTGACCCTGATTGGTGCGGGAGGTGGGTTAAAAGATAAGCAGGTGCTATACCTTGCCCAAGGGTGACCTGCAGGCTAACAGAAGGAAGGAGCACCTTACACCTCCTTTGGTAGAGACATATCTCCACCCCACAAAGAAAAAACAACTGCACCTCAACTGTGTTGAAATTTTCATCCTTGCCTGTGTTACCTGCTGATTTTAGTACTTCGTGTTTTACTAAATAGAGAGGCTCACCACAAATATTCCGGAACTTTGCTTGTGGACTCTTCTCATTCTAAACTCCACAAAATCATCCAAGAGGCTACATTCTTTTCAATCATCATCCCTGAGGCTCATTGGCTTCCAAGTAAGAAACGCTTTGATCTTATAATTGAGATTTCTCTGTCTTTTATCCCTAAGTTTGTGATCACCTCCTTTATTGTATTTTATTTAATGATAGAATGCAGAGTTGACCATTCAGTCCTCTTGAGCCACCAGCAAAGTTGATTAACCATAACCCAACTGTGGAATAACTTAGAATGATCAATTAACCTACTCAGTATTTCTTTGAACTGTTGGAGAAAATTGGAGGACCTGGAGAAAACCCACATAACCCACAGGGAGCACTCCTTACAGAACCGTGCTGGAAATGAACTCCGAATTCTGGAATGCCCTGACCTGTATTAGTGTCACACTAACCATTACACTTCCAGACACCCTCTTCCAAGTCAACTGCACTTCATCTCTTCCAGCCTCTTGAGCAGCTGTGAATATCAATGCTTCACTGCAGGTGGTTGTATCTTCAGTTGCCAAGGCCCTGAGGCCTGGAATTCCTCTCCAACCCTCAAAACCTCTCCTCTGACAAGCATATTGTTACAACTAGGAGATCAGCTGTTTCACAATTCCAGCAACCAGAGTTAAATCCTTACCTCTAATGCCGTCTGAATGGAGTGTGAAGGCTCTCTCTGTGACCACATGGATTTTCTCAAGGTGGTCTGATTTCCACCTGGAGATGGATGGGTTGGCCATTGTAACTTGCCTGTACTGTGTAGGTAAACTAGAATCTGGAGGGAGTTGATGCAAGCAAGGAGAAAATAATACGAGATTAGTGTTGGATTAATGTATATAGCTGTTTGATAGCTGGCGTGCGTTCAGTGGGCCAAAGGGCCTGTTTTCATGCTGAATGACTCTATTATCTATCATTGATACCTTGAAGACACTTTTGCAGTTATTCTCTGATATCTCCTTTTGAAGTAAGGCATAACCATGTTGAAAGTTAATATTCCGGAGGTTTGGTTATTATTGCTGCATTAGGAGCACCACACAAACAGAAATGGTGATCTCTGTTTATTAAATAATCCAACATAACCGTAATCAAGTAGCATTGTAGCACACATGTATGAGTTCTTGAGTTTTTAAAGGACATGCCTTCTTCTTCCAAATATTTTCACTTTTCTGTAATCAAAAGGGTGCTTATTTGGCTTTGGCAACTGTTCTGTTCTTTAGCAACATAATCATTATTAGAATTGGTATAACTGTTTATTATGTTATGTTATCATGGAACAAATATATCATATGATATGGTTGAGGCCCACAAATGAAAATTGTCTCCTCGGTAACTAAAGCTTTTCCTCTTAACAACTTGTTCTACATCATTTAAATTACTGTCTGATTTCTTCATTTACTCGCTTTCTCTCTCCCTTTTTTTTCTGACCGTCACATTAGACAACACGCCATCTCAGTTTGCTCATTAATTCTTCATCAATGAGGTTTCTTCTACCATTTGGTTTTCGCATTCTGCCTATGACCTTGCATTCTTTATTCCTGGAATCTGCACTGAGTTCTGACCTAGTGTACCATCTGTGTGGAGTTTGCACATTCTTTGTGTGACTGCATGGGTTTCCTCAGGTCTTTCTGGTTTCCACCCACCTCCTAAAGATTTGCTGGTAGATTAATTGATTACTGCAAAATGACTCATAGGTAAATGTTTTTTTAAAAAGTCATAAGTGATTGGTAATGGGCATGTAATAGAACGTAAGCTGCAGAGCTACAGGGAATAAGATGAGGTGAAATTGGACTGATGGGATAGCTCTACTTATGGCCAGTGTGTAATCAATGGATTTAATGGCCTCCTGTTTAGTTAAATGTATGTGAGAAAATGTATAATGATTATCTAATAATTCTCTCATATGTTCCTTTATCTCTTCCTAGGACACTAAGGCAATGGAGCAAAATAAATTAGATGAGAGGAAAGCATGGGGAAATCTGACGGTTTAATGCTGAGATGTCAGCAGTTGAGAGGAAAAGTGGGTATGAAAATGTGCCTGGGGAAATTTAATTTAAGAGAAAGAAAAGGATTGGGGTGGTTTGAGTATTTCATGAGACAAATATGCTAAAATTAGGATTAGGCTGAGAACACAAAGCAGTATTAGTCATGTAATGGCACAGAGTGAGCACATGTCAATTTTTATGTTCTCTTCATTTTCTTAGAGAGCAAAGGAAAGGGACTCTTGGGCACACCATGTCTGTACCAACTAGCAAGAGCTCCTTTACTCTTATCCTACATTAATTCTACCATATTCTCTCAACGTTCAGAGCAGACAACCTCCCCCCCCACACACAAATCTACTTATTGCTTATACCATACAGCAACTTTCAGCAGATAATTAACCTGCCAAACCACATGTCTTTGGAATGTAGGATAAAGTTATGTGGTCAGAAGGAAAATGTGCAAATTCCACACAGAGAGTATTGGAGGTCAGCACTGAGCCCAAGTTGTTGGAGCACCACCATGCTGTGTGATGTGTGTAGATTACCTCTAAGAACTGGCTTGTGCCATGTGGCATGACCTCTGACATACTGCTCAGTGGGAAAGGACCACAGTGTAGGGTTCTTCCACTACTGGACAGGGAAGGGACAGGTTAGTGTGGAATCATCTTAACTATTGCAGTTGTGCATGAAAAACAGCGGTCATTAACAATGAGCTACTAAGGCACAAGGTAGATATGGCTGCCCTACAAGAAACACGTTTGGCGGATTCAGGTACACTGAAGGAAAGGGACTACACATTTTTCTGGCAGGGAAAGAACCAAGACAAGCCCTGCGAGCATGGAGTGGATTTTACCATTAGGAACTCCTTGTTGCAAATGGTGGAGCCACCAGAAAATGGATCAGAATGACTTATGACTCTGTGCCTACACACCAGTCATGGCCCAGTATCTCTCGTCAGTGTGTATACCCCTACCTCTGAGGCAAAAAACATGCTCTATGACAAATTAGAAGCTGTTGTCAGGAATATTCCCAGTGATGAGCACCTCGTTCTCCTTGGTGACTTCAGTGCCAGAGTGGGAGCCAATGATGATTCCTGGCCATCTTGTCTTGGCCACTTTGGAATTGGCAAAATAAATGATAATGGACAACGTCTCCTGGAGTTCTGCTGCCTGTGTGTAACTAACTCCTACTTCCAGGTGAAGTTGCAGTACAAGGTCTCATGGCGACATCCACGGTCTAAACACTGGCACCAACTGAGCATGATCATCACCAGGCGCTCTTTCATCAACTCTGTACTAATCACCCGCTCACACCACAGTGCAGACTGCGATACGGATCATGCTTTAGCACGCTGCAAGATCAAACTACGTCCAAAGAAAATCCACCACTCCAAATAAATTGGAAAAGCTCGCATCAACACGACAGAGGTGAAACAGTCAGAAAAGGTTGACCAATTTGCCAGGTCAGTACCGGGTGATATGACTACCTCCTCACAAGGAGATACTGCAACAGAACAATGGTCATACCTCCGCAACACCATTTGAGAATCAGCACTCCCTATCTGTGGAAGAAAGACCACAAAGAGCAGTGACTGGTTTGAGGCAAAGTCCAACATCATGACTCCTGTCATCAAAGCCAAGCGTGCAGCTCTCACAGAGTACAAGCGTTCACCATCTGACCAAACACTCCAGGCTCTTCAAGCTGCTGGAAGCAAAGTGCAACAGACTGCATGACAGTGCACAAATGAGTACTAGCTCCAGCTCAGCGAGGACATTCAGACAGCAGCTGTGACAGGCAACATCAGATTGATGTACGATGGTATCAAGAAGGCCCTTGGCCCATCGCAGAGCAAGGCAATACCCCTGAAGTCACCCAGCAGTGAAATAATCACGGATAAAAGCAAGCAGATGCAACGCTGGGTAGAACACTTCTCTGAGCTCTACTCGAGGGAAAATGTTGTTGTTAGCTCAGCCATTGATGCCATCGATTGTCTACCAGTCATGGATGAACTTGACTCCGAACCAACTATTGAAGACCTCAGCAAGGCAATTGACAGTTTGGTCCCAGGAAAAGCTCCTGGCAATGATGGGATTCCTCCAGACCTGATCAAACACTGCAAGAGCTCACTCCTCCAACCTTTACACAAGGTCCTCCATCAGTGCTGGAGGGAAGGAGCCATACCACAGGATCGTCACTTTGTATAAGAACAAGGGTGATAGGAGCAACTACTACAACTACAGGGGTATCTCCCTCCTGAGTATTATCGGCAAAGCCTTTGCTCTTGTAACTCTGGCATGTCTACAAACTCTAGCAGAACGGGTCTACCCTGAGTCCCAATGTGGTTTTCGTACAAGGAGAAAACTGTCGACATGATTTTCTCACTCCATCAACTCCAGGAAAAGTGCAGGGAACAACAGAAACCCCTCTATGTTGCTTTCACCGACTTGACCAAGGCATTCGACCTTGTCAGCAGGGATGGGCTCTTTCAGATTCTCCTCAAGATCGGCTGTCCCCCGAAATTCCAAAGTATCATCAAGTCATTCCATGACGACATGAGGGCTACTGTTCAGTAGGATGGCAGCTCATCAGAACCCTTCACTATTCATAGTGGAGTCAAACAAGGATACGTGTTGGCCCCAACATTATTCGGCATCTTCAGTATGTTATTGAAGCACACGTTTGGGACATCGACAGAAGGCATCTACATGCACACCAGGTCTGATGGGCAGCTGTTCAACCCTGCGCATCTGAGACCAAGAACAAATGTGCGAAAGATCTTAATACATGACATGTTCATTGCCGATGATGCTGCTATAACCTCGCACACCAAACAGCAACTACAAACTCTCATGGACCGCTTCTCAAAGGCATGCAAGGACTTCGGGCTTACCATCAGCCTAAAGAAAACAAATGTCCTTGCCCTGAATATAGTGGAGTCACCAGTCATTTCCATCGACAATTACAATCTAGAAGTGGTCCACCAGTTCACATAATTGGGGTCCACCATTAGTGACATTTTCTCCCTCGATGCTGAAATCAATAGGCATATCTGCAAAGCAGCATCGATCCTTGCTCGACTCTCCTCGTGGGTCTGGGAGAATCTGAAACTCACTACAAAGACCAAGACTGCTGTGTACAATGCATGCGTTATCATCACCCTCCTGTATGGTAGTGAGACTTGGACATCTACTCCAAACAGGAGAGGAAACTCAATAGTTTTCACCCGCACAGCCTTCACCACATCCTCGGCATCACCTGGAGAGACAAAATCCCAAACTCTGAAGTCCTCTCCCGCGCTGGACTTCCCACAATGTTCACGCATTTAAGACAATGCAGACTGTGCTGGCTAGGGCATGTCCATCGTATGAAGGATGGTAGACTGCCAAAGGACATCCTCTATGGAGAACTAGCAACAGGCAAGATGAACATTGGTGGACCCCAGCTTTGCTTCGACCTCTGCAAGCACGACATAAAAACCTTAAAAATCAACACAGAGTGCTAGGAGGATACAGCAGATGACCGCAACAAATGGCAAGGTACTCTTCAGCAACACCTAGAGCAAGGCCAAAGAGTGCTCCTGAGTCAGCTTGAGGAGTGGAGAGCTAAACAGAGAGCACAGTGGACAGTGGACAATTCCCTGACACCCTACACATGCAGCAACTGTGGCAGAGCCTGCCGTTCCAGGATCGGCCTCAATAGCCACAGTCGACGCTGCTCAACAAACCAGTGACTACCAGAGGCGCAGTACCCATGGTTGACCACGACCGACACACACACACACACACACACACACACACACACACACACACACACACACACACACACACACACACACACACACACACACACACACACACACATACACACCCACCCCCAGGGGGCAACATGAGTGACAACAATCTTTTTTAAGGAGTTTAATACTGCACAATGTAACACATTGACTGAGTGTAAGAATGAAAAGGCTTTGAACAGTTTATTCTTGCAAATAATTTTTACTATGAATAAGGTTTATTTTGATATAAAAAAGTGTAATGGGAATCTCCCAGAACAATGAGATTCCAAAGGGCTGTGTGAAGAGAAAGTACAACCCAAGAGCAATATGTGGCAGATGCAAGGTGCTCTATCTCTGAGGGCAGGTATGGAAATTGAAGCACAGTTAGTGATATATCTGCACCATTGCAGCTGGGATTTGATTATAGGCTGACGGGGATTGTGAAACTTGCCTAAGAACAAGACCATCCAAGACCTTCCTGAGGAGAGTCAGGGCACTGGTTTGGCAGAAAGAGCATGCATGACACATACAAAGAAAGCCAAAGAACAATCATGTGATGCAGAATTAATAGATGTCATGAAATAGTATGGAACTTCCTCTGGAAGGTGAGCATTGCTGAAGGAGATATGGATCTTGGTGACATGGGGTCATGATAACAACCTTTCCCTCAATGTCAACAGAACAAAAGAGCTGGTTCTTGACATCAGAAAGAGGGGTGGTACACATTCTTCTGTCTACAACAACAGTGCTCAGGTTGAGAGTTTCAGGTTTCTAGGTTTTGAATCACTAATACCCTGTACTGGGCTGACCACGTAAGCGTCATAGCCAAGAAAGCTCACCATCACCTCAGCTCCTTTAGGATGCTAAAGAAATTCAGCATGTCCCATTAACTCTTACTAATTTTTATTGATGCACCATAGAAAGCATACTGTCCAGATGCAAAACGTATTGGTATGACAACTGCTCTGTACGTGACTGCAAAAAATTGCAGAGAGTTATGGGTGCAGCTCATCTCATCGCAGGAATCAGCCTCCACCCTGTAGACTTTGTCTATAATTCTCATCGTCTCAGTAAAGCAGCCAGCATAATCAATCTCTCTTTACCATCGGGCAGAAGAGATAAAAGCCTAAAAGCATGTTCAACAGGCTCAAAGACAGCTTCTATTCCACTTATCAGACACTTGAATAAACCTTTTGTTTAATAAGATGAGCTCTTAGCCTCACCATCTACCTTGTTATGATTTTGTACTTTATAGTTTACTTTTTCAGTACCTTTTACATTTTATTCTTCATTGATATTGTTTTATGCTAGTCTAGCTCAATGCACTGTGCAATGAATTGATCTGAAAAAGATTATGTAAAATAAGATTTTCACTGTATCTTATTACATCTAAGAAACCAATACCAATGTCTGCAAGGCTCCTTCTACTTATACAGCTGCTCAATGGATTGAATCAATGGTTCAATATTTCCATTTAATATCAGAGAATGTATACAGACTGAAGTTCTTACTCTTTGCTGACATCCATGAAACAGAAGAAAAATCCCACAGAATGAATGACAGAAAAATGTTAGAACCCTGAAGACCCCCCCTCCTCCCTCCCTTGCACAAGCAGCAGTAAGGATCAGCCCTCCCCCTCCCCCCACCTCAGCAAAAGTATCAGACCCCCACCACCCACCATGTAAGCAACAGCAAAGCCCCCAAAGAGACCATCAAAAGCCACTGTTCATCCCAACACTTTGGCATCCCACAGGCTCTCTCTCTCTCACTAACAAGGGATAGAGAGGTATCACTCCTGCCACAGTGAGAGGGGAGACCAACAACTCTCTGTTTCAATGTTACAGCCTGCGTTGTGTTGCTTTAATTTGAGTTCCCCCGATGAGGGGGAGAGAGAGTGGGCCTCCAACAGCTGCACCCGCTGTCGTGTTGTTCTGATCTTCCCCAACGCTTCAGTCGACGACACCGATAAGGAGACGCGTCATCCACAGGGCCACACTCCGAAGGCGCACGTCTTCCAGGCCGCTCCTGGAGATATCAAAAATGCCAGGCCACTCTGCGAGCTCTGAGAGCAGGAACCCCCTGCTGTGAAGAACCATAGTCTGAGTGCGGCTGAAGATCAGGGACTCCGACAGGACCCTGGCCTTCTTGAAAAGGAAAGAAGAGACATCAAGTACAGACTGAGCTGGACGTTTTGCAAGATGGCTGAATTGCTGAAAAGTGGTGATAGTTCTGAAGGGTCTCTGAAGGACGTTGTGGTGGACACAGATTATCCTTATCAGCCCAGTACAGCAAGGTCATAGTGCAATAGGATACTCACGTCAGAATTAAAAACTGGTTACAATTCAACATCAGAAAATCATGGGAAATGAATTCATGATTCCATTAGTAAAAACTATAAGAGCAGGAAGATCTGGGGTTTAGTGTGCATTCGAGTGAGAGTCAGGATATGCAAGTTGGTGTAAAATGCCTTGCCTTCTGAAATGACTTATCTCAATTAAAATCTTTAACTTTGCTTAGCATTGTGGCTTCTTGGAAGACCTTTAAGAAACAAGCAAAATAGAGATTGTTTAGATAAGTTCAGTATCTAAATTCAATGCATAAATATAAAAATGTGGTTATTGATTATAGTTAATGGACTCCTTATGCAAATTCCAGCCGCAATTCGCCGCAAGTGTCCTGAGTTCCTCAGTGTAATCTAGCACAAGCATGAGCCTTGAGGCAGGCGAAGAATCTGATCCGCCACTTCCCTTCCACTTCTCCGATGTTCATAAACCCAGTGCATCCCACTAGTGAAATCCTCATACTTGCTGCAATGGGTGTTCTATTGCCTCAGCTAGGGGCAGCTCAGTTCAGAGCTCACCCAGTAGAGAGAGAGATGTCAAAGGCAGTCTTGGCTCAGTCCGTAAAATGCAGATTAAGTGGGAGCTCGAAATGTATGGCACACTGCGAAAGCAAGTTGTGGCTATGGGTTGGGGATAGAGTCATAGAGTTATAGAACAGTATGGCACAGAAACAGGCCCTTTGGTCCATTCCATGCTGGAACTATTTAAACTGCCTACTCCCATTAACCTGAACTGGAATCATAGCAACCCCCATTCCCTACCATCCATGTACCTATCTAAACTTCTCTTAAACATTGAAATTGAACTTGCATGCAACGCTTGTGCTGAGAGCTCGTACCACACTCTCAGGTTCCTCTAAGTGAAAAAGTTTCCCCTCATGTTCCCCTTAAACTTATCACCTTTCAACCTTAATCCATGACCTCCGCTTGTTGTCCCACACAACCACAGTGGAAAAAGCCTGCTTGCATCTACCCTGTGTATGCCCCTCATAATTTTTTAAACCTCTATCAGATCTCCTTTCAATCTTCTACATTCTAAGGAATAAAGAACTAACCTATTCAATCTTTTCTTATAACTCAGGTCCTCCAGACCCAGCAACATCCTTGTAAATTTTCTCTGTACTCTTTCAACCTTATTTACATCTTTCCTGTAGGCAGGTAACCAAAATTGCACACCACATTCCAAATTTGGCCTCACCAACATCTTATACAACCTCAACATAATATCCCATCTCCTGTACTCTACATTGATTTATGAAGGTCAATGTGCCAAAAGCTTTCTTTATGACCCTATCTACCTGAGACACTACTTTCAATGAATTATATACCTGTATTCCCAGATCCTTTTGATCTATCACACTCCCTAGTAGCCAACTGTTCACTGTGTAAGACCAACCCTGGTTGGTCCTACCAAAGTGCAACATCCCACACTTGTCTGCATTAAATTGCATTTGCCATTTTTTGGCCCTTTTTCCTTCTGCAAGCCATGATAGTCTTCCTCGCTGTCCACTACACCCCAAATCTTGATGTCATCTGCAAATTTGCTGATCCAGTTAACCATCTTATCATCCAGATCATTGATATGGATGTCAAACAACAATGGGCCCAGCACTGATACTTGTGGCACACCTGTAGTCACAGGCCTCCAGTCAGAGAGGCAACCATCTACTACCACTCGTTTCTTCTCCCACAAAGCCAATGTCTAATCCAATTTGCTAGCTCATCTTGAGTGCTGAGTGATAAGATTTGTAAAACATGACCTACCACGCATGAAGCCATGCTGGCTATCTTTAATCAGTCCATGTCTATCCAATACTTACATATCCTGTCCTATACCTTACAATAACTTTCCTACTACTGATATCGGACTCACCGACAATAATTTTGTGGTTTATGTTTAGTGCCTTTATTAAACAGTGGAACAACAATGGCTATCCTCCAATCCTTTGGTACCTCTCCTGTCACTAAGGATGATTTGTACATTGCTGCTAGGGCCCCAGCAATTTCTACATTTGTTCTTGTAGGGTCCGAGGGGACACCTTGTCAGGCCCTGGGGATTTATCCACCCTAACTTGCCTCAAGACTCCTAACACATGTGCCTTTGTAATCTGTACAGGATCCATAAAGTTGATTCCACTTTGCCTCACTTCTATAGACTGTGTCTATCTCCCAAGTAAATACAGATGCAAAAAGTTCATTTAAGATCTTCCCCATTGAGTTTGGCTCCACACATGAATATCATTCTGATCTTCCAGAGGACCAATTTTGTCCCTTACAATCCTCTTGCTCATAACATATCTACTGAATCCCTTGAGATTCTCCTTCACTTTGTCTGCTAGGGCAACCTCATGCCTCCTTTTAGCCCTCCTAATTTCTTTCTTAAATGTTCTCTTGCAGTCTTCATACTCCATAAGCACCTCATTGGTTTCTTCCTGCCTATACCTGCAATATACCCCTTTTTATTTCCTTAACCAGGGCCTTGATACCTCTTGAAAACCATTGTTCCCTACACTTGTTTTCTTTACCTTTTTTTCTGACAGGCAGAAACAATCTTTGTACTCACAAAGTTTCGCTTTTGATGGCCTTCCACTTACCAAGTACATCTTTGCCAGAGAACAGCCTGTCCCAATCCACACTTGCCAAATCATTTCTGATATCAAAATTAGTCTTTCTCCAATTTAGAATCTCAACCTGCAGGCCAAATCTATCTTTTTCCTCATTTACTTAGAAACTAATGGCATTGTGATGGCTAGATGCAAAGTGTTCTCTTACACAAACTTCTATCACCTGTCCTGTCTCATTCCCTAATAGCAGATCAAGTATCACACACTCAGTTGTTGGGATTTCTATGTACTGATTAAGGAAACTTTCCTGAACATATCTGAGAAACTCTATCCCATCTACTGCTTTTATATTTGAGAATCCCAGTCAATATGTGGAAAGTTAAAATCACCTACTATAACAACCGTATGTTTCTTGCAACAGTCTGCAATCTCTCTACAAATGTGTTCCTGTAAATCCCTTGGATTGTTGGGTGGTCTGTAATATAGTCCCATTAACATGGTCTTACCTTCCTTAGTTCTCAGTTCCACCAATAACACCTCACTAGACGAGTTCTTCGGTCTGTCCTGACTGAGCACTACTGTGACAATTTCTCTGATTCACAACACTACCCCTCCTCCTTTAATCCCTCCCAATCTGTCACATATAAATTAACAGAACCCCAGAATATTGATCTGTCAAAGCATTCAGGCCCCAGAATACCAGCCTCCAAGGAAACAGATTGACTGGCGTGGGGTTGCTGTATCGAGATGGAGAGTTGGTTGAGAGTGGTGAGCAGATGGTCAGTGGGTTCCTGCTGCTTCTAGACTGTGGGCTCATGTCAACAGATAACTTTCTTTAGGCAAGCAAACCCCGCTGGTTCGGTCACTGGTTCACTCATTCTGACAGGTAATGTAGAGGAGCCTTGGCCCAAGTGCAGAGCAGCAGAGACGATTTAACGGTGAGCAATAACTTTAATAATAAACTGCAAAATAACAAGACACCAGGGGCCACAAAACAAGAGAGATTAGATACTAAACACAACAAGCTACCTGAAGGCTCGGAGCAATTGGTTGAAGCTGGCTGGTTCAATAAGTAAACAAGGACCATGAAAGCAACATATGCTGCAGATGAAGAGTTAGAAATGAGTGGCAGGCGATTCCAGTTAGCTTGGTGGAGACTGGGAGCAGCCTAGATGTGCAGACCTGATACTATCCTATCAATTTGGAATTGAGTGTCGAGAATATATCAGGCATGTTTCCCCATTGCTCTTCATTTATTGAACTGGCATTAAAGGCATTTTCTGCTATTTCCAACACCTCCCTCCCCTTTCTTGATTTTTCTGTCTCCATCTCTGAAGATGGCTTATCTACTGATGTCTATTATAAGCCTACTGACTCTCACAGCTACCTGGACTATTGCTCTTCCCACCCTGTCTCTTCCAAAAATGCTATCCCCTTCTCGCAATTCCTCTGTCTTCGCTGCATCTGCTCTCAGGATGAGGCTTTTCATTCCAGGATGAAGGAGATGTCTTCCTTTTTTAAAGAAAGGGGCTTCCCTTCCTCCACCATCAACTCTGCTCTCAAATGCATCTCTCCCATTTCATGCACATCTGCTCTCACCCCATCCGCCTGCCACCCCACTCGAGATAGGGTTCCCCTTGTCCTCACCTACCACCCCACCAGCCTTCGGGTCCAACATATAATTCTCCGTAACTTCCGCCACCTCCAACAGGATCCCACTACCAAGGACATCTTTCCTTTCCCCTCTCTTTCTGCTTTCCGCAGGGATCGCTCCCGACGTGACTCCCTTATCTATTCGAACCCCACATCCCTTCCCAACAATCTCCCCCCCCGGCACTTATCCATGTAAGCAGAACAAGTGCTACACTTGCCCTTACACTTCCTCCCTCAACACCATTCAGGGCCCCAGACAGTCCTTCCAGGTGAGGCGACACTTCACCTGTGAATCGGCTGATGTGATATACTGCGCCCGGTGCGCCTTCTATATATTGGTGAGACCCAACACAGACTGGGAGACTGTTTCGCTGAACACCTACGCTCTGTCTGCCAGAGAAAGCAGGATCTCCCAGTGGCCACACATTTTAATTCCATACCCCATTCCCATTCTGATATGTCTATCCATGGCCTCCTCTACTGCCAAGATGAAGCCACACTCAGGTTGGAGGAACAACACCTTATATTCCGTCTGGGTAGCCTCCAACCTGATGCCATGAATATTGATTTCTCTAACTTCCGTTAATGCCCCTCCTCCCCTTCTTACCCCATCCCTTATTTATTCCCCCATTTTATTTCTTTCTCCCTTTTTTCTCTCTCTCTGCCCCTCTCACAAATCACTCCTTGCCAGTTATCCAACTCCCTCTGGTGCTGTCCTCCCCCTTTCTTTATCCCGAGGCCTCCCATCCCATGATCCTTTCCTTTCTCCGGCTATGTATCCCTTTTGCCAATCACCTTTCCAGCTCTTAGCTTCACCCCTCCCCCTCCTGTCTTCTCCTATCATTTTGGATTTCCCCTTCCCCTCCTACTTTCAAATCTCTTACTATCTTTTCTTTCACGTAGCTCTGACGAAGGATCTCAGCCCGAAACGTCGACTGTATTTCTTCCTATAGATGCTGCCTGGCCTGCTGCATTCCACCAGCATTTTGTGTGTGTTTCTGCAATTAATGTTTGTTTCTTGAAGTTATCTTTTTATATTCTTTTCCTGCATCCATCTATAAGCAACACGTGGGTTCATATCACTGATAATCTAACAAAGTAACTTAGATAATAGATGCAGCACTTTTTGAAATAGTAGAAACAAGTAAAAAACAGTTGTTCCTGAGATGGAGGGGTATGGAGAGTTTTACTACTGATTTCTGCAGCTGACAAACACTTTAATTGCAGTGAATTCTTTCTCTCTTATTCTTTGTCTATGTCTGTCTCCTTTGCTTCTGTTGTCTGACCACCAATGTTTATCCAACCTCACTCTTGACCTGGGCTGCAGACTGGTTTTCTCAGAGGCTGGTTTGAAGAAACCCATGTATTACATTCAACTGACCTGTAGTTATAAACTCAAACAAGAGAAAATCTGCAGATGCTGGAAATCCAAGCAACAACACGCAGGATGCTGGAGGAGCTCAGCCAGCCAGGCAGCATCTATAGAAAAAAGTAAACAGTTGACATTTCAGGCTGAGATCCTTCATCAGGATAGGAGGGAAAAAAGTGGAGTCAGAATATGAAGTTTGGGGGAGGGGAGGAAGAAACACAAGGTGATAGGTGAAATTTGGAGGTAAGGGGAGGTGTGAAGTGAAGAGCTGGGAAGTTGATTGGTGAAAGAGATGCAGAGCTGGAGAAGGGGGAATCTGATAGGGGAGGACGGAAGGCCATGGAAGAATGAAAATGGGGAGGCCACCAGAGGAGGTGATGAGCAGCTAAGGAGATAAGGTGAGAGAGGACAATGGGAATGAGGAATGGTGAAGGGGAATGGGGCATTACTGGAAGTTTGAGAAATTGATGTTCATACCATCAGTTTGGAGGCTACTCAGGTGGAATATATAAGGTGTTGCTCTTCCAACCTGACTGTGGCCTCATTGCAACAGTAGTGGAGGCCATGGACTGACATGTCAGAACGGGAAATGGAATTAAAATAGGTGGCCACTGGGAGATCCTGCTTTTTCTGGCAGATGGAGCATAGATGCTTTGGGAAGTGGTCTCCCAACCTACGTTGTGTCTCACTGATATACAGGAGACCACACCGGGAACACCGAATACAGTTGATGACCCGAACAGACTCACACGTGAAGTGTCGCCTCACCTGGAAGGACTGTTTGGGGCTGTGGATGGTGGTGAGGGAGGAGATTTAGGGGCTGGTGTAGGACTTGTTCCACTTGCAAGGATAAGTGCCAGGAGGAAGATCAGTGGGGGAGGGATGGGAATGAATGGACAAGTGAGTCGCTTAGGGAGTGATCCCTGTCGAAAACAGAAAGTGGTGGTGTGGTGGGGAGGGAAAGATGTGCCTGCTGGTGGGATCCCATTGGATAAAGCAGAAGTTTCAGAGTTATAAACTGTCCTTCACTGCTTCAGGAGGATTTGAAGCTCTTCCAACCAGTGAAGGGGCTTTTGAAGTATTGGTATTGTTATAATGCAAGACCTATTGGAGTTGAGAGATGCAGCATAAACTGGAACTAAGGAAGTCGAGTGGTATTGAGGTCTCACATAGCCTTGTTATGCTCAGCAGCCTCCTATTATACTGTAACCGCTCTGTGATTCAGAAGGCAAAAGCAAGAAGACTGTTTCTGCAGGAAACTTGAAATTAAATCAGTAAATATTAGAAATGCTCACCAGATCAAACAACATTTGAGAGAAACTTTTAATGTTTCAAATCAATATCCTTGTATCAGTATTGAGAAGGATGCAGCCAATCAAATAGTACCGCAGAAAAAGCGTAGTGCAAGTAAACCATAAGATGCAAGATCATAACGAGGTAGATTTTGAGGTCAAGAGTCCATTTTATTGGACTAGGGAATCATTCAATAATCTTATGATAGTGGAGAAGAAGCTATTCTTCGGCTGGTGGCTCTGCAAAATGTGAGTATCCACATTTGCATCTGTCCCTCATCTGAAATAATATAATTAACGTTTACCATAATACCTTACAGATGAAGACCAACATCCACAGCCCTCTGCCTGCATTATGTTCTCCAAGGACATGATGATGATAAAAACACTCAATGTCATGAGACAGGTCCTTTTTTGGTAGCTATAATGGACCATGTAATACTAACCAAACTAACATACCCATACATTTGTCAGGGAACTAACACAGTTTACAGAAAATCAGAGGCTTTCATCACATGGGGGGGGGGGGTTTGCTTAAGAATGGCATTCTTAGCTATATCCAAGATATTCTATCATATACTTTCATTTCAAATCCTAGTCAGGGACTTCAACCAGGCTCGTATGAAGAAAACCCAGTTCAATTACCATCAGCATATATCCTGTAGCACCAGAGGTCCAAGCACACTAGACCACTGTTATACTAAGATAAGGAAAGCCCAGACAGCAATTTGGTAAATTGGATAACTTGGCTATTCTCCTACCTGCATACAGGCAGAAGCTAAAGAGCAAAGCTCCAGAAATTAGGACATCAAAAAGGTGGTCTGGGAAGCAGAGGAGCGGCCATTGGATTACATTGAGTCAGTGGACTGTGCTGTGTTCAGGGACTCATCACTGGATCACCATGGTTATAACAGACTTTATTAAAACAGCTGTAATGTGCCACCACAAAATCATTCAGAGTCTTTCCCAACCAAAAACCCTGGATGAACCATGAGATCCACAATCTGCTGAGAGCCAGGTAAGAGACATTCAAGTCTGATGACAAAGAAAATTACAAGAGGTAATTTTACAAGCCATCTCACAGCTGAAATAGCAATTCTGGACTCAAGTTGAATCAATGAATGATGCTTGACAATAGTGGCAGGGGTGGAATACTATCACCTCTTATAATGTTAAATCAAGAGACATAGCTAGAAACATAGAAAATAGGTGCAGGAGTAGGCCATCTGGCCCTTCGAGCCTGCTCCGCCATTCAGTATGATCATGGCTGATCATCCAACTCAGAACCCTGTACCTGCTTTCTCTCCATACCCGCTGATCCCTTTAGCCACAAGGGCCATATCTAACTTCCTCTTAAATATAGCCAATGAACCGGCCTCAACTGTTTCCTGTGGCTGAGAATTCCACAGATTTACCACTCTCTGTGTGAAGAAGTTTTTCCTCATCTCGGTCCTAAAAGGCTTCCCCTTTATCCTTAAACTGTGACCCCTCGTTCTGGACTTCCCCAACATCGGAAACAATCTTCCTGCATCAGCCTGTCCAATCCCTTTAGAATTTTATACGTTTCAATAAGATCCCCCCTCAATCTTCTAAATTCCAGTGAGTATAAGCCTAGTCGATCCAGTCTTTCTTCATATGAAAGTCCTGCCATCTCAGGAATCAATCTGGTGAACCTTCTCTGTACTCCCTCTATGGCAAGAATGTCTTTCCTCAGATTAGGGGACCAAAACTGCACACAATATTCTAGGTGCGGTCTCACCAAGGCCTTGTACAACTGCAGTAGAACCTCCCTGCTCCTGTACTCAAATCCTTTTGCTATGAATGCCAACATACCATTTGCCTTTTTCACCGCCTGCTGTACCTGCATGCCCACCTTCAATGACTGGTGTACAATGACACCCAGGTCTCGTTGCATCTCCCCTTTTCCTAATCGGCCACCGTTCAGGTAATAATCTGTTTTCCTGTTCTTGCAACCAAAGTGGATAACCTTACATTTATCCACATTAAATTGCATCTGCCATGAATTTGCCCACTCATCTAACCTATCCAAGTCACCCTACATCCCCTTAGCATCCTCCACACAGCTAATATCGCCGCCCAGCTTCGTGTCATCCACAAACTTGGAGATGCTGCATTTAATTTCCTCATCTAAATCATTAATATATACTGTAAACAACTGGGGTCCCAGCACTGAGCCTTGCGGTACCCCACTAGTCACTGCCTGCCATTCTGAAAAGGTCCCGTTTACTCCCACTCTTTGCTTCCTGTCTGCCAACCAATTCTCTATCCACATCAATACCATACCCCCAATACCGTGTGCTTTAAGTTTGCACACTAATCTCCTGTGTGGGACCTTGTCAAAAGCCTTTTGAAAATCTAAATATACCACATCCACTGGCTCTCCCCTATCCACTCTACTAGTTACATCTTCAAAAAATTCTATAAGATTCATCAGACATGATTTTCCTTTCACAAATCCGTGCTGACTTTGTCCGATGATTTCACCTCTTTCCAAATGTGCTGTTATCACATCTTTGATAACCGACTCTAGCATTTTCCCCACCACCGATGTCAGACTAACCGGTCTATAATTTCCCGGTTTCTCTCTCCCTCCTTTTTTAAAAAGTGGGGTTACATTAGCCACCCTCCAATCCTCAGGAACTAATCCAGAATCTAAGGAGTTTTGAAAAATTATCACTAATAGATCCACTATTTCTTGGGCTACTTCCTTAAGTACTCTGGGATGTAGACCATCTGGCCCTGGGGATTTATCTGCCTTTAATCCCTTCAATTTACCTAACACCACTTCCCTACTAACATGTATTTCCCTCAGTTCCTCCATCTCACTAGACCCTCGGTCCCTTACTATTTCCGGAAGATTATTTATGTCCTCCTTAGTGAAGACAGAACCAAAGTAGTTATTCAATTGGTCTGCCATGTCTTTGTTCCTTATGATCAATTCACCTGTTTCTGACTGTAAAGGACCTACATTTGTCTTGACCAATCTTTTTCTTTTCACATATCTATAAAAGCTTTTACAGTCAGTTTTTATGTTCCCTGCCAGCTTTCTCTCATAATCTTTTTTCCCTTTCCTAATTAAGCCCTTTGTCCTCCTCTGCTGGTCTCTGAATTTCTCCCAGTCCTCCGGTGTGCCACTTTTTTTTTGTTAATTTATATGTTTCTTCTTTGGACTTGATACTATCCCTAATTTCCCTTGTCAGCCACGGGTGCACTACCTTCCCTGGTTTATTCTTTTGCCAAACTGGGATGAACAATTGTTGTAGTTTATCTATGCGATCTTTAAATGCTTGCCATTGCATATCCACCGTCAACCCTTTAAGTATCATTTGCCAGTCTATCTTAGCTAATTCACGTCTCATACCTTCAAAGTTACCCTTTTTTAAGTTCAGAACCTTTGTTTCTGAATTAACTATGTCACTCTCCATCTTAATGAAGAATTCCACCATATTATGGTCACTCTTACCCAAGGGGCCTCGCACGACAAGATTGCTAACTAACCCTTCCTCATTGCTCAATACCCAATCTAGAATGGCCTGCTCTCTAGTTGGTTCCTCGACATGTTGGTTCAGAAAACCATCCCGCATACATTCCAAGAAATCCTCTTCCTCAGCACCCTTACCAATTTGGTTCACCCAATCTATATGTAAATTGAAGTCACCCATTATAACTACTGTTCCTTTATTGCACGCATTTCTAATTTCCTGTTTAATGCCATCCCCAACCTCACTACTACTGTTAGGTGGCCTGTGCACAACTCCCACCAGAGTTTTCTGCCCCTTAGTGTTATGCAGCTCTACCCCTATTGACTCCACATCCTCCAGGCTAATGTCCTTCCTTTCTATTGCATTAATCTCCTCTCTAACCAGCAATGCTACCCCACCTCCTTTTCTTTCCAGTCTATCTCTCCTGAATATTGAATATCCTTGGATGTTGAGCTCCCATCCTTGGTCACCCTGGAGCCATGTCTCTGTGATCCCAACTATATCATATTCATTAATAACTATCTGCACATTCAATTCATCCACCTTGTTACGAATGCTCCTCGCATTGACACACAAAGCCTTCAGGCTTGTTTTTACAACACTCTTAGCCCTTATACAATTATGTTGAAAAGTGGCTCTTTTTGCTTTTTGCCCTGGATTTGCCTGCCTGCCACTATTACCTTTCACCTCACTACTTTTTGCTTCTACCCTCATTTTACACCCCTCTGTCTCTCTGCACTTGTTCCCATTCCCCTGCCACATTAGTTTAAAGCCTCCTGAACAGCAGTAGCAAACGCTTCCCCCAGGACATTGGTTCCAGTCCAGACCCGGTGCAGACCGTCCTGTTTATACTGGTCCCACCTCCCCCAGAACTGGTTCCAATGCCCCAGAAATTTGAATCCCTCCCCCTTGCACCATTTTTCAAGCCATGTATTCATCTGAAATATCCTCCTATTTCTACTCTGACTAGCACATGGCACTGGTAGTAATCAAGAGATTATTACCTTTGTGGTCCTACTTTTTAGTTTATCTCCTAACTCCCTAAATTCACCTTGTAGGACCTCATCCCGTTTTTAATCTATATCGTTGGTACCTATGTGCACCATGACCACTGGCTGTTCACCCTCCCATTCCAGAATGTCCTGCAGCCGCTGAGAGACATCCTTGACCCTTGCACCAGGGAGGCAACATACCATCCTGGAGTCTTGTTTGCGGCCGCAGAAATGCCTATCTATTCCCCTTACAATCGAATCCCCTATCACTATAGCTCTCCCACTCCTTTTCCTTCCCTCCTGTGCTGCAGAGCCACCCATGGTACAATGAACTCGGCTGCTGCTGCCTTCCCCTGATGAGACATCTTCCTCAACAGTATCCAAAACAGTATATCTGTTTAGGAGGGAGATGACCTCAGGGGACTCCTGCACTATCTGCCTACTGCTACGCTGTCTAGTGGCCACCCCTTCCCTTTCTGCCTGTTTAGCCTTTACCTGCGTGTGGCCAACTCACTGAACGTGCTATTCACGACTTTCTCAGCATCATGGATGCTCCAGTATGAATCCAATCACAGCTCCAGATGCTCAATGCGGTCTGCCAGAAGCTGCAGTTGGACATACTTCCTGCACACATAGTCATCAGGGACACTGGAAGTATCCCTGATTTCCCACATGCTGCAGGATGAACAAACCATGGGGCCGATCTCAGATGACTGCAAGGCTTCACTTCCAGATGAGCTCAATACCTTCTATGCCCACTTTGACTACCAAAGCGTGGAGGATCCATCACGAAATCCCACATTGTCCAATGATCCAATGATTTCATTCTCTGAGGCGATGTGTGAGCAGCCTTCAGGAGGAGTTGGGGTACCTGGCCAAGTACTAAAGACCTGTACTGCTCAACTGGCTGGAGTGTTCACTAAAATATTTAACCTCTTGCTTTGGCAGTGTGTGGTACCCACCTGCTTCAAACAGGTTTCAATTATACCAGTGCACAAGAAGAGTGTAGCAACCTGCCTCAATGACTGTTGCCCAGTAGCACTTACATCCACTGTGATGAAGTGTTTTGAGAGGTTGGTAATGAAACATATCAACTCCTGCCTGAGAAGCGACTTAGATGTGCTCCAGTTTGCATATTGGAGAAATAGGTCCACAGCAGATGCCATCTGGAGAGCAAAGATGCATACATCAGAATACTCTTCATTGACTACAGCTCAACATTCAATACCATCATCCCCTCAAAGCTAATCAATAAGCTCCAAAACCTTGGCCTCAATGCCTCCTTAGGCAACTGGATGCTCAGTTTCTTCACTTGCAACCACAGTCAGTTTGGATTGGCAACAACATCTTCTCCACAATCTCCATCAGCACAGTGCACCACTGTGAGCTGTGTGCTCAGCCATGTGGTCCACTCACTTTACAGCTATGACTTTGTGGCAAGCACAGCTCCAATGCAATATTCAAGTTTTGTTGAGAACATCACTGTTGTAGGCCAATTCGAAGGTGGTGATGAATCAGCAGATACGAGGGAAATTGAAAATCTGGCTGAGCGGTGTCATAACAACAACCTCTTATTCAATGTCTTAAAGACCAAGGAGCTGATTATTGACTTCAGGAGAAGGAAATCAGAGATGGACAGGGTTAGCAACTTTAAATTCTTTGAGGTTATTATTTCAGAGAACCTGTCCTGGCGTCAGCGCTTAAGTGCAATTGTGAAGAAAGCATGGCATTTCCTCTACTTCCTTAGGAGATTGTAGAGATTTGACATGACATCTAAAATTTTGACAAACTTCTATAGATATGTAGTGGAAAGTATATTGACTGGCTGTGTCACAGCCTGGTATGGAAATGTCAATGCCTTGAATGGAAAATCCTACAAAAAGTAGTAGATATGGCCCAGACCATCAGGGGTAAAAGCTTCCCTCCGTTGAGAATATCTACATGAAATGCTGTTGCAGGAAAGCAGCATCCATCCTCAAGGACCGCCACCACCCAGGACGTGCTCTCTTCTCTCTGCTGCCATCAGGAAGAAGGTACAGGTGCCTCACATTCACACCACCAGGATCAGGAGCAGTCACTACCCTTCAACCATCAGGCTCTTGAACCAAAGGGGACAACTTCACTCAACTTCACTTGAAATATTCCCACTGTGGACTCAATTTCAAGGACTCTTCATCTCATGTTCTTGACATTTATTGCATATTTATTTATTACTATTCTCTCTTTCTTTTTATATTTGCACATTTTGTTGTCTTTTGTACTCTCATTGAAAACAACTTGGGCAGTCTTACATTGTTTCTGTTACGATTATTATTCTATAGATTTATTGAGTATGTGCCAAGAAAATGAATCTTAATGTTTTATATTTACTTTGATAATAAATTTACTTTGAACTTTGTCAAGTCTCTCTCACAGCCTTCAGCAGAGAAAAAAAAAAATCAACCAACTTTACCTCCAAATGATGGAATGGACCGGAATTTGTTGTCAAAGCCATAGTGGTGAGCAGTATTTACACCTTATATAACCTTGGGTGGAGATACATATGCAAATATGGCCACCCAGATTTTGCAGTACCACCAACCTCAAGAACAGCTTCTGCCCCTCCCTTATAAGGTTATTGAATGGTTTCCTAGTATGAAATTGATCTCTTTATCTCATAATCAGACACTAAGTTTATGATCTTGCACCTTGTTGTTTACCTGCACTGCATTTTCTCTGCAGCTGTTACACTTTATCCTACATCCTGATATTACGTTACCTTGTTTTGTCTCACTGCACTGTGTAATGATTTGATCTGTATAAGCAGTATGCAAAACAAGCCTTTCACTATATCTTGGTACACGTGACAATAATAAAACCATTCCAATTCCAATTCCAAACACACTGCTCTGCTGTTGCTGAAATGAAATGTCATTTTTCTCCCGGGTCAGTTTTGAAAAGTTTTGAGCTGCATGATGTCGCTCTGATTTTGCAGATAAGAACTAAAACCATCAGTAAAAGGTTTGTCCTTGCTATTCCATTTTTAGAAAAATTTTAACCAAGTGAAATGTTAATTATTGACAACCAATTTCTCTAGAGTTTGAAAATGAACAATTATGTCAGTGGATTGTTATTCCTTTAGACAAACAAGGGGTGGTTGATATGTTCATGGCCTAAGGGAGAAGGATTCAATTTTAAAAAACTTAGCACATATATTTTTCAACATAGTCCACTCCTACATTTTCACACTTAGTCCAGCGGTTGTGGAGCATACGGATTTTCGACCTCCAAGAAGTGTCCACAGCAGGGGTGATTGTTAAGTTCGTGGCCTAAGTTAGAAGGAGATGTTATTAACTTCAAACTTTCTGCATAATCACTCAAAGAGTTGACCTGCATGCGCATGTAATGAGAGCTGTATAACTCCTCTCCTTCTACCCTAGGCCACGAACTTATCAATCACCCGTCGTAATTGCTAGAGACATTCAAATAAAAGACATTTCCCTTTCCCGTCTCTTTTTTCCCAGACCCCCTTTGTCTCTTTTTATTTAGCTTTCTGTCCCTGATAGACCTTGAAGTCACACACTCCAGCCCACACTTCCTTGTTCAGTCCTTGAGCTGTGAATTCCTCATTCCTTTTAGTGATTCTGGTGAAAGGGAAACATGCTTGTTTGCCTTTCTTATTCTGGTCCCAGAAGCCCTGCTTTCCTTATTGCAATATTATCAGCTCACATTTTTGACAAATTGCCACACAAAAAATGAGCAACTTCATTATTGACGTTCAAATCTAATTAATGGCAGTTATCATTAATTGGACTCCTATAGTAAGATTTGGTCTAATGCCCTTGCAAAATAAACACATAGATTTGAACATTAATTATATTGTGGGATTTTCTGGTCATTTTCTGATAGAGGCAGTGTTTATTTAATGACGTGTTCCTGAATACTGACCAAGAAGGCCTTCGTTTTGATTTTAGTCCCTGTTGAGCTGGTTGACCTCAGCTGCTGCGATAGTTACAGTTTTCAACTTTGAACCCTTAGATTACACGGAGTAAGACCAGTCGAAGTTTCTGTTCTTCAACATTTTCCAGTCCCTTGTCTGTAGCTGTCGAATAAAGAAAGGATTGGTCCTAGTTCTTGATGTTCCCATGAAGAAATTGCTCATGAATATATTTTGAACAAACTCAAGAATGAATTATAGATATTTTTATGGAGCTTTACAGAATTGCATATTGAAGCATAGAATCACTGAATGGTTACACTATGGAAAGAAGACATTTGTCCCACTGAGTCGATTCTGGATATTAACATTTTGGAAATAACTCACCATCTTCACAAGAGGATAGGAGTGATGGAACCTGAGATTAAAGGAGAAAGATGTCAGAGAAACTAGTGGATGATTCCACATCATATCCTGGAGAAATAACTTCCCAGGTCAACACACACAAGATGCTGGAGGAACTCAGAAGCTCAAGCAGCATTCCCAAGTCATTTGTCATTTAGTTTTACCCTAAGTGAGCATGTAGCTCTGCCCTAGGAATGCCATTGCCCAAGTGAGTTATTCTGGTATTTTATGAGGTTGATTCATATAATGTTGACAATACTGGCAAGACCAGTTTTCATGAGCTATGCCTGATTACCCTTAAGAAGGCAGCAGTGAACTTGCTTGGCCATTTCTGTGGGGAATGAACCATAGTACTGCGTAACTTAGTCCCAAATAGACCAGAGCAAGCATAGATCTTTTCTGAAGGACGTTTGTGAAAAGAATGGGTCTAACAGTAATTCAGTTGTTGTGTGAGCAACACACTCAGAACTCTGAATGAACTCAGCATCTATTGAGGGTAATGAGCACTGGATGTTTGGGCCTGGGACCCTTCATCAGGATGAAGAGCCTTGATCAAGGTCTCAGTCCCAAACATGGACTGTTTCTTTCCCTCCACAGATGCTGCTAGAGCTACTGAGTTCATCCAGAATTTTGTGTGTGTTGCTCAAGATTTCTAGCATTCGCAGAATCTCCTGTGGCCAATTGGTCTCTGTAGTTCTGTGGCCAATTTTATTAATACCTCCTTTGGATTTTCTTATTACTGTATTTTAGATTTCCACCGACCATGGTAACATCTGATTTAATGTTCCTGGATTGTTCATAAATCTGTGGATTATTAACTACAATAAAGTCGGATTTCCAATGCTCCCACATGGTCCTTCATTTGAAGGCTTCTGGCTTCAGTGTTAAAAGCTGGTTTCCAAGAACGTTTTAGAAGAAATCAGTTTCTAAACAAGAGATAAAAATCTACCTTCAAGTAGTGGGCCGCCTGACAACGATTTTGGCTAGTTTGGCTTTTAAATCCTATTTGTTGAGCTCTAAATTATTTGACTGGGATGAAATTTCACTTCAACCCAATCGTGACACCACAAAGCTAATCGATGCCGCCCAGATGATTAGAGGCAGCGACGGGCTTTAGGGCCCAGGGCAGGACAGCGAGGAGAGGGTTGGCCGGCGCATGCGCTGTTGACCGCGGCTGTGAGCTGGAATAGAGTTGCAGGAATTCAGCAGGACCCTAAGAAGAAAGTCTGAAACAGTGTGTGTGGCGGGTTACAGCAGCCGCAACATCGCCGCACCGGGAGAAAGTGCAGAGTCTGTTAAAACTGGGAAATCTGAGTTTCAAACACTGGGAACACCCACTTCCCTTTTACTTGTTTTCCTCCTGTTGGGAAATCCTGGATCGTGGAGGCTACAGTCGGAGCCAGGAACAAATGTTTACGGTGTCTTTGAAAATGTGAAGCTATAGTTTCTCCGGTAGAACTCTGGATCGTGCTTTTAAACAGAAGGTGATATACTGGATCACTAGGGACTGACTGGCGGTCAAATCCAAAAGGAACCAGCCCAAGTGTATTGGAGGAGGAGTGAATCTATGAACCGTTTATCACCTGTTGGCGTTCCCTGCGTTGGTTGTTCGCTGTAAGCACCATGTCTAAAGTGGTGCAGAAGAAAAACCACTGGACAACTAAAGTGCATGAGAGCGCTGTGGGCAAGGGCCAGGTCGAAGAGCTGAATGTTCTGATCTCAGGTGGAGCTGAGAATGGGGAGTTCTCCTATCTGAATGAAGGGAATCATCAGATCGTCTGCGGCAGCGGGGAGCTCAGGGAAGGCGAACTCTTACTGGAAGTTGATGGAGTGCATGTGTCTGGGCTCCCCCTGTATGATGTGCGCAGTGTGATCAAGAACAGTAAGGATCCCATCCGCCTGAAGACCGTCAAACAAGGTATGAAACTGGAGCAGGGGAATTGAGCGGGACCTGGTCTTGTTGGAGGTTACCCAACACAGAAGACACGGTACCCGTCGCTCCAGAGGCTATCTTTATCCGTGCACACATTTGAATTGTTATTATTTAAGCGCTTACAAATGTGATAGTATTTTTGATTTTATTTCTCTTTTGTCTGTGTACTTGTTTAAAGTGGAAAGCATTCCACCATTCTGGGTGCCTGGTGACGAGACCAGCTCATCTTCGGATTTCCAAATTTTGGCGTGGCCGCGACAGGACATTAATGCTATTTGTGTAGGGATAGGATCCATTGGTCTCCTGAGAAAATGTACAGCGTTTCAAGTTTATACAGCACTTGGAAGATGCCCAGTGAGCTAACTTATGTAAACAGTGAAGTCGCACTGTAAGGCATTTCCAACCGTTATGCTGACACCCCTGTGAACAGCCACCTCGCACCTGTTTATTTACCATAGCTGGGCAGAGTTGATACAAGTCCCTCACAGGTTTATAAAGACAAGTACCTCGTCGGCATATTTGTTAATACTACAACATTGAACATAGGCTCTGACTTCATTATCTGGTCATCTACACATTCCTTTAAGAAAGGTGGCTTCAAACCCTTTGAGCACTGTCACTTTAGTTTTACTTGCTACTTTTGTCTCAGTCATAGCTGGTGATTCCTTTAAAGTAAGTCATCTTTTCAATATCTTAGCTCAATGGGGTTTAAATCTTTACTTTTTTCCTTTTTATTTATTTTGAATGATGTTCAAACAAGTGCTTACAAAAGAAACATTTTTTCAACCCTTTTTCATTGATGTTAGAGTGGTCTAATTTTGGAATGTAACATCTGAAGGTGGTTAATCAGATATTGTTTCTTTTATGCTTGTGATTGACAACATAATCCTTGTGGAAATAGATTACAAACTAAAGTTTCCAGTTTAATTGTAAATATTGTAATATAGGAAACAATGTGTACACTTACTTGAAAAAGGAACGTTTCTCCTTCTGTAAGTACATAGCATGATCTGAATTTAGAGCAAGGAATGGTTTGGTTAGAAGATTGGCAAAGGCAGAGATTTGGTAGTCACTGCCTGCCCACCCACTTGGTTCCAGGAATAACATGACCTTCAGTGCAGGGAACAAGGGACCAGGGAGTGGGTGGAGTAAAAAAGAGAAATACAAAATTCATAATATTCAGAAAATCATTAACAGAACTGTATTTCAAGGCTGTTTCTGGCAACCGAACATAACATCAAAAGAAGTGCTTCTGCCTGCACTTTTCACTCTGTGTAATGTAAGTAATTTCTATTTGATAGGTTAAATGGTTTAAATAAAATCAGCTACCTTCCCTATTTTTTGAAAAACGAATTTCCTTCTATAGTTCTCTGGTTATGTCTATTATTCAATATGGTCCTAAATTTTAAGGAATGAGATGATTATGGTGTTATCAGCTCTTACATCTTTCTAACCCCCTAAAAAGAAATCAAACTAATATAGTTATGTTTATATGAGATCCATTTACAGGCATGGTGAATATAATTTATCATACTGACGTGTGTAACTGGAACTGTATTGAAGCATGTTGTTTCAGGGAATACTTGAACTATAGGTTACACTGGGACTAGCCAGAGTTTAAGTAGAAGTAATGTAACCATTATGGAGTATTCTCACATTATGTCATCTGAATAAACAAGACTAGGTTGTTAAAGATTCAGAAGAGATTACTCTGAACAGATTTAATATCAACAGTTGAATTCTCTTTGCCGATGGTTCAGAGAATAATTGCACAGTTTGACAAGGTCAGTTCATGCTGGTGATTAGATAACTAAATGCTTTTAATCATGATGAGGTACTGATCATAAACGTCATGAACATTCTGGTACCTCAAAAAGTGTTCTTGTATCTTTAGTTGTGGCTGTGAGATTGCAGACATGTCATAACTTAAAGATAAAGTAATGATTTGTGTGTTCCTCTTATCATAATCAAGTGACAAAGTCCTATGTTGGCATATTTGTTTTATACACATTTCATGTTACTCTTTATGGCTGTGTTTGCTGAATTACACGAAAAATAGGAATAGGAGTAGAGTACTTGGCTATTCAAATCTGCCCCACCAATTAATATGATCAGCTGATCTATCCCAGGCCTAAATCCTCTGTGTCAGCTCTCTATAGCCTACAGCCACCAATCTTTCAAACAAGTATCTACCTTCACTTGAAATACTTCTTCTAATGAGCTAGCCTCCACAACTCTGCAGGGGAGAGAGTTCTAGTCAGCAGAAATTTTTTGTGTATTCCTACAAATTCATCAAGGCTTAAAGTGTTTACATAAATTGGGCCTCAGATGCCTGAGTGCGAAATGGAGATTATCTCAACATGTAATACCATGATTGACAATGGAAATCTATTACATAAAATGGCAGAGTATATGGTTGTGGATAAAAATCATTTTACTATAATTTGTCATTAGTTAACTCATGATCACTAAGGCTGGCTGTGACTTGCAAAACGCTCGATTTTGTTTTCTTCTTTGAAATTGCAACCTCTTTCTTTAGCTTTGAGAAGCTGAAGAGTTTGATTTGGTGTGGTTATGATCACACACGTTGCTTGTTTAAATTATTGAATAGTTCAATTGCCTGTATTATTTATATGCTGAGCCTGTAGATTTCCTCAGTTACTTTATCACATCTATGATTCAGGAACAGTTATCTAAACAAGAAAATAAATTTTGTGCTGTTCTGGTCCATTATGCATTAAATGTACCTACTTGTGCATTGCGCTATTGAGTAATTCAATGAGTAAAGATTATTTAGCCCATGAAGTGCTCTTTATTTGGTTTATGGCTGTTTCTGTAGCACCTTGTCATTTACTATTTAATGTTCCATACTCTTTGATGTTTTTGCCCAACGGGTATCTGTCAGTGCTTTGCCCCAGCATCCACATTAATAGAAGTGATTTTCTCATTGCTGCTTCCTCATGTGTTTTAAAATGTTCTGTCCCATTTCATTCATTCATGACTGAACCCTGATTTTCAGATTATGCCTTAATGTTCAAGATTCCTTTCTCCCCCCCCCCCCCACCCAACCTTACCACCCTGTGAGCCTCCATTAACCCTGGTAAATTCTACAATAAAGATGACATTAATCAGACACTTGACATGTTGAATGTTGCCATCAAAAACAAGGCACAGCCCACCCCAATGCATTTCAAATTATAGTCAGACGCTTCAGTCAGGCTTGTCTGAATAAATCTCAGCCCAATTATTACCAGCGTATAACCTGCAGCACACACTTGACCACTGCTATACAGTACTACACTTAGGAATGCCTACTGTTCCATGCTACATCACATTTCAGGAAATCTGATCATTTGCCTTTGTCCTTCTCCTACCTGCATGCAGGCAAAGGCTCCGAAGATGAGGAGAACAAAGAGGCAGGGGGTTCACGGGAGGCAAAGGGGCAGCTTTGGGATTGCATCGAGTTGGTGAACCTGGCCATGTTTAAATAGTCATCAGAGTATTTTAATGAATACAGCACGGTTTTCACAGACTTCAAAAATCAGTCTAGAAGAGTGAATCCCCAGAAAGTAATTCAGAGTCTTTTCTTACCAGAAGCCCTGGATGAACCATGAAATCTTCATTCTAAGCTAAGAGCCAAATCAGTCGCATTCAGGTCTGGTGACCAAGTAAGGTACAAGAGGTCAAGGTATGATATCCAGAAAGCCAACTTGTGTGTGAAGAGTCAAATCTGGACCAAACTTGAATCAGTGAAGGATGCTTGACGTCTGTGGCAAGGCTTGAATGCCATCACCTCTTGCAAAGTTAAACCAAGTGACATTGGTGACAGCAAGGCTTCACTCCCTGATGAGCTCAATGTCTTCGATGCTCACTTTGATTGTCAAAACAAGGAGGAACCATCACAAACTCCCGTAGCCCCCAATAACCCTGTGATTTCAGTCTTTGAGGCTGATCTGAGTGCATCCTGTGGGAGAGTGAACCCACAGAAACCATCCAGGCCAGACAGGATACCAGGCCAGGTACTAAAGACCTGTGCTGATCAACTGGCTGGAGTGTTCACTGATATCCTTAACCTCTCGCTTCAGCAGTCTGAGTTACCCACCTGCGACAAGCAGGTGCCTAAGAAGAACATGGGAAACTGCCTCAATGACTGTCGTCCAGTACCACTTATATCTTCTGTGATCAAGTGGTTTGAGAGCTGGATGATGAAACATTTCACCTTGTGCTTCACAAGGTACTTAATAGTCATTGAAGTACTGTAGTTACCTGTCAACCAGCTTTGTACAACAAGGTCACATATTGATCAGTGGATATTGATTTATTTTGGTGATGTTAAGTGGAGGATAACTGTTGGTCAGGATACTGGAAGTAACTTTATTCCTGCCTATTATATGTAATCTTCATATTAGAAAACCTCCTTTTGATGAATAGCAAAAAAAATCTGCAGATGCTGGAAACCTGAAATAAAAGCAACATACTGGAAAAGATTCTCAGATTAGGCAGCATCTGCGGGAAGAGAAACAATTAATATTTCTTTCTGAAAACCCTTCATGAAAAATTAAGTGCACGAACCTGACTTTAATGCCTCACCTGAGACGTGGCACCTACAACTGTATAGCACATTAGTTATGCAAATAGTGTGTCAACTTTGACTTCTCTCCTCATGCCTGTGGAGTTGGATGAGCACGTCAGCTTCTGATTCAGCCAGGATGTTGACTCAGAACCATGATTGATCTGGCTCAGGGGAATACAGGCCAGTCTTATGGAGTGTATCTTCATGACTTAACCCTCTATATCACAATTTTTGGATGTTCATATCTGGCTTGGGTTTAATTGATATCGTCTGGATTAGTTGTGAGTTCACTCTTGGTGACTTGAACACTCCAGAGTTACTGTTGCTTGTTGGTTTCTGGTGACCTTTGTTAGAGAAAGTGTATGTATTGGCTTCAGAAGGATGCATTCATCTGACAAGGTTGTATTTCAGCATTCATTAGTTAAGCTTACAAACCAAATAAAGGTCAATTTGGTTAAATGCCAGAAAAGTGCTGCTGTTACTTTTGGGATCCATCTACGGTATTTATCAATGACTTTTGAAATCCATCTATTTATTAGTGACGAATAATCAGGAGATGAAAAAAGAACTGGCAAGTGCTTGTCTACTGCTGGGAATTGTAGGTAGGTTGTGGTGTAAGTAGGTAAAGAACATTAGATTTATTTATATCAAGAACCAATGACAAACAACAGAAAATGAATAGTAAAAGCGATGACAGTAAGTTTGCAGATCATGTCAAAACAAAAAGGGAGATGCAAGGATAGATAGGTTTCAAGTCTGAATTCCAGAAAGGGGGAGGAGGGGAACGGAACATACAAGAAACTAAAGTTGGATGAACACAGAGCCCCTAGAGGGTTGTAGCCCTGGAGAAAGTTAAAGAAATCAGGAAGGAGAGAATAATAAGGAAGTTTAAGTAGAAATAGGAGATTTTTGGGCTCTTTTATAGGCATTGTTGTAGGGAATGCTGGAAATAGTAGGAGCTCCAATATGCCATGTTCGTGATTTTTCACTTTTTATCGTTTCCACAGTATAGCTGTAGCTACAAGGTTATCCAGAGGTCACTTGAAATAGTGACATAATCATGTTCACTTATCTCATCTGGGATTACTTCACTGGCTGAGGGGGACCCTTTTGATTGCACATTTGTGTCTGATCTCAAAACTGTTGTTTCATGCTAAGTCTTTAAAGCGCTTTGCTCCTGATTTTTTTTCCCCTTGAACGTCTTGCAATGTTTTGTTCTTTGAATTCAAATTTCAAATGATTATCTTTTATTTTATTTATTTATCTAGCAGCTAATTGTACCCTTCTCAATTTCCAGAATCATGTTGGTGTTCTCTTTTTGCACTGGAGTTGCAAGAAGTAACAGGGTGAAAAACTTTTTGGTCGTGTTAAAATAGCAGAACTAGATAAAGTGGGTTCCATTAAATGCATTCTCTAATGTTAATTTTGTTTATAGATTTGAGGCTTTGATAGAATTAAAAAAAAATAATTTTCATTATTTTCTGTTCATGGTTTTATAACTGACAACAAATGTTCCTATTCGTTGTTGAATTTTATCCCATTATTTGGTTACTTTAGAGGTAAATTATTAGTAAAGGCACAATATGGTAAATTTATATTCATCAAAATTTTAAATGGTCTAATCTGGAACCATGCTGTTTCAGCTGGTGCCTTTTATTATGACCAGTGTGATGCCGAAGGAATTTTTTTTTTGCATATCGATGTTTTTTTTTCCCTTTTCTACAGCTTGACTCACCAACAGACTGCAGCTGCGAGGCCTGGTAGGAAGCCATTCTGGTGGGCTACCAAAAATTAGCCTGGCACTTGGACTTTTTGCAGTTGTCCCTGCTTCCTCTGACAAAGTGCATTGTCAACTCTGCTGTGTACCTCCCTTCACAGTGGGATGGATGAGAGTGAACTCCCATTAAGAAAATAAACCTGTTCCCTTCTGTTCAAGAACATCCCTTTGATAGGTTTCTTTTGTTTATTATCATGCTTGGTTCAGAAGGAATGTTGAGAATATAGCATACCAATGACATCAAGCTTTTTAAAGAGAAAATTTGATTACCTCAGTTGAAAAGAGAGCGGTTTTAAGCAAATCACTGTTGCCTCTTTAGAGAGATACAGATGGGTGTGTACATTACTATTTGCTGCCTTGTTATTCTCTTGAGAGATGATGCTTTGTAAAAGCTGAAAACATTATCTTTATTTCCTGCTGTTTGATGTTTATTTGCCCGACTGCTACACATCATTAATATACTCAATTCTATCATCCCTTTATTCTCCGGAACTTGTGGTGCATGGATATGATTTTCTTTTCCACCTTCGTCCATTAAAATCCATTCACCCTGTGTGAGTTGCGATAATTATTAGGAGATGGAACAGTCAACCACAGTGTCTTCTCTCCAGTAACAACTTTCACCACTGGCTGTTCAGTTCCTATATCCTGCAACCTATTGGAATGAGCCTCATTTTAGATCAACACCACAACCCAGGCTTTCCCTCTCCTATCTCTTTCTATACATGGTGGGTATGATATAAGCCATGTTTTTAAACCCCCCCCCCCAGTGATGAATAAGGTTGAAGAATTACAGAGGCATCCAGAGAAGGAGTTTTGCTTATTGCTCACTGAGTAGAACACATAGGAGGATTGCCCACAAAACCCAAGCTGACAATGACTCATTGTCATAGCAATCATGGTTGCATTTGTGTTATTTTGTGTGACGCAATGAGAAGAAAAATTCTTGGAAGCAAAGTTGCCAGCTAATCCAACATCACTGAATAAAAGACCATAAACTTTTGGATCTTGGTATTTATTGGTCCATACCATAATCTTGTTTTTCAAGTTACCAGAGGATTTAGGCAATTATAGGAAACAATCCAAAATCAATACTTGATACAGATAGCTGGAAAATTATAAATATTAAAATGATTTACACATAAAAATGATCATGGTTGTAACTTCAGATGGCCCAGGACATAAGACCAAACCTGAACCACTGCACTTTTCCCTGGAGAGCGTTTAAAATTGAACTGGTATTCTTCATGTTGGTGGGGCTAAACTTAATGGATTGTCATAGTTCCTGAAACTACGTACGCATCTTATAAAATGACATAATCTGAAAATGGACAGAAGGTGATGGTGGTGGTGACCAAAGCTTGAAGTCCATAAATGTGGATTAACATATTACCAAAAGGAAGAATTAAGCAACAAGCATATTACAGTACTCTTGAGTTGAATAGTGCCAACCTGTCTGCGAATGTTGCCTCGGAAGGATTATCTTGTATCACTGCTTTTCCCTTCTGTCAGATTTCTGAATGGTCCGTGAACGACACCTCATTATCCTCTTTTGCAATACTGTGTCTATTTATTTTTGTAACATAGAAACTCTTATGTCATGATTTCTACTGCTGTTGCAAAACGGCAAATTTCACGATATATGTCGGTGTTAATAAACCTGGGTTTGATTCTGTATATAGTGCATGCACGTCTGTTTGGAGGGAAGTGCACAAAAAACACCAGGGTAGTGGTACTATTACTTTGTGTTGTGTGTGAATTATACATACTGTGCTGTGCATCTTGGTCTGGGGGAACATTGTTTCTTTTGATGGTATGTGCTGTATGCATACAGTTGGATGATATACCTGAACTTGATAGGCTCCCAGTCTTTGTTTTCCTGAGGTGAAGAGGCGGACTAGTTAAGTCTCAAGTAGACTCCAGCTGTTGTGGTGTCATAAGTGGGAGGCACAACAGCATGGTGGTCCGTGTAATCGCCTTACATCAGCAGCGATCGCTGATCATAGTTCGATTCCTACCCTTGTCTGTAAGGAGTTTGTATGTTCTCTCTATGACTGTGTGGGTTTCCTCTGGGTTCTCCAGTTTCCTCCCACACTCCAAGGATGTATGGTTAGGGTTAGTGAGTCGTAAGCAAGTTACGTTGGTGCTGGAAGCACAGTGACACTTGCTGAATGCCCCCACCACACCGCAAGCAATGACATAAAAGGCACATTTCACTGTTTGTTTCCATGCACATGTGACAAAGTGAGTTTAATGTGGTACACCAATAGTATGCTGATGTATTTTCCAGCTGAGTGAAACAATATTGTTTCTTTTGTACAGAATTGCATCCTAAGGCCATAGCATGTTGTGGAGTTTCTGATAACTGATTGGAAGATCAGTTCTCTATGGTATTTATTCAATTATTTAATCATAGCCCAGTCAGAGTTATTCTTTGGAATATGTGGAGAAAATTGTTAAGTCCTGCTCTTTGTTCACTTCTGTTATGGAATGGAAGCCACACTTTCCTGTGGGGAAAACCCAGTGAATGAAACCTGCCAGTGAATCATCCAATGACACTTTGTCATAGCCTCTACGAGCCTGCTCAAAAGCTGTATTTGAAAGCATCTCTTGTCCTTGACCCATCTATTAATGTTCTGGTCATGTGTGTTGTGTTGCCACAGTGGTCTCAAGATTATGAAAGTTGAATTTAAAAGTCCTCAAAATTTACTGGTTGCAAACACCAGTTGTTTTTTTAATATACAGAAGTGTTCAGCAGGAAATTACAGGAAGCTTCATGGAAGTGAACACCATTGTGAACAAAGAGATCCTGTGTCCTTGTGGTGTTCTTAGTATTTTCCTGCTTTATAGGATGTTTTTCCTGTTGTTCTGTGCTTCAGCTGAATGGCTAAATCTGTATGAACGGAATATGGAAATTATTTCTTTTAAAATGTGCTATTTTATTTTGTAAAAACATTGAAGTCAATACCAGGAGTAAGGAAGTTGGAGTAAATGATGTGCCCAGCATTAGTTATGGGATTGTTGGACTTATTGTGGTTAAGTAGTCCCAAGGTCATGAGGGCTTTGTAACGAGCAGTTCCCTGTGGCCAGAATTCACCGAACTTGTACATATTTGTATTAGCTAATAACCGTTTAAACACTTTGGGAGTCACAAGTCTTATTAGCACTACAAACAAGAAGAGGGGTCTGGACTATTTACACATATATTTGTCTGGTTGTGTTTTTACTAATATTCTATATGTGCCTCTATACATGAGGACTAGGTCTCAAAACCACAGAGTTGCCTAGCGGGCATTGGGATCAAGAGATGATATCGGTGGGCTGGGGGTTGGGGGGTCTGTACTATATACATATTCTCCATCATTGTATTTTACTGATATTCTGTGTGGGTTTGTTGACATGTCAGTTGGAGGACTGGGCATCGGGCTGTGGTGTCGCTGGAGGGTTGGGGGGGGGGGTGTTGCTCTTGTTATGTGATTGTGATCTTGTGTGTGACTGTTGGTAATGTGTCTTTGCACATTGGCCCTGGAGTAACACTGATTTGTTTCACTGTATTCCTGAGTATTCATGTATGGTTAAATGACAATTAAACTGGAATTGGATTGAATTGAGTTGAAGGGAGGTTTGTTTAAGGAACCACTTGGGGTGATTCAATGAATCTGCTCCAGATAGCTCGAACAAACTGTTTAGTGATTCATAAATATCATGCTTAAATAAGATCCAGGTATCTCTTACAAGGCTGAGGCCAAATAATCCCATAAGACCACAACATCAAAGTTAATTTATAGAAGAAAAATACACAATTATTTTCCAGTTGAAGCACCATGTCCAGGCTGGAACTTCTTCCAGCTCCTGTTCTTTTCATCTCCGGCATCTTTCAAAACATTATCTGTATTTATGGTATGCATACATAAAAGAACACACAGTGTTTATAGATAAGAAATCAAAAGACTGTTCTGTAAATCAATAGTTAAATTAAGAAATGCAGTTACAGTGCCTTGGATAAAGTACTTAGCTCCCACAACTACTTTCACATTTTACTGTCTCATTTTCTAAATTTGAAGTACCGGTATATTGAAGTAGGATTTTTGAGCTAATCTACAAAACGTTGTGCATCATGTCAAATTAAAAAGACTTCCAAAACCTGTCAACATTTTACTAAAAATTCAAAACCAAAATTGAGGCTGAAAAAGTATTCATCCCCTTCATAATTATGCTAATTTTACTCTGGTGTAATGTACTGTATCACCTTATTAACTCTCTCAATTTGTTGATGTTGAAAATTGGAGGATCACCTGTTTCCAATGAATTCATAAGAATAAATATCCTTCTCTGTAAGGTCCAATATTATGGTAGATTTTCAACAGACCAAACCAAAATGAAGACAAAAGGGCATTCAGTACAAGTCAGGGGAATGATAATAGAGAAACACAAATCTGGGAAACGGTACAAGACTCTATCAAAGGTACAGAACAAACCTTGAAGCTCAGTGCAGTCAATCATGAGAAAGAGGAAAAAATATGAAACCACAGCCGCTCTGCCTAGATCAGGCCACCTCTATAAACTTGATCACCTGAGAAAAATGGAACTTGTAAGAGAGGCTACTGGTTCACCAACGTCACTCTGAGCTGCAGAAGTCAGTGGCTGTAACTGAAGATGAAGTTAATGGCTCCACAATCTCTAAGGCCTTGCACGAAATGGGTATTCATGATGAAATGTAAGGAAGAAGTGCTGGCTTTAAAAAATACATATCCTTCCTGTAAAGATGTTGCAAAGAAGTGGAAGAAAGTCTTGTGTTTGGATGAGATTAAAGTGGAACTCTTTGGCTTCAACCCTGAATGACATGTGGTGTGAATCTAATAGTGTGCATCAGCCAGAATACACCATTCCTGCTATAAGGTATGGTGGAGGCAGAATCATGCTGTGGAGATGCTTTTCAGCAGAAGAGAAAGAAATCTGGTCTGGATCAATGGGAAGATGAATGCTGCTAAATACAGAGAGATCCTGGATAAAAACCTGCTTGCCTCTGCCAAAAAGCTCAAAATGGAAAGGAAGTTAGTCTGTCAGTAGGACATGGACCTAAGGTACACTGCCAGAACCATGGAGTGGCTTTAAATGAGAAAAATTGATGTTCTTGAGTGACCCAGTCAGGGTCTTAACGCAATCGAACATCTCTGGCAGGACTCAAAATTGCTGTCCACTGCTGCTCCCCAACTAACCTGGCACAGGTGGAGCAATTTTGCAAGGAGAAACGGGAAAATCTTGCTCCATCACATTGTGCAATGCTAATAAATACTTAACCAAAAAGACTACTGGCTGTAATAGCTGTGAGAAGTGGTTCAACTGCTAACCTTTGAGATTTTGAATTATTAGCTTTTTAAGCTTTAGAATTTTCTATTTTTTTTTTAGCTTTACTGTGAAAAAGCATGTGATTCACAAATTAAAAATCTCAGTTAAAATGATCAAAATCCCTGGTTGTAATACTCCTTTATGTGAACAAAGGGTTGGGGCTGAATACTTTAGAAAGGCACTGTTTATGCCATGTTACATGGCCTTTTTATAAATGTAACTCCAGGCAAATTGTAGGCAGTGGACTTATGTAAACAATAATGTAAACAACCAGAATCAGGTCTAATATCACTGTCAGCAGTACATTGCAATGCATAATGATAAAAATCTATAAGAAAAGTATATTTATTTTTGAATTACGGTAAATAACTAGTGCAAAAAGAGGGGAAATAATTAGTGAGGTAGTGTTTATGGATTCATTGTCCATTTAGAAGATTGGTGGAGGGGAAGAAGCTGTTCCTGAATTGTTGAGTATGTGACTTCAGGCTCCTGAAACACCACCTAGATGGTAGCAATGAGAGAGAGAACGTCCTGGGTAATGGGGGTCCCTAATGATGATGCCGGCTTTTTGAGGCATCCCCTTTTGAAGGCATTCTCGGTAATGGGGAGGCTAGTTCCCATGATGGAGCTCACAGAGTTTACAACTATCTGCCGCTTTTTCCAATCCTGTGCAGTGGTTCCTCCAAACCAGATGGTGATGCAACCAGTTAGAATGGCCTCCACGGTACATTTGTAGAAATTTGCCAGTGTCTTTGGTGACATATTAAGTTTCCCCAAACTCTTAATGAAATATAGCTGCTGTCATGTCTTCTTTGTAATTTTATCAATATGTTGGGCCCAGGATAGATTTTCAGAGATGTTCATACCCAGGAACTTGAAACTATTCACAGTTTCCACTGCTGATCTCTCGATGAGGACTGGTGTGTGTTCCCTTGACTTGCCTTTCCTAACGTCCACAACAAATTCCGTGATCTTACTGACATTCAGTGCAAGGTCATTGTTGTGACCCCTTTAAACTGCCTGATCTATCTATCTCACTCCTGTACACATTTTCACCATCTGAAATTCTGCCAACAGAAGTTGTGTCATTGGCAAATTTGTTTAGCCACACAGTTGTGGATGTAGAGAGAGTAGAGCAGTGTGCTAAGCACACATCCTTGAGGTGTGCCAATGTTGATTGTCAGCCAGGAGATGTTATTTCGGATCTGCCCTGATTATGGTCTTCTGATGAGGAAATCAAGGATCCAGTTGCAGAGGCTTAGAGTTTGGAGCTTGCTGAGTAAAGCTCAAGGTATAATTCTGTTGAATGCTGACTTGTAGTCAATTAGCAACAGCCTGACACAGGTGCTACTATTATCCAGGTGATCTAAGGCCGAGTAGAGAGCAAGTGAGAATGCATCTGCCACAGACCTATTGTGGTGATGTGCAAATTGCAGTGAGCATATTTGCAGAAGCAGGAGTTGCTTCTAGCCATGATCAACCTCTCAAAGCACTTCAACACAGTAGACGTGAGTGCCACTGGGTGGTAGTCATTGAGACAACTTACCCTGCTCTTCTTGAGCACTAGTATGATTGTCACCCTCTTGAAGCAAGTGGACACCTCTGACTGTAGCAGTGAGAGATTGAAGATGTCCTTGGAAACATTCCTGCCAATTGGCACAGATTTTGAAAGCCCCGTCAAGTACACCATTAGGGTATGATGCCTTGCAAGGGTTCATCCTCTTGAAAGAAGTTCTCACATCATCCACGGAGACAGAGATCACAGGTCCAACAAATGCTATAGGGATCAAGTTAGTTGTTTAACGTATAGTCTGAGGGAGGAGATTGATCCAGATACCAGGAAGATGATTCAGCCACAGAATTGTATCAGTTATATGAAACAGACTAGTAATAGTGGTATGTTAAATTATTCAGTGAAGTATGTTCAACAGATACAGGTTGTGTTTAATTTGTAGTCAAACGTTTCAATGCTTGGTCCATAGTTTCATTCCTGCATGTTTCCTCAATGCCAATATGACATTTCTAAGCTCTTAAAGTTACTTATGTGTATTTTCTTAGATACTGTCCTTTGTGAGTTCCCAGAAATGCATTGTTTTTTCACTTTAGTTAACTACAGGTGTTGCATCTCTGACTAGCACCCACAGGAACCACTCTGATGTGTGTAAGTTCCTGTTTTAGATAAGGGAGTGTTTTGACCAAAATAATTTACTGAGATTGAATTTAAGTACACTTGATTTCAGAACTGAATTGGTGACATAAGCAATGATTGTGCAAGTGAGGGCTCTGCACGGTGACACAAAAACTTGTTTAGGTCAATCGGAACATTTCTGTTTGACCTAAACTTGGATAACTGCTGTCTTTCATTAAATAAATTTTTTCTTAATCCTTTTTTTTTGTTGGATTCACAAAATCCTGGTGGTTCATCAATATTTGAAGATGGAACATATTTTCATTTGACCATTGAGACTGCAAGATGATGGACAAGTGTTAAAGAAAGGATGTGTGTTGGTTTAGAATCAGGGCATCATACCACCAGCATAGCCCTGTGACATAACCAGGGCTAAGACAGTCAATGGACTGCCCAGAGCAGTTTAAAAATTGAACTGTATTGGAGGGGATCTCCACTTCTTACTCCTAGAGTTCAGTTTAAGGTCTGCCAGCATTTAGATGCTATAAATGCCTTTGGAATCTTGAGCCCAGATTAAGAAAGGTGTAAATACAGATTTGATTGGAACGAGTTTTCCATGAACCTGCAAAATGCATGTTCGTGTGGATGTTGAGTGAAGAACGGTTTGGCTCCAGATGGGTAATTCACTCCTGACTCGTATATAAGGAATACTTCTCCTCACTTCTTGGCCACCAGTGATGTGAGATGACAGCTTGACATGAAACAAAATAAGAAACACGAGGACAGGTATGTGATTTTTAGCTCAAAATGTATTTGTTAGTAAGACATGATTGAATATAAGGAATGGAAAACATGCCCAGTTGTCCACCTTGTTATGTTTTGTGACTCCAAAAGAAAAACATGCAGCTGGGGATGTGTGTACTACTTCGATTTACCTTTAGTGAGGCGTGCATATATGATGCAATTTCCACTGGGTAAGAGAGTGCTCCAGTTCTGTCCTTAATCTTTCTAAGTACCCTCTTTCAGTCATCTCAGTAGCCCTTGCCAGGACTACTTGTCCAGGAGTGAAACATTGAACCTCCTTGTTTGAGGAGCCCTCAGTTTGTCTCAGCTGTTTGTCCTGCACACTCCTTCTGAGACTGGGTTTGAAGAGAGCCAAGTGGGAATGCAGGAATAATGTAGCTAGTCAGCTGTGGCATGAGCTGCATTGTGATATGCAGGGAGGAAGCTGGTGAGCTTCTGATTTAATGTCAGTGTAGCGTGTCCTGCTGACATTGCTCGCAGTGCATTCTTTAACCTCTGGATGAACCTTTCCACCGAGCCATTTGTAACTGGGTGTAACTGTGCAAATGTAGTATGTCTTATTCCATTCATTTTCGGAAATGACTCACTGTTCCACAGAAAACTGTGGTCCATTGAAACCGACCGAGTGTTCTGGAACACCAGCCTTTGAGAAGGGGCTTCTCAACACATCAGCAGTGTTAGGTGTTGAAATTTTGCTCACACTCACTTTCATTGCTGACTACAACTCAATTGCACCTCTGTCTGCTTTTCCTTTGATAAAGCAATTTCAACTGCTCTTTTAAATATGAATTGTGCTTCAGTTAGGAGCCTTTTTTTTTAATGCTTTCTTGTAAGATTGCACAAACTAAAGAATCTTTCAGTGCATTATTAAGCCCATTACTGAACTGGCAATGCTCAGACAATTTCTTCAATTCAGTCACATAAGCTGAAATGGACTCCCCTTCCTTTTGATTCCACTTATGAAACCTAAAGTGTTCTGCAGTCAACAATGGTTTTGTTTCTAAATATTCCTGTATTGCATTCATGATATCAGCAAAACTCCTTTCTTTTGGCTTGGTTGGAGCTGTCAAACTTCTAAGCAAACTGTACGCTCTTCCACCAATTGCACTAAAGAAAACTAGCACTTGTTTCTCATTGGCTGTTGTTTGTTTAAAAATGCTACACAGTTTGCACAGTATACATCAGCCAGTTATCCATTTTGCAATCAATTGTGTCAATCCTTCCGATGTAACCGACTATTTCTGATTTTTTAACCCGTAATGAATTGGGTAAACAACAAAGAAAGCTTCATAAAACAATGTTTACAGTATTACTCAAATAGTACTGAAATATTAAATACACAACACACATTTTCCATTTTTATATCCCGTCATGTTTTCCTCATGAAGAAATCTGAATTCTTTTCAAGAATGGAAAGACATGGAAATAATGTTTTGGTTACAACCATCAACTTAATGTTACAGAAATTTAGTTTGAATGTTGTTGAAGAGGGCAGGACCTTGGCAGAGGCTGAACTATTTTATTCAATTACTGTCAAGTTTTTAGTAAGCATTCTAAATCACAAAACTGCCAAGGCCAGGAAGAGCTGATGAAATCACTTTAATTCCAAATCTGCTTATTTTCAATGAGTATGCAGGAAAGATTTTTAACAATTGCCTTAAAGGGTTTTGAATAAACACTTACGCGTTTTTCGAATGAAGAATTTGGTTGTATGGAATGCAGTTGTACCAGATAAGTGCTTCCTTTGTACTGAATGGTGCAATTTTACTCCAGTAACCTCTGCAGTAGTTTAATTAGAGAGTCAGGGGTGGAGCCAACATAGTGCAACATTTATAAAGCAGCAGCATATGTTTGGTTACCCAATTTCTTCCTGATATTCATACTGATTGAGTGCATTTTACATTTTTTTAACAATGTTATGAACTGAATTATGTTTATAAACTAGAATCTGCACTTCAAAATTGTGCAGGTAGTGGAAATCTGAAAGAAAAAGACAAAATGCCAAAATACTTTGATCAGGAAAAATCTTTGCAGAAACTTTTTAGTTGGACAACTTTTCAACTGAAATGAGTTATCATTTCAAAGTGGCATCTATTTGTGTTATTGGTATGTTCTAATTGCTGGAGTTCTTGCTTTTAATTTTATTTTCATCTCTTTTCATTTGCCTTCTGTCATCAGTGGTGTTATGGTTTCAGTCTTGATAGCCACGTGGATTAAAATGTCCCAATGATTTAACAGTGGTAGTGTTTCAAATAGCTGATAATGGATTGGGGGGGAGGGGTTAGAACAAAATGAGGAAATAAAATTTAGATGGAAAACATATTTTTCACATGTGATTATAAGGCTGTGAAATATTGCTGCAGATTTGGTGCTTAAAGCAGAATTTAAGATTACTAAGAGCTTGAAAGAAAGGTGTGTTGTGTAATGGTATATGGGACACAGTGGATCAGGATTATATTTTCATCTAGGCAACATGAATGAATTGTGGCCTGCTTCCTGTTACCATTTTGTTAGTCTGCAAAACTAAACTTCATTGTAACCTGAAAGATGTGCAGTATTCTGCCCCCCAAAGTTTGTAATAAAAAAAAGTCCTTTTTCAAATTTGCTTTCAGCCTTTCTTATACTTGGTGTAATTTCAGTAATTTTTTCACATTGTAGGCTTAAGGGCCTTTGGTATGATTTACGGTTCCATCTTGTAGAGCTTCCAGTATATCTTTTATATATCTCAGTTTTATTGAGGGTGAAATTGCAAAACCAATATGGTAAAATCTGTAGAAATGGGAGGTCACGTTTGCAAATACAATATTTGGGTTTGAAACCCTGAAAGTTGCGTGAGTATTCTGTTGTGTTTGTTATATTACTGTTTCCTTAGGCTTGATCTTTCTTTGTCTTGTCTGTTAGCCTCCCATATTTCTGCTTCCAAGTGTGAGGGAAAGTCATGAATCAATTGTCAGTCAGAATCTTTGCCCTTGCGGTACTACACTTGATTGTTTGTGGAAGGCAATGAACCTGTCACCAAGCTACCTTGTTTTATTTACTTACCAGTTTCCACATGAAGTACTAAAAGACAAAATGACCATAACATACAAGACGATATAATGCTGCTGATGCAATTGTAAATCTCAATCACATGCTGCAGTAAAATGTACAGTAAATACAACTGGCTTCATTGAAAGATAAAACACTGGGTATATTAATCGAACATCAATCCATAAATGTGCTTTGGTTTTCACCTGAAGTATTTTTGAGTTAACAGTACTGGTCCTAACAATGCATCTACTGGATATAGTGAATTAAGAGTTCATGGTGCAAAATCTTCATACGTGTATCATTGAAGAAGCAATTTTGCTCAGAACAGTATAGATTGGTTATTTGATATCAGCTTTTCTGTTGAATTTGAAAAGTTAAGTAGTATTTCTAGCTGTGTATTTGCTCCTTTTTGCTTCTGAGTACAGGTACTTTTCTCCTGGCTGCAGAAATCCACCTGTTCTACCTGCTCCACCTGTTCCACCTTAGTGACGCAATGCATTCCTGAACTAACCACCTGATTATGCTATCCAGGCACTCAGAAACTTACTCTGTGAAATCAGCCTGACTTCATGCAGGAAGTATTTGCAGAGTATCAGGCACTGAAACCCAGTGGTTTCGATAGTGATTGATCTGGTGATAAATTTTATTTTCTTTGCCATACCCATTTATAGAATTTGACCCACTGCCAAGTGGCACCTTCCTTATTGTAATTCCCTACTGCAGCAAAAGCTGCCGGGTAAATTCAGTCGTGCAAAGCCTGCTTAAACCATGTTGTTAAGACTGTACTGCAAGTGTGTGCCCTCAACTCCTGGAGTTGTATTGCATATGTACTGTTCTGCATATCTTTGCATAAAATAGAAATTCTAATTATTTGGACATTAGCAGTTTTTTTTTCCAAGTTGAGTTCCTTGGCCCTGCTTGCTGAATACAACTGAACTGTCCAGTTTATGAGTTGAAATGGCAACTTCTATATCGGTTCAATGTTTGACATACTGAATTCATGTAACTCGTAGTTGGAGAATCAGAGAGACATGCAACATAGAAAGATGCTATTTAGCCCATCATATTCACCAGTGTTGCCCATCTGAACTAATACCAAGCCCCAGCATTTGGTCCGTACTCTTCTATGACTAAGCATTTCAAGTATTCATCTAGAGCTTCTGAAATGATGCCAGTGACTTGTTTCAGCCACTCTCTTGGGCAGTGCATTGCGGGAACCCGCCTCTTCTTGGGGGAAGAAGATTCTCTTCCTATTCCCTCTGAATTGCTTGTCGCTCTGTCCTCTTGTTTTGTCTACCACTAATAACGGAAAAAGTTTTCTTAAGTCAACCCTATCCATACATTTCAATTTTTATATCATGTTCCCTCTTAACTGCCTCTTTTCCAGGGTGAACAGACCCAATCTCTCCTAGAGATTAGCCAAGCTAGCTAACATCAGAGGCAATATCGTGGTGAACTGTTTCTGCACTGTCTGTAGTGCTATCACTTCTTTCCTATACTGTGGCTCCCAGAAATGCAGACAGAGTTCCAGCTGAAGACTAACCTAAGTTTTACAAAGTCGGAACATAGCATCCATGTTTCAGTATTTATTGTTCTGATTGACGAAGGCCAGCATCGCATATGCCTTCCTCACCACATTATTGATTTGTATTGCTAACTTCTTGAATTTCTGAACTTGTATTCCAAGTCCTTCTATTCATCAGTGCTCTTCAAGACCCAGCCACGTTCTTGGTCTCTTTGGTATTCCCAGGATGAATCACTTTAACTTTTACGAAGTGAGATCCACCTGCCATTTTTTTTAGCGCGTTTCACCAATGCATTGATATCACTTCATAGCTTGAGGCTATGCTCTACACTGTCTATGACTCCAGCAATCTTTGTGTCATCAGCAAGCTTTATCATCGTTCCTCTTGTATCCATATCCAAATTATTCACATTTATTACAAGCAGTAAAGTCCCCAGCTCTGATCCATGAAGAACATCATTAGTTACAGACAACCTATAACAGAAGCAGCCTTCTGCCAGCACTCTCTGCCTTCTACATTGAGCCACTTTTGGAAACAGTTTGCCAAATTGCCATGGATCCTGTGGACCCTCACGCTTTGAACCAGTGTCCATGTGGGACATTGTCTAAGGCCTTACTGGTGTCAAATAAACAAGCTATCGGAGTAACTCATCAGGTCAGGTGGCATCTGTGGAAGCTAAGGGATTCTTTGTGTTGACACCCTGCATCAGGACCAAGAGTGTAAGTGGAGATGAGATGAAGAGGAGGGTTTGAGAAAACTGGTTGGCAAATGGTATGGCAGTGCGCAAAGCTGTACTGGAGGGAATTTCTGAGTTCTTTACATGGGTTGATCTGATGAGCTGAGACAGATGGAATAGTGCCTCTCATATTCTTAATGGAGTCAGGTGTTTTAAAAAAGTATAAGCCACTAGCTTCATGGCTGTATTTACTTTTTTTTAAAAAAAAGTCTCCAAACAATCTTTAAATACTGAATTGAATTTCTCACACTGCTGCGGTGTGTTCTGAGCTCCTTTCTCTGGATTATTAAAGTGGACCTCCTGGTTGGGCCTTTCTGAGTATGCCCAGGACAGCACCGCATCCTTGGCAGGCAGGGAGGCATGATCATTTGGCTGAATCCAGAGAAGGACCATGGAGGGAGGTAAAAGCAAGGATGAGGGGAAACTTTCTTGGGAAAAAAATGATGTCTTGAAACTTAAAAAAAAAATAAATCTGGCGTCACAATGTACAACCAGATTTGGCAGTCTTATTCAGAAAACATAAATTATCAGCTGCTTGGCTCACTAAGAAATCTAAGGTGAGCATATTAATCACTTGGAAATAATTAGAATTATATATGGAGGTGATATTTTGCGTAAGTCATTGTTGACAGTAATTCTGGTGGCCAACAGGGAAGACAAATAGTGGGAACACTAGAAGTTTCTTCTTTAGCACAAGCGTACCATTGCTTACCAGCACTTTAAATGTCCCTTTACTTAGTTTTTTATTGGAATGATGCTCTGTACAGAAGCCAAGCTTGACGTTACCACAATACAAGTCTGTTACGTCTGTAGCTCTTCTTTCTGCCACCATGACCCTTCACTTTGCTGGTTCCTCAGGGTCCTAGAGACCTTCTGTTGAGCACCCAGTGGATAGAATTGCTACTCCTGTTTTTCCTATTATGAGCTAATGAAGACTGTTGCTAGTTCTATCTTGTGTCATGTCATGAGGTAAACATTTTCAAGAACAATATTCCACTAAGAAACATAGGTAATAGTCTTCCTGACAGTTGAATACCAAAAATGGATTTTATAAATTGGAAATGTATTTTTAAATTGCTTTTATTTTGTACTTCCATGTATACATTTAAGACAGAGTGCTCAGTCTTTTCAGCATGTACTCATTTTACTAGTATTCCAGAGCTGTTCATAGACTCCATTTTTTAAAAAATGGCTGTTAAAATTATTTGATCTAGGTCAAAGGGACCCAAGCCATTCATTGTAGAAAGTATTGCAAAATATATGCCTGGCAAGGTTAAATGTGAAAGTTAGTGTTGGATATGACCAGAACTGTGGAAGCTTTAATCTGTTTCTGGCCTTGTTGTACCTTGCAAGATAGAAAAAAAAGTTTCATGTATCAGCAGAGAAAGATGAGGAATCTTTTATGGGGATAAATATGACCATTAGGGGTGTTGATACTCTGCCCCTAAACTGCATTTTCCCTTCATATATGATGATTAGGAAATGCTTGACTTGCAAGATTCCTTTTTTTTTTAAAAAAAGCTATGAAGAATGGTCCAGTACAGTAATAACAGCATTTAAACTACTTGAGAAAGTGCTAATGTTCCTAGTACATACTCCAAAGTAATTTTACCATTGCTTGTGAATTTCACAATAAGAATTTTGATTATTTTAAGATTAAGTTATTTTTAATGAGGTGTTTGATATCTTGCCGTTAATATTGCATTCCAAAAATGAGTGGACTGGTAGGTTCATTGGTCACTGTAAATTGTCTCTTTTATGGAAATGTGTGGTGGAGTCCAGGAGAATATTGTTGAGAATCTGGGAGAATAAAAGAAGGGATTAATATAGAGAAATGCAAATAGTTGAGTAATGGTTCGTACAGACTTTGTGGCTGATGAGCCTTTTTCTGCGATTCTGTGATTCTATTTATTTTACTGGCCAACTATCTGCAACTTCTTCATGTGAATGTTCCATTTATGCCATGCATTATGTAAGCAAAATATCTGAAACTTCACCCCTGGAATTTGATTACTGAGGAGGAGTATTATTATTCATCTGGAATAACAAAACTGGTCATTTGCATTCAGTAATTTGATAATTTGCATTCAGAAATAGCCTATAAAGTGTGTTAATGCTTTAGGTCCCAAATGCAAGAACTTTTTGGATTAGCTTTAAAGATTTACACAAGCTATTGGCCCCATGGTGACATGGAAAGGAATTTGGGGTTATGGCAATATATCACAATTCACAGAAAAATAAGCATGATTGACCAGGAGGCAACCTGTTTATGATTAAGCTTGCTGAAGGTGTGTTCAAAGCAGATTTATCAATAATGGAATGGAGAGAGTTGTTGCCGTCAGTGACCTCTGATGCCTGTCCATCATGTCAATGTATTACTTCCTTCGGGCGGTGGGGGGGGGGGGTAGGTGTGTGTGTGTCTATTTGCACAGGTTCATACTCAAGTCTTTATGTCAGGAGTATACATAAACCCAACATAAACAATCAATGCAGCACATATTCTTTCAAAATATTCAACAACACTTGGGCACCTGCTTCATCAGCAAAAGAATCCACGGTTCTGATGCTGGTCTTAACAAGCACCTCAGAACCATCAGAACTGGTTGAAACGAAGCCATCTTTGATCCCAAGAGAACCTACTGAAAAATGGGCAGCGTTGTGCAGTTACTTGGATGGTAAGTTTATTTACACACAACCAAGTTCAATTTACACATAATGCACCATAAGCAAAAGATCTATTTGTCAGTTTACTTAATTTGATGAGTGATGGGCAGCAAGGAGGAGTCCTGCTTAAATGGAGTAGCTACTGAGTGACTGGTGAGCAACATGCCTTTCTTTGTACCGTTACCTAGCAGGGGTGTTCCACTTTTCTTAAAGGTGGCTACTTTCAAGTAGCATTATAGTTAGTGGAATCACTTTACAGAGCCAGTGATCACAGATTGGAGTTCGATTCCCACTGCTGTTTGTAAGGAGTCTATACGTTCTCCTTGTGACCACGTGGGTTATCCTCAGGTGCTCCAGTTTTTCCCCGCATTCCACACAGTTCGGGCTAGTGAGGTATGGACGCAGCATTTTGGCGCAGGAAATGTGGCAACACTTGTTGCTTCCCTTGTTCAACGCAGCCCTCAGATTGCGTCAATTGACGCAGAACAGCAAGTTTCACTGTATGTTTCGCTGTAGGTATGACAAATAAACCCAATTTTCCAAAACTAGCTCAAACCTTTTGTCTGTTTTGGCATAAAGAAGAGGACTTGAGCCACGTCCATCTTTTGCCCATTTAGAGGGATTTTGCTTCCCTTGATAGGCCTGGTGCCTTTTGTAATTCTGTCATAGCAGGCAAGGGCTTGAGGTCATTGCAAGGTGCCCAGGTGTCTGCATATCCTCAATCCAGAATTTCTAAGTATTCTGATTTTGGGTAGTACTTCAATCTAAACAACACAATAAGTTAACCAAATGGCTGCTGTGCTGCTTGGCCTAATTGCTGCATAATATCTAGGGATATTGCTGCATGTGCATCAAGGTGAGGTTGTTGCATGATGCAGTAGAAGCCAGTGCAACTTGTTCGACTTTCTTATTTGGGAGCAATTATGTTGTGTTTGCTTACAGGAAACCAATCCAATGGGGATGCCTTTGAAATTGTATTGATAAACACGTATGACTAAAAACATCACGAGTGATGCAACAACACTGCTTACAGGAGATGCTCAGTGTTAGCAAGGAGCCTTCCTTCATAAGAATCAGTTTAGAAATGAATGGTACCATACTTCTCCACACCGTGGTGACAAGTTCTTTCAAACCAAGGCTTTTACGGGTCATGGTTTCAGTGTGGAAAGGACGCTTGAGTCCTTTTATAATCTGTTAAATGCTGTGTGTCAAACACTGTCCATCACAGTGTGAAAGATTTTAATTGTAAATTGTGAATTTTAGTGATTACAAAGCATTTTGCAAGAAGTTGTTTGATAGCTAGGCAGAATATCTGGAGCTGATTACATGTCAGTAATCATTGTTACCCTAGACCAAGTTGTTCAGTTTTGAAACCTCAGTTGAAGCTTTGCTGGTATTATTTTACAGGAAGTTAAGTATTCCATATGCTTTGATTTAGCTTGCTGCCCATTATGCAGGCAAAACGTGGAGAATGAATGAGGATCCTGATTAGTTTCAGCAGAATCTGAAGAAGTGTAAGCCATGCCTCACTTCACTTTTCATTTCATGATGATGTTTAATACCATTGTGGCTACTTTAGATCCATGGAGCTTGAAAAGTGAATGAGCCGAGGTGCGAGAATCTGCACCAGGCTGAGGAAGTAAATGCAAAATGAAGGGAGGAGTATCTTGAGTGATGGAGACATAGATCACAGAAACAGACTGTTCACACTAACAACACGAGTGAATCTGCAGATGCTGGAAATAAATAAAAACACAAAATGCTGGCAGAACTCAGCAGGCCAGACAGCATCTATGGGGGGAGGTAGAGACGACGTTTCGGGCCGAAACCCTTCATTAGGAGCCTGATGAAGGGTTTTGGCCTTAAACTTCGTCACTACCTCCCCCCATGGATGCTGTCTGACCTACTGAGTTCTGCCAGCATTTTGTGTTTTTATTCTGTTCACACTAAGTCTGCATTGACCATCAAACACATTCTATTCTTCCCCGCATTCCCATCAACTCTACCCAATTCTACAAGTCAGCTATGCACCAGAAACAATTTAGAGTGGGCAGTTATCCAGTCTGGGATGTGAGGTGAAGCTGGAGCGTCTGGAAGAAACCCATGGTGTCACAGGGAGAATAGAAGTAGATTGAGTGTGGGTCACTGCATCCATCAGGCAGCAGCTGTGGTGCCCAAAAAGGCACATTTCTGCCCAAGACTAAATTGGAGCCATCTTAAGCTACAGACACTGTGAGGTGGCCTGAACAAAGCTGCCACAATGGAACGAATTATGAGCTACACCTTCTAATGTATAAGAATGCATGTCTAAAGGCAGGTTGTTGTTTACCTCCTCCTCATCATTATGTGCTGTGTCACATGACGCAGGTGATCATGGTCATTCTACAGAAGTGTTTTGCTTTGATTCTTTATTCTTCTCCATAGATGCTGCCTGACCTGCTGAGTTCCTCCTGCATTTTGTTCATGAGTGCTAACTTGTAACAGCTGCAGAAAAAGTACCATGGAGGTGAACAATAAGGTGCAATAGCTTAAAAAGGTAGATTGTGAAGTCAAAAGTCCAATTTATCATACTAGGGAGCTATTTAATAGTCTTATAACAGCAGGGTAAAAACTGTTCTTGAGCCTGGTGGTATGTACTTTTAGTTTTTTTTAATTCTCCAGTGGAAGAGGGAAGAAGAGAGAACGATGGAGAGGTATAGGGTGTTTGATCATGCTGGTTGCATAACTGTAAACATGGGCTTTCCCAGCAATGCCACATTAAAAATAAAGGGGAAAAAACATTTTATTTTAGTTAGAGATAAAGAGCGGAATAGGCTCTTCTGGACCTTTTGAGCTGCACTGCCAACGACAAAATAAGCTATAAATCGGTACGACTTTGGAATGTGGAAGGAAACTGGAGAACCCAGAGAAAATCCATGCATTCCATTGGGAGGACAGACAAACTCCTTACAGGTGATGTCGGAATTGAACTCCGGACTGCAATGCCCTGAGCTGTAATAGCGTCACGCTAACTGCTGTATTACCAGGGAGCCCACTGATGCAGCGGGCATTCTCAGGAGTGAGCAACCTCTATGGAAGGAACAGAACTGGGGGTAGAGAGGAGCTAAGGAAAGAGAGATCTGATTTAGGGTGGAGGGTAAGAGAGATTTTGTAATAAAATGAATAGCGATGCAAGACAAAAGGGATGATAATGGGTCAAGTGGTGAATAGAAGGTGACTGAAGGTGTAAATAGCATTGGGCATTATCATTGGCCTAAGATGCATTCAAACTGAATTTAAATTCCAGATGGCCAATACTGCAATGAAATTAATATTTCATTTCAAGTGCAACTTTGAGGGTCATATGCAATGTGTGTTTAGTCTTTCACTGCAGTTACAACTACCCATTGCAACTAATTGCTCAGAGATACTATGACGCATTGTGGAAATGGGATTGTCGTGCACTGCAGTGCTTTGACCTGTTTGGCAAACATGTTGGTGTCAGCATATACTTTTAATTCCTTTTTATTCCTTCTATCCCTTCTATTCCTTTATCCCTCATGTTTACCTAATTTCCATTTCCATGTCTTTTCTAGTGCTACAATTATCTCTTGGGGGAAGAGATCCACTTTCTTAGCTATCATTGGATTTTTTTCCCCTGACTTCTCTACTGGCCTTATTAATAACTTTACTCTGTGAGCTGCATGCATGTTTGGAGTACAATATATGACATAAGTTCACATTTCCCTCATTAAATAAATCCTGAGATGGGAAGCAGTCATCCTTATTCTTGCTGTATCTCTTACTAATCGTCCAAAACTTAAGCTTAGACTAAAAATTTCCATAGTGTTTTCAAGGTGAATTCTAACCAAGGATCTATCTAAGTATTTTATTTTGCAGGCATGTTGTTCCTTTTTAACCCCTATTTGACATTATTCGTAAGTTTGGAAGGAATTCTGCAAAATAAACTTGTAATGTGTTACTGATTAAAATGTAAGTGATTGCAAGATACTAATGTAGTGTACCTTAGGTAAGAATATTTTCATTCCTGGCTAGCTGCACCATCATCTTGATTTGCTCAGGAATGCTAGTGACAATTGAAGGAGAAAACCATTTTACCTTACCATTTACTCGCTTCCTGAAAAAGTCCGGTGATACTATCAGATGCAAGGTCATTGGACTCCTCAGCTGATAATAGATATTCCAAAGTACTTAATGGACAGTGAAATACTTTTAAACTGTCATGGTTACAATGCAGGGAAACGTGTAAAGCCAGATAGAGTGGTGTCAAATTGCACAAACAGCATAGGGATAAATGGGCAGTTTTTAAAAAATGCTTTCTTAGTTGAGAGACAAGTAATAATCAATACACTGGGGAGAGTCCCTCTGCTCTTTGAATTGTGCAGTTGTATGTTATACATGAACCTGAGAGGACACATGGGACTTCTTTATAATCTGGCACATCAAGCAAAGCAATAGTACGATTGTATCAGGAAATTACTATAGAGTATAAGTTAAAGGATCAATACTTGATTCTGAGATCTGCTGACTGATGTAAGTGATCAATGACTTGACTTCCTATTCGCCTAGGGAATTTCAACAGGTGTTTTGCTCATTGCTATTATAACCTGTTACTACTAAACTGTGTTGTGGTATCTATCCTTGATTACATTCTCTGTGCTACGCAATGGCCAACTTTTTCGCATAAAATCATTGGTGAAGAAACACATCCAGTGACAAACAGGATCTGCCTTAAAAGCAGAACGGCATAGGGATTGGTGAGTGGATGCCTGGAGAAATCTCAGAGTTGTATGCGAAGGAGAGGTGATGAGTTTAAGCTTTTGACATGACTTGAGTTGTGCTTCTTCATTGTGCTCAGGCTTTTTATTGTATCCAAGTGCTTACAGATAAAGGTATCCATTTCCAGGAGATGGACTCCGGGGAACATCTTGACTCCTTATTGATGTGTGCTGATCAATGAAATATGTTTTAGTAATTTTGCAACATCGGGTTCAGCAAATGAGATCATGAAATCAGTGTTGTTTCAGAAGCAAAAAAGAATGACATATTCCAATTACTCTGCTTCTTAAACTAAAAATGTGCTTTGACCAGTTCTCTTTGTATTTTAATTCCTGTAAATTTTACAGTTTGTAATGTCCTGTCAGCAACCTACACAAAAGATAGCGATAAGCTTGAGTGAGTGCGAGAATATTTGCTAGGATGTTGCTTGGACTTGAGGACCTGAGTTATAGGGAAAGGTAAAAATATTTAGGACTTCATTCAACGGAGTGAGGGGATATTTGATAAAGGTATATAAAATGACTTGGGGTATAGCTAATGCGAATGCTTTCAGGTCCTCCCCTCCCTCCACTCTCCAGGTTGGGTGGAGCTAGAACCAGAGGTCATAGGTTTAGGGTGAAAGGTGATGGGGATTTTGCTCACTCAGAGAGTGGTGCAAAGATGGACCGAGGTGCCAGCAGAAGTGGTTGATATGAAATAAGTTGTAGCATTTAAAAGAAGTTTGGATAGGTACAAGCATGAGAGAGGTATGGAGGGCTATGTTCTGAGTAGAGGTACTGTAGTAGGGACTTGGTGGCCGAAGGGCCTGTTTTTATCCTGTAGTAATCTATGACTCTGTGACTTGGATAAAGTGATTTTAGTTTATTTGATTGAAGAAGGTAGTTGAATCAACAGTTGATTTTTATTGATGTTTTGAGTCTTGTATTTCTTCTTTTCATCAACTTTGAACAAAAATGCCCAGTAAATACAAGGAATACTTTCAGGAAGAACAACATTCCTCTGTTGGGTGGATGGGTGGATATCACCAGCAATAAGAATGAAATATTGCATTTTTTCTAACTTGTTAAAGGTTTACTCAGGTCAAGTTCAACATTAATTGTGAACTCAATGTGTATATTGCATTTAAGAGTCAAGTTGAAGAGTAAATGTTTTATTTCAGGACAATTTTAATGTGTACCTTTGTGAAGAATGTGAATTGCTTTCAGCCGTAAAAAGTTGTGACTGTCAAATTTACTGTAATAAAGCTGGAAGCAGAGCACCTAAGTGATGTAGAGCTCAAAAGCATTACCAAAGACTGATCACAGAATAGCAAAGCTTTGGGTTGGAGCAGAACGATCCCTGAGACAGCTGTAAACTTTACCCCACAGATTCTGCTCGTACACCTTTTGAGAATGTGAAAATAGGAGAATGTGAGCCCTCAGTATATAAAGGACCCCTCCCATCCTTTCCACTAGTTCTTTGACCTCCTCCCATCAGGAAGAAGGTACTACAGTATAAAAACAAGGAATGCTAGGCTGGGTAACAGCTTCTTTCTCCAGGCTGTGAGACTTCTAAACACCCTGTTACCATCCAGTACACATTATAACTGCAGCGGTAGCATTATACTGCTGTAATATTTAATTATATGGTGTACAGACACTTGATGTTAGCTTGTACATCTACAGAATATTTTTGAGGTTATTAATATAATTGCGGTAATTTTTTAAATGTGTTGTTTGTGATTTCTGTACAATGTTTTACACCTTGGTCCCAGAGGAGCCAAATTATATACATGTGTATGTTTGAATGACAATAAACTTGAACTTGAGACTAATCACATTTTGTGTGGCTTTTGGACAAGTGACATTTATTTTTCTGTTGTGAATGCTATCATTAATGAATTAGATTTGAGTTGATGGTCAATAGTGATGCGGTTACTTCCGGCAGCATTTTGGCCTTTGTATTGAGAAGACTTTACTGTATATGTATCCGTAACCAAAACGATGTGCCATATTCCTTCAGCACAATCTCTGGGTTTGTCTCACGTCACTGCCAGAAAAGATGCACCAGTGGTATTCCAGCATGAGAAAGGGAATCCTCACACTGAATGCAGAGCCCATGAAGGCATTGGGTCATACCCCATCCTTCATCAGCTGATAAATCACTGTTCTTTCATTTTGAGCAACACTTTGAATAAGCGATAGAAGTAGCAAGGGCACTGAATATGTTCTGTGTTTTGAGCATGAATATTCATGCCCATCTCCACTGACTAAGTGCAGAAGGACACAGCTATGTCTGTGCAGGTACTGAGTAAATTAACTAATTTAAAGGGGTGAACCTACTTGACCATGTCCTCACCAATCAACTTGTGACAGATGCGTTGTGAGGCTCTATCATAATTCTAAGCAGGAAGGACTTAAAGCATATCTGGCAGATTAAAGGTGCATTTCTTTGAGGAGTGTATATATATTATGCTCAATAATCTCATGGTTTGGCATGTCCTTCACTCTGCCATTGTAACCTAGATATCGGATTGGTCTTGTTTTCCTGAGGTCTGTAGCTGAGCATGCCAAGCACAAGACCAGACTTGTCAACAGTCAAGGTCAAAGTCGAGTTCATTGTCATATGCCCAAGTGCATAAATGCACAGGTGTAATGAAATACAGCATCACAGGCATGTAGCATCATAAAACTAAGCAGCATTGACAAGAAAAAAAAACATAAACATAAATTATACACATTTTTTACAAATAAAATCACAATTAGAACAAAAATATCCATTTAAGTGCCATGCGTTTTGGGTGGTCATGGTGTTGCTAAACTGGAGTGATTAGGGTATTTTAGGTTGGCTTAAGAACCAAATAGTTGAAGGCAAGTGACTGTTTTTTTTCAGCTTGGTGGTATGAGTCTTCAAGCTTCTGTACCTTCTTCCCAATGGTGGCTGTGGAAAAATAATGGCATGGCCCAGATGGTGGGAACCATTGCTGGACGTTGCCTTCTTTTAGCTGCCCCTCCTGTAGGTATTACCAACAGTGGGGAGAGATGGACCTGTGATGTATTGGCCAAAGTCCACTATGCTCTGTAATTCCTTGCATTCCTGCACATTCATATTGCTGTACCAGACCGTGATGCAGCCAGTCAGGAAGCTTTCAACAGTACATCTGCAGAACTTTGTTAGTGTTCAGTAGTAAGCTCGCCTTAACCTCCCAAGAAAGTAAAGAATCTGGAATGCTTTCCGTATGACTTCATCTCTGTGCTTGACCCAAGACAGATCATCTAATATGTTATGCGAAGGAATTTAAAGCTGCTGACTCCCTTCGTTGTCAGTTCCCCCAAAGCAGAATGGCACATGTTCCCCCTCCTTCCTCTTCCTGGAGTCAGCAAACAGCTCTTTAGCTGACACCGAGCCAGAGATTGTCATTGCAGTGCTACTCAGCCAGATGCCCTATCTCTTCCAGAGAAATGACTCATCACCACCCACAATTGCCCAACAACACTAGTGTGATTAGTGAATTTGAAGGTGGCAATGTTGCCGTGCTTAGCCAGCCAGTTGTGTGTATAGAGAGATTAGAGTAGGGGGCCCAGAGTGTAGCCCGTGCTGCTGATCAGAGAGGAGTTCATCTTGTTACCAATCCTCACTCCTTGAAGTCTGTTGAGGGTCCAGTTTGAGAGACGGTACAGAGGCCCAGATTATGAAGCCTGATGGTGAGTTTGGATTGGAGGATTTGTGTTGAATGCCAAGGCGTAGTCAATGAGCTGCAGGCTGACGTACGAGCTCCTGTTGTCCAGATGGTCCAGAGCAGAGTGGAGGGCCAGTGAAATTGCATCTGTTGTTGATCTGTCGTGGTGGTAGGCAAATTGGAGAAGATCCAAGACATCTTTGAGGGAAGAGTTGATTCACAACATCACCAGTCTCTCGAAGCACTTCATTATGGCTGATGTAAGCACCACCAGATGATAGTCATTGACTCAGGTCACCACGCCTTCTTGGGCAGCAGTACAATAGATGCCTTTTTGCAACAGTGGAAAACAGACTATAGAAGCTAAAGATTGAATATATCTGCAAATACTCCAGCCAGTTGTTCCACACAGATCTTTAGTTATCTGCTGGGTAACTAAACCTGTAATTTGGAGCCATCCTGCTGAACCTGCAAGACATGTGCACTCAACACCAAAAATGGCTAGTCAGAGCAAAGTCATCAGATCGGATCGAAGCTCTGCCATCTGCTCGCAAATGGTGGACAATTACTGGGAGGATGAGGTTTCAGGGACATTTCAAGATCAGCATGTGGTTGCTAATGATCAGTATGAAGCATTGACAGCTGCGTTCAGTTGTGAGTACTGAGTGGATGATCTACCTGTGAGATCACCAGCATAAGGCAGCATGGGAGTGTGTGGTTAGTATAACACGATTCCAGTGCCTGCAACCCAGGTTCCATTCTGCCACTGTCTGTAAGGAGTTTGCACTTCCTTCCAGTGTCTGTGTGGCTTTCCTTCCACATTCTGAAGATGCACGTATTGTTAGGTTAGTTGGTCACATGGGTGTAATTGGATGATGTGGGCTCGTTGGGTCAGAAGGCTCTGTTACCGTGCTCTATCTTCAAATAAAAATGAATAAATACATCCCTCAGTCAAGTGGATTCACTCAGTGTTATATCAATAATATTTGAGTGCGCTGGAGATGGCATAGATTATTCGACAAGGCAGCATTTGACTATATTGAGGGCCTTCTCCTCAGAACTAGCTGTGCCTTTAGTCAAGTCTCAGTGCAGTTCTATCACTGTCAGCGCCCATAAAGGGACAGAGATGGACCCTGACTTGCTTCTGAATCCTCACCAAACATCTGAGATCTTCTGCTGATTTTTAAGAAAGCAATGAATTCAGATTGAAAAATCTAATCATTTGTATAATGTGACTTTTGATGTTGCCACACCTGTATTTGACATAAATTCCACATTGAACAGAACTGAATTAAACTGAACCTTCCCAGACTGTTTCAGAGGCACTGCTGTTTGATGTTTAGTATTCTGTGTGTTATTTGCTCGTTTTTATTTGCTCTTTGTGTGATTTGTTCTTTTTTTTTGCGTGCTGGGTGTTGATGTTTTCTCTGAAAGGGTTCCAAAGTGTTTCACTGTTTCATGGCTGCCTGTGGGAGGAGGGATCTCGGAGTTGTGTACGGCATACTTACTTTGAGAATAAATGTACTTCGAATAGCTGTGTGTGTGTGCAAATCTACGTAAGATACTTCTGGAAGTGATCTGCTTATAATGGATACGTAGGTGTGGAATAATGAGCAGTTTCAGGATCTTGAAGCCATGATTCATATTTTCATTCTTAATGTTTTCTCAGGCCATAGAAGGTTATTCAATCTTTCCAGTCTGTGTCTGCTCTCAGAACAATCTCATCAATTCCATTCTCCCACATATTTTCTGACAGCCAATGTTCTCTTACATTTTCTGTATATTTTCCCAGGAAGCTTAATGTCAGCAACTGTAGCTTTCATCAGCATTGGCGTTTTGTATTATTTCTTTCCATTCGCAACATGAGAATATGAATCCTGAACAAGGGTCTCGGCTGGAAACATAGACTGTTGTTCATTTCCACAGATGCTGCCTGACCTGCTGAGTTTCTCCAGCATTTGTGTGTGTTGTTTTGAAACATAGAAAACCTACAGCACAATACAGGCCATTCGACCCACAATGCTGTGCTAAACATGTACTTTAGAAATTACCTAGGGTTACCCATAGGCCTCTATTTTTCTAAGCTCCATGTACTTATCCAGGAGTCTCTTAAAAGACCCTATCTTATCTGCCTTCACCACTGTCACTGGCAGCCTATTCCATGCACTGACCACTCATTGCATTTTTAAAAAAAACTTACCCCTGACATCTCCTCTGTACCTAGTTCCAAGCACCAGTTCTGTAGATGGATTTCAAGCATCTGCAGAATTTCTTGTGTTTATGAAAATATATTGTCCATCTCTTGTTGCTTCTGAGAAGGTAGTGGGGAGTTTCCTGCAGCATTCCTTAATGGTCACGTTATTCTCACTTGGGTAGGATTTAGGATTGATGAAGGAATATTGATTATATTTCCAGCTGAAATGAAATGGAGTTGCTCTACTAAGTGGCATGTTTTTATTTGCCTGTTACTTTTCATTTCTTCAACGCAAAGAAACACAAGCACGATGTTTTTCACATCCTCCAAATCTCCTCTCTGCCTTTTCTGCTGCGTGGTATAAGAGATAGTTTTAATGGTTGTTCTGGTGCCTCTCCAAAAGAGGGGGAAAAGGAAGTAAATGGGGTATCAATCAAGCAGGTGGCTTTTTCTGAATGATTTGAGGCACTCCGTCACACTCCTGACTCTCCTTGTGGATGATGGGAAGGTTTAGAAGTTAAAGGACATGAGTCATTCACCTCACCACGGAGCAGCATGGTAGCATAGTGGTTAGAGCAACCACTTTGCAGTACCAACGACCTAGGTTCAATTCCTGCTGCTGTCTGTAAGGAGTTTGTACGTTCTCCCTGTGACCATGTGGGTTTCCTCCTGGTGCTTTGCTTTCCTTCCACAGTCCAAAGATGTACTAGTTGGTAGGTTAATCAGTCATTATAAATTGTTCTGTGTTTAGGCAAGGGTTAAAGTGGGGCTTGCAGGGAAGAGCCAGAAGAACCTATTCCATGCTGTATCTCAATAAATAAATAAATATAGATAAACAAACCGCAGGAAAAGAAGCATTAATACAACAGATCCAGTTAGGCTTATGATTAATGGTCACTCCTGAGTTATGGTTGTTGGGGGATTTTGGTGATAATGACATTGAAAATTTGGAAATGGCTCGATTTTTGTCTGTCTATCTCTCTTAAGGTTTCTTTATTGTGCACTTTTGTGGTGGAAGTGAGGCCATGGTTGGTAAGTAGAAACTGTGAAGTGGTAAATAGAACTGAACACCACACTTGTGAACGTGTGTGTGTATTTCTGAATAGGAAGGCCACAATTGGAGCAGCTGAAGATGGTCAGGCCTAGGATGCTGGAACATCAAATCCAATGCTTCTGGTACAATTAAATACTCAAATTACTCATTGGTCCTACTTCACCCCTCCGTATATGCCGCGCTGTCGAATGTGCGGTCACTGGTTGCTCAGAGTGCTCTGCTCTTGCTTCCTCCATTGGGAGGATCTGTGCATCTGCTCTGCTGGTTTTCCAGCTGGCACCAGCGATCTTCTCATGAGTCCTCAGCACCCTGCTCATTAATCACAACTGTCAAATTCCTCACTGCATTCTTGTTCTTGTGGAATGCTAAAGATAAAATTTGTAGCTTGTTCTGGAGACATTGGCAATGGTCCACTAGAGTGCTTGATTGCCAGACTGTGTCATCAGTGTGTGTGAGCACATTGCCTTAAAACAATCTATAAATCATAAACCATAAAATGCCAGGGCTAGTATAGGTTTCCTAGAGTGGTTAGAAATGTTGCAGATGCAGAGAGACACTTAAGAATCCAAGAACAGAAATCATTAGACATGGGTACAGACTGGCTTAAAAGTAAATTTAAAAGACTGATGTTATTTATTTGAGGAATATGAATGTCATTGGCAACTCAGCACCTATTGTCTGGCTCCAGTTAGTTGCTGTAGTGAGTTGTTTAGTGGATAGTTTCAGAGAAGCCACATTGAATCTCAAGCCTTTGGATCTGGACTCCCAGGATACAAATCTACTCAGTCACATTCCTTTGGTTTTTTCTTGTAGCATTGCAATTTACCTCCTTCTAAAGTTCCAATCTGGTTTCCCTTTGAAAGCCTTGACTAACTTTGCTTCCATTAATTTTATAGTTCAGTGAAATCTGGATCATTATGCTTCTCTGTGTTTTCTTTTGAAAAAAAGTTCCTTGAGTTTCTCCTTGATTTTTAAAAAAAAATCCATTACTCAAAATCTCTTTATCCTGGTCATTACCCTATCTGTGATGGATATCTGTCTCCATCACATCTCCTCTCAACCTTGGCTCAGTTTCTCCAATCTCAGCTGAAATTGAATAAATTTCTTCTGAGGTCTTCAGATTAATTTCTCAAGTGCAGTGACCAGAATATTTGGATAATGGTCTAACCAGCATTTTTGTAAATTTCAGCATAGCATCACCTATTGGGTCTGGGTAGCCTCCAACCTGATGGTATGAACATGGATTTCTCTAACTTCTATTAATGACCCTCCTCCCCTTTATACCCCATCCCTAATTTTTATTTAATTTTCTCTCTTTCCCTCTCACAATAACTTCTTGCCTGTTCTCCATCTTCCTCTGGTGCTCCCCTCCCCCTTTCTTTTTTCCAAGGCCTTCCATCCTATGATACTGCCTCTTCTCCAGCCTTGTATCCCTTTTGCCAATCAACTTCCCAGCTCTTAGCTTCACCCCTCCCCCTCCTGTCTTCACCTATCATTTCCCCCTCCCCCTCCCACTTTCAAATCTCTTACTATCCCTTTTTTCTGTTCGTCCTGACGAAGGGTCTCGACCCAAAACGTCGACTGCACTTCTTCCTATAGATGCTGCCTGTCCTCTTGCATTCCACCACCATTTTGTGTATGCTGCTTGAGTACTGAACCTGACATTGGCTTCTATCTCAAGAGGCTTAAGCTTAAAGATCAGGATGTTAAAATGCAGCTGGACAGAACCATGTTTGGGCCTTATCGGGAACCCTGCATTCAATTCTTTGCACTGCACCCAAACCCTGTAATTGAATTTCGAATGTGCAATGCTGATTTAAACAAAACAGTACCATGAGTCCGGACTTCTGAGCTATTGCCCAGGAACATCAGCCTCACATTCCAAGTTGGTCCCATTCTATAGTTAGAATATCATTGTTGAGTTAGTCTCTGTATAATTGCACTGCTTATAACCTCCCCAGATCATGCCTCTTCAGACTAGGACATCGGGTGCACAACTCCTCCTTTCGACCATGTGTCAGTTGCTAATTCACGAAGCTGCTTTCTGTTGAATTCTTTCCCTCCCGGGGTCCACTGTGCCTGGTTTCTCCAGACCCCACTCCTCCAACCTCCCTCATAAATCTACTTAGCTCCATCTTGGGTACTGGCCTACAAAGTACCCAGGACATCTTCAGGGAGCGGTATCTCAGAAAGGCAGCGTCCATTATTAAGGACCTCCAGCACCCAGGACATGCCCTTTTCTCACTGTTACCATCAGGTAGGAGGTGTAGAAGCCAGAAGGCACACACTCAGCGATTCAGGAACAGCTTCTTCCCCTCTGCCATCTGATTGCTAAATGGACACTGAATCTTTGGACACTACTTCACTTCTTTTTAATATACAATATTTCTGTTTTTGCACATTTTAAAAAAATTATTCAATATACATAATTGAATTACTTTTATTTTTATTTTATTTATTATTTTTTCTCTCTGCTAGATTATGTATTGTTTTGAAATGCTGCTGCTAAGATAACAAATTTCACATCACATGACGGTGATAATAAACCTAACTCTGATTCTGAGATATGTTTTTTTGGGGGGGGGGGGGGAAGAAATCTCTTTCCATCCTTTGACTTTTCTGTGAATCTCAGTGAAGTGCTGTGAGGAATTCCTCTCCATCAAAACACAGTATGTATTGTTGCACAGAGTATGTGGGCTGAGGTTTTGTTTTCTGAGTTGTGTCAGAGTTGACAGTGCCCAGAAGGAAGATTGCGGGCAAACATCAACTTGCTACAAACAATGAATTTCTTTGAGGAGTCCCCACCTTCTGATGCCTCTTGGCCTTAGCCTGTGTTGACCAGACTCGGAAGCAAGCTGTCGACTGAACAATTTCCTGTCGAAGCTGCTGATGCTGAAAGGGATTTCCTCATCTTTGGTCTCTGCTGTTGCCACCCTAATAAGCAGATACCATGTTTGCTGAGAAGAGCAGCAACTTCTTTAATCATTGTTATTCTCAAGGAAATAGCTGAAGGCATTTTTCCCAAAAAAAATAGGATGTTAGTGTCTCCTGATCAACAGTGTTGTGCTGGATAGCCCCTCAGCAGCTCTGTGTACTGGATTATGAAATAATTATCATCACGGTTACTGCTTGTCATGCAACTAATTTTATTTTTGCTGCTGCAGTTTATACACAAGATTAAATCTGTCTAGAACTTCATGCTTAAATGGTTTATAGACTGTCCACTTCTGTCCTATGTTCCTGAACTCCATTGTGCTCAGAGAGGCACAATGAGGGGCGTGTGATTGAAAATTCACCGTCCTGTGATTTCTGCACTCCTGCTGCAATGGACTCTGCTTTTCCATCCTCTGTGAATGTGTGTGCTTCTGATATCTTGTTCTGCCTCTCTCGCCCAAGAAAATTGACTTTGGAGCTTAAACACTATGTTTCACAGCAGTAACATGTTTAAAGTATTGACAGATGGAAGTATATCTCCCATTCCATTGTCTTATTAACAATGAATAATTGCTGACATGGATATTTGTGGCAAAATCATCATGTGATGACATACAAAGATCTAAATGACAAACATTTGAGATAGCTGAATCCACAAAAAGTCATTTCAGGTTCAGGGTTTTGATCTAGTGACAATGTGAAGAATGTGCTGAATGCTATTCTTTTCCTATTGTTTCCCTCTTCTAGGAATTGCAACTAAAGATGACTAATAGAGTGATCTCTTTCTGTTCACAGAACATTTATCTCTACTGTTTTATTTACATTGATAGAGTTAGAATTTGGGTTTTCCATTTCCCTTTGTATCAGAATGCTGCAAGGCACTAATTAATCTTCTGGCAAGCAGAACCCTAGTGCATCAAGTTCATGATCCAGGCTGTGTACAATGTCCTGCCTAGTCCAGCAAACCTTTTTGCTTGGGGCAAAACTGAGGCACCATCATGTCCTCTGTGCCCTGGCACACATCAGCAGATGCCCAAAAGCCTACAGCTACCACTGGCGCCATGACCAGGGTACTGAAGGCAGTAGCAGAAAATATCTCCTCAGCCACTAATTAAGAGTAGGGACCTCTGCCAAGCCAAAAAGCCCATAGCCTTTGTCAAAGCTGAAGACCAACTAGAGCCTCGGCCCAGGTCATCAGCACACACTGTCTGACTGGCAGCTGAAAGCCGATGTTGGCAAGAAGTTAAAGCTCCCTGGCTCAATTGCGTCACCATCACTGAGGCATGACCTGGTCATTCTGTCAGAAACCTCAAAGCAGTTGGTCATGGAGGAACTGACAGTGCGTTGGGAAGACCAGATAAAGGAGGCACTTGAAGGTAAGAACTGGTAGAGCAGTGCCAGAGACGGGTAGAGGGCACAATGTGAGCCTATAGAGGTGGGCTGTAGAGGTTTCGCTGGCTGCTCGCTGTGCAGGGCCTACTCTCTCCTTGGTATTAGGGGTACTTTAAAGAAAAGGGCTCTCAGAACCGTCACAGAAGCTGCTGAGTCAGCCTTCAGATGGCTACGGATCAAGAGGTGTGGACCAGTGCTGCTGGGACACAAAGCAAGGCCTGATCAAGCCTAGCTGGGTTGCATGGGCAAGGGAGTCTGATGCTGAAAGATCCAAAACACCTGATGACCCCAGGTTACATCACTGATGATGAGTCCCAGCGCATCCTGCGATGTATCTCAGCGTCAGAAAGAGAATCTTAAAGGGTCGTAAGATTCCTCCTGGGAAAACAATTAACCTTCAAAACTTGCCCTGTTCATTTGAAATTATTCTTGGATATGCAAGAAAAGGAGCAGTTCTTAACTGGAAGTGTACTTTGAGTCCTCATTGGAGCATATATGATGTATACAAATCAGAATTGAAGCTCTTTTTAATTGTAGTAATGAGGACTTATTAGTTCCAGTTAATGTACATAAAAAGGCAGTTGCTGTTGGCCACCCTTCCTGTTATGCTGTAGTGCCTTTTAAGTAAAATACATTTCACAGAGCAGCTTCAGCTATAATGAGGGACCAGTAAATGTAATATTTGTTCTTTTCTTGCATTCGTTCACGTTGATTCTTGGAATAAGGCCAGTCAATGCATCCAGTTCATGACCTGAATCCAAATTAGAATGAGGAATCTAAACTGCTCTTGCGATTGACAACTTCACTGATGTTTTCAGGAGTTTTGAAGGTGGTCTTATAACCTGGGTTAGTGCAATTTTGGTGTAAGAAGATGCTAAATAATACATACACTATTTAAAGTCATATGAATAGGCTTAATTTTTTTGCAGTAAACTTCCATATCATATATAAAATTTAAAGATGGCTTTTTTTATGAGAGGCCAATTGCTGGGGATTTAGTCCTGAAGATAAAATGGTTAGAAGTATTCAAGCAGCACTCATCCATGTTGGAAACAGTTTTGGGTGCTGAATCCTCCACTTAGGAAATCACTGATCCTATTAATTATTGAGGGAATATATTGAAATACTTAGAATCAAGCAGTTTATTTCCAGAAAATAGATTTATTAGTCATACCATTTGTAAAATGGTAATACACGATCATTGATGCTACTAGAAATGTCCTGCCATATGTTTAGAAAATTTACATAGTATCTCCATGCATATGCATGATATCAATATTTATTTGACATGAGTTCCAAGAGACTTTTGCACAGATTTGTTAAGAATGATCATTGTTCCTTTTCTAAGCTGTTTTTTAAAAAATATATGTTGATTCAGGTCCTGTTCTACACAGCCAGGTGACCTTAAAGAAACTTTATTATTTTGCCTGTTCATTGATGTTTTAAGATAACATTGACTATCTCTTGTTGAAGACATTTTTTCGCTTAGTCTATATCATGATTTTGCATATAAAGTTCTATTTGGGAGCTTGTATTGTTTGGTGGGGATGTTGGCGAGAACAATTTTCTAATGTTTGACTCATAATTTTAGTTAACTTTTTGATTCAGTGCTACCAGTAAAGTTGAGCTGGCATTAAAACATTCTGACCACTTACTGTGATCATCTTTGTTCTGTATTTCTATTCATTACATTGTTCACACATTGCAGATCTCTGCACAATATATTACAAGTGTCAACAGCTAATGGAGTAACCTACAGGGTTGAAAATAGTCTAGTCCCTCCCAGCATGAGTAAATCATTTATCAACATGAATATATTTCCAAGAGAAATAATAGAGTTTCTTCCTTCTAATTTTTGAATAAATACTATGTGAAAAACGGGTTGGTATGCTTATCCCTAGGCCTCCTGCCTTGTCCACTGGACTCATCATGATCAGTGGAATACCACAAAGACCCTCGGAATTAAAAGCCTTTAGACTGAGATAATGTCCATTGAATTTGTGCCAGATTTGATTGTCCCTTTGGCAGTCACTGAGAAATTGTTGACAAAACAATAAGTAAATATTTTTATTGTTGTTTCTATGGTTAATTTAGAATTAGTGTTTTTAAATTTTGAATGTTTGAAGATTTTGATTGCAGTGATTTTATTAATAATGAGGATATTTGAATGTCAGCCGCTTTTAAAGCTGCAGAGTTTTTGGATCAGTGCCTTAACGGTTAGGAGCCAGAGGAGTGAACTTAGAGCACTGGGTTTTATTCCTCCATTGGCAGATAACCTTTCAATGGAAGGCTGAGCTTGGCACCATGCTTGCTGACTTTGTGTGATCTAACGGCAGGCGGCCATTGTATTTCAATAGTCTGCTCACATCCAAAAACACAACTTAATGTCTTCTCTCCCTTTGCAATTGTCTGCCTTCAGTTATCCTCTGCCCCATTTGGTATTCCTCAGAGCAGATGATCTATTGCCCAATCTGCCACGAGGCTGATATGAGACTATTTACCCTCCTTCCTGTATAAGGCAGCAGCTGGTGTATCACAGCTAAGATTGTGAACTTGCTGTGCAGTTGCTGCATCTTAATGAACCCAAAGCCAGAGATGAGGGGAAAATAGATGAGGACATTTGTGCCTCACATCAATATTAAATTTTGTATTCCTGGAGATATTTTCCCAATTGCTGGATTGGATTAATTCAGGTTGCAAACACCTGCTCAGTTATTGTCAAGTCATTTCTTAACAAATTGACTAAGAACTTTGTCTAGACATTGAAAACCACATTCTTCAGTATCATTTCCTTTTCTTCTCTCTAATCAATATCAGTCAAGCCATCAATAATTTACACTTGAATCTCCTAATTGGCAACGCAGCCACTGATGCAAGTTTACCTTCCCTTTTCCTAGCCCGACATATTGTTATTCCAGTCTATAAATCTCAGAAACATAGCCTAATACCTGTTGAAGATGCTTTCTGATTTGTAATTCTTTCTTGATAAGTGAGCCCAATTAGTACAGTACTGTGTTAAGTAGTTCTGCAATGATGATGCTTTTTCGATCAAACTTGTAAATGGCCATTTTCTTGATTTTTATTTGCTCAGCGGTATGCTTGTTCTTTTTGTTTTTTTTTCTATGAGCTGTCAGTTCTCAGTGGATCAGTGAATCTTCAACCAATTTAGGCACATCTATGATTCACATAATTGGATGTACAATGTAATATTATCCTGGCAAATGGTTAGATCTGCAATTTTGGTATCTGACTTCTTACAAATATCCCTGTATATTGAGAGGCCAACAAATTGCAGTTAAAGTTTTTGTCTTTGCTTTTCTACTTTCCCAAAGATTATAGCTTGTAAAGCAAGGCTTTGTCAATGTTGTTCAGTATCCATTATCGGTATAGGAGTACCTCCAGTAAGCTCCATAAAGATACTTGTTTCAATCCTGTGATTCAGTAGCTCTTTCATGTAAGATTTTGGCCTAGTTTCTTAAAGTTGGCAGTGTCTTCTAGTAAATGGGATGCCTTGTGTTTAGTCTGGGCATCTGACCTGTGAAGTATTCTGCAGTCAGCAGACTATGACATGGAAGATAAATTAAAGGTTGCCTAGATTTTGAACAATCTTCTCAGTGGAACTTCTGTGAACTGCGGGGGAATTACTTCATGATGAGGCACAAGTTCCAGTCCCGGCTAATGTACAGCAGCAGATACCCGGTGTCCAGCTGTGACAGCTGGCATGGTCATGGATGCCACCTGGTCAACTTGAATTTTTACCTGCTGCTAGTTGCAGGAAGGAAGAGGAGATATTGATGGGTGTTTGTGGGAGAGGGGGAGGTGTGAGGATTCCTAACTGTTCCAAAGTCGATAGTATCTCCTTTGAATGGTTAATTGGCTGCTCTTTCAAACATCATTCCTGGAATTGATTGGCAAACACAAGATTTTGCATCAGCCTACTGTTGACCTCTGTATTACTTGAATATTAATTTTGAGTAAAAATCCTCGGTGGATACTGAGCTGTTTAGGTTAGAATGAGAGCTGTTCAAAATGAGTACCACTTATGACTTTTGAAAATCTTAATCGTACCTTGACATGGGTCGATACCCCTTAAAAGGTTATTCATTTTGCTTGTAACACCAAGTGAGTGAGAGAAGTTTGGAAACCTGTTATAAGATGTAAGATTGGAGATGACTGTATTGCACATTTGCAAAATTCATTGTATATCATTTCAGTCTGAGCTCTGAAGCCGTAGGAGCAGTTTAAAATTGATGAATCACATGAGGTGCATGTATGTACGTAGAATGCTGAATCTTTGCAAAGACAATGCTACCCAGCATCTGTTTCACTACCTATTGTTTTGTTAAATATTTACTGGGATTGTTTCCAGTCTGCAGGCTGTTCTATCTCAAAATGTCCCATATGATCGGCACTTACTGATCATTCAAATAGTGGAAACAATATTTAAACGTTTGTTTCCATTTCGCTGGTGTTGGAATATTTTTGATTATTTCAGCATTTTTTAATTGTACGTTTTTTTTTGAGATCTGAACATCACTATTTTGGAGAGCATTTTTTTTCTGCCCAACCTTATTTAACCTTGAAAAAGTGATGATGAGCCACTCACTTGAACCACAAAATTCCTTCTGTTTGGAGAGAGGATTCTAGGGTTTACAACCAGTGACATTAAAGCATTGGTGGATATTTCAAAGTTAGGTTAGTCAATGGCTTGGAGGGACACCTGCAGGTGGTGAGCCTGAAGATTTATATTTTTTTTAATGATAGGGACTGTTGGCTTGGAATGTGCAGTTGAAATAGTCCAGTCAGGTATCTCCAGCTTGTTTGTAGGGTGGTACACAAGCAGCCTCGGGGAGGGTGGTAGAAAGACAATCAAACTGGTTGCTTTGATCCAGACCGTATCAATCCCAAGTGTTGTTAGAGATACATTTATCCAAGTAGGTGGAGAGCATTCCATTCCACTTCTAACATTTATACCATGGATAGTAGTATATCTTTGTGGTGTCAGGAGGTGCATCACATTTTGCAGGATACCCACTCTCTGATATGCCCTTGTGGCCATGGCAATTGTCTGACTGGTGACTCCAGCCACTGCCTGCCCCAGGATGTTGCTGGTGTGGTGAACTACATATACCTGTCTGGACACGCCCCCTGCTGTCTGCTCCTGTGGCTCCTCCCACAGACCCCTGTATAAAGGCGATTGAGGTCTGAGCCCGGCCTCTCTGTCTCCAGGATGTAGCATGGTGGTCAACCACTGCTTGTTCCTTCTTCCAGTCAATAAAAGCTGATATCTCGCCTTTACGTCTCAGAGAGAGTTTTTGATGGTGCATCAGCTGGTGATCCAAAGATGGTGGTGCCATTAAATGTTAAGGGCCTGTTGTGTGCAGTCCTAAGGATGTAAAACAAAATAGGAGCAAGAATAGGCTATTTGGCCCTTCAAAGATTTTGGTGAATCTGATTATGGCTTCAACTCCATTTTCCAGCCTGATTCCCGTAACCTTTGTTTCCCCTGTTGTCCAAAAGTCTGCCCGTCTAAACCAATGATATAGGGTCATCTGCTTGTCTAAACCAATGATGCAGAGTCAACATTCACAGCCTCTGCAGTTGCAAATTCCAGAGAATCAATTATTTCCAAGGCATTAAGTGTCCAGTTTTCTTTCATATTTATGTCATTTGATGCTAGACAGTCATCTCATTTCTCTGCATTGTTTTGAGATATGATGTCTCAGTCATGTTTGTTTAACCACTGCTTGACCCAGTTCTCCGAGAGATGTCTTAATATCAATGTAAGATCAATGCAGTTTGCAAAATATTCACAGGGCCAGACTGGCTCTTTGTAACTTTTTTCCTCTTGGATACTGCCAGTAATCTTCCTTAACTCTTCATTTGTGTAATCACAGACCCATAGTCTTCTAAATCAAAATGTTGCTCTGAAGAAATTAGGATGTGATGAATTTAGATAAAAGTACATCAGAGAATTTTGTGAATCTTGCAGCACAGGCTTAATTGCAGTGTTGTGGCAAAGTATGGAGTTGGTGCTTAGTGTAATTTAATTGTAATAATTTTATTTTCTTTGCAGTTTATTGAGGGGGGTGTGATTGAATTTATCAGTAGTTTAAAAAGTGTGCCAAAGAATTCACATAGCTGTGGGCCAGAAGAAAGTTTAGCCAAAGCATTATGTTTATTTTTTTAATGGTTCTGTTTTTTGATTGTGGACTTGGATTATGGATTTGATTGATTAGTAGTAGTGAGTGCAGATTGACTGAGCATGAAGTAGCATCTTCCTAGAACATAATGGCTGCAGTTTGCTGTGTTGACTTTTGTCACATCAATTGAAACTGCACTCTGAACATTGGTAGTTTTAAGGCAAAGTTAAGAGCTATTTGATTTGAAGTTGTTATCCATTGGGCTGCTGGGAATTAATGAAATTTTACTAAAATAAACCCTGATTGATGCAAACGGTTGATGATCATGGATAGTATAATGAATATCATTAATAAGACTACAGCTTGACCTTTTTGATACATGCATTTGTATGGATTTCGGTAATACACAGCTGAACAAGTGCTCATTATGAAGTTGTGTTGACAGTTGTTGCCCTTGGTCTGATTTTTTTTATATAAATTAAATTGTATCTTTGAATAGTACTGCGCCTCCCTAATTACACAGATGAACAAGGTTTGAAATGTTGTAGACAGTCGTTCTTTGTGCTGTTATTTAGAGGGGCTGCCTGCTGGTGACCCAGTGAACAAAGTCATTTATCTCAGTAACTTGACCCTCATTCATTGGCACTGCTTAGTATTTTTTTAGCACAGTGGCTTCTCCCCGTTTCCTGATAACCAACTTGGACAGATAGAATGCAGTTTTGCCTTTCCACTAATTAAAATGCCTCTCCTGGACATGTTATATGGAAATCTTACAGAATTTTAAGAAAAATTAAACAAAAGTTAAAGAGGCACCATTTCTGGTATTGGTTGTATGGATTCTTGTTACCCAGCTACTATTGATTTGCAAGTGGCAATGTAGATATGCACACCACTCACCTGCTTATAGTTTAGTTTTCTCCCCCAATTCTATCCCTTTTAGATACAAGTCTGGTGCTTGCCTTGTTTCAAATAAACATATGAATTTGTGTTGCTAAGCTTATGCAATATGGGAGTTATTTTTAAAGCTGGCTTTTATTACCCTTTGTAATTATCAGACGTTGCGGTGAATGTTGGGTTTTGTAAAGATCAGAGAAGCTGAAGCTCATGTACTTCCCTTTTCAAAGGTTTATATTGATAACTAGGATGTTTAATGGTTACCATTATTGGGAGTAGATTTCCACCTTTGTATTTTCTAATGGCTGCTGCTGAACTGAATGGCTTGCCAGGCCACCTCATTTTCCCAAAGCAATGGGGTTGTGAATCTGGTATCACATAAAGATGAGACCAAATAAGGATGCAAGTTAGTTTACTTGACTACCGTAGTTTACTTGCTTCTTTCGTCATTAGCACTGGCCCAACTCTTTAATTCCAGACTTGTTTGATTAACTGTCCTTAAATTCTCCATTTGCCATGGTAATGGTCAAAAATGTACCTCTTGACCATTACTCCCAAGCTATTGGAAAATTCCTCAAGTGTCATTGACAATTACCTGATGCACTTGCATTTCAGAATTAGAATCAAGTTTACTGACATATGTTGTTTTATGACAGCTGTATGTTGCAATACATAATAAAAACACTTTAAGTTACAAGAAAAAATATATAAGTTTTAAAAAAAAAGTAGTCCAAGAAAGGAAAAAGTAGTGTGGTAGTAGTGTGCTTTTTTTCCATTGTCCATTCAGAAATCTGATGGCAGTGGGGAAGAAGTTGTTCCTAAAACTTTGAGAGTATGTTGTCAGGCTCCTGTATCTCCTCCTTGATGGTAGCAATGAGAAGTGGGCATGTTCTGTGTGATAGCTGTCCTTCATAACCAATGCTCCCTTTTGAAGATGCCCTTGATGCTGGAGAGGCTAGTGCCCGTGATGGAGTTGGCAGAGTTTGCAACTTTCTACAGATTTTTTTCAATCATGTGCAATGACCCCTCCTTACCAGATGGTGATGCAACCAGTTAGAATGTTCTCCACGGTACATCTGTAGAAATTTGTGACTGCCTTTGGTGATATACCAAGTCTTGTCAAACTTGTAATAAAATATAGCCTCTATCGTGCCTTCTTTGGAATTGCACCAATATGTTGGGCCCAGAATGGAACCTCTGAGATGGTAACCTCAGGAACTTGAAATTACTCACCATTTCTACTGTTGATCCCTCAATGAGACCTGGTGTGAGTTCCCTCTTCCCCTTCCTGAAGTACACATTAAATTCCAGGGTCTTACTGACATTGATTGCTAGTTTGGTGTTGTGACACCACACAATCAGCGGATCTATCTCAAACCTGTAAGCCTCCTCGTCACCATCTGAAATTCTGCCAACAAAAGTTGTGTCATCGGCAAATTTATTGATGGTGGTTGAGCTGTGCCTCGCCAAATAGTCGAGGGTGCAGAGAGAACAGAGCAGTGGGCTAAACATGCAGCCTTGAGGTGCGTTTGTGTTGATTGTCAGTGAGGAGGAGATGTTCCTTCTGGTTTGTACTGACTGACCTCCTGATGAGGACGTCAAGGATACAGTTGCAGAGCGAGTTATAGAGGCCCCGGTTATTGGAGCTTGTTGATTAGTACTGAAGGTATGGATGGTGTTGAATGCTGAGCTTTAATCAACAAACAACAGCCTGATGTAAGTATTGCTATTGTCAAGGTGATCCAAGGCCAATGGAGACCCAATGAGATTGCATTCACTGTAGACCTATTGTGGCCATAGGCAAATTCTATAGTTGTACCGTGGAGAGCATTCTGACAGGCTGCATCACTGTCTGGTACAGAGGGGCTACTGCACAGGACTGAAAGAAGCTGCAGAAGGATGTAAATCTAGTCAGCTCCATCTTGAGTTCTAGCCTGCAAAGTACCCAGGACATCTTTAGGGAGCGGTGTCTCAGAAAATAGCGACAATTATTAAAGACCTCCAGCACCCAGGGCATGCTCTTTTCTCACTGTTACCATCAGGTAGGAGATACAGAAGCCAGAAGGCACACACTCAGCAATTCAGGAACAGTTTCTTCCCCTCTGCCATCCGATTCCTGAATGGACTTTGAAGCTTTGTACACAACCTCACTTTTTTTTAATATACAGTATTTCTGTTTTTGCACGCTTTTTAATAATCTATTCAATATGTGTAATTTTTTTTTTCTGTCTCTTCTAGATTATGTATTGCATTGAACTGCTGCTGCTAAGTTAACAAATTTCATGTCACATGCCGGTGGTAATAAACCTGATTCTGATTGCAGTGGGTCCAGGTACTTGTTGAGGCAGGTGGTGGTTCTGGCCATGACCCACCTCTCAGAGGACTTTATCACAGTGGATGTAAGTGCGGCTGTGCAATCAATTATTGAAGGAGCTCGTGTTGCTCTTCCTGGCCATTAGTATGACTGTTGTCCTTTTGTAACAGGTGAGAGCCTTCAACTGCACAGTGAGAGATTGAAGATGCTCTTGCACGCTCCTGGCAGCCGGATGGCTCAGGTTTTCAGTCATCTGCCAGGTCTCACTTTTCCTTTAAGAAGTGGTTACTTTTCCAACATCTGCAGGCTTTCTCTTGTTTGGCATTTAAGTTAGAAATTCAGTTTCCAACATCCTTGGCCATCTGAGACAAGGGAGTATGTTTTTTACAGGGGATTGGATAGGAAGCAGTGTAGTTGAGATAACCATGGGAACCAGTAGCTTTATAAGAGTTGTCAGTTGACAGCATCTGCAGACAATCTCATGTCTGTAATTCTCGATGTATCCATTCTGTTATTTGTGGCACAGTCTGAGTCATGTGAGTGATTTAGTGATATGTAATTCACCTCTAACTCTGTGGAGCAAAATGGCGCCAGCAACAAACGGCAATGTCCTGCATGAAAATACTACTTCTCCTTTTAAATATGCTTCTACAACTAATCTGTGTACGATTGGAGCCTGTAATTTACATTTTGATCATGTGTTTTTGTGCTTTTTGCAATTTGGTGCTTTTTGCTCTGTCCAAGAGAATTTGGAGTGGTTGAAAACGGAGTGCGTGGCTCAATGGCAAAGGTCGATCCCATGATCGGCTCTATTTCTCGCTGAGTTTGCTGATTAAAGCATTGAGAAAGATTGAAATCAATGAGGATGGGAGCAGAAGGCAAACATTGTTCGGTGCTGTCTGCCTGTGTTTGACTGGTCTCCCTCTCGCCCGCTGCTGCCAGAGGAAGGTGCGGGACTCTTGGGACTCAGGCAAGGTTTGATTGTTGCAGGTTGTTGATTGGACTCATTTTTAGTGGACTCCGCCGTTCACGTTATATGTGTTTCTGGTTACTCTTTTTACTGCTGTTTTGCGCAATTTTGATTTGGGTAGACTGGCTCTACAGCCTGCAGTCAATGAATGACACAGTGCTAAATTGAACTGGACTAAACTGAACATTCCAAGACTGTTTCAAGGACTCTGTTTTGATGTTTAATATTCTGTGTATTATTTGCTCATTTTATTGCCGTTTACTCTATTTGTTCTTTTTGCGCATTGGGTGTTTGGTGTTCTCTGCGAAAGGGTTTCATGGTGTTTCTTTGTTTCATGGTTGCCTGCGGGAAGACAAAATCTCTGGGTTATAAACTGCATATGTACCTTGATAATAAATGTACTTTCATTTTTGACTTTGACTTATCATTTATATAGTTTGCTGACAAATCTCCAGTTCCTGTATGGTAAATATGTAGTATGTCAAAACCTTTCAGATTCAACACAAAACTAATCGGTTAGTTAGGCGGTAATTAGATGATGCAGTGTTAGCATAAAAAATACTCGGAATTATATACTAATGGTTTTTAAATCTTGTATTATTCCAGATTTGAAGCCATTAACTTGACTATTGGCACAGCAGAGATAAATTTCAAGATGTCACATTTTCTTAATTGATTACCAACGTCTGTAGAAGTAATCAAAATGTGAGGTGTGCTTTGTAATAAGTTTTCAATTTGGATTTGTGTATTCTGTAGCATCCTCTGGTAGAATCATAAAATAGGAAAATACGAAAAGAGATAAATTTGGCCTATTGTGTTCAAATTGGCTCTTTGTCAAAGAAATCCAATGAGTTTAGCCCAGTTCTTTTCACAGGTCACTGCAATATTTTCTTTTTTGAGTATTTATGTAATTGTCTTTTGAAGGCTGTTAATAAATCATGTCTTAAAGAAAAAGAATTTCATTATGTTAGCTTTGGTTCTTTTACCAATCATCTTAAACCCTCACCTTTGGTTAGTAAGCATTCAGCCAATTATTTTTTTGTCTTGTTATTTACCCTGTTTCTAAATGCTTGATGGTTGTAACCATCTCTATCAAATATTCCGTTAGCTCTTCTCTGTTGCAAAGAAGCAGATGATTTTGACTTGTATTGTAAAGGCTTTTTGGCCTAAGTTGTATGTGCTGAGTGTAAAAGTACACACACTTACAGAAAACTTCTGAATATAAACTGATGATCTCAGAGGTATTGTACTTTCATTGGGATGCCAGTAAGCAATAAATAAGTTCAAGTGAGAGTATTAAGAACCAACACAGTTGGTTATCAATTACAATTTAAACTAAATCCTACCAGGTAAAAGGTTGAAGATCTTATTGGAAAAGTAAGCCTTACACAGGTTGATACTAACTTGGTGCTGTATTGTGTCATAAATGCAAGACTACTTGCATATTTTTCCAGAGGTAAATCCAGTAAGTTTGATCCAAAATGACACCAGATGGGTTGGTCCCATTGCTCAGCAGGCCAGACTAGATACATAAAATGTCTTCGACCAATACTTACAGTGATCAGAAACCTCCCAGCTTGTGGGCAGTCTTCATAGAACTGTCTATGTTCAACTGTGGCCCACATGCCCATTAATTTTGCACTTTCTGGGATTTTAACTGCTCCTTAAAGTTTCTTGGACTGGGAAATTTAAAGTGAACAAATAATCAGGAGTTGCCCTAATCAGCAGTATTGGGTCTGCTTTTTAAGTAGCCAAGTCTGACCAAACTGACCAGTCAGAGATTATTCATCTGTACTGCGAATGGTGGCAGACAGCCAGAGCATCTGCTCGGGCTCCTGCCTTGGGGGTGGACAAAGAATAAATAGCTCTTGTTTTAGCCCATTTGTACGGTTTTCAACTGTTACTCTTGATAAACTCTGCACACAATTTGGTTGTCTGCCATGCTGTAAAATGTAACTTGAGCCATTTTGCTCCAAGTGTTGCTTTATATGTGGCCAAGCAGATGTAGTGCTGCTATGACATTGCATGTTTCTGAAATTATAACCAAATCCATCAAGTGTGTTGAGCTCAGAAGCAAAGGATAGCACTCTGAGTGACCAGTGAACCTAATGAACCTTCTTGCAGCTGCAGATGGTTTCATTTGAGCCTGTATTATTCCAATTTAAGGCAGAGGAAAGGAAATTAGCCTGACTTCAGTGTTTGGAAAGATGTTGGAGTCCATAATAAGGGATGAGGTTTTGGGGTACTTGGCACATGATAAAGTAGTCCTTAAGGGGAAAGCTTGCCTGACAAATTTCCTGGAATTCTTTGAAGAAATAACAGGCAGGATGGACGAAGGAGAGACAGTGAATGTTGCTTACATGGATTTTCAGAAGACCTTTGACAAGGTGCCGCATATGAAGCTGATAAGAACCCATGCTATTACAGGAAAAACACTAGCATGGACAGAAGATCAGCTAACTGGCAGGGGGCAAAGAGTGGAAAGAAAGGGGGCCATTTTCTGGTTGGCTGCTGATGACTAGTGGTATTCCCCAGGGATTAGTGTTGAAATCGCTTCTTTTCATGCTATATATCAATGATTTGGATGATGGGTTTGCTGGCCTTGAGGCTAAGTTTTCAGATGATACAAAGAAAAGTGGATGTGCAGCTAGTGTTGAGGAAGCAAGGAGTCTGCCTAAAGGTTAACTTGCAGGTTGAGTTGATGGTGAGGAAGGAAAATACAATGTTAGCATTCATTTCAAGAGAACTAGAATATAAGAGCATTTGCAGTATTGTGAGCAGTTTTGGTTTCCTTATCTAAAAGATGATGGGCTGGCATTGGCGAGGGACCTTAAGAGGTTCATGAGAATTATTCTAGGAATGAAAAGGTTACGGTATGAGGACCGTTTAATGGTTCTGGACTTGGACTTACTGGAGTTGAGAAGACTGGGGGGGTGGGGGGGGGAATGTCATTGAAACCTACGAGTATTGAATAACCTAAGCAGAGTGGATGTGGAGCGATTGTTTCCTATAGTGGGTGAGTCTAGAACCAGAGGGCAGTGAATCTGTGGAACTGATTGCCATGGGCAGCTGTGGAAGCCAAGTCATTGAGTGTATTTAAAACGGAGTTTGATAGGTTCTTGATTTTTCAGGGTGTCAAAAAGATTACAGAAGTAGGCATTAAAATGGGTTTGTGAGGGATAATAAATTAGTTGTGACGGAATGGCAGACTGTACTTGATGGGCCCAATGACATGATTACTGAAGCAACAAGGTAGTTTCAGAGATCCAACACTTTTTGTAGATTGTAAGACTACCAGAATGGCCTGAAAAATAAATATTGGAATAAGCTCTACCATTCACTCATTTAATGCACTATTGACTGTCCAGTGTTGGTAGAGATAAATTAGGTCAAAGTGGGACCAAAAGAATTTGTTCTCATTAAATTTTAGCACTGTTTTCCCCTGTGAGGAAAATTTTGAGTTCCAGAAAAATAGAAAATATATTTGTCATTGTCTGAATGGGCAGCACTCTCCTTCCTGCTATTTTACAATCAACGCCTCTGTTCTAATACAGAGAATGGAATGTGACTCCATTGAATTGATTGTTTGTGTGACAATGCTGGCACCAGGAATTTTTGTCTTAAAACTGTGGTGTCTGTTCAAGGACAGTGATAAATGTGGAACTCTGTCTGCTTCAATGGATTTGTAATGAGTATATTGCTGAGTCTGTTTCCCATCATCGCTGGGAAAAGATAATACGGGTACAGCTGGATTGAATTTTGACTCCCAGGACCTTTTGTTCTCTTGACAAAAAAATGGGAATCGAGCCTCACCATTGTTCAGGATGTTGATAGTAGCGTCAAGTCGAAACTCTAATTTTGAAACTTCGGTTTCACTCAAGGTGCAGGTTTTACTGCTGAGAGACATGGTGCACGTGAGTGAGTGACCTTGATGTGCTTCTTTTATCATTGTTTCAAGAACAAGGATCAGCAACGACAGGCTGTGACTGTAGTGCCCATTGTGCTACTCAGTACTAAGGAACATGCCAAGTCCCCTCTGCCTTGAAAGACTGATTTGCAGCATCACAGTGTGTCATTAATATTAATCTATAGACTGTATGGGCTTATTCATTCAAATGATTAAATGTACATCTTCATTCAAAGGAGTGTTTGGAGAAAGAGATGAATAAAGTCAATTCGCTCTCAAGTTGTGATGTTTCTTCAGCCAACAGACGTTTTATGAGAACCTCAGTAATAGAACAATTTTAAACCTGAAAGCAATGAAAACTGCTTTATTTGCAGTTGGTGGGAAGTCAGGTAACTGATAATGTTCATTTTGAAACATTGCAGCTGGCTCTTACTGTTTGGCTAGATGCAAGAACTGAACTGATTGCAGGCTTTCAAATGGGAAACAGAGGTGACCTTGTTAATATTTGAATGTTATACTAAAGTCTTTATGACACATTGCATAACCAGTACTGGAAGATATTAAGGTATAACGGCTGGGCGTAGCTTGATACTATGGTGAGCTAGTATTGAGTATTGTTCAGTACACAGTGAATTATATGGGAGTAATATAAAATCTTAAGATCATATGAAAACATTAGCTCAACAGAAATATTGCCAGGCAGTATGGTCAATCTTCCATATTTCAGAAAATTTGCTCATCAGTTTTCAATAAAAATTGAATTGGGATTCATCTTAAGTGGTATCTGAACAACATAATGGATGTGTGTCTTGATCCTAAACAGCTCAGTTGCAAGTAAAAGAAAATCTTTGGATTTAAGCTCCGAAAGATGTGAAGTGGTTAGCGCATTGCTTTATTGCATCAGTAGCTGATGTTCAATTCCGCTGCTTTCTGTAAAGAGCTTGTACATTCTCCCTGTGACCATGTGGGTTTCTTCCGCTTCCTCTCGCATTCCAAAGATGTACAGTTTGGGTTGGTGAATTGTGGGTGTACAATGTTGGCGCTCGAGGGCTGCCCAACACAGTACTTGCTGCTTTGATTTGACACCAACTATGCATTTCACCGTGTGTTTTGATGTACGTGTAACAAATGAAATTAATCTTTGATTCTTTAAAGTCTTCAGCATTTAATTGAGAGGGAGATGGTTGTTCTTAAAGGTTAGTGGAAATGGCGTAGTGCAGAACAATGGGGTTAATCAGGCATCCATTTCATGGAAGCCATGCAGGAAAAATTCAACTCCTTTTACACTGTAAAATTCCATGCTGTATTTTGTTGGTTTTTGCTTTGTTCTGTACAGAAGGAAAACAGGCCAAAGGCAGGCAGGTGGGACACACTCAGGAAGACACCTTGGTTGTCAGGGTCGTGTTGGACTGAAGGGAGTTTCTATACTGTATATCTCTCTGATTCTGTCACTCCCAGGTGGACAGCCAGTGCTGGACTTGATGGAAAGACCTTTCTACTGACTCAGTTGCTATACTGCATGTGTATTCCAATGGTGGACCAGGAGCTTGCTAGAATTCCCCCAGCATTTATGTTTCTAACTGTACTTAAGCTTGTGCAAGAATCTTGAAGTTGCTGTCAGTTATGCAGTGAAGCCATAGAAGTGGAATGCTAGCTAACAATAAGCATATCAGGAAGGTAGCCAGTTGTGAGTTTATTGCTCTCCACCATGAGTCCTGCCAATAGTTCTGCTCAGTTCTGATTCCCTCCCTGCTATCAGCTGTGGTCATCTTTAGCTTTTGGAATCTTTTCATTTATAAACCATGAAGAAAGAGTTGAAAATGAATGTGAAGCAATGTAAATGGGGGAAGAAGAGAGGACAAAGAAAGCAAAGGACATAAAAAAATAACATCGAAGCTTCTCTGCATATTTTTAAACATTCTCAACATACTGACATTCAGCCATTTTTCAGAAGGCCAACGTTGATATTCTAAACATGACATTGATAATAAAAATGAATGACACAGATTCTGTCATAGATACAAAGATCTCTTTGTTATAATGATTGCAATGTAGCCCACTCAGTTTGTACGTCAGCAGCATCAGGATGAGAAGGGCAGTAGCAAGACACATGTTGTACATGAGCAAAGCTTTTAATTCTTTTGGGATTCGGAATATAGGGAATTTGGCATCTTAGAAAGCCCATGGAGGGTATCTCCAGCTATTTTTAAAAAAACAGCTTTTCTATTTCAAATGGAAAATTCAAAAAGATAGCATTGCAAATATTTGATACCAAATATAGATTTAAGAATATACAAAAATGATATAAGATCAAAGGTAGGAGTTTTAAAGGGGATTTGAGTGGAAAGTTTCTTTCTGTACAGTGTGTGGTTGATATCTGGAACTCACTGCCAGAAGAGGTGGTGAAGTCAAGTTTGTTGTCGTACAGACAAGTACATGTATGTGCAGGTGAAAAATTTCCTTGCAGCAGCATTACAGGCACGACAAAACATTTGAAGCACAACATTCAGAAGAAAAATATAAATTATGCATAAGTTATAGTAGAATTGTTACAGGAGACACACAATTAGAATAAAAAGAATGCAGTTTGTAATCATGCAAAGTGGTCGTAGTATACTATTCTGTGGTAGTGCAGGTTGGTTCAAGAACCAAATGGTTTATGGGAAGTAGCTGAACTTTGAATCTGTCCAATAGCAGCTGTGAGAAGATGGCACGGCTTGGATGATGGGGGTCGTTGAAGATAGAAGCTATTTTTTATGAGGTGTTTTAAGAGACATTTAGACAAGCACTTGAATGGGCAAGATATAGAAGGATAGAGACTTAATTCAGGCAAATGAGATTATTGTAGATGGGCAAATGGAGATGGATGTAGTGGGATGAAGGGCCTGTTTCTGTGCTGTCCATCTCTATTAAAGCTTAAATCCAGAAACTATTTCTGATTTGTCAGGATGTCTGTCTGGCATCATAGATTTAATAACGAGTTGAGTTTAGCTAATGTTTATATTCACTGTTGAGAACGGGAGTCTGGTATTATTTCCTTTTACATAGGAATCTGCACAGACACAACTGAGATCTTGAAAGTCCAATTCACTGATGAGCAGCTTACTCAGAAGAATGACATTCACCTTGATCTTACAGTTGATGATAATGCATTTGCAATCTTAGATGACCTTACAGAAACCTACATACAACATTCTCGCAATCTCTGTGGCTTGGCCTTAGTGTTTAGAGTTGGAGGGTATTGTCAGTCCTCAGTTCAAGGGGAACTTTGATGTCATCAAAATAGTTGAAATAACAGAGCAGCCAATTAACATTTAGAAAAAAAAACGGTGCGTGCAAAATTTTGATCTGAGCTCATGTGTTAAATATTTTACAGACCACAAAGCCAAGACTATACTCTGCCATTTTTGTAAAATTGGAATAACATGAATTAAGTCCTTTATTTAAAACTAGGCTGTTTTGTGGTACATATGAAATAATTGCAAGTAAAGTAGGTACAAATATGCTGAACAACAATTAGGCGTAGTTTATTGCGCTATTTAAAAAGAAACACACTTATGCAAAGTGTTTCTTTCTTATTTAATAAGTAGCTGATATTTTTTAAGAGTACTGCTTTCTGCTACGTATTGTGAGGAAGGCTACAAAGTGGAATTGCCTATGAAGTTCTGATCTGTTGACAGATTTGAGGTTCACATTTAAACAACACAAAACTAATGAAGTTGCCATCGTAATGAACAACCATGGTAACAATTGCAAAGTCAGTAGTATTTCCTGCTCCTCACTACCACAGCTATGCTGCAGACAGTTAATGTTTAACACCTGGTCTGCTAACCTGAGAGGAGCAAGAGTGGGAAGCGGATAGGCTTCGCAGTGTCGGGTCTTCTCTACACATCTTCATCTCCGTGCTTACAGGGGTGAAAGTAGTCTCTCACGCCTGGGAGAGCTGAGTGATAACATTGGTAACTTTCTCATGGGTCTGTTCTGCAGTGTTCAGTTGAGAAAAGTAAACCGATGTTCTCAGGTTATGGATTTGCTGAAATATCTTTAATAATTTGAGTGAGGCCCTCCATTGGTCGAGTTTCATCACAGATGTTGCGTCCTTCTCCACACAGCTGATGAATCTGAGGGAACTGCAGGGACAGATACAGTTTGGCATCACAGGAGTTGCCAGTCAGTGTTGAACTCGATGTAGGACTGCCTTAGGCACCCCAGCTCCAGGTTTTTCCTCCGCATGAGTGGATATTGCTGCAGGGCAGTAGAGGTTTGAGATCAGAGTTTTCTGTCTCCTGAACGAGCTGCCGACCACGACTGATGAGCCCCATCTGCCTGAAGTGACTGGTTTTAAGGCACCATTAACGCACCTTTTCTCCTGCCAGTAGAAGTGATTCCGCCAGGCTTAGTATCTCAGCCACACGTGAAGGCTGAGAGCTGGACTTGGTTCTCAGAGGCTATTTGAGATGCACACCATTGGGAGCGTTTAATAGGTAGTGGGAGCTTATCCCCACTACCACCCCGGCTATCACAACCTTAAGGAACCAAAAAAAAAAAGAATAATATTGAAAAATATCCACAGATGAGGTATCTGACCTGCCTCTAATGATTCACATCTATATCTTAATGATATATCACACCCACCCCCTCCTTCCGGACTCTATTCTTTTGTACATTTATCCTCCCCCCCCCCACCCCCCAAGGATGACAGACCCATTATGGTTGAAGTGCAACCTATATGATTTGATTAGGTCCTAGATTCTCCAAAGATTTCTCCAATGATCCAGACGCCTAAATCTTTACCTGCTGCACCATCTCTTTTTCCATGCACTCATCTGAGCAATTCTCCTTTTCCTCTCATTGTTAATTCATGGCTTCAGCCATAATCCAGAGATTCTACGAGCATGCCCAGTGCAAGGCGCTTCAACTAAGTCCATTGCCATGCTGAACCCCATGGGTGGTCATGTTCTGCTACCTGAGGCAAACTGCCAATAGCATCTTCCAGATTTCTGAGTGTGTGCCCATGCTCTCGGTTACACAGGGTTTTGTCTGTAAATATGCAGCACACTGGTTCAACATAGAAGGAGGCCATTCAGCCTATCAGATCCATGCTCACTCCCAAGGAAGGAATTTCCATCTGTCCCAATCACCCTCTGCATATTTGCCTGTAGATCAGCAACTTTAGTGTTTCTCACATGGCCATTGACTTCTCTTAAATCAAGGGGAAATTGAATGTGGGCAATTAATCTATCACCTTGGATGTGGGAGAAGCCAAAGCTCCCAGTGGAAGCTCCTGCAGTTGCAAGGGAATGTGCAGATCCCACAGAGAGGGAGAGAGTGCATCTTAAGGCAGGTTCAAAGTGAGTCCCCAGAGCTGTAAGACAGCAGCAACAACTGCGGAGCAACCATGCCATCCAAATCTCTTGTGTTTATATGGGGCCTTCGGTATAAAATCGGATATTGTGGGCATTGAATGGATAGAAGAGGTGCAACTACCATCTGCAGTTTTGACAGTGATGTGCACTTGAGTTGCCTAAGCTTCAAAGACTATAGGTCAAGGACTGGAAAATTACAAACTTTGTAGATTAATACGTGTTGCTGCCTATTGGTTGGGTTGATGTGATGGGCTGAATGGCCTTTTTCTCTGCTATATGATTCCATGAGTGTATGAGTGCCTTTGCAATGATATAATTTGTGGACCAATGGCAGTGCCACCACAGTATGTGAATTAAACACTGTAATCGATCACAATGGCATAGATTCAATGCTGATTCATTCTATGTTGACTGATGGGTATTTCTGCACACCTTTTTTGCATTTAATCCCCACATCACAGCTAATTAGGAAGCATAGTTGAATTGATGAGTATTTATTTTGCTAGCAGTTTGGAATCAGGTGTTTGTTTTTTAACAATTATTTCATGGTGTTGGAAATTAATTCTGGGAGCATTCCAGTGTAGAGGTTGAGAGCTGCAGAGCTCCCATGTTGTTGAAGAAAAACAATATTTACATTGGGTTATTTAAATTAAGCTTCTTAGGGCTATATTGAATGTTTATCCACATGCATGGTAACCACATGTGTTGCTGACGTGACACTGTTTACATGATGAAAGAAGAAATCCTGCAAATGATTGTCAACACACTATGACATGCCTAGATTTATTCTCCGTGTGCACTTTCAGGCCGATTGAAATTCTTTCCTCATTCAGAATGGTATTTTTTGGAAATATTCTTTTATATCTTATTGTTTTAGCAGCAATTTTAACTGAATTAAACTTTTTTACTTTGAAGCGTTCATGGGGAAAATAATATGAATTTATATATATCTTTATGCTGTGATTACTCTTTGTTAGTAGCGATGCCATAGACTTCTTTCAGTCAGCTGACCCACACATTTGAAAATGTTGTTGCTGTACCTAGATGTTACTAACGGTCATTTGAAGGACAGCTTTTGTGTTCTGGGTTTTGCCGTCACTGGTAAAGGAATCATGCTTGCTGTTCACCGTGCTTACAACTGCCGACAGGTTATTTGTTCAACAAATTTTGTCCATAAAAAAAGCCCTTTCGACACTGAGAATGCTGTGGTGTGCACAAGCAGGAACAGGTAGTAGTGTGCATCTTCAACCAGTCAGATTAAAGAACCCTAACTGAGATGCGCAGAGTCCAAATCAGAGTGTAGAAATAAAAGGTAATCTCATATCACTTTGATAATGGAATATGAAAGGAAGAAGAGCCGCATAGGATTATAAGGGATAAGAGAGAAAAAACAGTTTCCTTAGCGTGACCAATCATAAAAATCTGGAATTTATAAGTATCAAGAAATATTTTCCACGCCGGAGAGATGGTTGGAAATTGTGAATATATCGTGGTGGTTAATCATTGAATAGATAAGCCCCAGCAGTTTGTTGTGTTTAGCCTGGGATAGCATTCCTTTAGCAGGGTGCCAAATTTTGAATCTTGACATTTAGCTGAGCATATTGGAATGTTGGAAGTGAATGTCTGACTTTCTCTGTAATAATTATGAGCACCTTGCTGCTCTGCTTGTCAAAAAATGCCAACAGTAGCATCAGTGTGAAAGTCTGGATTATACATTACAACCAATGGGATACTGTTTTCTGTTTATATAAACAAAAATCATAAAAATGACACTAAAACTAATGAGCAACTAATTTGCAGACGTCAGAGCCGTCTGTTGGCACATATTTACACTTTAGTGGCCACTTTATTAGGTGCACCTGTACCTGCATGTTCATGCGAATATCTAATCTGCCACGGTAGAGCATAGCAGTCCGCATGATGCTATTACAGCTTAGGGTGTCGGAGTTTGTATTTCAATCCTGACCTTCTCTGTAATGTGTTTGTACATTTTCCTCATGGAGTGAATAGGTGTTCTCCAGGTGCTCTGGGCTCCTCCCACAGTCCAAAGACGTACTCTAATTAGCAGGTTAATTGGTCTTTGTAAATTGTCCCGTGATTAGGCTAAGGTTAAATCGGGGGTTGCTGGGCAGCACAGCTCCAAGGGATGAAGCTCCTATTCTGCGCTGTATGTCTAAACAAAAGCAAAATTATTTGTAGCAACTCAACACATGAAAGCTTGCAGATGATGTTCAGGGTGCTCAGTTGTTGTTTGGACCAAACACCAGAATGGGAATAAATGTGATCTAAGTGACTTTGACCGTGGAATGATTGTTGGTGCCAGATGGGGTGGTTTGTATCTCTCCAAAGCTGCTGACCTCCTGGGATTTTCACGCACGATGGTTGCTGGAGTTCACAGAGAATGGCGCTAAACAACAACAACCGTTCAATGAGCAGCATTTCTGTGGGTGAAAATGCCTTGTTAATGGAAAGATCAGAGGAGAATGGCCAGACTGCTTCAAGCTGACAGGAGGACAACAGCAACTGAAATAACCATGGTTTACAACTGTGGTGTGCAGAAGAGCACTTACAAACACAACACGTCGATCCTTGAAGTGGATGGGCTACAATAGTAGAAGATCACGCACATGCACGAAGAGGCCACTTTATTTGATACATGAGGTACCTAATCAGGTAGCTACTGAGTATATAAGGTGAGGCAAGAATTGGAGAGAGAAAGGAACAACTTTGAAAGATATGTGAAATTTCACTAAGCTTTCACTCTGCTTTTCAAAAGTAATTCTGATCTCTCTCCATTCCTATTAGTGTAACCGATAATGCCTTTGCATTTCTTTTTCTGCTTGCTTTCAAATAAGGACACGTGAACTAAAGGTTATGACTGGCTGTTGTTTTTCTTTAAAGGAAGAGCAACTATGATTATTTCATCAGCCATCAGGTCTTTGGGTATCCTGTGATTGATGAATGTGTCATTCATAAATGAACATTCTGTAAAGGCAGGGAGAGTCGAAACTTGCCAAGTTGGCTCAAGAATGATTCATTCAAGAACACCATGTGCGTGGTCTTCATTTGCTATTCTTTCCAAATTAGTTCGTTCTAATATATTGTCCTCTACTTCATCACCTGTGGTTATTTCACATTTGCCCCACTGGCAAATGCCTGAAATACTATGGCATGTGGCATTGCATTGTAGGTATGTTCATTCATGAAACACTGCTTTGAATGCAGTAATGCGTCGTTTGGCATTGAATCAAGTTTCAAAAGATTTTGGTTTTGGTTAACTTATCCATGTCACAACCTGATTATTCTTTCATGATTTAACTAGTTCCCTCTACTGGAGTTTTCAACCTTGGCTGTGTCATTTGATTTTGCCATTTGACCATCATGTGCACTTCTCCATTAAACAGTGGATGTAGATAGATTTGTACTGTCGAGCAAGGTAACGCACAGAAAGGTGTTAGCAGTAATTTGCTGTGTAATACTCAGAAATCTGTATTTAAATTAATGTGATTTGATGGCAGTTCCACTAAAGATAATGAATACAATGATACCTGGGGATTAAACTACATAAGCACAAACTTCAAGTACAGCAGATTCTGTAGATGCTGGAAATCATGAGCAACACATACTAGATGCAAGTCGGACAGTGTTGATGTTTTGGACTGAACAGCCATTTTTTTGGATATTTAATTAAAGCATGGCACTGTTCAAAACTGGTTTAAGTCTTTTAACATGGTCATTAAATATTAATATTGTCCCTGAATATCAGAAAAGGGCTTTAAATTGCTTTCTATATGTTTTCAGTCAAGATCTCCCAAATTGGCCTTGGCTGTCATAGGTGCAACGAAATACAGAGAGACCATTTGGCCTATCTAGTCAATTCTGCCCAGTCTCATTAACCTATACATGGACCATAGCCCTGATTACCTCTCCCATCCATGGACATCCAAACTTCTCTTTGGTGGAACATACATCTTCTACATCTGCTGGCACCCAATTCCACACTCAGACCACCCTATGAATAAAGAAGATCCCCCTCAGGTTCCCCTTAAACATTTCACCTTTCACCCTTAACTTATGACCTCGAGTTCTTGTCTCACGCAACCTCAGTGGAAAAAGCCTGCTTGCATTTACTAGATCCAGACACACAAAATTTTGTATACCTCTTTCAGATCTTCCTTAATTCACCCACTCTTCAAGGAATATATTCCTAACTTATTTAACCTTTCCCTATACTTAGATCTTCAAGACCTGGAGATATCCTTGTAAAGTTTCCCTGTTCTTTTTCAATAATATTAATATTGTTCTGTTGGTAGGTGACCAGAACTGCACACCGTTCTCCAAATTTGGTTTGGTTTCACCAAGTGTCTTGTACAACCTCAACATAACATTCCAACTCCTGTATTCAATACTCTGATTTAAGAAAGCCAATGTGCCAAAAGCTGTCTTTACAGCCCTATTTATCTATGGCACCATTTTGAAGGAATTATGGAACTGGACTCCCAGATCCCTTTGTTCTAATGCACTCCTCATTACACTATGGTTTACTATGTAGGTCCTAAGCTGGTTTGTCATCTCAAAGTGCAACAGCTCACACTTGTCTCCATTAAATTCATTCTGCCATTTTCAGCCCATTTTTCCAGCTGGTCCAGATCCCACTGCATGCTTTGATAGCATTCCTTGCTGTCTACTATGCTCCCATATGTAGTGTCATCTGAAAATTTGCTTGTCCAGTTTACCATGTTATCATTGGGAAAACCCTATATGATTGGTCAGATGTGACCTACCATGCACAGAGCTTAGACTATCCCTAATCAGTCCTTGTCTATCCAAATGCTTCTATACTTCTAAGAATACCTTCCAATAATATACTGACTACTGATATCCGGCTCACCGACCTATAATTTCCCAGCTTATTCTTAGAGCCTTTCTTGAACAACGGAGCAGCATTGACTATCCTCCAGTCCTTCAGCACCTCAGCTGTGGCTAAGACATTTTAAATAACTGCCAGGGCCCCTGCAGTTTCTGCATTAGACATCCACAAATTTCGAGGAGATATCTTGTGAAGACCCTTGGGATTTACCCTCCCTAAGATGCTTCAAGACAACAAGCATCTCCTCTATTCTAATCCAGGTATGATCCATAACATCACTACTGTTTTGCCTCAGTTCTAATAGACTTTGTGTCTATACAAATGTAAAACATCTTTTTAAGATCTTGCCATCTCTTTTCAACTCCATGCTGGCCAGTAAAGTCCAAGGTTTATTTCTCATTCTTTGTCCTATCCACTGCATGGATAGTGCAGGTGGATTTCTAATGTTTGAAACAGCAGGGTAGAAGATGTAGAAAGCTTCTTTTGCTGATTCTGTTCATCATGTATCAGTGGCAGTATGTATGTATGTAACTGCTGATGAAAATTGTTCAAGGAGCAACTATGAGCTGAGGGCTTATGGCTAGTTGAGGCACTGGAAATTTCCCTATTTTCAACACGGTACCTTGACAAAATTGTCTGTTCCCAGGGCTAATAGAATCATCACTCATGAACCGTTTGACGGTTTTATTAAGAATATAGCACACTCGGTCAAATTTGGGTCAGGGCATTATTCATATTGTGAATGTGCTACTGCATTTGTTTTATATTCATGGAATTTGTGTGTCATTGCCAAGGGCAGCATTTGAATGATCTTGAGCATTGGTGATGCCTCCTTTCTATACCTCTAGATTCCATGTGATGAAGGTACTAAATAGTATTGTTAAGTAGGGATTAGAATTGGTGGTAATGAATGAAAAGTAATGTATTTCTAAGACAGCCTTGAGTGTAAGTTGGAGTGAAAGTATTTTCAGGGAAGAAATTGCAGGTTTTGGGGGGAAGGAATGTTATCTTTGCACTTTTCAATTTTGATACTTTCGACATACTGTTCAGGCAAAGCACATGAAGGATTGTTTGCATCATATACAAATGTGAGTTTGTGTCTGCAAAAGAGGAAGAATGTTGATGGGAAAGAGTATAACTCAAAAAGAAGACAATTTAGGTGACACTGAGCCAGAGCAGATGAAAATACTGTAGCCCTACACATAGTACAAACAATAATTACTGCACAGAAATGTTGATGACTGAAATATTTCAGAAAATCATTGGGCATGTCATAGAAAATGAATTTTCGCTGATAACGCATGATTTAAGTTTGTTTTTAAGTTAAGAATAATTGTACTATAACCGTATGATATCAGAGCAATAATGTAATGCTTCATTTTATCTGTATTAATTTTATCTGTTTTGCTAAGTAATCATGTTGATTTGCACCTGAACAAAATCTGGTGCCAGAGAGTGAACTTTTATATTTAATTAACTTTTTCTTTATGTTATCATGCTATTGATGAAAAGATCTCAACTTATTATTAATGTGTTCCAAAGCAGATATTAATCACCTACTTTTTGACCATAAGACATAGGAGCAGAAGTATGCCATGTGGCCCATTTTTTAAATATGAAATGTATTTATCAGAGAGTTTTTTGACCAGTTTCATTGGCTTCATTCTGTGCTGAATTGTACAAAGATGATGAATAACAATGCAAATGTGACTTTGCAGTTTTACATGCTTTACTGCACTTCTAATCAAAGTACAATGCAGTTGTTCTTGTGAAACTAGTTCCATGGCTACTCTGGCTATCCTGACTTCATATCCAATCAACGTGCAATGCTCTTTGAGTTGAATGGTTCGGAAGAACTGAATTCTGAAAGCCATGGATAATGAAAATGCCAGAACTTCATCGTAAGTTTAAAAATCTTGCAAAGAGGAAAGAGCACAGTGAGGGAAGGTTAGAAATAAAAGGTTCTCTCAAAGACGACATTGACACATCTCTCAAAAGTGACTTGGCCAATGCAAAAGAAACAATGATACTTTTCAAACATCTGGAATTTTTATATATTCAAAATAAACTTTATTCATCATAAAAAGAATTTGCAAGAATAAACTGTGCGGTGCCTTTCATTCTCGGGAACAAACCGATGTTTGACTGATTTAAGTGCCGAGCGAGGTTAAAAAGATTAAAGCATTGAGGCCAAGGGTGGAGGATGAACCGGTGTTCAGCTCACTACTTTGGGAGATCTTACTCGCTTGAGCACTGAACTGATGCTGTGTTTGCAGCCTGCAGCCATTGACCCTCGGCTCAGTGCTGAATCTGGCTCCCTGGCTGTGACCTGCAGCCACGAGCTTCTGCAAAGGTGGTGCTGACGAGACCCGGCGACCCTTTGCAGGCAGCAAACAAAACTACTGACAATTCTACTAAATTTAGTTTACTGGGACTGTGATCACTGCAATCCACAGCTTGTATTTTCCCGCTGTGATGTGTGCTCTTGAACTATCTGTGCAACCTGATGTTTTTGTGGTATCCTGAAATATTCAGTAAACTGGGCTGTCGAGAGTGTAGGTAGGGCCACGGTGGCCATTGCTGGAGTGGACTTGGGGCTAGACTGAATACTTGGGCTGGACTAATAAATACTTAAAACTTTGAACTCTACATTCTTAGTCAATGCTTTCACTACTGTTCTGTTACAGTTCCAGACATCAATAGCACTACTGTAACTTATGTGACCCCCCAGGGATGGTTTATTACTACAATAACTGAGGGGCTTTCTCACCCAACCTGGCTCCTCTTTCTCCAGTTGCAGAGGGACCCATCACTGTGGTTGTTCCCCACCAATCCTTTGCAGAGGGTGCACCAAGCTTCAGTGCGTCACTCAGCATGTACTCCTGCATGGTGGACTGTGTCACTCCTCCATGGATATCTCGATGCGCTGGCAGGCCAACAACTTTCGGGCAGACCTCAGGACATCTTGCACTAAATCGTCACGCCAGCGGCATCTGATGCTCATCTCCGTGTGCGTACCTGGGAGCAGCTGCTCAGAATGAACCAGACAAAAGAAGGGGAGAAAGGGACAAATGTAAAAGTACTTGGAAAAATTGAAGATGGGTTTGCCATTGAGGTTTGAGGACTGTCTGTATCCTCAAAGAAGGCAAATACACTTGGTGGGAGATGTACTACCCCAAATCTGAAACTGAACAATTACAAATTGGGTTGGTTATGAAAGCGGAATACATATAACAAACATGCGAAAGCCGATGTGTACAAACTACACTCTGTTTTGGATACGTTACTGAGTCGTTACTTCCTTTGATCTTATGCAAATGTCAACAGCACCAAGTCCTGGGCAAGTCAAAACTTCCTCAGGAAGGCCAGAGCCATTGTTTTTGCTTAGCCTTCTCCATAAACTCAGTATGCAGCGGCTCCATTATTCCCAGATCAAACTGCAAAAGCTTGGTGCATTGTTTTACTCTGGGCTAAGTGTCATCATCAAATTCTGCCCATCGATCAATACCACTTAATAATGGCTCAACTACATTGTCCACCTTTGTCACCATTTCAACCCCTTGCTGCTGAAATCTTCATTCACATGTTTGTCATCATGAAATATTCTTCCAAGGCCTCTTATAATCTTGCAAATACTCCCTGTCTCCCAATTCATGAATTTAATATCCTCATTTTCATTTTAAAATTGCTCGAGTTTGCTGCGTTCTGGTTTGCAAGCAATACTGATGTTGCATCCCTGTTGTAGCTTCTCAACCTCTGGCATCTTCCACATCTGTATTGGTAGCTGAGGCTTCAGCTACTTCAGCCCTATTCTCTCATGCTTCGTTGCTTAACTTTGCTGCCTCTCCATTTCAATCTTTTATAAACATCTCTAAAACCCTTCCAGCTCCCTTCTGTTGAACAAGTGAATGGTCGCTTCATCATGCATTTTGTTTTTTTTCATCCTCTTAGCTTTGTGTTATATAAATTAATTGTACACCAAAATGAAGATCACCTAAACTGCTGTTAAACTCCAGACTTTTGGTAAAAACATATACACTGACATCAGTGTTTTTGCCAGATAGCTTGTGGTATTGTAAGGCCACTTTCACAAACCTACCAGTTTCCATGGTTTTCTTCCCACCCTGTCTCCTGTATTCACTTTTCTCATTTCCTTCATTTCCACCACACCTGTTCCCAGGATGCAGCTTTTCTTTCCAGGACAGCGGAGATGTCCACAATTTTGAAAGAACATGGTTTCCCTACTAACACCATTAATTCTGCCTTCAATTGTATCTCCTCCATTTCCCGAAGATCTGTGCCCACCTGATCTGCCCGCCACCTTAACAGTGATAAAAGTTCCTCTTACCCTTCCTTACCTGCCAGCCCAAGACCCTCCATATCCAACACATCATTCTCCATAACTTCCGGCATCCTCAAAGGGATCCTACCATCAAACATATATTTTTACCAACAGGGAAAAACAGTTCTGCTTTCCACAGGGTTCTCTCCCTCTGTGATTCCCTCATCGACTCATCCTTCCCCACTAATCTCCTTCCTGGCACTTACCCCTGCTGGTGGCCACTGTGCTACACCTGCCCATCCACCTCCATTCTGGGCCCCAAACACTCCTTCCAGGGTACGCAACACTTCACCTGCAAATTTGTTGGGGTCTTCTATTGTGTCCAGTGCTCTCAATGCAGGAGCCTTTACAATGGTGAGACCTGTCATAAATTGGGGGACCTCTTCATCGAGCACCTCCGCACCATCCGCCACAAGCAGGGCTTCCTGGTGGCCAAACAATTTCAATTGCAATTCCCATTCCTGTTCCGATGTGCTGATCCGTGGCCTCCTTTTGTGCCACCATGAGGACACCTTCAGGGTGGAGGAGCAACACCTTGTATTCTGTTTGGGTAGCCTCCAACCTGATGACATGATTTTTGATTTCATATTGGAAGTTTTTCCCTACCCCTCCACTCTTCTATTCCCCATTCTGGCCTCTTACCTCTACTCACCTGTCTAACACCCCTCACCCCCCTTCTCCCCATCCCCTCCTCCTTCCCTTTCTCCTATGGTCCACCTTCCCCCTCCAGCCCTTTACCTTTTCCACCCACTTGGCCTCACCTACCACCTTCTTGCTATCATCTTTACCATCCCCCCACCTTTCTATTTTTGCATCTTCCTCCTTCCTTTTTAGTCTTGAAGAAGGTCTTGGCCTGAAACATCAACAGTTTATTCATTTTCACAAGTGCTGACTGAGCTGCTGAGTTCCTCCAGCATCTTGTGTGTGTTGTTCTGGATTTCCAGCATCTGCAGAATTTCTTGTGTTATTGATCACCACTCTCTCTTTTCTCTTAAGCTCTCAATATAGGTACTTAGAATTTTTATCCTTCCCCTGGATATTCAGAGTTTTATATTCTTGAAATACAAGGGCACAGTGTTGAATAGTTTCATTTGGCAGGCTGTTTCTAACTTCATAAACTCTCAAATTGTGAATGAATGCAGGACACAGAGCCTATTAGAATAATTGGGTATGAACAAGTGATTACAGCAAATTAGTCATTTCCAACTGTGATACAGCTGTCTAGATTTGCCTTTATTCTTCATGCACATCCAAAGATGATTTCAGGTTTGTTTCCTGAAAAAAATAAGTTTATGATTAAAAAAGATATAAACGTATCTAAGAAATTAATTTCTGTGAATGTTTATTGTGGTTCATTTACTAGCACTCCCAGATGTCCCATAGTGTTGAGCTTAAAGATATTGGCAGATATACCTGAGGTACCACCTGAGAGAGCATGAATATTCCCTGCTTTATTATACAGTAATAGTGCCACTGCGTCCAAGAGCCCCTCAACCCTATTGTAGGGTTTTGGAGGCTTGTGAGTCTTAATGACATGGAGGGCAATGTTGGCTAGAGTCAAGGCTTGATGCTTTGGCTCTTGGTAGCATCACCAAGGGTAGAGGCCAGACTAAGAGTGGTCCACCAGTCATCTAGCTTTGGGGGTTTAGCTCAGGGCTGACGACCCTGGCTGGTCCAAAAAAAATGTAACAGAGAAAACAGAGTCCTTCAATATTTGTGTGAGACCGACAACAGACAGAGATGGAGGACCTTCATTGCTGTGCTAAATTCCAGCAGTGTAATGGGCAGATGAATGAATAAGTAGTTCCGGTAACATTATATTGTCTTACCTAAACATGCACCGCACACTTTATGTCAATCTTCAGCCCTTGTCGCTCTGGGACTTTGCCAATGTTATTTTGTGTCCCATGTGCTGGATCGTAACTATATGTATTGTGTTTTGCACCTTGGCCCCAGTGGAATGATGCTTCGTTTGGTTGAATATGTGTGATGAATAACAATAAACATGAACTTGAAGAGGCACTGCTTTTGGGTGGGTAGTAATGCTCCACCTGTCCTTTCAGATGGAACTGAAAGACCAAGCATGCATCTGAAGAAGAGTCAAGGAGATTTCAATGATACCCCGGCTTTTTAGACTGACCGTTCTCTGTGGGACCTTGTCATGTCAAATTACCAATTACATCTCCAACATTATAACAATAACTAATTTTCAGCAAGTAATACTTCTTCAGCTGTGAAATACTGTGCGATTATCTGGAGTAATGAAAGTTGCTCTATTGTCTCTGTTTATTGTGAAATAATTTATAAAATGGCAGTAGCTTCGTTCTAATTAAAGTCCCTCTATGCTGATAAAAGTTTTATGACGTATTTATTTCATGAAGAAGGTGGTTAATTTTAAAATTTAGTTAAACCTGTTATTCGTAATAATTTCATCCATATCTGATTTTTACACACCATAGCTCTTTATGTAATTCATTTTAAGTTGAATAGGTTTAAATCGTTAAGTTTGTACAGAACACTGTTTAAAGGCATTAGGAATGTGTAAACACAATTGTCTCGATATTAGTGCAAAGTCATTAATACTAAATGGACTATACAGCTGCATCATTGTATTGTACTTCGGTTCTGAAGTTTATTCCATTATGGAATGAATCTTGGCAGCAGAGTGTAATGTGCTGTCATGGCAATAACGTGACCAGTCAGGATTAGGTGTAGAAGTATGAGATCCTCCATTGGTTGGGTTTGACCGTAGAAGTTACGCCCAGTGATTTATGTGATCTACAGCTTCTTGCCCTCTGCATTCGATTTCTGAGTGGACATTGAACCCATGACCCATTGGACTACCTCACTACTTTTCTCTCTATTATCGTGTATTATATTGTACTGCTGCTACAGTGTTAACAAATTTCACAATGCATGCCGGTTAATATTAAGCCTGATTCTGATACACAAGCCAGAGCAGTACAATTTGGAGAGCAAGCTGTTGCCCATGTAGTAGGTTCCCCCTCTCCATGTAGCTGATGAATCCAAAGGAATGGCAGAATCCACTCAGTTTGGCACCAGTGGCATTGCAGGAAATACCAGTCAGCATTGAACTCAACATAGGAGTACTCCTTTGGTACTCCAGCTCCCGAATTTTCCTTGGGATTTACTCCCGAATCCTTTCCCATGAGTGGGTATAGCTGCCAGATAGTGGTGGCTTGAGATCTGAGTTTTCTGTCTCCTAGATGAGCTGCCAACTAAGGCTGACGAGCCCCATCTGCCCAAAGCAACTGGTTTTAAGGTGCCAGTAAGTTGCCTTTGCCCTTTCTCCTGTAAGTAGAAATGGTTCTGTTGGGTTTAGTAGCTAGGCCACTTGTGAAGGCCAGGAGCTGGACGTAGTTGTCTGAGGGTATTTGAGACACACGCCTTTAGGAAAATTTATAGGTAGCGGGAGCTTATTCCCATCACCATACCTGGCTATCACAACTTCAAGGAATAGTCAGGAATAAGTTTTTCAAAAATCATTTGAGGGTTTTAGAGCAGATTTCCTTCAACTAGTAACACCAATTTCATGCAATCTCATAGTTCCTTACTGCGTGCTTGTGCACGTTTGAATAGTCTTCAGCAGCACATACTGCATAGGCTTTCTCCCCATGGCACTGAACACTGCTTTTCATCCTGTTATCAATAAATTCACTTTTATATCTGGTGGCCATAAAGGGGAATGTTGGATTCACTTTGTGCTTGGTAGTTGCAGAAAAAAGTGGGGGTGGCTTGTATTGTTTTTCCTGACGATGAATCATGATTAGCAGTATTCAGTGGAATCTTACAGTGGCAAGCAAGCTATATTTTCAAGACCGGGTGTCAGGTTCAACAGTGCTGCAGATTTGAACGCTAGAGATTCTGCAGATGATGGAACTCTTGAGCAACACATACAAAATGCTAGAGGTCTGGATGAAGGATCTTGACCTGAAACGTCACTGTTTATTCCCTTCCATGGATGCTTCCTGACTTGCTGAGTTCCTTTGGCATTTTGTGTGGGTCACGGATTTGACCTCGTTTCCAAGTCTTTTAGCTTGACACCTATCAACGTGATAAGGTATCTATATATGCCCAGTTGGTCTAACTGGTTATCAAGTCTGTCGTTATCAGTGCAGTGATCACAATGAATGATTTGTGACTGTTACTGTAGTGCAGAAGGACATGCTTTTTATGAATTTGGGGACAAGTTACATGATTAGACTGGAATGGGTGAAATCAAAAAGAGCAGTTCCAGATGTTCTTTGCCACAGTATAGCAATCTAATGTGTAAATCATAGAATTTTAGTTAGAAATAAATAACCATTCAGCGAGAGAGTGTTCAAGATCTCAGATAAATGGCTGATTCTGGTAAATTAAATGTAACAGTAAAATTCTGGCTTGAGATTGGTATCATGTGTGAAAAATATTTTATGTAATGTAATTTAAATTCCGTTTATCTATTGAATGATTTATTACTAAAGGGTTGTATTTTTCTTATGGGACTTTGTTTGAAAAATTGCTTTATTCCCTGGCAAAATAATTCAAGAGATATTCAGTCATCACATGAGCTTTGTAAAATGACATTAGAATTTGTCTTTATTTTTGCATTGCTATCTGGTGAATAAAGAAACCTGCATGATGGTAATTTAATTTTCTAGCAGCAAAAAATGGATTCATGATAAAACACTTCTCAGGAATAGGTAACCAGCTGACAACCCACATTCACAGCTGGATATGGGAATTCCTAAACTGAAATACATCTGTGTTTTTAAAAATAAAAGGTCTAGCTTTCCTGGCATATATGACGAATATACTCTTCTCTGGCTTCCAGCCGGGTACAGATAATAATTTTAACCAACGTTTCAATGACAAGCACTGCCATCTTCATCAGGGATAATCAACATATACACCTGTCGTCCATCCCTCTTGATTGGTTAGCCATCATCCAATCAGGTTTCCACTGTCCCGCATTGTTTACAATTGAATTCCAGTTCTTACTTAGAGCGAGGCCTTCATCTTTGTTAAAATTCGTTTCCTCTAGTTTTATTTCAATGGCTTCCTTCACCAGGTAGTCCCGAAAGCCATTGGTGTGGCACAGTCTTTTGTGCCTTCGAAGTCAATCCTATGGCCATTGCGAATGCAATGTTCTACTATTGCTGATTTCTCTGAGTAACCCAAGTGGATAAGCCTCCTGTGCTCCTGGATGCAGGTTTCCATTGTGCACCCCATCTGGCTGATATAAGCTCCTCCGATGGCACAAAACTACTGTGCCGCGCCAATGGATTTTGTGATTGCCTGGTAAAGGAAGCCATTGAAATAAATCTAGAGAAAATATATTAACAAGGACGAAGGTCTCGCTCTAAGTAAAAACTCTAATTCAATTGTAAAGGTGGGACAGTGAAAACCTGATTGGATGAGGACTACTCATTCAGGAGGGGTAGGTGATGGGGGTATATATACCACTGGTCTAGACATGCCTCGGCATCACCCCTGATGAAAATGCCAGAGTTTTTCATTGAATTGTCAGTAAAAATCAATACCTATACCCAGCTGGAAGCCTGGGAAGAGTTTATTAGTTAAATCTGAGTTCATTTAGATCTTTCTAATCTGAGTATTTATAAACCTGTGTTGTTGGCAATGACCTAGATGGATTATTGTAGAAATAATCATTTAAAAAAAGATAAAATATTAATTTACTCTTCTAAAATTTTTTAACGTTTTGTAACATGCTCCACTTCTGCTTTCATCTGAGGCTCTCTGTTGTTTGAAGTTGGCCATGGAAGTTGTGTCCCATGTGTCTACATCACATAGGAGCCAGAGCAACTTTGACCTGCGCTGTGGAATAACTCAAAATGAATTTTGCTTGGCACAAGGCTTAATAAGTGCATGGATAACCTAGAGGAGGAATCTAAGAATCAAAATGAAATGTTTGGTTCTTCCATGAAGATTCATGGAAGAAAACTAGTGTTTTTTGAGCTTGCTTGATTTTAAACTTCCTTTGAGCAGATCTTACAGATTTTATATTCATTTTTGTTTTATCTCATGGCGCTTTTAAGCAATAAAGTTGTCCAGCTGACTGTTAAATTCAGACTGCTGGTTTCAGTCGCTTTAAAATACTACGATAAATGTTTGCTGCTCTTCTAATTCTTCTCCCAGCTCAATCTAAATGTAGTTACTCAAGGCCATCAACATCATGGCTCAACTTTTCATACATGGGCCACAAAATGTTGCATTATTGCTGGGTCCAAAACTGACTGACCATTATTAACTGCATGAATATACTTTCCTCATACGGGTAGCAATCAGAAATTTGATTTTCATATCCTCTGAGTTTTTACTCCAGTGCCTAGTCTTTGAGGCCTTATCTGTTGATTGAGCCTTGATTTAGCTGTTCTGCCTACATTGCTAAGAATGAGTCAGTAACATTTAAAGCTGAAATCTCAAGTCAATTAGTGAGAAAGGCGGGATGGAGCTTGATAGAAAATATCAATTCTGCCAGGAAATGTGTTACCACTGAAGAATAACTGTTATGAACTATGAATAGTTTGTGAGATTTGGGATGTATAACATTGTCTTCTTCTCTGTTCACTATGCTTAAACAGTCGAAAGGAATTTAACCCTCTCGTCTTTGTTACTCTTTTATGACACTGGCAAGGAGCGCTGAGGTTATCATTCCCTGAAGAGCAGTGAGGTTTGGAAGCAGTACGGCAAGGATCTGTCAAGGCATTGGTGCAATTTATTCGACAGTTCATGTTGTTTTAGCAAGATGCTTGCTGAATTCTTTTGCCACGTTTTAACACTTCCTCACCATCTTATACTTGGTAACTGTTCATCAGTTTTCAAGATTTATGCAAGCATTGCAGAGCTGCAGATTATGCCCCTTAAATTAATCGCACCACAGCTTAAAGTCACTTATTACTGTGATAACTGAGTCGTCTGGAATTTGAGATATTTTCTTTGCACTTATTAACTACATTTAACCAGAGTTTTCTGAGTTTTATTTCTGGTTACATTAAGGATTAAGAACTGGGAATGGATTTTCAATGACTCCTCGTGGAAAATAGCAGAAAAGATGGGAAGCTCTGATACTGAGGTTTGAGGATTGCAGTTTGGTGCGTTTCCCTGGTCAATTATATTTTCTTTCTACAGCTGACGTTTTTTAAAATATTCTTGTGCCGATACTATGCTCCACAGAAAGATTGGTGTAGAAATGGCCATCCATTTTAGTGCAAGTTTTCCATAAAGTGTATTCTAGGAAATGCAGACCTAGAAATATCTTTGATCGGTTGGCCAAGCAAAAAAAAAACAGCTAAGTTATTGTTTTCAATGGCCATATACAGATTTAACATTTCAGTCTTTGTTATATTTGGCATGTGTGGATTTTCTTTCGATGCTAGTGAGAGATCACAACTAGAAATTGCAGAATCTTGGCAATGGACTTAAAAATTCCATATGCATATTTTAGTACATTGTGGTGCTTACTCTAGAAACACCTACTAAGGATGCAGATCATATTCCCAGAGCTGCAGCTATTTTTCCATATATAATTGCCCAAGAAGATTAAATTGTGTATGAGACAAAGAGTAAAATTAAAACTACAAGCACATTATGGGGTAATCAAGTTCATGTTTTAACCTTTCCTAGTTAGCTGCCTTTTATTTTGACCATGAAGCAGTTCGTATAATGCAGGATATTGCTACACATCAACCCTCTCATTTAATTTGACTTAAGTGGTATGCATTTGAATTTGGAGGGATGCTTTAAAAGATTTCTGTTAAATTTAATTCTGATCTTGCTTCTCCACTTTAGCAACATCTTGAAATATTTAATTCTGACATATTTCTTAATCTTCCCAGTGTGCATCGAGTGCCTAGTTCCTCCTACATTCTCTTGGATACTGTTGCAGCTACCCTCCCTTTATGTAGAATGCCTTCTGTGGAAGAATTTAATTCCAGTATTAGTACCAAAGGCCTGAAAAAGACTCATATTTATCTTTCTGTTCGTGGGATTGCTTTATGCCTTGGAACAAAGCGTGCTCAGTCCTCGTCTCGTTTAATGCTCCTCATTCATTGTCATCTGCATTTTCAGCATTCAAATGATGGGAGTTAACCAATTTGTCTGCTTGTTTTCAAAACATTTGAACTTCCAGCCAGAAGTACTGCAGACATTGTGTTGGCCGACAGATATTTTGGCTGTGTGATTGGCTCTGGGACGCCCCTGTATTTTGAAAATTATCAAAGAATAAGTGTGGCTGAACAAATCTACATGAAACACTTGACAGAAAAGAAAGCCCCAGTGTTTCTTGTGAATGAATGCTGTAATGCTTTATCTTAAAAAAAAAGAACATGGTATTCTGTCCTGATGCAAATAAAATCTAGTAAGCATTTCTGCCTTCATCCTCAACTATTCTTTGTGTTACTCAGAACACAAAGAGCAAATGTTTTTCTGCTGGAATGGTTTGACAAGGAGGAAACTTCTCCCCGATTTACACTTAAATAGTTATTTATAGCTAGTAAGTCTGATAATTCTAAGAGAAACATCCATAGTGGACAGACATGGTGGTCACTGATTCCTGATCATTCTGTTTTGGTCATGCTCCCAACAAGCCATGTTTCCTAACTGCATTAAATAAATTAATAGACAACAATAACTTGTATGATATAATCAGATTTGTATTAACAACAGGAGAAAAAGAGATTGAAGGTAATAGGAAATCCCCCGGCAGTAACATAAACACATGGGCTGAAAACTGCCAGGCAAGTGTCAGATCTGGCTTTTGAGATAAAGGACTAATATCCACACACACCGAAAAGGTTTGAATAAGAATCATAAATAGTGGAGAAAATCACAGAGTGCAGATTGGTAACAGCACAGAATCAAACAGAGGTTAGCAGTTTCTACAAACCAACCTGTCCCTTATCGCATTCAAACTCAAATGTCAAAGTGTGATGGATATTCATTTCTTGGCCAATAGGCCTCTTTCTCTTTCTTGGTTGTTTGCTAATCTTGCTTTTTAAGCACCACATCTGCCATTCATATGCTCACAAACAAATGTAAGTAAACTTTTAACTAACATTTGTTTGACTTCTGGTCGTAAAGGGAAGTTGGTCTTCAGTTCTTGGCAAGCTCAAATCACCTTGGGTTTAAAATGGGTATTGTCTAAAGACTAGCTTTGCAAACAAACTTTGTGGATAGTAGATATTCTATCTGGGACAAGTAAGGTTTTACTCAGTACATCTGCTTTAATACTGCTCAAGATGCAGCATAAGACGATGGGTTGATTCAAACAGACAAGCTGACTCCTAAGTTGCTTGGTTCAAGGAAGCGTGAAGAACAGATGGATAATATTATTTAGCATAACAATAACTGTGTGTGTGTACAGTTGGAAGGTTTCTGTGCTCAAGGAAGTTAGCTTCACAGCTCTATATCTTTAATACTAGGTAGGGGGTTAGATATCTGTGGAAATGTCATCTGCTTGTGAAGTCACTGAAGTGGTAGAAAATGTGTATTAACATGGTGAGCAATTTAGGTTTATTAGGAACGGTTGAAAAACATCAAGAAAAATGATAGGAAGGCGGAATGAATAGAATCTTTTCCTCTAGCTTCAGTTTCTGCAATGGATGACTTGTTTTTCTGTATCATGGTAGATCTTTTTCACTTACAGGAATTGTATCTGTGTTTTGGAAGTCCTTTGAGTTTAAGAAATGCTTTGTGTTTCAGAAATGTTTTGTAATTGGGAAAGAAATGTTTAAGATAGCAGTCTCTTGTGAAATTTTAAATGTATTTTAGGAATGAGTGGATTAAAACATGTATCACTGTAAATAAATGAACTGTATTTTAAATTACTTTGTTAGCTAGAAGGATCTTTTTGGTAGGGAGGAGGGACTCACCACTCAAATAGTGGGTATTGGCAGCTAAAAATTGTCGCAGAGAATGAAGAAGAAAGTGAACAAGTCTTTGAAAATTCGGAAGTTACAGTAATCTCTCCCTTTAGTGAGAGTACTCTGGGCTATTTATATCAGAAACGACTGAAGAACTTTGAAGAAATATGCTCTACTAATGCAGGTGAAAACATGCCCTGTTAATGACTGCATTGCTAACTACTTTTTCTATTCCTAACTCTTCTTAAAAGCAGAGTTTTCATTTGTTCCAACTGCAGAGATGGTCAGTGAGATAGGGAAGGATAGCTCAATGTTCAAATGAACAACACAAGAACACAAGAAATAGGAACAGGAGTAGGCCATCTGGCTCGTCGAGCCTGCTCCGCCATTCAGTAAGATCATGGCTGATCTGGCCACGGACTCATCTCCACCTACCTGCCTTTTCCCCAAAACCCTTAATTCCCCTACTATGCAAAAATCTATCCTACCTTGTCTTAAATATGTTTACTGGGGTAGTCTCCACTGCTTAATGAATCTTAAACGAGCTGATGATAAAGAGTAAAACTGTAAGCATGAACACTAATTTATTCATCAGGTATGGTTTAATAAATGTTTATTTGTTTACAAATTAGAATAAAAATTCCTTATTCTCAATGGTATATTTTGCAGCATGCAACCTGGATTTGAGTTTAAATGCTGTAAAATTTGTGATGAACATGTGAGTCTCTGTAATAAAGACAGAAAAAAATTAAGTTTGTCAGGCAGCATTTAATAGTGAGAGAAACACTGAATGTTTCGGGTTTGTGAAGTGATGAGAGGTCGTTTACCTGAAATATAGGTAGATCCTTTACTGATCCCAAAGAAAATTACAGTGTCACAGTAACTTTACAAGTGCACAGATATACAAATATTAGAAGAGAGAGAAGAAAGAAAGAATAAAGAATAAGTTATTTCAAACAGTCTAACAGGAGGGAGTCATCACTTCCCCGGCTATAGGTTGACTCAGTTTAGAGCCGAGTGACCGAGGGTAAGAATGACCTCATAAGCGCTCTTCGGAGCACCGCAGTTGTCTTAGTCTAATATTAAATGTGCTCCTCTGTTCAGCCACGGTGGCATGCAGAGGGTGAGAAACAATGTCCAGAATTGCCAGAATTTTCTGTAGGGTCCTTTGTTCTACCACAGCCTCCTTGTGTCCAGTTTGACTCCTATAACAGAGCCAGCCTTTCTATTCAGTTTACTGAGCCTGTTAACCTGTGTTGATGCCATTGCCCCAGCACACCACCACATAGAGGATTATACTGGCGACAACAGACTGGTTGAACATGCGTAAGAGAGGCCTGCGTACTCCAAACATGAACTCTTGAGCTTCCCTTTGGTATTGTCCACACTGTTGCACATTTCCAACGTTTTGTTTTTATTTTTGATTTCCAGCCTCTGCAAAATTTTCCCTATTCGGTAAGAATTCTGCCTTCATCCTCAACCACCCTTTGTGTTTCTCAAACAAGGACAGTGAATGTTTGACAAGGAGGAAACTTCTTCCTGGCTTGTACTTAAATAGCAATTTATATATCGAGTGTGCCAAGTCCAAAATTCATTGAATTCTTTTAATTAAGTTTTGAAAGTTCACATGCTGCTTTGGCTTTCAGATTGCTGTCTGGGAATACATTTCTCAGCGATTTTTTTTTTCCTTGGGTACAGCAATGAAAGCTGCTGACTGTATTCCAGATGTGATCTTCTGGAGCCTCATGAGTTGCAGCAAGATGTCGACCCCCATGTAATAATTTCTCTGTGATGTGGCTGTGTGTGGACTTTGTGTTTTATGTGCAAGATTTCCTAAATGAATGAGTAATGAATCTTAAACACAAGAGGTTGTGCGGCTGCTGGAACACAGATAAAATGCTGGAGAAGTTCGGCAGTTTAGGCAGCGCCTATGGGGAGGAAGGGAGAGAAGCCTGAGTAGATTTTGGGGGGGGGGGGGAGGAGACAGAGTACAAGCTGGCAGGTGATGGATGGGACTAGGTGAGGGGAGGGAGGGGTGATATAAGAAGCTGGGAGTTGATAGGTGGAAGGGGTCAAGGGCTGAAGAAGGAGGAATTGTTTTGGAAGGGACTGGACCATGGAAGAAAGGAAAGGGGGAGAACCAGAGGGGGTGGGGGTGATGGGTAGGTGAGGGGAAAAGAAGGGGGTGAGAGGATAACCAGAATAGGGAATGGAAAAGAGAAAAAGGGTGAGAGTGAGTAACTACCAGAAGTTAGAGAAATTTCCACTAGGTTAGAGGCTATCGAGATGGAATATGAGGTGTTGCTCCTCCAACATGAGTTTGGCCTTATTGTGGCAGTAAAGGCATGACAGACGTGTCAGAGTATGAATGGGAAATCAAATTGAAGTTGGTAACCACCGGGTGATTCTGCCTTTTGCCGTGGACAGAATGAAGGTGCTTGATTACCAATCTGCATCATGTCTCACCCATACAGAGGAGGCTGCAGCGGGAGCATTGAATACAGTAGATAACTCTTAACCAACTAAGAAGTGAAATGTCACAATGACCTTTTTGGCTTCAAACACTACTGTAAAATCAACTTGAGAGAGTTTGATCTTTCTTTTTGTCGACATTAAAGAACAGAATATGCCTGCCAGTTTCAATTTGCAACTCAGAGTCACAATTGTTACTATTACAATTAAAACTAAAGACTTACTTCCATCTGCCACAGTAGCTAATGCTTTGAGTAACATTCTATGTGTATGAAGTTTGTGCCTTATATCAGAGGTTATGCTGTGCTGGGGCTCGCTGATGCAGCTGGAGGTCGTGCTCTGATAAGAATGTGTGCAAACATTTGTTGAAAGAACTTGGGAAATGATCTGAGTGAGGTGCTTGATGGAAGTTAAATACCATTGGATTCCACAAAGAGGAGTGCATTCAAGTATTTCTCCTGTATATCACTACTATACAGACAGAACATAGATGAGTACAGCACTGAAGCAGGCCATAATGTTATGCCAAACCAGCTAAAAAGCAAATCAAAAATGCCCTCCTACCTTCACCATGTCTATATCCCTCCATCTGCCCAGCTAAGTGTCTCTTTAAAGCATCTAATGTATTTGCCAGGCATACATACCACCATTCCTGGCATCCGTGACTCTCAAACTAAAAAACATACCCACTCATTCCCCTTGAGTGTGCCCCCTCTCACCTTCAATACATGCCCTCATGTGTTAGACATTTTCACACTAGGAAATAGATACTCTCCGTCTACTTTATCTATCCCTCTCATAGTTGTGCCAACCACTCTCAGGTCTCCCCTGAGCCTCCAGCACTCCAGAGAAAACAATCCAGGTTTATCCAGCCCCTTGCGATAGCACATGCCCACTAAACCAGGCAGCATCCTGGTGAACCTCTTTTGCACCCTCTCCAAATCTTCACCATCCCTCCTATAGTGAGGTGGCCAGCACTGCATGCAAAGTTTTATAAAGTTGTAACATAACTTTTGAACTCAATGCATCAACTACTCAAAGCGAGCATTCCATAAGCCTTCTTAACCCTTTATCGACCTGTGTAGCAACTTCCAAAGAGCTGTGAACTTGGATTCCAAGATCTCTCTGCTCAGCAACACTTAAGGACCTTGCCCTTAACAGCGTACTGTCTCCTTATGTTTGCCCTACCGAGGTGAAACACCTCACATTCATTTGGGTTAAACTCTATCTGCCATTTCTCAGCCCATATCTGCAACTGGCCTGTATTGCACTGTATTCTCTGCCGGTCTTCTATCCACAACTCTACCAATCTTGGTGTCATTCACAAATGTACTCACCCACCCATCTACATTTTCATCCAGGTCATTTATATACATCACAAACAGCAGAGGTCCAAGTACAGATCCCAGTGGAACACCACCAATTACAGAGCTCCAGTTCCAATAAGTCCCTTCAACATCTACCCTCTGTCTTCGATGTCTAAGTCAACTCTGAATCCAAACAGCCAATCTCCATGGACCCCATTGCATCTTAATCTTCTGGATTAGCCTCCCATGAGGGACTTTGTCAGATACTTTACTAAAATCCAAGTAGGTAACATCCATTATCGTACCCCCATCATTCTCTCTCGTCAGCTTGTCAAATAACTCAATCACATGCACAAAGCAATACTGTCTCTCCCTAATTAAGGTTTCCAAATGCTCCAATATCCTCCCCCTAAGAATTTTCTCCAGCATTTTCCCTTCAACTGATGTGAGACTCACCAGTCTATAGTTCCCAGGATTTTTCCTTGTTCCCTTCTTAAATAGAGGTACAACATTAGCCACTGGCCAGTTCACCGGGATCTTGCCTGTGGCTAGAGAGGACACAAAGATACTGGTCAAAGGCCCGACCATTTTGTCTCTTGCCTCCTTTCATAATCTGGGGTATATCCCATCAGGGCCTGGGGACTTAACCAACTTAATACTTTTTGGGAGGCCCAAGAGCTCCTGCTCTAATATATTTATACACTCTCCTGGTCTTCCACATCCTTTTCTTTGGGAAATACTGAAGCAAAGTACTCATTAAGTACTTCACCCATGTTCTCCCCTTTATCCTTGAGTGGTCCTATCCTCTTCCTAGTTATCCTTTTACCCTAGATATGTACATAGAATGACTTGGAATTCACCTTAATCCTATTTGCCAAAGACTTTTCAAGGCCCTTCCTGGTTCTCTGAATTCTCTTCTTTAGTTTTTTTTCTGTCTTCTTTAGTATCCTTGTGCTCTGTTTGACCCTGACTTCCAAAGCTTAACGTACTTTTCCTTTTTCTTCTTGACTAAATTCAGCATCTCTGTGGACATCCAGGGTTCTCTTATCTTTCTATCCTGACCTTCTAACAGGAACATACTTTTCCTGTACTCTGTGCAGCTGATTTTCAAACACCCTCCACATGTCTGATGTTGTCTTGCCTGAGAAAAGGTGATCCCAATTAATGCTTCTTAGTTCCTGCCTAATGCCCTTATAATTTGCTCTACTCCAATTTAAAACACTGCCTAGTGGACCATACCTATCCTTATCCATGGCCATCCTGAAAGATAAGGAGCTGTAGTCACTCTTCCCTAACTACTCACCACTGAAATGTTAGTCACCTGGCCAGGCTCATTACCCAACACCAGGTCCAGTGCAGCCCCTCTTCTGTTGGATTGTCCATGTATTGACTCCTGGGTATACATAACAAATTCAGCCCCATCTAAACCCATTACATGAAGAAGCTCCCAGTTTATATTAGGGAAATTGAAGTTCCCCATGACAACAAGTCTATTATTTTTACACATATCCTTAATCTGATTACATATCTGAACAATTGATTTGCTGAAAGAAGAAAAAATTTTTAAAAAATATTTAATATTGCTGTTTCAGTATTGAATGGTTTTGAATTTTAAAAGCTTGTTTGAAATTGTGATCCACAATTCATAGCTAATTTGTCACTGCATATTAAAAGAGGGGCTAAGTGACCTATTTTTTCTTCTATATCTTGTGGTCTTATGGTTTAAGTATGCGTGAACTCTGACTGGGATATTTGATTTGGCCTCTCCACTGAAGTTTCAATTCAGGGATCTGTAGTTGGATGCAAGGAAAAAGCTTTTGGATGAAGCCTCCATTCCAAGGCATTGTTGAAGAAAGTCATGTCGATAGGTCACAAAAATGGAATCACATCACTAATTCACCAATACTTTCAGTCACATTGCATTACTAAGTAGGGTTGAGCTGATTTTCTCAAAATTCCATGATCTGCTAGCCTGAAGCAATACAAAAAAATTAAAAACATCAATTAATGCAATTCTGCATGGCAGTGCTAAAACTGTACATCAGTTCGGATTAACTCCACAAGTGACGCAGGTTAAGGCTTTTGAATATTCAGTTTTTCCTTACAGAGGGACTTGCAGCAAATGTTGTCATGGCAGCTGACAGTGATGTTTCAGCAACAGATGTGGCTACACCGATATATCCAATGAAATAATGCAATATTCCAGTATGATGGTGCTGTGGCTTCAGTTCAACTTCACACTCAGAAACATCCTCAGAATAATTTCAAGCAAAATGTTCAATGAATTCACCTGCAATTCTTAACTCAGGTTGTCCTATAAGATGAAGCAGATGTAGCCATAATCATTATAAATAGTTTTGGGATGCTTAATTACATCAGAGACAGTACATAAATGCAAGTTGTTGTAGAAAATCCTCTTCTCTGAAACATGTAACAAGTCACATATTTGGTTTGTTGGATTATGTGGTGCAACATGAATCATGATCTTGACAATGTCTAGCAATATATTTGCTGATTCAGTGTTTCTTGTGAGCAGAAAACTGATATGTCATTGAGATCTGAACATTCTGCTAAAGTTGGCCTCCACTTAATTTCCTTTTGAAGGTTCCCTTATTGCTTAATTTGCAGAATATTCAACCTTCACCAGAAAGTCATTTAAGCTGACCACTCACTGATGCATCTGATGTAAAAAAAAGTCAGCTGAACAAATTGCCTTTTCCCTTGATGGAGTTTATTTGTGCAGTGACTCATTTGAAACATTTGCTGCACATTTCTTTTGCAAAAGAAGTTGGGTTACTGATTTTTCCTGCCTTGGTACTTCTGATGGTGTTTACCCAGTTAGGCGGTTAAAGCAGGAATTGGTCTTGAGTGTGTTTAAATAAAAACATTTTTAAATGACCATGTTATTATTCCCTCTGAAAATTTCCTTTTCATTTAATCATTGTGTGGTGATTCCAAATGCCTTCAAACTGGAAATTTGTGCTTTGATCCTTGTTTGAGTCGGATTAACTGATCTGTCAGGGTACAATTAGCAGTTCCACCACTTGCCATTGAGTTGGGTAGCATTTGGACAGATCTAGTTTGAAGACCTCACAGCAGTGTAGAAGTGGGCCCTTGATCTGTTCAAATGAGGAAGATAAGGTGCCTGGCCTGCTCCCTGTGGTGATCCTCAGGGAAGGGCGAGGATCGGTGCAGGTGTTATGTTTCCATTCAAGTTACTACACTGAAACAAAACGGCTACACAGTTTCCAGCAAATAACTAGTGGTGGGTAAACAAATCTTATTGAGACATAGCTTTGTTTTTAATTTGGGAATAGAATTAAACGAGCAAGTGATGAGGCGTGTGACAAATTGCCAACCTCACAAGAATCTTTCTTCTTGTGTTGAGCTGCACTTCAATGCTGCTGGTTAACTGCCTGTCTGAAATGGATGTAATGTGGTTACTGAGAAAATTGCATAAAGGAATTGGCATGTTGTCCTTCCTCAGTGTTATTTCCTCTCAGTGAAATGGGTAAGTCTAAAAAACCATCTCGAGGCATTCAACAAATTCACTCTCTTGGGGTTCATTACCAATCTGATTTTCCCAATCTACCTGTATTTAAAATCTCCAATGACTATCATAACATTGCCCTTTTGACACGCCCCTTTTCTATTTCCTGTTGTAATCTGTAGTTCACATCCCAGCTGCTGTTTGAAAGCTTGTATATCACTGCCATCAGGGTCCTTTTACCCTTCTTATCTCAACCCACAAGGATTTAACATCTTCCGATCCTATGTCACATCTTTCTACATTTGATGCCATTCTTTACCAGCAGATCCATGCCACCCCCTCTGCCTACTTTCCCATCCCTCCAATATAATGTGTAACTTAAGACATTCAGCTCCGAACTAAACCATCCTTCAACCACAATTCAGTGATGGCCTTAACATCATACCCGACAATCTGTAAAAGTGCAACAAGATCATTCACTTTATTTCTTATAATCCATGCATTGAGATATAACACTGTATTTTCTACCCTTTTTTTAATTCTGCATCCCTAATGCACTGATACTTGCCCTGCTGGCTGCAATTTTGTCCTATCATCTGCCTGCCCTTCCTGACAGTCGGACTGCATGTTATCTTGGTTGTTTCACTATCCATTCTATCCTGAATCCTTTCACTCTGGTTCCCATCTCCCTGCCCAATTAGTTTAAACCCTCCCCAGCAGTTCTAACAAATCTACCTGTGAAAAATATTGGTTTTCCTCGGATTCAGGCGCAAACCTTCCCTATTGTACTACCTCCCCCAGAAGAGATCCCAATGATCCAAGAACCTGTATCCCTGTCCTCTGCATCAGCTACTCAGCCACACATTTATCTGCCAAATCATCTGGTTTCTACCCTCACTGGTGCATGGCACAGTTCGCAGTCTTGAAATTACTACCCTGGAGGTCCTGCTTCTCAGCTTTCTGCCCATCTCTAACTTTTCCCTTCAGGACCTCATTGTGTTTCCTTCCTATGTCATTGGTACTAATGTGTACCAAGACATCTGACTGCTCTCCCTCCCTCTCCAAAACGCTGTGGATATGATCCGAGACATCCCTGTCCCTGACACCTGGGAGGCAACAGACCATCCATGTGTCCTATTCACAGCCACAGAATCTTCTGTCTGTTCCTCTGACGATTGAGTCCCCTGTCATTACTGCTCCCCTCCTCTCCCTCTTTCCCTTCTGCAACATGGATCCAGGCTCATTGCCAGTAACATGGTCTCTGTGGCATTCCCCTGGGAGTTCATCCCCCACGACAGTATCCAAAACAGTATTCTCATTATTGAGGGGAATAACCACAGGGGTGCTCACCGCTAACTGCCTATTCACCTTTCCCTTTTCCTCGCCTGACAGTCTTGCCGCCCTCCTGAATTTTGGTGGTGACTACTTTCCTGTAACTCCAATTGATGATCTTCTCATTTCCCCCCTGCAAGCTGAAGGTCATCCAGATCCCTAACACGGCCTTCAAGGAGCTGCAGCTAGATGCACTTCATGCAGATGTAGTTCCCCGGCAGACTCTGGGTCTCCCAGAGCTTCAACATCTTACATGAAGACCACACAACAGCCAGTTAAACTACACTAAGTACCCTGACACAGTAAGAAAAAAGGGAAACTTACCCGGACAACTTACCCGGAGCCAACACCTCTTCTGATCTGAAGCCTTCTTTGAGCCAAAACCTGACATTCCCTCTTTTTCAACTGGCCCACTCCCAACGATAGCCACTCTGCTTGTCCCTTCTGTACTTTTATTTCCTTCTCTCTGCACTGCTCCCGCTGACCTGCAAGAGACCTCTACACTGCGTTGGTCCAGCCGGAAAGATTTAAACCTATTTAAGTTCGTAGGCAGTTTTAACTTGTCATGTTGGTTCATACGGAATTTCTTTTTGCTTTTTTTTGCTTCTCTTCATTCTCATTAACATATTTTTCATCCTTTTTTCTATTTCTCAGTCTCTCCTTGATGATAAAACTTATTCCATTGAAAAATCACTTCTGTATTTTACTTTTATCTGAGTTAGAGGCATTTGCTTCATCTTATGAGACAACCAAAAAGGTTTGAGTTCTAGCTCATTTGCTCTGTGCAATTAAATTGAAAGCTAATAGTGTAACTCATTGTGTTTTTTAAAATGCTACATGCAGTTAGTTTTGTGATGAAATTTTCTGTTTCTGGTCAGCAGATTTGCCTGTTTCATATAAGCCTGAAGTTTCTTGTAAATTTCTTCTTAAGTTGTGTGCAGTTGTGCCAGATAATGACAATAGGTATAGTGGGTCTGCATGCATGCAAGTACAATGAACTAGATGGTGTCTCATCCCATTCCCAGTGTTAACCCCTATTGTTACACTGCTGGTTAGCCGGCCAGTGGTGGTGTGGTATCTGCACCGGACTTCGAGGCAAGTGGCTAGCTCCTTGCGTGCTTTCCATCCGTGCTGGATTGAGTGTCAAACTAGCAACTTGGCCTCGTTAAAAACAGACAAATGCTAAAGGAGTGGCTAGGTTGCCGCCCGATGTGCCACAGGGCGTGGAGAGGAATAAGAGAAAGCTTGCATTGTTGGTTGCCATAATGTGGAACCTGCTCCATGCTATGAATGCTGTTGCAAGTGGCAACTGAGCCTCCACCAATGAGAGCCTTTCTAACTAAGCCTACCTTGCAAATTTTAAATGTTTTTAATAATTGGGAACATTTAAAATGTAATTTTCACTAATATGTTTAACTATATAATTTTAATAATGTAAACTACTGTTAATTAATTTTTACAAATCCATGTCATTTAATAATACAAAAAAACTGAAATGTTGTCCCATAGTACATTCCTGTGACCTTGATCAGTCGCTCGTTAAATTATTTCCAGACTTGCATGTGTAATGTAAAACAATACTTTCTGCTTTGTTTTTAATCATCTGAATTTGATCACATCAGTGTAAGTTACATTAAAAAGTGATAAGCTTCCTTGATTGAGATTTTGTAGTGCTGTCGCTGTTGTATTTGAACAATGGCTAAATGAGGTGTAATGTTTTACTTTCTGGTTCAGCACTTTCCACACTCCCTGATTGTTGATACGGATTCTGCCAAGTTTAAGTGTGAATTTCCCAGCTGATAGATCCACGTAACGTGACATCAGAGGAGTGATCCGTCCAGTTTGTTACCACAATAAAGTGAGTGCAAAAATAAACAGTTTTTATTTGATGTTTTTTTTTCCAGAGGTGGCAACGCTGGAACATTGTGAGCATATTTTATTGGCATGCAATATGTGGCAACACTTGTGGACTGCTCTCAGCACACCCTGGCTGGTTATTAATGCAAACACTGCATTTCACTTTATTTTTTGTTGTACAGATAATAAATAAATCTGAATCTAGAGTCCACTGCATGTTTTTTAAAAAATTTATTTAGATACACAATGTGGAACAGGCCCCTCAGGCCCATAAACCACACCGTCCAACAACCCACCCATTTCATCCTAGCCCAATCACAGGACAGTTTGCAATCACCTACTAACCGGTACGCCTTTGGACTGTGGGAGGAAACCAGAGCACCTGGATGAAACCCACTCACGAGGAGGATCTTCAAAGTTCAAAGTAAATTTATTATCAAGATACTGGGGAAAGAAATAAATATATATACTGAAGTTATTGCGAACTCCATGGAGCATGTGGGGATCTTCCAATATCCAGGCACTCTTTCTTCTTTTTTTTTCTTTCTTTCTTTTTTTTTCTATAAGGATGTTAGGGGGGAGGGGTTAAGGGGAGGGGGAAGGGTAATATACATTTTTTTCATATACTTTTATTCTGTAATTACTTGAAAACGCAATAAAAAAAAGTTTTAAAAAAAAGATACATGTATGTCACCATATCTAGCCCTGAGATTCATCTTCTTCCAGGCTACTCAATAAATCCATAATAGAATAAAACCACAATACACTCAATGAAAGACCGCACCAACTTGGGCATTCAACCAGTGTGCAAAAGAGAACAAACTGTCCAAATGCAAAATTAAAGAAATAATCATAATAAATAAATAAGCAATAAATATTGAGAACGTGAGATGAAGAGTCCTGTCCATGTAAGTTGTGGAGACAGTTCAGTGATGGATGACATTATCCCCTTTGGTTCAAGAGCCAGATGATTGAGGATTAATAACTGTTCCTGAGGCTGATTGTGTGAGTCCTGAGGCTCCTGTACCACCTTCCTGATGACCTGGGTGATCCCTGATGATGGATGTTGCTTTCCTCTGACCACGCTTTGTGCAGATGTGCCCAATGGTGGGGAGGGCTTTACCTGTGATGGACTGAGCTATATCCACTACTTTTGTAGGATATTCAAACTACTTACAGAGGACAGCACAATTGAATTCTGAACTCCAGCACCCAAGCTATAATAGTGTTGTGCTAACTGCTACGATATCATGGCGCCCAACATTAGTCTTGATATTTATGAAGGGTGCTTTGCTCATAGGGCTCTTGGGTTTGTTGCTGATCCTTCCCATCTGTCCAACAATCTCTTTGACCCCCTACCATCAGGCAGCATTTACTACAGGTAGCATTAGGATAAAGTATGTTAGAATGGGAAACAGCTTCTTCCCCCAAGCCTTGTGACTACTGAACTCCCTGTCACCATCCAGGTCTGCCGCATATGAAGCCCCAGTAGTGTTATACTGTTTACTTTTTAAACTTGTGTTAAATGTACTTATTATTTGTTACTGTAATTTATTTGTGGTAATATCACTATGTGTCATGTGTGACTTATATGTATTGTGTTGGTCTGGAGGAATGTTTCATTTTGCGGTATTCTTGTGTATGGTTGAATGACAATAAACTTAAACTTGATATTCTAAGTAGCGTACATTATACATAATTATACTCCACTGTGTCAAATCCACCGTGGTGGCTATTTAGGTAGCACAGTTTTAATTGGAGAGAGATTAATGGAGTAACAGCAACAAACATTGATTAGACATTGTCTACATTTCCACATGTGCATTATTTTGCATTTAATGGATTTGATGAGCTTGTCTATCCTGAATATGTTTGCCTGGTCCTTTGCTGCTTCTAAGAACGAGGGAGTGCAATTGCTGCACTGTGCAAGTAATCAGAATTAAGACCTAAATGGTCTTAAATTGATTTAATATTTAATCTTGTATTGAATGTGAACTGACTCTTGAGGGCATAGTATTGGGACAGGATAACAAAACTGTTCCATGAGAGATACTTTGCTCATTATGTTGTCTTTTCTCTGATTTTTCTACCCAGTGAATTCTTTATTGAATTTTTTTTTCAGATCCCATTAGCCTACTCTGCCCACACTCTATGTATCTTTTGTATGTCACCACTATTTCTCCTTTTCTCCTTGTTACTTTACTTTTAGGTCTGTTCTTTCCTCTCAGAAAAGCTGTCCCAGTTTCAAAACCTACAAGTCTTCCTTTCCAACTTCCGTTCTATTTTCGTTCTGTCTTTGTGCATCATCCACCTCATTGTATCCAGCATTTACCTGTATTCCGCCCTTACAACTATGAGCTACCTTCCACTGGTAAAAGAATAATTGGAAGCAGCAGCTGCTTACATGGGACATAAACACAAGTAATGGGGCTGAATGATCATGTTCTTGGCAGCTTCTACAAAACCTTTCCTCAATTAAATCAGAATCAGAGTCATGTTTATTCTAACTATCTTGTAAGACGAAATTTATTGTTAAGTAGCGGCAGTACAGTAAATTACTATAAATTGCGAAATTACTAAGTAGTGCCAAAGAAAAGGAAAAAGAGGTAGTGTTCATGGACTGTTGAGAAATCTGATCGTAGAGAGGAAGAAACAGTTTATGGATTGTTGAGTGTGGGTCTTCAGGCTCCTGTACCACTTCCCTGATGGTACAGGATGGTGAGGGTTCTTAATCATGGATGCATGCACGGATGATGCTTTCTTGAGGCATTGCCTCCTTGAAGATGTCCTTAATGGCAGGGAGGGCTCCGCCCATGATGGAGCTGGCGGAACCTACAGCCCTCCGCAGCCTCTGGTAATGCAGTACACTGCATCCTCCACAGCAGGCTGTGAACGTAACCAATCAGAATGCTCTCCACCAGACATCTGTAGAAATTTGTGAGATTCTTTGGTGATATCACTTGGAAATGTCACATTGTCAGGCAAAGCTTAATACCTGAAGATGCTGTATTGCATCTGATTCTGAACAATGAATGTATGAAGTGGGACAATTAAGGAAGATGAAAGGAGGGAAAACTTTAAAATTGTTTCACATTAAAAATAGATGAATCAGATTCAAACTTAAATATGTTGAGTTGCAAATTAGCTTATCCGTTCAGGTGAAAGGTGTCTAATCCAGATGGTTTGATGGAAAAGTTGATATGAAAAAAGTTCCATATGATGCAAATTGAATATGTTTAAGTGATAACAAAAGAATGTGTTGAGAGCTGCGTAAACTAATTAGAGTTGGGACAAAAATGAGAGAAATGTATGATAGATAGAGAACGGACAAGTAGTTCCAAAACACTGAAAAGAGAGTGAAAAGTGCAATATACTAAGACAGAGTGAAACAAAAATGGATAATGTCAGGAAATTTAGCAATGGTTCTTTAACTTGAATGTGAAAGAGAGGATGGGTATAGAAATGATGGTCCCAGTTTAAGCCAAAGATGGCCATCATTTACTTGTGGCACATGTGCATCAAAGTAATTTCCATTTAATTTTGTGGAGAAACGTGGAAGATGACAGGTTGGAACACTTGGGAAATATGGAAAAGCTACAATAAGTTTTAAGAAGACTGTCGTATTCAAGAAGTTGCATTCAAAAAGTTTAAGGTAATCAGGGCATGAAAGTTTATGGGAAGAAGGCAGGAGAATGGGGTTGAGAGGAAAAGTGGATCAGCCTTGGGGGAGCAGACTCGATGGCCTAATTCTGCTCTTATGCCTTATGGTATTAATGAGTCGGCAAATAGAAGGGTCAGCTTACAAATAGCCACACATTTCCTTACTTTAAAGCATGCAAAGAACAAAGTTGTGGATATACCAGCAGGCCTGTCAGTGTGTGGTTCTGCTAAAAGATGGATAGATGATATCAGTGGTAGAACACTAACATGAGAAAATCTGCAGATGCTGGAGATCCTGATGAAGGGTCTCTGTCCAAAAGGTCAACTCATTACCCTTTTCCATAGATGCTGCCTGGCCTGTTGAATTCCTCCAGTATTTTGTGTGTGTTGCTATGATGATATCAATGTTTTAAAAAAAAATGGGTAAAGCAATGTAAACCTAAATCAGATGGTATTGCCTCAGATATGAATAATGATTTACAGTGTGTAGATGGAATTGAACTTTTTAACTGATCCGTGGATAATAATACTGACTTTTGGCTTAAACACCTGACATGAGATCTTTATTTGAAAGTAGCAAACATTATGACCTGTTGTGAAGAGGTAGAATGGGAGTGTGGAGGTATAACCTTGCCATGTTTACTAGTTAGACAGTGCCTTCTGTTTAACTATAAACACTGCAGGATACACTTCTAATTATGGGCTGAGAGAGGGGGAGGTGGTTAATGACCTCTCCCATGTTAAAACTAAGCAGCACCCTCTTCCAGCCAAAAGTACGTTAATTCAGCATTGCACACTTGCAGTCGAATGACAACTGTACGTGCTGTTTTTGTACAGAAGCCAGGGAACTACAGTGTAGCTCTACACACAGACTCTGATCCTCGAAAACAAGCTAGATTAGTTCAGCATCAGCCATGTGTAAACACGATAACTTTATGTTTGAAGAAGAGTTTGTTTATGGTCACACCCCATGTTAAGAACACCTACCCGCAACCCAAAGTTGAAAAGATATTCAGCGTTTTGCTCTTGTAGGTGGTTTGAGATGCCAGTGGTTTCTTTCCACAACCTGTCTTTAATAACAGTCTGGAGGCATCTAAAACCATGAATCATACAAAATACTATGTATGCTATTGTTTAATGGCCCACACTCTGGTTAATCATTCATAAAGCTTAGTGTCTAGTAAAGGTACTTATACCGCCAGTAATGGATTTTAAAGCCTACAGCTTGTGTCATAATGCCACTAGAATTCAGAACATTTCTATCTTGTAATTTGTAACCAATGAAATACACTGCTACTCTTCACTGCCCTTTTGACATGATCTTGTACCCTGTGTGATTAGAACAGGTGAATAATAACCAAAAGGATCAATTGCACTCGGTTTCTTATTGCGGAAGCAAATTCCTCATTGTTTCACATGAACGCAAAGTTTGGTAAAATTTCATAACTTCAGTCATTGCATAAACTTTCTTTTAATATTGTAAAATTTTTACTTCATTGATTTGGATAGGCTTGTAATGTTGATCTGGGTCTGACATCAAACAGTAGGCGATGATTATGCTGTGGAATAGTATGAGCTTTGCTAGCTGAGAGAAACACTATTTGATTTTCCTTTCCAGTCATGAATCACCAGAAGAAAGGAAAATCTTTCATTGTTGTGCTTTGCCATTGACATTTTCTTATATTACTGAGACCTGATATTGGTGTTGGGACAGTCTTTTCAGTGATGGTAAGGTGCAGTTATTATTAGAAATTAACTTTAAGATCAAACCTTTTGAAGCTTGAGGAAATGCAATTCTGGCTTCGCTTTTCTGAGCAGTGCCAGTTGGAGAAACATGTAATATTTATAGTAATTTCAGTAATATTTCTGCTTCTTTCTGGTTAGTACCTTGTGAGTCTGGATAGAGCCCAGTTTGTTATCTTTGAATCTGAAAGTCTGCTCTTTGCTCATTGTAACACTTGTTCACAACTGCACTGAATTGCATGTTTAACTCTCTTCACTGGGGCTTGAACCCTTGACATTTTCTCAAAGAGGCCTGGTGTAGGACCAGCGAACCAGGAATGCAGCAGTCATTCTTTGCAATTCCAAACCCAGTGGGATGAGAAAGGTTGAGCTACTTTTTGATGTTGTTGCCTCTGAGATAATGTTGGATGTTGGAGAAGGAGAGTTGTTTTCTTCTTGCATCATAGTTTAATATCTCATTCAAAGAGGTTCCATGTTGGCCCAGAAGAACAGTTTGAATCCCTATTTTACTGACTATTGACACAGCTAAATGGACACTTTTCCTGTTCGTTTTATTTCATGTGAACCTAAAACAATGGAGCTGTCATCATGGAGCATTTACACCTGTCTAAAGGATTGTTAATATGAAATAACTAGGCATTTTCATTGAACGCTGTGCGCATTTTAAAGTTGCTTGGTTACCAGATTTTGCAGCTTTGTTTCCAGTGATGGTACTTGAGTGAATTTTAAAAAGCCAGTTGGTTTGAGGAAGGTGTTCTATTAAAGATGTTCCAGATAGTCCATTCAGATGTTGGAGTTTGAAGTTGAGATAACTGAAATCTGCAGGAGGCAGAGATGGTGGGTGTTAGACAAAACCTCTGGCAAAGCTGCACTTAATCATTGGTGGAGATAATGTGGTCTGGTTCAGGCTGTGTGCTCTGAACATACAACTTTACAAATACCATTGAGCCAAACACACTGAACGCTATAAACAGATTTTGATGAGATGAGGCAAAGAAAAATGGGCACGAAGATTAAGAAATGGATAGACAACACTTCAGAGTGGACCGGAGAGGGTTTTGCTGTAACCCAGGCACTTGCCCACATCCATGAGAGATGGAGACACTTATCTGTACAGCATCCCTATGACACTGGACACTGGCAGGTTGCGGGATGCGTAACTGTAAATTCAGACTCACAATATCGGAAAACATCATTAAATGAAGTCCAAAAATATGTGAATAATTCAGCTGAATGTTTTTGGCACTATCTATTTTAGTTCTGTTAGTTCAGAACTGCAGCATTTAAAGCTCAGATTAACACTATTGGAATTAAGTAACCTCTATTTAACAGTTGATTCTCCTTGGCAATCTGTGTTGTGGAAGTGGCAAAATTATTTTTTAATTAGATTTCATGCTATTAAAACTCGCCAGTTCCTTAAAGGAGAAGTAAAAGTACCTGCTGCAGGAGATGCTTTTCTACAGAGAAATGGGCAGGGTAGAGTTACTGTTATTTGTATTTTTTTAGGTTGTCCAAGTGCTCTTGTGTAAACTGTGATTTGCATAATAAGCACAAGCTGATGAATTTTTAGTAAGAATAGTTAAAGCTCTCCTGAGCAGTTGAAGTTGCTTGTTTTTTTTCCAGGTTTTCGTAACTCTATCTCTGACAAGGGAATAAGCTTGGAAATGAATCCAGCCGGGTTTTAAGTTACCATCTGGAACAAATCAGATGGAAATTTTTTTCTGCATCTTTGACTGTTTTGATAACAGAAAGCGAAATTCTTGGTGGCTGACATTTTTAACCCCTCGCTCCAAGGGGTTTCTCTGTATCTGCCGACACGAACTTCATAATACAAGGGAGTGAAGTACTGTACTGGTATCGATTTTTATATTCTGGGAGGAAAGACTGTAGTTCAGATGGAATTCTGTCTGAATGCTGCAGCCTCCAGAGGAGCTTATAAAAGATCTTTTCTCATTCAAGGTATTTGATCGTTTAATTTACCAAGTTCTCCTTAGCAATGTCAAAGACACAGAAATGATGGCATATTCTAGAAATAGAGCCCTTGGCCAGTAAGCCATCCTCATCCTGTACTGTTGATTTCACACTTGCCATACATGAGGAAGTGAAATGCAACTGATTATTAATATTAATCATTAAATGTGGGAAGGTAGCTGCAGAGCAAGTATCAGCAATCTGTCTTGTCCCATTCTTCCTTTTCAATGGGATAGAGAATGGTGGCGTATGGTGGGAAGGACTTAACTTAGCTTGCGGTATCTGTTGACTGGCGAAGATTTTTTCCCCTAATAGTTGCGTAAGGTAAATTTTGCCCAGTAAAATCTCCTTATCATTCCAGGCATGTTTTGAATAATTTTATGTACTCTTAAAGGTAAATAATGGTAAATAAAATGTCATTTGCTCAGTGCATCGGCCTTGCATGAGTAATGTTGCAGATATTTATGAAGTATTTATAAATTATTCATTGAGTTAACGATTGGGAAGGAAAAATTCGAGTGCTGCAGATCTGAAAAACAAATGCTCGGCCTGCTGAGTATTTCCATCAACAACTGTAGAGCAACAGAGCTGATGCTTAGGATTGATGATGTGGTGCAAGGACAACAGCATGAAGCATTAAATCTGCTTCTCTCACTGTAGATCGTGCCCGACCCACCGAGCATCCCCAGCGTGTCTGCGTCTTGCTTAAATTTTAAGTTGATAAAATAATTCTCTTGCAAAAACACACCACCTCATGGTTTTATTGACGTATACCATAAAGAGTTCATTATTCACTGAAACTAGCTGAGAGCACCAGTATTGAATATTCCTTCTGATTCTGATCATTTGGGGAAGATTCATAATTCCTATCCAGATAATTCTTCTGTGATGGTTTGAATCTGCTGCAAATTGGATCATCCCTAACATAACATCAGCAACTGCCACCTCACCAGAGGGTGGCATAGAGATCCAGCAGGCGGTGCTGTGCTCTCACAGCTCCAGAGACCCAGATTCAATCATGACCTTGGTCAGACCCCACTTGGAGTAAGTACTGTGTTCAGCTCTGGTCATCTCACTACAGGAAGGATGTGAAATCTATAGGAAGAGCGCAAAGGAGATTTACAAGGATGTTGCCTGGATTGGAGAGTGTGCCTTATGAGAATAGGTTGTGTGAACTTGGCCTTTTCTCCTTGAAGCGATGGAGGGTAAGAGGTGAGCTGATAGAGGTGTATGTGAGGCATTGATCGTGTGGATAGTCAAAGGCTTTTCCCAGGGCTGAAATGGCTAACATGAGGGGGCATAGTTTTAAGGTGCTAGAAAGTCGGTACAGTGGGGATGTCAGGGTAAATTTTTCACACAGAGAGTGACAGGTGCCTGGAATGAAATGCTGGCGATGGTGGTGGAGGCGGAAACAGTAGCGCCTTTTAAGAGACTCTTAGATTGATACATGAAGCTTAGAAAAGTAGAGGGCTATGAGGTAGGGAAATTCTAGGCAGTTTCTAGAGTAGGTTACATTGTCGGCAAGACATTGTGGGATGAAGGGCCTGTAATCTGCAGTAGATTTCTAAGCTCTATGTACCTCTGTGGTGCTGTCGATGCGTGGAGTTTGCATGTTCTTCCTGTGACCATGTTGGTTTCCTTCAGGTGCTCTGATTTCTTCACACATTGCAAAGACCTGCAACCAGATTGGTTAATTGACCACAGTATATTGCCCCTAATGTGTAAGAGGTAATGGTGCTGGGAGGAGAGGTCTGAAAGGTTGATGAATGTGTTGAGAATAAAATAGAATAAGTCCAAATGGATTGTTGATGTTCAGCATGGACTTGGTGAATGAAAGGGCTTGACTCTGTGCTGCGTAGAAAGGAAAGAGTTCCCTCACCAAGTCAATCTCTTTCATATTAGCATCCTAGGCAATTAGTTGAGATCATTGACTGTCCAAGCTATATTTGACTTTGATCCCAAAGGTGAAAGGACCATATTAAAATGCAGTATATCAGTAAACACCCTGAGGAAATTTAACACAAACAAGCCCTGCACTGAGATTAATTTTCCATTAAAAGCCATGTGACGGGTAGCTGCTATATATTGTTCTTTCAGAAGAACGAATGTTCTACCAGCTCTTCATTATTGTTTACATAAAAACCATTTTGATCACACCTTTAATGCTGGAATAAGCCTGCATTCCTCCGTCAACAGTTTTGGGGATATGGGGTTTAAGGTTAACAGAGAGCCAACGTCGATGGGGGTAACACGCACAAAATGCTGGAGGAACTCAGAAGGCCAGGCAGCATCTATGGAAAAGAGTGTAGTCAACGTTTTGAGCTGGGACCCTTCAGCAGGCCAGAAATGTCGACTGTACTCTTTTCCACAAATGCTGCCTGGCCTGCTGAGTTCCTCCAGCATTTTGTGTCTGTTGCTTGGACTTTGAGCAACTGCAGATTTTGTTTTGTTTGTCGATGGGAGTAGCCAGTTAAAAAGGCTTGGCATGGACTGGGTAGGGTGAAGGGCCTGTTTCTGTGTTGTACTTTTCTATGACTCTTCTATAAAAATAGGTTGAAATGTTTTCATTAATCTACAGAACTCTGCCCAATTTAAAGGAATCTAATTATATGTACAATTCAATTTGTAAAAGCATTTTGCAGGAGGCAAAGAACTGGGATAATATGCAATGCTAGTTTTAAAATATATTAGCACTCCTGGCACCAAGTAATAAACTCCTCCTATCGCAATCTGTTTCACTTGTTTTAATTTGGAATAAAACAGAAAATGCTTGAACATTCAACAGCTCAGACAGCATTTGAGGAAAGGGAAAGAAAGAATGTTACAGATCAAAAACCCCCTGATCAGGAGCTTGATTTCTGACACAGGTTTCTGTTGTAGATTGATTGTCAATTGGGATGACACTGCCCTTACCCAGATACGCACTTTTTAGTTAGTATCCGAGACAACTATTTGCAAAGACATGAGGTTCTTTGAACTGAAGCATCTCTTTCCACAGATGTGTCTGACTTGGCAAGCTCTTCCTGCATTTTCTCTTTTTTTTCCAGATTTCTTGCAAATGCGGTTTTTTTTCTCAGTTTTTGTTTATTTTGTTTGGCTTTGATTTAGACTTAATTATGATCTTTATAAAAGACTACAAACTCTAGAATGAGCTGATGTGAAAACTCCCTGCGCTGCCAAGTCGGACCAGCACATAGTAAATAATCAGCCTGCATGAGTCCAGAGTACATGTCCCGACTGGCTTTGCAGTTGCCTGGCAACACAGATGTTGACATAGGAGAAGCTTAAAGATATACATGGCACGCGCAACTCTCAATCAATATGCAGAGATATTCTGTGAATTGTTTCATTAAGAAGGCTTATTTCTTGAGCTGGCATTAACGTTGCCTAGAGTGTTGCCATGGCAATTAATATACATACAATCAAGTTCTTAAACTGTTTCCAAAATAATTTTTCCACCCTCGTCTTTGTTTTCATCACCTTCCCACTGATTCTGTGCCTTTTTCTGTTGATTCTGTGACATTTTCCTGTCAATTACCCCTTTCCATTCATTTTGCTGAATTGTCTCAGAGGACACCATGCTGGATTCAGTCCTGTCTGGTAAATAACCAGCACTTAATGCTGTTGAAGTGATTGAAAATCAGCTTGGGAGGGATTTGTACTTTCAACTTCTGGATGCCATTGCTGTTAGAGAGGGACGAAGGCAGATTTTAATGGCGGGATGTAGCTGGTCTTCTGCAAGGGGACTGAAGGGAGCCTCTCATTTCTTGAAGGAATTGAAGGCAGAAATTTGCAGAGATGAATTATAAATCTTATTCCTCCACAGTGAAGGTGCAATTTTTAGTCAGAGGAAAAAGGACTACATTTTGGAGTTCATAGCTTGGGAAGTGCTGTTGCCTGAGCAGTTCCTGCAGGAATATGTGGTTGTCTTGGTTAAATCCTGTTACATCCAGAGCTTTATTTCTTAAGGACTCAAAACAGTTGTTCTGAGTGTAGCTGTGGGCGCTGTCCATACAGGCAATATATGTTTTCTGTGAAAAATACAGCACGTGAGGTGATGTGATACAATAATTATAACTAATGCTCTTGTGCCAAAACCAATATAGATCCCTATTTATTCTTCCAGTTGAGTAACAGTTGTCTCCTGTTATTAGCCAACTTCTGCATGCAGAGAGGATATGGACTAATTTATCGCAAAGGGAAAAAAAATCAACCTTTACCTCTTCTGAGATGGTGTGGAACAATGACAAGAAAAAGCATTGTCTGTCTGTAGATAGGATGAAGGCGATACAAGGTGAATGGTGGCAGCTTTTTAGAGTGTGTGTTAAAGTACACGCTTAGACCTTTCTCTGCCGACATAAGGGTTTCCAGGCGAAGTAGCAAAAGGGCCAAAATACCAGGTCTCAACACCAATACAACAAAGCAGCAACATCAGTGGTATCCTGCCTATGATTCTAAACAGCACTTCCTCCATCAGCACAGAGTGTACTGTCTGCAAATGATTCTGCAGTAATTTATCAAGTTTCCTTTGTTTAAACCTCTGTTTAAATTGCCACTATCTCCACCTGTCTGCTTGTTGCTTCCTGTACTCCGGCTGTGCCTGTAGCCTGTTCTAACGGGAGTCATTCCTTCTGCTGTAGGATCGTGTGTGCTAAGCCCCATGTGATTAACAGGTGTTCAAGGTAAAATTTATTATCAGAGTCCATACATGGCACCATGTACAACCCTGAGATTCTTTTTCTGCGAGCATACTTAGCAAATCTATAGAACAGTAACTGCAAACAGGAACAATGGACAGCAAACTCTGCAAATACAGATATAAATAAATAGCAATAAACAGCACGCATGAAATAACAAAATAAAGAGTCCTTAAAGTGAGACCATTGGTTGGGGGAACAACAGAAGTAGAATGAATGTAGTTGTCCCCTTTTGTTCAAGAGCCTGATGGTTGAAGGTTAGTAGCTGTTCTTGAACCTGGTGGCAAGAGTCTTGAGGTACCTGTACCTTTTACCTGATGGCAGCAGTGAGAAAAGAGCATAGCCTGGGTGGTGAGGATCTTTGATGATGGATGTTGCTTTTCTACCGCAGTGTTTCCTGTAGATGTGCTAAGTGGTTGGGAGGGTTTTACTCATGAGTTACAGGGCCAAATACACTACTTTTGTAGGATTTTCCACTCAAAGGCATTGGTGTTCCTATACCAAGCTGCAATGTAGCCAGTCAACACACTTTCCACCACACATCTATAGAAGATGGCCAGAGTTATTGATGACATGCTGAATCTCTGCAGACTCCTGAGGAAGTAGAGGCACTGATGTGCTTTGTTTGTAATTATATTTATATGATGGACCACCACCTTTGATATAGCCCACAACAGTAGGGTCAGCTGCAAATTTATATATGGTGTTGGAGCTGTTCTTAGCCACAGAGTCATAGGTGTAAAACGAGTAGAGCAGAGGGCTAAGCACACATCCCTATGGTGCTCCTGTGCTGATGGAGATTGTGGAAGAGATGTTTTGGCCAATCTGAACAAACCAGGGTCTACAAGTGAGGAAATCCAGGATCCCATTGAAGAAGGGGTACTGAGGCCCAGGTGTTGAATTTTACTGATTAGTTTTGAGGGGACGATGGTATTGAATGTTGAGCAGTAATCGATAAAGAGCATCCTGATGCATGCATCTTTGCTGTCCAGATATTCCAGGGTTGTATGAAGAGCAAATGACATGGCATCTGCTGTGGACCTACTGCTTCGGTAGGCAAATTTGAGCAAATCCAAGTTGCCACTTAGACAGGAGCTGATGCTTTAACACCCAGTGCTTGCTTGTTCCCATCCAAATTTTTTTCAATATCTGTGAGCTCCCTAGCTAACTGCCCTGTGGGGTATCTTCATGGTGGTGTGTGATCACCACAAACTTAAGGGCAAATAGGGATGCTGGGTTTGACTGTGATGTACTAATGGTTAAAGGAAAATTGGGGGGAAAAGGGGGAAAAAGAGGTAAAAGTAGGGCCCTTTATCTATCTTTCTTCATGAGCTAAGTCATGGGGTTAGTGTTAGTTGTGTCCGATTCTTAACCCTTTGCCATTCTTGTTCACTGACTTGTTTTGCCATCTGACAAGCTTCCAGAGGGTGGAGTTCCCTTTCCCTTCTGAACTTGGTTGACCAATCGCACCATAGCTTGAAAGCAATTGAGACCTTTATATCAATCATATGCAGTTTATCTAAAACAGAGGAAAATCCTTTGCCAATCCACTCAGGAACTCATTGGTTTTATCCATCTTCCCTCGCACTGACTTCCTGTCAGATTTAGGTGCAAAATCTATCCATTGAAAATTTAACGGTGATATTTGGCAGAGGGGATATTAACAATTTCCTACTTCTGTGCTATCAGTGAATATAACTCCTTTTGTTTATATATTATGCCTATATGCTTATCCTTGGCCAATAGGCTCTATAATGATTCAACCTATAGCTGGGGAAGTGATGACACCCTCCTGTTAGACTGTTTGTGGTAACTTATTTTTTATTTTTTCTACTTCATTCTAATATTTATTTCTGTGCATTTATAAAGCTACTATGACACTGTAATTTCCTTTGGGATGAATAAAGCATCTATCTGTCTATAAAAGTATGTGTTTTGGATGTGGAAGGGAAATACAAAATTAGTTGGAACAATTACTACAACTGTTGAGAAGTCATTATCTAAAATGTGTATTTTAAAATCAACAAAACTTTTAGCTCTATGAAGATTTGTGGGATTTCAAGTTCTTGGCGTTTCACACAAGATGAGAATTTTCTATTTTTATGGTGCAAACTATAAACATAGTTGACAGAGTCCATTCTTCTATTAAAAGATTGACATTTTAAAAATCCTTAATTTGATTTCAGGAGTTTAATTGAGGTGCATTATGTTATTTAAAGTACCTAATTTCATCAACACTGCTTTTAAATTTGTTAAAATCTGCATGTATTAGTACATCTGTATAACATTCCTAAAATTAGCAATATGTTTCATACACTGAAGCAAGAAGCATGTAGGTCATAGATATATTCTTCTTGTGAATTATAAAGCTGGGTTTTGATTGGTAGATTGAATTTAATGAGCTGATATTTATTGTCAAAAGACTCAGAAACCTGAATATAAAATCTAGACTGATGCCTCCACTGAACTCACCTAAAATGTGGCCTTGTCTACATATGAAGACCTTGTGGAACAATTTGAGCTCATCATTCCCCTGTGAATTCATTCAGGCAGATTCTACAAGCATGTTGTCCAAAATTTCCTTAAATCACTTTAAACAGATTACAGCGTATTTTTAACTTGTGGATCTTCAGTTTGTGAAAAACTGCTGACATGTTCCCTTCATAACAAAGGTAACCATAATTCAAAATATCATTGAATGCAAAGCTGTGAAAAGGGCTTTGTGAATCTAAGTCTCTACACTTTCTTTCGTGGAAGCCAGAAGGTAATGAATATTCATTCATGTAGAACAAGCTTTCAATTGGCAGCGTAACTCTGGTTCGCAAACTGAATTTGATGCTTTTATCGAAATTAAAATTGAAATTGAAGTTCCATATAAAATTACATCATGCGAGCTAAGAATGGCGTTACTGCATTTCTGATCAGAGCTTTAGTTTGTTTGATTTGTCCATTATAGGTGCTCAAATTATATATGCATCATTGTGATAATTGTCAGTTTCTAATTGGTGTATTGAACTTAAGGAACTAATTTTTGTTGTCATTTGGTCCATAGATTTGAGTGTAAGGTCACCTAAAATGTTTACAAATTAGGCAGAATTTTTTCTTGAGGTAACACAGTTGATGAGGGTATCATTTGATATAATGATGTGATTTTTATTTTATTGACATATAGCATGCTGTAGATCCTTCTGATCCTTCAAACTGCACCACCCAGCAATCACTCAGATCAATCTTAGACTAATCACGGGACAATTTACAATGGCCAATTAACCTACCAAGTGGTACGTCTTTGGAATGCGGGAGGGAACGCACGCTGTCACGGTGAGAACATCCAAACTCCTTACAGACAGCAGTGGGAAATGAACCCGACCCGGTACTAAAGTGCTGTGCTAACCACGACATTACTGTGCCGCCTCAATGCACTGTGTGTACATGTACAGCACTACCAGAAGACTTTTACTGAAGTGACACATTAATCAGCCAAGTTGAAGCTCGTGGCCAAAGAGCAGCATTGATAGCATAGAAACAAAAATAGCTTCACCAGGAGATAAGAGAGTCATGGCAATGGTTGCTTTTAGATTGGAGGAAGGTAAATAGTGATTCCTTGCGGGTGAGTATTAGGGGCATTGCTTATTTTTGATCGATACCAATGACCTGGACTTTGTACAAACCAATATTTCTGATGTTGTGGATGATACAAAACTTAGAGGTAATGTGAACAACAAAGAGGATAATGAGAGATTGCAACAGGATGTAAACAGGTAGGTGGAACATTCAGGCACCTAGCAGGTGAAGTTTAATGCAGAGAAATGTGAGCAGATTCATAGTCTTAGGAAGATGAGGAGATATGATAAAGAATTAGTCTTCTAAAAGGAACAGAGAAAGCTGATGGTATGTGTATGTAAATCTTTAGAAATGGCACGGCAAACTGAAAAGGCGGTTTAAAAAGTAGACACAATCCTGGGCTTTATCAATAGGGGCAAAGTGTGTATATATAAGAAAACTGAGGGTAATGCTGAACCTTTCTAAAACACAACTGGAGTAATGTGTCATGGGTATCACATTGTAGGAAAAATGTGAAGACATTAAAAGGCTGCAAAGAAGATTTAAGCACGTGATTCCTAAGATAAAAGGATACAATTAGAAGGAGGTTGACACTGCAAAGTGCAGGCTGAGGTGAGAGTATTTAACGAAGAAGGGTCTGCGCAGGATGGATTGTGGGAGGCTGTTTCCTTGAGAAGTCAAAGACAGCAGGCCACAGGTATGAAATAATGGGGAAGAGAGTTAAGAGCAACAGGAACAAAGCAGTGTGTGTTTGGAATCTGGAATGCGCTGCCTTCAGATGTGGGAGAGGCTGGTTCCATTGTGGCATTCCAAGAGAATTGGATAAGTATTTGATGTAGACAAATTCACTCAGCTACAGAGAACTGCTGGGTGTAGAACTCTGGCAAAGAGCCCAGGTAGGCACAAGGGGGCAAATGACATGTTTTTGTGCTCTAACTATTCACTGATTCTGTGATTTACTCTCTAAAGATAAAGAATAGCTTTATTTGTCACATGTACATCAAAACATTGAAATATACAGTGAAATGCTTCTCTGTGTCAACTCAAATTAGTGAGGATTGTTTCATAGCATGCCCACAACTCACGAACCCTAACCGTATGTCTTTGGAGTGTGGGGGGAGCTGGGGTACCTAGCGGAAACACACTCAGTTGTGGGAGGAAAGTATAGATTTCTTACAGGCAGTGGTGAGAAATGGTCCAATGGGTAATTGCCGGTTGCTGTAAAGTGATGTGCTAACGGCTTTGTAGGAAAAATGTGAAGACACTAAAAGGATCCAAAGATGATTTAAGCATATGATGCCTAAGATAAAGGCTACAATTACAAGGATATAGTAAGGAGATTGGTACTGAATAGTGCAGGTTGAGGTGAGATTTGATTTACCATGAAAGACACAATGCTGATTTCAACCTTATTTGCTCATTCAATGAAAGTGTACTGGTAAGGGGGGTTGGCTATTAAAAATATTGCGTCTTGAATTTATTTTTAAAAGTCTTCAAGAGAACTATCATTGGTGTAGCTTCTGACATGTGTCAGCTCCCCATTGATTATACAGGAGTGTTTTCTGCCAAACTGTGTCTTTGCTTCCACACTGGTCTCCAAAAATGTCACCCCATTATTTCGTATGAAATATATTGGCTGGTTTGCAGGGTGATATTTAATTATCGGAGCAAAAAGTGCAGATGCTAGAAATCCAGAATGGAAACAGAATGTAGGGCAGGCACCACCAGTGGGGAGAGGAGCAGTCGATGATTCAGAGAATCAGGTCAAGGACCCTTCATTGGAACTAGAAAAGTGAAAGGGCAAGTTGCAGGAGTTGGGGGGGAGGGTGCATAAGTGGGGAGTACTGAGAAATAAGGAAATATGTCAGAGACTGCAGACCAAAATGGTTTTACAAACCAGTCATTAGGAAGGGAACATGTTAGAGTTCTTGCAAGTGAGTCTGTAGGTCGTAGGTTCTGTTTGGAGTTGTGGAGAGTGAAGTTATCTGTGGCAGTTCCAGACCCTGATGGTTGAAGCATGATAAATGTGCCTGAACCTGGTGGCCTGTACCTGCTGGCCTGTGGTAGTAGCAAGAAGAGGGCATGGCCTGGATGGTGGGGTCTTTGATGATGGATCTGCTTTCGTGATTCAGTGCTCTGTGTAAATGTATTCATTGGTGGGGAGAGCTTTGCCTGTGATGGACTGGGCTGTATCCACCATATTTCTGAGGAACTGTTGCTGACCAGCACCACATTATAATGTTGCTTTTGACCTCATTCTCTTGTCAAGACCAGAAGAGAATGACTCACCACAGAATTGACATTCATTTAAAATATTCATTACTGGTTGGTTATGATTTAGAATGGAGTGTTCACTCCATTTGCACTTATGTGAGAATGGTGCACAATTCAGCAATTTGGCAATTTGTTTGCAGAATCACTCCAAGCATAGTTGATAAGTGAAACTGAGAAATGATTGCACAGATCTCAAGTAATAAACAATAGAAAATCCTGAAAATACGCAGGCAGCTAGGTAGCACCTGTGTGGAGGATCTGATTTCTGACTGGTGATCTTTCATCAGATTCCAGATTTCCAGCTTTTCAGATATTGGACTAGGTTCATTGTTGGCCATTGTTGGAGTTGTGGAATCTTTCCATTGCGATTCTGGCTGGAAATGTTAACTCTTATTTTTCTCTTTCCATTGCTGCTGATTAAAACTGTGAAGTGCTTCCAACATTTTCAGTTCTTATTTCAGACTTCCACCCTCTGCAGATTTTTGCTTTTCAATCACCAGTGGAAACCTTGCTGTGTATTTGCATAACCTGAGATACTTAATGCAGTAATTGGAGGAGTTCCATTCTCACTACTAACAAGCTTCATAGAGATGACCAGAAAGATTGGCATTTTTTGAACTCTCTATAAATGCACATTATTATATTGAGTGAAACAGCCATAATTATAGCCCATGGAGCAATCAGTTCTGGATGTCTGGAAGCTTGTGTGTGACAGGAAATTTCACAGATTAAATTAGATAATGCTGATTGGATTGTCTATCAATTGTCAATGCACTTTCAAATTTTCTTTCACTTTTGGTACTGGTACTTTTAGCAACACAATGCAACCTTGTTTCAGCATTCACAGCTGCACACAGACTCTTAGAGGAAGTAAAACCTTTGTCAGTAATTTGAGGATTACTATGAAGTGCTTCCTTGATGATATTAAATAAACTGTGGTGTCACAATGAGCCTCTGACTTGTTTGGACTCACTTTGAATGTGTCTTTTCGTGCACTACTGTGGACCGGACTGTTTTGTAAATCAGGTGGTGGGATGAGTCATTATCTTCCCCAATCTGGATTTTCAAGGTTAGGAGATGGGTTTATGCCAAAACTTTAGTCAGTACATCACTGTTACTTGAAGCAACAGAGGAAATTCCACATAAGTGAGATCTTACCCAATTCTCAATATTTCCAAGTGCACACAAACTGGTGCAATTATTTTGATTTTGAACACAATTGTGTGCTGTCTATAGGTAACTCATTTTTAGGTCATAGGCTTTTCTCCCCAGTCTATAATATTAATCTCAGATAATTGAGAGTTCAGTTTAAAAGCTCCAACTTTTAGAATCATGCAGCATGGAAATAGACTCCTCAGCCCATTGACACTGGTCCACTAATCCAGCACCCATTTTGTATTAATCCTACTCTAATCCTATTCCGATCTCCACACGTTCCAATTAACCCCCCACCCCTCCCCTGCCCAGCCCCAGATTGGAGCATTTAGTGACTCACAGGGTACTTTATGGTGGCCAGGCAATCAACAAGCAGCTTGTCATTGGGATGTGGGAGGAAGCTGGAGAAAGCCCACAAGGTGAGACAGGAAAGATGTGTTCCAAACAATCAACACCTGAGGACAAGAGAGAACCTCGGTTGCTGGAGATGTGAAACAGCGGTTTTGTTAGATGCACAAGTGTGCTGCCCTTTATCTTTATTTCCAAGGAAATAATAAAAATTTGGGGATTAATGGGAGAAAATAAATATGACTAGCACAAAGGACGAAACTTGTATTCATACTTAGTACGTTTTGCTTGTACTGCTTAATAGTGTATTTCCGAATTCTGCCTGTCACTTTAGTGTACTCTTTGGGGAAAGATGTGTTCAGAATTCTCACTTCAGAGGAAACAAAAACAAATTATAGAAGATGAGCTTTATGGTTTCAACATACCAAACACATTGTGGAGAGCTCCGATTATCTATTTCTCCACTCCAGGAGACGTTTATGCCACCTAAAGTGTAATCTTCCATTTCAAAACAATGAGGCATCATCTGTATGATTTGAATGACCAGGTATTGATGCTGACCATCTGGAGATGAGCACAAGTGGAAATAACTTTTCATGTACGGTATTGTTATTTATCAACAGTTTAAAATGGCAAATTCAATCGCATGATCAGGCTGGTGGACTGGAATGCAGAAAGTTTAGTTGGAGGGGCTGGCTTTAAATACTTAATTTGCAGGTACGCTTTTAAATAATGACAACAGTGCAACAGAATTTCCTTCATTTTTTTTTAATGGTCAACTCTCATATTTTGCCTGAGAAATAAACCTTTATCTTTTCATTGCAGTGGAAGTGAGAGTCAACTGAGTTATGCTGAAATGTTAAGATTATTTAGTATTATTCTAACTTAACAGTTCAAATGGGGGGAGAAAGAATATTTGTGTAACATTCATCAAAAGCAGTGTACTTTAAACTCTATATAGTAAAGAACTGAACACCCATTGGAATTCCAGTTTTTATTGACAAGAGTGGAATTCACCAAGCTATCATTATGCCTAATTTTGTGGAAAATGTTACGTGAGCTCGGCTTACTGCATGTAAACACCACTTTGACTTTCAGAGTGTCTGAGGTCTGTGGAACAAAACAAAGTGTGGAAGGAGAGTCCTAGAGCACGGTGCTTTTTAAAGTTGTAGTTTATAAACGTGCTGTTCCTTTTTGTGGCAAGGCTTTTGTATTATTATTTAAGTAGTTAGTGTGCTTAACAGCAATATGAATAACCTAGAATTAGCTTCACCAAAGGGGAATATATTGTTTAAGTTTATTATGTATCTCATGGGAATAGTGGCGATCTGTCATTTATGCCAACTTTGTTAAAGCAAAGAGTGCTGATAATATTCAACTACAGCATCTAATGAGAGAAAAAAGAAGGAACCTTTCAGGTTGATAATCTCCTCTGGGAGAATTTTTCACAACAGTGTGCACTCCAAAATTCCAAGATCTGATGCATGGCTGTGAGTTAAAATTGTTCATTCTCATGGAGAGAATTCTCCTTCACTTGCCAATTGAGCTTTCTGTTTTAATAAATACTCTGGATTAATAAATTAGGCCAAAATAATTGGTTGAACCAAGTTTGTTACATAATTTTCTGTTTTCTTTTGTTCCTTGTTATGAAGAATGGGAAGGGAGAGACTTAGTTCCATACTTTTCTTTTGTGATATCTGTGCTATCTGCTCTCAATAGGCAAGCCAATAGCTGAAGAACATTGATAATTGGCATTTCCTTTGTATTCACTGAGATTTAATACATTCTAAATTCTTTACACAAGGATTTGTCAGGTATTGATGCTACAGACTTGAATTTCAATTGATTAAGTATTCAGCAACATTTCCATCTTAATCACAGTTGTTTTACCGTTTGATTTCACCCAAAGATGAATTTCAGATCATACAGCTTTACCATCACTCAAGTTAGGATTTTCACCTCCTTAATTCTGACTAGTCCCACTTGTCTCTGTCCATCTGCTGTTGAATTTCTCATCTATTTTTTACATTTAGGCATATTGTCCTTGCTGGGCTTCCATTTTCTATTCTCAAATTTGCCATTCTGCTGAAGCCCATTCAGTTATTCGTCCTATGCTCATTGACCTGCATAAGATCTCAATTCAGTAGAGTTTTTGAGCTATCTGCTTTGTTTTCAAGCCCTTCTGTGGATTCACAGCTTCTCCTCTCTGTCACATTCACACTCCTACAGCTAAAGTATCAGTATGCATCCACTTCTGATCGATTGCAACCTCCCCTAATTTTACACACTCTGTAAAACCCATGGCTCTCAAGGCTACAGAGTCTGGAATTCCTCATGAAACCCTTCTGCCTATGCACTTTACTGCTCCAGGAGTTCCTTAAAGCTTTTTCCTTTGACCAGGTATTTGGTAGCCTGATGTTAGATGTCCAGTGGAGGGTAATAAGTAAATGTTGCTAGTTATGCAAGTGTACATCAGTTGTCTGGATGGTTAAAGTCACAGCATGCATTAGTTCTGATTCCAAACGTGAACATATTTCTGCTCTTTGTTAGTCATTCCACCTGGGTTGGTTGTGAAAGACGTGATGGATGAGATGCAGTCATAAAGTGGCTGATCACCTGAGGAAGGACTTGAAAGTGGAAACCTACTTAAGATATTTGAGAATTGTTTTTAATAAACTTTGGAGATGTCGTAGTTTTTTTTATGAAGCCAAGGGCATAAATTTGATTTTGTGAGTAAAAAATATTATAAACGCACCTGTTATTCATGTTTTTCCCCCCTGGGATATATCCGATGAAGCCAGAGTTTTCTGAAGAACTTTGAGACAGCATTGTCTGTCTTTGAGCACATGTTCTCTTTTACTTGGGATACTGTGCTTTTGGCTCACATCTCTTAGTTTGACAACAAGATCTGTGACTGTTCAAAATGTTGATAGATTAAACAACATAGTAATATGTTGAGGTATGGCAGACAGGTGGGACTAACAGGAGAAGTTTGCTCATGTTTTAAAAAGTAAAGGTGACTTTAAGTATCATGTACATTTCATCATTATAAAAATTTGTTGAGTAAAAATCTTTTGCCTAGTTGCTATTAAGTGTAGAGTTGTTGGTATCATAGTTTTTTCAGAAAATATTTCTCAGCATGCTGAATGCTTCAATGCAATTATGTGAGTGGATTTTAAGTACATATTCCTGCAGCCAGTTTTATTTCAGTGTCAGAAATACAGCAAATGTGTTTCAGCTCATAATGAAACTATTTCCCCATAGTTGAAGAACCAGCTAGATGATAGGCATGATTGATGAACTGTTAGACATATTCTGGTTAGTTGCAGCTTCTTTCCCCAAGTCTTTAAAATTATATAATAATAAATATCTTTTTAGGGTAATTTGAAAATGTAACTGAGCAGACAATGCAAAGGTCTGGGTAAAGGGCTGAAAAAAGGATTTTTATTTATTTGTTCCTGAATTTTGGTTCCAAACAGAACATGCAGCTGCATCTATTTTCACATATTTTCCACGTTCAATGAAATGTCCGTGTTCTTCTGATGCTTCAGTTCTCTGTAGTGGTGCAAAAATTGACCCCTGCACCATGAGGCTACGGAGAAGAATTTCGGCCAAGACCTTTAATTGTTATCTAACACCTGCAAGAAATCTCTCTGTGGGAACATGCTGTTTGGCTCAACCAACTGCATTGATGTTTCTGCTCCTGATAAATAATAACCTCTGTTCCTACAACCCATTATCCTGTTATATTCAGCCACCTATCTAACCTAATCTTTAAATAGTGACAATACCTCTTCTTCAATTGTTCACTTTGGTAGAACACAGCAAAATTGTACAGACCTCTAGAATAAATTTACTTGCTGTCTGTCCTTAATCTCTTGCATTTAATCTTTTATCAATGTCTGTTCACTGTAAGCTTTTCAGCCGCTCGGCAATTTTATTGAAAGGGTAATTTATTTTCTTAATGTCTTTCTGTATTCATGCTCCATATAATTTCCTATTCCATTAAAGAGTGTTTGCTTACTCAATGGTCTGTGCTAGTGATAACCCATGGAGCCTAACCTTACTTTTTTTTGGTTTCGTTTTCTATGTCTCCACTTAACCCAGGATGAAAATAAGTCCAACAGTTCAAGAGAGATTTAGTAATTTTCTCCGCCTTCACCCCTTTTGCTTCACAGCATTAAACGCAGCTTTTAAGGAAATGCACCAATTTTTCATCAAAATTTCCATCAGCTTCTGTAACACTCTCCCTGTACTTCACATGAAAGATTTTGCTGAGAGAAAAGAAACATGCCAGGGATTAGATGTGTTACTACCTTGTGACACAATACTTGGAATTAAAACGTGCAGTGAGTAATTGTAGCTGCTCCAATGCAATGGAATGTATTGTACAAAGGTTTGTATTTCCCAAGAGCTTCAGACTAGGGATGAGAATTTTCAGATTGGAAATAATCTCATTCCTTTACAGCAAAACTATCGAGGATTAAGATGGTGCTACCAAACGTGTGTGACAGCTCTCTGGTAATCAAAAAGCTAAGCAATCTGACTAAAAATATCACTGAAGTACCTTTGCTGAGGTAAATGGTGTTAAATTATTGCTGCAAACAGTGAAGGGTCGAGTGATGGTGGTGCGAGATAGGGAGTTGAGCTGAGATAGTGTGTTGCAGAATTGTTGCAGGTGGAGTTCTGCTACCCTGGGAGCAAGGTAGGATCGCTCTTGGCACTGAATGGCGGAGTCGGGGCCCAGGCCGAGAAGTTCCGCTGCTCGTTTAAGTGGCACAGGTGTGAGGTTTGATTGCTCTGGGCGCTGAGCTGATCTGAAGAGCTTGAGCTTGGCTTCAGGCTGAGTGACGTAATCTGGGCCCGGAGTGAGTCACTGGATGGCGTGGTCTAGGCCCAGAGCCTTTCGCAGTTGCCAGGTCCTAGTGTGAGGTACCTTACGTTGTTTAGATAATTTAAACACAGGCCCAGATTGTAGGCGAGAGCTAATTTCACTTGCTGTCCGTGATCTTCACTGCCTTTTCTCTGGGCCAATTTAAACACAGGCCCAGACAGACTGAAATGATGGGGTGTTGGTTGGGGCAAGAGTCGATTTCGCTCACTCTCTGTGATGGTCATCTCTATGGCGCTATGGCTTTGAAGACTGCCCCAGCTGCTGTGTTCCATGCCAGTTAACATGATGTACTGATAAGCGAGGCTTTTGGCCTACTTTGGGCTGCTCCGAGGTCTAAGGACTCATTTTTGGTTCAGAATGCTGTTGTTCACTTCAGTTGTTTTATACGATTTTAATTTTTTTTTCTTTCAAGTGTTGGTCTTTTATTTTTATTATTTGTGTTTTCTTTAATTGGGTACTTTTGGATTTATTCTATGGCGATCTGTGAGCAAGCAAATCTCAAAGCTATATATTTTATACATTCTTTGATAATAAATGAGTTGTAGCGATGTGCTACACACAGCGCTGAAATAACGACACGCAGTCGGTAAGTCGTTTGGAGACTAGTTTATTCAAACTTCGCGGCGCTGGCATTTAATCCCTAGCGCCCACCCTCTCCGGGTGGAAATGACATCAGAGGTGCATTACCAAAGTCTCCCCCCGCGTGCTGGCTATTTGTGAGCCGGTTCGCCAGCGTAGAAAGTGGGTCACCACATAACCCCCCCCAAGAACCAGTGATACACCCCCCAATGTCCACAGTCTGGATCAGCCTCTGTTTGGGAGGTCTGCCTCTGCGCCACGGTGCCTGAACCTCGACCGGCTGCGCCAAATCCACATGGGCTGGTTTGAGTCGGTCCACCGTGCAAACCTCCTCTTTCCCACCAATGTCCAGAACGTACGTGGACCCGTTGTTGTTGATCACCTTGAACGGCCCCTCGTACGGCCGCTGTAGCAGTGCCCGGTGTCTGCCCCTTTGTACAAACACAAACTTACAGTTCTGCAGGTCTTTGGGTACATGGTTCAGGGTCCGTCCGTGCTGTGAAGTTGGTACGGGGGCCAGGTTGCTGAGTCTCTCGCGTAGTCTGTCCAGGACTGCTGCGGGTTCTTCCTCTTGCCCCCTTGGGGCTGGTATGAACTCTCCTGGGATGACCAGGGGCGCACCGTACACCAACTCGACTGATGAGGCGTGCAGATCCTCTTTGGGCGCTGTGCGAATTCCAAGCAGGACCCAGGGAAGCTCGTCCACCCAGTTAGATCCTCTCAGGCAGGCCATGAGAGCCGACTTCAAGAGACAGTGGAAGCGTTCCACCAGTCCGTTCGACTGTGGGTGGTAGGCAGTTGTGTGGTGTAGCTGCGTTCCCAACAGGCTGGCCACAGCTGACCACAGGCTGGAGGTGAACTGGGCGCCTCTGTCGGAGGTAATGTGGGCCGGTACCCCGAAGCGTGCTACCCAGGTTGCGATCAGTGCTTGGGCGCAGGAATCGGCAGATGTGTCGGTGAGCGGGATGGCCTCTGGCCACCTCGTGAACCGGTCTACCATAGTTAGGAGGTACTGCGCTCCTCGGGACACTGGTAGGGGGCCCACGATATCCACATGAATGTGGTCGAACCTCCGGTGGGTGGGTTCGAACTGCTGCGGCGGGGCTTCAGTGTGCCGCTTCACCTTGGCTGTTTGGCACTGCATGCACATTCTGGCCCATTCACTGACCTGCTTGCGGAATCCATGCCACGTGAACTTGCTGGAGACCAGCCGGACGGTTGTCCTGATAGATGGGTGCGCCAAACCGTGTATGGAGTCGAAAACCCGCCACTTCCAGGCTGCCAGGACGATGGGGCGAGGTTGGCCGGTAGCCACGTCGCACAAGAGGGTCCTCTCACCTGGGCCTACGAGAAAGTCTTGCAGCTGCAAACCCAAGATTGTGGTCCTGTAGCTGGGCATCTCGTCGTCTGCCTGCTGCGCCTCCGCCAGTGCTGCATAGTCCACCCCCAGGGACAGGGCCTGGATAGCTGGTCTGGAGAGTGCGTCCGCCACGACGTTGTCCTTTCCCGAGACATGCTGGATGTCCGTCGTGTACTCGGAGATGTAGGACAGATGTCGCTGCTGGCGAGCCGACCAGGGATCGGACACCTTCGTGAACGCGAAGGTCAATGGTTTGTGGTCCATGAACGCGGTGAATAGCCTGCCTTCTAAGAAGTACCTGAAATGCCGGATTGCCAGATACAGTGCCAACAGCTCCCAGTCGAAAGTACTGTACTTGAGTTTGGGTGGTCGTAGGTGCTTGCTGAAGAACGCCAGGGGTTGCCAGCGCCTCTCGATGAGCTGCTCCAGCACCCCACCAACTGCTGTGTCGGATGCGTCCACTGTGAGGGCGGTCGGAACGTCCGTTCTGGGATGCACCAGCATCGCGGCATCTGCCAAGGCTTCCTTGGCTTTAACGAAAGCGGCCGCGGCTGAAAGTGGGTCGCCACAGAATCTTGATTAGAATATGTCTCCAGCACCCTGATTCTATATTTGAAGACATCCTTGAATGTGATTTAAAACTCTGAAACTGGTTTCTGTGGCAAACCAAATCAACCCAAAGCATAATGCTGACATTGCTCAGTGGTGGTAGCAGTCTAACAGCTTGTTTCCATTAAGCAGTGATGTACATGAATCCTGACATGTAGAAAAGCATTCAATGATATTTTCATGAGGGAAAACTAGAAGATCAATGATGCATCATTAACTTGTACCCAAAAATAATATTCTGAATGCTCTTTGTGTTGGCCGCATTGCCATCCGCTATCTAAAACCGTATTCCAAACTCCCTGCTGAGATCCTGTGTCTCTTTTCTTTAAGAAGCTCATTGATCAGGTCTCCAATTAGTTTTTCTGACCTCTCCACATATGATTAGATACCTCTTGCTTTGGCAGTCTGAGGTACCAAAATACTTCAAGCAGGCTTCAATTATACCCAGTGCTTAAGAAGAACTTGGTAACCTGCCTGAATGAATGTTTTCCAGTAGCACCTACATCCACTGTGATGAAGTGCTTTGAGAGGTTGGTGATGAAACATATAAACCTCTGCGTGAGGAGTGACTTGAATCTGCTCCAATTTGCCTACCATTTCATAGGGTCTTCACTCCACACTGGAACATGTATACAGTGAAGATGCATATATGATGCTCTTGATTGACTACAGCTTGGCAATCAATGCTATCATCCACTCAAAACTAATCAATAAGCTCCAAGTCCTTGGACTCAACATCTCATTGTGCAACTGGATCCTTGATATACTCACCCTGGAGATACCAGTCAGTTTGGATTGGCAACCGCATCTCCTGCACAATTGTCAATAGCACAGGTGCACCACAAGGTGCGTTCTTAGCTCCTTATTCTATTCACTTTATACTTATGACTGTGAGGCTAAGCACAGCTCTAAACGCATATTTAAATTTGCTGATGACACCATTCGTTGACCAAAAGGTAGTGATGCATCAGCATATAGAAGGGAGATTGAAAATCTGCATGAATGATTCTACAACAATAATCTCTTACTCAATGACTGCAAGCCCAAAGAGCTGATTTTTGATTCAGGTGGAGAAAACCGGAAATCCCCAGTTCTCATCATGGAATCAGAGTTGAAAGTGATTAGCAACTTTCAATTACTTGGTGTTATCATTTCAAAGGAACTGTCCTGGGTCTATCATGTAAGTGCCATTACTAAAAAGCACAGCAGCGCCTCTGTTTTCTTAAAATTTTGTGAAGATTCGTCCTGTCAGATAAAACTTTTGACAAATATCTATGAATCCACAACTTATGGACTCCCTTTCAAGGATTCTTCATCTCATGTTCTCCATATTTATTGCTTATTTATTATTATTATTATTATTATTATTATTATTATTATTCTGCCTGTTTCTTTATATTTTCTGTGCATGCCTGTCAGAAAATGAATCTCAGGTTTGTACTTGGTGGCATTTATGTACTTTGATTATAAATTTGCTTCGAACTTTGAACTGCCCCAATAAAAGATCAGAGTATAAATCAAGCTTCTCACAGGCGCCATGATGGAATATAGCTTTTGTTTTGTAAATGGGATTGTTCTGGAACAAGGGAATGGCGATGCATTCTGGTGAGGAAGCTATGGTTATACATGCCCTCTCACAATGGTATATAATTATGCAAACAATGTTAGCTCACAATTCTTAGAAGTTTAACTGGTTCTTAAGAAGTCACATCCTAAAACGTTAAGCTATTACTTTCCACACAATTGTATTTTTCTACCCTACAACTGATTCTTTAATCCCCAAGCTCTTCAGGCTCATGGATAACAGCATCAGTGTATTCTGCGTTAGTCTACTGTTTGCTCTGCAGGCAATGGATCACTGCTGCTCCTTGTTGACTCCACCCTAACTCTGTTATCTTTATCCTGCGTAGGACCTGTGACAAATGCTGGATTTCCTTCCATTGTCTGCTTTCAATTTCCTGTTCATTGCCAGGATATATATGTATATTTATACAATAATTTATAGGCCAATGTAATTTGAGTTTTTCTTTGTCTATTTGCTTACTCTATTTTGACTGCCATTCCAGACCCAGATCTATATATTCAGGACCTTCTTAAGCTGTTTACCACCTTAATACTTTCAGAGTTCACGTACCTTCACATTGCCTTTCATGTACAGTCCACTCAAAATCCCTTTAATTTTTCTTGACTCTTTGATTCTTCTAACGTTCTCTAATTTAGACTTTCTCTCGGAAGTGTTTACCATTTCCATCTGTGCTTTTTTCAGCCTTCTCTAATGGGTACTTTGAGGGATCGAATGTAACTCATTTACAAACAGCACTCCTTGTCCCATGCTGATAGTTCTGCGAAAGTTGTTTCTGAGGGCTAATTTTGGCAGTCACCTTCCCCCAGATCCTATGGATTGTGCTAGTAGGTCAGTTTTCTCTTCCTTTCCCTTTTGGATGTGATGCATTTTATTCATGATTTGAGGGGGCTGGGAATCATGGGAACTTCCCCTCAATGAAGGCACTCTTCCCTAGCTTTACCTGCCACCAGTTGCTCTGCGACATTGCACTTATCATCAAATGGCACCATGATCCGTTCCTCTACTAGTGCAAGGTCCTTCTGAGTTTCTCATCATTGGATTCCTGTCCAAACTCACTAACATTTTTTTTCTCGCTGACATATTTAAATGCTTTCCTTCTCCAGTGTCTAAACCAAGTGATTCAGCATACTAGTGATTTCAACAGTCAAAGGAATCTTTGTGCTCCCCATCCTGTGAAGATGCTCACTTTACCATCACTGTCATTCTGTGTGCTTCCTGCCTCCTCTTCTTAATCCCTAACTCCATATAAACTCTCCAGACTATATTTAAGATACCCTTGGCTGTGTAAGTTTATGTAATTTCATTGCTGCCGCTATCTTCATCAAAATAAGGTCGTCTGTTGCTGTGATCTAACATGAATTCCTCTATCTGAGGAAAAAAACATATCTTTTTATCACAGTTTTGAAGACTACCTTTGCTTAGTGGTTTTCTGAGACTGAAATTCTATCCTACGCCCACTCTTAATTCCTCTGCTTCAGCAACACACCCAAAATGCTGGAAGAACTCAGCACATCAGGCAGTATCTATGGAACTGAATAGATAGAGGACGTTTTGGGCCGAGACCCTTCTTCAGGACTGAGAAGGAAGGGGAAGATGGCAGAATAAAAAAGGTGGGGGGAGGGGAAGGAGGCCAGCTGGAAGGTGATAGGTGAAGGCAGGTCGGGGGAAAGGTCAAGGGCTGGAGAAGAAGGAATCTGATAGGAGAGGGGAGTAGACCGTGGGAGAAAGGGAAGGAGGAGGGGACCTAGAGGGAAGTAATAGGCAGATGAGAAGAAGTAAAAGGTCATAGTGGGAATAGAGGAAGAGGATGGGGGGAATTTGTTTACCGGAAGGAGAAATCGACATCAATGCTTTCAGGTTAGGGGCTACCCAAACGAACTTTATTCTGTTCCAGTGAAGCCCAACACAAGTTTGAGGATCAGCTCCTCATCTTCTTACAAGGCAAAGTAGAGCCTTTATTGCAGATAATTAGCTACTTTATCTCAGTTTCAACAATTTTTTTTCACTCCCCATCTTTTAGGACTTCTCTCAATCTGCTCTCACATTCTTTGCAGAGTAATACTTCTGTTATTGGTATATTTTCTGACTGATTAAATGTCATCAAGAGGTTGGAGAGGGTTAGTATGGCTTTATAAAATATTCTTCAAACCCAAAACTTGCAATGTTTCTTTAATATTTTTTAAATGCAAGACATAGAGGTTGTAACACTGAACATAAATTGGCGGAGCGCCTCTTGGTGATTTTTCTGCTGTCATTTTACAGCTCCCTGTGGATGTTGCCTTGACATCTCTAAATCGCAAACGCCTCATTTGATGATGATATGTTTTCATTTGCTTTTCTTTCTCTTTTTCAGCCACATTCTGACCTTATTAGGCTTGACGAAGTGCACCCTCGTGATCAGCAGTCTGACTTAAAACATTGTTTGTTTTATGCATCACAGTAGAAAATCTGTGCTTCTAACTATCACTAAGCGACATGTTTCATTGAATCTGATGCCAAATATAAATACCCTTTCACTATCCTGTCAATAATTAAGCCATACATACATACCTATGTACTCTGGAGAAATTTAAGGGAAATCTTAAAAGATATATTTGATATATCAGACATATTAGATTAAAAAATTACTTTATTCCCTTGTGTTGCAATTTTTATCAGTTCTATCCGCATAACAAATCATGAGATTGAGGAGAGCAATAATTGATTAAAATGCAGTAGTCAGTCTCCGCTTTTTAATGAAGTCATACAAGGATAGAAGGGCCTTAACTTTCTAGTACTTAACCCTACTGCATAACCAAATCATGGCCGATCTGTCCCTTCATCCTATTTGCTCTCCTTTGTTCTACATCACTTAATACCACTAAATAAATTTTGATCACTGCTTTAAAAATCTGAATTAATCCGTGACAAGCAGCTGTTCTTAGTATAGACCATAAGACAAAGGAGCAGAAGTCGGCCATTCGGTCCATCGAGTCTGCTCTGCCATTTCATCATGAGCTGATCCAATCTCCCCTTTAGTCCCATTCCCCCGCCTTCTCACCATAACCTTTGATGCCCTGACTACTCAGATACCTATCAATCTCTGCCTGAAATACACCCAATGACTTGGCCTCCACTGCCCTCTGTGGCAACAAATTCCATAGATTCACCACCCTCTGGCTAAAAATTTTTTTCGCATCTCTGTTCTGAATGGGCGCCCTGCAATCCTCAAGTCATGTCCTCTCGTACTAGACTCCCCCACCATGGGAAGCAACTTCGCCACATCCACTCTGTCCATGCCTCTCAACATTCGAAATGTTTCTATGAAGTCCCCCCTCATTCTTCTAAACTCCAAGGAGTACAGTCCAAGAGCGGTCAAATGTTCCTCATATGTTAACCCTCTCATTCCCGGAATCATTCTAGTGAATCTTCTCTGAACCCTCTCCAATGTCAGCACATCCTTTCTTAAATAAGGAGCCCAAAACTGCACACAGTATTCCAAGTGAGGTCTCACCAGTGCCTTATAGAGCCTCAACATCACGTCCCTGCTCCTATACTCTATTCCTCTAGAAATGAATGCCAACATTGCATTCGCCTTCTTCACTACCAGCTCAACCTGGAGGTTAACCTTAAGGGTATCCTGCACAAGGACTCCCAAGTCCCATTGCATTTCAGAACTTTGAATTCTCTCCCCATTTAAATAATAGTCTGCCCGTTTATTTCTTCTACCAAAGTGCATGACCGTACACTTTCTGACATTGTAATTCATTTGCCACTTCTTTGCCCATTCCACCAATCTATTCAAGTCTCTCTGCAGACTCTCTGTTTCCTCAGCACTACTGGGCCCTCCACCTACCTTTGTATCATCAGCAAACTTAGTCAGAAAGCCTTCTATTCCATAATCCGAATTGTTGATATACAACGTAAAAAGAAGCGGCCCCAACATGGACCCCTGTGGAACACCACTGGTAACCGGCAGCCAACCAGAATGGGATCCCTTTATTCCCACTCTCTGTTTCCTGCCAATCAACCAACACTCTATCCACTTATGTAACTTTCCTGTAATTCCATGGGCTCTTGTTTAGCAGCCTCATGTGTGGCACCTTGTCAAAGGCAGTCTGAAAATCCAAAAACACAACATCCACTGCATCTCCCTTGTCTAGCCTATTTGTAATTTCCTCAAAAAATTGCACTAAGTTTGTCAGGCAGGATTTTCCTTCAAGGAAACCATGCTGAGTTCTGCCTATCTTGTCATATGCCTCCAGGTACTCCGTAACCTCATCCTTGACAATCGACTCCAACAATTTCCCAACCACCGATGTCAAGCTAACAGGTCTAAAATTTCCTTTTTGCTTCCTTGCCCCCTTCTTAAATAGCGGAGTGACATTTGCAATCTTCCAGTCCTCCGGAACCAGGCCAGAATCTATCGACTTTTGAAAGATCATTGCTAATGCCTCCACAATCTCCACTGCTACTTCCTTCAGAACACAAGGGTGCATTCCATCTGGTCCAGGAGATTTATCTACCCTTAGACTATTCAGTTTCCTGAGTACTTTCTCTGTCGTAATTGTGACTGCGCATATTTCTCTTCCCTGACACCCTTGAAAGTTTGGTATATTGCTGATGTCTTCCTCAGTGAAGACTGATGCAAAATACTTGTTCAGTTCCTCCGCCATCTCCTTACCTCCCATTACAATTTCTCCAGCATCAATTTCTATCGGTCCTATATCTACTGTCACCTGTCTTTTACTCTTTATATACTTGAAAAGCTTTTAGTATCCTCTTTGATATTATTTGCTAGCTTCCTTTCATAGTTCATCTTTTCCCTCTTAATGACCTTCTTAGTTTCCCTTTGTAAGCTTTTAGAAACTTCCCAATCCTCTGTCTTCCCACTAATTTTTGCTTCCTTGTATGCCCTCTGCTTTGCTTTTACTTTGGCTTTGACTACTCTGGTCAGCCACAGTTGCATCCTTTTTCCATTTGAAAATTTCTTCTTCTTTAGAATATATCTGTCTTGCACCTTCCTCACTTCTCGCATAAACTCCAGCCACTGCTGCTCTACCGTCCTTCCTGCTAGTATCCCTTTCCAGTCAACCTTAGCCAGTTCCTCTCTCATGCCACTGTAATTTCCTTTACTTCACTGAAATACTGACACATCGGATTTCGGCTTCTCTTTCTCAAATTTCACAGCGAACACAATCATGTTGTGATCACTGCCTCCTAAGGGTTCCTTCACTTCCATCTCTCTTTTTACAATATTTTTATTCAGAAGAAAAAAAAACAAGATTTACAGAGTGCAACACATAGATACATCTCAACATAACTTGTGTACATTCATATATTGTGATAAAATTAATCAAAATGTTATAGCATAACACATAAAGGTATACCACTCTGTAATCAAAAATTTAAAGATAGGTCATAAACATAAAAGGAATTTTTTATATTAAAAAAAGTCAACCCCCTACCAACTACCAAAGAAAAAAGCTGATGGATGATAATGGATAAATTAGAAAAGAAAACATATTCGCTTAAGAAGAGAAGATAAAAATATACCTAAAAGTCTGTGTACTGTAAAACTTTATAAATTGGAAAAGTAATTTAGGAAAGGTCCCCAGATATCATAAAAAGATTGTTTCAAAATTAAGACTGAGCAGCGGATCTTTTCTAAATTTAAATAAGACATAATATCACGTAGCCATACAAAGAAATAAAGAGATGGGTGGATTAGCCCTACCCAATTTTAGGTTTTACTATTGGGCTGCCAATATAAGGAATATTACTTTCTGGTCTTATTATATTTATCATAAAGATTGACCATCATGGGTCTCCTTAGAAGTTAATTCTGTAAAAAATTCCTCTATTGTCTCTTTTCTTGGATCATATTCTTCTTTTTCAGCAAATAAAATAACAGATAACATAATTGTTAAGCAAACTTTAAGGATTTGGTCTCAATTTAGGAAATTTTTTGGTTTAGTGAATTTTTCATTATCATCTCCCATTCTCCTTAATTATTTTTTTTAATCCCTTCCATGACTGATAAAGTCTTTAAGGATTGGGATGAACTAGGTTTTAAGTGTTTTTGGGACCTGTTTATCTCAGGATCTCTTGCTTCATTTGACCAATTGTCAACTAAATTTGCACTCCCAAAAACACATTTTTACAGATACCTTCAAATTAGAGATTTCTTACGTTTCCAATTAACTACTTTTCCTATAGGTCCTGATAAAAATTTACTGGACGATCTTTTAAATTTAAAACCTTTTTTTAATGGTTCTATTACCGGTATCTATAACTTGTTGATTGAATCTAGACAAGACTTTTTAGATAAAATAAAAAAAGCTTGGGAGGATGACCTAAATTGTCAGATTCCTGATGATAGATGGAATAAAATTCTTAAACGGGTTAATAAATCATCTTTCTGTGCTCGTCATTCTCTTCTACAATTTAAAGTGGTTCACAGAGCTTACATTTCTAAACAGAAGATGTCCAGTTTTTATCCGAATGTTTCTGCACTTTGTAATAAATGCAACTCTGCTGATGCCTCTTTAATTCATATGTTTTGGTTTTGCCCTAAAATTGAAAAGTTTTGGCGGGAAGTATTCCATACCTTTTCACAACTTTTTAGGGTCCAATTTGACCCAAATCCCCTTACTGCCTTGTATGGTTCTATTGCGGATGAAGATATAACTTTAAATACTTCTAATCTACAGTTTTTAATTTTTACCTCTCTTTTAGCAAGGAGAGCAATCTTGCTTAAATGGAAGGAGTTTACCCCTCCTACTTCCATCTCTCTAATCACCTCTGGTTTATTACACAATACCCAATCCAGTACAGCCGATCCCCTAGTGGGCTCAACAACAAGCTGTTCTAAAAAGCCATCTTGTAGATATTGTACAAATTCTCTCTCTTGAGATCCAGTGCCGACCTGATTTTCCCAATCCACTCGCATGTTAAAATCCCCCACAATTATCGTAACACTGCCCTTCTGGCAAGCCTTTTCTATTTCCTGTTGTAATTTGTAGTCCACATCACTGCAGCTGTTTGGAGGCCTGTAGATAAATGCCATCAGGGTCCTTTTACCCCTGCGATTTCTTAGCTCAACCCATAAAGATTCTGTACCTTCTGATCCTATGTCAAATCTTACTAATGATTTAATATCATTTCTTACCACCAAAGCCTCCCTCTACCTACCTGCCTATCCTTCCGATACACCATGTATCCTTGGACGTTCAGCTCCCAGAGACATGCATCCTTTAGCCACGTCTCAGTGATGGCCACAATATCATACCTACCAATCTGTAACTGTACAACAAAATCATCCACCTTATTCCTTATGCTGCGTGCATTTAAGTATAACACCTTAAGTCCAGTATTTGGTACTTTTTGCATTTATTGCACTGCAACTCATCCCAATGGCTGCAAATTTCCTCTGTCATCTGCCTGTCCTCCCTGACATCCTTACTGCTCACTACCATAGATCTATTTCTGTTTTCCCTCTCCTCTGCTCCATCAGTCTGGTTCCCACCCCCCCCCCCCTCGCCAAATTAGTTTAAACCCTCCCTAACAGCTCTATTAAACCATCTTGCCAGGATATTGGTCCCCCTAGGATTCAGGTGTAACCCGTCCTTTTTGTAGAGGTCACACCTGCCCCAAAAGAGGTCCCAATGATCCAGAAACTTGAATCCCTGACCCTGCTCCAATTCCTCAGCCACGCATTTTTCCTCCGTCTCATTCCATTCCTACCCTCACTGTTGCCTGGCACAGGCAGTAATCCCGAGATTACTACCTTTGTGGTCTTTCTTCTCAACTGCCTTCCTAACTCCCTATATTCTCCTTTCAGGACCTCTTCCCTTTTCCTACCTATGTCATTGGTACCTATATGTACCACGACCTCTGGCTCCTCACCTTCCCACTTCAGGATATCTTGGACGCGATCAGAAACATCCCAGACCCTGGCACCAGGGAGGCAAACTACCATCCAGGTCTCCTGACTGCGTTCACAGAATCGCCTATCTGACCCCCTAACTATCAAGTCCCCTATTACTACTGCCTTCCTCTTCCTTTCCCTACCCTTCTGAGCTACAGGGCCGGACTCTGTGCTGGAGGCATGGCCGCTGTTGTTTCCCCAGGTAGGCTGTCCCCCTCAACGGTACTCAAACAGGAGTACTTATTGTCAAGGGGTACAGCCACTGGGGTACTCTCTAGTACCTGACTCTTCCCCTTCCCCCTCCTAACGGTGACCCATCTGTCTGCCTCCCGTGGTCCTGGTGTGACCACTTGCCTGTAACTCCTCTCTATCAACTCCTCACTCTCCCTGACCAGACGAAGGTCATTGAGCTGCAGCTCCAGTTCCCTAACATGGTCCCTTAGGAGCTGCAGCTCGGCGCACCTGGCGCAGATGTGGACTTCTGGGAGGCTAGGAGACTCCAGGACCTCCCACATCCGACACCGAGAACAACAAGCTGCCCTCACAGTCATACTTCCCCTTTTCCTCAAATAACAGGAAAAATTGAAACCTAAACCTACCTTGCCTCGCTCGCTTCCACCTAAGTCCACTGAGCCAAAGCCCTTAAGCCTTCACTTTGTTCCCAGCTCACTCTGCTGCCTGCAAACGATGCTGCCCGCTGTTTAAAGCTGTGTCCTTTTTAAATCTTCCCTGCTTCACTGCCCGACGTCACACGCCTGCGCAGTCCCTCCTCTCTTAACTCCGATGAGGATAAGAAAAAAATCGAACTGGCTCTCGCTGCACTCCCGTTCTGATCCTCCGACTTCCTTCTCCAAAAAAAAGTATATGTTAAATGAACAGAAATATTGTCTGAAAATGCAAGTTCTCTGATCAAAAAGCCTTTTTTTAAAAAATTGTTAAGTGCAGCTATAGGTTCTAGCCAGTATTTCTAGGATGCATTGCAATTAACTTAAAATCGTTAATCATCATTCTGCACTCTTTGTTTTATTCTGAGTTATCTGACTGAAAGAAAACCTAATCAGAAATTAAATATTGAAAATGGAAGCCTTTGTCTAATTCAGAGAACTATCCTATTAGCCCCTGAAAGGTATTCAGAGTTCTGCAGACTAAATATTTAGTTTTGTGTTCCTAAGGGCATTAAGCCAGGAAAGAGATGAGAAACCTTAAAACAAAGCTCAGTGATTTTATCAGCAACTAGTGTGGTCTCATCCCAAGTCTAAAAATGGTAATGTGGGGACAGTTATAGGAAGCTACTGTTTTATTATGCATGGAGCACAGAGTTTCTATTAAAAAAAATTCGTTTTGAGTACATCTGTAACCAACTAAAGAGTTAATCAGCAACATTCATTCAAAGATTAGATTGCAACATTTAAATGAATGCTTTTAGCTGTGCACATTGAAGATATTCATTACATAAGTAGCATGTCGGTAGTGACTTTGATCAGCATAAATAAACGTCTTGGATTGTTGGCTTGGTTTCAAAATTTCAACTGTTGTATTATGAATCTCGAGTTTGTTGGATATGGTTTCTGACTGAACATAATTTCTACCTTTCAGTTTTCCCCATGTGGTCTCCTTAAGCTAGTGAAATGGAGCGTTTCTATAAAAACATGACAGTTCTCAAATAGATTCAACCTGTTGGTTTGTGTTGTGACTGTTTTCACTTTTAAATGACGTGCGGTGAAATGCCTCGCGTGGAATAAATAAAAAAAATTGTTCAAAGAAACATATGCAGATGATGACCCCCCCCGCCAAACTATCAGACTCTAGCTGTAGCTTTTTGAAAATAAAAAAATGAATATATTTTCAGAAAATACATTCATAGATTGATGTATTTGACAAGTGTGTAGTTGTAACTTTCCAATTTGTCCAAGCAAACTCAGAAAATTATGCTGATAGTCCTTGTTACCTGCAGGGTGAGGGATCTTGGAATTGGGACCAGAATGACTTCCAGTTCCAGCCCTGACGATCTTCTGCAGTTTTTCCCGTTGCTAAATGCACCGTTTTAGTCCTAAGCCATTTCCCAAGGGCAATCATTTTGGGATGGATAATGCCAGAGTTTTCATTGCTCCTAGCATCCCCGCAGTCACTGCAACTTCTACAGCACCATAGCTTCCAACATTGTTTTCATATCACTGCTGCAAAGTGGCCTTAATGCATTGGTCCTTAGGCAGCATAACCTGGGGCCTTTCCCATTGGCCACCTTGCAGATCATACTGTCAGGAAGGGTTTTCACTGTTGCTCAATGTTCTTGACAAGAAACAGCTGAAAATACAACTAATGAAAAAAAATGGAAAACTTTTCACTCTGTTTAGGAACATCAATATTAGAACCATCTACTAGTCCTCCACTGGAATTCATAGTCACTTTTCATAAACAGATTTTTATGCTTTGGGTATTTTGATTAGTATTTCTTCTGCCAGAAATAAAAGCTGCCCAAAATATTTCCAACATAGTTTTTAAAATTGTCACTGGTACAGGATGTTTAAAAGCAAATCCCATACCTAGCTGCATAAATACTTATTAATAAACTGACTTCCTCCAATGGGTGAATTTACTTAAAGCTCTTTTTGGCAATATGATGGTTGATAGAGTATTTTCAATAAGACTATATTGAATTAAATTATTAGTAGCACTCTTTAAAGACTTGTTTGATGTTGAATCTTACTTCTTAAACCTGAAGATAATGTGAACCAGGTGACCTTTGACAAAGCTTGGATTGTGTTCTTGGCCACAGTCTGTAGAACAGTACAGTACATGAACTGGCTCTTTGCCTCATGAGGATGACTAATGTCAATCCCAAACTAATCCCATTTGTCTGTATCCCTCCAGGCCTGTACTGCAATAAATAATTCATAATGCTGCTCACAGTGCATTTAGAGTGATGAAGTGATACGACATTGAATTAGGCCTTTCAATCCAAAAAGACACGCCAACCATCAAGCACCCATTTACGCTCCTGTACCTACCCCATTTTATTCTTTCCAGATTCTGAGCAACTTTCTGGTTTATACCACTCACCTGCACCTCAGGGATAATTTTCAATGGCCAATTAATCTACCAGTCTGCAGAACTCTGAGAAAATCCAACCACTTCCAGGGATACCAGAGAGCTCGGAGGAAATCCAGGGAGAGTATGCAAACTCTATGCAGGTCATCTTCGAACCAGGGTTGCTGGAGCTGTGAGACTGAAACTCTACTCACTACATCTCTGTGCTGCCTATTCGTCATCAGTGAATTTATTGCCGCAGGAATTGTGACGTTCCCTGAACTCGCACAAAGCTGAATTCTGCAGCTAAGCATACCACAAACCTCATCTGACCCTTTCCAAAGAGGGCCATTCAGCAATTGAGAATAGTTTTTAAAATTTGAACTTGGTCCCAAATAAAGGCTACACCTTTAAGCTTTTTAAACTTTGCTTTTACAACCAAAGTTGAAGTGCTTTTACGTCATGAAGGTTTGGAATGTCATTTTATGTTTTAAGGTCTCATTCTATCATCGAGTAACTTTTATTGTGTTAAGAGAGAGCCAATAGCTTCTGGGTTGATGCATGGAAAGGAGAGAGACTAGATCTTGTGTGGAGTGTCAGCACCCAGACGTGAAAAAACAAATGTTCATCTTATCCATTGGAGATAGTTAACACTGTCAGAACTACTTTCGTACAGTAAAAAGCCACAGCCTTTGGCTTCCTCTTTTCCTAATTACCAACTAACTTGTATGCAGCCTGTTCAAACATAGAACTGGCTGTTTGGCTCATGTGCCAAGTTTGGTCATTATCCGTGTATATTTCGCTACTGCTGCCTGGTTTATGTACTGTTCCTGCTGTAGGACGGTCCAGCCTTGCATTATGCTTACTGTATCTTTTTGCCTTAAGCTCATTTCCCTTTCTCAGTGGTTTCCCTTATGATTGTTGGCCAGATGTTAGAGGGGCCAAGTCCATTGTTTCCTACAAGGCTACATGATTAATGTAATCCTGATCAGCTGACAGATTGCATATTGGTCACCTGCCCTTGGCCTACAGCTTAAAAAACAAATTGACTATTTTTTATTCTCCACTAGAACTGAGAGGCATGTTGCTGCAGTGACAGATGCTGGGGATTATGCAGTGAGAGGATTATGACAGCTGACATTTTGATTTACTTCTTGGACCAAGATGTTGCTTACTGAGTGTTCAAGTCTCCTTTTGGCCTTTTGTCCAATACAAAACTCTACCCGTATATTTACATCCCTTAAACTGGCACTTCCCTGTATCTTACTTAGTCTACCAATTCACTCCAGAAATTCGTCCCTCTGAATGCCATTTCTTCCTTTGAATGTTTTCAGCTGAGCCCTGGTTTACTGAATTATTCCCCAAATATTATTGCCTCATTGCTTTTTTGTTCTCTCGTTAAGGTTCTCTGGAAAAGGCTGACATTTATTGCTCTCAGAAACTTGCTTGTGAACCACTGCTGGTGTGCTGAGCCACCACCAGTAAATTGCATTGGTTTGAAATTGAAATAGATAGATAGATAGATAGATACTTTATTCATCCCCATGGGGAAATTCAACTTTTTTTTCCAATGTCCCATACACTTGCTGTAGCAAAACTAATTACATACAATACTTAACTCAGTAAAAAAAATATGATTGCATCTAAATCACTGTCTCAAAAAGCATTAATAGCTTTTAAAAAGTTCTTAAGTCCTGGAGGTAGAATTGTAAAGCCTAATGGCATTGGGGAGTATTGACCTCTTCATCCTGTCTGAGGAGCATTGCATTGATAGTAACCTGTCACTGAAACTGCTTCTCTGTCTCTGGATGGTGCTATGTAGAGGATGTTCAGAGTTATCCATAATTGACCGTAGCCTACTCAGCGCCCTTCGCTCAGCTACCGATGTTAAACTCTCCAGTCCTTTGCCCACGACAGAGCCCGCCTTCCTTACCAGCTTATTAAGACGTGAGGCATCCCTCTTCTTAATGCTTCCTCCCCAACACGCCACCACAAAGAAGAGGGCGCTCTCCACAACTGACCTATAGAACATCTTCAGCATCTCACTGCAGACATTGAATGATGCCAACCTTCTTAGGAAGTACATTCGACTCTGTGCCTTCCTGCACAAGGCATCTGTGTTGGCAGTCCAGTCAAGCTTCTCGTCTAACTGTACTCCCAGATACTTGTAGGTCTTAACCTGCTCCACACGTTCTCCATTAATGATCACTGGCTCCATATGAGGCCTAGACCTCCTAAAGTCCACCACCATCTCCTTGGTCTTGGTGATATTGAGACGCAGGTAGTTTGAGTTGCACCATATCACAAAGTCCTGTATCAGTTTCCTATACTCCTCCTCCTGTCCATTCCTGACACACCCCACTATGGCCGTGTCATCAGCGAACTTCTGCACATGGCAGGACTCTGAGTCATATTGGAAGTCTGATGTGTACAGGGTGAACAGGACCGGAGAGAGTACGGTTCCCTGCGGCGCCCCTGTGCTGCTGACCACCGTGTCAGACCTACAGTCTCCCAACCGCACATACTGAGGTCTATCTGTCAAGTAGTCCACTATCCAATCCACCATGTGAGAGTCTACTCCCATCTCCGTTAGTTTGTGCCTTAAGATCTTGGGCTGGATGGTGTTAAAGGCACTAGAGAAGTCAAGGAATGTAATCCTCACAGCACAACTGACCCCCTCTAGGTGAGAGAGTGATTTGTGCAGCAAATACGTGATAGCATCCTCCACTCCCACCTTCTCCTTATATGCAAACTGAAGAGGATCCTGGGCGTGCCTGGTTTGTGGCCTCAGATTCTGTATTATCAGCCGCTCCATGGTCTTCATCACGTGCGACGTCAAGGCAACAGGTCTGAAGTCATTCAACTCCTTTGGTTGTGGTTTCTTCGGTACCGGGACAATACAGGATGTCTTCCACTGTCTGGGTACTCTTCTCTGCTCCAGGCTCATGTTAAAGATACGCTGTAGTGGTTCTCCCAGCTCAGTCGCACAGGCCCTCAGTAATCGTGGGGAAACTCCATCCGGTCCAGCCGCCTTGCTGGTACAGATCTTCCTCAGTTGACCTACCACCTGTGCAGCCGTAATCCTGGGCGTGGGCAAGGTCTCCTGTGATTGGCTATTTTCCTGTGAGGGAAGTAAGCCTGGTGTGGATTTTTGCGGTGAGGATGAGATTGAGCTGTCGAACCTGTTGAAGAAGTTGTTCAGCTGGTTCGCTTTCTCCACATCTCCACTTATGTTCGCCCTCCGCTTTGCACCGCATCCGGTGATGATCTTCATCCCATCCCACACCTCCTTCATGCTTTTTTTCTGCAGCTTTAGTTCACCTGTAAGTCAAACTGGAGTAGAGTTTTTTTTTGTTTGGTGCACTATTGTACACAAAACACATCATGCTCAGGGTACAATGGAGAATTAGGCAAATCCAAAGTAAGAAGTATTACAAAATAGCAAATGTTGGTGCAGAATAGACACATCCCAGTATCTGGAAAGAAAATTAATCTTGAATTTATAATTCTTTAATCATAAAAAGAGCTTCACATATGATCTCATGCATGTAGGGCCATTAAAGACTAAATGATATATTGCAATTTTAGAGATGGCTGTATATGTTGATATACTGTATAAAAGAACATAGACTGTGTTATTGAAGCAAATCTGAAGATTTACAGTATAATGGATCAATCTTAGCTCTAGATTTCAATCATATTCATCATAACATCAGGGATTTTAAGAATAAACTGTAGAGTAAACCTATTGATCTCTTCCACCCATTGTTTAAGCTCCAAACATCTCACTGACCTTTAATACATTGAATTCCGATTAAATGGGCCACCAGTTAATTTGGGATGACTCTTAAAGGGCAAAAACTATTTCAGAAAACAGCTGGAATTCGTTTTGCCTATTTGGGACACTGTGCCACTTAACTGGGGCAGGAGACTTGCCGAACAGTTTCTAACTAGTGTCAGTTGCGTGTGCTTGCGTGACCGTTAGACATCACACTGTGCTTGGAGCAATCGTTTTTTAAATGCTGTCAGTTGTATGTATTTGTGTCCAGAAAGCAGTGATTTTTGTCACTGATAATTGGTGAGAAATAAGCAATGAGACAACTCAGAACTCAGCATTCAGGCTTGGAACTGTCAGAAACATCTGGGAATGAAAATGAAACAAGTTAACTTCAAGCTAGAAACTAAGAAAATTTTGAAGGTATTGATGATCATCTTGAATGTTACCTACCGGACAGTTGTCTCTCCACTGAGGTTCCAAGTATCACTTTGCCTACGAGTGGCCACACCGTGGTACACCACTTCGACAGGCGGGATAAACCAGATGAGGGTAGCTGATGGGTCTCATACCCTGTAAGACATGCCTGTCCTAGCATGCAAAGTCAGCTCTGGTGGATGAGACTTACAGTGATATCGAGTGGCCAGGAAGGTGGATCTGCAACACTCCATGGAGAGCAAAGGGCATGACAAGGCACAGAAGTCTTGGTTGTCCATTGCAACCAAGGAAGATTCCAGTTTTGACAACTACTTCTACCACTGGACCTCGACTTCTGAGTTTGAGAGAGTGTAACTGTGCTGCTGCAATGCTTTTCCACTTTAAACCCTCCTGCACAGGTTTCCTGTCATCATCGGATATGACAGACAACCATCAGTAATATTGACGGTATTCTAAAATACATGATTTGTTACTCCATTAAATGCTTGTGTTGGGGCGTGGCCAAGTGGTTAAGGCGTTCGTCTAGTGATCTGAAGGTCGCTAGTTTGAGCCTTGGCTGAGGCTGCGTGTGTCACCTTGAGCAAGGCATTTAACAACATATTGCTCTGCGACGGCACCGGTGCCAAGCTGTGTGGGTCCTAATGCCCTTCCCTTGGACAACATCGTGGAGAGGGGAGACTTGCAGCATGGGCAGCTGCCAGTCTCTCATACAACCTTGCCCAGGCTTGCACCCTGGAAACTTGCCAAGGTGCAAATCCATGGTCTATCACGACTAACGGAGGCCTACACTACACACTATGTTTGATTTCCTTCGGTTAAATAGGCAGCCACTTAATCGGGCAAAAATGCACTGATCTGTATCTGTCCCAATTAACCAGACCTACTGTATATCCTTTTTCCATCGCATGCATCTGGAAGTTTCCAAATATTTATTATCCTTTTGAGTGAAGGTTCCTTTACTGACAGCATTTAAAAGCTTTTGCTTATAAGAATCAATACCATATCTTCTCACTTGTTAAATTTTTGGATTTGTCTCGTCCATAAACATTTGAAAAAATTTGACGTTTTCATGGTCATTGTATATTAAAAGTGCAGCTCCATTATGGTTATTTTTTCTTTCTGAACTCGGAAACCTTTTCGAGGTATGTGCCTCCCTGTTAAAGTGAAGTTCATGGAGTCACAAAGAGATTCAAGATAGAAACAGGTCCTTTGCCTCGCTGAATCTTGCCTTCCATCATCCAATAATCCAACAGTCTGTTACTCCTACGTTGCCGTCAACCCACTTACACTCTCTGGATAATTTACAGAGGCCAATTAACCTCCCAATCCCCGCCTCTTTGGAATGTTGGCGCACTGCTTTACAGTGCCAGCTGTAGGTCAGAGTTCGATTACCGCTGCTGTCTGTACGGAGTTTGTATGTTCTCTCCATGACTGGATGCATTTCCACCAGGTGCTCCAGTTTCCTCTCACATCCCAAAGGCATATGGTTAGGGTTAGTGAGTTGTGGGCATGCTATGTTGGTGCTGAAAACATGGCAACACTTGTGGCCTACCTAGCACAATCATCACTGATTTGATCTGAGGCAAATGATGCATTGTATTGTATGTTTCGATGTCCATGTGACTAATCAAGCTAATCTTTAATCTTAGTGTAGGAGAAAACCAGAATACTTAGGAGGAACCTCACACAATCACAGAAAAAACATACAAACTCCACACAGATAGCACCTGAACCCAAGCCTCTGGTGCTGGGAGTGAATGAACTGCTAGCTGTGCCACCGTTCTGCAGTTGTTGTAGTATCTTTTTAGTCACATTTTTAACAACTGAGTTCAGCTTTGAAAAGGCACCAATTTTAGATGGAAATGCAGGGAGCAGATTAATATAAAGTATTCCAGATTTTTTTTTGATCATTGTTGAATCTCTACTTGTTTATTCGTGTATCCACATTACCGAATTAGATTTAATATCACTGGCGTATGTCTTGAAATTTGTCTTTGCTGAAGCAATATAATGCAATACATAATAATAAAAAAAAGGAAGTAAATAAGTAAAACAACAACACACACAAAATGCTGGTGGAACACAGCAGGCCAGGCAGCATCTATAGGGAGAAGCGCTGTCGACGTTTCGGGCCGAGACCCTTCGTCAGGACTAACCGAAAGGAAAGATAGTAAAAGATTTGAAAGTAGTGGGGGGAGGGGGAAATGCAAAATTTCCCCATTTCGCATTTCCCCCTCTCTCTCCCCCCCCCCCCCCCACTACTTTCAAATCTCTTACTACCTTTCCTTTCGGTTAGTCCTGACTAAGGGTCTCAGCCCGAAACGTCAACAGCGCTTCTCCCTATAGATGCTGCCCGGCCTGTTGTGTTCCACCAGCATTTTGTGTGTGTTGTTGTTTGAATTTCCAGCATCTGCAGATTTCCTCATGTTTGCTAAGTAAATAAGTAAATATTTTTGAAGTAGTTAAATTAAATAAAGAGTGCAAAAATGGAAATAAAAAAGTAGTGAGGTAGCGTCCATTGAGAAATCAGATGGCAGAGGGGAAGAAGCTCTTCCTGAGTCATTGAGTGTGTACCTTCACACTTCTGCACCTCCTTGCTGATGGTAGCAAAGAGAACAAGGCATGACCTGGATGATGGGGGTCCTTCATAATGAACGCTGCCTTTTTGAGGCATCGATCCCTGAAGATGTCCTGGTTACTACAAAGGCTGGTGCCCTTGATGGAACTGACTAAGTTTACAACTCAATGCAGCTTATTTGGACCCCACCCCCACCAATACCAGACGGTGATGCAGCCAGTTAGAATGCTCTCCACAGTAAATCTTCAGAGATTTGCTATTTTTTTTGTTAATTGCTTATCAACATTAATGTTGAAATGCAGACTGATGACTTGTAGAGGCAAGATTGCTGAAGTAAGCAAAAGGATAATCTCAACAATAGTGATGTTCTCCATAAGTATGGATGGAGTAATAACTTGAGTCTCACAGGCTTTCCAGAGAAAGCCTGTGTGGTTTTCCAGAGAATATTTATCCTGAATGTAATTCCATCAACTTTAAGTTGTGGGGGAGATTTGTAGAGTTATGGCAAGAGTCAGGAGGGCGTACAGCATGAAACAGGCCACTCAGCCCACCAGCTCGACACTGATCATCAATCACTCATTTTACATTTCCCTCCTCCCCACGTTCTGCCACTCATCTGCATTGTAGGTATAAATTACAGTGGCTAATTTATCTACCAACCTGAACAGTCTGTGGAATGTGGGAGGGAACCAGATAATCACAGGAAGAATGTGAAAACTTTACATCAAAATTGCAATGGAGGTTGGGTTTGGGATGCAGCCAACTGAAACTATGGGAGTCAAAGACGTCATCGTATCTCAGAAGGTGCCAGTTACAAATAGTTTGTACATCCTTGCTGTGGAAGTGAGAAGAGATGATATTCAACAGTACCATGAACTATTGAGTTTGGGTCAGTGTTAAGGTGGTGGGGACTGACCGCTAATCCAGGTTCAGGTACGTACTGTCAGACATATGTGGTACCTTGCCCTCCCTACTCGATCCCAGTCCTTGCTTGTTGTGTATTTGAACACGAGAGGAAGCTCAAAGTCCTCTGCTATAGTATTCTAGTTAATGCATGCTAGTTTGAAGATTAAGTTAATAGGATCATCACGGGAAAGGGTTTTAAGGGAAGGATAGACTAAGGGCAAGATTGTAATAGGGGTAAACCACCAGTATATTCAAATAATTAATAATTGAAACATTAAAAAGACTCGCCATAAATGTTTCTAGGACTACTGAGTGTTTCTTTTCTATTTCTTGTAAGTCCCTTTCAATGTCTCCCTATATAAATTGCATTCTATGTTACCTATTCTTCTGCATAATAGGGGCAGTTTCATACTGGGAGCCTTTAACCTGTCACAGTTTTGTTGGAAGCTCTTCTGACAAGTAAAATTGCCCCACTTGACTGGAAGTCTTCAAGCGTGCAGTGAGACAAAATAACAACTCAATAATGCTATCTTGGCTTTTAAACCAAAGAGAATCGGTTCCTGCCAATAACCAAATGGCTTGAGGAAATCACTGGTTTTCCACTGGTCGGTGAGATAAGCCAGGAATTAGGTCATTCAGCTACTCAAGACTGTGTGGATTGATCTTCATCTTGCCTCTCTTTGAATGCTGGACGATGATTGACACAACTAATAGTGTTTGTAAAGAGTTTTCAAAGCCATTGATTTTAAATCTGGAATGAAATGTTATAATCATTATATTGACAACATTGGCTTGCAATCATATGGTACAGTAGAAAATCTGTAGGTACTTTATGAGGAAAACTAGTAGAAAAGAGGAGATCGTGAGTGTGGGGGAGAAAATTAGGGGAGAGAACTTAGTTGAGAAGTTGAGTTCCAGAAAGTATTTAATGAAGATTTTTATAATTTGAATAATGTTATGTTTATATTATTACCATGATCTGTTTAACACAATCTAAGCTCGTAATTTTGGTCAAGTATTTAGGATGTTGCTGAAAAACAAGCTGGAGATGCTAGATAAGGTATTTCCTCCCTTTGTTATTTAGGTCTGTCATTAAAGTGAACCAACAGGAACAACTCTTTCAGAAGGAAACATGTTAGAATCTCATTGGGTTAGATCATATCCAGACAGTGGAATATCAATCAAAATGCAAGCTCTGATTTAGTCATTAACCCATTGTTCAAAATAGGGACACCTTTTTAGAGAAGTGTCAAGTTTAAGGAGTGAACTCTTATGTGGGGCCTGACTCTGTCCGATGTGTGTTGTGGAAATGCTTTGTTTGGAAGGCAGAAAAGTTAACTTCAGGAATCTTTAGGCTCCTGGTATTGACAGTGTTTCAGTTTGTGATACGTTGATACAGATCAAGCACAGTCGTATATTGTCTAGAAGAATAATGTACATAGATGCATGGAATAGCCATACCACTTTTTGAATGTTTTTATTGACATATTTAATAGAAATAACTAAAGTGCAATGTTTCATTTGGCTTTGAGCCTGGCTTTCTGGATCCTGCCTTTTCTCAGTGTACATGTTGCAGATAATGTCTCAGCTCCTCTTACAACTGAGTGGTATGGCACTATCATACCAAATGAAACGTACCCTGAGCAGATCTGACCACTCAAAGCTCCATGAGGTGCTGTGGACTATTGGCGGCAGAAATGTACACCAGCAAAATCTGTAAGCTGACAGCCTGACATATCCCTCACTGTACTGTTATGATTGATCCAGATGTGCCTTCTGAGATTTGCCCCAGGCAAATATGAAAATGAGCTTCCAGTCTACAGATTCATGACTAACATGTAAGCTAACCACTAAAATAAACCAGAGAGCTGAGTGATACCACTATCAGATCAAGGTTTTGCAGTCCTGTCCATTTAGAATGATGATGAATGATGGTGCGCAATTCAGGAATTGAAGAGCGGTCGAGACTTGAGGAATATCCCTATGTAACGAGACTGAAGAATTTTCAGCAAGATTCGGGAAGACGTGTTAGTGGGTCATCTACCTTGGCTTCCTTCAATTCAGTTCCCTCCACATGATATCAAAAAAACTACCGTAAAAACTGTGGAGCTCAAGGGAAGTACTGAAGTCCTGTACTCCAGAAGAAGAGCAGCAGGCACAGTGCAGTAATAACATTGATGCATGGTGCAGTAAGTACAGCTAGTGCCTCAGCTCTTGTAACCCCAGTTTTATCCTGACTTTGGGGGCTATCTGTGTGGAGTTTGCTGTTTTGCATGTGTGGATTATTTATAATATTTGTTTTATTCCTCATTTCAGTCCACTGACAATTAAATGCTATTTTACTTATTTGCCCAGCCACTCCACCCCTGCCCCCACTATCTTAAAAATCCTCCCCATTGAATGTTGTGATGCATCTCAGACTAGTATTTGAATGTATAAGCCCAGAGCTAGCAGTGCCCCACTGAGATAACTATGTTTAAGTAAACTCCTAGCAATCTGTCTTGCTGTACGTAGTCTTTTTTTAATATTGGGTTGGTGATGTTGTGGAAAGAAAACTTTGTGCATCGATCCACACAAAGGAATGAATGTTCAAAGAACACTTTGAACCTACAGAACGGATGTTATATTTTCTGTCTATATTGGAATTGACCAGTATATTGTAAGGTTATCTGTCTGTAATATTAGTTAGCTTGTCACTCTCCACAGACACGGTTTGAATTGCTGAACGTTTCAAGCGTTCTTCATTTAGCTTTGGTTTTCAGCAACAGTTCTGACCTGTATTTTGCGGTGATAATGGCAGGCTATTCTGGAAAGCTGTATCAGAGGATTCAAGGGGAGCTGGACAGTGGGATACCAGAAGCTTGGTGGTAAGAGTCAGAAGGTGGTAATGGAGGCCCGTGACAAAGGGTGTGTCACAGGGATAGGTGCTGGGTCCACTCTTGTTTGTCATCAGTATTAACAATCTGAATGAGAATGTCAGTGGCATGGTTAGTAAATTTGTGGATGACACCAAAATTGGTGGTGTAATGGAGAGTCAAGGAGATTGCTTCAGGTGACAGTAGGATCTAGATCAACTGGGAAAGTGGACCAAGGAAAGGCAGATAAATGTCACTCAGTCAAGTATGAAGTGGTACATTTTGGTTAGTTAAACCAGGGCAGGACTTAAAAAGCCAGGACCCTGGATAGTGTTGTAGAACAGAGCATCTTTTGGTACAAGCGTATAGTTCACTGAAAGTGGAGACACAGATAGATAGGATGTGAGGAAGATGTTTGGCAACTTGTCTTCATTGCCCAGGACATTGAGTACAAAAGTTGGGATGTCATGTTAAAACTGTATAGAGCATTTGTGAGACCGCACTTTTTGAAATGTGTGGAATTCTGATCACCGTGATAGGAGGGAAGTCAGTTTGCTAGAAAAGCTGCAGAAGTAATTCACTAGATCTTACTTGGACTGGAGAATTGAGGTATAATGATTGGGTAGGGTATGGGAAACTGAGAGGAGACCTTTGCAGGCATATATAAAATCACGAGGGACATAAAAAAGTGGTCATGGTCTATTTTTCATGCCAGGGAGTCTTAAGAACAGAAGGCACACATATTAGATGAGAGGGAAAAAATTTAAAGGGGACCTGACGGGCAATGTTTCTACATGAGTATGGTGGATTTGCGGATCAAGTTGCAAGACAAAATGGTGGAGGCAGGTACAATGTTGTTAAAAATGTATTTGGACAGGTAATTAGATTGCAAAATTTTAGAGGATCATGGGCCCATGAGTCCACTTATGTTGCAGCCGAACACAATATATCTTGTCTACTGCTGAGCAAACACTGGAGAGCAGCAGCGACTCCAACTTGGATGCGGTGCAGCGCCACCTCCAGCATTCCAATGGAGCACACCAACTCCGACACCTCCCTCCTTGGCGGCTGTAAGGGGGCAGCGATGCGCTTGGGGCCTCGTCCTCGCTATGACCAAGGCCACGTAGCTCCCCCACCGCCCATCAGATTACAGCATTCCATATTAACAATGTCCAGCATGGGTTTGCATTCACAAAAAAAGTGACACTGCCTTCGCGCAGCATTTCCTTCCATGCCTCTCTTGCTGATGGAGAAGATCTCCTGCAGTACTTTAAGTTACTGTACAGCAGGGTCTTGCAATCATTAATAAGTATGTTTAAGAAAGACAATAGCACCTTTAGTTGGCTGAATTCTTGCACGCCGCCAGCTTACAATATTTTCCTGGTGGGCTTTGAATGCTCATTCATAAAAAGCACTGTTTGCAATTGTCCATTGGGGGCACATTATATCAGTGAATGATTGTACCAGAGAACATTGACGCATAAGACGGTATAAACCTACTGCACTCTGGTGGGTCTTTGAAAAAGTGTCAAGATAGTGTCACATTCCTTGCTCTTTTTGCAGCAACTTTGTAACTTTTTTTTCTCTTATACAGTATAATAATGTATTTTTATTTTGAAAGTTATTATTGACTTTGCTTTAAATCAGGTGTTACATTCTTAATCAGAGCACTTTGCAGCGAAAACAAACCTGAGTGTGTATAAACATAAAACTGGAATAATTGTTTAATTACAGAATATTATTCCATATATCTGAATTGTTAAACTTCCAGAAGCTGAAATTCTGTCTTCTGAATTCTTCTAAAAACATTTTGTCTAAATTTAATGTATTTTCAAATGGATTCACACGTTTGCAGAAATATACATTCTTCTGCACCCGCTGCACATTTCTCTTCTATGAAAGTACTTCAATAACCTTCAAGTTGTTGCCATGGTTGATTTTATGTGTGAGTAATGAATGTGTTGGGATTGAAGCAATTTGTTGGCCTTGGTCCCCTAGGATTGATTTATGATTGGGAAGAAGCAAGAATCTTGCCTCTTAACTAATAACGCTGTTGGTTTAGGTTACTGAATCATAAAAGGGAATAAATTGTTCATGGAAAAATGCTTTCTTTATCCTTTTTACTTTAAACTCCATCTACCGTGGTTCAATAGTACTTAAATGATTAATACTTAAAAGTATCTTACACACGCTTCCAACAGCTTAACTGAACCATTAACAAGTACTATTTCACTCTGTTACAAACTGATCTCAGAAACAGAACCCTGTCGTTACCTGGGAAACACCTGTACATAGAACAATATAGCAGAAGAACAGGCCCTGCGACCCACAAAATCTGTGCCAGCTATGACATCGATATAAACTGCTCATCTGTCTGGACATGGTCATTGGCTTGCCTGTACATCTATCTGCTTTTTAATGTTGTTATTTTATCAGCTTCTACCACTTCCCCTGGCCCCTACTCTATGCAAAAAGAACTTTGTCACATAAATGTCATTTAAATTTCCCCCTTCTCATCTTAAAGCTCGGACCCCCAGTATTTGACATTTTTATCCTAAGAAAAAGACTCTGTCTGCTTACTCTGACCATGGCTCTCATAATTTTATGTACTTTGATCAGGTTGATCGGCTTCTAATGCTCCAGAGAAAACAATCTTTCATTATAGCGGCTTATAATGACCTTTCTTTATAGCCACATGATCTGTAATTATCTCTGGTTGTTCTGTGCTCCCCTATTTATCAGCTTCTTTCACTGAAACCTTCTTGATGACTAATTCCCTCACTTCAAATGTCCCCCACCATCTCTACACATCCTTCCAATGCACCTGCAAAATCCTACTATTATCTCTAAACATTTCATCTATTTTCTCCCCCACTTCCAACCCCACTACCCTCATAATTGGCATTTAAAGGATGCGGAAGGGATTTAATGGGATACTTCCTGGTCCAGACTCCCTGAGTTATAGCGAGAGGTTTGCCAGGCTAGGTCATTTTTCCCTGGCGTGCAGAAGAACGCGAGGTGATCTCATAGACGTTTATGAAATCACGAGGGGTGTGCCCAAGGCAGATGGTCATAGTTGTTTGTCTTGAGTGAGGGAGTACAAATCGATTGAGCACAGACACAAGATCAGAGGGGCGAGATATTTAAGAGACATGACAGTTACCTTATTTACCCCAAGGGAAGGGAATACCTGCGAGAGGAAGTGATGGAGGTGGGTACAATTGTAACATTTATGAGGGGTTGGATGGGAAAGCCTTGGAGGGTTATTGGCCAAAGGAGGGCAACTGGGACTAGCAGGAAGGATTCTGTGGTCATGGGCCACTCAGTCCAAGGGGTCTGTTTCTGTGCTCTATTACTCTATGACTCTGCTTTTTACAATTGTGATGTAAATAACACCTTTTTACAAGAATCTCAAAAGCTGTAAACTAGTTGAGACGTTGTTAGAATGTGAAAGGCGCAATTTTAATGCCAGTTCTCCTTTGATACAGGTTACTTAAAAGTCAAAATTTCCATTACCTGCATTTCATATTTCAGAATCAGGATCAGATTTAATATCACTGGCATATATCGTGAAATTTGTTAACCTTACAGCAGCAGTACAATGCAATACATGATAAATATAGACAAAAAAACTGAATTTTAGTAAGTCTATTAAATAGTTAAATAAGTAGTACAAAACAGAAATGCAAACTTCCTATTAATTTATTCCCATTTATTCATTCACTATTTTTACAGCACTGATTTTTGCACAAGTGGATTAATACATTTACTGTGCAAATAAGGCACTTATATCAAATGCATGTTTCAGGTTTAAAGATTGCAAATTAAGTTAAGTTGTAAAGCTAGAATAGTTACTGTATGATTAGAAAAGAATACTGCCCCTTATGCTGCTGGCATTTAGGGCAGCAATGAAGATGTTCTATCCTTGGTGGTGATCAGGGCTTCCTTCATCTTGTCAGTAGCTTTCATTTGGTTTTTACTACTGGCAGTCCTGCAAGTCTTGGGTGGAAATTCAGGACTACCATTGCACTTAGCCCTTCAGCTTTCAAACGACAGAACTCTTTTGCTCTATTCTGAGCCTTGGAGAAACAAGAGTTGTTTCAGAGTGCATTATTGACATATTTGAAAAATGAACACCTTTGACTTTATACATGAAGAATCAGAATCACGTTTATTATAAATTGGTTGTTTTGTGGCACAGTACAGTGCAAGTCATAAAAAAAAACTACCATAAGTTACAAAGAAGAGAATAAAGTAGTGAAAAAATGGAATAGCAAAGGAGTGATTGAGTTCATGTATCATTCGGAAAGGCAGAATAGTTTGAAATAAATGATTGTTTATTTGTGTGTCTGACAGTGGACACGAACGGAATTGATTTTTTGGATTCTAATATACTGAGGCCCTAAAGCTAATCAGACTGTGAAGCAGATAATAATTCATTAGCTTATGCCAAGTGTCAAAAATCTTTAAATGAATCATTAGCACCAATACTTTTAAAGCACAGTTACATCACCAATTGAGGAATTAATTGGTATGGGTACAAGACCTATTTTCCAATAAAACCACAGTGAATGGTGCAAATGTCATCTGCTGTTCATGCTTGTGATGAAGGTGATAGTTCATCTGGAAGATGAATGATAATCTTTTATCACGCATAAATCCTAGTATGAATCAGCATAGGAGGATTCACCAAGTCACTTATTATTCAAGATTAGTGAAGTGAAGAAGTGTGAAGAGATCTGAGAATACCGATAGAAAAGTAAAATGAAGTTGAATGTCAGTTTATTACTATATGACGTGTCATTTCATCTGTTTTTTTTAATGTTATTCAAGAAACTGATCAGCTGTTTTTGCAATCAATTACTTGAAGCAGAAGATCAGTTACCTTCATTGTTGATCTTCTCTCCTTTTCACAATAGTAGGAATCCTATCAAAGGCTTGGCAGTCAGTAACTGGAAATAACACACAGAAAATGCTGGAGGAACTCTGCAGTCAGGCAGCTTCTGTGGAAATGAACCAAGAGTCGCCTAGATGCCTTTTCAGGACTGGAATGGAAGGGAGAAGATGTCAGAGTGAAAAGGTGGGGCGATGAGAAGGAGGAAAGCAAAAAGATGATAGGTGAAGCCAGGCGGGTGGGAAAGATAAAGGGCTGGAGAGGAAGGAATCTGATGGAGGAGGTGACTGGACCATAGGAGAACAGGAAGGAGGAGGGGATCTGGGAGAGGTTATAGACTGGCGAGAAGAGTAAGAAGCCAGAGTGAGGGGTAAAAGAAGAAGAGGAGAGGGGGAGGATTTTATCATCAGAAGGAAAATCAATATTTATGCCATCAAGTTGGCGGCTACTCAGGAGGATTACAAGATGGTGCTCCTCCACAAGAGGTGTCCATGGACTGACTGAACTGAACTAGAACTCCTATCGTCAAAGGAGATGGGAGTAATTCAACAGACAACAGGGTAGTCGGTTTAGTATCAGTGGAAATTCAAAGAGTGGAAGCTCAGATAATTAAACAAGTGAAGGGCAATCACTTGGTGAGGATTCATTGTATCTTGTTCAGGGAATTTGTTTTACTGTACAGTGTTGAAATTTGCAATCTGTACCTGTTTGTGCAGATGAGGCATATCTGTAAGGTATAAATGTGAAGATTGAGTGGGTAAAGAAATTATTAAAAATCCAATAAATTCTAGTATGAATCAGCATATGTATATATTTTAGGATTCAGAACATCAATTATTATTCAAGATTAGCAAATTGTGAAGAGATCCGAGAATACAGATAAATACATCAAAAAAAGCAAGCTGGGTAGGACCTGTATTGCAAGGGAATCACTTTCTTACCCAGAATATTTAGTGGGGACCCAAGTGCAGATTGGGGTAAGATCAGATGGCACACCACACCTCTCAGTCGAACACATTTTAAATCATGAATAAACTCCAGCTTGATGATTAGGTGTACAAGTGTGATGCACCACCAAAAGGTATGTAATACCTTTACCAAGGCTGACAAAAATAATATTTGAACTTTGCTGCTGATAAATCATGTTTTGTTAGTTACTTTCAGTAACACCATTAATCAGTTTTAAATTAGATATCAACAAGATGAAATGGAGCTTTCTATTGCCCCGTTGTATGTAATTGAAACCCTGTTACTGAAATCTGAATAATTAACTTCTTAGACGCGCACGCACACCCTTACCGACCGACCGACCGGAACTCAGCAGGCCAGGCAGCATCTATGGAAAAGAGTACAGTTGACGTTTCAGGCTGAGACCCTAGAGCAGGACTGGAGAGAAAAAATGAAGAGGAATAGAATTAAATGTGGGGGGAGGGGAGGGAGAAACACAAGGTAATAGGTGAAGCTAGGAGGCAAGGGGTGAAGTAAAGAACTGGGAAGTTGAATGGTGGAAGAGATACAGGCCTGGGGAAGGGGGAATCTAATAGGAGAGGACAGAAGGCCTTGGAAGAAAGAAAGGGAGGGGGGGGGGGGGTCATTACCAGAAGTTCAAGAAATCGATGTTCCTGCCATCCTTTTGTAGGCTACCCAGATGGAAGATAATGTGTTGTTTCTCTAACTTCTTAATTCCTTTTTTTATTTGCTTTGACACAATGATGTTTAATGTACGATAGCTGGAAGGAATGCAGCATTCCTTTCTGTTATTGTATGGTAAATATCCTTGTATCAGAACAAAAAATTGAGTTATAGAGTTAATTATCGGCTTGGTATTTTAATGGATAGTTCAATATATAACCTGGCATGGAATACTTCAGAGATCTGAGACTGCAGTTGCTGGAATGTGAAATTAACAAGGAAACCAGCTGAACAGACCAAACAGCATCATCAGAAGATACCCGAGATGTGGAAGTGAGAGGAAGGGTCGAGGAAGAGGCTAGTTGGTGATGGGTGGAACTAAGTAATAGGTGGAATGATGGGCAGATGGAGCTGGGGGGGGTGGGGGGGTGGAGAAGAGTGATAAACTGGAGGCTGGTAGATGATGGTTGGAAACTGTGGCCAAACACTTCCTCAGAACAGAGATCTGGAAACAATGTAGACTTGTAGTGGAGATTTACCCATCCTCTAAACGTGCCAATAACCTAGTTTTTGCCCAGCAGAAGTATCTTTTGAGTTGATAAAAATAATTTGAAGGAAAGTGAGAAACTTAATAGTAATTTTTTATTTTTCTACTCTTACAAGATCCTCAATTCTAACCTCTTCAATCTGCCAATTCCAGATGCAGTCCAAAGCAAGGTCTAAGCGTGTTAACAAAATGATGACCATGCTCGAATCAGCAACAGTTTTTTCTTTTACTGTTTGTTAACTTGGTTCAAACTTTTGTGTAGGAGAAAGGCTTATTATTAACTCATACTATTGCTGGCTATTGGCCAATCTTTAAACAATATTTTAGTGGGGCTCACAAACATGAGAAAATCTGTAGATGCTTGAAATTCAAAGCAACACACACAAAATGCTGGAGGAACTCAGCAGGCCAGGCAGCATCTATGGAAAAAGGTGCAGTCGGTGTTTCGGGCCGAGACCCTTCATCAGTATAATTATTCCAATCTCCATGTTCTCTGGACGGCCAATGATGATGCCATGGCTGTTGCTGCAATAAGTTTCTTGGCCTTTTACTCTGCATCATTCAACGGCACTTTAGTGTTCCTCAGGATGTTGCATCATGTTAGCAGACAAATTATGATTGAAAAGATATTAGAGCAAGCACCAAAGACCCGACTAAAGTGAGGTTTATAGATTTTATTGAATGAGCAGGAAGAAGAGCAGAAGAAAGGGGTAGTGGAGGTATAATTTGTCCATCAGTGCTGATCACCCCATCCTTGGCTGAGCTGTTCCACCGTGAACACGATCTATTATGAGTCAACATGATGCTTTCAGATCAGGTCATGCGTAGCGCATACCTCCACGGCTCTGCTCAAGTGTGCTTCCAGCTGAGCAGCAGTGACCCATCTGATTGGCCTGTCAGAGTTCTCTTTAGGAACTGGTTGACTTGATCAGCATTTCTGATCTGGCTATTGTTCACGATTGCACTTAATAATAAAAAAAAGTGGGGGGTTTAATGAAGTTCAGCTTGAAGTGCTGTTCTGTGGCTACAAAGAAATAAACAGGAATGACTGGATTAAAATCAGAAACAGTAACACAAAGGTGATTTCCTGCTTGTTTTAACCTGGGGTCATTGAAGCATGTGTTAGGGTGAGATCAGGGACAGTTTGATGGATATGATTAGCTATGTACTGATAACATCATTTTGATAATCAGAATCAAAATCACTTTCTTAAAAAGACTAGATTTCCACAGGGTGGGATTTAGTAATGGAATAAAAATCCTGTGGGGAAAACAAATAACAGATCAGGCTTCATCTATGGGAAAAGGACCAAGAGTTAACTGGTGAAGGGTCTGGCCCAAAATGTCGACTGTATTCTTTTCCATAGATGCTGCCTGGCCTGCTGAGTTCCTCCAGCATTTTGTGTGTGTTGCTAAGAGTTAACGTTTCATGTTGGTGATCTCTCATCACCTATGATGCTGCTGGTTCTGCTGAATATTTGCACCATTTTCAGTGTTTAAAAACTGTTTTTAAGCTGCTGCAACACTTCGGTTTCACATTTTGTACACTAGGATTGCATCCATCCCAGAGTATATTAGTTGCAGTAGTAAAATGTCTGTGTGCTTGTGGACGAAGAAAATTCTGAAAGAACAGCCTGGTCGAGGGAGAATAGAATACCATGTGTGGCTTTATTTCATTCACTCAGACTCTGTGTGTGGTGTATTTTTAACTGGATTTGGTTTGAAATTTGAGTAACTTGCATATTCAAACTGGCAAAACTATATGGGTCAATGAAGAATTCTGTTAAACTTATGATCGTTAGAAAATTGCTTAATAAATAACTTAAATGTTACAATCTTTTGTCATCTGTCTGGAATATGTTCCGCATGACATAAAAAGTGTTGGTATAATGAAAGCCTCCTGTGACGATGAAACCTACCTTGGGCTTTGAGTGGCGTTATTATGGGATATGTCTTGCTGCATTTTATGTTCAGTAACTGAAACTGTCATTACTGCTTCAGTTAATTTTTAAAGGAGTGGCAACTTTCCTGTCTGTTATTCCCATATTTGAGCAGATCTGAAGTTCTTATGTCAAGAATTTGCTTCTGGTCTATGGCATTAACTTAAGTTCCTTGTCAATGAGAGTTAGAATTGAGATCAGACTTTTAATACAAAGTTCCCTTAATCAGCTGAATGGTCCTGGCCATTTCACGCAATTTCCAGTTTAAAGTGTTCACCCTGTATTACCTTGCATCAAAATCCCAATAAGACAGATAAATCTCCTCAAATATAAATAATGGCAAAGCATGGATAAAATGTTGAAAAGGGCCTCTGACCCTTCGGTCTGGTGTAATTCTGACTTGCGGTATTGAGTTCTTTTGTGGACTGTGAAATATATGTTTGCCTTTCCTGGACTATGGTATGGAAAAAGAGTTTATTGACATTTAATCACTCCTGACCGATGACAGATGAGCTCAATGTTAACGTGATCATCTAGGCCACAAAAAAGGCAAAAGTATGATCATGTAGGCAGTTCTATGACTTCTATAAATGATTTTTTGTCTTTAGAAACATTCTATGTTTGACTTCTATAAGATATTGGAAATGGTAGTTTAAACTATTAATGGACATTATTCACAAAACAACTTGCAGAGCCAACATCTGCCCTTACTACTAGCTCTGAAAAGGACAGTCTGCCAACAATCTTTTGTGTGGGGGTAATTGTGATTATTTATTTACCTTTCCTCTGCATTTCATTGGTTCCCTTCACAGTGGTTTCTGTCATTATTTTATGCTGTGAGAATGTCCAGTGATTACACTCTCTGTGAGCTGCCCCTCGAGTTTGTGAATGGACATGGGCAAGTTGATTTTCTGACAAATCCCTCCCTCCCTCCAAGAAGTTTGAAAAATAATCAACTGTCAGCTGATACATTTTTCCAGCAACAGGTCTGTCTTGACATTTGTCTTGCGTCCATGGCCTACCCGGGATTTGATAAGTGTATAATAAATGTACCTGTCATTACCACTTCCTCTGACAGCTCCTCCTTATACCCCACTACTCTCTGTACAAAACAGTTACTCCTCAGGACCCCTTTAAACTTTCCCCCCTCTTGCCTTACACCTATGCACTCAAGTTTTAGACTCCTGTACCCTGGGAAAATGACTCATGATTTTATATACCCATACAAGTTTATCCCTCAGTTTCTTTTGTTCCAGATAAAAATAGTACTGCCCTAACTAGTCTTTCCTCATATCTCAAGCCCCCCCCCCCCCCCACCCCGCAGACTTGGAAACATCCTTGTGAATCTTTTCTACACACTCTCTAGTTCAATGACCTCCTTCCTATGGGCTGGCATCAGAATAATACAAGTGTGATTGTGCCAACATCTTGTACATCTCGAACATGACATCTCAGCTCTGGCATTTATTGCCCCGGCTGATGAAGGTGAGCTTTCCAAACACCTTTTTCACCATACTGTCTACCCGTATCACCACTTTCAGGGAATTATGTACTTGTACTCCTAAGTTTTTCTGTTCTACAGTACTCTTCAGAGCTATTTAATTTACTGGTTTAACTTACCGACTTATAACACTTCCTACTTATTCAAATTGAAGTTAATTTGCTTTTCCTTGTCCGATTTTCCCAGTGATCTTGATCCTGTTATAACCTTTGATAACCTAAGCTGTCTACTATAGCATCAGTTGCTAACCATACCAAGTACATTCTTGTCCAAATCATTAATATGTGTCACAAGCAACAAGGGACCGGCACAAATTCCTGCAGCACACCACAGGTCAGAGGCTTCTCATTTCTACAGTGGAATTTGAATGACACTTTTGTCCAGATTTTTATTTTCCACATGTCCAGAACAAGCTAATTTGTTACCTTGCATCACCGCAAAGCATTCAGAAAAAAAAGACAAGTGAATAGACTGTTTTTTCATGTACAAGGCAATTCAGAGAGAGGTTGCCATAGAGTAAAGCATTATGGAGTAGAAATCTGATCTATTACTACATGTTCCTCCTGTGTCAATGAAAACTGTTTATTGTCGATGATTTCCTAAAGAAATCTTCTGGATGTTGTGAAGTGACTTCACCTCAGTTGTGTCAACATGAGGTTCAGAGGAGAAATAATTCTTTCCCTGTACCAATAAATGCTGTGTTCAAGCATTGACTGAAATGCAAACGAGATGTGCAGCATCATGACAGCACAACAATTCAACGAACCGGACAACTGTGTGGTCCATGCACCCAATTTTCTTATTCACAGTCAGCACATTGCTTTAGTCTCCTCTATCAGCTTTTCTTTGCTGAACAAAACTCATCATTTTTGCTTTTTGAATTTCTATTATATCTTTGCCCTCTAATGCATTGACAAACAATAAATTATTTTTCATTGTAGGAACTCTTACTTCACTCTTATACGAGTCACATATACTCTGGATCAGACTATTTTTAAGAATTAAGAAACTTCTATTCATTTCCTATAATTAATTGAAACACTTCAAAATACACAGCAGTGTAGTTAGTGCATCAGAGTAGCGCAGTAGTTAGAGCATCGCTTTACAGTGGCAGCTTTATGATTGAGGTCTGATTTCCACTCCTGTTTGTAAGGAGTTTGTATGCTCTCCCCGTGAATGTTTGTGTTTCCTCTGGGTGCTCTGGTTTCCTCCCATATTCCAAAGATGTACAGTTAAGGGGTTAGTGAGTGGTGGACATGCTGTGTTGGCGCGGGAGGCATGGTGACACTTGAGGGCCTGCCAGCATTGGCCACGCTGATTTGGTCTGACGCAAAGCGGCCCATTTCACTGTATGCTTTGATGTACATGTGAAAATAAAGCTAATCTTCTTAATCAGAATCAGGTTTAATATCATGGACATATATCATGAAATATGTTGTTTTGCAGCAGCAGTACAGTGCAGTACATTTAAAAAATAATATAAATTACAGGAAGAAATATATAAACAATCAAATTAAATACATAGTGCAAAAAAGAGAGCAAAAATGTTGAGGAAGAGTTGATGGGTTGATTAATTTCCCATTCAGAAATCTGATGGCTGAGGAGGAAAAGCTGTTCCTAAAATGTTAAGTGTGTGTCTTCAGATTCCTGTATCTCCTCTGTGATCATAGAAATAAAAAGGGAGCATGTTCTGGTTTCTTCTTAGTAGAAGATTAGTAATCTTCTTAGTAGACTGTAATTATGAAATACTTCATCAAAATGAAAATGGTATCTGGTAATTCTGTCAGTTGCACAAATTCCTAGCAACCAGTCGACATTCAGCTTGTTTCAATGATTGTGGGGTTTTGTATTTCCCTTGGTTCTTTCACCCAGATGTCTATTTGGTCTAGTTTCCAGAATCCATTTGTTACTCATATAGATTGCATAGTTGTCTTCATCTACAAAAAGACTCCTTGGATAGCCTTTTCATTTGGGCAATCTCTTGGGACAGAGGATGATCTATGCTTCCACTCCAGTTTATGGATTCTGAAGGCCAATCTGGCACTCCAAACAATTCCACTGATAGGTGTGAGGCTGAGAGAGTCAGTAGGTGAGTCCTCCTTGAGATTGTCTACTCCTTTTCCGACTATCACAAGAGCTCCTGATACATGCCTGTCACAATTGCCCACTCTTCATTCAAAGCAAATGTTGGCCAGAGATTCATAAGGGATCTAGGGATATTGGATATTTTCAAGAATGTTTTGAACCCATGTTTTTCACTCTCCATCTGCTCATCTCTTACCTTGGTAGAGTTTGGAAGGGAGTCTGTAGGGAATCTGCTGTAGAGCAGAAGAACATTATACCTACCATTGGTAGCAACTGAGTGTAACCAGCACCAGAGTCCTGCAGAAATTGGGTCTGGAAGAGGACGTTGACTTTGGTTTTCATGTCTTTGCAGTGAATTGGGGTATTCCTGTGTAGACACATTGCAGGCATTAGAATGTTTTCCTGCCACAGTAAATAGCACTTACTCCTGTGTGACTCTGTTTGTGCTTTAAAATAAAAATGCCAAGCAAACCTGTTGCCATCAAAAGGTAGTTGTGGCACCATGTTGACTGAATGGAAAAGCCTACCATGAATGGCCATGCTCGAGCAATGCACGTCTTCTCCTGTTAATCCTGATGACATAGTTGACTTGTGGTAGAGTAAGCAATTCTAAATTAGATTTCATTGCAACTCATTCTTGATTTGTGGATGCTGATGGACCTCAGTTCTTTCATAGTAATCTTTCATAGTGACAAAATAAGTGATTAATAGGTTCTTATTATGAGAGGAATATACATTCAGTGGCCACTTTATGAAGTACCTCTAGGACCTAATAATACGGCTACTGACTGTATGTTCGTGACCCTCAGTTGCTGTAGTCCACTTCAAAGTTCAATGTGTTGTGCATTGAGATGTTTTTCTGCAGACAACTGTTGGAGTGCATGGTTATTTCAGTTATTGGTGGCTTCCTGTCAGTTTGAGGCAGTCTAGTCATTCTCCTCTGACCTCGCTCATTTAAAAAAAAAATTCACACGGAGCTGCTGCTCACTGCTTTTTTGTTTTTTGCACCACTCTCTGTAAACTCTAGCGATTGATATGCATGAAAATCCCAGGAGATGCTCAAACCACCCCATCTGGCACCAACAATGGTTCAAATTCAAGTGTAATCGTCATTCATTTTTGCACGTGAACACATGCCAAAGGAAACAGCATCCTCTGGGGCCAAAGTGCGAAACAGTCACACTGAGCACATATAATTACAGTAGCAGAACGTATAGTCACCACAGAATATATAGCAGGTTCCCGAATGCCATGGCCTGTAGGCTGATGGTTCATGGCATATTGTCCTAGAACCACATTTCTGAAAGTGCAAGCACAGTCCCCATCACACACTAGTACAGTCAGATGAACGTCATCCAGCTTGTCCTCCACCAAGTGATCAATAGAGGGCAGCACTGGCAGGAGGAGCCAGCTCCCAAACAGGCAGGGACTCCAGCTCTCCCCCACACCGCCTCCTGGATCTCCTGCCCTGGGTAAGTGCAACAGGTGACCCTCTGGCATGAGGGCCTGGACCGTGCAACCACCGAGGCCACGCATCTCCCTTGCTGTCAGTCTCGCCAATAAACCAGTGACTCAGACTTCCGGTATTCTTGATTACCAATATCCAACAGGGCTTGCCATCGTAATAAAAATGTCCGGAGCAGTCACTTGTGCCGCTTGTTGGACTGCGCACTGCCTCTGACGCTTTCCTCCATGGGTGGCTGTAGCAGACGGCAACATGGTACGTAGCAAAATGAGCTCCACCGCCATTGAGCAACTCGCCAGTGGGACAGAACTGCAGCCCCTGAGTTCTCAATACCCAGCAGTGTCTTGTGATCACAAAAGAGATGCCAAGGATGAACAATCACACCTTTGCACGGACCCGGAGAGGCCACAGTTTTCAAGTGTGTTGCCATCTTGCATTCTGCGGTCAGAGTCACTTAGATCACATTTTTCCCCCCATTCTGAAATTTAGTTTGAACAACAACTGAGCTTGACCATCACTGCATGCTTTTCATGCATTTTGTTGCCACATGATTGACTGATCAGATATGAGCAGGTGCGGCCACCAAGTGTATTGTTGAAACATGTTTTGCACATATTTTCTAGATAAATTAAGGTGAATCTCGAGCAAATGATATCCTTGAAAATTGTATGATATCTCCTTTTCAAAACCACTCTCTATCTGCATATAAATTATGAAAAAACTCAAATCTACAACCATTTATTGTCTAATTTTCTTAATTGTAAAATCAGATGCAGTCATTAAAAATGGAAATGAATACACTCTTCATTGAGACGACAGCTTTTAACACTTTAGGAAAATCATGAAACGTTTTTATAGTCGAAGAAGTACTTACACTTGCTTTGCTTCTTTGGAAACCTCATATTTCAATAGGAATCAAAAGGAATTTGGCACTTTTTAAACTGATTTATAATGCTGATTATATATATTTTTGTTTGTATTCAGTCTAGTGTTTAGAAGAAATGATTTATGAGAAAGATCAGCGAAGTAACAACTGTTCAGAATTTGAGAGCAGCTTAAAGTTCACTTAATACCAGGCCTATGTTAGCTTTTGATTCTAATCAAGTCTCTCTAAAGCAACTGGAGCAACTAGATTCAGATGGAACTCTGTAAAATACTGCAAGTACTCAGCAGGAGTGAATCAGAAATGAATTTTCAGATGGATGACTGTTCATCAGACCTGTAGAGCTTTAAAATGCTTTGGAAGAGAGATTTCCAACCTTTTTTTGTGTTATGCGCCCCTACCATTACCCAAGGAATCTGTGGACCCCAGGTTGGGAACCCCTGCTCCAGAGTGTCCCTTTTCCCGCAACTGATCCCAGTAGTCCGCTCCTTTGCTCCCTGCTCATGAAAACAAGATGAAATGATTCTGTGGCAATTGAAATGCCAATGGTGTTTTCCCATAGCTGCCTTCTCACAGGGGCAGAATTGTGTCGGGTCACAACAGCAGCTTTCATCCAAAGGCACTAAGGTTATTGAAACAAATCGAAAGAGAGAACATAGTTGGTAGGTTATCTGATTATTTTCCCATTTGAATTGTGCCTGCTAGCTTGCAGTAAATCTTTTTTTTTCCCTGCTTTAACCTCATCATGAAATCATTTCAGTGTTTTTGCTTTTAATACACATGTTGAATTGAATATATCCATTCCACTTAATTGTTTTGCTCTCAAGTCCATCTGTGTGCTCCACCCTGAGCTTCCTGTTTCACACTAGTTAATGCCACTCTAAGGGGTGATTTACAAATGCTCTCAGTATTTTTTAATTAACATACAGCGTACTTAAGTCATTACAGTTAACTGATATGCTTTGTATCTGATGGGATAAATGAAAAGCTTATGACAAGCTAAATCTTCTGAATCATAAGGAGATTTAGTCATGTGTGATGCTTTGTACATTTGGTTGAGGTTTTGCCCTCATTAAATTTTCTTTGGATTGAAAGCTCTGTGGAAGATTTCAACCCCCTCCAGAGCCTAAAGCAGTAATTCCAGTCTTCTAGGAGATTGATCACGGCAAACAATGGTTCAGTAGTGAGTTTATTAAAATCCCATATAATACATTTACATCTTTCAAATAGAGAATTGCTGTGAAGTGCATGCTGCTTCAAAAGAAATTACTTTTTTTCAGAGTTTTGTACACATGCATTTACTTTGTGAAATTTCAGAGCATATAATTTATGCTCTGATTTTATATTCAGACGGTGATTTGTTATTTTAACAGAATCTTTGACATCTGTCTGTTTGGATTTGGAATCTGGTTTTCTTTGGAACCTTATTTTACTGAATCTTCGAACATTTGTACTCTGCACTTACTGTGTAGTTGCTTTTGTACTGATTTGAAGAAAATTACCTAACTCTTCTGGTTCGCAACATTTACGTGATGCTTTAGCTCCTTGATACTGTAAGATGCTGACTTCTAAGTAGACAAAAGCTTTTAGTAACAAAGCTGTCAAATGCTGCAACTATTTTTCTGAATTTCTTTTTGCTGCAGATATTGGTTTCAAGTTTCATCATGGGTTGTATTTATGCAGAAGAACCAGTTAAAGAAATGGATCTGTAGTATTGCCTGGGGATTCACTCTTTTTATTTCACAGGGGATGCCTTGTAATAATGATTAAATAAGCTTTTAATCAGGATAGTACAGGATCAAAGTGATGTTCAATCTCTTTTGTTTTGAATTATGAAAAGAGGAGGGGAGAGATGGGACTGATTAGAGACTGGAAAGGAAATACACTCCTGGAGGCTGAAGTGCTAAATGGATCTTTGTCAAGGAAGGAGGTCACTGTTGGAATCTCAGCAAAGAATGAGAGTTAAGATTATGAATTGACTAAAATAAATAAAGTGGAACACTCAACTCGAGGATTTCAATCAGTAACAATGCTAGCTGTATTTAAAAAGGGTACATCCACCTGTTGATAAGATGTATGTAGGTTGCTAAGGGAAATAACAAAGGAAATTGAAGAAGACTATAAAACCGTAAGATTTAGGAGCAGAATTAGGCCATTCAGTCCATCGAGTCTGCTTTGCTATTTGATTGTGACTGAGTTATTTTTCCACTCAGCTCCATTCTCCCACCTTCTCACTGTAACATTTGATGCTTTTACTAATCAAGCTCCTCTCGAAATACACCCAATGACTTGGCCTCTGCAGCTGTCTGTGGCAATGAATTCCAGAGGTTTGCCATTCTAAAGGGATGTCCCTTTACATACAAAGGTTGGGGGTGTTGTGGATAGTGTGGAGGGCTGTCAGAGGTTACGACGGGACATTGCTAGGATGCAAAACTGGGCTGAGAAGTGTCAGATGGAGTTCAACCCAGATAAGTGTGAGGTGGTTCATTTTGGTAGGTCAAATATGATGGCAGAATATAGTATTAATGGTAAGACTCTTGGTAGTGTGGAAGATCAGAGGGATCTTGGGGTCCGAGTCCATAGGACGCTCAAAGCTGCTACACAGGTTGACTCCATGGTTAAGAAGGCATATGGTGCATTGGCCTTCATCAATCGTTGGACTGAGTTTAAGAGCCGAGAGGTAACGTTGCAGCTATATAGGTCTCTGGTCAGACCCCACTTGGAGTATTGTGCTCAATTCTGGTCGCCTCACTACAGGAAGAATATGGACACCGTAGAAAGGGTGCAGAGGAGATTTAGAAAGATGTTGCCTGGATTGGGGAGCAAGCCTTATGAGAATAGGTTGAGTGAACTCGGCCTTTTCTCCTTGGAGTAACGGAGGATGAGAGGTGACCTGACAGAGGTGTATAAGATGATGAGAGGCATTGATCATGTGGATAGTCAGAGGCTTCTTCCCAGGGCTGAAATGGTTGCCACAAGAGGACACAGGTTTAAGGTGCTAAGGAGTAGGTACAGAGGAGATGTCGGGTAAGTTTTTACGCAGAGAGTGGTGAGTGCGTGGAATGGGCTGCCGGCAGCAGTGGTGGAGGCGGATACAATAGGGTCTTTTAAGGGACTCCTGAATAGGTACATGGAGCTTAGAAAAATAGAGGGCTATGGGTAAGCCTAGGTAGTTCTAAGGTAAGGACAAGTTTGGTACAGCTTTGTGGGCCTAAGAGCCTGTATTGTGCTGTAGGTTTTCTATGTTTCTGTGTCCTTCTATTCTGAGGCTGTGGCCTCTAGACTCTCCCACTAATGAAAATATCCTCTTCACATCCACTCCATCAAGGCCTTTCAAAAAGTCTTGGCACTATCTTCCAAACTTTGATAGATTCAGGAATGGAATCTGAGGGAGAATTGCTAGGCGTTATGTGCTTGCTGAAGGAGTAAAGTTAATAATAACAGATCAGTACCTTCAACCTTAGTGATGTGGCAAGTTCTAGAAAAAAAATAATCAGGGCAGAATTAGCACCAGATGTACTTTTTACTTCAGAATGCCAGCATGGCATGGAAGGTATTTAAAATCTTGAAGAGTATAGATAGAAATACTGCTCCCATTTGTGGAAATATCAAAAGCCAGGGGAGAGAGAATATAAAAGAGCCAAAAGTAGCAGTAACCAAATATGTTCATATAGTTATTTGCCCATGAGTGGACAACCATGAGTAGCAACAAAGCAGATTAAATTGTAGTTTTTGAAAGAGAGCTGTATAAATAGATGAAAGGAAAGAATTTGTAAGGATCTGGGGAGAGCGAAAGGGAGCTGGATTATCAGGGTACTTCTATATTCTGTTTCTCGGGCTTGGACTTGGGATGAAGTGGTACCCTTCCATACTGTAGCTGTCCAGTGCTTCAGCTGTAGTTCTGATAGTAGCTCTTCAATTGAAATGGGTTGATATAATCAGGATATGCAGAAGCAATTTTACATGCTGATAGGCTACAGCATAGTTGTCATAGCCTGTAACATATCAGTTGATATGTAAATCCCCTTTCCTGCTGGCTTCTAGCCTTGTGTCTGGCAGGTAACCTAAAATGTCATCCCACATGTAAGATAATGTTTAGAGCGTCCAGAACATTTCCAGGAGTGGACGGCTGTACTGAAATGGAAGGATAAAGACAGTTTAAGTTGCTGTTCCATGAGAGATAAAGCTTTATTTGTGATGGTCACAAGACACTGACATTTATCTACTTCTACATTCAGGTTCCAGCGCAGTTGAGCCTCTGACCAAGGTGATTTAGGTGTGAGGGTTTGGGGGTTGGCTGGGGTGGGGGGATGAGACCACTTGGATTAGACAAATGCCAGTTTCACTGAAGCAGTTTGTTTTGTGTTTGAATGTTTGGGGGCTGGTGGGCAGAGGTAGCTGGAGTGTGAGGAAGGGTAAGGTGATATTCAGCCTAGTAGTTGTAGAAAGTCTGGATGAAGTCGATGAAATTGGACTGCGGGGGTAGGATTTAGAAATGAAGAGGATGTAGAGCAGGAGTTCTCAACTTGGGATCCATGAACCCCTCAACTTGGGATCCATGAACCCCTTTCTTAGTGGCATTGGTCTGTGGCACAAAAAGGTTGGGAATCCCTGATGTAGATTATGATGGATAGACTAGCAGAAAGGGAGTGCTTGAGTTTGGGTTAATGATGAGAGAGATCTGTTGGCACACAGCTTGTAGATAAAAATAAATCCTTTTCTTGCAGTTTAGTGTCTAGTTTTTAAGCCTGTCATTCTGGGAACGGGTATTCCTGGAGGAACATGGCCCATGGTTTACCAACGAACTCTGAAAGGAGTGCTGAATGGACAATTATCTCATGATCCCTTGATGCAGAAAACATATTTGGGTGGTAAGGGTGACTCATTGCAGTTAGTACCTCATTGATTTGGTCCACTGGCATGATTCAACCTGGGAATAGTTGCGAATGTAATTTTCTTATTGTTCAGTTGACTTTCATTTTCAGAGTACTGGAAAAAAAAAGCAGTGTAAGTGATCCAAAGTTTAGGTCTTTTGACATGAAACGTGGTTCCTTCTACAGTTCTGTAAAAAAAGAGTATATTCAGTGAATGGGCCAAGTAATTAGAAGCACTGTGTACATTGCACACAATCCATTAGGATAGAGCACCCTCATGTGGTCATAGTTATTTTATTCACTGAGCGATGTAAGACATTGGGATACAGTGGCAAGGGTTTAATTTATAATCTTGTGTATATTCTGAAGTGAAATTTCAATAATCTGATTCTTTCGACAATTGCTACTAAAGTTGTCAAAGTATGATAGATTTATGGATTCATCACAGGTGTTGTGGATGATGTTTCATTGTGACTGGTTTCAAAAGAACGGTGTTTGTTTCAGAAATGAGATAGAAAATCTATCTTTTCCCCTGCGTATGGTTGGTAAAGCAATGGTGTGCCTACTTAGACTTTGACCTTGGTCACATCCTCCTTTAAAAAGGGGTTTTAATTCAAAGCTCATTGCCTTCTAAGAAAGGACAAGAGTAGAGAGAGGTTGTTAATGTTCAAATACTTACTAAAATGTGCTACCCAAAAAGTAGCAAAACCTAGAATTCAGATTTTGTTCAGCAACAGAGCTAACAGAAAGACAGCAGTCATCGATTCCAGTGATCTGTGGTGTTTCTCTGTTGGTGAGGATATTCTTCCACTTCGAAATTTCTTAAAATTAACACAGGGGATTTTTATCTTAAGTTTTATGCTTTGATTTACATTTTATAAACCAATACACTCCTTGTGATGCAGATAATTCTTCTTTGATTTGTCATGTGTTCCTTCCAGACAAAATTCCTATGGCTTCCACTGGTCTGTTGCCAGACCCTCTAACACCTCAAAAACAACTATCCCTTCCTTTCCAACTATCGCCACAACCTCTCTACTGCAATCATGAAAACCACCCACACTGCTGCCGAACTATGTGCATCATCTACTGCTCTCCCACCAACAAAGCCCGCTGCTCCTCCCCACTACCTGAAGTTTGCTTCTGCTAAGTAGCCATTTGTGTGCAAAATGAGCGCTGAATGTTGTGTTTGTAAATACAGAACATGCTGGTGAAGGTTGGACAGCATCAGTAGAAAAAGAAACCAAGTAAGCATTTCAAGTGCAAAATGCTAAGACTGTTTCCCTTTCCACATTTGCCTTTTTTGTCCGTTTCAAGTCTGAAACCTTTAGTCAGAAGTGGATAAGGGAGGAAACAAGTTAGTTTTCAGCAACTAAGTACATCTACATTCTGTGTTAGTCACTATTACAATGAGGATTTTGAGGCTCTAGACAAGTTGCAGAGAACTTTGGTTTGCTGGAGCTGTTGGGGAGGGTTTAAACTAGTTTGGCAGGGGGGGGGGTGGGAATCAGAATGTGAGTGCAGAGATTAGGGTAGAAGGACAAGGCCATGATGCTATGTGTTCTGAGTTGGTGAGGAAGGGCAGGCAGGGGACAAAATATAAATGTAGCCGGTTAGAGGGGTTAAAATGTGTCTGTTTCAATGTTAGAAGTATTAGGAATAAAGGGGAGGAACTTAGAGCATGGATCAGTATGCGGAACTACGATGTTGTGGCCGTTATTGAAACTTAGCTGGAGGAAGGGCAAGATTGGCTGATGCAGGTAGGGGGGTTTAGGTGTTTTAAAAGGAATAGGATGGGAGGTAGAAAAGGGTGGGACTAGCATTACTGGTCAGGGATAGTATCACAGCTATAGAAAGGGAGGATGCTGCAGAGGGAGTGTCCACGGAGTCGGTCTGGGTGGAAGTCAGAAATAGGAAAGGATCGATCACTGTGCTGGGAGTAGTCTATACCTCTAAATAGCCCTCGGGACACTGAGGAGCAGATAAGCAAGCAGATTTTAGAATGGTGCAGGAAATACAGGGTAGTAGTTATGGGTGATTTCAACTTCCGTCATATTGACTGGCACCTGCTGACTGCAAGGGGGGTAGATGGGGCTGAATTTGTCAGGTGTGTTCAAGAAGGATTCCTGACACAGTATGTGGACCAGCCGACTAGAGGAGACGCCATACTGGATCTAGTTCTGGGTAATGAACCTGGTCAGGTGGCAGACCTCTTGGTGGGGGAGCATTTTGGTGAGAGTGACCACAATTCCCTTAGCTTCAGCATAGCTATGGAAAAGGATAAAAACAGACAAAATGGGAAAGTGCTTAACTGGGGAAGGGCTAACTATGAAGGGATGAGGCAGGAACTAGCGAGAGTAAATTGGAAACAGATGTTCAAAAGGGAAAGCACAGAAGTAATGTGGAGGAAGTTTAGGGACCTCTTGAGCTGGGTTCAGCATAGGTTTGTCCCACTGAGACAAGGAAGAAATGGTAGGAAAAGGGAACCGTGGCTGACAAAACACGTGAGGCAACTCATCAAGCAGAAGAAGAAGGAAGCATATGTTAGATACAAGAAGCAGGAGGGACTCATGAGAAATATCGGGTAGCCAGGAAGGAGTTTAAGAAAGGACTTAAGAAGGGGGCATGAGAAGGCCTTGACATGTAGGAGTAAGGAGAACCCCAAGGCTTTCTATGTGTATGTGAAGAACAGAAGGATGACAAGAATGAAGGTGGGGCCGCTAAAGGATAAAGAAGTCAACATGTGCCTGGAGGCGGAGGAGGTTGGGGGGGGGGGGAGGTCCTAAATGAATATTTTGCTTCAGTATTCACAAGTAAAAAGGAACTTGATCAGGGTGAAGTCGAAATAGAACAGGCCTGTGTGCTGGACAATGTGGAGACTAAGGAAGAAGTGTTGAATCTTCTTAAAAACATCAAGATTGATAAGTCCCCAGGGCCGGATGTGATATACCCCAGGTTGCTGTGGGAAGTGAGAGAAGAGATCGCTGGAGCAGTAGCTATGACCTTTGAATCCTCTTTGGCTGCAGGGGAGGTGCCGGAGGATTGCAGGTTGGCAAATGTAGTTCCCTTGTTTAAAAAAGGTAGTAGGGAGAATCCTGGGAACTATAAACCGGTGAGTCTTGTGTCAGTGGTCTGAAAACTATTGGAAAGGATTCTTAAGAATAGGATCTATGAGCATTTGGAGATGTACAGTCTACTCAAGGTCATGGCTTTGTGAAGGGAAGGTCATGCCTCACGAGCCTAATTGAGTTTTTTGAAGAGGTAACAAAAGAAATTGATGAGGGTAGGGTGGTAGATGTGGTCTACATGGATTTTAGCAAGGTATTCAACAAGGTCCCTCACGAGAGACTCATCCAGAAAGTCATGAGGCATGGGATCAGTGGAACCTTGGCCATTTGGATAAAAAACTGGCTTACAGGAAGAAAGCAGAGGGTAGTTGTGGAAGGAATGTCTTCTGCCTGGAGGTCGGTGACTAGTGGAGTGCCGCAAGGATCTGTTCTGGGACCCCTGCTCTGTGATTTTTATAAATGACCTGGAGGAAGAGGCGGAAGGATGGGTGAGTAAGTTTGCGGATGACACGAAGATTGGAGGAGTTGTGGATGGAGCTGTAGGTTGTCGAAGTTTACAAGAGGATATAGACAGGCTGCAGAGTTGGGCAGAAAAGTGGCAGATGGAGTTCAATCCGGATAAGTGTGAGGTGATGCATTTTTGAAGGACAAACCAGAAGGCTGAGTACAAGGTTAATGGTTGGTTACTTAAGAGTGGAAAGCAAGTCTTATGAGGCAAGGTTAGCAGAGCTGGGACTTTTCTCTTTGGAGCATAGAAGGATGAGAGAGGACTTGATAGAGGTCTACAAGATTATGAGAGGCATAGATAGGGTGGATAGCCAGTACCTGTTTTCCAGGGCACAGATAGCAAACACCAGAGGGCATATGTACAAAGTTAAGGGAGGGAAGTTTAGGGGAGGCATCAGGGGTAAGTTTTTTTACACAGAGGGTTGTGGGTGTCTGGAATGACTTGCCAGGGATGGTGGTGGAGGCTAAAACATTAGGGGTATTTAAGAGCCTATTGGACAGGCACATGGATGAAAGAAAACTAGATGGTTATTGGGGTAGTGTGGGTTTAGCACTTTTTTAAAGGAATATATGGGTTGGCACAATATCGAGGGCTAAAGGGCCTGTACTGTGCTGTAGTATTTCTAGTGTTCTAGAAAATTCATCAAAATGTTACCAGAACTGAAAATCCTATATACACATCAAGACAGGATGAACAGAGTTATTTTTCTCTGAGAAAAGAATGCTGAAGATCCTTGAAAGCAATATCTGATTTTCATAGTGTGAATGCAGCGAAAGCATTTCCATATTTGCAGAGGAGCAAAGCAAAGGCCATTGGCATAAAATAGTCATCAAGAAATCCAGTCAGGCACTTGGATGCAACTTCCTTACCAAAATGACGGATGTTAATTTCACAAGGACAAGGTGTGCCTGAGTCAAATAGTGCAGATACATTAAGGGGAGGCGAGTCATGCATAAGGAGGAAGCAGGCAGGAGAAGGAAGTATTAATGATTTAGATGAAGAAAGCTTTGATTTGGATGAACGCAAGTGAAGCATGAATATTGAACTGGACTGATTTGGGCCAAAGGCCTCTTTCTAAGTCATATAGTCCTTATAATCTTCTGATATTCTGCTGGGTGATCACTTATACCAATAGAAGCTCGACTTTCCATGTTTGACAGACTTATTGAGCTTAGAATTGGCAGTTGATTCCTGGCTTGAGAATTAGGAGGACAGAGGTGTTACTTGTTTAGTGTTTTCATTTTGGATATGAACGTTATCGATGAGTAATTTTTAAAATTTTGAAATTACTTACGGGGACCATAATTGCTTTCAAATATTTCTGAATGTTAGACATATAAAATTTTTTTACTGAGGCTCGACAGCTTTGATGAGCAATGAGGTCGACCCTCACTCTTGCTCCCTGATGGAGGAGACCCCATTGCGTTCCAGGAGGTGGCCTCAGAGATGCCAGTAGGGTTCTTCTCACTCCTGAGTTGTCTGGCCTCCAGATGTGACCCAGGTAACTGTGACTCTGGGAGGACACGGGGTAGTGAGTTAATTGCCTAGACAAACCCTGTCATTATATGTGCTCCCTCTATAGAAATTCCTGTTAGTATAAAAACAAGTTGATAATTAGAGGCATGGGAGAATAGTTATACTGTTTTTACGGATCAGCTTCACTTAGTCGTTATTGATTGAAATGTTCCACACAAATCAGCAAGAACAACAGAAAATACTGTACAGTCAGACAGCTATACTGAGGAAACAATGTCTCAGGACCTTTCTGCAGTATTTCCCTGCATTGCCTATTGCAAAGATTTTGCTGCATTCCTGTAAAGATTTGCTTTATTTGTCACATGTACATTGAAACATGCAGTGAACTATGTTGGGTGCATCAAATCAACTCGGCAAGGGTTGTGCTGGTTCGACCGTAAGTGTCTCTACACTTCCAGCTCCCAACGCAGCATGCACAAACTCACTAGCCGTACATCTTTGGAAAGTCAGAGGAAACTGGAGGATCTGGAGAAACCCACACGGTCATTGGCAAAACATACAAACTCCATAGTTGGATTACTTTGCCAATGGCAAAGTTAAAATCTGGTGTTTCCTATTCCCAATCAAGCTGCATTTTCACCAGCTTGTGCTTAATTTTTAAATCTTTTGATTGTGTTACAAGAATCATGGCTTGTAATAATGATTAGGGAAGCACAGAGAGATCTGTCTGTATTTACCGACAAGTACCTTTATTGTCTCAATGGAAGAACACGCGAACCTACACAATCAGTAACTGCATGCACACCTGTTAAGTTTCCTTGACCTTCCATGAACAGCCAAAGAACAGAAAGTATAAGACCAGTTAGAAAGGAGTCTCTGCTGCTGGCCACATGTTCCCCATTTCAAATCTTCACATGTCCGTGTGGTGTCACACATCCATGAAAGTTGATCTCAGATAGTTAACACTGCCAGATTTTATATTCACTTACCAATTCAAATATTGCATTTCATTGTCATTGGCTGCAAGTCATGTGTCTGACCTTTAGCACCTTTTCATTGGCCTTGCACCAGGCGCACATCCATTTGTTGCTCTCTTCTTTTGGCTTTTTGTTCTCAATCAGCCACCAGCTTGATTCACAGAGAGTAGATGCTGACTCCAACAGTCAAAAGCTTGCCTGTTCTGTCCAACCAAAGGATCTCTCACAAATAACTTCTTATTTGGAAAATGCCCCTAGTTCAGCAGATTACCTGAGGCATCATTGTGTCTACTTTAAAAAAACTGATCAAGCCAAGTAATGGACTCACAAAATGGCGAATATGATCTCTTCATAAAATGTCAGCCTCCATCTGTTCCTCCATGGCAGGAACAAAGGCAATTGGTCCATTTGCTTCCATTGTCCTTGATTCATTCATATTCACTGATTTGCAGACTGTAGTATCTTCTGGCCACTAAATGTAAAACGGGAAAGTTGTAACTTTCTGTGTTGGGAGGGAAATAAAATGGCTGACATTTCAGGCTGAGACTCTTCATCAGGCCTGGGGAGGAAGGGGGCAGAAGCCAGAATAAGAATATGGGGGAATGGGGAGGCTGACAGGTGATAGGTGAAACCAGGTGGTGTGGGAAGATGGAGAAGTTCCACTTCTGAGCCCACTTGTCCCATGCCCTCATGACCTGCCCATCACCACCCTCTGGGTTGCCCATCTCCTCCACTTTATCACATGGTCCATTGTCCTCTCCTGTTGGATTTGTTCTTCTTCTGCCCTTTCCTTTTCCACCTATCACTCCCAACTTCTCATGTCACCACCACCCACCTACCTTCCCCTTCGCTTGGTCTCACCTATCACCTGTCAACTTGTACAGCTTCCCCTCCCTCATCCACCTCATTCTGGCTTCTTCTCCCTTCCTTTCCAGTCCTGATGAAGGGGCTTGGCCCCAAGACACTTTGTGTGTATTTCCCTCCAGGGAGTTTCTGAGTTTCTCCATCATTTTGTGTGTGAGGCTCAAGATTTCCAGCATCTGCCAAATCTCTTCTGTTTCATTTTTTCCATTTTTATCCGTTTTGTCATGCAGATATTTCTGCTGCATACAACAGTGCTCAGCAGGAGGGAGATGAGGCCATTACATTATTCTCTCTGATGCTGAAAAACCACTTTGTTTTTGACTATCTTAATCATTTCCTGTGCTCATCGATATGGAATAGGCAATGGATTTACAGTAGATTGAAGATGGAGGTTAACTGAGGTGAGACTATGATGTTTAAATATGTATCTGTTTAGCAGAACAACGGTAGCAAAGATCTAGGAGGCTATTTCAACCGGCAGCTGATGCCTTAGTGCAGTGGTAGCCAAGCCTACTGACTATCAGAGCCTCAGGGAAAGTATTCAGAAGTTCAAGAACATAGACCAGTACAGCACAGGAACAAGCCCTTTGGCCCAGAATATTATGCCAAACCAGTTAAATTAGTACTCAAATGAACTAATCCCTTCTGTCTACTCTGTTTCCATATCCTTCATTTTCCTCATATTTATGTGTCTATCTGAACATCTATTAAAAATCCCTAATATATCTGTCTCTACCACCACCCCAGGCAGCACATCCCAGGGCCCTACAAGTCCCTGTGTAAAAATAAAACTTCTCCCTCACATATCCTTTTAAATTACCCCCTCACACCTTAAAAGCATGTCCTCTGGTATAAAGTATTTAAATCCAGAGAAAAAGATACTCTCTGACTACTGCGTTTCTCATTTAGCAGATCTCCACCTCTCCAGAGAATGCAATCCAAGTTTGTTCTACCTCTCATTATAGCATACTACTCCAGGCAACATCCTGGTTTACGTCTTCTGCTCCATCTCCAAAGCCTCAGCATCCTTCCAATAATGGGGCAAACAGAACTGTATGCAGTAGTCCAGAAGCAGTCTAACTAGAGTTTTATAAGGCTGCTGCATAACTTTCTGACTTTTTGAACTCAATGCTTTGACTAATAAAGGCAAGCATGCTGTATCAGAATGAGAATCAGGTTCAATATCACTGTTACATGTTGTGAAGTTTGTTGTTTCATGGCAACAGTACACGTTGATAATAATAATATAAATTAGAGTAGGAAATACTTCTTTAAAATTATATTAAATGAATAGTGCAAAAAGAGAGGAAAAAATATGCCCTATCGACCTGTGCAGCCACCTTCAGGGAGCTGTGAATTTGGACCCCAAGATCTCTCTGCTCATCAACACTATTAATGGTCTTGCCCTTAACAATGTACTGTTTCCTTACATATGACCTGCCAAAGTGCACCACTTCACATTTGGCCAAGTTAAACTCCATGTGCCGTTTCTCCACCCATATCTGCAATTGATCTTTATTCTGCTGTATTCTTTGCTAGTCCTCTATGTTAACCACAATACCACCAGTCTTAGTATCATTTGCAAACTTATTTAATCCATCCAGGTCATTTAAATACATCAATAAAAGCAGAGGTTCCTGTACAAATTCCTGCGGAACTCAACTGGTCACAGACCTCCAGCTAGAATATATCTCTTCTACTGCTACTCTCTGTCTTCAATGGTCAAGTCTCTTCTGAATCCAAATGGCCAGTTCACCATGGATCCCGTACACCTCAATCTTCTGGATGAGCCTCCCATGAGGGACTTGTCAAGTGCCTTAGTAAAATCCATGTGGACAACATTCACAGCTGTACCTTCATCGGTCACCCCTGGCACCTCGTCAAAGAAGTTAATCAAGTTAGTAAGACATGACTAGCTCTGCACAAAGCCGTGCTGGCTCTCCCTAATTAGTTTTCTAAATGCTTATAAAGCCAATCTATAAGAATTATCTCCAGTAACTTCCCTACCACTGATGCAAGACTCCCTGTTCTATAGTTTCCAGGATTTTCCCTGGTTCTGTTCTTGAATAATACAATGTTAGCTACTAGCCAGTGTCCTGAGACCTTGCCAATGGCTAGAGAGGACACAAAGTTATTGGTCAAGGTCTTAAAAACTCTTCTCTTGCCTCTCTAAATAACTTGGGGTATATCCCATCAGGCCCTGGTGACTTATCCACCTTAATGTGTTTTAAGAGACCCAACACTCTTCTCCTTTAACTTGAAATATCCTAGCCTATCAATATGCCTGGCACTGACCTTCCTAAGATCCACATCCATTTCTTTGGTAAATACTGATGTAAAATACTGATTAAGGACCTCGCCCACATCCACCCCATCCAAGGAAAATGTTTCCCTTTGATCTTTGCATGGTCCTATCCTCTAGCTCTTTATCTAGGTATAGAGTCCTTTGGGATTCTCTTAACTGCTCCTTGCCAAGGGCTTTCCATGACCTCTCCTGGCTGTCTAAGTCCTCCCAACAGATGTAACTGAGAGTAGGATGCACTTTGTGCTAAATACATGCCCCTATTGACAGCTGTCAGCTGAAATTATGATAAAGCTGTAAAGAGCTTTTTTGACCTTTAGACCACAAGACAAAGGAACAGTATTATGCCATTCAGCCTACCGAGTCTACTCTGCCATTCAATCACGGCTAATTTAATTTACATCTCGTATCTGCTTTCCTGCCTTCTCTCCATAACCTTTGATGCCCTTACTAATCAAGGACATATCAACCTCTGTTTTAAATATACCTAATGGCTTAGCTTCCAAAGCTGATAGCAGTGAACAATTTTGGCTAGAGACATTCCTGCTCACCTCTGTTCTGAAGGAATGCCATTCTATTCTGAGGCAATTTCCTCCAGTCCTAGACTCATCTCCAAGTCCACTCTATTAACATTTTTGTAGATTTCAATGAAATCTCCCATCATTCTTCTAAACTCCAGTGAGTACAGGCCCAGAGCAATTCAATCTTCCTCATACTTTAACCCTTTCATTCCTAGGAGCATTCTCAAAAACCTCCCTTGGATCCTCTCTAATGTCAGCACATCCCTTCTTGAATAAGGGGTCCAAAACTGCTCACAATACTCGAAGTGAAGTCTGACCAATGTCTTATAAAGGCTCAGCATTGACGTGAAATTGAGATATGGTTTTGCCCATCTTGATGTAGAGCCTTATAAAAGTAAGCAACCAAAAACCTGTTTCCAGCCTGGATCTGAGTAGTTGGTGTAGGCGGTCACCATGAAGTCCATAGGTGTTAATTGTTCAATGTTTTTTTATGTTGGAGAAGGGTACCAACCTATATATTAGCAATATTTCTGCAAGAGGTAGCAGTGTTGTACTTGGATGAGGAAGACCAAAGAGATTTTATCGAAAAGCAGTGCAAACAAATCCAGTGCTCATCAGTGTTCCATCTTAGGTGTGTGCGCATTTCCTTTTCTGGTTTCTGATGTAAACAGTGATGACAACATGGAGCTTGCGATGACTTGTCTGCAGATTTCAGAACTGGCTTATTTATAAAGTTTTTATTGAGGATATTATTCAGTGTGCACATGTTGCTGGCTGAAAAATTGCACAGCACAAGATTTTTGCGCACACTGGGCATTACAAATTTGAGGGAACTTTGGACTCAGCAAGTTTTACTAATATGTGTTACATTGAATGAAAAATAAAAACTGAATTGTGAAATTAAAATTATATACCTTTATTGATCGTTGTCCTGTAATTTTTTTCTGGAGTGTCAAGTGTGAATGAGACGACCTTGACGTGACATTGCTAAATCTGGGATTTTAGTTTTTATGGAGATGAAACATCGTGTTTGTGGGCCTGTCAGTTGCTGCTGAGAGCAGAGAGTGATTTAGTAGCAAACTGAGAGTTGGCTCAGGTCTTTCAATCCCTGAATCAAATGGGCTTCAGCAATTCAGGAAAGTGGATTAATACCGATCTCCCTCAGGAAATCAGGCTTGGCCAGTGATCATCATATTTCATGAATGAATATAAAAAGAAATAATCTAATATCAAGTCAAGCTAATATGAACTCAGCTTCAGTACTTGGGCATCAGTAAAGTGCAGTGTTGAATGAAAAGGAGTCCACAACAATGGTACAGTTGAGTGATGTTAAATGATTAAAAATAATGAATGATTAAATGAATTATGTTGGAACTGGGAAGGCATTTGCTTGCCATTCCATTACTTTGTTTTACATTTTCTTGCTTTTCTTCAGATGGGATTGGGATGGACCACATTTTTTTTAAAAAAAAAACAAAGTAACCTGTCCTTGACTTAAAATGGGGCTGTTATCTATTGAAAACTGAAATATTACACGCACTAAAAAATGGGTGATGCTGCTGTTTAGCTCTCAGGCAGAGCTGTACAATTAACTTTGCAGTCAGCAGTCCAGCACCAGCAACTAATCATTTCACTGGCAATAAATCTGGATGAAGTTTGGATAAACAGAAAGAGAGACAGTGGTGTGAACTGTTTGAGAAGGTGGTGGATGAGGAATAGGTTGGCCTTTGGAAACAGTCAACCTCATCTACCATTGGTCTGTTGTTATATTTGCAAAACTAATTGGGCGTGCTTACTTCTGGTCCTTTAGATCTAGCTATCTTAGACCTGGTTAGACCTTGGTGACCAAATATCCAACATGGATTTGGCAGATGGCAGCCTGTAGTTTACACAAAATATATGCAGTCAGTAATTTTCACAGAAACTCTGTTTTCTGGGTTTGCATTTATGCTTAGTATGTATAGCAAGTATTTCACAATTGTCTAAAGTGATGGATAGGATTAGAACCGGAGTCTCTGCTATGGCTGCAGAATTGCTTTTTTGATATGAAGTGGGTTTTTTTTTAGTTCGAAGCTGATTATGTCTCCTCCGAGGAGCTTTGGGGAGAGACAGCTCTAATGAAGGATTTATGATCTTGTAATTGCTTTATGTCCATTTTCCTATTCTGTTTCTCATTGCTTGTTCCCATCAGCCCTGATCCGCACAGCCTCATCATGCTCCCACCATCTGAGGCCCTTGCAGGTTAATGATATCTCTGTTGCAAACATCAGCCTCAGACAAGCCAGCACCATCCACTTATTTTTTTTTTTACTACTCCTGGCATTTTCCCTCTGGAAGCATTTCTACAGGTTCGTTTGTAATTGGCTCAGGACGATTGTGATATGAATGTGATACAGGAGATCAGTCACCCAAGGTTGGTTGTTACTATGCTGATAATCAGTCTTCATAAGGAGCAACTCCACATAGCCCAATTAAGCAAACAGGCATTTCACAATTTTCTTTCTTTGTGGGGCACAATAGCATTTGAAATGATGCACCCATGGTTGCATGGTGAGTAATTTCTCGTTTTACTTTACATAACATCCTCTGCATGGAGACGTGGCACAAAGTGGTCATTCCTAGACCCTGTAAACCCAGTCAGTTAGCTGGGCAAATGATAGAAGGTCATCATGTGAAACTGGTGCAGGGAGTCGTAATACTGTAAATAAATCAATGAAGGCGTTTACTGCATCAGCAGCATCGTGGAATCAGAGTAGGTTTTCTTGGTCAATGTTGTTAAACAGATTTACTTCCTCTACAAAGCAGTTCAAGATGCTTTGGACCTTAATTTGAAAATCAATTAGAGAAAAACATGATGCTTATTGGGGAGTTTTGGGTGGGCGCATGCAATTGTAATTGTCAACAAGGAGCAATGGGCTAGTTCATGAGTTCTCCATATGAGAGTCTGCTGCATGTTCACGACTAATTCTAAATGACAGTTTCTGTTATGTGTACAAGTTCCCCGAGTGTTGGTTTGCAAATGTATTACTTACCATGGACTTTTCTCCAGATTATGAGACTCATTTTCATGGGAGTGTCCTCCTGTATCTTGACTGAGCAGCCGTTCAGATCTCAGCGCAATATAATGAATGTCAACAGGCACTAAATACCCTCACATTTGTGTTTTTCTTTCAAGCTTTTAATTTGCATCCCTCTCTTATCAGGGTCTGCCCTGCAACCAGGACTTTTAAAAACACAAATAAACCCAAAGGACAATACAGGGCTAAATTCCAAGAATTATTTGAAGATGAAAAGGGCAGGCTTATTTTTTTGAATATTTCACTTTCTCAAAATCCTTTATACCAGAGAAGTGTAGTTACAGAACTTGCACTGTGTGGGGAAATACAGCAAACAGACTGTGCAAGGTGGTAATGAAGATGTATTCTGTTTCTCTACTGTTGATGCAGGGATAAATATTAGGCAGGGCATTAGAGTAAACGTCTCTGATTGATAGAGAAGGCACGTGAGTTCTTTTATTTCCACATGCAGGTGCTTAGCTCGGTGTAGCATTCATTGGAAAGCTAGACCCTTTAAAATTGCAGCACTTCTTTGCTGTTCACTGGAACTATATGCTCAATGCTGTGGAGTGCGATTTGAAAGTGAAAGCTTCTGACTCCGAGATGAGGGCAATATAACTGAGCCTTGGGTGACATAAGGCAGAAGTTCCTGTATGTTGTGGTCTTTCCACTGTTGGTGAGGTAAATGTACAATGGACGTAATTGTCCAATGAACTCTGGCATACAAGGCAATTTCAATATATGTAGGCTATACCAAATCAGCTGGGTTTCTTTGACAATATAGCAGCTTAATGGCTATAATTTTGATATTAACTATTTAACAAGTTGGAATCAAATTTGCCAGCTATTGTGTTAGAGATCAACAGTTTAGACCTCTGGATGTAAGGTCAGAAACTCAATCCAGATTCTACTGTGCCACATAACTGTTGTCAACCTGACTCTGCTCTGGGTGAATGTAATTGGCTGTTCTGTTGTTTGGGTGTTAGTTGCAACGTATTAAATCTCAGCTACATCACCGGCGAGAAATAATTGGTTCCTTTCATGTAGACCAAAAAATGGCTGCCCTCATTGCTAATTAATGCAGACTTTCAGCTACACTAGAAGTGGTCCAGGACAGATTCATAATGTTTAGAATGACAACACGTGCTCAAGGCTCAGGACTGAAGTTCTGGAGTAAGTGCACTTGTGTAGATCTCAGTGGTGTAGTTAGCTCCCTGTTGCTGAATCTCCCCTGCAATGTAAACAGGCTGAGTCTTCAACAAGGCAAGCAGTAGCTCGTGAACCATGGCCAACGAGAGCTGTAGGAGCTTTCATAATATTAAAAATGCCGTACATGGAAGTTACTCTTGAAATATAAGAAAGGTGTGAAGATTGCTATGCCTAACTAACTCGATGTATCTTGGCTCCCACTAAGGGAACCATATATTTCTCTCCCACAGCGATTTTCACTCTATCCCTTCAGAATTCAACAGCAAAGTTTGAAGTGTGGTAATTTCTTCGCTGTGTGTCCACACCCAACAGAAACTGCTGAGACTGCCCAAGCTGGTTTTCTCCTCAAGAAAGAGGAGGAACTAAGAACCTACTTTCAGTCAGCACAGGTTGGGTTTCTCATTCTGACATGTGAATTCAGTGTATTTAAAACACGGTACAACCTCACCCCTCAACCATATCTTCCCAGTTAATGAAACTTGTATCAATTAGCCTTTGTCGAGCCTCTGAATGGGACACAAAAGCAGAAGTGAATCCTTTTACATGTACGGAACAAAAAGCAACTACATCTACGTAAGTATATTAGAGTTTGTGAAATGCAGTTATGATATGAGGTACAGAGCATTATTGTTGTGTAACAGTGATGATACAAGTGAAAAAAAGAACCTGAAACTTATTTGTAAAAAAAAATTGGCTGATGAATTGTTGTGTGGGTGAATGAATATTTTTAGTAAAGTTTATTATAAGGAAACATTAGCTATGAAATCAGGAGAACGTTGCTTCTGTTGTTAGATGGGATCTTTAAAAATCATTTTGAGTTGTCAGAGGAGGCAAAAGCTCATGTGAATGCCTCACCTGAAAGGTAGCACTTTGAGTGTGTGATACTCCTGAAATCAGTCAAACGCCACTCTAGATTATGGACAAACCATAATGCGACGTTTAAACCCACAACTTTTCCATGAATGAGTAATGTACCACAGATTCATGCTAAAGCAATTGAATTATTCTAAAATCTTACATAAATGTGGTTAAAAAAAACCCCGTAATTTTTAAAAGTAATTTAATATTTTGAGGAATATAATTCCATTTCAGGGAAATGTGATGCTGGTGAGAAGTGCTGACTTGAATTCCATTCAGCCCTTTGTGTGGGGTGAGTAGGTGGTCAATGTTCATAATTTAAATTGATAATTGGTAGTTTCATATTGGTGCTCTTTTATTTAGGTGAGATTTCCAGATAGCAGCTTCGGGGGTGGACGGGGTGGGGTTTGCATCTTCAAATCAAGCCCAATTTGCATGACAACAGTTAAACACTCAAACTGCTACGTCAGCATGATGTTGACCACAATGTAAAATAATTGCATTTATATAGAACCTCTCATTTCAGTTTCAGAATATTTTAAAGTACATTACAATGAAATACTTTTGAACAGAAAATATTGGAAATAGCTAGGCCAAGTAGCTTCTGTGGAACGACACATTACTTATCTGATCGTCTTGTTTGATAATGTTGAGAAATGCAATAAAAATTGGCTAGACAGCCAAGATGACGGTTATTTTCTTCCTTCTCTGAAGTGGGATCTTAGCTGGTTCTTTTTCACCAACCTGAGAGCAGTCAGGATCTAGGTAACATCCAAAAGACTGTACCTCTGCTGCAGTGCTGCCTACGTACTGCAGTAGAGTGGTGATTTAATTATTTTGTGCTGGTTTGAGAATTGAAGCCAGAACATTGTGATTCAGAGTCTAAGATGTGACCAACTGAGCCATTCAGACCACTACAGCAGCATGTCAACTTTGATTTTTAGTTCAGAACATACTAACAATTTAATCCCAGGAAGTTTCCCCCCAGATTTAACACTGTGCTGCTGAGAGAGGGAAGCAATTTTTATCATTGTAAGGTGCTTGAGCACATAGCTGTGGTATCTGAATTTCTCCTGAAACAGCGACATGTAGAAGTGAATTTAAATTAAGAAGCTTAATAGCAACTGGTCACATTGCCAAGACTACCAACCAGGTTGTGACGGCTAGAAAGCTTAATCTGTTTGATTTTATATTTGACCTTGAAATTCTCATGAATTGTGTGCAGAACCTCACTGCCTGCTACACTGCCGGTGTTTAGGGCATCAAAGGAGGTCCTCCATCTCAGGGCTTCCTTCATCACGTCAGTAGCTTTCTCTTGGTTTTTCGCTACAGTCAGTCCTGCAAATCCTGGGTGGAGGCTCAGGAATACTGTTGCACTCAGATGTAGAAGGATTCTTCTTTGCTGTTTCTGTAACAATTTTGTTTTACCAGTCAGGGTTGTTGGCCCTGAGCTGAACCTGGAGGACCAGTGGACCAGTCTTAGTCTGTCCTCTACCCTGAGCGTAAAGCCCTGGCTCCAGCCAACGTAGCTCTCCAGGGCATTGAGGAATGCAGGCCTCCAAACCACCACAAGGTTGTGGCCTTCTTGGAGGAATTGTATGAAGAAAGTTGGATGAAGTTCAATGCTTTAAAGTCCTAAAGCTTAGATGGGTTAAATGATGATAAAGTACTTTATGTAGAAATATTTTAAAAATCTAATTTACTGACCATTTAGGTAAAATGAAGCTGCAGTAAAATCTGGGCTTAGAATTGAATTCAAAAGTCCTATAGTTCTTTTATTGATATATAAAATTAGTCTTGCTTCATATTTTGCCATCTTCACTCTAGAATAAGTCATTACCTGGTATATTTATCTAAAATATTAGTGAATTTCTGCAGTTATTAAAATGGAAAGTATGTGATGTTGCAAGGACAATAAATTATCTTGTGCAATGCACCAGAAATGGTATTTGCAGTAATGAAGTGTAAGGAGAGTAATAATGAATAAGGAGGATACAGACATGAAGATGAAATTAAATTAAATGGAAGAATAAAGTGGAAAATCATGGAAGAAGTGCAGGACGTTGGTTGGAGATGTAAATAGACTGTAATAGAGCCATTTGGAAGAAGATAAAATAAAAAGGAAAGGACAAAGATGCAATGGGATGGAAAAATACTGAAGAAGATGTAAGTAAGTACATCAGAGGCTCTAAAGACACATTCAAACTCATGAAAGGCAAATTTATAGTTGTTGTCAAATAAACCAGAACTAAGCATTGGCCTGTTGGGAAATCAGTAAAAAGGTGGGGCTGACCTAGCTGTGAAATAAATAACCACCCAGTTGTCTGCAAATGAAAACAACATTGCTGCAGCACCCTTGGATTATCTAGATTAGCACAGGCAGCTGCTGGGAGATGATGCAGACAAATGGGTATTTTAGAAATGTGGTTAAAGGCCATGAAATAATTAACAGGTTTTTTTTTGTCATCAGTTGCTTGAAATCTTACTTGGACTGATTTCTGGTTCTCAACACCCAACCCAGGAAAAAAGTTTCAACTCCTGTTGAATCCTGTGGGAAATTTGGACTTTTGCAGTGAGGTCCCATCTTAATCTCAAAATCTTTGGGGAGCATGAATTCATTTCTCCTCCATCTTTCCTGGTATGGTAAGCAAGCCATCCCTGGAATCGATCTGGCTCTGCTCCCTTCAAAGCAGCACCACACCTGTGCATGGTATTTCAAACACTCAGAGCAGGGCTTCTCTCTACCTATGCTGAAATCCCCATGCAATAAAGGCCAACATGTTATCTTAGGACAGAAATGAGATGAAATTTCATTACTTAGAGGACAGGGAGCTTATGAAATCTTCTACCAGACAAGGCTGTTGCAGAGTATTTTTGAGACAGAGATTGATTTATTTTAAATATTGGGGAACCAAGGAAAATGTGGGTTTTTGCAGAAAAATGACTCTGAGGTCAAAGGACAGCTGGAATCTTATTGAGTGGTGAAGCAGTAACAAGATCACCTCCTACTCTGTCTCTTATACCACTCTGTTTCTTCTTCAGTCAGTTTGAAGAGACTTGGTATGTCAACAAAGTACTTTATAAATTTCTACAGATGTACAGTGGAGAGCATTCTGACTGGCTGGATCACAGCATGGTGTGGAGCCTACAGTGTGCAGGATTGCATGAGGTTTCAGAGGGTTCTAGACTCAAGCCAGTTCCATCACAATAACTCCTCCTGACCAAAAAAAATTGCCTAAGTTTAGCTGGGGATTTTGGCATCTATGCTGTGCTGCTCTGATTTTGAAAGTTAAAGTCCAATTCAACATCATGTTTATTGTCATTCAGCCATAAACACATTCACCATCAAATGAAACAATGTTCCTCCGGACCAAAGTACACAACAACGTACGTATAATTAACACACAACACATAAAGTAATATTACCACAAATAAGTTAACAAATAATAAAATAGATTCAAGAAGAAAGCATTTGATAAGTAAGGCAAGAAGATAAACTAGGTTATGTTAAATAGAAACAGAATGTACTGAATCGACGCAGTAAACATTGCAATCTGTATTTCCATTAGTTTTTGCCAGTCTAGTGAGCAGTGTGAGAGAACAGAACCACAACAGTCTGTCGGAAGAGAGTCAGTAAGACAAAAGCAATGCAACATCCATTCTAGTGTTCTTATTCCTTCAGCTGAGAGACATGAAATTAAATAACTTTACTCTCTTGCCTTTCCATCTGGAAGCATCTTGTCCAGTATCGTCCGAGGATTATTCTTGAAACTGATGGAAGTGTTAACATAAACACAAGATCCCAGAAATTCAGAGTAACACACAAAATTGCAAGTCAAGCAAAATCTACAGAGGGAAATGCAGAGTCGATGTTTCAGGCTGAGACCCTTCATCAGTTACAACTCTGGAGTCCATCAGTTACATAACTGGGAAGCAATTTAGCAGTTGTAATTTCTTAGGAAGGAGCCAGTTTACGTAGGATAATTGACTATATGGAATAAACATTCAGTTTTTCTAGTGTACAAGTCTTTAATAATGTCGGCAGGGATAAACAGGCTTGATTAAGTTCCAATTTAAGGCAACTTCCTCATGTTTGGTTTTTTAAGCAAGATGTACGACCGTGTGTATGCAGTTTCTATGAAGGATGATCAGATTATGGAGGGACACAGTTTTTGAGAAACCTATTTATTTCTGGATCTGTCTACACATATTGCGCAACCCCATTTATCCTTGAGGAAGTGGTGGTGAGTCACCTTAAACTGATGGTTTTCTGGTTAAGGTAAACCCTCAGTTCTATTTGGTTGGATGTTATAGGATTAATAGCCAACAAAGATGACAGAACAGCAACAAATTTCCAAGTCAGGATAGTATGCAACTTAGAGGACCTTGCAGGTGACATGTTCTCATGTGGAGATCACAGGTTTGGAATAGGTTGGTGATTGCAGTGCGTTTTGCAGATGTTGCATCACTTATGTAGGCAACTACAATTTCAACATGCTCCTGACTTGTGATATTATAAAGGCTATGGAAATAAATCCTTCATTGCAAGATCACCAAATCTCTTCTCTTGTCATCGTAGTTTTAATTTTGCTGACTCGGCTGAGTTTATAGTCAGGGTATTGATAGTGAGGGATCTGGTGATGATAATTCCTTTGAATATCTAAGGTCAATATCTCTGTTATTGAAGATTGGCGTTGACTGTCACTTTTGTGGCATGGAGGTTTTCCAGGTATTACTACATGCAGATAGTGTTTCATTTGCTTAGGAATTGTCAATAGGATTGAACGTTGCACGACATTGATCGTCATCATTTCTGACCTTATGCTGGAAGGATGATCATTGATTAAACAGCTGAAGATGGATGGGCCTAGGACACTATGTTGGGGAACCTCTGCAATGATCTCTTTGGGTAAGTATAATTGTTGCCCAGCAACCAGAACCATTTTCCTTTGTGTGAGGAATGACTCCACTCTTTGGAATAGCTTCCCCTTGCCACATCATGATTCAGTTTTATTGGGGTTCCTTGATGCCACGTTCAGTCAGATACTGCAAGGATGTTGCAGCACTCACTGTCAGCTCTGAAATTCAGCTCTTTGCTCACACGTCTGAAAGGCTGTGAAGAAGTGTTGAGCTGCCTGCTCCATTGTGAACTCAAATTGGACATAAGTGAACAGCATAATGGTGTACGAGTACTATTTTTATAAAAGTGTTACTGACATCTGCCCTCAGCTGGCTGATGATTGAGAGGAGACCAATGCAGAATTAATTAGCTCAATTGGATTTGTCCTCCTTTTTGTGAAAAGGATAAAGCCGGGCAATTTTCCATTGTTAGATAGATGCCAGTGTTGGAACTGTACCACAAAATACAGATCTACAGTGTTATAGCTGGAAAGATTCGGGCCCCATAGCCTTTGCTGTCTCCATTGTTCTCAGCCATTTCTTGATATCATGTGGCTGAAGACCGTGTCTCTTCATTTCAAGGGGTACTTGGCACTGCTCCCAGCAAACCACTCTGCACTTCTCACCTTAGATGTAATGATAGAGTGAGAGATGTGTCAGGCAGTCAGGGCACAGATTGTGGTGATGTACATTTTAAATGTTGTCGATAGTTCACAGCACCTCAGGATACCCATCTTAAGCTGCTAGACTTGTATTCCTCTCATTCTGCATAACTGCCACATAACACAACCAAGTTTGTACTCGGTGTGGAAATGGGAATTGTTTCCATGAGGACTGTTCGGCCACTGCTTCTATAGATGATACATCAGCAGGTTGATGGATGAGGACAAAGGCAGTGTATTTGTTCCTTGTGTTGGTTCATTCACTGCCCGCCTGGTGTGGACGACTTTGCAAGGAGCAACATTGCTGTTTCTTGGACATGTACCCTGTTATATTATTTCCCTAGATGAACATAGCAGTAACAATACAGCTGAATAGTTTGCTGGGAGATTAGTTACCACATGTGGTGTGTCTGGAGTCCAGTACTGGCCAGATAGTTGAGGAGAGCTGATTTCCTCCCAAGTGAACCAGTTAGGGTTTTACGAAGAGCTGATAGTTTGGTTTTGTGTGGTCATCATCTCTGAGACTACCAAGTTCCACATCGGCCTGGTGGGAATTGAATTTGTAAGTCAGGATTGTTGGTTCAATAACTTAACTGATGGCCTACTACCAAATTATTTTATGAATTATATCCTTTTACACAAGGATATAATTATAAAGAAAAATAATTTCATAAAACAATTTCAAATTGATAGAGAAGCTGAAAATTTGCATAATATTTGAACCATGCAAATTGAAATGTTCTTTATCCCTGTGCTTGTTAAGACTGTGCAGTGTTACTAAATATGTAGTTCTTTAAAAGTAAATTGCAAGAATTTGGTTTATTGCCACTAACATATTGCTTCCAGTATTTTTTCAAGAGTGTGAACTATGTTTTATTGTTGTTTAATTAATTGAAAACTCAGTTTCTCAATTTATTGGCAGAGACTCCTTTTAAAAATCTCGGTTCACGAATACCCATAAAATTAACTTGAATGTTTCTATAGTCTCTGTAAAAAATGTGCCATTGCACTTGTGTGGATAAGAAGTGAATAAGACAGGGCTTATATTTACAAGTTGTTGTTGAGAACCACTTATTTTACAATCTATGGCGAACTTTGTAATTATAGCAGTGTGGAAAATACAACAACCACAGAGAAGTTTAAAAAAACTGCAGCTGTTGGAAATGTGAAATGGAAGAAAATTCTGGAAATATTAAGTAGGTCAGGCAGCATTTGTGGGGAGTAAGACAAAGTAAACATATTAGTTTGATGGCACAGGGTTTTTGATTTTAAATACAACCGATTGATGCTAACAACATGGCCTTGCAAGCTCCTTGGCTTAGTAATCAGATAATTTATTTTTAGTAATTTTGTTTGAAAGGTAAATATTGGTCAGAGTCCCTGGGATAACTTGCTTGCACCTACTTAAATAGTGTGTGCATTCTTTGAGATCAGTTGTAGTCTGGTTTAATGGCTTATGCATAGAACATTTTACTCCCAGACTATTTATTGTTAGTGGCGTCCTATAAGTATTTGAAATCTGCTGGAGAATTTCTGGGAGAAACACGAACTTAACAATTTGGCTGAAATCAGTAATTCATTCCTGCCCCTCCTCTCCAAGCCTGGCATTGATCTAGGAATTGTAACCGAGTCATTCTTTTTTAAATCTCCAAGCTAATTAATTGTATGTTGCTGGACCTCCATGAGAAAGTGATTCTATGGGTATTGGTGTGCTTTCAAAACATAAGCAAGGATGATTTGTTTCCTTATGTAAGTTAAGCCATGGGATATTCAAGCTAAACCTGGCTCGCACTGCAAATGTCCATTCAGCTGTTTTCTCTTTGGGAACCTGCTTCTGTAAAGCAGCCAGCATAATCAAAGACTTCACTCAGCCTGGACATTCTCTCATTTCCCCATCCCTCTGGGAAGAAGATTTTAAAAAACTGAAGGATAGCTTCTATCCCATTGTTATCAGACTCTTGAACTGACCTTCTGTCTGGTGAGATGGACTCCTGGCCTCTCAGTCTACCACGTTATGATCCTGCACTTTACTGTTTGCATCTACCTGACTTTCTCAGTAACTTTTATATTTTATTCTGCATTGTTATTGTGTTACCTTATTTCAGCTCAATGCACTGATCTCCATCTGTTCTCACCACCCTGCTCCTTCCAACTACTGAGAAGCTTAATATTTTAATGATTATAACAGCTGAGATCAAACAATTGAACACAAACAGTAAATAGAATACTATGTCAATAAACAACACACGCAAAATGCTGGTGGAACGCAGCAGGCCAGGCAGCATCTATAGGGAGAAGCACTGTTGACGTTTTCGGGCGGAGACCTGTCCTGACGAAGGGTCTCGACTCGAAACGTCGACAGTGCTTCTCCCTATAGATGCTGCCTGGCCTGCTGCGTTCCACCAGCATTTTGTGTGCGTTGCTTGGATTTCCAGCATCTGCAGATTTCCGCGTGTTTACTATGTCAATAAGGTTACTTGTTAGTATTTTTAAAAATAACTAACCATGCTTGCTAGAAGTCAGACTGGAAGTTTAAATGCTCAGAATTGTCCACAATCGTCCACCATTTGCAGCCTGACCTGATCTGGATGCAGGGCACTAAGCTAGTATCAGTGGCCCAGAGGGTTCTGGAGTCACGGGATATATCCTGAATAGTTATAGTGTTTCCAGCAGCACAGCATGAAGGCCCTGCTCCAAATAGGTGTTGAAAGCTTCATCAGCCGGCAAAGAAACTCAGTGTGCATTGTGACTGCCAGCTGAGTAATTTTTTAACAAATTATTAATGTTCCTGACATTCAGAGACATTTGAAAACTTTAAAGTTGATATATAATGCCAGCAAAGCTCAGCAAGGTAGATTAAGCTGACATATTCAATTTTTCGAGTCTGTCAGTAATTCTGCAAAATTTACTTTTGACAGAAGCCCTGTACCACTGCTCCGTAACTCGCAACGTACTAGAGGTCCTGTTCGGAATTGTTAGCAATAGCCAGCTAGACCGGGCCCTGAAGTTAGATGCTGTTTTTCTTGTGCCAGTGTTCTGTGTAGAGTGCTCAATGGTGCAGAGGACATTTTATGTGATAATGGGGTAGCAGTCCATTACCTTGACTGCTACCCCATCTTCCAACCTAAGCACTTATTCCCTTCATCACTGTACAAGGGATACAGTCAACAAAATACAGTGGATTCCTGATAATTGGGCTATCGGTTAACTGGGCAACCATTTAATTGGGACAACTCTTAAAGAACAAAACTAATCGAGAAAATTGCTGGCATTCTCTTCATTTATTTGGGACACTATGCCACTTAATTGGGGCAAGAGACTATTGCTGAACAGGTTCTAAATAGTGTCAGTCATGTGGCCTTTAGACGCTACACATGCATAGAGCCGACAGTATTTGAATACTGTCAGCTGCTTCTGTTTGTGTTCACAAAGCAGTGCCTTTTTTTTTGTCACTGATAGTTGGTGAGAAATATTCAGTAAGACTATTCTGAGCTGATTTGTTCCCTGCAGTTCCAAGTATTGAGGCTTAGAGGTACCAGAAATTATCAGGAGTGAAAATGAAACAATTTCACTACTTCAACAAGTTGGGAACTATGAGAAATGTGAAGGTATTGACAATCAGTTTGAATGAAAATAAAGATTTGGAGGATGCAATTGTTAGTAGAATTGTATGAAAGCAGCCGATTATCTGCAATAAGTGTACTGATTTTGTTCATTATGTTCCTGGGATGAATTCCTCTGTTTGTAAAATTAGGAACTAATGCACATTTTTTTAATAGTACCGCAGTACTATTGGCAGTGTTATAATTTGTTTTGTATTTCATTTAAATACATAATATGTTACTCAATTTGTCTTTTTTTTATACCTTTTTAACTATTTCCATGAAACTTCAACTAATTCTGGCAGCCACTTAATTGGGCCACAATGTACTCGCCTGATACGACTCAATTAACTAGAATCTGGTGTATATTGTCCTTGGGCTATTCCGTTGGGACCTCCGAAACCGGTGATCTCTCTCAACAAGATGCTTCGTGGGAATACCATCACCCTTACCTTTCTATCATCAGCCTTTGATCACACCAGGGTCTAAATCCCAAACTTTCCCACCCACTTCAAAATGATAGCTGCTTTCTGTTACTATCTGAAAAATAATTTGAGATGGACAATGAATTCTGGCCTTTAGAGTGGTAAATATGGATGGGGAAAAAATGGAGAGAAACTAGAAATAAACCTGCAATTTTAAGATGTCAAGAAGTACCTAGATCACAAAGTGGCTCAGCATTATGTTTACAATGTAAATCATTGGTTTCAGCAAGGAGAGCCACTCTGATGTTTTAAATATTGCTCACTGCACAAAGCTCTCTGGAGAAAACTTAATGGAAGGAATGAAAGGAGATGTCAAGTGATGATGCATGATTTGACATGATGGGTTGTATGAATCATCATGTGCAGAAGTGTGATATCATTTACTGTGGTAAGTAGAAGGGAAAATGGAATAGTTTTTAAAGGTTTCAGATGATCAAATATTGGCATTTGTAATAGGCTTGCTTGGGGTCCTTGTCTAGGAAGGAAATCTTCCTGTTTATGGCCCCAAATGTGCAAAGTTGATTGTTTCTTAGGAGTGAACAATAAATGTTAACATTGCCAGCAACCTTTGCATCCTGTGAACAAATAAATAATGGAAGAAAAATTGCCAGAAGGTTAATGTGCAGGTGCAGCAAGCAATTTAGGATAACTATTGTCTCACTAGATTTGAATGTTAGCCATTTGGTCTAATTTGTGTAAGCATTTCACTGCTTCTGTGTTTGGCTTTGGTAGTGCGGGATTTGGATTACAGTTTGGCTGTGCTTATCTGTAGAGAGGCTTGACGTAGAAATGAGCCACATGCTTATGATTGATTCTGATGAGGATGGAGCATCAATTAATGACAGTGCAAATGGAAATGAGTATCATGAGCCTCTAGTCATTGGAATTACAAGGAACAAAAATTTGGTATCTTTCAATTGTAGCAAAACATTGAAAAGCGTAACTTGCAAAATATGAAGAGAATGTTAATCTTGGCTTGGTTGGAAGTTTAGTATCTGAGGTCAGCATTTTAGGACTGAGATGAGAACTTTCTTCATTTGGAGACCTGAGACTTCGATATTGTGTGGCTGGGAAGGTTGTGAATGCTCAGTCAATGATTCTATTTGAGCCAGATGAAAGCTTAGTGTTTTGGAAATGATGGAGATACAGTTAAGGATAGAAAATTTTGGAGCAAGCATGATGGAATTAATGGACTGCTCTTTGTTATATTCCTTTTGTGCATCTTTTATCTTCCTGTTTAGTTTAAATGAAAACTACATTATGATAAGCATATGAGAACTTTGTTTCATACAATTGCATTTCAAATAACTTAAAGGAAATAACTTAAAATCCATTTGTATCAAAATCATTGTGCAAATGAATCAAAATCCAGACACCTGCCTTTTGTGCTTCATTCAAGAGGTTCCTAAATAAATAATATTATTTTGCACAAAAGTTATAAACTCTGAATGATAAACATGAGCATCATTGGAGTGCCGGATTACCTGTATTCCAGCACATCATCCAGACTGAAGTATTTGCAGATTTCTTCCCTGTTGAAATGCAATAACTGCCATTATTTTCTTATGAATAATGGATGATGAAGCTTTTCATATGTGAAAATATTGATGTCAGTCAAAACCAATATCTAAATGGCAATCACTTAATTCCTTCATCAGTACTATCTCCTTCCCACGGGCCTGACCTTGATGTTCCTCAGTTTAAATTTTCTGTCGGAATGTGCATAATGACTCTTGGGAGCAATAATCTGTACTTTCCAATGCTGGCAGAGCTGCAATAGACATGAAACGCCTGTAGAATTAGATATCGTTTTGTTACAGAAAAGTTTAAGACTTTTAAATTTAGCATCTTGTAATGTTTGTATATAACTTGCCGAAGTCATTTTAGATCCATTATCAGAACCAAATTCAGCGACCTATACAGGCCATCTTTGAAATGGAAGCACAGAATAATTCTGAATGCGTGTGTGCGTGCACCCACACACACACATACACACGCACTCTCCGACATTACTTCAACAATCAAAGTATATTTATTATCAAAACATATATAATATATACAAACTTGAGTTTTGCCTCTTTGTAAGCAGCCTCAAAATAAATAAACCCAAAATAACCCATTAAGAAGGCTGTCAAACACTTAAAAAAAAAACAAATCATACAGGCAGTAAAAGTAAACAAGTAACATTCAGAACTAAAGTTCACTTTCACTATGTGCCCCATTGCCACTGGATTCTTCCAATTTAGGCAATAAACAGACCTGAATTGTTGTTAATCTATATAGAGAAAATCATTTGGTGGAACTTACTGACCATGGATTTGTTTGTCTATTGCAATCAGTTAAATCAGCAGGTTTAAATATTCCATGAGGTATAGTGTACTCTTTACCAAGAGTATGGGAAACTCAGATCAATCTACTCGGCTTCAAAAGATCAATAAATAGTTAATTGGCAAGTGGTCCTTGTCGAGTTCATTCGGGACAGGCAGTTTTGACAGAGCCTTTCAGGAGCTGATTTTATGTATTCAACACAAGGCTGCTGTTTAGTTGATTGTGTTTCTGTTTGTGCATATTTTACATTGAGATCACTTGTAATCCTTATTCCTACTAGATTCAAATATTTTTCCACAACAGATGTTCATCTAAATGCTGTAATGCCCTAATTGAAAGAAACTAAAGATAGGGTTTTCCATTGAACTGCGCATAAGAAATGGTGCTGAAACAAACTGCTTATCTCAAACTCGCCTATTATGCCAATTACTCTGCATGAGTTTTCTCCCATTTCTATAGATTATAGAACTATTCAAGGATCAGAGTAAGTTTATGATTGAAGTATATAGATCACACCATATCCAGCCTTGAGATACACTTCCTTGTGGGCATACACAGTAACTTTAAGAAACACAATAAAATCAATGAAAGACCACACCCAACAGGACAGACGAAGAACCAATATGTGAAAGACAGCAAACTGCAAATACAAAAGAAATAATAACAAATAAATAAGCAATAAATGTCAAGAGCATGAGATGAGATGATGAGCCCTGGAAAGTGAGTTCATAGCTTGTGGTAACATTTCAGTAATGGGGCAAGTGAAGTTATCCCCTCTCGTTTAAGGTGATAGAGGGGTAGTAATTTTTTTCTAAACGTGATGGTGTGGGACCTGAGGATCCTGTACATTCTTCCTGATGGCAGCAGTGAGAAGAGAGCATCAGAATCAGATTTACTATCACCGGCATATGTTGTAAACTTTGTTAACTTCATGGCAGTGCTACAATGAAATAAAAATTAGTGAGGTAGTGATCGTGGTTTAATGTCCATTTAGGAATTAACGTGGCTTGGGGGGCAAGGGACTTTGATGAGGGATGGTGCTTTCCTGCGATAGCACTCTGTGTAGATGTGTTTTAATGGTGGGAAGGGATGGACTGGGTTGTATCTACTGCCTTTTGTAGGATTTTCCATTCAAGGGCATTGGTGCTTCCATACCAAGCCATGAAAAAACAGTCAATGTTCACCACATAACTCTGGAAGTTTGTCAAAGTTTAGATACCATACTGAATCTTTGCAAAATTCTAAGAATGTGGAGGCACTGCTGTACTTCCTTCATAATGGCATTTATGTGCTGGATCCAGGACAGATCCTCTGAAATGATAACACCAAAGAATTTTGCGTTGCTGATCCTCTCCTCCTCTGATCCTCCAGTGAGGACTGGCTCATAGACTTCTGGTTTCTTCCTCCTGAATTCAATAATCAGCTCTTGGTTTTATTGACACAGAGTAAAAGATCGCTGTTGTGACACCACTCAGCGAGATTTTCAATCTTGTTCCCTTTATGCTGATTTGTCACCACCTTAGATTCTGCCAATGACTGGTGTCATCAGCAAACTTAAATAAGACATTAGAGCTGTTGTTAGCTTCACAGTCCAAAGTATAAAGTGAGTAGAGCAGGGGACTAAGCACACAGCCTGTGTATTGATGGAGACTGTGGAGAAGATGTTTTGCTAATCTGATCTGACTGGGATCTGCAAGACCTCTTTGTACATCAAATCTATTAAAGGTTCTGCCATTATCAGTGTAATGTCCCTTTACATCTCAAACTGATGTGTGAGGAGGTGGTGGTGGATACAGGTGGAAATACAGAGCTCATACTTTAATCAGATCAATTACAAATCTGCCATGCCCTAAGCACTCTTCCCATACACATGTTGATTCAATCAGCAAATATAATGATATGATAGCGTTATCTGGTCCCAAGACTTTGTGTTTATGCCTCCAGGTGTTGTTTTTCACAAATGACAAGCTCTTTCACTGGTATTAATTGTCCATAGCTTGATATCTTTTACAGGATATATTCCCAGAACTATCCAGGCTCCAACTGTGATCAAACTAATGTGTAGCACCTGATCAATTCCTTCATTTTCTAATTTAGAGCTAAGCACAGAATCCAATTACATTCTGCACATGGTTTTTATAGCTACATTGATCTGTTTATGTACTTGGCAACTTTTTGACATTCAAAATGTCACTATTTGCTCCTTTGGTCCTTCTTCCACTTGTGTATTTTTGAGCATTATTGTTATTTGAATTGAGCAAGTGACTATGTTAATGATCTGCAAATCACCATGAGCATCTGCTTACTTTGGGAGGCTGCGCTCAGTAAAGATTCTGGTGGGCACGATGGAATTCATTCCAGAAAGGATTTGCACATTCAGAAGCAGACAGAATTTGACTCTTCACATTTTTGCTGACTTACCATGGAAAGAAATGATAGAAACAAGTTGCAGACCAAACTTGTTTTTCTTTTAAAATAAAACTTATTAAGGTATTTTTCATTATATGAAGAAATACACAAATCAATTATGCTAAATAAGGAACAGATTGTTCGGGATCATCTGTGAGAAAGACAAGCCACTAAAATAATAGCAGACCACTCAAGTTGCTCATTAGTTGTATGTAAAATATTCAGCCGTAATAAGAGATCAAATCTGATGAATAGTTCAAATCTTTTCAACACTTTGTTTCACAAATATAAATCAATTTCAGAGCATCAGTCGTGTTTTTATAATGTACAGAAAAAATTGTGAGTATGAAAACTGAATTACATATCATTTTCTGTAATATTAATAACTGAGTAAAAATTGAGAAGTTTATTTTTTTCAATGTAATCATTTTACCACCATAGTTACTCTCACAAATGCCTCGTTACTTAATCTAATATTCAGTTGTATATTGGAAAATAGTTCCTTATTCAGTATATAACTTCAACAGATTCTTACTGTAATAAGGGTAATAAGTGTGAATAAATTGCTTAAATACATAAATCAGCATTCATAATTTGGGACCTCACCCCTTGTTATTACTATTATCGGAGAGTAGGTACAGCAGCCTGAAGAACAGCTTCTTCCCCTCTGTCATCAGATTTCTGAACAGACAATGAATCATTCACGTTCATTCTGTGTGTGGATTGGGCCAGAAGTTAAATCAGGACAGCCACTTTCTTCGGACAATTCTTAAAGAACAAAAACTAATCGAGAGAGTAGCCATGATTGCCTTCATTTATTTGGGACAGTATGCCGCTTAGTTGGGCCAGGAGGCTGTTGTCGAACAGTTTCTAACTAACGTTAGTTGTGTGCACTTATGTGGCCTTTAGCTACTTCATTGTTTTTAAATAGCATTGGTTGCATGTACTTGTGTTCAAAAAGTGATAGATTTTGGTGCTGATAGTTTGCGAGAAATAAGCAGTAAGATGTTTCAGAAGTGTTTTGCTCACTGCGATTTCAGCCATTTAGACTCGGAGAGGCCGGAAATGGCCGGGACTGGAAATGAAATGATTTCACTACTTCGACAAGTTAGGAACTACAAACAATTTTAAGGTATTGGCAGTCATCTTACATGTTACCATGAGAATGAAGATTTGGAGGATGCATTCATCAATAGCATTGTGTGAAGGTAGTACATTATCTACACTAGGTTCTGTGCTGGTTTTGTTCATTTATAGTCAATCAAAAGAATGCGCCAGCATACACTGGATGGATTCCTCAGTCGGTAACTATTAGGAACTAATACACAGTCTTGTAGTACTGTAGTAGCAATAATAGTGTTCTAAATTGTTCTGTATTTCATTCAAACTCATAATTTGTTACTCAGTTAAATGGTAGTTTGCCTTTTTTTATACCTTTTTAACGATTTCCATGAAACTTTGGGGCAGTCGCTTAATTGGGCCAAAATGTACTGGTCAGGACGTGTCCCAATTAACTGGAAGCCACTGTATATATTTCTTAATATAATTTATAGTGTATTTTAAGTATTGCACCGTACTGATGTCATAAAACAACAAATTTCCCGACATACGTTAGTGTTAACAAACCAGATTCTGATTCTAAATTTCAAAATAAGCTTTCCAACTTTTTCTGCATCCCTCATTCATTGAATCAGGAATAAACTAAAGGACAGACATGAGACTTGGTTCTTGCTGAAGGACTGTGAACAATAGCCCTCATCGTCTGTCACTGACAAAGCTTGTTCAGTAGATTAACTGGATCTTAAAGCTGTTTGTTTTCAGCATTTTCCTTCTTTATTCTTACAGAATGAGACTCTAATTCAGTAGCAGAAATAGGATTCCTCTCATAGAGCCAGATTCAATTTCAAGTGCATTTGTGCTTTTGATAGAAAATTGAATTAATTCTTTGAAAGATTCCCTTTTATTGCTGATTATTTTTTTCCGTTGAGAAATAACAAACATATTTTGTGTTGTAAATAAAAAGAACAAAAAAGGGTCTGTGAATACCCTTTCCTTAAAAGGAAATTGCACACGAATTGTGGAAATATATTTGCAAAAAGTTGACAGGTTTAGTATTTTGTCAGATGAAAGTTCTACACTCTGTATGATAATCTTGTCTTTTCCCTGTAGCCACTGATGGATGGAGCAATGGTAAATTTCAACAATCTCCTTGACTATTATTTTAATATAGAAAATATTTTTGATGTTTTTCTGTACGAGCTGAGATCCATTCCATACATCCAAATAGAGTCTTCTCTATGAGGTGACCAAACTCATTTTGGCAGGAAAATTCCCAGACCACAAATCAAAATCCAGTCTTCCATGCAAAGTATGCCATTGTTCTGCTTCATGGCTCTGGGCCAGGATAATTGGTTGGTAAATTTTAATAGCAGATAGATTTTTGTGTGTTTAAAAGATTCAATGTTTCTTCTCTTTGGTCTCTTTCATTGTCAGGATTATGTGGAATGAACAGAATGCAGTGATTCCACTTATGTCCAGTGGCAAATGGACCTTCTGGTTTTGCACTTCAAAAATATCTCAGATCCTTTGAGACAAAGTAACTTAAGTCAATGTAGTAATTCTTGAGGAATTTGTTTCTGCCGTCTATAATGGAAATGGTATTTGGAAAGCTCCAACGTTGAAGTAAGTCATGAAAGCAGTTCAGTTGTAACTTGTTGATGTTTGGTATCCCTACACCTGTTATACCAACTCTGCCAGGTCAGGAACTTTTTATTAATTCAGCCAGAAATTATGTTATCTACATTAACTTAACCAAAATTGTTAACAAAAATAACAAGTACAATTTTTAAAAATTTTGAGCTGCTGATATATTTCCCACATTCCAATTACTCTGATTTTATTTATTGATTATAAACAGCTGAGGTATTTTGTATTATTAAGGCTGCTGAATTATTTCTATGCTAGACAGCTATGGATCAATGAGTGCAAGAGTTTGGATTAAATGACACAACCACACTTCAGGAGACAGCCTTTCAAATGTGATCTTCAAGCCCCCATTCTCAGCAGATATTTAAGAAAATCCAGCCAAAGTTCTTGCTCATCAGTGCACCAGATTTTTTGTGGTCATTGGTGAGGTAATTTCACTTGCCGCTGAGTTTGAAGATGTCCAACTCTGTGACATGGACTTGTTTCTTTGAGACATCAGCTGCTCTCAGTCAGACATTCAATGGAATTTCTTGTCATAAGCTGCAAAGATGGCTGTTGAAACACCTTGACAACCATCACTGAAACATTTGCCCAGACAACAAATAATTCTTGGTTATCATTTCAAGGTTTTTTAACAAATTCAAAGTAAATTTATTATTAAAGTATGTATATGTCCCCATATATTATCTTGAGATTCATTTTCTTGATCCCCTAATGAGAACTGGCTCAGGGACCTCTGGTTCCTTCTTTCTGTTGTAATTAGCTCTTTGGTTTTGCTGATGTTGAGTGAGAGGTGGTTGTTCCCACTCTCCCTCCTATATGCCAATTCATCATCACCTTTGATTCTGCCAACAGCAGTGTTGTCATCAGCAAACATAAATATGGCATTGGAACGGTGCATAGCCACACAGTCGTAAGTACAAACAAGTAGAACAGGGGGCTAAGCACAGTGCCTCGTGGAGGAGATGTTGTTGCCAATCCATATTGACCTGGTCTGCAATGAAGAAAATTGAGGCAAGGAGGTATCAAGGCCTCGGTCTTGAATCTTAATGATTAGTTTTGAGGGGATGATAGTGATAAATGATACTAATGAACCGTACTCTCTCCGGTCCTGTTCACCCTGTACACATCAGACTTCCAATATAACTCGGAGTCCTGCCATGTGCAGAAGTTTGCTGATGACACGGCCATAGTGGGGTGTGTCAGGAATGGACAGGAGGAGGAGTATAGGAAACTGATACAGGACTTTGTGATATGGTGCAACTCAAACTACCTGCGTCTCAATATCACCAAGACCAAGGAGATGGTGGTGGACTTTAGGAGATCTAGGCCCCATATGGAGCCAGTGATCATTAATGGAGAACGTGTGGAGCAGGTTAAGACCTACAAGTATCTGGGAGTACAGTTAGACGAGAAGCTTGACTGGACTGCCAACACAGATGCCTTGTGCAGGAAGGCACAGAGTCGAATGTACTTCCTAAGAAGGTTGGCGTCATTCAATGTCTGTAGTGAGATGCTGAAGATGTTCTATAGGTCAGTTGTGGAGAGCGCCCTCTTCTTTGTGGTGGCGTGTTGGGGAGGAAGCATTAAGAAGAGGGACGCCTCACGTCTTAATAAGCTGGTAAGGAAGGCGGGCTCTGTCGTGGGCAAAGTACTGGAGAATTTAACATCGGTAGCTGAGCGAAGGGCGCTGAGTAGGCTACGGTCAATTATGGATAACTCTGAACATCCTCTACATAGCACCATCCAGAGACAGAGAAGCAGTTTCAGTGACAGGTTACTATCGATGCAATGCTCCTCAGACAGGATGAAGAGGTCAATACTCCCCAATGCCATTAGGCTTTACAATTCTACCGCCAGGACTTAAGAACTTTTTAAAAGCTATTATTAATGCTTTTTGAGATAGTGATTTAGATGCATATCATATTTTTTTACTGAGTTAAGTATTGTATGTAATTAGTTTTGCTACAACAAGTGTATGGGACATTGGAAAAAAAGTTGAATTTCCCCATGGGGATGAATAAAGTATCTATCTATCTATCTATCTAATGACAGAAATAGACATACAGAGTTGAAGTAGAAGCTGAAGTATTGTTAATTAACTTTTATCATTTAAAAATAATTATATTTTGAAATAATGTTTGGGGAATAACCATGTATACAATAAAGTTCCAGTAATTTCCTATTGTTTTGAAATTATGTTCTTGTTAAATTCCCTGATTCTCCACTTCCTCTGCTGTTTTGAAAGACATTTAGGGCCCTGTTTTGGCTCTCCCTTATAAAACTCACCACGCTCCCTGGAAAATATCTTATAATATAATCTTTTAAAGTGAGTTAATACTGTAGGTATATTAAAAGGAATAATATCCATTAGTCTACTAAATCTGCTAGTCAGAGTGGCACCAATGTCCAAGGGGATAGATTGGCAGATTATTTGTTTTGGGCCAGTGAGTATTATTATGAATTATTTAGAAATTATTCAATATTTACTCAGTAACATTTTAAAATTATTAACCTGAAGCTCCCTTGGATTGCAATGAAGGAGGTAGCAACAATTTTGGGATTTCAATAATTAACTCCAGTTAACAAGAAATCCCACAATGTAATTTCACAATGTAACAATGATTAAGATTTGAAGGCCTTACTGTCATTCAAAGCCAGGATGACACCTTTTTTCCCTCTTGAAACTGCAGTGTGAGGACACAGGTCATTCCCAGGTTACTAGAGCCTGACTCATGGACACCCCTAGAAATGAGTAAGCTCCCGTAATATTAAATTCAAGAGTCTAATTCAAAAGCATAAATGAAGTCTGTATGTGCATACTTTCCTTTCCAGGAATGGCAGGACTTCATCCCTCTCCTCTTACTTCTATCCCCTACCCCTCTCATCTCTCCTCACTTTAGTAATTATTCTTTCTTATCAGCTCTATGTGCTTTTTATGCCATTCATTACAATACTTGGATGTTTGTGTATTTTCCAACGAGTGGACTAAACACACTTGTGGACATCTAGCAATGTATTTAGCAAACTAGTTGTGTCATATTAGAAAAGGTATGCAATTCATTGCACAAGTGCGGTATACAACTTGCAGGCAGATGTCAAAATAAGCAATAAGCTTTCAGGAAACTTAAAGTATTTGTTCATCATGACCGCTGGAGTGGAAGTTGGCCAAAATCATTTTAGGCCACAAGCCTGATTAAGAAAATTTTATTATGTTCCACTCTTCAGCCTTGTGCCAAATATCATATGCCATGTCTACACACCACATGCTCAGCTCTGTCCCCGCTCTAAACCACTTCATGTTCCTCCATCTCCTGCAATTTCTTCCCTAGCTTACTGTCCCAATCCCTATCAGTGTAACACTTTAGGATTTAAAATAAAATTCATATTACATTTCAACATAGTTTAGTTGCTTTGGCAGTGATGGTTTTATACTGTACATATTTATTTACCACTGGGCAGTACATGATATCTTTAAAATTAATGACTTCAGCATACTCTGATTAATAACTGAGTAAATCATAAATGTATTTGTTCAGGAGTTTACTTTTGGGTCCTTTGCTTTCCATTGTACGTTAAATTAATGTTAAACTAGTTAAAATTGGCAAACACCCAGGATGCTGCCTTTAAGTCTGGTGACAGAACAGGCAGGAGAAGCCTCATCTTAGGCTTCAAGAGGGTAGAGAGCACCTGCCTGATAACGATTCCTGGCGTATATAGTGGGGCATCAAGGAAAAATAGCATTGACCAGTGACCCCACTATACCTGATGCTCTAAGCAACTTTTATGCACAGTTCAAGGCATGAAACATAGCACTGGCTACGAAAGCTACTCCCCTTCCTTGTGAGCAGCCACTATCTGTATCAGCAGCGGACGTGAGGAGAACTCTGCAGAGAGTCAAGTCCCCCATAAGGCAGATGGGCTAGATAACAGCCCAGGCCACGTACTCGGGGAGTGTGGGCACCAGCTCATTGATGTCTTCATGGACATCTTCAACACTTCACTCATCCAGGCTGCTCTCCCCGCATGCTTCAAATCAGCCACCATCATCCCTGTACCGAACAACTCTAGACTTTCAGAACAAAGTGACTACTGCACTGATGCCAATTATCATCACGTGCTTTTTTTGGCTGATAATGGCACACATCAAAAACTCTATTCCTACCACATCGGACACTCACCAATATGCTTACTGACAGAACCACTCTACGACAGATCTGTCCTGCACCTGGCCCTTACGTCCGAAGAAAACAAAGACACCTACGTCAGAATGCTGTTTCTGGATTTCAGTTCGGCGTTCAAACCTGTTGTCCCACAGACCGCAGAGAACAAACTCCCACCACTGTTACCAAGCAAACGACCTCTTCCTTAATGTCAACAAGACAAAGGAGATGGCTACTGCCTTCAGGAGAGCTTGCGCCGCAGTGGAAACTGCAAGCAGTTTGGAACTCCTGGGAGTGCACATCACACTCAACTTTGCATGGTCCCAGGACGCGGCCTACTCAGTCAAGAAAGCCTTCTGAGGATGCTGAAGAGAGCTGGGCTTTGTACATCCGTGCTCACGTCATTCTAGAGCATCCTAGCAAGATGTATCACTGCTCAGTACGGAAACAGCACTGCAGGACAGGATGGCTCTACAACCGGTAGTTAAAGCTACCCAACACATCACTGGCACCAGCCTATGGACCATCAAGGACATGTACTCACACCCTGTTCACGTATACACCCCCTTTATTATTTCTTATCTGTCACCTTATATACAGCTTAGTTTCACTTTATGGGCATACAATCAATCTGTGTATGTAATCAATCTATATTATGTATTTATATTTATCATAATCATCTATTCTTTATCTTTTGTGCTGCATTGGATCTGAAGTAACAATTATTTTGTTCCCCGTACACTTGTATAAGTTATTACATTACACAATTTTGAATCTTGAATTAGAGCCTCCCCAGTCCATGATAGTTGACAATGCAATATCAAAACAGTGACCTTCCAATCTAGATACAAGCCCCTGATCTTATCATTTCACTTAAAACAAATTATGGACTCCCTTTCACAGTACTTTCACTTCATGTAGCAGGGTTTTTTCCTCATGCCTTCTATTTCCTTAGCAAACTCAGGACTTCATCATTCTGTCTGCTAAATCTGAATTTTTGATGTACCTGGAAGAGCTAATTGATGTCCTTACACAAGCAGTAGACAGAGAAGGCACATATTGATTCTCAGCTCCATTTAACTGCTGCTTACTCTGAGTTATTCTGATACCTCCCCCTGTTAATTTGGCCGCAGTGTCTGTCTGATTGAAACACGGAAGTACAGCACAGGAACAGGCCCTTTTACCAAACGTGATTGTTCTGACCATGAAGCCAATTCCCTCTGTCTGCATGTGGCTCATATCTTTCTGTTCATTTGGCGGTTTAAATGTTACTATCAAATCTGCTCTACCATCTTCCCTGCCAGTGCATTTGAGACATCTACCACTCCAACGTTGCACAAAAATAAAAATGAGAACTGCGTCACAGACCGCAGGCTTGGTTTAAATACTGTTTGGAACATGCCATCATGTGACATAACATCACCCCACGGTCAAGAGACGATTACTTCATCCCACTTACAAGACCATTACATCATCCCATTGTCCCGTTCAAACTGTGGGTATGTAATACCACCATCAAGGTGACGTATACCAAAAGGTGCCGGAAAAGGGCCAGTGATATCATGAAAAATTCTACCTGCCCTCCCCACTTCCATCAGGGAAGAAGCTGCGTAGCATCCACGCCAGGACCACCAGACTCAAGAACAGTTACTTTCCCCGAGCAGTAAGGCTGATTAACACCACTCACTGACTCTACCCCAGCACCACTTTATCATTTCCTGTCAGTCACCTCATGTATGCACATTCCTGTACCTAGTGTCAGTTTATGTATTTATGTATATAAGCAAACAATCTATGCATATAAGCTATCTTATATATTTATTGTGTTTCTTTTATTATTATGTTCTTTATCTTATTGTGTTTTGTGCTGCATCAGATCTGGAGTAACAATCACTGTGTTCTTTACACTGTACAATGGAAATTACATTAAACTATATTGAATATTTCTGTCATGGCGACCCACAGCCTCCAATGCTCTTGGGGGAAAAGCATTTTCTTTTAATGCCATCTTTGATCAAATTTAAATTAAAAGAAAATGTCAGCCATTTAGTCTTTTTGATCTGATGATTGGGTTAGCAGTCCAGAACTGATGTTCTTAGAGACCAAAATAACATATGGATTTGAGTTCAATAGATCTGGTAATTTGTGGTTTGGCAAAGGACAATAAAAATGATGACATGTTGAATTGTGGTTGAAATACACTGATATATTAATGTCCTTTAGGAAGAAGTAAGCTACCCAGTTCATGTTGCATGTAACCTCACTCCTTCATTGTATTTCTTCACAACCTGAAAAGAACCAGTGGTGGGCAGGGAACATGGGCATCTTACCCAGGGGCAACTAACTTAATAAGACCATGCTTTTTACATTTATTCACATTGTTGGGGAAGTTATCAAATATCTCCACTAGTAATCTAAAGTAATTCCATGTGATGAAATAAAAAATATGAAATACATTTAAAGAAATTTGACTTTTGCATTTTTTAATTGCAATTTGCAAATGTCACTTTAAGAAGTGAGGGAGGCAGAAGAAAGGAGATTATAAGCCAGTTAGCCTGACTTCAGTGGTTGGGAAGAGTTGAAGTCCATTATTAAAGATGAGGTTTTGGGGTACTTGGTGGCAACGTGATAAAATAGGCCAAAGTCAGCATGGTTTTCTTAAGGGGAAATCTTGCCTGACAAATCTGTTGAAATTTCTTGAGTCAATAACAGGAAGAATAGACAAAGGAGAGTCGGTGGATGTTAAAGAGCAAACACGAGGTAATCTGCAGATGCTGGAAATTCAAACAACAACACACACAAAATGCTGGTGGAACACAGCAGGCCAGGCAGCATCTATAGGAGAAGCACTGTCGACGTTTCAGGCCGAGACTCTTCGTCAGAACTAACCGAAAGGAAAGATAGTAAGAGATTTGAAAGTAGTGGGGGGAGGGGGAAATGCGAAATGATAGGAGAAGACCGGAGGTGTTTACTTGAATTTTCAGAAGGCCTTTGACAGGTTGCAATACATTAGGCTGCTTGACCAGAAAAGTACCCATGGTATAACAGGAAAGATACCAGGATAGATAGAAGATTAGCTGACTGGAAGAAGACAAAGAGTGCAAATGAAGGGGCCCTTTTTTGGCTGTCTGTCAGTGATTAGGGGTGTTCTGCAGGGATCGATATTAGGACTGCTTCTTTTCACATTATCCGTCAATGATGTGGATATTGGAATTGTCTTTGTGACCAAGTTTGTGAATGATATGAATGTAGGTAGAGGGGCAGGTAGTGTTGAGATAGCCAGGTCTGAAGAAGAACTTAGACAAAATGGGAGAATGGTCAAAGAAGTGGCAGATAGAATATAATGTACTGAAGTGTATGTTCATGCAAAGTGATTTGGGAGTCCTCATGCAGGATTCCCTAAAGGCTAACTTGCAGGTTGAGTCAGTGGTAAGGAAGGAAAATGTAATGTTAGCATTTATTTTGAGAGGACTAGAATATAAAAACAAGCATGTAATGCTGAGGCTTTATAAGACACTGGTCAGATGGCACTTGGAGAATTATGAACAGTTTTGGGCCCCTTATCTAAGAATGAAAAGATGTGCTGACATTAGAGAGAGTCCAGAGAAGGTTCACGAGATTGATTGCAAGGATGAAAAGATTACTGTATGAGGAGCATTTGATGGCTCTGGGCCTATACTTTCTGAAGTTTAGAAGACAAAGGAGGATCTGATTGACACTTATCGAATTATTGCCAGATAATAGAATAGAATATGACAGAGAGATAATAGTTAATTTCCTCTTCATTTGCTTAAAACTTGATCTCTTATTAGTTTGTGCAATTGAGCGATATTTCCCATGCCATAGCTGCCTCTGATCATGTCTGAATTTGGTCCTAATTTTGTACTCCTCTGAATGCTCCAGCTTCTCTTTAGCATCAAAGGTAAATATTAACAGCTTATTTGGCCACGTTTGAAAGGAGGAGTCTGCAAATAAAACAGATTATGCTCTCCAGCATTTAAAGTGACGTTTTCTTTCCCACCGAGAATTGCTGATGAGGTTTGGGGAATTTTATTTTCTTCATTATTCTAGGGATGCTAAAGCCAAGTATAGCAGCAATCTGATCACTTTGGCAGTTGAATAATTTTAAGAGTCTGAATTCAATCCAGATATGAAATGATTTGAAAAAGGGTATTTGACTTTTTTATGATTGTTATTCTTATCGTTCCTAGTTTGTTTACCATGTTATTAGCTTTGCTAGTTTGTTGTGCTTTGAGACAATTTGCTCCAGCTTATTTCCTTCTGAACATTGTCGCTTTGATGAAATCTCCCTGTAAAAGTGAAAAGATCTGTTTATTAAAGCAACCAGCAGGTGGCAACATTCTGGAATTCAGCACCAGTACATGAGTGTGGTTCTCTTGTTTCCGAGGTGATGATAATTTTTTACTTATTGGTATGTTACTGGTCTAAGGGAAAATCCTTTTATGGGGCAATGTTGCATTGAAACACAGATTGCAACAAGTGCCAACATCACCTGACTTGATATCACCACAATATATGGAGTAAATACCACTTAAAGGCTTAAAGCACTATTTTTTCTTGGAAGTTTATCTGTCCTTATTTTCATATTATAGTTTGTATTGAGTGTTATTTTCTCAGGAGCAAAGAAAGCATTGCAGTAAACACAAAATCCATAATTTCTCCTTTTGTGTAATTAGAAGTGATTTCTGCCAGAATCTGTGTTGGACATTGCTAATAGTGTCTGATTTATTGTAAGTATTTAAAATCAAGTGCAAGCATCATTCAAAATGTGAAATACAACACATTTCTCTCCTCACATTCATGATGTCCAGGTGTTGTTATTAAGCTTTTCAATGCATTTTCTTCATTAGCAAAGGTAATGGCAAAATTGAAGCTGCACGCTCACCAATTACTTTTGCTCCTGAACTGCCACCCATCTGGTTTGAAATTTGTAAATGGTGAGATTAAGAAATTATAACTTAATTTTTAGTCTGTGTAACACCCATGCCAACCATCAAAAGCCGCTGGAGCAATTAGGGTCATAGAGCACTATTTTTAGTGTTTGCTTTGATTTCTCTCACTCCTTCTTAGAGGTATGCATCAGTTGCACAGAGGGTATGGTTTCTTTCTGTACACTGCTGTTCTCATTCCCTTGGATATCTGGAAGGGAGAAAATTGTTTTCTCATATTGACAAAGTGGATATCGGACCATTGGAAAACTATGCTGGAAAGGTAGTAACTATGCTGGACAAGGAAAGTGGCGGATGAGCTGAATAAGTATTTCGCATCAGTCTTCACTGTGGAAGACACTAGCAATTCCAGGTTGTCAGGGGTTATGAAGAGTGTGAAGCTACCATAACTAGAGAGAAGATTCTTGTGAAACTGAAAGATCTAAATGTACATAAGTCACCTGGACCAGATGATGTACACCCCAGGGTTTTGAAAGGGGAGCCTGAAGAGATCGTGGAGGCATTAATAATGATCTTTCAGGAATCACCAGATTCTGGTATGGTTCCTGAAGACTGGAAAATTGCAAATGTCATTCCACTGTTTAACAAGGGAGAGAGGCAGAAGAAAGGAAACTATAGACCAGTTAGTCAGACCTCAGTGGCTAGAAAGATGATGGAGTCGATTATTAGGGATGAGGTCTCAGGGTACTGGGAGGCACATGATAAAATAAGCCATAGTCAGCATAATTTAATCGAGGAAATATCTTGCCTGACTAATCTGTTGGAATTCCTTGAAGAAATAACAAGCCGGATAGACAAAGGAGAATTGGTTGATGTTGTGTACTTGATTTTCAGAAGGCCTTTGACAAGGCGCCAGACATGAGACGGCTTAACAAGCTACGAACCCATGATATTACAGGAAAATTCTAGCATGGGTAAAGCAATGGCTGATTGGCAAGAGGCAAAGGGTGAGAATAAAGGGAGTCTTCTTGTGGTTGGCTCTCAGTGACTAACAGTGCTCCACAGGAGTTTATGTTGGAACCGATTCTTTTTACATGATATGTCAATGATTTGGATGATGGAATTGATGGCTTTGTTGTAAAGTTTGTTGAGGAAGGAGAGAAGCTACAGAAAGGACTTAGACAGATTAGGATAATGTGCAAAGAAATGGCAGATAGAATAGTGTCGGGAAGTGTTTGGACATGCACTTTGATAGAAGAAATGGTTGACTATTTCTTAAATGGAGAGAAAATACAAAAACCTGAGGTGCAAAAGGATTTGGGAGTCCTTGTGCAGGATTCCTTAAAGGTTAATCTGCAGGTTGAGTCTTTGGTGAGGAAGGTAAATGCAACGTTAGCATTCATTTCAAGAGGTTGAGAATATCAAAGCAGGGATATAATGTTAGAACTTTATAAAGCACTGGTGAGGCCTCACTTGGAGTATTGTGAGTAGGTTTGGGCCTCATATTTTAGAAAGGATGTACTGAAACTGGAGAGGTTTCAAAGGAGGTTGCCAAAAATGATTCCACGATTGAATGCCTTGGCATATACATCTCTCTGGGACTGTATTCACTAGAATTCAGAAGAATGAGGGGTGACTTAATTGAAACCTATTCAATGGTGAAAGGCCTTGATAGAATGGATGGGGTGAGGATGGTGGGAGAGTCTAAGACCAAAGGACACAGTCTCAGAATAGAGGGGTATCCTTTTAGAATGGAGATGAGGAGAAATTTCTTTAGCCAGAGCGTGGTGAATCTGTGGAATTCTTTGCCACAGGCAGCTGTGGAGGCCACATCTTTATGTAGATTTAAGGCAGAGGTTGACAGATTCTTGATTGGTCAGGGCATGAAGCGATACGGGCAGAAGGCAGGAGATTGGGTCTGAGAGGAAAATTGGATCAACCATGATGAAATGGTGGAGCAGACTCGATGGGCCCAAGGGCCTAATTATGGTCCTATATATTATGGACTTAATATCAATTTAATATTTTAGATAATGTAACAACTTTATAATATATCAAAAATCTCAGTTTTAGGTGCATTTTCTGCCCATGTTTCCAATATAAATTCCTGTAGGCTCATTTGGAATAGAAACTGGATGCCTAAGGAGGTCACTCTGTAATTATCCCCTCTCACCAGAATCTGCTGACTGCTCAGCTTGTCCTACAAAGAAAAGCCCTGTATTTTCATTCGTATGTTTTCCAAGTTACTATCAATTTTATTATCTGTAGCTAATAATATAAAATCAAGCTATTGCCTAAAATTAAAATAAAGTTATTATTTAACATGTTTACAAGTAGTCTCAAAAAAACTAAATTTGGTAAAAGAATACTGAAGCGCTGGGCATTTGGATAACAAGTATATGCTTAAAGTACTGCTTGTAAATAAGATGCTCTCCTTTTAATCGTGCTAACTCCGAGGGAGATATATGACATTTTTGGGTGGGATTTCACAATATCCAGGAAGATGTTGTTAACAATGCACTACTTTGAAGGACGATTTCAGTTTCAGAAGATAACAGCATAAGCAAACCACAATGGTAAGAAAAAATAAATCAGCTCTTGTTATTTTGTATTGTGAATATGCATCAGTTCGAATGGTCTGATGGAAAGAAGGTGCTGATATTTGCAGCTTATAATTCTGCACCCTTCTTAGTCAAAGACACCATTGTTATTAATAAACAATCTCTCTAAAACAGAGATTGATATTTTCATGAGAATCTAAGCATTCTGAGGAATAAGTTATATTGTTTGGGGGTGTCTGATCCATTTTTTTATATAATGCATGGACTTTAAAACCAACAGCTAAGGCTTCTCAAGAATTGATCTATTGACTTTTGCTAACAAGAATAATGAAATAATTTCTCTCCAGTCACAGAAATTAACCTGTACAAAATTATCCAGGGCTGGAGCATTGATTAGATCTCCTAACAGTGTGATCGTTGTGATGAGGACTGATTTGGATCCAGCTGTTAGCCGCTGTCAGTACGTTGATTATATTAAAGTCGCTGTGGTTTTGGTCTGCCTGCTGCCATCTTTTGTGTTACTAAACAGCTATTTTGGCAGCTGGGACCAGAGGCACTGCTGTGCTGGATGTCTTCTGCTTAATTATTTTGCAGAAAAAAAATAGAGAGAACTTTGGCTTCAAGCTAATCACATTTGCCAAAGTCATAGAAACTGCTTTGCAACCTTTAGCACAGACAAATGTACCTGAAGCATGAAAATAGATCATCTGTCTTTGCTTACAAGGTGATGAAATTCCTGTGTCTCCTCCCTTTTACTCTTTCTGTATGTTTCAGTGGACCGAGAGCCTTCTGTGGTAATACCGCCAAGTGACCTCAACCAATTTGCAATTGCATTGGTTGCTAGGAGACAGACAACAGCAGGCCAGTGATACGTTTTGCCACAGGGTGCCTTTGGAACAGTGTGATAAAATCGGGGTTGCAGGGATGCGGTCCCAGTGCAGCCTAACAATCGTTAATGCAGGCTACCATCCATTGATGACTTAATGGACTAATGAACTTCACTGTGTGATGTTGAGCCATTACAAATTTAGCACAGTTCAGCCAGCAGTTGTTACTTCCTCAGTTTAAGGCAGAAGTAGGACAGGGCTGATGTTTAAGCTGGTCCGGTGCTTCTGCAATAGGATTTAGAACATGCATCAGTAGAATTCCTACACTTGACCATTTATTCCTCCTGGAAAACACACTTCTATATCAGGATGCTCCAGATTTTAGTAGCTTGCTTTGCTGAGCGTTGCTACCCACTAACCCAGACTGTCAGGGCTTGGCATGAAGAATGGCTGCTTGAGAGAGATAGCAGAGGGGGATCTGAGCCCACAGGTAGATGAAAGAAAGCGAAAAAAAATAGACTTGCATTTTAAAAATACCTGTCATGAACTCTGGAAGTCCCAAAGCACTCGGCAATGAGTGAAGCCCTTTTTGAAAGGTAACAGTTGTTGTCGAGAAAGGCAACAGCCTCTAAAAGTCCACAAAGTAAGCAATGGCTAGTAATCGGGGTGGGGGGGGGGGGGGAGGAGAAGAAAACTTATTGATGTTGATTGCAAAGTAAATAAAGAACCTGGATACTGGTGAGATCTGCTTATCTCTTCAGTTTGTGTGATGATATATTTTATAGTGGCCTTAGTTTAATGCTTCATTTGTCAGTTTTGTGCTTTGGCTCATGCTCAACTTACAGAAGCTGTTGGTGCAGCTCCAGGTTAAAAAAAATCTCCAGCTAATTATTTTGCTATAAACTGTTGATGTAACATGTCTTGGTGAAGCATAATTAGCATAAAGAGAAATTTTGTGATCACGTCAAAGGATTTGCTGGGTGATGTGGAGATTGTGAAGATTCTTTTGTGATGTAATCTACACTCTGAATGTGTGTGGACAAATAAATTCAGGTTTATTGAGATTTCCTCAGTTTTTCAAAAATTCTGGGAAATGATAAAGGAACAGTGTATCATGCTGCAGTATTTATCAAATCTATTCAGCAGATGACATGAGAGGTCCAATAAACAGATGAACAGTAATCCATTGTCTGGCTACACAAGAAGGTCACTGTAGTGCTGTTGTAAATTAGTGTTTTTAGCTGAGTAACTTTGTCAAACTGGGATAGCCTTTTCTTTGGTTAGCTAATTAACATTAACTTTATAATAACCATTTGTAAAACCTAACATTGGTGAAGACTGAATTGAAGAATTTTGCAGGAAATGTAAATAAATGGGAAAAAAAGAAGTGAAATTATTTGATACTGATTTTTATTTTATGGAATAATTTTTAATTATTCAGTGTACTATTGATATATTTTCAAAATAAATTGGTTGCTTAATGTTTGTTAATTTATTACATTTTAATTTTAATGAAAACTAAGAGGGTTAAATAAATTTGTTTTTCTAAACTTTTTATATATTTATGGTTTAACACATTCTTTTATCTACTTGTGTTATTACAATCAGAGTGTAGAGATGCATTTAATCCATCTGTACACGTTGTTATGGTAGTTCAATATTTCTGACTGGAGTAAAATTTCAAATTTCTCCTGTGATGATAAACGCATTTCATTCATGACATGACAATGCTTTATAGCAAGCAATCAGTTTAAACAATTCACTTGAAGAGGAGGTAGAAATGAATGAAGTATCTCTGTGAGACTGCAAATGACGTTGTTCAAGTACCATGGAAACTTTCTTGAATAACTGACAAATGGAGCAACATATTTAGAACTGATGCACTTGTGGGTAGATTTTTCACATCTCATGCCATCTGTAAGGTGTTTTTAATATCTCATATTACTTAGTTGAATTGACTCTGGCCAGTGGTTGGGGGAAGTGGAATTGTATTTGCCTGCCAATCTATACTTGTATATTTGGTGCCTTTGCAATTTCTTATTCATATAACCATATAACAATTACAGCATGGAAACAGGCCATCTCGGCCCTTCTAGTCCGTGCCGAACGCTTACTCTCACCTAGTCCCACTGATCTGCACTCAGCCCATAACCCTCCATTCCCTTCCTGTCCATACACCTATCCAATTTTTACTTTAAATGACAATACCGAACCTGCCTCTACCACTTCTACTGGAAGCTCGTTCCACACAGCTACCACTCTCTGAGTAAAGAAATTCCCCCTCGTGTTAAACTTTTGCCCCCTAACTCTCAACTCATGTCCTCTTGTTTGAATTTCCCCTACTCTTAATGGAAAAAGCCTATCCATGTCAACTCTATCTATTCCCCTCATAATTTTAAATACCTCTCTCAAGTCCCCCCTCAACCTTCTACGCTTCAAAGAATAAAGACCTAGATCTAATTCAGATCTGATCTTCTTGTAAATTCTGCTGTTTAGTTGAATGGAAATATAGATCTAGAATTCTGTCAATACAATGAAGAAGAATACTGTTACTCTTCCTATTAACGATAGGTGGAAACACAAACTCATTGCTATCTTGGTACATACTGAGCATGCTGACCGGTCTCTCTTTGCTGTTGTTGTGCTTTTCCCTTGACATTAGATTCCATGTGGAGCCAAAAGAAAAATGACAAACATCTTACCATTCTCCATTTGTTATTCTGAGGTATTTAGCATTGAACTTTGGCCTTGTCAGATCTGGTTCAGGGAAACAGAAGCAGTGAATGTACTTATAAGAGTGAAGAGGATTAAATGTGTAAATTTTAATTGTGTAAATGACCTGAGAATATTTCTCATTTTTTTTTATATTACATTACATTATTTAATTATTTTTTTTGCTTTTTGTCCCCCTCAGGGATAAGTATAAATTTCTTCTGTATTTTAGGGGCAAGTGCTCGGAGCCCAGTAGTGGAGGTTATTTTTGGCCCATTGCACAGGACACTTGTGGTTTTATTTCCATCTTTTTACAGTTTAAAGATTTTGAGATGCAACAGCATCTAGAAGAAGAAGAATAGCCCTTAACTTGGCAGTGGAGTTATCGGGGCACCATCATGACGGTGTTTCTGTAGCAAGATATTCTTGTTTTTATGAGGCCGAGTTGCTAGCTCGACACTCAACCCAACTTGGATTTGAACTCAGGAACTTTTGCTCCGGAGTCCGGCTCTGATATTAATACACCACCAAGCGGGATATGCAACAGCAAGGGCAGAAGTTACATGAGGATTTTTTTTTATTTGCAAGGCTTGGTTCTGGTGTGATCGTTGGAGGTAGGTAGATTCAATTATTGTATTCCAGTATGAGCTAGAACAGGATCGCATGTAAAGAATTTCCCATGCATTTGAGAGAAAGTAAATAGATAGCTCTCATGTAAAACCAGTGCAGGCTTTGGGCCAAAAAGTCTCCTTTACATATGAATACTTCAAAGGAATCAGCTTTGTTGTCTGTGTCATGGTAGAGATAATCAGTCACTTCCAAAATATCTCATCTTGGGGTAGTCAGATGGAACTGATAACTGTTTGAAAATGGGGATAGGGCAAAGGAAGCTGGCATTCTGTGAGGGCTAGATTGCTACACTTGGTGATTTTGGTTAGCTGACATTTTGGTATTCTGTGCTTCGCGCACACACAGCATGACATTGGCAACTCACTTATGGGCTTGACTAATGACACTGACTCCCACGAGTTTTCATGAAATGCTGCGGACTCCAGTTGAGATCTGGATTATTAATCTCAGGTGTGCTGTGAAGAAAGCTCTGATGCAGCTTCCAGTCTGATAACTTGTTCCACATATTACTAAATAGTGCCAAGAAAATCGGAAAAATTGTTAAAGTTCCAGAAATGATATTAACTTGAAGGAATACTAAATATTGAAAATATTTTCTAAACTGCTTAAAAGAAGTTGCACCACGATAAAGAACCTTACATAATAAGAGTAGATCATTGTTGTATCAGGCCGACAAAACTTCAATTTTAACATTATGGACACATCCTTAATTGTCATTCTTTTCACATGAGAACGAAGACTTGCAGGACAGGAACTTAAGCTCTGATATGAATACTGATTGTTCTGCAAGCTTAATATTTGCTGTTTATAACATATGTTTTGAAATCTAGAGAAAACCTAAATGTTCCTTTTTTAATTGCTCCAAAGTATATTTAGGAGTAGCCCTTTATCAAAAGCACCAAACATTTGTTCGACCAAAGGTCTTACATATATGAAGCAATGATAGCCTTCAGTTCATGTTTTATTAGCTACTCCATATGGTGAATTCATTCGCTACTTTTAATTTCATGGGCCAATCGTTGCCCCAGTTTACTGCAGATTATATATGTTTAGCAGTCAAAATGACATCTCTATATTTCATTAAACTGTATCCTGAGGCAAATTTCTGTCTTGCAAATGAAGAAAAGCTTTTGGAAACATTAATTACTGCAAAATTAAAATTGCCCAAGATGTTTCTGCGCTAGCTGGATAGGCTTAGGCACTATCAATAAAAGGCAGGAACCTCCTCAAGCCAGTTCTTGTTGAGCTGGTAATTCTCTGAATTTTGGGAAGAATAAAACAAACTGGGACTCAATATTGTTGTCCCACATTAAACGGTATCAGCCAAGGTCCGCACTTTAATTGGTTGCAGTGTGAAGTAGTAAAAGGCCAGCTGATGATGAGGAGGAGTCCATGGCTTCAGAAGGAAGGGGAATATAGGTAGGCAAGTAATGCATTTTGTGATTTAATTTTTAAACATTAGTAACATGTATACTTATTAATATTTCAGTTGGGATAGTTTTATTTACCTTAAGTAAGTGGAGTTTTGGAAGGAATAAAATTGAATGTTACTGCACTGTTTCCTCCAACTTTATCACCTCCTCCTCTATTGCCTTCAGTCTGTGCTTAGGTGCATTTTGGGAGCATTGATCTCTTGCCAAAACATTACCTAACCTTTATTTGGTATCTTGACAATAAATGTTAGCAGCAGAATTCATTGTAACCATAAATATTACCATCAGGGCTCTCCAGTACAAGCTCTAATACCCATTGCTCCTGATATTTTGCTCATGGGTCCTCTGAAGCCCATTGTAGCGTTTTTATTCTCCCATCATCTCTTCAGTCAAGTCATCACAGACCGGACTATGAATATTTCCTGATCTTCGTGGCACTGTTCAAAATGGAAAGGTACCTGCACCCGTCCTTGAGCCTTGAATGATACAGCGCAGAATTGTGCGGAGAAGTTGACCATTGGACCCTGTGCGTAGCCCCCACTCTCCGGGGTAAAAATTGCACTGAACAAGTCACGCAAGTAAACTGTCGACATGTTTTAGAATCGCAGTTGATTTATTTTGGCTTGAATTCTTACAATTTATCCAATCTTATAAAGTGCGGGGCATTTCAATGCTGAGATAATTGGAGTCATTCATTCTCTGTAAGCTGCTTAAGTTTTAGTCAAGTGCTACTGAAGAGCATTTTTCTTTGGAATAGTGTTAGGGGTGAGTTGTCTCAACAGCAGGATGCTTTGCTTGTGCGCTGTTTTTGCGTGACTGCTTGTGTGGATCTAAACTGCCATGGTTAGGTGTTTTGGTATGTGGACTCATACGGTTGCTGTTACATAAACAGAGAGCACATTAACTGCAGGTATTTTTATAAGTCGAGGAGTATATAAATGTTCTGTGAAGATTGTTTATATTTGCATTCCCACCTCCCCAAGAGATTTTGCAGTGCCATTTTGTGCTGCGCAATGATAAGCTATTGTAATAACTTCCAATTTCACAGCAACACACACAAAATACTGGAGGAACTCAGCAGGTCAGGCAACACCTATGAAAATGAATAAATAGTTGATGTTAAGGGCTGGGAACTTTCATCAGGACAGGAAAGGAAAGGGAAAGATGCCAGAACAAGAAGGTGAAAGAAGGGGAAGGAGGACAAGCTAGAAGGTGATAGGCGAAGGCAGATGGGTGGGAGAGAGGAGATGACGTAAGAAGCTGGGAAGTGTTAGATGGAAAAGGTAAAGGGCTAGAGAAGAAGGAATCTGATATGAGAGGAGAGTAAACCATGGTAGAAAGGGAAGGAGCAGGGGCTCCGGAGGAGGTGATGTGTAGGTGAGGAGAAGGTGCAAGGGGCCCAGAGTGGGGAATTGAAGAAGAGGGAAAGGGGAGGGGCAAAATGCCCAAAGGTTGGAAAGATCCAAGTTAATGCCATCAAGTTGAAGGCTACCTGGATGGAATATGAGGTGTTGTTTGTTTATACATTTCCGTAGATGCTGCCTGACCTGCTGAGTTCCTCCATCACTTGTGTGAGTTACTTCAGATTATGTTTTATGGTTAGAGACTTACAGAAGCTTCTGATATTTCTTCTTCTTTGAACACCTGTTCAATCTTTATTCATAAATTGCAAACTGTGAAAAATAATTTTAAAAAACAGAAAAATGGGAAGGAGGAGAACTAAAAACTTATTAACCATGTATTTTTTTTAATCTTGGCTTTGCCCAGTACCTTTTGAAGACTATTGAACACACTCTTTTCCTCATTTCTGCCTTGAAACTTCATGCTTTGCAAGATGTATCAGTGTGAAAATTGAACCCAGCTGGTGGCCCAACATTTTAATTCTGATTCCCATTCCCGTTCCGACAGTTCGGTACACGGCCACCTCTTGTGCCACGATGAGGCCATTTTCAGGCTGGAGAAGCAACACCTTATATTCAGTCTGGGTATCCTCCAACTTGATGGCATGAATATTGAATTCTCCTTTCAGTAAAAAAAAATTCCTTCCTCCTCCCCTCTTCTTTTCCCCACTCTGGCCCCTTACCTCATCTTACCTGCCGACAACCTCTTCCCTTTCTCCGATGGTCCATTCTCCTCTCCTATCAAATTCCTTCTCCAGCCCTTTACCTTTCCTACCTACCTGGCTTTCTCCATCACCTTCTAACTATCATCCTTCACCTCCCCCCACTTTTTTATTCTGGCGTCTTCCCTCTTTCTTTCCACTCCTGAAGAAAGGTCTGGCCCGCAGCATCGACTGCTTCACCATTTCTATAGATGCTGTCTGACCCTCTGAGTTCCTTCAGCATTTTCTGTGTGTTGCTTTGGATTTACAGTATCTGCAGAATTTCTCATGCTTATTTACTAGTTACAAGATGTGTTTTTTTTTAAATAAATAAGGTCAAAGGTTTCAAAGGGACATTTAATGTCAGAGAAATGTATACAATATACATCCTGAAGTTCTTTTTCCTCGCAACCATCCATGAAAACGGAGGAGCGCCGCAAAGAATGAATGACAGTTAAATGTTAGAACCCCAAAGCCCCCCCAACTCCCCCCTCCCACCCATAAGCAGCAGCAAAGTAATGACCCCCCCACCCCAAGAGCAAAAAAAGGCATCGGCATTCCCCACTGAGCACTCAAGTCTGCAGCAAAGCATTAATAAAGACACAGACTTGCAGTACCCCAAAGACTACTAGTTCACCCGGTAATTCGACATGCCACAGGCTCGCTCTCTCCCTAATAAGGAAAAAAGAGAGGTTCCCGTTTCACAGTGAGAGGGGAGACATAACAAAACAGCTCGCTGATTTCCAATGTTAAAAGTCTGTTGCGTAGTTTTTTCCAAGCTCCGTGACCAAAGAACTCGGGTCTCTGGGCACACAGCCAGCAGCCAGCTCGCTGCTTTCGATCTTCCGTGCGCTCCCACGACACACCAGTTTCCTGCGGAGGCACCGACCTCGAGTCCACCCACCTCCAGAACCACGAAACCCAGGAACCCTGAAGGCGCGCTAGTCCTCCAGGCCGCGTCTTTGGTATATCGAATAGCGGCCAGTCGTGAGACCCCGAGAGCAGATCCCACTCCCACAAAGAACTGAAGTCAGTGTGTAACTCCAGATCAGGGTCTTCAAAAGATCCCTGAAAGGGAAAATAAAGATATTAAAGATAGAAATAGAGCTGTTTCCAAAGATACAAGCAAAGGAGTCGCCGTTAGGTGCCATCGTCCTCCTAAGCTCATCCATTGTTTACTTTGAAAGATGTTGTGCTTAAAAACAGATAGAAACAGCTGTGTTTATTATTAATGACAAGTTTCATTTCACCAGCGGTCAATATGTGGCATCTGCAGATACTTTCAATACATTATTAATCTGCTGACCACGTGTCTCTCCACCATGGTTGTCAATCTTTTCACGTAGTCAGACTGTAGCAGTTACAAGATTCAAACTATAGACAGAGCAACTTTTTCACCAAACAAAACTTCAGTTCTCAGTTGAGCATCAACTTAATTTTTATTACATTTGTTTATTTTTGGCTACTGTTTTGATGCATATACTTAAACCCCAAAATTGACTTGATTAACAATAGGAAGAAGCACTGTTGAGGTTTCAGGCCAAGACCCTTTGTCAGGACTAACTGAAAGAAAAAATTATAGCCTGTGTACTGAGCTTTAAACTGCACCCAAAATATGATATGAAAACTGTTTCCCTGCTACTTTAGTATACAGTCTTTGAACATTCTTGAATAATTTCCAGCTGACATGATCCTTAGATTCATCCTGAACTGTGAGTCCTGTAGAGAGGCTTGTGGACAATAGCTCAATAGTTGAACAAAAGCTAGATGGTGGGTACCATCTAGACCAGAAAGATCACAGAATCAGTAAGGTGTAATCAGACTGGGTGAAAATTGGGGATTGCTGCTTGGATTCAGTATGACTGAGTTGAACAGAAGGAAGGAAAAGAACCATCCAGAGTTTGTGTTCCTCAGTATTGTTTTCAAATTCTCAGTGTAAGCATCCAAACCAGTTAAAGTCTCTCCCTTTGCTCTCCTGTGAAGTAGTTTGACTTTCTGTGCTTTCTCTACAAGTCTCACCTTCTTTGGCAGCCTTTTGGTGTTGAAGATGACTTGCCTCCATGCTGGTTATGTAAGTTGTGGCTCGGCTGATGAAGCTAACACAGGAACTGCAGTTACCTGCCTTCTAAGTGTAATCATTTTGAGATTAAATAGCTTCCCATTAGCTGTGAGGAGTCGTTCCACTCTTGTGAGAGCTACGTTGGAACTGATACAAAATTGTATTGATAACGAATAAGGAAACTGTTAGGGCGTTGACAACCTTGTTTGACATAATTCTTCCCTGAATTGGCTCTTTCATTGGCATGTTGGTTAGTATTAAGTCGCATGGAGATGGAAAATTGAAATTTTAAAAATGACAGATGTTGATGAAGCTTTAAGATTTTAAATTGTTCTTTATTTAAATATACAATTTCCAATTCTGTAAAGGAAGTTTATCATGTGAAAATTCTTGCATACATGCACTGCCACACACTTTTTAACTTCCATCGCCAACTTGTGAAATGAAAGTGGGAGTTTAGAGGGGTGAACACAGTGAAGTTATTTTCTAACCTGGCAAGTTATTAACTAACCAAAATGAGCCAAGGAACACCATTAGAATCTGAAAGAAAGTTAGATGACATTACGGTTACTTAAGATCAATATAATCATTGAGTAATTAAAATTCACAAAGATTTCAATTTATTTTGCATAAGGATTATATTTGGTAGAGGGCACAGAATAAATCTGTCAAGCAAATTTCACTTGGTTGCAGCTTTGCTGTTATATCATGGGGAAAGCTGTTCCACACACAGGCATGCATGGTTTTAATACTACAAAGCAATTAATGCACAAATGCATTCTTTGTGATGATCACTATCTCTTGGTTCTAATTTTGTACTTAAATTATATTAATGGTTAAGAGTTGTCTAATTGGTTCTACAGTCCAATTGAAATAATTATGAATCACCAGAAAATAAATTTAAGATTATCCAGTTTCTTCAGGGACCACTCAAGATTTGCAGTTCTTTGGTTGTGGTCAACCCTATCAGTTCTGCATGGTAGCCGAAGGAAGGAGAGATCAGTTTGTAGCAGGGACAAGTAAAAATTCAAAGTTCAAAGTAAATTTATCATCAAAGTTCATATGTGTCATCAGATATAGTCCTGAGATTAATTTTCTTGCAGACATACTCAATAAATCTATAGAATAATAACCATAATAGAATTAATGAAAGACCACCCAACTAGGGCATTCAACCAGAGTGCAGAAGGTAAACTGTGTTAGTACAAGAAGAAATAATAAAAATAAATAAGCAATAATTACCACAAGCATGCAATGGAGAGACCTTGAAAGTGAGTCCATTGGTTGTGGGAACAGTTCACTGGTAAGACAAGTGAAATTATCCCCTTTGGTTGAAGGGTAGTAACTGTTCCTGAACCTGTTGGTCTGAGTCCTGAGGCTCTTGTACCTTCTTCCTGATGGTAGCAGTGAGAAGTTGCCTTTCCTATCAGTGGCAGGCATTGCATTTCTCCTAAATTATCCTATAGAAGGGCAGACTTGTCCAAAAATTTCAGGGTTTCAATTTTTTTAAATAAGCACTTCTGCCTGAGTTGTTTCCCTTTTGATGTTAAATTTATTATGCATAGCTTGTGTATCGTATTGGAATATAACTGGTCAAAAAAACAATAAATGAATTTGTACAGTTTTCTGTAAAATAAGTTTAAAAATGTTTGCATAATAAATAAGTTTGGATTACACTGTTGCTACCTCAGTGACTGAGGTTGCCTTACTGAATTTGAACAGTCTACAAAATTATAATCATCTTGGTTAGTTAAATTGGTGTTTGGGAGGGAAATATTAGCAAGGGCATTGGAAGAATTCTCACTTTTTCTTGGAGCATAGCCAGAGATTCTCAGTACTAGATTCAGCAGACTTCTATCAAAGCAGAACTCCTTTTAATGCTAGAGTGGAAATTCACACCAGATCTGAAAGATTTCTGTTAGAAGTAAATCTTATTACTGTAGAAACTTGTCACCAATCAAGTTTGCTGGTACTGAGCCCTGCAATCTTTGCCACATGTAGAAATATTGCCTTATATCAAGAAAATAATCATTATTTTATTTATTTTTTATTTTTATTTTAGCTTAGAAATGCAGGATGATAATTGGCCCTTCCATCCATTGATTGATTAATTTCATCATTTTGAGATTTATTAGAATTATTATGTTTAAGCTGTGTATGGTAATATGAATTTAGCCACAACGTAGGCAATGCCAGTCAAATGATCAGTCAAACCCTGATGAGTTTAAATGTCGCTCAAATCCTTCATGAATAAGAACTACTGAAAATTTGTGTTCAATTTTCAAGAACAAGATTATGTACTGTGAAAGGTTTGTGGTAACTGATAGCTAGCAGCATTATGTTTATTGTTTACTGACAAAAAAAGAAATGTTGTTGCTTACAGTCGATCAAACAACTTCAACCCAATTCACTGGAAAGATTTTTTTAAGTGGAAAAAAGAAACTGGTTTAGTCAAAGTAATTTAAGCAAAGACCTTACACTTCATTTTTAAAGATAAATTAGCTAAGTAAATCTAAAAGGATTGGCAAAGAACTGTAGGGTATTTTATGAAAGTTGTGTCAAGCTAAGAAACAGAGCAAGCGCACACTCGTAACAAAATAGTTACGAAGCTAGACTGGACTGCCAACACAGATGCCTTGTGCAGGAAGGCACAGAGTCGACTGTACTTCCTTAGAAGGTTGGCGTCATTCAATGTCTGCAGTGAGATGCTGAAGATGTTCTATAGGTCAGTTGTTGAGAGCGCCCTCTTCTTTGTGGTGGCGTGTTGGGGAGGAAGCATTAAGAAGAAGGACGCCTCACGTCTTAATAAGCTGATAAGGAAGGCGGGCTCTGTCGTGGGCAAAGTACTGGAGAGTTTAACATCGGTAGCTGAGCGAAGGGCGCTGAGTAGGCTACGGTCAATTATGGAAAACTCTGAACATCCTCTACATAGCACCATCCAGAGACAGAGAAGCAGTTTCAGCGACAGGTTACTGTCGATGCAATGCTCCTCAGACAGGATGAAGAGGTCAATACTCCCCAATGCCATTAGGCTTTACAATTCAACTGCCAGGACCTAAGAACTTTTTTTTTTTTTAAAGCTATTATTAATGCTTTTTGAGTTAGTGATTTAGATGCATATCATATTATTACTGAGTTAAGTATTGTATGTAATGAGTTTTTGCTACAACAAGTGTATGGGACATTGGAAAAAATGTTGAATTTCCCCATGGGGATGAATAAAGTATCTATCTATCTATCATCTATCAAAGGTGTGCCTGTGCGTTGCACGGCATGATACCGATCAGTTAGCCTCACTGGAAGTTCAAATGCTATGTGCTCAGAGCTGCACTGGGCTTAGTTTTCTCCCTTTGTGCTACTTATAAGGGCTATTTGCTTGCTGAAATTATTGATGGATGTTGTCCAGGACATCTTGTAAACTTCTCAACAAAAGTTATCCAAATGTTTGAAAGTCACCAACACCGAGTATGCTGCATTTGCTCAGTACTATATTAAAATGGCATTTTACATTGTGTGCTAGAACTTCCAGAAAGTGGCTTGAAACCCAGAGGCGTGAGCACGAAGGCTGTTTCAACCAAAGCCAAAGGTTTTCATATAACAATCACTTAGCACCACATGGTTAAAGTTAATTGCTGAGAATTGTACCTCTACTAGCTAACTCTAGTGCAATGCTTTTTTTACTGTTCCTCTCTCATCGTATTAAACCAGTATCAATGTTTCTTCCTCAATTGCTGCGAGAGTAGGTAGGCAACTAGATGCCAGACCTTGTCAGGAGCAGGCTAAAAGTAAATTCTGGTATGGAGCTGGCCCGTTCCCTTTCGGATTTCCTTCTTAATACAATTCTCTTCAGGTTACAAACCTCAGCATGTACATATGAATGTGCATTTGGGAGACTGGCGGGATGGATTTGCCCGCTGCAGGCATCTTCTGCCATGTGGGACGTCTAAATGGTTGAGTTAGACACCTTGGTTTGATTACAGATTGTTGTTGGTTGATCTATGCTTGTATTTAAATAAGTTGTGTGATGGCCACATTTCAAACTTGTAAATGGTTCAGGGTAGCAATGGAATCCCACTGTAAACTGGACCTGAATGTTGCTGCATTGATCACAAATGGTAAAACCCAGATCCTTGTGTATTTCAAATAAGTTATTCAACAGTGTGATAAATATAAAATAAATAATGTTAGATAAATCATATAGAGCAATTGAATGTCACCTTGGAGATGATTTGTCCAGTGATTTATGCGCAAAGGTGCTAGAAAATTTATATTCTCTAATTTTAAACTCTTCAAGTTCTTATTTGTGACTTCATCGATGCAGGAATTGATCATGTCATTCACTGGTAATTCTATAGAAATATTGGAGACCCACTGTTAAATGTGGGCAGTGACAGACCAATCTATAAATGTTACCTATTTGTTATTAGAACATCAAACACTGTAAGGAGAGCCCTAACATTAATGAAGGGAATTGTGCTTCATCCAAGTTTTTGGATCAACAGTGAGGAGCATCAATGACATACAGGGTTGGTTTTAATAGCTTCCAGTTTGTGGCAGGCTCTTTCAACTGCTCCAAGTAATTAGGTCCAGTTGTCCAAGGTAGGGAAGTTTTTCTTTACAAGTCCTTTTGCGGATTGCACATGATGCCTCAGCTTTATGAGGATGATTACTTTGCACTCTGCAGACCATTGCCACTGCAATGCTGAAACTATTCTGCTCCCTGCTGGTCTGTTACTCTGATGATTTGAGTGGCAAAGGAGAAAATACACTCAAATTTGAAATTGATTGCATACCATTTGAAACACAAATTAAATCTGCCAACCTCAAGATAATTAGATATTAATTTATAAAGCTATCAGTGCTGCATTTTTGCATTAATCTGTGTTTGTTGCACATGGACAGCCAAGGCCTTTGAGATATCATCAATATGTTTTAAAATGTGTAAACTGTTAAATATTTAAACATCTGAATGCACGTATGATTTCCCAAAATCTGTTCATTTGGTGATTATTTTAAAATTTATTAATCTAGACCATGTGGCTCAGCTTGAAGGGAAACACTAAACTAGCATGACCCAGAAAGAAGCTGCATGTTGTAAATGTTTTATAGTGGGATCAGACACCACCAAATCTTTAATCTGTATGGGGTAAATGAGACCGGATCACAGCAGCATTGAGGCTGTCTGGACGTGCTGTGGCATTTTTAATAGCAAATTCTGCAGTGTGTTTGCATTATTGTAGCAAGCCACCACACCCAGGCTTTGATTTCTTCAGTTAAAGAGAGCATTATTGTAGAAGTTAAAAGTTGTCAGTTCATTTATTGTAACTGAAAAAACGATAAAATTGATCCACTGATTAAAACCAGGCTGACATGAAAATCAGTTTTCATTATTATGCAGAGATGTGTGTGTGTGTGTATTTTGTTTTTAAATGTTTTGAGGAAACCTTCCATTAAGAGGAACTGATTGAATAAGTATTTTTCTTTGTGCAGTTGCTGATTTGCCTTTGACTACCCCACTGCTTAAATGGTTGTGTAAGGAATTTGCTACAGCTTTTTGCTCCTGTGTAGCTTTATATACTAGAAGGTTTTCAGCTAAAAATAGCACTAACTGTAATAAAATGACTGTTTTTCTGGAAGTTTATAGGGATTACAGTTCAAAATGAGAACCCTGCTATGTCCTAATATTTTGCTTAACATATATTAAACGTTGCAGCAGATATGACAGTTGTTATGCTTGCGTGCAGTAAATGGGCTTTGAGAGGGTTCTATCTCCAGCACAGAACATACAACATAGGATTCCATTGTCAGTCAATCTTCATTATTCTCTAAAGAATGTACAGCTCAGACTGAATGTTTGAAATCTGTCATGTACTAAATAACTCCTGTTTTGTGTTACAATCAGAATCTCAAATTCTCTTAGCACAAATGAGTTTTTATCTTATGGGGAGGGATTGCAGATTTCTGACAATTTTGCACAGGAAGTTTGGCAAATGCTAGAAATCTTGAGCAACACACACAAAATGCTGGAGGAGCTCAGCAGGTCAGGCAGCATCTGTGGAGGAAAATGAACAGTTCTGGACTCACCTAGCACCTGTCAGCTTGTGCTCCTCTCTCTCTCCGTAGCTTTTATTCTTGTTTCTGCACCCTTCTTTCCAGTTCTGATGAAGGAACTGGGCTCGAAATTATGGTTCTTTATTCCCTTCCATACATGCTACCTGACCTGCTGAGTTCCTCTGGCATTTTGTGTGTATCACTCAAGATTTTCAGCATCTGGAAAACCTGTTGTGTTTTCATACTGTTCATGCAGCTCAAATCAATACTTGGCGCATTGAGGTAGAGCAAGGTGAATCAATAACAGTGGATAAAGTGTAACAGCTATAGAAAAGTGCATTTGGCATGCTTGCTTTCATCAGGCAAGTCACCCTGAGTACAAAGACTGGGGTGTCATGTTATACCTAAATAAGATATTGGCGAGACCACTTTTGGAGAACTGTGTGCAGCTCTCATCCCCTAGATATAGAAAGACTTATTGTGGTGGAAAAGGTGTTTAAGATATTCACAAGGATGTTATTGTGATTGGAGGGCTTGAGTTAAAAGTGGAGACTGGATAAGATGGGGCTTTTCTCTCTTGACGTCAGAGACCAAGAGAAGACCTAATAGAGGTATAGAAAATCATTCATGGTATTGGCAAGATGAGTGGTCAAGGGCTTATTTTTTTGTATATGGTAGGGGAGTCTAAAACAGGAGTTTAAAATGAGAGAAGCAAAATTTAAAGGGGATCCTGTCCAAACCAAGTACATAGTGAGTATGGCAAGCAAAATTTTACTTCTAAAATCAGTCCTACATCTGTTTGGTGTAATTGTAAATATCCTTATGAATTTTAAACTGATGGTAGCAAAATGAGCTTACTTCATGCAAATATTTTAAATAATCAGATGTACCTGGGAAAACTAGTGTGTTAGGTGCATGTGCTTACTTGGAGCCACCCAATCTCACTTTACTGTTTGGAGACTTTAACTTGGTATACTGTTTGAATGTTGATCTTAGCTGAAGTTATAGGAGAAGTGTTACTGAAGTTAGATATGCTTAGAAACGAGTATTTTCCTTGCACCATCTTGATACATTAAGTATGGCAGTTTGGGAAGCGGCTTTCCCACCAGATATTTCACCAGATGCCAACCTCTGCTCATTTCTACAAGTGACCAGTCATAGTTGCTTTTGGAAAGGCAGCTTTTCTTAAACATGAGTTCAAATCAAAAAGGCACTTACCAGTAAATACGAAGATTCTTATGAAACAAAACTTGAACCCCTGTCATGCATGTCTTAAGTGCCTAATGAGCCTAGGTTTATAAACCACCCATTAACCAGCAGTTGTGTTAATTTGATAGTTGCTAACTACCACACTCCTGATCACTTGGTGCAGCCTTAATTCCCTATTGGGATAATTAAAATTGAGATCACCATATCAGGTTATCAAAACCAATATAACATGGCATGTTACTGATGCTGGATAGAGTCACCCTAGACAATCTAGTGTTCTCTTTATAATGTATTTATTGAAATTTAAAATATTTATCATAATATGCAAAATGTAAAGAGATGAAGTGATCTTCTGTAGACTACTTAATGCATAATTTAGGATTGAGTGAAGAGTTTCTGGGTATTCTGTGAGGACAGGGATTATCAATTGAAGATTATGATTAAGAACAGACTAATTTCTTTATCTGAAGAGTTACTTTAATGAAAATTTCTTTTCTCAGAGAGCCGTTTAGATCTAGACCATTGAATTTTTCAAGGAGAAAATGAATTAACGGTTGACATGGAGGAAGATAGCGATAAGAAGAGTATGGAACTGTGCCATTAGTTTTGGTTACTGTAAGCAGAGCTGGTCTTTGGCATTGTGCACTAACAGGATTTAAACAGAACACCCCAGCAACAAGTCAGCTTGAATTTTGAACAACTAAATCAACATCTCCTTCTCCTTTATCTGGCAAATTTTGACAACTGGCAGCACAGATAGGGCTCTCGACATGGAGGCCGTCCTTTTATACTTTGGGGACCTGTGGAGAGGGATGCTGCAATACGGCAATATATATTCTTAATGCTTCTGGGATTCCTCGACTGCCTGTAATTTTTGTGGCCCAGATAAGCCAGTATGTTACATGTATATTGAGAGTGAGATCACAGCTGTTCTTTGATACATGAGGAGACTGCTGTTCATGATTTGCTTGGACTATAAACCAGTATTCCAATCCTGAAGTCGTCTGGTGCAGAGGGTTGGGGAGGAGAAGGGGCCAAACCCAGGTCATCTTGACCTGGCCAAATTGATCATTCACAGGTGCCTGTGGTGGGTCTTCTAGAAGCTGATCCATCCTGCCTGCCCTTCATTCAGAGTTGTGCTCAAGTCCAGGGCATCCTGGGTTTGAGAAACTATCATGCATGGATATCAGAGAAATACAGCAAATGATTGTAGGCAGTGCACAGAAGTGGAACAGTACTCCCTCGTATTCCATCTGGGTAGCCTCCAACCTGACAGTGTGAACATCGATTTTCTAACCTGGTAATTACTCCCCTCTCCCCTCTTATCTTTTTTTCATTTCCCTTTCTGTTTTTCCTCTCACCCCTTTTTCTCCTCATTTGTCCATCACTTTCCCCTCCTCCTTCCCTTTCTGCCAACAACCTGCCTCTGAATGTGAACAAAACAAAAGCGATGGTTGTTGACTTCAGGAGAGCATGGAGCGACCACTCTCCATTGAACATTGATGGCTCCTCCATTGAGATCATTAAGAGCACCAGATTTCTTGGTGTTCACCTGGTGGAGAATCTCACCTGGTCTCTCAACACCAGCTCCATAGCCAAGAAAGCCTAGCAGCGTGTCTACTTTCTGCAAAGGCTAAGAAAAGTCCATCTCCCACCCCTCATCCTCACCAGATTCTACAGAGGATGTATTGAGAACATCCTGAGCAGCTGCATCACTGCCTGGTTCGGGAATTGCACCGTCTCGGATTGCAAGACCCTGCAGCAGATAGTGAGGTCAACTGAGAAGATCATCGGGGTCTCGCTTCCCGCCATTACAGACATTTACTTCACACGCTGCACCCACAAAGCTAACAGCATTGTGAAGGACCCCACGCACCCCTCACACAAACTCCTTTCCCTCCTGCCATCTGGCAAAAGGACCCGAAGCATTCAGGCTCTCACGACCAGACTGTGCAACAGTTTCTCCCCCCGAGCCATCAGACTCCTTAATACCCAGAGTCTAGACTGGCATCTACATTATTTATTAATATATTGAAATTTGTCCTCTATTGTGCCTATTGTCTTGTTTATTAATTATTTATTTATTAATTAATTATTGTACGGCCCTGCACTGTTTTGTGCACTTCATGTAGTCCTGTGCAGGTCTGTAGTCTAGAGTAGTTTTTGTGTTGTTTTACGTAGTCTAGTGTAGTCTCACATAGTCTGGTGTAGTTTTGTGTTGTTTCATGTAGCATCATGGTCCTGGAGGAACATTGTTTAGTTTTTACTGTGTACTGTACCAGCAGTTTATAGTCGAAATGACAATAAACTTGACTTGACAATTAGATTCCTCCTCCTTTAGCCCTTTACTACTCCCACTTATCCCCTCTCAGCTTCTGACTTCATCTCCCCTCTCCACTTACCCACCTTCCCCCTCCCCTCACCCGGTCGCACCTATCACCTGCCAGCTTGTACTCCTTCCCCTCCCGCCAACTTCTTATTCTGACATCTGCACCCCCCCCCCCCCCCCGGACTATCCATTTCTGATGAAGGGTCTCAGCCCGTAACATCAAATGTTCATTTCCCTCCTTAGGTACGGTATGCTGCCAGACCTGCTAAGTTCCTCCAGCAGTTTGTGTGTGCTTCCATCTAGAAATGGGAAGGAACTGGAAAGGTTGTGCGCAGCAATAACTGATGGGCCCAGTTTGTTTCTCCACATAACCAGTTATTTAGAGTATAGTGAATACAATTTCAAAATTTCTCAGTGATGAAAATTACAGCAGGTTAATGGACTATTTTGATGATGGAGAAGATTGCAGTACTTATAAAAATGGTAGATACAAATGATTGCTTTTGGGAATAAAATTGATGAAGCTTATTTGAAGGAAGAAACTGAATAATTTGGAAGAATGGAACTAACAAAGGATTCATACCTGTAACAAGAGCCAATAAAGGTCAGTGGTTTTAAATTAGATTAGTAGTGTACAAGAATAAAGCAGTAATGTGTGCAAAGCATTGGTTAAATCACTATGGAGCACTGCATAGGGGTGAACATCCAGTGAGAGAAAGGCCATTAAAATCTTGTAGAGCAGGCGGTGCAGGTTCACCAAGTTGACGTCCATGAAGAGACAATGTATTAGATATCCAGAGATGGGAAAAGACAGGAAGAATTGGATGAGATGAGCATTTCATTATCATGTTTAAACAATGCCTGCATTCAGAATTCTCCATCTTACAAAAAAGTACTTGATAAATACGTAGATTTTGGAGCAGTCATTTATTTTATTTTATCTTTTGCGCAATTGCTACAGATTCTTTAAATATTCTTTTGTGTATATATTATCAACGTTTTAAATGACACCAGACCAGCTGTCAAGTATTTGCACTCTTGTATTGATTTGCTTTCTCATCTACCAGCTCCACCTATTGAACTTCTTTAAAATTCATAAACAGCTGTTCCATCGATCCCTCTAGACTACTTTACCCCTTCTCTTGGCTTAATATAAGGCTCTTTCATTATTAATGAATCTTTCACCAATGCTTCTGCACAGACCGGCAATCAATCATTTTTCAAGCTCTCTGCACAAAGCTCCTCCTTCAGTTTTTAAGCATGCCTTCGACTTACACAGACTCCTTTAGCTCCACCTCCACGTCAATGTACGTGATATTCTGAGTTCATGCGGGTGTGCTTTATTTTGTATACCACATTGCAGATAATGCAGCCCTTTTCACATTATTCAGATTTTGTTGATGTATATGTGTGAGTGTTGAACTAAATCTCTTGAATCACTATGCCCTTGATTGAACGTTTAACACTTATCACCATTTGCTGTACTAAAATCAGACAAGCACCTGGTAAATGTGATAAATGGCTACCAAATAACTGTTTTATCAAAGCAGTTTGGTAGATTTCAAGGTGGTGTTAACTCAGTGGGACTCAGGCAGAATAAGATACCAGTTCAAAGAAAAATCAGCACTTATAAACACCACTGATGCTGCTCTCACCCGTATCGCCTCCATTTCCCTAATGTCCGTGCTCACCTCTTCCTTCCACCTTAACGGTGATAAGAGTTCCACTTGTCCTTACCTACTATCCCATGAGCCTCTGCATCCAACACATCATTCTCCACAACTCTTGCCATCTCCAAAGGGATCCTACCACCAAACATATCTTTACCCCCCCCACCCCATCTCTCCGCTTTCCGCAGGGATCGCTTCCTCCGTACTTCCCTTGTGCATTAATCTCTCCCCACTGATCTCCCTCCTGGCATTTATCCATGCAAGTGGCCAAAGTGCTGCACCTGCCCATTCCCCTCCTCCCTCACCTTCATTCAGGGTCCTAAACAGTCCTTCCAGATGAGGCAGCATTTCACTTGCAAATCTATTGTGTCTGGTGCTCCCAGTGTGGCCTTCTTTATACTGGTGAGACCGGTTGTAAATTGGGAGACCACTTTGCACTTCTGCTCCATCTATTTAAAGCATAGCTTCTCAGTGGCCAAACATTTTAGTTCCAATTCCCTTTCCGTTCCATGGCCTTCTCTTGTGCCACAATGACACCACCCTCAGAGTGAAGGAGCAGCACCTTGTATTCCGTAAGGGTAGCCTCCAACCTGAGAACATGATTATCAATTTCTCCCTCCAGTAAAAACAAAATTCCCTCCCCCTGCTCTCTTCTTCTATTTCCCACTCTGGCCTCTTACCTCTTCTCACCTGTCTATGACCTACCCCTTGTGTCCATCCTTCTTCCCTTTCAACTATGGTCCACTCCCCTACCCTATCAAATTCCTTCCTCTCCAGCCCTTTACCTTTCCTACCCATCTGGATTCACCTATCACCTTCTAGGTAAACTCTTTCCCCTCCATCCTTTTATTTTGGCATCTTTCCCCCTTCCTTTCCAGTCCTGAAGAAGGGTCTTGCCCCAAAGCATCAACTGTTTATTCATTTCCATAGATATTGCTTGACCTGTTGAATTCCTCCAGCATTTTGTGTGTTATCCCTTTGCTATCCTTTAGTTTGCTGTGGTTACTTCACCTCCGGGTTGGGCAGTTTTGATCCAAGAGCTACATAAGTATAAATGTAGATGAGTATTTCAGTGTAATGCCAAAAATTGATTGCTCATTTATTCCATTTCTAAATGAACACAAACGGACTTGAGATATCCTCTGATAAATCTGCACAGTTAGCTGCTCAAGGCTAAACCAACAATTTAGTTTTCAGTACCATTTGGAATTGAATACCAAATGTCCCAACAGGCATGCCAGTGGTTCCAGAACTCTTTAATGAGGGCAAGGATTATTCCTCAGAACAGAGCATGAGAAATAACTTTCTGTTCAACTGTGAACCTCCTCCGGAGTGGTAAACTATGTCTCTGACCATAATGCATAGTTTCCAGTTCAGCAGTTTTCAACATTTTCTCACATTTCAGAAGTCTCTCTGTCTTCACTTTCCTCCCAATTAGCCTCTACATTTTACAAATCTTATGCACTTCCAAACAGGATTCACCACCAAGGGACATTCCTACCCCACTACCTGCTTTTCAATCAAGGTTGCGTATTCTTCAGTCTTCTGTACTTGCTCATGCCTGGTCACAAATTAACAGCAGTTACAACCCCTGTTCACATATCACTTCTGACACCATAGTCCTAATCCTAAAATGCACAATACTGTGTAACTAAATGCTTAAAAGGGTCAGTCAGTGCTAATGATGAACACATTCAGCAAGTTGGCTCGGTCAACTGGGGTTACATTGGACTTTCTACACATCTCCAAAAATTTTAGCTGAGGTGCTGATTGAAGCCCTCCAATCTGAACCCACAACGCAACCAACCTCAGGCCGTAATTTAATTTACAATTCTTACTACAATACAGGATATTTGAAGATCCTTGAAATAGAGCAAAAATTAGGATGATGATCAGGAGGAACATTTTTTCTGGCGCAGAGTATGGGAGGAATATTGAGCATAGGTTTGTCACCTGTCTTCTCAAGATCATTCTGCAAGTATTGGTAGTTTTATACTTCTGTCATCAGTACAGCTTGCAATTTTCAGACTCCCATCTACCCAAAGCATAATGAATTGATTCCACCTTATGTTCAGTCCTTTTTACTTTCAGTATTTTACCATAATCTCACTGATGCTGAATAGATTTCTTGTTAGCTGTTCAACTGAAAGTCTCTGTTAGTTTATCACTACATAAGTAGATTTTTTATCCCTCTTCTTTCCACAGCTTTGCTTAACATAAGCAAATTGAGTCTACTTTCCAGTCATCAGTTCCGATCCACAACCAAAACAAAGCAAATCCTTTTTTTTTTCATCAGTAATGACTGACCAACCATGCTTTATCAATGTTCTTTCTTTTCAGTTCAGATTTCCCTATTTGGCAGTCTTTCAGCCATAATATTCAGTATATATTTACATCACTAGTGCTGATTTTGCACATCATTCCCTATTTTGAAAGGTCAAGATGAATTTAGGCCTTGGTTTAGCCTGTGTAGGTATGTAAACGCATCCACAGCTGACTCCATCTAGTTGTGAAAACAGACTGGAATATTTCATGATTGCAGAGTAGCTTTAGGGAAATGATCTGGCACACATGCAATCTGATGTTATGTGTTAGAAACTCAGTGCTACTGATTTTTAATGCAACATTGAGAAATAATCTAAATACCAGGAGAATTAAGTGCAGATTATATTTTTCAGAGTTGTGTTAAATGTAAATGTCTAATTATTCTTTACACACACCCACGTGCCACTTAGATATGTCACATTAACAAAATTGTTATAGTCCAGGCACATTATAAGAAATTCAACAACCATTTATTACTATTGATCTGTGTTTTGATACATCAAGAGCCTCCCAAAAAGGTTGAGTTTTATGATTGCATGGCTTCATAGGTTTGCGAAGTATATTTACATAGTTCATTTTATAACTGACAAAGCACTAGTGGATTCACTTAACAACATTCAATGTTATGCGACTGCTGTAAATGAAATCTTCCATCCTGTCACATAAGTGGGAAGACATGGAGCTCATGCAATGGATTAAAATATTTATATTTCTTCATCTGTTAGTGTATAGTTAGAGCAGGGAGAATGAGTGAGTGGGTCGAGGGTTAGTGGTATGTTCTTTGGTGAGTTGTGGAACTCTGGAAGAGCTCCAGCTTCCCTGATAACTACATCTGCATGAAGTGCATACAGCTGCAGCTCCTTAGAGACTGTGGTGAAGAACTAGAGCTGCAGCTCGATGACCTTGAGCTCATCCTTCAGAATGAAGAGGTGATGGACAGGAGCGACCGGAAGGTAGTCACCCCGAAGTTGCAGGAGGCAGTTAGTTGGGTGATGGTCTGGAGAGGAAAATGGAATCGACAGCCTATGTAGAGTACCCCTGGGGTTGTTCCCCTCAATAATAAGTATACCACTTTGGATACCATTAGGGGCTGGGGGAACCTACCAGGGGAAGCTGCAGTGATCGAGTCTGGCGCTGTGGCTTGGAAGGGAAGGGGGTAAGAGCAGTGAAGTAATGATAGGGGACTCCATAGTTAGAGGAGCAGATAGGAGATTCTGTGGATGTGAAAGTATCACCAGGATGGTATGTTACCTCCCAGGTGCCAGGATCAGGGGTGTCTTGGATTTGGTCTGCACCATTCTAAAAGGGGGAAGCTGAACTGCCAACAGTTGTGGTACAAATTGATGCCAATTACATCGGTAGGAAAAGGGAAGATGTCCTGAAGAGAAAATATGGGGAGTTGGGTAGAAAGCTAAAAAGCAGGAACTCAAGGGTAGTAATTTATGGATTGCTGCCAGTGCCATGTGCCAGTGAGCGTAAGAATAAGATGATTTCGCAGATGAATGTGCAGCTGAGGAACTGACGCAGCGATCAGTGTTTCAGATTTAAGACCATTAGACCATAAGACATAGGAGAAGAATTAGGCCAGTTGGCCCATCAAGTCTGCTGTGCCATTCAATCATGGCTGATCCTGTACAAAAAGCAACTTGAGGGGGACCAAATGCCTTGCAGGCAAGTTTGCTGGAGCTGTTAGGGAGAGTTTAAACTAATTTGTCAGGGTGTTGGGAACTGAAGTGATGGGACTGATGATGGGGCAGTTGGTATTCAAATAGATGCATTGTGTACTGAGAATGTGAGGAAGGACAGCAGATGATAGGACAAAATTACAGTCAGTGGGATGAGTTGAAGTGTAATGTGGGTCTAGAATCAAAGCTGATGACGTCATTGTCATAGGATGAATCAAAGGTGGCGAAATCGAAGATCTGGCTGAGTGGTGCCTCAATAATGACTTCTTATTCAATATCAGCAAGACCAAGGGTCTAATTATTGGAGGAAACTGGAGGTCCATGAGCTAGTTCATATCAGGGGATCAGAATAGAGAGGGCAGCGCCTTTAAATTCCTCACTGTTATCATTTCAGAGGATCTGTCCTGGGCCCAGTACCTAAGCACCTCTACTTCCTTAGAAGTTTGCAAAGATGAGGCATGACATTAAAAACTTCGACAAACTTCTTTAGATGTTTGGTGGAGAGTATATTGACTGGCTGCATCACAGCCTGGTATGGAAACAGGGAGTGTCCTTGAATGAAAAGTGGTGGATACGGCCCAATCCATCACAGGTAACGTCCTTCCCACCATTGAGCTCATCTACATGGAGCATTGTGGCAAGAAAGCAGCATCTGTCATCAGGGACCCCCATCACAGAGGTCATGCTCCCTTCTCTCCGCTGCCATTAGGAAGAAGATACAAGAGCTTCAGGACTCACACCACCAGGTTCAGGAACAGTTGTTAGTCCTCAACCATCAGGCTCTTGAACCAGAGGGGATAACTTCACTCAACTTCACTTGCCCCAACTCTTCCCACAAACTATTGACTTACTTTCAGGGATTCTTCATCTCCTGTTCTTGATATTTATTGCTTATTTGTTTATTATTGTATTTTCATTTTTTTTCACAGCTCAAGCTGGAAAAATCTGTGGTACAGGCATAGCCTAACACTCATTTCTCAATTGCTAGGTACTTTCAGACTATTCTAGTGGTGTTTAGTATTGTGGTTTTCTGAAGATCTACCTACTGTAAATATTGCTTTGTATGCCTAATTGTTTAATTGTAGGCCTATTGTGTAGTGAGCTGGGGATAATACCAGTTGCAGGTATTACAATGTATGTACAATGTAATGTGGGACAATGTATATGCTGTTCATGTTTCATAATCTTTAAATTTCCTCTTTTAATTCAGCATTTTCTGGTGTTTTTCACTGATTGATTTCTGTGTTGTGTGTGTGTGTGTTTGGAATGGTTTTATCTATTAAGTAAGCTGTTACTGCTTGTTTATCCTGTAATATATCTGGATGGCTATTATGGACTGTCCTATCTGTAATAATGGATCATTTGTAATATAATTTTTTAGGACTGAAAAACTGGATCAGGCTTGTATTTGTAGTAAATTAAGGTACCTTAATGAGTTTGTGTTTTGAAACAAGATTTTGGTGAATGATGTTTGCCCCTTGATTGTGCCTGTGTAGGTAATCAGATTGAGTTAAATTGCTGCTGGATCTTGTAATGTGTTGAATTGTCTCTAGTTTCTCTTAGCATTTTCTACATTATTGTCTTTAATTTGTTGGTCGTCTTATTATGTATTTTTGTTTTTTTTTGTGTCCGTGTTAACCACCTGGTCCTGTGGTTAACCACAAGGAACCCCACTGTTTCTGGGAAGAGGTCTCAACGCTTCCTCGTTGACATCTAGTCTGCTCAGTTCATGGGGATGTCTTCCATGAAGGATCATGTTCTTCCATTTTTTCTTCTGTAGTGATAATTTTTTCAGTTTTCTGGACTGTGCTTTCATTTGAGTTTTGTGGTATAATAATAATAATTGTTATTATTTCTTTTTTCTTTTTGTATTTGTACAGTGTGTTGTCTTTTACACACTGGTTGTCCGTTTTGTTACTGTGGTCTTTCACTGATTCTATTATAGTTGTTAGAATATTTTAGTATGCCCGCAAGAAAATGCATCTCGGGGCTGTATGTAGTGACATACAAATTTATTTGGAACTTTGTACTTTGAATATAGGACTGAAGGTGTTATATTTGAATGTACACAGTATATAAAATAATGTAGATGTTCCTGTAGCGCAATTAAAAATAGGCACGTTGTGGGTATCACTGAGTCATGGATGAAAGAAGATCATAGTTGGGAGCTTAACATCCAAGGATACACATTATATCTAAAGGACAGGCAGATAGGAAGAGGAGTTGGCGTGGCTCTGTTGTTAAAAATTGAAATCAAATCAGTAGAATAAGTGATGACATTAGAAAATGTAAAATCCTTGTGAGTAGAGTTAATAATCTGCAAGGGTAAAAACACCCAGGTAGGATTTATGTACAGGCCACCACACAGTAGCCACAATGTGAGCTACAGATTAAAATGGGAGTTGGAAAGGCATGTAATAAAGGGCAATGTTGCAATAAACATGGGGGAATTTCAAAATGTTGGTAGATATGGAAAATCCAGTTGGTGCTGGATCCCAAGAAGGGGAATTTATTGAATACCTACGAGATGGCTTTTTAGAGCAGCATGTGGTTGATCACATGTTGCTCTAAGAATTAACAGGAGTTAATCCTCTGGCAATAATCAACCTCTCAAAGTACCTGACCACTGTAAATGTAAGTGTGACTGGACGGTAGTCATTAAAGCAGCTTACCCTGCTCTTCTTGGGGTATAATTGTTGCTCTTTTGAAGCAGGGAACACCCAGCTGTAGCAATGAGGGATTGAAATTGTCTTTGAACACCCCTGCCATTCTGTTGGCACATTTTTTCATAGCCCTACCAGGTACCTGTCACCTTGCATGGGTTCATCCTCTTCAGCCTGATATCAGCCTCTGAGACAGAGGCCACAGGGTCACTGGATGCTGCAGGGATCTGCAAAGCTGTAGTTTTATTCTCCCTTTCAAAGTGAGCATAAGGGGCATTGAGCCCATCTGGGATTGAAGCATCATTGCCATTCATGATGTTAGGTTTTGCTTTGTAGGATGTAATGGCCTGCAAAGCCAGCAATTGTCCCTTAACTCTTGAGATAGCCCTCTGCAACTTGTACCTGATTTTCTTGTACAGATCTGAGTCACCAATTGAATGCCATAGATCTAGCCCTCAGCAGACTACGGACCTCCTGGTTCATCCATAGCTTTTGACTTGGGTATGTACAATAAGTTCTTCTAGGCAAACACTCATCCACATAGGTTTTAATGAAGTCAGTGAGAACTGTAACATACTCATTCAGACTCAAAAAGATGAATCTCTGAATACAATCCAGTCCACCGATTCAAAGCAGTCTGATATACAAAGAGAAAAAGAAAGGCGAGTGTGGATATCAGACCGTTGGATAATGACGCTGGAGACAAAGTAATGGGGGCAATAAAATGACAGGCGAACTGAATAAGTTTGTTATATCAGTCTTTACTGTGAAAGACAGCAGCAGTGTGCCAGATGTTCTAGTATCAGGCAGCAGAAGTGAGTGTATTAGTTGCCATTGATAAGGGGAATGTGCTTGGGAAGTTGAAAGGTCTCAAACTAGATAAGTCACCTGGACCAGATGGTCTACACCCCATGGTTCTGAAAGAAATTGCTGAAGAGACTGCAGAGACCTTAGTAATGATGTTTAAAGAATCACTAGATTCTGGAAAGGTTCCAGAGGACTGGAAAATTGCAAATGTCACTCGACTCTTTAAGGAGGGAGGGAGGCAGAAGAAAGGAAATTATAGGCTAATTAGCCTGTCTTCAGTGGTTGGAAAGATACTAGAGTCTATTATTAAGGATAATCTTTCAGGGTATTTGAAGACACATGATAAAGTAGGCCAAAATCAGAATGATTTTTAAAGGAAATCTTGCCTTACAAATTTATTGGAATTCTTTGAAGAAATATCAGGCAGGATAGACACAGGACAGTCAGTTGACATTGTTTACTTGAAATTTCGGAAGGCTTTTGACAAGGTTCCACACGTGAGACTGTTTAACAAGATAAGAGCCCATGGTGTAACAGGAAAGATACAAGCATAGATAGATGATTGGCAGGAAGTAAAGAGTGGGAACAAAGGGGGCTTTATCTGGTTGTCTGCCGCTGACAAATATATTCCACTGGGTTCAGTATTGAGACTGATTCTTTTCACATTATCTGTCAATGATTTGGATGGTGGAATTGCCTTTTGGTCAAGTTTGCATGCAATATAAAGATAGGTAAAGGGGTAGGTAAAGTTGAGGAAGTAAAGAATGTGCAGAAAGACTTAGATTGAGAGAAGGGGCAAAGAAGTGGCAGATGGAATATAGTGTAGGGAAGTTTATGGTCAGGCGCTTTGATAGAAGGAATAAAGGCAACTGTTTCTTTTAGAGGCAAGAAAATTCAGAAATTAGAGATGCAAAGGGACTTGGGAGTCCTCGTGCAGGGATTCCTATAAGCTTAGCTTGCGGGTTGAGTCAGCGGTAAGGAAGGCAAATGCAATGTCAGCATTCATTTCAAAAGGACTAGACTATAAAAGCACAGATAGAATCCTGAGGCTTTATAAGGCATTGGACAGACTGCAATTGGAGTATTGTGAGCAGTTTTGGGACCCTTAGCTAAGAAAGGATGTGCTGGTATTGGGGAGGGTCAAGAAGAGGTTCACGAGAGCAATTTTGGCAATGAAAGGGTTAACATGTTAGGCGTGTTTGAATGCTCTGGGCCTGTACTCACTGGAGTTTAGGAGAATGAGGGGGATCTCATTGAAACCTATCAAATATTGAAAGACTGAAATAGAGTGGATGTGGAGACGATGGTTCCTATAGTAGGGGGAGTCCTGCACCAGTGGGCACAGGCTCAGAATAGAGGGACCTTTCTTTAGAACAGAGATGAGGAAGAATTTCTTTAGCCATGTAGTGAATCTGTGTAATTCATTGCCACAGACAGCTGTGGAGGCCAAGTTGCTGAGTATATTTGAAACAGAGGTCAATAGGTTCTTAATTTGTAAGGCCATCAAAGGTTATGTGCAGAAGGTGGGAGAATAGGGTTGAGAGGGATAATAAATCTGCCATGATGGTTTGGCGGAGTGGACTCGATTGGATGAATGGCCTAATACTGCTGCCATGTTTTATGGTCTGAAAATGTATCCTGCACTGTTAGAATTAAACCGAAAAGAGCTAGAAATGACCACTCCTATGTGAAAGCAGAGTGGTTCAGTCCTCAAAAATCGGGATGACACTGAGGATGTACACTCTTTTTGTTCTTCATGGCAAGGTTGGATTTGAAAAGTGTAGGAAAAGAACAAATATACAGTGGTTTAGCAATCATAGAAAGCAAGCTGGGCTAAACAATTCTAAAGCTGTAAGTGCCATTTTCCAATCTTGTCTGGTTATAGTTATGATCTGTGTGAGCAGAAGCTTATGACTATAATTCTGTTGCTTATGAGATCAGCAGGAGATAGATGTGGCAAATACTGACTTGTTAGCTTAGTCTCAGTGAATAGCGAATTGTTGGAAAACAGTTTAAGGCTCAGCTTAAGTCATCATTTACACAAGCACAGATTATTAATGGACAAAGGTTAAATGGATATTTCAACCTGTGTGGAGATGGCATTGATGATGTCTTCATTGTGCTTTGAGATACCTGCTGCAGATAGTCCAACTAAGAAGTTTATAAGGGGGAAGGATTCACTGCTGTCTCATAAACCATGAGCTTGCATTTAGGTTTGTGTTCTTGATCTTCAAATATTCAAAGGTTCATTTATTATCATAGCATGTATCTGTATACAACACTGAAATTTGTCTTCTCCAGATAGCCACGAAACAAAGAAAGAACATAAAAGTCATTCAGAGAGAAACATCAAACCCATCCCACCCCTCGTACAAAAAAGAGCGGCATCCCTATAATCACCTTCCCCACCCAAAACCCCGTTCAACAGGGAACAGGAACATTGACCCCCAGAAAGTCAAAGACTGAAAGCAATAGTAAATTTCATTATGTACAGGTCATGAAATGTACACTGTCAAGCCGTACCACAAATTGGCTTCAGGACACCTTGTCCCCAGAGCCCTCAGCGCTCTGGTGATGGAGGGCAGAGCTTGAGCTCGTTTAAAAGCTGTAAAGCATTTTAAAGAATTTTTAAAATTAATGGAAAAGTGGAAAAAATTGAAACTCTGAATAAATAATAGCAAATTAAGTCCATTAAAAGATTTAAAATTATTAAGAATGTTAAACCATCATAAAATTATTAAAATAATATTCTACATTCCCAAGAATCACTTCTTAATCACTGCACTCTACAATCTTAGGGCCGGTCTGATTGAGAGATGATTCCCCAGCATATTGTAGTATAATCTTGCCTTCTCTGGGCTCTGCTATGTCAAATCCAGTAATGGAGTCTGGTGACAGATGGAGTGGAGTCCATTGCTCAGCATGTCCTGGATTGGTAATGTATCTGGGACTAACAGGAGAATGGCCGATTCCTACAGTTCCCTTCAGAACCTCTGGCCTCAGCTGGTAAGATTAGTTTCATAAACGCTAATGGTTTCAGGCAAACAAAGGCCTGTGGCTTCTCCAGCCACCTGTCCACAGTACCGCATACTTAACAATCCTCAGTCTCATTTGTTGTAGGGAGTTCCAGCTGGCAACCTGTTAAAGTTTCTTGCCTGCCATCTGGGCCACTTACCTGTCCTGTATATTGATTACTCTTTAAGTCGAAAGAAAGTTCTACGTGCAATTTCCTTCTCCTTTTGTAATTATTCTTCTGCACTGATTCAATTCCAAGGTAGCTAATCAACAAATAACTGCTGCATTTTTAATGATTTCATACAGCTACTGCTGTAATGTACTGTTAATGATTCCAAGGTACCCCTTTATGTTTCATTCTCTTCAGACATTTCTCCATAAAGATGTAACATAAAATTTAACAACATGACTTTAAGGGCTGTGATGGTCTTCCTCCTCTGTGTCCTGTTATTGGTGAAATTAATAACATTTAACAGCAGGTACCAGCATTATGCGAGCCCAATGGCACTATTCCTGCTCTATACCCAACAAAATACTACGGAAACACAGCAACTTGTTCATACTTGGAGCTTTGGATCCATTAGATTATACTGATATCTGACTCCTTTATAAAGATTTACTATATTTTTACAGCTCTTGCATTTCCTTAACATGTTGTATGACACAGATCCTTATTGATTGATTAAAAGAAAATCTTGCCACTAAACTCTCACAGATTAAGTCTGAGTTTTGAAATAAAAAGAAAAACTCCCTGGAAATGCTCGGCAAATCGAGCAACATTTGAGAAGGAAGAACCGGAGCTAATATCTCAGTCCCAATGGCAGATTATCGATTGGGGGAAGTTAGTTAAAGTTGGGAGGAGTAGAGAAAACAATGAGAATGCCTGACATTGGGCAGAGACCAAGAGAGACTGTTGATAAAAATGGTGGTAGTTTTGGCTAAATTAGGGTAGCTTGGTAATCTTAACTGGACTGTGTGTGGAAGATGTAAATAGACGGTATTGGATAGAACAAAGGAAAAAAAATGAGAAGAAAAATGTTGGAACGATGATGTGCAGAACTGTACAGTTGCTGGAAAATACTCATCTGTGGAGAGAAAATTGTGTGGTTAGGTTTGTAGCACGTCATCAGAGGTTTTATCAGAACTGGAACAGCTGGTGATCTAACCTTGTTGAATCCAGAGGACTATGACATGCCTTTAATGTCTCTGAGGACTTTTGTGGTCCTATCCACGGGGTGATATCTTGGTATGGAACACTTTCCCCACACAAAGGGCCGTGTTTAAGGGATTGTTTTTAATTTGGACCATACATACTGGGCAATGCTGATTTTGTGGATAACTGCAGGGTGAGGTGGGTTCCAATCCTGATTGTCGGTCAGGCTCCTGCTGCTGGTATGTTGCCGGATGTTGGACAGCTCCTGCAAGTTGCTGCTGTCACCAGGTTCACACAAGTGCCCAGATTGACACTGCAGCCTACAGTCAAGTACTTTACAATCGTTTGACAAAGGATGTGGATCTGCACAGAGAGCACAGGTGTTCAAAATTGTATTTCCAATGTTCCTAGGTCCTATCTAGACCTGCCTCTGCCTCTACTGCCACTTCTAATCTTCGGCTCTCCTACTGAAAAGCTGCCCTCTGGTCATATACTGTGAGACTGAGACTGGATGTCCGAATCGTGGGGCAGCCCTAACCAAACAGGGACAAGTACTGCCCTGCTCCTATTGAGCTTCCTATCTTATTTTGAATAGTCTTAAAGAAGAAAATGAGGATCTGTTCTGTTGCCTTTTGTACCGTATAACATTCTTCTGCAGATGAAGTTTCACAGTCAAGCATTTTACCCTAATAGTTCATTGTAAATTTTAATATTTTAACTAACTCTGCAGGTGTTCAGAGTTGAGAGGTGACCCCACACCTTAAATTTTAGCTAATAGCTCTGTGGGAAACTGATTATCATTGACTTGCAAATGTAACTCCTTCAACACACTAAGCAGGGTAGATATGAATGGATTTGAGGCTCCTGATGTGTTTGCTGACGTGTTGTGCAGATGATTTGTTATTGCAGCAAATGTCTGCCAGTTGCTCTGTAATTTATGCTAGTTTCTTACACCATTTAATAGCTGACCAGCTCCAGTGCAAGAACACCAGGATGTTACCTGAGCAGCATTGTAATTTTTTTCAATACATCATCATCAAGCAAAGCGTGATTGGTTTGTCAGCCGGCACCACGGCAGCATTTTGTTCATGCTTGCACTGGCAATACTTCATTTATGAGATGTGCCTTTTTGCAATACTGCTTGTCGGGCCCACTCAAAATTGGGTTACAACAATTCCGTCCCTGATACATTGTGTCTGTGAGCTGAATTGGCATGTTTCATGGGCTGGTTGTACCTTAACAGTACTCACAATACAAAAATGTGAAGCTGCCCTGTTACATGATTACCGGTTCATCATACTTGAGAGCTTTACCAAAGAAATATTTGTTGTAACTTTTAATGACTTGGAAGAAAATCATAGTTTAGATGAGAGGTGGAAATTTAAGAATTGTGCCCAATGGAACAGGTGCCTTAAATATGGTAATTTTCAACGTGTTGGCCATGTTTTAATTACAGTGAGCTCTGGGACAGACTGAAAAGAAAGAGTAAGCTGATACAGGACTGCTCTACAACAATAGAAGCATTTCATTTCCCACGCCTGTGTTAGGAAAATTGTGAGAGCTGATTACCATTTGTGGGAGGGGATGATATAGAACCCCATAAAACATTCAGAGTCTGGAGCTATAATTCAGTCCGACTCAACACTAGCAGTTTTTGTTGTACAAAATGAGCTCTCGGAGCTTGGCTACTTTTTTGTATAGTCAGTTTTGTTGTTGAATAAAAACAGAATATTGTAAATAGTTAGTTGTTTGTTTCCAGGAGTATAATAAAAGACATGTGCCCATAAATATCTTGTTCTAAATATGAAGATACTTGCTGGAAGCAATTATTGATAAATATAATTTTTCAATCTACCATGACATTGAACATGGGCAGTCAGGGCCAACTATACTCTGCAGGTGAAGTGGTACTAGAGCAGACATAAATTGGACGGATGTAAACATAACTAATTCAATCCCAGGCTTACTTGTACCAAGTGTCTGTATAAAAAAGGAATTGATTGTGGACTTCAGAAAGGGGAAGTCAAGGGAACACTCAACGGTGCTCATCAAGGGGTAAGCATCCAAGTTCCTGGGTGTCAACTTCTCTGAAGATCTATCCTGGGCCCAACATATTGATGCAATTACATATAAGGTACAACAGTAGCTGTATTTCTTCAGGGATCTGTGGAGATTTTGCAAATTTCTACAGATGTACAATGGAGAGCGTTAAACTGTTTACATAACCGTCTGGTAAGGAGGGGCCACTGCACAGGATCAGAAAAAGCTGCAGAAAGTTACAAACTTAGGCAGCTTCATCATGTGTACTAGCCTCCCTTGCCTCATAGACAACTCAAAAGGAGATGCCTCAAAAAGGCAGCATTCATCATTAAGGACCCTCAGCACACAAGACATTACCATCCTCCCATTGATACCCTGTACATCAGGGAGGAGGTATAGGAGCCTGAAGACACACACTCAACATTTTAGGGACAGCCTCTTCCCCTCTGCCATCAGGGTTCTGAATAGACAGTGAACCCATGAACACTATCTCACTTTTGTTGTGCTCTCTTTTTGAAATAGTTATCTAAAAATAGATATAATGTAATTTCTTGTAATTTATCATTTTTAATGTAGTTTACTGTGCTGCTGCCACAAAACAACAAAGTTCGCAACATATATCTGTGATTTTAAACCTGATTCTGATTATGATACTTTCTTCATCTGTTTTTTCTTTCTCAGTTTCACCTGGGTGTAGAGGTGGAGGTTGGAGAAATTCATTGTATCATACCAGCAGAGAGCTATAAAACATTCAATGCCTTTGCTGGTGGGAGGATATGATTACAATGGGACATGTTGCTAGACGTAGTTTCCATTACAAATATACATATGGAATTTTCCCTAAAACCATCAGACTTCTGAACCGATATGGATAACTTCACTCACTATTATTCTGAACTGATTCTGCGACCTACAGGCTCACTTCCAAAAACTCTTTACAACTTCTCAGTATTTTTCATTTACATCGTTTGTCTTTTGCATATTGGTTGTTTGTCAGTTTTATGTATAGTTTCTTTGTAAATTCTGTTGTACTTTTTCCCTCTAAATGCCTGCAAGAAATCGATTCTCTAGATAGTATACGGGCGGCATGGTAACGCAGCGGTTAGCACAGTACTTTACGGGAGAACTGGTTCAATTCCCTCTGCTGCCGGTAAGGAGTTTGTACATTCTTACCATGACTGCATGGGACTCCTCCAGTCTGCTCCAAAGACATACCGGTTGGCAGCTTAATTGGTCATTGACCTGTGTTTATTATAGGATTGAATCAGGGGGTTGTTGGGCTGCTCAGTTCGAAGGACCGGCTGGGCCTGTTTCGTGCTGTATCCTAATAAATAAATAAATAATACATTGATAAATTTACTTTGAACTTTGATGGGGAAAACTTGCCGACTAGAAACTAAATTTCATAGACAGGACAGACACACAGATGAAATTTTTAATGTAGATATTTTACTGTAGAAAAGCTCTACTGCCTGTTTGGAAAAGCTCAACATGTCAGACAGCACCCAAGGAGAGATAACAAAGTTAATAATTTGTACCTTTACTTTCCATCTCTCCATGGGTGATGCCTGACCTATGGACATTTCTAGCATTTTTCACATTTCCAGTATCAACATTTTATTTTGTATTTTGATTGCTTTTTAGTTAACCCCTGCGTTTTCAAATCTGATTGATCAAAATCCTGGAAACACAAAAAGTCAATCTGCAGGAAACGACATGACAGTAGTTAAAGTGGGATTTTGTCGATCTCTGTCATGATTATTTTCTGTCAGCTGTAAGGGAACTGGTGATCCTGAGGGTTCAGATTCAAACAATGACAGAATCTGCAATTAAAAAGGAAGCAGGTTATTATGTACTCAGAGCGAATTCAGATTAACTGGTTATTTGTGGGATTAATCTTGACTTTCTTCTCTAATTCTCAGTTCAACAAGGTTGACCCTTTGTATTCATTATATTTGCTTAAAAATGGACTGCTCATGCTTAAGAATGATTTTATCCTTAAATTTTTCCATGAGAATATTTAAACAAGAGACAAGATAATCCAGATGCAATAGAGAGGGCATTATAATGATGCTCCATGGAAATCATAACTTGTTTGCACAAATAAAACAGGCAAATTTTCAAGTCTCTATTAATAAACCTTTCAAAACTAGCACAAGCCTCTTGTTAAATAATGTCAATGTCAAAGTTTTTTTTAGATATGCAGTTAACACAACGCTTGATTTAAGAAAGAATGCAAGCTTAAGATATTCTTAACTTTATCTAAACTTTATAATTTTTATTCCTGATATTTTCCTACATTAAGTATCACTTCTCAGCTGTGAGAGCAAAATACTTCTTGTTTTTATTTCTTTATAGGGTATGATTGCAACAGCAATCTTTCAACTCAGGGCCAAAGGATCACTGTGCAATGTGGGATAGCCCTTTCTATTTTCAATGAAATTGAAAAAAATTAAACACTTAACCAGTTAATGTTTAATTAAAAAATTAAACATTAAAAAATTAACACTTGTTAAGTGTTAATTTTATCAGAAGTTTTATAAAGAGCACTCTAAAGATGATTTTGGAAAAAGCTTTAACATCTCCATTTTTTATATATTGTTTGTAATTAGGAGTTATCTTTCAACTGACTTGAGTATTTATTTTATTGCAGGAAGTAAACTCAACAAAGATCTCCGGCACTATCTCAGTCAGAGATTTCAAAAGGGATCAGCAGATCACGAACTGCAGCAGACAATACGGGACAATCTTTACCGACATGCTGTGCCTTGTATGTATAACCCAAGAAATGGAATTTTACCATTAATTAATTACTTGATGGAGCTGTGTGTTTGATCTTTCCTGATATTCGGCTAGTACTTTTTTAAAATTAATGTTGTTTCTTTCCCTTAAATAATCCTCATCAAATTAATCTGGGATTGAACAGATTGACATCATTAATAGGCACACTGAAATAGGACAGAACCAGGCCTTTCAAAGTGCTCATCATTTCTAGCATTTTCAGTGTTGTTTTTGAAATGCTTCTTTTTAGTAAGGATGATTTGAAGTGTAAGTTATTCTTTCTGTGCTCATGAGGATGGCAATATTCAGTGACCCAGGAGCATGTTTTCTTCCTGCCTCTGTTAAATTATTATGATTTTAGTATACAGGGCTGCTGACTGTTCCTGTTGAGTTATCTTCCATCTTTATTCTATTTTTATTGGCCAATGCTCAGTAATACGAATGTGACGCAGGGAGTAACTATAGAATCAGCTTGCTATCTGAATTGGATTCTTTCTCAAGGGCACTTCCTTCATCTTTCTGATGAAAGATGAAATGAAGATCACTTGTAGGCTTTGTCTAGGTTTAAGTGAAAAGAATTGTCCAAGGGCTTTATCTTGCAAGGACTGGCTCACAAACTAGAGTGACAGTAGAAGCCGTTCTCCATTTCCCCAATCTTTTATAATTTTATTTTGTAAAATGTAGAAAAATAAACTGCATGACCTAATTCTTGTGTGGCTCAGCTTGATTTTGCCATTCGGTTTGCTTTCAAAACAGCTTATAAATACAAATATGAACTTTTAATTTTTAACTCGCATCTCTTATCCTAAGCTGGAAATTTACTTGTTTTTTTTTAAAATTGCTCCTATGGCCATGAGTGGGAGAACTGTCCCCCTGACTTTGTCCCCACAGGGTGATTTATTTAAACCTTTACCTCTGCCTCTGCCATGCTTGTTAGCAGGTCTCTATTTTTTTTTTGTTGTGAATTTAGGATTAAGAAGTGACAACCTGACTAGGTGCTCAGAGCTTGAGTGCTTTGGAAATATCACTAATTTCAGTGATATTTCCCAATATCACTAATCAAGAGAGTGGGCAGTTGCTTGGCGTCAATTAGCAAAAAAGTGCTAACAGGAAACTTAGATATAATATGATTTGGTGCAGTCGAATGATTTTATACAGAAAAAGTTCTCAAGGTATTATCAGCAGGATGGATGAGGAGAAAAGTTCAATGTAACATATTTGGATTTTGAAAAGGCAACAACGTGACTGGAGGTGTTATTTGGCAAAGTAAAGACCATGTTCTTCGGATGACACATAAGCAAGGATTGACTAAGTGACATAAACAGAAATAAATATGAGAAAATCCACAGATGCGGGAGGTCCAGTCCTGAAGAAGTGTCTTAGCCTGAAATGTCGACTGTTTACTCTTTTCCATTGGTGTTGCCTGACCTGCTGAGTTCCTCCAGCGTTTTGTGTGTGTTGCAATAAATGGTACATTTTGGCATTTGGTAAGGGTTTGACACAAAGATCATTAATTGAGTGGTGTAGATATTAAATTCCTTTCTTATTGGCATAAATGAATTAACTTATATTATTTACAATTTATAGATGAGACAAAGTTAAAAGGGGCAGTATCTTGAGAAGGACACAAAGTCCAAGGATATGATAGAGGGCTTCATCATTGACTGATGCTAATTTGGTTCAGTTAGCACCAGTTACTGAGGTCTGATATTACAACCTAGGACTGATGGTTTGCCACGTTGCTAGAAGTGCAAGTTTTCAATTGAGATGTTCATTGAAGTTTAATCTGTAATTTTTTGTAGATATAAGAGGTCTCTAGCCATTATTATGGGAAGAACAGAGTTTTTTTCACTTTCCTGTCTAATATGTCACTCAGCCAATGCAAACAAGAGCAGATTAACCGATTAATTATTCACTTAGTGTTTTGCTGCTATGACTTTCTACCTTAAAAGAGGCAGTACTTCAAACATTACCTATTTGTTTCACATGATTTAAATTATCCTTCAGTATGCAATGACATTAGATAAATTCAAAATTGATCTTTGTGTCATGTATTTTTTATAAATAGTTGCAGCTTAGCCATTCTTGATGATTGATATCCAAGGCTAAATTCCAATAGAACAAATCTTGCTGGCTGGAGTTAGCAATTCCAGTTAGAATTCAGCCACGCAGACTACAGTTACTCTGAGGTCATCCATGCTGTAGAGTGTGGAAGCAAGAGACTTGTAGGACATATCTGCTAATCTGCCATAGACCTGGAGGTGGTTACAGAGTTAGGAAAAGTCGGTGAATTTAGAAAGGAAGGTTCAGAACAAGGTATTGGTGAACCAGAAGTTAATGTGGGTCAGTAATGTGCATGTGTGTGGGTGTGTGTCGACTGTCTGTGGGGGGCGGGGTTGGTTGTTGATTGGGGTGGGAAAATGGGTGCAAAATACTTTGTGTCCATTAGGGTACAAGTAAGCAGAGTTTGGGATGTGATTCAGTTTAAAGGATGGAAAATGAGCAATGTACCCTGGAGTTTATTGGAATAGTTTTATGCCCACTGGTTTTGCAATCCCCAAACCTGACCATCCACCTTACACATAGCCCTTGGGTATTAATAAACTTTTAACATCACCCCTCCTCCCCAATCCTCTTGCTCTCCAATGAATAAAGATCCATCATGACCAACCTCTCCCCGTAACTCCTGCCCTGTAGTTCGGAACATCCTTGTAAACCTTGTAATTCTCTTCTGCAGCATCTCCAGCTTGACGGTCTCTTTCCTACAACAGTGCAATGCTCCAAGTGTCTGATCACCATTGACATAGAAAGTCCTTACTCTTAAACCCGAGGCTCTGACTGATGAAGGCCAGCATGGTAAACACTCTCTTCACATCCTGTCTATCAGGCTGCTTTCAGCAAGCTGTGTACTTGTACTCCCAGGTCTCACTGTTCCACAACAATTGTGAGTGCCCTGCCGTTCACTGTACAAGTCCTACACTAGTTTGACTGTCCAAAATTCATAAATCTATTTGTCATTCCTCAGCCCATTTTCCTGGCTGATCAAGATCTCTTTGCAATTCATTATAACTTATTTTGAAAAGTCCCCCTAATTTAGTGTCAGACTTGCTAATTATGCAATGTACATTTGTATCTAAATAATTTACATGAATAGTGAATAACATCATTGACACCCCCCCCCCCCCAAGCACCCCATCACTCTGTTTCCTATCATTGAGCCAGTACTGAATCTACCTCACTTGCTCCCTCCAAACCCCATGCAACCTAATATCCTAATCTTCCAGGTCTGCCTGTCATGAGGGACCTTATCTAAGACCTTACAACAGTCCATATGGACAACATCCACCTGCCCTACTTTCATCCATCCCATTAATTACCTCAGATATGACTCCCTTATACAAAACAATGCTAACAATTCCTGATCAGCCCTCATTAACAGTTACACCCCTGCTGGGTGCTGTTACGTGGAGTATTCTGTCAGGAGCTAGCTGCATTAGTCAGGCCTCTGGTGTTGTGACTGTGTCTGAGGAAAAGGGTGTAGTCAGCATGGGTGATAGAGGCAGACAGGAGGTTCTGTGGCTGTGTAAAAGGCACCAGGGTTGTGTGTTGCCTCTTAGGTGCCACGATCAAGGATGTCTGAGAGGATTCAGAAAATGTTCAGGGCTGAGTGTGAACAGTCAGAAGTCAATGATTCAAACAGCATCATAGAAGAAGGGATGAGGTCCTTCAGAATGATAGTTAGGGAAATTGAAATGCAGGACCTCAAAGGTATTGATCTTCAAATTACAAATCATATCAAAGTTCAAAGTAACTTTATTATCCAAGTACATATATATCACCGTATGCAACCCTGAGATTCATTTGCTTGTGGGCATTCTCCGTAAATCCATAATTGTATAATAACCACCATAGAATCAATGAAAGACTTCACCAACTTGGGTGATCATTTAGTGTATGAAAGACAGCAAACTGTGCAAATACAAAATGAGAGAAAGGATAATAGTAACCAAGTAAGTAATAAAATTGAGAACATGAGATGAAGAGTTCTTGAAAGTGAGTCTATTGTTTATGGAAGCAGTTCAATGATGGAGCAATGATGGAGCAAGTGAAACTGAGTGAAGTTATCCCCTCCGGTTCAAGAGCCTGTTGGTTGAGGAGCAATAACTGTTCCTGAACCTAGTGCTCTGAGTCCTGAGGCTCCTATAACCTTCCTGATAGTGGCAGTGAGAAGAGAGCATGACATGGGTCATGAAGAGTGGAGAGAGGAGGGAATGTCCTTGGAGATGGGGGTCCCTGATGATGAATGTTGCTTTCTTGCAACAATGCTTTGTGTAGATGTGCTCAGTGGTGGGGAGGGCTAGTGAGGCTACAAATAGAAGGAAAGGCCAGATGAATGGTGGCTGAAGAGCCGATGGAGGGGTCAAAGATTCAGGTTCTTGGATCATTGGGATATTTTCCAGGATAGAGGTAACCTGTACAGGAGTGATAGGTTGCATGTGAAGTGGAGGGGTACAAATACCCTAGGAGGGAGGATTGAATTTGAGAGAGCAAATTCAATGAGATGACAGTTAATTGCAGTCCAAAGCGTGTTAGCCACACAATCAGGATAGCTATGTTTACAGTAAAAGAATAGATAGAGACAATATTAAATTGCATCTATTTCAATGCATGTAGCTTAGCAGGCAAGACAGATAATTTGAGCTGTGGATTACCTCTAGAGACAGCAATATTTTAGCCATAACAGAAATGTGGCTGAGAATATCTTGTTAAGATGGCGCCGAGCTGCATTCTCCATCAAGATCATGGTTCAGACAGTTATTTTCTTTAGGTTTGTAGGGATGGTTTTGGGGACAGAGGGAAGTTAGGGGTCAGGATAGTGTTTAGGGACAGTGATGTGGGGGGAGGAATTAAAGGTCAGATAAGGATTTAGAGACAGGGGAGTGCAGAAATTAGATATCAAACCTCTGTTCATGTTCTGCGTTCAAAGTCCAGCAACAAGGACAGATGATGAAGGATGTCTAGACTCTAGGCCACTTGAAGTCCAGCAATGTGGACATTGGAATGAAGGACATCTGGAATCTAGACCTCTGCTCTGTGGTCAAAAGCCAGCAACATGAACACATGACAAAGAACATCTATGGATATCAGTGGGTCCTGGGATCAGATGTCCATGTGAGCAGGAAGTCCGAGGCTCGGTCAGTCAAGGTTTGTGGTCTCATCATCAGATAGTCCAGGGGTTGATACCAAAGATTGAAATCCGAGGGTCGATGGCTGAAGGCTGGATACTGCAAGCCAGGTACTCAAGATCTGTCCTGGTGTGAGTAACTGCCTGTGTGTGTTATGTATTCATGTATATTTTCACTCTTGCTTGCTGCTGTCAAGCTTCCCTGTACGTGTTACGTACTGAGTGAAATTTGAGAAGTGATTCTGGATAGATGGCTTACAACCAAAGTAGACAGCTGCATACACGAGGAAATCTGCAGATGCTGGAAATTCAAACAACAACACACACAAAATGCTGGTGAAACGCAGCAGGCCAGGCAGCATCAATAGGGAGAAGCACTGTCGATGTTTCCGGCCGAGACCCTTCCTTAAGGGCCGAAGGAATTATTGATGGGGAGCAGCGAGAGAGGGTTTCACTGAACTCCCATCGAAGAGAAGATTTAAACTTCTTCAGCGTAGGCATCACTGGCAGAGGCTTCGCAGTAGTGAATTTAAAGAGCAAACACGAGGAAATCTGCAGATGCTGGAAATTCAAACAACAACACACACAAAATGCTGGTGGAACGCAGCAGGCCAGGCAGCATCAATAGGGAGAAGCACTGTCGATGTTTCCGGCCGAGACCCTTCCTTAAGGGCCGAAGGAATTATTGATGGGGAGCAGCGAGAGAGGGTTTCACTGAACTCCCATCGAAGAGAAGATTTAAACTTCTTCAGCGTAGGCATCACTGGCAGAGGCTTCGCAGTAGTGAATTTAAAGAGCAAACACGAGGAAATCTGCAGATGCTGGAAATTCAAACAACAACACACACAAAATGCTGGTGGAACGCAGCAGGCCAGGCAGCATCAATAGGGAGAAGCACTGTCGATGTTTCCGGCCGAGACCCTTCCTTAAGGGCCGAAGGAATTATTGATGGGGAGCAGCGAGAGAGGGTTTCACTGAACTCCCATCGAAGAGAAGATTTAAACTTCTTCAGCGTAGGCATCACTGGCAGAGGCTTCGCAGTAGTGAATTTAAAGAGCAAACACGAGGAAATCTGCAGATGCTGGAAATTCAAACAACAACACACACAAAATGCTGGTGGAACACAGCAGGCCAGGCAGCATCTATAGGGAGAAGCACTGTCGACATTTCTGGCCAGCTCTCCCTATCGATGCTGCCTGGCCTGCTGTGTTAGACAGCTACATGTTTGTTTCTCCACCTCCCCGCTTCTTGTGTGTGTCATCCCGGCTTCCCAGAACCAGAAGCATAACAACTAGCATTGCGGTGACAAGTTCTCATGCGATATTTATTGTTCCTTTCCCTCGGCAAGAAAGGTCCGTGTGCAATGCTGGGTGTGCCGCTGTGTATATCAGGTGAGTAAAATAAGACTCCCGGAGAAAACGGCCACAGGAAGCATAGTAAATGAAGAATCTGAGGGGAGGGAACGAGAACGGGAAGGTTAAATAAAATAACTAAGAGAGAGAGAGAGACAGATAAGGCTAGTTAACTTTTCTGGAACATGATTGTGTTTGAAAATGCTGACCGTGTTTGGAAGTATGGGCCATATGATGAGATAATAGAGCAATGGAGTTCATATACTGAAAGATTTGAATATTTTGCATTAGCAAATCAAATTTCAGATGATATTCATGTTCTGACTTTTCTGAGGGTGATGCGTGCAAAAATGTTTAATTTATTATCCAGTAGAGTGTAACCTGCTAAGCCTGGAGATAAGCCTTTTGAGAATATATTAAAGTCTTAAAGGACCACTATTCACCTAAATCTTTGATTCTTGCTGAGAGGTTTATAAAAGGAATCATGAGGAAAGCCGGTCTATTTCACAGTTTGGGGCGGTGCTGAAGCAATTGTCTGAACACTGACTTTGGGCAGTCCTTGAATAGCACGCTACATGATAGGCACATATGTAGTCTGTGTAGTGAGGCAATTCAGAAAAGTTTGCTTACAGAAGACAGACTAACATTACAGAAAGCAATTAAGATTACTACATCTGTGGAGATAGCAGCTCAAGAAGCACAGCTATTAAGTGCATCTACCCAAGTTCTTAAAGTTTCTGTTGACTTTAAGAATAAGACACCTATTGAAAATCAATACTACCATTGTGGCAAAACTGGGCACTCAGTAAAATAATGCTGGTATAAGGATTAGACCGCCGAAGCCGTGGCAAAAAGAGACACATTGAACCTGTCTGTAGAAGTAAAAAGACACTATCAATCAAAAGCATTGTAATAAAGTAAACTGACTTTTGGAAAAACAAAAAAGAAATGTGTGAACAAGATGATGCATACTTAGTGACTCTCGCCCTGTGGTTGAAGAAACACCTTTCATCTGTTTCAGGACACAAAGACAGCTATTGGGTAACCCCAGGGTGGGATGGGGCCACAGTGAGAATGCAGGTGAACACGGGTGCTCTGGTATTGCTGGTGTCAGAGACAGTTTACAAGGAGGAATTGCAGCATCTCACCCCAGAAAGGGCAAGGTTGGCTTTAAAGACTTACACTGGTGTGGTTGTTCCAATGAGGGGAGTAGTACATATTACAGTGGAGGTTAATGAACAAAGAAAGAAACCCACAGTACATTGTTAAAGGTCGTTATGCAGAACCTCTGGGACACTCATGGTTGGAGCAACTCCATATCAACTAACATGAAGTGAACCTGATTGGTGGGAGCACTGGTCTACAATAGGTATTGAAGAAACATGCAGAAGTATTCAACAGAGAACTAAGCAATATGAAAGGAATCACTGATAAGCCCCCCTAGCACAACTCCCAAGTGCCTGAAAGCAAAATCTGTTCCATGCACCCTCAAACCAAAGGTAGAGGCTGAATTGGAAGGATAGGTCCAGAGCAGGCTCTTGGAACCAATGTGTGTAAGTATATGGGCCACTCCAGTGGTTCCTGCCCTAAACAGGGATGGGTCTTGAAGGCTTTGCGGAGACTTCAAGGAAACCATTAACCCGGTTCTTATGGCTGAACAATACCCTCTTCCCCTCACTGATGACCTTTTGGAAGGATTGGCCATTGGACAGACCTTTGTCAAGATTGACTTGGGTCTAGTGTACTTGCAGAACCACGTGGAGCCAGTGTCACAGGAACTGTTGACGATGGTGACTCACAAAGGAAAGTTTAGGTATGGAAGGCTTTTGTTTGGCATCACCTAGGCACTCCGCGCTTTCAGCGAACAATGGACCAACCAGATCCGGAGGGGGATGACCGTGGTGCAACTCTATTTGGGTGACTTTCTCGTTACTGGGAAAAATTAACATGAAAACCTACAAGACTTGGATGCTACACTGCAAACTCCCGACTAGTCACAGGAGGGTTAGTGGATGTTGTTTACTTGGCTTTTCAGAAGACCTTTGAGAAGGTGTTGCACATGAAGCTGCTTAACAAGATGAGAGCCCATGGCATTACAAGAAAGATACTAGCATGGATAGAAAATTGGCTGACTGGCTGGAGGCAGAGAGTGGGAATAAACAGGGGCTCTTCTTGTTGGCTGCCGGTGACTAGTGGTGTTCCGCAGGGATCGGTATTGGAACTGCTTCTTTTCATGTCATATGGCAGTAATTTGGATGACAGATTTGATTGCTTTGTGGCCAGGTTTATGGACGATACAAAGATAGGTGCAGGGGCAGAAGCAGGGAGTCTGCAGAAGGACATAGACAGATTGGGAGAAAGGGTAAAGAGTTTGCATATGGAATATAATGTAGAGAAGTGTATGTTCATGTACTTTGATAGAAAAAATAAAGACATAAAGGCATAAGCCATTTTTGAAATTGGAGCAGCAAAGAGACGTGGGAGTTGTCATGTAGGTAAATTTGGAGGTTGAGTCAGTGGTAAGAAAAGCAAATGCAATGTTAGCTTTCATTTTGAGAAGACTAGAATCTAAGAGCAAAGATGTAATGCTGAAGCTTTATAAGGCATTGGAAGATAGGACTCGGATTTTTGTGAGCAGGTTTGGGTCCCTCATTGAAGAAATTATGTGCTGGCATTGGAGAAATTCCAGAGGGGGTTCCTGAGAATGATTCTGGGAATGTACTTGCTGGAGTTTAGAAGAATGGGGGGGGATCTGACTGAATCCTATCTAATATTGAAAGGCTGAGATATAATGGATGGAGAGAGGATGTTTCCTTTAGTGGGTGGGTCTAGAATCAGAGAGCACAGCAGCAGAATAGAGGGTAGTTCATTTGGAACAGAGATGAGGAGGAATTTCTTTAGCCAGAGGGTGGTGAATCTGTGGAATTAATTGGAGGCTAAGTCATTGAGTATATTTAAAGCAGAGATTGATAGTTCTTGATTCGTCCAGGGCATCAAAGATTACAGGGAGAAGGCAGGAAAATTGGGTTGAAAGGGATAATAAATCAGCTATGATGGAATAGCGGAGTAGACCCATTGGGCTGAATGGCCTGATTCTGCTGTTATGTCTAATGGTCTTTTTGGTAACATCAATAGGGAATGCTATAGTAAAACTGTTTCCATGCTTATTTATGCAGGGAACCTAACAACTTTCCCTGTGCACCTCACAGTTCTTGAACGAAGTGCACATTTGAGACACAGAAGTGCTGATGTTCAAAGGGCCCAGAGTGTTCTTCTTTTTAAATGACTGAAAGTTAATATACAGCTGTAGTAAGTAATTGAATGGTAATTAGTTTGGACTTGCATGCAAAATGATTTGAATGCAAGGGTCAAAGCCACCTCTCAATTTCCATGGGCCATCAGAGTATACCTGGAATGTATTGTCTGGTATCCATAACTAAGAATGTATATAGTTGAAATTGGGAGCATGCAGCATGTGGTCACTGAAGTGACTCCACATTGCCGTGAATGACTAATAAGAAGATATTAAGCAGACTAAAAACTGTTGGATTTAGAAGAATGTGTAATAATCTTTCTGGAGTATTTAAAACTCTTAACAGAACTTTGCAAAGTAAATGAGGGTTAATAATTTCCCTGTCTGGGGTCTCTAGGTATTGACCTTCCACAACCGAGAAGAAATTTCTTCACTTAGAGTGTGATCAACCTAAGAAGATAGTGTCGTAGTGACAGCTGCTGACAATATTAGAGCCAGATTTTAGGATCTGAAGGAAATGAAGGGAATTAAGTTAGTGTAGGAAATTGGTGCTGAGGTAAGCTATCAGCCATGGCCTTCCTGAATGCTGGACAAGTTCTCAAGTTCTGTCACATACAGCCTTAGTTTGACCCATATTGTTGCTGTAACACAAAAAAAAATCCTTTTTTTTCAGTCAGGATGTCTTATTTGGAAGGTCACTTCAGGGTTAGAAGAAGGATACAAATGATGATGTGGCATTGGACTTTTTGGTGAAGCCTGAAGATACTGAATTTGGTCATTCCACAGTTTAGCTGGAGGATATATTAGCTCTTCCAGTGATAGATGCTGGACTAGCAGCCAGATGAATTAGAGAAGTAGAGCAAATCCAGACTGCAGAACAATTCAATCCAGTTAAAAAGAGTGGTGTGCTGCCTGCTCTTACCTAAAGCAGAAGCTTGTTTCCTGATGCCAGCTTCTGTTCACAGAGGTCTTGCATAGCACTGGGCCTTCCAGATCAGAACATCAAACGCTGCTTCTGGAAATGTTTTGACAGATCAGTAAGCCACACTCTCAGCCTCACCATCTGTTAAAATTGTCTGCTGGAAAATCTGAAGGAAGTTGCCCAGTTGGCACACAATTGACATGAGAATTGTCAGGAATATCTAGAGGTTTAGGGCTTCTGTGTTCATCTAAGTGGCTGAGGAACAGTGGTAAATAGAAGGCAAATTAAATAAACATGGTGAATGCTGGAGCTTCTCAGCAAGTTAGGCAGCTGCAAGGCATCTCCAACACCAAGGCCATTAAGGCTGCCTGACCTATAGTACTACACGTTCCCAGTGCTTTCCGATTTCCAACATCTAGCTTTTTGGCTTTCTTTAGGAGTCAAGTGAAGCATTGAACTACTAGAAGAGGGTGGAATAAAGAAACTCAGCACTGAGAATGTGGGGACAAAACAGGAAAGGCTGGTTGTCTGAAATTACTGAATTTTGTTATGTTCGGAAGGCAAGAATGTTTCAAGTTGGAAGATGACCTGCAGCGTCTGGAGTTTACATTGTATTCCAGTGAAACATGCAGGGAGACCATAGGAGTCAGAGTGGGAAAGGCAATCGTTTAAAATGAGAACTGTGAGGTTGCTTTAAATGTTCTGTTGTCTGATGAAGTTTGAGTAGTGAATTACAAGAATCAGTAGGAATTGTACATTTGCATCGTCATTGAGGGTTAGCCTATGTTTCCTAGTATTAATATGTATTTACAACTTGCACTTCCTAAATTCTGGTATCAACTTTTTCTATTGTTTTTCCTCTGATGTAAATACTAATCTACGTGACAGATTATGTCACACTAGTTTCAACTGAAACATTGGAATACTTTAGGTATGTCACATACAAAGTAAGAATAGTGCTTGTTCACTCGTAATTATGTACATATTTAAGTCTAGGAACTTTGTTCCTTTCTGCTCCCACCAGTCACCCAGGATGTCTCTCCTTTGTGCATCTTTTCCATCCCTTCTCCAAATTCGCTATTTAAACTCATTACCCTTCCACACCTTCTTCCACCTGCCCGTTGCAAAGCTTGTGATCATTTACCTCATATATTCCACTGTCTTGTTATTTAGGCACTGAATTTTATTCATAGCTATGGGGTAAACACCCTTTGGGTTGTAAACAGAGCGTTTGTAGCAGAGATAATTTAGTTCCGTATATTGTCCTTTCCAGTTAAATTTTTATACTGGTTTACATTTTTAATTATTTTCCATAAATAATATATTTGGAATGAAAACGCAAGTGTCAGGACATTAGAGTGATACGTTACAGCAATGGGTTTATTACTCCTCCACGTCCACGCTAACCATCTGAACCAATTTCCTCTGTCAACACTTGGAACTATTTTGATCAGTGACCTTCAGTTTACATGCACTTCAATGTTTTTCAAGTAGTATACTTGCATTTGGTATACTGAATGACTTTGATTTATCTCCATGCTCGTTTTAGACTTACTTTGTCGTCACCAAATCAGAAATTTTAATGAAAATTTTGTAACTTGTAGAATATTTTCTTTTTAGTTCCTTATGTGTTTCCAAAACTTGAAGGCTTACTTGTGTCAGCACGATAGGTGAAGATAACTGAAGCTTTATACGCAATAGCTGAGGTTTGCAATTCTATTCCCTCCCTCCGTCAGCCTGTTTGATGGAGGTAAGGATTGACAGTGAAATCCCTCTGTTGAAGGAATAAAATGTAACTATCAGAGTCTTTCCAAATTGCTTTCCATACCTCCTATGGCTTTACATGCCACACACTGCTCTACACATTGCCTGCTGGCTCAATGCAAATTATTTTTTGGCAGAGACCAAACAACAAATTCACCTTCTTCCACACTTTGACTTGGCAATCTGAGAATTGCACCAGGTCCCTGAAGACAAAATGCAAATGTGAAAATGTATTAATACCTGTGGCTCTTGCCTGATGCACAAATTTGCATGTTTTGCACACATGACCTATGGGTTTCAGGCGTCCAATTATTTTTAATCTTGGTCAGACCAACCGTAACAACCGTAACCGTGGAAGTTAAGTGTTGTAATGTGAGTATTATTAACAGTAAGTTAATACAAATGGAAGCTGTTGGTAACAAGCGGCTGGTTCCGGGGTTTTACTCCCAGTATGCATTGTATATAGTTCCACCACCCAGGCTGCACGAGGTACCTGAAAGCCTCTGTACTGTAAATATCATTTGCCGTCCCAGATAAAGATGTTCTTTTGGCCATAAAATTGTCGAGTGGTCCTTTTGTAAAGTAGAAGTTACCACAGTAAGAATGTGTGGACCCTCCCTTTGCAGTTTCATAACAAGCTACTGCTGCCCAAGTTGTTGCAACTACCATTGCTGCTGAACACAGCCCCAGTCATTCGGAGTATTGAGTACAGAGCAACGTGTTCCCAGTGACTGCGTGGATTTTACTAGTGTCTTCTTGAAGTACTGCCACATCACTAAGCTGCGTAGTTTACTTGGCTATTGTAAGTTGCACTTAGTGTGTGGGTGAGTCACAGGGTCTGAGTAGAGTTGAATGAGATTCAGAATCAGGTTTATTATCACTGGCATGTGATGTGAAATTTGTTAACTTAGCAGCAGCAGTTCAATGCAATACTTAATATACAGGAAAAAAATAATAAATAAAATTAAAAATAAACAAGTAAATCAATTACATATATTGAATAGATTATAAAAAAAAGTACAAAAACAGAAATACTGTATATTTTTTTAAAAAGTGAGGTAGTGTCTGAAGATTCAATGTCTATTTAGGAATCAGATGGCAGAGGGGAAGAAGCTGTTCCTGAATCGCTGAGTGTGTGCCTTCAGGCTTCTGTATCTCCTACCTGATGGTAACAGTGAGAAGAGGGCATGCCCTGGGTGCTGGAGGTCCTTAATAATGGACGCTGTCTTTCTGAGACACCGCTCCTTGAAGATGTCCTGAGTACTGTGGAGGCTAGTACCCAAAATGGAGCTAACTAAATTTACAACCTTCTACAGCTTCTTTTGGTCCCGTGCAGTAGCCCCTCCATACCATCAGACAGTGATGCAGCCTGTCAGAATGCTCTCCACGGTACAACTATAGAAGTTTTTGAGTGTATTTGTTGACATGCCAAATCTCTACAAACTCCTAATAAAGTAGAGTCACTGTCTTGCCTTCTTTATAACTACGTCGATATGTTGGGACCAGGTTAGATTGGAAGATGGAAACAGTATGAACAGGTGCTCGATGGTCAGTTTGGACTCAGTAGGCCGAAGTATTTGTTTCTGTGCTAAATTACTCCATGACTTCAGAGAAGAAGGTCAGTAGACAGTGTCAACAGCTTTTTCTTGCTGATGGAGCCATCATTTACAAATGTAATTGCCATGATATTAGGTGATTTGAATGTATTTAAAAGTTTGTGTTAATGAATAGGTGTCTGTGCTGTGTATGTGGTCATTGTGCTCAAAGATGAATGCCCATGAGGCCGCAGGACCTCCCATTTGTGAATGTAGCAGGGAGCTGGTAATTAATTTAGTCTCATCATATGTACTGAGATACAATGGAAAGTCTTTGTCTGCATGCCATCCAGACAGATCAATTCACATCTGCCATCTATAATTTTGCTGATGATACAACCGTTGTTGGCAGAATTTCAGGTGATGACAAATGGGTGTACAGGAGCAAGAGTTGAATTAGTTGAGTGATGCCGCAGCAACAACCTTGCATTTCCAACATCGGCAAGACCAAAGAGCTGATTGTGGTCTTCAGGAAGGGTAAGACAAGAGAACACAAACCAATCCTCATAGAAGGATCAGAAGTGGAGAGTGAGCCATTTCAAGTTCCTGGGTGTCAGTATCTCTGAGGATCTAACCTTGATGCAACATATTGATACAACTATATAGAAGGAAAGACAGTGGCTACATTTCATTTGGAGTTTGAGGAGATTTGGATCGTCAACTAAAACACGTGAGAACTTCTACAAATGTACTGTGGAGAGCATTCTGACTGGCTGCATCACCATCTGGTATGGGGGGGGGGAAGGGATCTACTGCATAAGATCAAAGTAAGTTGCAGAAACTTGTAAAATTAGTCAGCTCCATCATGAGTACGATCTTCTGAAGCATCCAAGACATTTTCAAGAAGTGGTGCCTTAGGGCAGCATCCATCACTGAGGACCCCTACCATCCAGGATACGTCTTCTTCTCATTGTTAATGTCAGGTAACAGGTACAAAAGCCTGAAGGCACACACTCAGCAATTCAAGAACAGCTTCTTCCTATCTGAAATCCAATTTCTAAATGGACAGTGAAACCACAAACACTACCTCACTACTTTTTTATTTCAGTTTTATTTTCCACTACTTATTTTAACTTAACTCTTTAATAGACATAAATATACTTAAGGTAATGCAGTTTTTTAATATGTATTTATCGTGTATTTCATTGTACTGCTGCTAAGTTAACAAATTTCACAACATATGCAGGTGATATTGAACCTGATTCTGACTCTGACTGATAAAGCACATCAAGATGGTACAGAATGATAGCCAATATAGATTGAGGAAAATAGTGTCATTGTTATGATGAAGATGCAGTGCAGTGGACGAGTAAATCGCAAGGACTGTGACAAGATAGATTGAGGATTAAGAGTTTGTCTTTATGCAAGAGGTCCATTCAAAAGTCTGATGACAGCAGGATAGAAGCTATCGTTCAGTGAGGTGGTTCATGTTCTCAGGCTTTTGTATCTTCTGCCCAGTGATAGGGAAGAGAATGATCTCAGGCAGTGATGGGGGGGGGCGGATTTCATAACTATATTGGATACTTTACCAAGGCAGTGGGAAATGTAGAGAGAAGTTCTTAAAACAGCTGTGTAATCTCCTGCTCACTCTGCCTTGCAATAGGAGTTTAATGTTGGAACGCACACTTGAACAGTGTTGCAAACAGCCATCAGCAACTTCAGGGCTTTCAGAAATTGTACCAAAGTTGCTGTCACTTAAGTGGAGAACAATTTTCAGTTGCCCGAGTAACTCCTGATATTTCCTCATCAAGTTCAATTGGTCTTTTTGGTTTCTTCCTGTTAAGTCCTGGAGGTAAACCACATGGGGGCACTGTTTCAAGGCTGCAGAGAAGAACATTCTTGCACACTCTCAGTTGGACTTGTCTGAATGCAGGTAATATTATCATGGACTAAATTACCAGGTACCATGGGGGGGGGGGGGGGACTGTCTTTTATGTCATTTCTTTTAAATTATAGATTATATCCATAAAGATGTAGTTCTGCAACCCAAGACTACAATTATCTGCTTTTTTTTATATTACTTGAAAATGCTATTCAGTACAATTTCTAAGCTCTTTGTTGAGCAAGATATAATGTACTTACTGATTTTTTTGTGAAGTATCAATGCTATTCAGGCATGAAAGATACATGTCCACAGCAATAAAATCACCAAAACCATAAAAACAAATTATTGCAACACTGGGGCATTTTGTTCAAACCTACATATGGATTTATGCCAAGGAATTCCTTTTGCACTGTGATTGTGGTTTGTCATTTCAGAAATTAAGCAAATATGCTGAAGTAACTATAATGTTTATTTTAAAGATGACATGAAGGATAAATGATAAAAATGTATGAAATATTTTCTTATATAAATTGCAAACACGGTCACTCAAGTAATTCTGATTTTCTTTAATAATATGATTGCTGGTGTAGGCCTGAGGAATTAATGTGGAGCTATATCATTTATAGCTTTTGCTATTTTCAGAATGCATGTGACTGGCAAATCCAGCTGGCTTGGCCAATGCTGAATGTGTTTGGATTATTAAATCTTGTATTTTTGACATGTACAATTTTCAAGCGATTTAAAGGCTGGTCATTCCCAGCGTGACTTTCAGTGGGTCCAGAAATGTTAGTGTGGTTGGTAGACTGAAGAGGTCATTTAGGGAAACAAGTGATCGTTGCAGCAGGTGACAAATGGCGCTTGAGAACCAAAAGTGTAGCTTTTGTTTCCTGGTGCAAGTGTTTTGAATCCCCAAAGAATGAAGTGGTGATGTGGGCTCCCAGCAGGAAATTGTGGTATGAAAAAAAAAGCACAATAATTCAGCCCTGGATCTGCATGCTTTTGCTAATGAGTTCACTAAACTCACATCAGAAAGGCTACTTTGATTTTTAGCTGAATTATTTCAATATATGTTAGTTATACTCTGGGCCTTGATCTGTCAATAGAGCTGAGTGTGTTGAGACAAACTTAATGGAGCAGTTTTGTAAGTTAATGTATATAGAGAAAAATACTGAAATGACAGTGTTTCTAATTATCAAATCAAATTTATGATAAAATTATGAAGTAAACCTAATAATTAGAATTTAGTGAGGAGCAATGTATTCTGCAAAGTAATGTATTGCTTAACCATGTTCTGAGTTTACACAACAGATCTAATGACAATTTTGCAGTTTGGTTAATTAAAAGATGTAAATTTGCCATTGGATGTTCTTTTAAAAAAATCTGCTAGTGTTATCAATATGTGCAGAAAATTGTGCTCAAAGAGTGGCAAATTTATGTAACATCCTTCAGCATCTTAAATTGGTTCCACTAAGGCCCACCTTCCAAAGATAAACAAGTTGGTAGGTTAATTACCAGTGTAAAATATCTGTTGTGTGAATGTGGAGAAAACTGATGCAAATCTAGGGAAATAAAATGGGATTAGTATTGGGTTAGTGTAAATGGATGCTTAGTACACAACACCTACCCTGTGAGCTAAAGGGCCAGCTTCCACATTATATCTCAGAATCAGGATCAGATTTAATACCACCGGCATATGTCGTGAAATTTGTTAACTTAGTGGCAGCAAAGCTAGGAAATGCATGATAAACAAATACAGAGAAAAAGAACGGAGTTACATTAAGTATATACATGTCTAATAAGTAGTTATGTTAAATAGTGCAAAATAACAGAAATAAAAAAAGGTAGTGAGGTAGTGTTCACGTTTTCAGTGTCCATTTAGAAATTGAATGACAGAGGGGAAGAAGCTCTTCCTGAATCACTGAGTGTGTGCCTTCAGGCTTCTGGACCTCTTTCCCAACAGTAACAATGTGAAGAGGGCATGTCCTGGGTGGTGGGAGTCCTTAATGATGGACGCCACCTTCCAAAGTGATTACTCCTTGAAGGCATCTTGGATACTACCGATAGGTGTCTATGACTCTCAGGTTTCACAATTAAAATGAATATATCGGGCAAGCTTTACCCAACTAAAGTTCAGCTTTTCTGAAATCCGCAGCACAGGGATTGTTCAGGACCACTTATAATCAGATCTCACTTGCTAGGTGTTACCTCTCATGGAAGCTCTTGAAACAATGAACTCGGATGTATCCTAGCTAGTTAGTGGGCATGGGCTTGTACGGTGCAAGTATAAATTTGTGAGTGAATGCAGAACAGAATGGAAAGGGAACAACTGATTAGAATGAATGAAGTAAGGCTACCTGTTGAAATTTACATTTGCTGGAAATCAGGCGGGGGGTGGGCAACAGAAGTACCAGAACAGAAGATGAGAAAGTGTTTAAGGGTGGGGATTAGGAATGTTCATTCTCAATGCCTCATGCTTTGCCCTGAAACAGTCACTTGAATGTGGAAACATGCAAATTAACACCTATTTTCTACTATTCCAACACGTGTCAAACATGGTATGTTTACGGTTTGGGTGAAATGTAAAGCCATGCAAGGCTGCAGGCAGCTGACATTTCAACTCAGCTGCAAACATAAAGGAATCTGAGATTCAGTTTATTTTACTCAGAGTAGTTTCTATCTCCTGCCCATAAAAGATGGAATTTTAATTGCAGGTTGTCTGTACTGCAGCTTTTAAGAAGGGGTGGTTAATAATGATGCAGCTCAATAGGTTAAATTTAGACATCACTTTTCAGCTCTTCCGTTGCTGAAGCACCGACTTTAGTTAGAATACTCTGATAACTCTCCAAAATGCAATTTAAACAGTTATATTGACATTAAATATTGGGCACTCATTTGACACAGCCAAGCCCTATACTTACTTTGTTCAACCAATGCTTTCCGGAAAGGACTGGGGTCTGGAGTGATTATTGTTGTCCTTGCTGAAAATCTCCTGAAGATTTATTTATTAATGTGGCAGGCAGGTAGGCCTCAGCCGTTTGGGTGGTGTTCCTCTCTTTCAGTGAAGGAGGAGGATGTCACCATGGTTCTAAGTCAGGGGTGTCAAACTCATTTTAGGTCACGGGCCGGATTGAGCAAAATGCAGCTTCATGCGGGCCGGATCAGTCGGACGCGTGCGAATGCAGCTTTCGTTGCCTCCGTTTTTTCAGCCTGCTCTCATGTGTCTCAGTCTCTGCTATAACTACAAAGTGTTTCACTTTACAAATTCCGTTTCTTATGAAGAAGACTGCCGAGCAAGACTGCCAAATAAACACTAAAAACCCTGAAAACCTGGTACCTGAATAAACTCAGCATTAGCCATATCATACGCCATAGGCGCTTCGATTACTGGGGCCAGCTTTAATAGTAATTAGATATTATCTCGCGGGCCAAAGATAATTCCACTGCGGGCCGGATTTGGCCCGTGGGCCTTGAGTTTGACATATATGTTCTAAGTTATGGATTTAACTATACCGTTTATGGACGGTGGACTTTCTAAGAATTATAGTTTTTATATTCTGTGTTTTTTTTACCCATTTCTTTCTGTTTTGTTGTACGAGGGGAGGGGGTTTAGGCGGTCGATGTACTTGTTCCGTTTTCTGTGGGGTGTGTTGATAATCGGGATACCATTCTTTTTTGGGCTGGGGGTGGGAAGTTATGATGTTTTTCTCTGAACAACTTGTTCCTTCTTTGATTTCTGGCTATCTGGAAAAGAAGAATCTGAGAGTTGTATATGGATTTTGATAATAAATGAACCTTTGATACTGCATAGAACAGGCCCTTCCAGCTCAAGGAGCTGCACTGTCCAGCAACCCAACTATTAAACCTTGGCCTAATTTACAATGCACAATTAACCTACTAACCAGTACGTCTTTGGATTGAGCGAGGGAAACCGGAGCACCTGGAGGAAACCCGCGTGGTCATGCGGGCAGTGTACAAACTCCGTACAGGCAGCAGTGGAAATGGAAGACACAAGCTTCATGGGAAGGAAATACCAACTTCTTACAAATGGCATCAAAATTGAACTCAGATGCCCCGAACTGTAGTAGCATTGTGCTAGCTACCACGCTACCATGAAAACAGTTTTAACACTTTCCTAGCAACACGCAGACAAGATGCTGGAGGAACTCAGCGGGCCAGGCAGCCTCTACGGAGAAAAAGTATAGTTGGCGCTTTGAGGCCGAAACCCCCCCGGGTGTATTGCTCGGATTTCCAGCATCTGCAGATTTTCTGTTGTTGGTGATTTAACACTTTCCTGTTGGTTACCCCAGCTAAAAATGGCCAAATCAACACAGACATAGAACATTGATGGAGTCCTGTACCTCTGTATTCTATGCAACACCTTGGGATCAGCATTCACATTTCTGAAAGAGAAACAGTGAAAACCTCTATATTCCTATGTTGCTGGGATGAAAATTAGGGTCCCACTGAGTGTAGAAAGCCTTTTTATTTTGATGATATTGCATGTATTGATTAAATTTTGCTTGAAGTGAAGTTGCTTAAAATGTGCACAGTAGTATCTGCCTATACATCAATCTGTACAGTTTCTAACTGTACTGAATTTGCTGGGTCTCCAATATAGGATCATAATTTCCTCAGTTCCCCTGTAAATTGATGAGTCCAGGCTACATTGCACAAATTCAGCAAGATCCATTTAGTTTCCAACGAATACATGAAGATCAAAATTCAATCGTAGTGCAAGGCTTGTTGAGGGCTGCAATTGATTGCTGATCTCTGTGAACAAGCCATGAATCATAATGATCTGACTGAACAGTGCTCTCCCATTGCACAGTTTAAATGTTATTTTCAGTTCAATATTTACAACTTCAAATGTTGTAGGTGATCCAGTTTTTGTCCATTGTGGAGTCCAAAGAATTACTGATGGTGTTCTTGTGCAGATGAGTAAGACATGTGTAAAGCTATTGTGTTATACACAGAAGAATTTGCTGAAATGATATTAGGGTATGTTGATCTTCACGTGTGCTGAACCCCAGTGAGGAAACATAATTCATGAATCAAAATTTAAACAATGTCTCCATGTTACTCGATGCCAATAATATTGGCAGGAATCTAATTCTTTGGTGAAACACTTAAAATGCAGTCCTGATGTGAAGGGTCTTGGCTGGAAATGTTGGCTCTTTATTCTTCACCATAGATGCTGCCTGACCTGCGGAGTTCCTCCAGCATTGTGTGTGTGTGTGTGTGTCTCTCTCTCTCTCTCTCTTCTCTCTTCTCTCTCTCCCCCCCCCCCCCCCCCAGGATTTCCAGCATCTGAAGATTCTCTTGTATCTAATTTTTTAGGCTAGCAAAGATGGCTGGAAATATCTTGTTTGACATTGAGCCTTCACTTATAAATGCACAGAGCAAGGCCACGTAGCCCAAGAGTCTTGTTCCTTCTCTTCTCATTACACTGTGGGTTGTAACTTATTCTCTTTGAACCCTTGCTCACTTACCTTCATCATGGAATAATTGACTTTGGGAAGCCCAGCACAGCATACAAACTCCACTAAAACAGCACCCAAGCTCAGGTTTAGACCTGTTCCTGGATCTGCGATGCGGCAGTAAATAGACGACTACACGATACAATTCTAAACTGAAAATGACAATGGCAGGTACAGAGTTCAGGTCTGTTCATGTTCATATGTATTTTATCTGAATAAAGTCCCCTGTTTAATGTCATATTTCAAAAGAATGGAAGGGTTCAAAGAAGGGAACCACCTGCTCATCAGTTCCATTTTACCTAACTTATAACAATGGTTACATTTTAAAGTAGTACATTGAACATAAAGACATTTCGGATGCCCTGGAGATGTGAAAAATGATATACTAATGCAAATTTGATTCATTCTTTGGAAGTGAATAAAGAGATTGGACATATCACAAATCTGGCTCCAAACCATCTAATCAAAATTTACCTCATTAAAAACAAATAATAATTCCAAGCTATAAGACATAATGAACTCAGAGTTAAACATTTAGAAATGATCCAACTGATCTGCATTTCAAAATTTCAAAAATGCTATCTTGATCAGTGAGTTTGCTTGAGATAAAACCACACAACACTGGAAATAATCAGTCAGTCAGTCAGCTTCTGTGAATGACCTTTGGAAACAGTCATTGATGTGTGGAGTATTTCCAACATTTTATGTTTTGCTTCAGATTTTCAGCTTCCTCGGTCTTTTTGGTTTTAGTTAATTTTGCTAGATCTTCTGCTGGTCACCCCCAATTGTCATTATTGATTCCACAATAGGTTGAATACATCACCTCTTACAACTTAGTCAGTTGCATTTGGTGCTCATGATTAGCTTCTGCTATGTTGATGAAGCTGAGCCTAGACTTGCCGGTGATTCTTGCGGGACACCTGTGCTCCACACCCATGACGGTCATCGCGATCTTTTGATTTCATGTCACTTTAACTCAGGACTGATGAGAGGTCTCGGCCCAAAATATCCGTTGTTCATTTTCCTCCATTGATGCTGCCTGGCCTGCTGAGTTCCTCCAACATTTTGTGTGTCTCCATTCAGATTTCCACCATCTGCAGTCTCTTGCGCAACTTAGTTTTATTCTCCATTTGTTTGACCCTCACATCCCCTCTCCCCACTGTGGCTCTGTCGACCCATGTCCGTTTCCTAGCTAGTTCCATCTACCAGCCTTTATCCCACCGATTTATATACTGCTCTCTCTTAGTCTAATGCTGGCTTTTCACTCAAAACATTGATTTACACCTTTGCCTCACCTTCCAGCACGTGCTAAGTTCTTCTAGTATTCTGATTTTGTTCTAGAATCTGACAGCTTTGGCGATAAGCAAGGCAGTAGTAAAGGGGAGATTTTGTACTGCACTGCCTTTTACGGGATTGCTTGACTATCTACCATAACCAACAATGAAGATTATATCTTTGACTAGTCATTCCTGCTCAATTATACATCAGGAATTGAATTATATGTAATATGGCAAAACAATATCCTTGCTTCATTTTATTATAATCATTTTTTTAAATAAACAACTGCTACTTAAACACTTCTTCCAAATTTCAGGACTGTTTTGGGATGTCAGTTTTACACTTCAAGTTTCCAATTTCTGTGCAGATGGCCATTGTTGTCATGTACTAGAAATGTCATGAATGATCTAAAAGCGAGGCTGCCGCGTTCCCTCTTTTGCACCGTCAGCTGCCGGAAGATTATTCTTCCCTGAAACCTTTTGTTGTGTGGCAGCAGTCCTGATGTAAGTAACCCCCTGCTTCTGTCATCCCTCAGTGCTCCATACTGCAGGGAGGCACAGCGCTGCTCTGCAATGTTTGAGGCAAGATCGTGCATAAAGAGGATTAAATCTCCATGCAGGTTTTGAATTTCGCACCATTCTGGCTACTGTACGTATATATGTTTGTCTTGTTCCATTTTAATTTCTTTTAAATTTTCAATCTGGGATGATACGAAGGCTTTAGTCTGATAATTGCAACGGTGATGAATGCAGTGCAGTTGGTGATGCTTAGCAGCTTGGGGTTGTGCATGAGTAGAGAACTTGTTTAGCAGTAGCCTGTCTTAGGGAACAGATGGCTTGTGGTGATTTTAATTCATCTCGCAGGCTTTACATGAGGCCCAGCAGTACACTGGGACCTTCTTTTCACTTCAGTGGTGATGTGCAGCCATGAAAAAAGGTCAACAGACACGAACAGGCTGAGATCAGGTCCAGATGCTTTAGGAACAAAAAGGCTTTGAAATAAATTCAAGAGGAAGCGTGGCGCTTGTATTGTGTTCTCTCTGCAATGCAGGTTCAGTTACCCAGCTAAATTTTAATGAAGTAAATTCCATAATTTTCTTTTCTTTTAAGATCTGCATCTTTTAAAAACCATGACAAATTAATAGATGAAGGTCTGTAACACCAAAGAAGTACCTGGAGCAGCCAGCATATTCTGTCAAAAATTAGTAAATTATATTGTGATATAGCAGGTGGTGCTAGCTGGTAGTTGTCATTATTACATTAAATAGGCTTTGTATTGTATGTATGTAACTGTTTCCCGATCACAATTACATTGTCAAGAATTGTTACCCTGCCTCACAATCAGTTCAGTTTTTTTGAATAGCCATCGTTTTAGATGCAAGATATCCTTATTTAAATGTATGATATCAGAACAATGATACCTTGAAGTTTGCTTGTCAAATTTGAAACAATTTTTAGATCTTCTATTGTTAAATCCTGATGCATACACATTAAGGGTGACCAGTAAATACTGTGCAAAATATGAACCTTTCTGGTTTGAGCACTCATATCAATAAATTGTAATTTTAGGCTTCCCAGGAGTGCACCAGTGAATTGCAGTATATTAATATGCAGCAAGGAGTGTAATAAAAATTGGAACTGCTTTGTCATGTTAACAAAGAATCAGTAATTGTGGCTTCAGATGAATCATTGGGGTCACAGCAGCAGAATCATTAGCAGCTTGACGTTTCCCCAAGCCAGTTTCACATGCAAACCCCTTCACTAAAACTATGCAAATCTTCTTATACTGTCTGCTCCCCCCACCCCCACTGCTTGCAATATTCTGGTATCCTTTGGATTTGAAATCTCGTTCTGTATGCTAATCCTTTATTGTTTCACATCTAGCTCTTGTACCTAATCCTGCCTTGTGCAGTTGCACTTCATGCCCATCTCCAGAAATTTCTCAGCTGCTGAAGGGGTTTCCATCCCAGCCACGGTAACCTTTGAGTTGCAATGGCGGAGAACCGTAATGATCAGTTTCCTAATCTCAGCATTTTTGGTCTTTCTGCCTATGCACTAGTCTTTTATTTCCAATTCCCATTTTAATCTTTTTATAATTTAAACCCAGATGCAACAGTTGAAAATCACTGTGTCACCATTCCAGAAATCTGCCACAGAAATGCAGAGGAATTTTGTGCTTCACTTATTTTTTAAATTGATTATGGTGGTCAGCAGCTGTTCCTATTTAGATAGGATGCTTACATCCTTCGCTGTCACAAAAAAAACCCCTGCTTTTTCTGGCACTTATGAGAATAAGATGAAAATTAAGAATAAAAAATAATATTGTGGGTATTTAAAGTCTCATTGGGAATCATGTACCTATGTTACACCCATTAAGCACCAAAAAATCCATTTGGTGTCTTCACTTCTGGCGGAGATGCCACTTCCTACTCGGTTATTAATATGTAAAAAGTTTGCTCAGTGCGCTTGTACTCCCCCCTTCTCTGCACAGTGTTACTAATTATGATTTGATACAGGGTGAATGTAGTTATATTGCTGTTGTTGTGCCTGCGTGCTGCAGAATTACTCAGCTTTCAGCATGGTTATCTTTTTTCAAAATAACATTTCACCTGTTTCACTGTTCAGCCTGCATCTGTAGGGAACTTGGGAGTTTGAGGCACAATGGCAGGAAGTGCAACTGATTCTCTCACCTCCCCATTCCATGTGGTAAGATGATCTCCTGTCAGCTTTTGCAATCTTAGCTGCTGTGCTGCTTGTAACTTTACTCAATGTGCCTCTTAAATTCCCTTTCTGCACCAGGGCGCGTCTTGGATTATAACATCCAATGCGACTTTGCTCCTAGCACATGTAAGAGGATCCCCTTTTCAAAGCTTCCTGATTTTCACATATATTTTAAAATACTTAAGCCTCTGCTCATTCCTCTTAAAAAAGCAATGTGATGACATTGATACTGTTTGTTCAGATCAACAGAGAAGTGGGATCAGTGTAATTTATGGACACGTGTAAAATTGGACTCAGCCATATGTCAGTCTGTGATGGGTAGACATCCAATTAATCTATTATTCAAAACGTGTTTCTCAGTCTTGGACAGTCTTTGTTTGTCTCCTGTGGCATTGGACCTGGGAAGTTGAAGCTTGAGACTTCTTTTACCTGCTTGACATCACTCCTTAACTTCCATTCAGTTAACTGTTTGCTTCTGTCACAATTTGGCCTTTGCTTTTATATGGAAGTTGATGGGTGGCATTGATTTTGTGGCAGTGAAAGCAGCCATCTTGGCCACAGTTTGAAGCCAGAATGGGGTGGCATCTCTTCCAACCCGGGCATTTATAGTTCTGTCATTGCATTCTGTATCCTGTTAAATCGCTTTTCACTCTTCTATTCACTCTTTAATCATTCAACCATATGTGCTCCTGCTCTGCATTCTACCGCCCTCCACTCCTGCTGAGGTACCAGGACTTGTGTAGCCTGAAGCTTCTAAGCAGTCCACCTTTTCTCTTTGTAATTACTGGGTTACAGAAATCAATGGTGATGCCATCAGATTGAAAGCTACCCAGATGTAATCAGAAGCATTACTCCTCCAAACTGTTTAGCCTCATCATAGCAGTAGAAGAGGCCACAGACAGACATGTCAGAACGGGATTGGGAAGTCGAATTGAAATAGGTCGCCATAGGCGATCCTACGTTTTGTGGCAGTCAAAGTGAAGATGCTCGACCAAGTAGTTCCCGCAATCAGTTTTAAACTTTTCTCCTCTTTCCTCAAATCTGTATCCTCCAATATTTAACATTTTCACCCTGGGAGGGTAAGGCTGGAGGGGAACTGACAATCTGCTAAATCTGTTCCTCTAATAATTGTATATATTTAAGGTGGTCTCTGCACTTAATAGAAAATTATCCAACTTCCGCTCAACCTCTCCTTATAATTAAAAGACCCAATTCAGTGAACTGCAACTGTTCCCTTTCTAAAGCCTCTACGTCCTTTCTTATCATGTAATAACCAGAACAGTCTACAATATTCCAAATATGGGCTAACTCAGTTTTACATGCAGCACGTGACTTGCCAATATTTATTGTCGATGCCCTGATTGCTGAAGGCAAGCATGCCATATGTTTTCTTCACCACTATTTATTTGTGTTGCCACTTTGAAGGAGCTAAGGACTCGCACCCCAAGATCCCTCCGTACATCATTGCTCCTAAGGGTGCCTCCATTTATTGTGTACTTCATGCTTTGACCTGTCAAAATGCATCATCTCACTGGACAAGTATGAAATGATGGAGGCCAAAGCATTTGCCTTTTCTCCACCCAAATTTCCAGCTGGTCTATAATCCTGCTGTATCATTTGATAACCTTCTTCACTATCTACAGCCCCACCAATTTTGGTGCCATCTGCAAACATTTTTCTTTAGTTGGGTCTTTCTCTTTTTGTCTCTTTTCTCACTCTGCCTCACAGGTATTTAAATTTCTCTCTCAGAGATGTAAGTTCTTAACTTCGACCTTTACTGAATGTCAGATGGATAATCAGTTGGCTTCAGTATTCATCTACGAAGTCACAACACAAAATGAAGAGAACATGCTCACACACATCTTTTTTATTTCTTTTTCTGCCCTTCCCTCAGTTCATGACATTTTTCATTACAAAGTGCATAAAATCACAGCTACACGTAAGAATGCTTAATTCTTTTTCCTTTAACTCACCATAAGGCTCTCTTTACAACTTCTAAATTCTATTTGTGTAGAACTGGTTGTCAACTTCCTTTCAGAAAGTGTCTGAGAAAAATATGAAGAAGAAAACTCCATTGCTAGAACTAACTGAACATTACCAGTGAATTTCAAGGGATTAGGTACTTTGCACATGTTCATCCAAATTCAACTCACAGCAATGTAATTAGTAAAAATTTCAAGTTCAAATCTTGCGCTTTGAAGAAAAATTGCAGTCTGCATTGCTAAGGTTTCTTAGTCCTCCATAGATTTAATCGGTGTGCCAATTCTGTTTCAGCTGCCAAGGCATTGAAACTTGAGCACGAAGATTCTTTGGCCTGGTGTTATGTATTAAAAGTCTGAAAGCCATTGACTTTCAGGGGTGAATGTGATTTCCCTGTTGATTGTGACATTACAGAAATTTGACACAACACCTCCAATTGAACCAATACTTTGACCCAATAGCATGATTTCAACATCAGTGTGACATTTATTTTTCAATGTTCTGTTAGCCAAAAAACTACCAGAAGTTCAAAATAGACTTCTTTGTTCTGATGAACAACCAGTCTTTGGGTAATTTCAGAACACTCATAGTTCCATAGTTTAACCTGAAGCAGCTTTGTTTAAAGGGAGGTCTATGGAGCTGAACCCAACCCAGCATTGACCTGGATGGTTGCCTTTAATATTTTTAGCATAACTGGTCTTGTCTGATCCCACACCACCAATGATGTTGGTCAGAGTGTTTGGGACGTGGAGGAAGACATGAAGGGATAACCAGAGGAACAAAGAGCAAGGTCTGAGTACAAAGAGACAGAGTTGGAAAATTAGAAAAATCCAGCACTGATGAGTGACTAGTAAGTGTCGGATGGTCAGCACACATGGCTGAGTATGGTACCCAAAGGTCACACATCATCTGAATTCATTTCTGGTGAACAGATCCGGAGATGGACTCAGGGGCTGTTGGAATTCCATGTCAGTGTCCTTGCTTTTCAATAATATTCAGATGAATGAATTTTCAACTCATTGATGGTATTACTACTGCTCTTCCTCCTTCATTGTAGGGTCTCTCCATATTGAGTTGAGGGTGGTTGATGAGGCCATTGTGGGAACTGTAGACTCTTCCTCAGATGGGGCAGGAAGGGGATGAAAAGATTGGAGTATGGGTATTTGTGAGACAGTGCTCTCCCTCCACTGCTTACTCAGAGCTTCTGCACTCCCTCTCTCTTTTGAGTGATCATAGTCTAGAGAATCCCTGGAGTAACTGGGTCCACTGCAATACTTTGAGGTGGCTTTAAGCGTATCCTTATTTTTCTCTCTGTCTGCCGAGTAGTCTCTTCCCTTGACAGAGATTGATGGCACACAGTGAATGTCTTATCAGCATTAGAATCAATAGCGGTGAAGATTTTAGTTTGGTTATCATCAGAATGCAAGTGAAAGATGATCCCATGTGGCAGATCTCCCTAAGGCATAATTCATTAGCGATAAAATGTAGGAGATGAAATTACAGGACTTCCTCACCCATATTTTTGCAAACAACAAGAGTGAGCAGAACATCTGAGCAAGAAAACGTGACTTTGAGCAGAATCTAGACATTGTTTGTGAAAGAGGCCACATGAGAGAGAATGGAGTGTTCAACAATGTTAATTGTCTGGTAGAGGTTGAGGATGGATGGCAGTCAATGATTGTAGTCTTAAAGGATGTCACTAATGACAAGTTCTTTTTTAAATGCAGATATTCCATTTGGTTATTCAAGATTTTGCACAGTAGTTGAAAAGTGAATCTAGAATGCAGAGCGGTACACACAGGAACAAACCCTTCAATGCATCATGTTTCGTCTAACCGTGATGCCAGTCTAAACTAATTCCATTTTTTTGTACGTGGTGCTTATTGCCTCAATTCCCTGCCCATTCATGAGTCTGTCTAACTACTCTTAAATATTGCAGTCATATCTGCTTCTGTCATTGGTTCCTATTACTCTCTGTGGGGGAGAAACTTGTCTTGTAAAGCTTCTTCAGAATTTCCCACTCTCAGCTTAAACCTAAGACCACAAATGTTTGACATTTTTATCCTGGGGGTGGGGGGGGGGGGGATGTCTCTGATCATTTATTCTATCCATGCTGTGCACAATTACAAGGAATTTATCAGCTTCCAATGCTCCACAGAAAGCAATCCAATTTTGTTCAGCCTTTTCTGATAAGTACCACTCTCCAGTCCAGGTACCCATCCTGGTGAACCTCTCCTGCACTTTCCCAAAGCATCCACATCCTTCCTGGAATGCAGCAACCACAACTGGACACAGTATAAAAAAGTAACCTGAACCACAATTTACATTGTGACAACATGACTTGCCCAGTGTTCTACTGAAGGCCCAACCAATGAAGGTAATCAACACGAGGGGGTTAAATAAATTATGCAATTTTGAAATGCTTCCATTTGTACCATTCTGTACCAAACTTCTTTGGAATGCTCACCAAATTACCATTGATTCAACTATTACTATATAGTAACACTTGTTGCAAATAACTCCATAAAGTGCTTCCCTGGTACAATTTAAGACCATAAGATATAAGAGCAGAAGTAGATCATTCACCCATTGAGTTTGCTCTGCCATCCCCACTCCCCTGCCTTCTCCCGTACACTTTGATGCTCTGACTAATCAAAAACCTATTTATCTCTGCCTTAAATATACCCAATGACTTGGCCTCCACAGTCGCTCTTGGCAACAAATTCCACAGATTTACTACCCTCTGACTAAAGTAATTTTGCCGCATCTCAATTCTAAAAGGGTGACCTTCAATCCTGAAGTCGTGCCCTCTTGTCATAGACTCCCTTACCACGGGAAATAACTTTTCCATATTTAATCTGCTCAGGCCTTTTAATCTTCTGAATGTTTCTGTGAGATCCCCCCTCATTCTCCTGAACTCCAGGGAATACAGCCCAAGAGCTGCCAGATATTCCTCATACAGTAACCCTTTTATTCCTGGAATCATTCTTGTGAATCTTCTCCGAACCCTCCACTATCAATATGTCCTTTCTAAAATAAGGAGCCCAAAACTGCACACAATACTCCAAGTGTGGTTTCACGAGTGCCTTCTAGAGCCTCAACATCACATCCCTGCTCTTACATTCTATACCTCTAGAAATGAATGCCAACATTTCTTTTATACTGAAATAAATTTTTAGAATATATATTTTTAATAAGTAGAGACTTAGTAAAAAATAAACTCACCAGTCAGTGGTAATCCAGATTTATAGGTTTGTGTCCAATTTAATTTTGTTATTTGGGATAAGGTAATCTCCTCCCACCATTTGTGCTGGGCTTTTATGTGTTCCAGGTGGATGGGCTGGAGTAGTTAAGTAACACTGAACTATGTTATTTTGAGTGGTAATGAATCAGAGATTCCCAGGAGTAAATGGGGGTGTTATATTTTATCAAAGAGACCTTGAGAACATCCTTGAATCATTTTTTCTGGTCATCTAGTAATCTACATTGACAGAATAGAAAGCCATTTTCAGAAGCCTCGTGCTGGAAGTTGGAAATGATGTGGTCAGCCCATCAGAATTGGCTGAGTACACGAAGAGTCACGGTACAAGTTATATCAACTGGAAAAAGAATGCTGATGCTGGTTTTCCCATCCTGCCAATAGATTTGGAGAGATCTTAATGGCAATGCTTTGACTGCTGCAGGCAGTCCATGAGTCAGAGACTGAGAGGAGAGCGGGCATTCCTGTCACCTGGTAGTTGTGAATGCTGGGTTTAAGATTTAGATCTTAAAACAGTTTTTCCTCATATAGCTGAAGCATTGAGAGCAGTGGAGAATTTCAACATTTTATAGATCTTCTCGTGGACTTTATTATTGAGGCAGTGTTGTACAATAGGAATAGGTTGGCATGGGACATTCTTGTTATTACTTGGATGTTAATTATAAGGCTTATTTGTGCTTTCACTTCAGTGTAGCAGCAGCAGCAATGACTCCGCTTAGCTACCAAACATGCATGCACGAAAGTATCATCTGCTTAGTCCAGTTTGATGACTAAAATTGGGTTGACCTTGCTTCTGGAGTGGACACGACATAGTTTTGACATTTTCTCATTTATTTTGCAGATAGCTATATTGTGGTAAGAATATGTTGGTGGTACAGTGCAACACTACAGCAAGAAAGACGGAAATATTTGCAGTCTGTACTGATCCTGGTTTGGTGCAGATCCATTCATTATAATTATGGTTTACCTGGCATCCGGTAGCAGAGCTAGACATGAATTTCAAAATTGGCTTCAGTGCACCCACGTAGCCATAGGCCTTCTGAGAAAGGGAGAGTGGAAACATCAGACCCAGCATAAATCTTAACATCTCCCACACAGTGGAGATCCTTCTTGGTTGTCCGATAACAACTACTTACAGTACGCAGGTCAAAGAACTTGAGAGGTACCACCTATGCTGTTTCTATAAAATACTTAGATCTGTCAAAAGAACAATACAAACTGTTCTTTCAGGTCATCATCTTAAGCACCAAAACCATACTAATGCTCAGTTGGCCCCAGTGGGTGGGCGTTATCTGCAAACCAGACATCAGGCTCCAAAAACCGATTCTCTGTTCCGATGGAGGAAGTGATTCGAGCGTATTCTCGAATCCTCCTTGGGAAAATTGCAACGACATCATTCATTCACAGGAACCCACGGCCAATGACAATTCAAAGTTGAAAGTGAGCTGTTGAAAGTCTTGAAGCCATTCAGCATGTGCACATACAAGCCCTGCATAATAACAGGAGGAGTGCATCATCCCATGGCTTTGAAGAACTGGAGTGAAAGTAAGCCATTTTAATCCCAGAGGGCTACTTAAGAAGAAGTCATTCTTTTTATCAAATACTCCCAATATTGAACACTATTCAGTAGAGACAATTAGCACCAGCATTAGTGCTATCTTGATCTGTAACACAGCTATAGATAAGTATTTAAAATGCTAGGTGTTGCTTTTAACAGGCATTACAGACTGTCTAATTTATGTTAGTGCCAACAAAACCATCACTGTTTTAAGCTGCATAAAATATTTTGAGATTTGATAGGAAATGAGGAACTTCATCATTTTTGAGCATATCTATTATCTTAATATGACCTTGAAGTCATTGAAGATATGTTCTGTGTCAACAAATTGCTATGATTGTTCATTACTTTTTAAAATATCTTAAATATAATTGATGCTGGTGATGTCACAGCAGATCTGATGCCAGTGCCATTGCTAACTGAACCTTTAGATACAGACATACTTCTAAAGCAACAGGTGAGCTTCATCTTGAGTCCAAATGCCTGAACAATGCATCTTAATCTTTCTACTGGCCAGTTTATTCTAAATTCATGACAGGTTACATGAAATCAGTCAGCATTTCTGAATTAGTCATGTCTTGTATTTCGCATTCATAAATTAGCAGATTATATAAAATGTTAGTCTGAATAATTAATGCCACAACAACTGTTACATTTTAACATAAAATGTAACAGTTCAGCTTATGTGGTCTTTGTGTTAGTTACAGAAAGTGTAACGAAAGCTGTTTGCACACTGTTGGCTCTTGTTGCTGCAAGGGGCAGATTTTGAAATTTTTGTTATTTGTATCATTCATTTTTCTGTGCTGCAGTCTTTTATATCCAGCCATCTAACACACTTATCCTATTGGTACCCAGTCTTTGACTTCAATGACAAACCATGTCATAGAGCGAGCAACAAGCAGCAGTCTCTGCACGGGATCTTCTAACAAGTTGGTTTGATGAAGTGATTGACCTCTGGAGAGAAGTGTTGTTCAAAACCTACTCTGGCTTGAAGTTTAGTGTTACCTCACATTAGTGCCTCATTATAAACAGTGTGATAATCGCCATGGACCTTTGTTAAAGATATTAAAAATAGCTAACTCCAGTGCATTTCTTCTCATGACAAAATATTTGGAATATGCTCCTGTCTTTGTCAATATTGTCTTTTGTTAGAGGCCGTGTTCCACCATTTTGTCAAGGCCTTAACCTCTCAAAGGCCCAACATCTCAAAGGATGATGAGACTCTTCTTGGGCTTCCAGTGGGGTACCGGTATCGACTTTAACCGATGTTTTGATGACAAGCTCTGCCGTCTTCATCAGGGTTGATGCCTGGACATGTCCAGTCTGGTGGTATTTATACCCCTGTCATCTGTCCCTCCTGATTGGTTAGACTTCATCCAATCAAGTTTCCGCTGATTGTTTACAATCGAATTCCATTTCTTACTTACAGCGAGACATTCGTCCTTGTTAAAATTCTTTTCCTCTAGTTTTATTTCAATGGCTACTTTCACCAGGCAGTCCCAAAAGCCATTGGTGCAGCACAGAAGTTTGGTGCCGTTGAAGTCAATCCTATGGCCATTGTGAAAAAATGTTCTACCATAGATTTCTCTGGGTAACCCAAATGGGTACACCTCCTGTGCTACTCGATGTGCATTTCCACCATGCACCCCATCTGGCTGCTCCACACTCACAGGGAATCCTCTAAACACCAGACGTCCTGAGTCCCAGGTCATCTCTGACCTGCATAAGCTGTGATTTGAGCTTCCTTACAGGTGCATGGATGGTATTAATCCAGTATTTCTTCTTGTTCCTGATGATCCTTACAGAAACAGTGGAAATATAGGCAAGGCAGGCAGTAGTGACAGGTTCCTTCTCCTTGTTAGGTTTCCTGGATTTTCCATCGGCCCTTTTATGGGCCCAATTGACTTCCTTCACCTTGTAGTCATTCCAAGAAACTGGGAAAGAGATTTGGAGGTTCAGCTACTCATTAATAGCCATGGCACACATGGATTTTTTGCAGCAACTGATGGGCTATCTGCAGCATTAGCAGCCAAAGACCTATCTGGTAAGGAGCCAAGAATGGAGGAGGGATAATTAAGGTCACAGAGGACATCAGTGCCTGCTGGAAGAAGCACTTTAAAGAACTCATTAAATAAAACACAACTATCCTTGACCCAATCCTCATTGGAGGATCAGAGGTGAAGTGAGTCAGCAACTTTAAATTGACATCTACAACTTTGACAAATCTCTATAGATATCTGGTGGTGAGTATACTGACTGGCTGCATCACAGCCTGTTTTGAAAACGCTAATGCCCTTGAATGGAAAATCCGACAAAAAGTAGTGGAAACGGCCGTCACGATTAAAACCCTCCCCACCACTGAGCACATCTGTATGAAGCATTCTCACAGGAAACCAGCATCCATCATCAGGGAAACCCACCATCAATGTCATACTCCCTTCTCTCTGCTGCCATCAGGAAAAAGGTACAGGAGCCTCAGGATTCACACCACCAGGTTCAGGAATATTAATTACCCCTCATTATCAGGCTTTGAACCAAAGGGGATAACTTCACACAACTTCACTTGTCCTCTCACTGAAATGCTCCCACAGCCTAAGGACTCACTTTCTAAGACTCTTCATCTCATGTTCTTGATATTTATTGTTTATTTAATTATTATTATTATTTGTTTATTTTCATATTCGCACCGTTTGTTGTCTTTTGCACACTGCCTGAACACCCAAGTTGATGTGGTCTTTCATTGAATCTCAGGGTTAAACATGGTGATAATTTACTGTGAACGGGCAGAAGGCAGAGAGGGTGGGATGGCTCTGTTGGTTTAAAAAAAATGAAATCAATTCCTTGGAGAGAAAAGACATCGGATCTTTGTGGATAGAATTTAAAAACTGCAAGGGTAAAAGAACCCATATGGGAGTTGCCTCCATATAGTAGCCAGGATGTGGGATATAAACTATAATGGGAAATAGAAAAGGCATGTAAAAATGGCAATGTTAATATACTCATGGGGGGGGGGGGCCGGTGTTTCACTATGTAGGTAATTGAGATAGTCATGTTGGTGCTGGAGCCCAAGAGAGGAAATTCGTCAAATGCCAATGAGATGGCTTTTTAGAGCAGCTGGTTATTGAGCCCAATAGGGGAAAGGCAATTCTGGATTGGATGTTGTGTGACGAACCAGATTTTATTAGGGAGGAATAAAGGAATCCTTAGAAGACAGTGATTATAATGTGATAGAATTCACCCCGCAGTTTGAGAGGGAGAAGCTGAAGTCCGAGATATTAATATTACAGTGGAATAAAGAGGCATGAGAGAGGATCTGGCCAAAGGTGATTGGAAGGGGAAACTAGCAGAGATGATAGCAGAGCAGCAATGGCTGGAATTTCTGGGAGTATTTTGGAAGGTGCAGTATAGATGCATCTCAAAGATGAAGAGGTATTCTAAAGGGAAGATGGCTGACAAGTGAAGACAAAGACAGCATAGAAGGAAAAGAGAAAGCATATAATGTAGCATGGAAGTTAGAGGATTGGGAAGTTTTTGAATACCAACAGAAGGCAACTAAAATAGCAATGAGCAGGGAAAAGATGAAATATCAAGGTAAGCTAGCCAATAATATAAAAGAGGATACCAAAAGTTTTTTTTTTCAGATATATAAAGAGTAAAGGAGAGAAGGGAGTAGATATTGGATCACTGAGAAATGACTGGAGATGTAGTCATAGGGGCCTCCTTGAATGGAAATCTTGCCTGATGAATCTGTTGGAGTACTTTGAGGAAATAACAGGCAAGATGGACAAAGGAGAGTCAATGATTGTTGTTTACTTGGATTTTTGGAAGTTGGATTTTGACAAGGTGTTGCACATGAGGCTGCCTAGCAAGAAAAGCGCCCTTGGTATTACAGGAAAGATATTAGCATGGATAGAAAATTGGCTGTTTGGCAGGAGGCAGAGAGTGGGAATAAACAGGGCCTTATCTGGTTGGCTGCCAGTGACTAGTGGTGTTCCAGAGGGGCTGGTATTGAGACGATTTCTTTTCATGTTCTATGTCTGTGATTTAGATGACAGAATTGATGGCTTTGTGGCCAATTCTGCAGGTCGTATTGAGGAAACAAGGAGTCTGCAGAAGGATTTGGACAGATTGGGGAACTAGGCAAAGACATGGCAGATGGAATATAGTGTAAGGAATTATATGGTTGTGCACTTTGGTAGAAGAATTAAAGGAGTAGAACTATTTTCTAAATGGGGAGAAAATTCAGAAATCAGAGGTGCGAAGGGACTTGAGAGTCCTTGTGCAGAATTCCCAAAGGGTTAAATTGCAGGTTGAGTTAGTAGTGATGAAAGCAAGTGCAATGTTAGCATTTATTTTGAGAGGACTAGAATATAAAAACAAGTGTGTAATGCTAAGGCTTTATGAAGCATTGGCTAGACCACACTTAGAATATTGTGAGCAATTTTGGGCCTCTTAACTAAGAAAAGTTGAGCTGGCATTGGAAAGAGTTCAGAGGTGGTTCACAAAAATAACTGCAGTAATGAAGGGGTTAATGTGTGAGGGGCGTTTGATGGCTCTGGGCCTGTACTCACTGGAGTTCAGAAGAATGAGGGGGGGATCTCATTGAAATCCATCAAATATTGAAGAGAGGCTTCCTATAATGGTTGAGTATAGAACTGGAGGACACAGCCTCAGAATGGAGGGATTCCCATTTAAAACAAAGAAGAGGGGTAATTTCTTTAGCCAGAGTGTAGAATTCATTGCCACAGACAACTGTAGAAGCCAAGTCAGTGAGCATATTTAAAGCAGAGGCTGATCAGTTCTTTCACAAAGAAGAGAAACTCTGCAGATGCTGGAAATCCAAGCAACGCACACAAAATGCTGGACAAGCAACATCTATGGGAGAAAACATAGTTGACATTTCGAGCCGAGGCCCTCCAGCAGGACTGTTCTTGATCTGAAACGTCAACTAGACTCGTTTACATAGATGCTGCCTGGCCTGTTGAGATCCTCCAGCATTTTGTGTGTGTAGATACGTTCTTGATTAGTCAGGTTATCAAAGGTTATGGGGAGAAGGCAGGAGAATTGGATTGAGAGGACTAATAAATCAGCCATGATGGAATGGCAGAACCGAGATGATGGGCCAATGGCCTAATTCTGTTCCTATGTCTTATGGTCTTACCTCATGGATTCTCTGGCCCATGAGCACTTAGACGGGATGAAGAGCATCAGGCAGAATAACTTGAATGGGAGCACACAAAGACCAAATTTTTAAAAAAAGGGAGGAGCAGGCACAGAACTTTCCAAAATGCCCAGCAACTTAACCCATCAAGTATCATCCACACATGAACCTTCAGAGCTGCAATGGAAGCAAGTGATCTTCAAGCTGAGGAACTACCTGAATCTGCCTCATTGTTAGTTCCCTTTCCATTGATCGCCATGCATCATGTTTAAACGTACTAACTATTCATGTGCTGTTCACTCAGAGAAACTCAGTGAAGCAACATTTTATTCTGGCTCTACAATGTGCCAAATGCAGTTCTCTTATCATCTTTTATCCTGATCATTACCTGTAGTAAATGTAACTTAAATTCCCAAAAGGAAGAGTAGGATGCAAGATTTTGACACAAATCCCATTTAGAGTACGTGTTTCCAAGACCCCCATCTCAGGGAATCCGTTGTTAGTCTTGGAGTGGGTCCCAGGGCACACTCATCAGAGTGACAACAGGGTCTCATCCTGAGACCAGGTTGCGTTCAGTTTGCCTGCATTCTCTTGAATGGAGAAGACAGAAGAGTGATCTGAGTGATCCAATTAGGCTAAGGCACAGGAAAATTCTATAAGGTATAGGTGGTAAAATCATTTTCTCTGGTAGGCAGCTTCAAAGTTGATGGTACTGAATTAAATTAGAGGAAGCTAATTCAGGGGTGGACTAAGACACTTTCTTACCATTTTTTAAAAAAGCCTGATGTAAACTAAAAATGATGAATGGTGAGTGCATTTTTTTTGGTGGATTAAGGTTTCATGAAGGAAAGACCAAACGGACCCTACCTAACTAAACTCAATCTGTGGACATAGGGGAAAAGCTCCAGAAAGGCAAGGCATTTCCCCCAGAGATACTTCTGCCATTTTATATGCTTGCTTATTGCTGGATTATGCAGCTCTTCAAGCTTGAGAGCTCAGACCTTTCTCTGCTTTACACAAGCCATAACATCAACAGAAGAGCTGGCCGCATACCTTTGATTAGCAGGTTCCTGATGGTTTTTTTTCCAAGTTTCCACCATTGGGACACTGTCCTTAAATGGTTTCCTGGTAAGATGAAAATAATTGTTTTAGACGACAGTTTCTGGAAAGATGAGGGGCAAATGCTGACAAGAAAGTAGAACGTGGAAACGCAAAGTGGAACAGAATGGTTGAAATGCGATCTATTTATTTCTATTGCATGCAGCAATACTGTGTTTGAAAATGTATAGAGCATATGAGTGGATAATCACCTACAATGGCATCATCACCAAAACTGAAGAATCATTTGGAAGGAGTGATAGACCCTCTACGCCCTGAACAAAGAAGGATTTATTTAATCAGTTCAATTTGTACATATGATAATTTCCTGTGGCCAAGCAGAGTGCCAGTTGACCCTAAAATAATTCAGGGGTACAGTTCTCCTTGCAGTGACTCTGGAGTGCAGTTAACTCTATATGGTACCGTTCACACTGCTTTGGCTTTCTAGGGTACAGTTCCCTCCACTAAGGACTCTTCAGTTTATTCTGCTTCCAACAATCCAAGCTACAGTTCATCAAATAATGACTCTGAGGTGCACTTCACCCTATACTGTCCTTTTAGGGTACAGTTTACCTTCCAGTAACCTGGGTTACAGTTTACCTGGCATTGATACACCCCATATGACACCTAATGTGATTAATTCAATTCTGACTCATAATGAAATGTAGTTTGCCTGGCACCAGTGCTCATTGTGCATTATAGCCAAGTGCCAGATTCCATGTCTGAGGTTTGAAATGTCATGTCAATGCACATCAGACTACATGGAAAGTAAATCTTATCCCATTCCAATCCACAGCCAGTCTATAGGCACTTTAAATGCAAGGGTGACTCCGTAGTATTGTGTCGTTGGGATTGTAGGGTCCACATAATTTTGCTCTGCAACTGGTCCCTGCTCACACTCCCATTGGTGCTTCTGGTAATCAATTATTTCAGCAGAATTTGAGATGGAATCTGGCTCCCTCCTGACTTTAATTGGTCAGCATTACACGTTTTATTCACAAAGTTACAAAGGTGCTAAAGAAAAAAAAAAATTAGTTGGCCACCTATTATCAGGAGGCAAAATGTAAGGACATGTATCTTGTGGGGGAGAAACCAAATTTGAGAAATAGCAATTGAAAAGAAAAGAAGCCCAAAGGCTGCCTTGATAACAGTGGTAGAAAAGAGTTGCATTTGATCATAACACAAGCATTAAGGGGCAAGGGAACACAAAAGGTTGAGATGATATTTATCCTAAACTGTTTGTTCTTGTTAGGTTTTCATTTAATTTTTATTTCCACTTCAAAGGTAAATGAAACAACAGTGAGAAAATCTGCAGTGTACTTGTTATTGATGAATAAAGCTAAGCTCACAGAATAATCCTGGCCTCTGCTGCTTCAAATTTATATTTTGGATGAAAGATTGGGGGAAATTCTGCAAACATTTATTTGCTCCCTGGATCAGGTTCATAAGAGCAAAGTGATTTTTACGTTGGTACTGACTGTTGAAAAGGGTACAACTTAAGGCACATCTGCAGGGAAGCTTTTTTTTGGGGGGGGGAGATTAATGTCATTGGGTACCAATCCTATCTTTCTCCCCAATAATAGTCACAAAAGCAAACAGTTGGATTCTTAAACTGGAAGTGTGTTCCTGCCTAAGATTAACTCTTGAACTGAATGTCAGTTACTAATCAGAATAATGCAATGTCAGTGATAAACATAGTAACTTTGCTAGTGGATTGAGAAAGGCCCAGGTTTGCTCTTTGGTTTGGGTTATTACTTGCTACCTTTGCATCTCTCAGGAGGCACACTGAACAGCAGGGTCCTGCTGATTGGTATCCATCAACCACTGCTGAAACAACACTTACAAATTTTAAACTAGGATAACATCAGGCTCTGCTGCAGTGCCACCCCGTGATGTGGATGACTAGACATTGATTGACTTGGAAAGGAATTAGAACATAGAAGATAGTACACTATAGCACAATATAGGCTCTTCAGCCCAAGATGTTGTGTAAGATCAATCTAACCTTTCCTTCCTATATAGCCCTCCATTTTCTATCACCCATGTCCCTATCTAAGAGTTTCTTAAATTCCCTAATGTATCAGCCTCTACCATCACCTTTGGCACAGTGTTCCATGCACTCCCTGTGTATAAAACCTACCTCCAACATCCAGCTTGTACTTTCCTCCAATCACTTTAAAATTATCTTCATCATTATGTGCCGTGTCATATGACATGGGGGATCATGGTCTATGACCGTGATATTTCTTGGCAAATTTTACAGAAGTAGTTTGCCATTGCCTTCTTCTGGGGGAGAGGCTTGACAGTGTCATTAAAATGATGTTTCCTAGTATTAGCCAATTTCCCAATGGCTCTGGTGAAACACTTAAGGTTGACTAGGGGGGTAGCCCAGGAGGTCTTCTGAAGAAAGGAAGAGAAAAATTTTGGAGAAAAGTCAGTGATAGATGTTTGAAAGAATTCATACACTGTCAGACAAGGAACTTCCAATCGAACCAGTGGATATAATGCACAACAGTGATATTTGCTTGATTCCTTTACACTCTATCTGTAATATGCCACGGACAGTATTCCTTGTTTTCAGCTTGTTAAATCTGATTACACTCATAATCACATTAGATTATCTATTAATGATAAATAAGAATGTTCTGTCCTACAATTAAAAGAATGGCTCTTGAAACAGAATGGAATGGGCACACTTAGCTGATTTGTTTTAATTTTGCTGAACTATAGACAGAGCAATGAAATGTAATCAAGATTCTGATTCAGTTTATGGGTTTAGCATCATAATTAGTCCACTTATGAAATGGGAGGTGTAACTGGAAAAAAGATTCCTCTGAACTAACTTGAATTCAGCAATGGAAACAACACACGCTGAGAGATGTGCGCTGTCTAGCCTGCAACCTGATTTTGAGCTAATCCTTCAGTTTCTCAACATTTGTTTTCCCATGTTGATTGTCAGGGTCACATGGCCCTTTAAGGGTGAACCAAGTCCCTTGTTTGACTAAGTTCCATGTGGAGGTGGGCGGGTAGACAGCGGGGGGGGGGGGGGGGGAGTAGAGAGAAAGAGAGAATATGATAGGAAGGTGCAATAGAGATCGGGTGTGAATAGCATGCATTGAGTTGGGTCTGAGTGGAAGAAATCCTTTGCTGCGCCTGTGGGCATTATAAGAGGAGCAGCTGTTGGTAAGTATTTGTTTAGATACATGTTGATCAGCTCAGGATGAGCTGTTGCAAAACCCACTCAGGAATTACAGTATGTGTTTGCTCTTTGCCTCGGTGAAAGAAACTAGTTTTTTTTTTAGTGAGGATGTTATTTTATTGAAATGATTAGTCTTGACAAATGCCCGTTGCTGTGGTTCATGTGTGGAATACAGTTTGAAGAGAATGGCTGCTACTGTGTGAACTCCTGCTACTGGCATGCAGCTTAGGAAAGAAAAGGAATTAACGTGCGTGTTATATTGTGGTTTAGTTGTTTTCCTCCCGCCCCCCTAAAAAAAAAGTGGAGGTAAGCCCGACTTCAATGGTGAATTAATTAAAACTTGGCCTTGCTGTTGTTTGACATCTGTCTGTATACCAGCTGTCTTTTCCAAATGATTATTCCAGGACTTAAGGTTCCAGCTGAGCAAGGTAGGATGTGCGTTGTCACGGTTTACTGCTGGACCTCCACAGACAGAGGGTGCTTTTAAATTCAGTCACTTATTTGGTATTGTATTTTCTCCACTATAATTGGGATTTAAGTCTTTGTTGGAGTGAATTTTTATTTTTTTTTACAATAAATTAGGCTTCTGATTCAGTCTCCAGGTTTCAATTTTAGCAGCGTTCCAGTGTTACTGCAGCTCCGCTGGAAATATGGAGACTTGGAGAGTGTGAATGGATGGGCTTTTGTGTTTCAGCTCTATTGTGTCGGAGCCCTGGTTCGAAAGCGCCGGCAGCTGTTAGCACGCTGCATATTGCACCTTAGAAACCCAGGTTCACAGGCAGTTGCTACTGACAATGCTGACGGACCCATTAAACTGAATTAATGATGTTCAGACTGGAAAACGTTCTGGAACTGGCGTACACTGAGCGCTGTAGAGTTAACTCCATGGGCAGGGAACCGAAATAAGGTAACGTTGAACAGGAAGCTTCGGATATCTTTGTTCTTGTCACGTAGAATGTACTGTAGATGCGCTGATGTCATTAGATGTTTAACTTTAAGTAATATGGCTCGACGCAGTCATGAGCAGATCTTAGTGTGTAAAAGAACCAAAAATTAATCTGAGTGTGCACTGCTTGCTTTTAGGATATTAATGTCCACAAATTTCTATTTAATTTATGATGCCGCTTTGTATGTAAGGAGAGTGTAGAATGATTTGTTTGCAGGATGACCCTGCCAATATTTGCACTGGATAAAAAGGACTGGGGCGAATGTACGAATTAAAGCTGTTGCCTCAGTCTTTTCAAAACTGCGGCCAGCATTCAGGATCCATTCAGCAGAGTTACCACTCAGCAGCGAGCTCCGTACCCTGCAGACCCTCCTCATAAAATGTTAAACTCTGCTTTGCAGAAAATAGGCTGCTGATCAAATACAAATGCAGGTGCACCCTTGTCGTTATTAAGGCTTCATGGTATATAGAAACGGCACCGGCAGTTGACTCAGTTGACACAACTTTCCCACACATCCTTTGTCCAGAAGGCCGATAGTACAAGCTGTTTTGTGAGGTTGGAGACTGTTAACCCTTAAAGAGCCAAAACGGGAACGCTTTCCATCTAGCTTCCGATTCATCAGAATGCTGGGTAAATCACGACACATCCCAGCAGAGACAGGCTTCAATTGCAAACCTCAGGGGATCTGGCGTCTTTTTCATTTGTTTTTTATCTTTATATTTAGGGTGGTAGAAATTATATTAGAAAATTCGACCGTTGCCCCTTTCCAGACTGTGAGCAATGGGGTAGTAATTCTTTCACTTATAAGTACGTGCTTGCATCTCAAAAATTGTTTTTGACCAGCATTACTTTTGATATTATAAAATCTGTTGCTAAGACCGGAAAGTAAACGCTTTGCCAATCACTCAGGAGAGAGTATGTCCCTTTAAGAAGTCGCCCTGTGCTTGGTTGTATCTTGTCCTTGGACAAGGAAGCAGCTTACAGTAGTCAGCCAAAGCTGCCTGCCTTCAAGCAGTCAGTGGCGGGACGGATCTAAATAAAAAATGTATTGGATTTCACATATCGTTTCATTGCAGGATTGTGAACTGTAGTCAAACGCACTAAATCCTTGAATTTTTTTTCACACACTCTTATATTTGATGTTCAGTAATAGAGAGTAATGAAAGCTATTGTACTGGCCCTGGGTCCTTTGAAAATGCAGTGCCCCTGTACTAAACAGTATTTAATTCGGAGACAGATTGTGGGTACACAGTGAGAAGGCAAATGTTTTTGGACAACTTAAAAGTGCCATTAGGTGATTGTGTGAATTGCAGTGGATTGCAGGGGTGCTGTTGTTCAGCAGTGACGCTTCCATTTGTCTGCAGTGCTCGGGAGTTAGCGGCAGCAGCTGACGATTGATGTAGAGGCTGGGAGCAAACAGCTGTTGATTTGATGATTAGTGTTTCATCTCTAACCTTTGGAGTATTACAGGAATATTTATACACCTATCCCTCCTTAATAGCATTCGTCAAAGTATTAACTCCGTGCTTGAGGGTAAGATATCATTGTGACTCAATTTCTTTGGGCTTTTCTTCTATTGCTAAAGCTCAATCCATTTTATTATACCGACAGAAATCTTTTAAGGTCCTACGTTGTAGGAAGCCAAATTACATTTGTCAATGCCAGGGCTCGTTTGATGCCAATAATAGGAATAACATTAATTGCAGCTTTTTCTCTGTTAACACATTAGTTCCCAGAAAGCAAGCATTTTCAATTTCTTTGTTCCCTGGGAAGGCAGCTTTAAAATTCTTAACAGCTTGTTTAGACTTGATTTTTATATATTCACTTTAATTCAGTGTGGGCTATTGGCATTGTCAGAACTTAATAAACCGTAGAAAGAATGTTTTTGGTTAGGAATCTATTGAATGAGTACTGGTCCCACTGAACTGTACTTAATAAACACTAATCAGGAAGTTCTCAGACATCACTAATAAAGATTTCAGTGTCATTCATTAGGGACTTCTGCCCATTTATATCTCATCGTGCAATCCACAGAGGTCTGGGACACTTACATTGCAAGCCAATTCCAGAGGAGCAGGAGCAACCGAGATGTAAGAACCCACGAAAGGTCACAGTCAGGCAAAGGGAAAATGGCTACAGGCCGGGGACGCTCAGACCATTTGAGCTCTGATAAATGGGGCCCCGCAGTCGTTAGTTCACCGGAGGTGGTCGATCACATTTGTTGCCAAAATGCGGCTGGTGCTAGGAATGAATATAAAAAAATCTCACTTACAGCATCTCACTTATGTTACTTTGTTCAAACTCGAGGCTGCTATTAGTGATGGTGCTTAAATTTAAAGAGCATTAAAATGGTAATGCATGTCAAACCACTTCTATTTTATATTCAGTGCAAGGAATTAGTTTAACAGGTGTTGCTAGAAAATGAATTTGGGGTTTTCAATCAACAGCCCGTGGGCTCTACTCGGTAGAAGCCTTTTCATCTCTGGCAGGTAGTAAAATACCTCCTGGGATTAATGAAAGAGAGGGGGGTACAAAGGATATGGCCAGAGTGTTTGATTAATTGCAAGTGGGTGACAAGGTTAAATGAAACAAAATATTGATTGCATTCCTCAAGCCAAGAAACAGTTATTACTTCACAAGTATTGATATGACTCTAAATACAATTATGCTTTCAAATTTTTATTTGAATATGAAAATGCTGAAATATCTTTTTGATAACATGAGTCAGGAGAATTTTTAGAGATAGATCATTTTCACCTTCTGCATAGTGTGTTTATTTTAACATTAATGATTTTGGGTATTAGATAATAATCCCAAAAAAATTTAAGATGCCATATTTGCAAAGAAATAATGAGGAGCATTTTCTGGCAGATTAATAGGATATTCCATTCAATTTATGATGGGGGGAAAATGCACCAATCCCTTGTTTGTTATGACACAATTCATTGTTACCCATTGATAGAATACAAATTTCCAAATATTTGTCTTCTGAAATAGAAATTTTACACAGAATACAGAAGCATTTTGCTCATTGCAATAAATATTTCACATTGAAGGGGGTGAGGAAGAGCTAAATGTTATACAAATTGTTCTATATATTTATTTCAACTACCCAGTGGTCAATTGCAGCCCTTAATTTACAGCCATAGATTGTCACCCTTCAATATGAGATTTTAAATGTGGACTTCTGACTGAACTTCATGAACATATTTACCCCTTTGTATAGTGAAATGAAGGAATAAATTCTGGATATATATTAAAAAAGTTAAGGTACTTGCAGTTTAAAATTGACACGAGGTGGAGTAAATGGGGCTGTGTAGGTTCATGGCACTTGACTGAACCTGTAATGTTTCTTAGGAATACAGGAAGAGGCAGAGGGCCATGTGTAAAACTGATGTTTTCATGATCTCATTAAATTTTGGACACACGGGGAATGATGTTTGCTTTCATAAACTCTGTTAATCTAATCAAGTTCACTGCTGAATATTAGATCTTCACTCCACAAATTGGGCCCATCAACTAGGCACTGACTACATTACAGTATGGTGCTTCTCTGGACAGAATGCTCAACCTGGATATGCATGGCTAGCTGCTTATCATACAGATGGTTTCACTGTATACTGGTAGGGAGGTTATAATGGTTGCTTTTCTCCCCTCAGTTGCTATTAATAGCTTGAGATCACTTGCCCTATTTTATGGGATCTTACTGTGCATTGTATAGCTTCTGTGTTTCTTTTTTGAGGATCATTATAACACTTTATAAATTCTTTATTCTATCCTTTTAAATGTGATGGCATCATTTATTATTGCAGTGCTTGGCAAATTAGGCTGCTTACCCCTAAACTGGAGGGAGCAAGCTTACTTTTTTTCAAAGATGTCTGTTGATTATTCACACAACTCCTGAAATACTTTAACTGTCAGGGATCAGCCTCTTATCACTGTGAGACATCTAAATATTAATATTCTCAAGTATCCCAGAATTAGAACTGGGAGCAACTGAATTCTCCTTGTAAAGTGATTTATTTTTAGAACGAACATGCCCCTGCTATAAGTTTTCACTATTACTCAAAATTTATTACCTCTTTGCTTTCCTCCTCCCCCAAAACCTGTGTGAGAAATTGGGTATTCTAAGATCCCAAAAGGGCAGGATTTTACTTTTTTTTTGCTACAGCAGAAAGGCATGGAATTCCAAATCAGGATTCGCAGATAATGTGTGAGCTCCCTTCAGTACGCAGGCTCAGAAAATGACTAAATCTATGTGTGTAAGCTGGCTGAAACACGTGCTGTAAAGAGCAGGACTATTTCCTCAAGTGTGGAAATGCAGGACTTGGAGGTAGACATAGTCATCACAAAGATCCTCTTCACACAGAGCTTAGCACCAATCTGAAAGAGTAAAACGTACTCACTGATTGGCTAGCTAATTACAGAGATGGTTGAAATAAAGAACCAAAGTTGGTTTTAAGAAAAAGTTTAAATAGAAGTGGAATGTAAATCAACCATTAGCTAACAAAAGTTCAGAATAAACTCAGCAGCCTGAATGGCCTCTTCCTGTGCAACACCAGTTGATTGCATGAACCTTAAAAAAAAATCTCCAGGTGCTTCACAAGAGTGCAATTGATCAGAACAGGATGATCCTTCATTCATAGACCAACATGTAAATTCTACTGGGAAATGGTGTTTCTGGAGATATTTTATTCAGCCAAAAGAATGTACGAATATTTCTTTGTTTTCTATGCTTTAGCTTGCAAGTCACAATGTTTCAGAGAAATAAATCAACACTGGCTTATTTTTTTTTAAAAGAGAAATGCTTTATATTATTGTAACAATTTTCTTGACAGTTGATTGTTGGGTGGCTGGTAATTTTTGAGCTGAGGAGACAAAAATTGCATTTCACAAAGAATCTTTAATGTTCATGCTTCTTAAACCCCACTACTGATGAAGAGGTGCCAATTAGTGTGTCTCAATTCCACAGAACGTTTAACACAGCACTTCTCATATCCAGGGTAATAGTTTTAAATTTCAATATTCAATATAAATTTCAATGCAGTATTGGTAACGAGAGCATTCTCATTGCTCATCACTGCCGCATGATTTTTTTTTTCTTTATTTCAAAGTTCCTCTGTATAGAACATAGAATAGTACAGCACATGAACAGGCCATTCAGCCCACAATCTAGTGCTGAACCAATTAAATTAGTAATTAAATGGCCAACTAAGCTAAGCTTTTCTGCCTACTCAATGTCCATAGCCTTCTGTTACCTTCACATTCATGTCCCTATCAAAACACCTCTCAAAATCTACTGTGTATCTGTCTCTACCACCATCCCAGGGAGTGCATTCCAAGCACCCACCACTCTGTGTGTAAAAAGAAAAAAAATTGCCCCTTACATCTCCTTTGAAATTCACCCCCCATCTTAAATACATGCCTTCTAGTAATTAGACATTTTAATCCTGGGGAAAAATGCTATTAAGTATAGGTAGGCCTCTCGTGATCTATAAATCTCTATCAGATCTCCCTTCAACCTCTGCTTCTCCAGAGAAAACAACCCAAGTTTGTCCAGCCTCTCATACAGCATGTGCCCTCTACTCCAGGCAACTCCTCCTTCTGTACACTCAATGTCCTCCCTATAACAGGGTGACCAGAACTGTTCGCAATACTCCAGATGCAGCTTAATTAGTTTTATAAAGCTGCAATGTGACTAACTGACTTTTGAACTTAATGCCTCAACTAACAACTAGCAAACATGCCATATGCCTTCTTAACCACCTTATCAACCTGTGTAACCACTGTCAGGGAGGTGTCAACTTAGACCCCAAGATCCCTTTGCTCATCAACACTGTTAAGGGTCTTGCTCTTGACAGTGTTCTCTCTCTTTTCGTTTGACCTGCCAAGGTGCAACACTTAACATTTGTCCAGGTTAAACTTCATCTGCCATTTCTCTACCCATATCTGCAACTCATCTATATCCCACTGTATATTTTGCCAACCTTCTACACTATCCACAACAACACCAAACTTCATATCATCTGCAAACTTACTAACCCACTCATCTTCATTTTCATTGAAATCATTTATTTATATATATATATATATATCACAAAGAGCAGAGGTCCATGTGGAAGACAAGTAATCACAGACCCCCAGCTAGAATAAATCCCTTTGACAACTATCCCCTTGTGTTCTATGGGGAAGCCAGTTCTAAATCCAAACAGTGAATTCACCATGGATTCCATACATTTTAATCTTCTTGATGAGCCGCCTATGAGAGACATTGTCAAACACCTTACTAAAATCCATGTATACGACACCCACAGCTCTACCTTCATCAATCACCCTTATCACCTCATCAAAATAAAACTCAGTCAAGTTAGTCACGACTTGCTCCAGACAAATCCAAACTGGCACTTCCTAATTAGGCCGAGGTTTTCCAAATGCTTATTGATCCTTACCCAAAAATTCTCTCCAGTAGCTTGCCTATGAGACTCATAGATGAGACTCATTGGTACATAGTGTCGAGGATTATCCCTGGTTCCCTTCTTGAATAATGGAATGACATTAGCTACTTGCCATTCCTCTAGGACCTCACCCGTGGCCAGAGAGTACACAGAATTATTGCTCAATGTCCCAGCAGTCTATCCCTTGCCTCCCTCAATAAGCTGAGATACGCCCCATCAGGCCCCGGGGACTTATCCACACTAATGCTTTTTGAGAGACCTGACACTACCACCTCCTGCACCTCAAAATGCCCTATCATATTGAATACACTCAGCATTGATCTCCCCAACCTCTACGTCCTCCTCCTTGGTAAATATCGGTATAAAGTACACACTTGGAACCTCATCCACATCCTCCACATCCAAGCAAATGTCCTTTGCTTGGATGTGCCCTTTATCCATGAGTGGTCCAACCCTCTCCCTAGTTATCTTCTTGCTCTTGATGAATGTATAGAATGCCTTGGGATTCTCTTTAATCCTATTTGCCAAAGACTTTTCATGGCCCCTTTTGGCTTTCCTAATTCCCTGAGTTTTTTTTTCCTGACTTTTTTTTTGTAGTCATCAAAGGCTCTGTTTAATTCTAGCCTTCTAAGCTTTACATCATTTTCTTCTTGATTAAATTCATCACCTCTCTTGACATCCAAGCTTCTCTGACCTTATCGTCCTTATCCGTCCTTCTGACTGGAACATACCTGTCCTGTACTCTGTGCAGTTGGTCTTTAAACACCCTCTGTATGTCAGATGCGGATTTGCCCCAAAACAGCTGTTGCTTATTAATTCTCCCTAGCTCCTGCCTAATGCTCCCATAATTTGCCCTCCTCCAATTTAATACTCTTCCGCAAAGTCTATACTTAGTCTTATCTTTAGCTGTCTTAAAACTTAAAGAGATGTGGTTACTGTTTCCTAGCTGTTCACCCTCTGATATGTCGATTACCTGGCCAGACTCATTACCTGACAGCTTCCCCAATGGTATAATATCATATTGGGTTAGAAACATAGCTGCTTCCATCTCAAATGTTGTTAAAAAAAATTATTGGACAGGGTCTCACCTCAATTCCAGTTGTCCTTATAACCAGTAGAAATCCAATTAAAACTGAAAGTCATCCTCACTAAAGTTTTAGCTGTGTGTAGAATGCCAATCCATGAAAGGAATCTTCTTAAGATTTGAAAGTAAATTATATATTTTTTTGGGTTGAAATGCCCACAGTGCATTATTAGGACTGAGTCTTGCAAGGCGAGTAGCCTAAATCATATAAAGTTAAAAGTTCTCTTCAAAAAAAAAGCCATACTTCTCAAAATACAGCTTTGTGCTACCCTCTGCTATATTCAAAATACCACCAGCTGGGTCTCCCTGAAGGATGACCCTGTCAGTGCAGCATGCTGAATTGTTGAAACCACCCAAACTACTGCTGGCAACGGTGTACTCCCCAAGGCTTTTGCTCAACATTGGTGCTTCAAATTGAATTGGAAGTGGTAAAAGAAACAGCCTTGGGTGACAGACACTGCAGCTTACTATTGGGAAATGTGGTCCCTCTATCAGTGCTGAATTCATTGGTCGCAGATGTATTGCAGTATCTCAAAATGAGCTGCTTTCACATAATTGCACAAGGTGACAAGGCAGTGATATTAGAACCCACCTACACCATGGACTTCTGGCTCTGCTCTATTGAGGAGGAGCATTTTCTATGGATTTGTCTGCATAGGATGGAAATGTTACTCTGCTTTTCAAATACTTGGAATTTAAACACACAGTTTGACTTCTATTTAAATTTACATTATTTACTGGCATAGTAAGCATGACCTCCATTAATATTATGCAGATAGTTATTGCCTCAGCTATCTTGTTTTGGCAGATGTTGGATTTGACTCCAGTTGATCTCTGCTCTGCTATGTCAGAAAATGGTGGAGGTGGAGGAGAGAAACAAGAGAGGCCAAGATTTCAGAGAAGGCGAACAAGAGGCTAGAATTATGATAAAGCAAGAACACATCTTGTTTACAGCTTTTTTTTCCATTAAAAAAATTACCCCAGACCTTTCCCGTGAACAGGCTCTACACGAGTACAAAACGAGCAATCAAATGCAATCAAGTGTATTCTGTAGAGAGATCAATTTAGCATTTAATTCTGATGATTATTTTGCTTTTATAGCAACGAGCTAGTATACCCACTCACAGATGGTGAAAAAAATGTGTCATTGTAAGACAAACAACACCATAATGTTTCAAATTTTAATGTTTTTGTCAGATTTTGTCTTCATTAAATGTGGTCCTGAAAGCATCCAAACTGAAAAATATGTAATTCCGTTATTTAATTATTTATTCGTTCAAGGGATGTTGTGCTTTGCAGGTTGAAGCACCATTTAATTGCCTTTGAGATGGTGTCAGTGAGCTGCCTTCTTGAACCACTACAGTCTTTGAGAAGTGGGTATACTGACAATTATGGAGAGAGTTCCATAATTGAAGTGATATTTTTCCAAGTCAGGATAGTGTTTGGCTTGGAATGTGACTTGGTGATGGCATGCTTATGCCCCAGTTGGTAAATACAGATTCTGTTCTTTCTCTCTCCAGATGCACCACCTCTATAGTTTTGCAGTATTTTAGAAAGGGTACATTCAGAATTCAGCTTCACATTAAGGCATGATACCATGACAGCTGACAGTGAAGAAACATACTTTCATGGAATCAATGTGAATTAGACTTCCCACATGCAGTAGATGAACCTCTGAAATCATTTGAGAAAGTTGTCTTTTACGAGAGCAGAATGATCTGTTTTTGCTCAACATTAAGGCCAAATCTCAAAGGTCGCAGCTTTGAAAAATGAATCTAATATGATCATTATAGACAGCAGTTTGGTTGGGTTGATATTTATTTCAACATAATCATATAGCCTTGGAGTCTAAGTTTATGCTTTTTATCCCTCTCACTTATATATATATACATTTGAGCTTCAAAGTAAAGGCCCAGTACTTCAGTTCTACTTTATTAACTGCCCTTCATGCTCAACATATTGGAAAGTGAGTGAAGAAGCTTTTAGACTTCTAGGTTTACTGTTGTATTGTAATAGAAACTATTAATCAGTGCAGCACTGACTTAATGCACATATTGGCAAAAAGATAGTTACATTCGCATATGATTTTTTATATCTGTTGTTGTTTCTGTCCAGAATAATGGGGAAAATGTAGCAGAAGATCACTGCAGTATTATTAGAAAAATGCAGCTGTGCAATAGATATGAATCACCATATGGCCATACTGTATGAACAATGGCTTGCTTCTATTTAAAGCTAGAGGAATCTTTTTGCTGAAGATAGCTTATTGGTCCTCCAGTAAGGAATCAGATAGCTCAATTTCTGAGATTGCTAACAACCAGTTCCATAGTTTTACCTGTGCTGTTTAGCTCTAAATTGAATGTTATTAGACAAACCTATGAAAGAAAAACCTCAGTTATCATCGTTTGTATTTCTTGTTATCACAACATCTTGCATTGGCTCTGCTATGTTGTGAATTGATTGCGTAAGACCTCAAGTGTGTGGAATTGAACTCTTCCTAATCACATGGCCTACCCCGTTATTAAAGTGTAGACTAATTAACAGCAGTGGTCTTCTTGCAAATTTCCCATTTTTTTTTTGAATGAGCAAGACTGATTCGACATATGTGCTGCTTTTTCTGTTGTTGACCGAAATTTCATGTACTTGTCCACGATGTCTGTGTTGTCATATCCTGAACTGTTCAAACAACCATAAATTGCAAATGCTTGGTCTCATGCAGGTTGAGATAAAATTTCTCATGAGATGCAAGTTCTAACTGTGGGAAAATAAAGAGAAGTTATTTGTGTTTTACTGTTGTATTTTATAATTGGTGAAACAGCCATGATTGTTGGACATCATAGTCCATAAAAGGAAGTTCATAAATGATATAGTTGTGACTTCTCAGTGCACTTCAGTCACTGTGTTTTTATTGTGGTGTTGCCCCTGTAATGCATTTTACTGGTGGTTGAGACTAGATTATTTGCAACCTGAATGAAGGCTTTGAAGCATTGGAATATTTCCAGTGAAAATATTTGTCTAATTTAATCAAAGCCACAAATGGAATTACAGCCTCTAACGTATAGTGCACCATTCCAACATAATTAAGGATGTTCTCTTCTGCTTCCATTCACTTAGACACGTAACTTTCAATCATGTAATAGGTTTTATTTTGAAGTGGAAGAGTGATAGGTTTATTCATTTAAAAAATACAATGTAGTAACTGAAAGCTAAAGTAAGTGGTTGTGGTTGACCGTGCAACTCCGTCCATGTTGTTCAATCTGTTTTGTTTATGCTCAGATTCAGCAGTCATGGACTAAATTTTCCCATTCAATTAGGTTTTAGACAAAGTCAAGTCAGCAATTGTCATGCTTTCAATGAAACATATGCAGCCAGTGGGAGCTCTGATGAGAACGCCTTCCAGAGAGAAATGCCACTTGGAACCCTCTGAATGACAAACTGGTGCAACCTGTGATGATAGTTCAATCACTTAACATGGGAGTCTGCTATATGAGCAAATAGTATTACTTATAATTGATGATAGACTCTTATTTTCACTGTAATATGTTATAAAACCTTGCATCCATGGCATTTAGTAGTTAAATAGACTTTTTTATCTGTACATTTGGAAAATCAGGGTCAAAAGCTGATAGTTCATATTTGAAGCTTAAGTTTCAGTGGTTCATTAGGGTTGAAATATCAAATATATATGATTGATTTGACTCTCTCAAAATGCTGAAGGAACTCAGCAGGTCAAGCAGCACCTATGGCCAGGTCCTCATGAAGGGTCTCGGCTAGAAACGTTGACTGTTTATTCCTCTCCATTGATGCTGCCTGACTTGCTGAGTTCCTCCGGTATTTTGTGTGTGCTGTTTTGGATTTCCAGCATCTGCAGAAGATCTTGTGTTTATGGTTGATTTGACTTTATCAAGAAAACCATGGCTTTATAGGGAAGTATTTTATGGGAAAAGGAATTTTTAAAAAACGTAAGTTTCAGATGTGTGGTTATTTGAAGTTAATGATGTAAGAAGTAGGGAAGAAGTAAAAGAGAAAGGTAAAATTTTTGATGAAAGTTGGTAAAGGAGTCAATACCTTAGCAACCGAGTGTTAAATGATATTCAGTAGCATATGGCATTTCACCGGGAAATTGTACAAGCCATCCTTTCCCAAGTCCCTCCCAAGAAAGAATTTGCAGACGATGGGAAAGCTGATGTATCTGCCACCAGGAGGAAAACTGAGACATTTCAGCTTTTCCTATTTCCCTTCTCAATACGTAAGTAAAGGCAGGGGCCTCTCAGGAATTTATAGCTGTCTGGCCTGGGAACAGCAGGATGAAAATGTAGCTTCCTCCTCTGACCTCTGGAGGCTGGATGAAATAAATATGGGAAAAAGGACAATTGTGAACTGGCCTGTGACCTTGATTGATTCATTTATCGTAAAAGAAGATCTTCTTTCATTCAGCAAATTTTCCCAATTGTGTCACAGTCAGTATCCGATTAATTTGTCATGTTTCTCACACTCTTCAAAAAATGACATGTGTTTTAGCTCTACTATAAATGATTTAACGAATGACTTTAAATCTTCTTTGTTAGAACTACTTAGTCCATGACCTGTGCTAAAGTGATCTTTAATTCCATTACTTATGTTTTTTCTGGGAACCATTCTATTTCTATGCTATTTTAATAAGAACAAAACAATCTCAGTCAAAACCTTGTGAATGTTACAAATTGAAAAACATCGAAATGACTGACCTGAATGTGGATGAGTGCCATTCTGAAATTACAGATGGATTTATGAAAACTGTGTAAAATGCCATCTGCCATGGAGGTGTCCAGTTGTTCTATAAGCTTTGCAACGGAACAATTCATCAAATGTGAGACTGTCATCTTGAGTGACCTATGCACTCTGGGACGCCAAGCATTGTCATAGTGGACATGCATAGAGAGACCCTGCTTGGCTTTGGTCTTCCTGCTGATTTGCTTAGTGTGGGGTTATCTGTCTGGGTTTATTTCCTTGATATATCACCCCCTTCCCTGTCCCCACTCCAACATCACTCCAAACCTCTGCTCCCTAGATACAGAGTATGAACTCTTAAGTAGTGATGGTTTGAGAGTTCATCTACACTCACAGTACCAGACACACACACAAACACTCCAGATGAATGTTTCATGTAGTTGGATTTAGAGAGTGCCTTTGTAAACATTAATACCAATGAGAGGAGCACCGTTATTTCAATTGTGTCTGGTGCATTTTTCGAAAGTGAGATTAAACTTCAGTAAAGGTGAATTCATAATGGTAAGAATGATTACCCTTGTAATTACTGGTCTTTTCTCCATTTCTCCTCAGAAATGTAGCAGATGTTTAAACAAACACAAGAACAGGGCTCAATGGTTCAGTTTAATATCAGAATGTATACGATATGCAACCTGAAATTCCTACTCTTCAGATGTCCACAAAACAGGGAAGGAAAACCCAAAGATTGAATGACGGAAAGATGTTCGAGCCCCAAAACTCCCCTCCCTCTCCTACGCAAGCAGCAGCAAAAGCATCACTGACCCCCCTCCCCCCACTTGCTCCAGCAAAGCATCACTAATCCCACCCCCACCCAGCCAGCCAGCGTGCAAGGATAGCAACCCCCAAGAACCATGGTCTAGAATCCACCAAACTATTGCCCATTCTAACACTTCAACGTCTAAGACAGGATGATGCTCCTGCTACAGCGAGAGGAAGACCAACAGCTTGCTGTTTCATTGGTACATTCTTCTGTGTTGCTTATTCGAGTTCCACCAGCTCGAGGAGCAGCAGACTCACCTTCGAGAGAGAGAGAGAGAGAGAAAGATTGCTCAAGTGCAGAGACTCCGACAGCTGTGTCTGCTGTTTCTATCTCCAGTGATGCTTCAGTCGGCTACATCGGTGAGGAATCCGGTCGTCCACAGGATTGCATCCTGAAGGTGCACGTTTTCCGAGCTGCTCCTAGAGGCCCTGAAACGGAGGCAGCTTAGTAAGTTCCCAGTGCGAGAACCCACCAACCGTGAAGAACATTGAGCACATTCTGTAGATTGTGGTCTCCGATAGGACCACCACCTGGAAAAGGAAGAAAGAGATGTGAGAACATGCTGTTCATTTCCCTGACTTGACAATATGTCTCCATGTTTATTCAGAGATCTTTGTATTCTTTTCTCCTTTTCCTTACTCCACACATAATCACATTTCCTTGGCAACAAATAATTAATGTCAGGTTTGATAGTATAACAGGGTATTTAACACTGTACCTGACCTACAACTAACCCAACATGACGACCGTAATCGGTTGTAAAAGTTTAAGATCTAAACTTGTGCTTGAACGTCTGAAATAAAGTATTTAGCAAAAAGAATGTTTGCATCAGAAAAGTGAGATTTGTTTTCTTTAAATCAAAATAGTAATGAGTTTTCAAGAATGTCAGTACAGATTAGAGTTTTTGGACTTCATTCCCTTTTCCTATTAAATTAGGGATAGCTGCTAGGGATGATCACAGCTATGGATTAGAACATTAGAAAATATGGAAAATTATAATATTTGAAATCATTTTACTTGCAATATTACTTTTAGTCAGCTCTGTTACAGTTGACATCCTGGAGAAGTCAACAGTGCATCTGGACAGCCAGAGTTTTGGAATTAGCTAAGTTTAGATCACATTGCAAAATCAACTCAGCACACGGAGACTTGTGTTCCTTTTAGAATGTGGATAGTTGTGCTACTGTCAAAACAACATGGTGAAATAAATAAGGTAGCTACCCCACCTCCAAAGAGTGGACATTCCAAGTACAAAATAGTTCTCTCATTTTGATGGCAACATTAGTACTGAGAATCTTGTGAGTCAAAGCAGTCAGGTCATATTGTCTGCCTCATCATTCAGATGTAAGCAAATGATTTCACACTTACTGGAGTAGATACTCACATTAACAAGAATTGTATTCACAGAAATGGCTTTTCTGCTTTTAACACAATTGTACAGTATTAATCACTGTTGCAGTATCATATCTTGCAGTTCTCATAAATATGGATAATACCCAAGAACATTTTAGTAATAGTGTTGCCAATGATAATTTTGAAAAATGAGAATAAAGCTGGTGGAAGTAAATTCTTTTGTCATTATTTCCAGCTGAAATTTCCTGTAACTAATATATTTAATAATTCAAGAGCAACCTTTCATTTCCAGGTTTATTGATTTACCCCTTGCATTTCCCCCTCCCCCACCATTCCAAACCCCCTCTACAGATAATGTACTTCAAAGCCAATTCTTTTCCATTTCACTCTTTCAAGAAATGTCATTAGTTCTCTGATATTTGCAGGGGTTTATTTTAAAGAAAACTGCTAGTAATTCTGAACATGGGATCTGACTCTTGTATGTAAAATTTGTTCTTTTTTAGATTATCCAACTTTATTCTGTAGTTTCAAAAATTATATTGTGCTTTCAGCAAGGACTAAGCATGTGTGTTATCAATGTTATATGTATTAAGTATATAATTATATTAAGCTGAAATATCTGAAATTTTGAACCATCATGTAGGAGCCTCCTCTGATGGATCATATTGCAATTGAAATTCTTGTGCTGACTTCCCTTGAAATCTGATCATGCTACCCTGAGATTGCAGGACTGGCACTTTAAGTTTTTATATATATAGAGATTTCATTTGTAGCAGTGATTGTTCATTACACAGTTTCAGAATGCTATATCTAGTAATGTAGTATTCCAAGACTGAATGATTGTCTGTCCCAATAAAGTGCAGCAATGGGTTGTGATTGTGTTGAGATACATTCAATATGAGTTAAGGAGCAGAAATAGAAATAATCATTTCAGTGTAATGCAGACAGCAGATTAAAGATAGTGGAAGGATTTGTAACGCACTTCAGATATTTATCTGAGAATAACTAGCCACCCTAGAATAAAATAGAGCCTTTGTAATCAGAAGGGAATGTACCAGGATTGATTCTTGCATTAATAGGAAAGAAGTATTGCTTGATTCACTTCTGTGAGCTACAGTGGATTGAATAATTAAGTATCAGAGTAATGAGAAGTAGCAATCGCAGCACAGCTCTGTTTAATGTTGCATTTTTAAAAGAATAAGGGTGCTGCACTATAGGGCAGTGCAGTGGCATAGGAAGAGATCATTCCCATTTAGTTGGGCAGTAAAGATAACATTAGAAGAGACTCGTCAAAATCCTCGTGAGATGGATGGAATATTTTCCACAGTTTGCTTGATGTCACTTCCTTAACCAAATTTAAGATACTGACCATGCATGTGTCTGCCTATTCTGCTGGGAAGCCAGTGCAATGAAATTGTAGAAGTAAATCCAGAAAAAGGCAAACATTTTCTTAAAATTACTCCGGTAGAAACTCATTTCAAAATGCTTCCTAAAGTACGGTTCTTCGATTCTTTCCTTTGAAGGCACAACAAGACCACCTCGTGACGGGGAAATTCCAGGTGTTGACTATAATTTTCTCACAGTAAAGGAGTTTTTTGACCTAGAGGAGAGCGGCACTCTTCTAGAAGTTGGGACATATGAAGGTAAATGTTTTATAATTAATTATATATTACACATTTCTAACTACGTGTCAAATCTTGGCTTCAAAGCTTACTCTGAAAATATCACGTTACATTTATGGCCTGAATTGAAAACCAATAGTTTTCAGAAAATTCTCACATTGTTTCATTTTCCAAAGTTATTTCAGTATTTTTATCTTTTCACCAAGCAAATGTAGTTTTTCATCAGTAGTTGTATTTAAGCTTTGGGGTTATAAAATAGGAGTGACAGTTTAGCTATACAGTATAGTAGAACACAGGTAGATCACATCTGAAAATGAGTATTTCCAAATGAGTGGTTCATATAATTTAAGGAATGAATTTCTATGTAAGGTGCATGCTTGCACTGTGGGTAGTTCTAAGAATCTGATGTCAGCACACTAAATAACGTGCAGCAGTCCTTCACTAATTAGGTGTTTACTTCATCCCAATGTTCATGGGCTGATTCATTCCAATCTCAGTGCACAGTACCACAATTAATATTATTCAGGCATATACGTGGGCAGTAAATAAAGAGCTTGCTGCATGGCTAGTTTGCTCACCATTTCCTGTTGCACCAAACTGCTTATTGAAACACCCTTTGGCTAAATATTAGCCATAAATAGTTATCTAGTCCTGTATTTCATTAATACTTTGAAGGGCTAGATCAACACTTGAGTTACTGAGGTGCTAGTGTAAACCTACAGTGTCCGTGTATTTTTTAAAAGAGGTCCTGTATTTAATTAATTCTGAAGTACATCCAGCCTGTTTACCTTTTATTTTGTTCCCTGAAGAAGTAGAATCCAACTTTTCCCAGGTGCCGTGAAAATTGGTTTGACATTCTAATTATCTTTGAAAATGAGAGCTTTGGCTCCTCCTGTTACTGACTGTTGTGTCTCTCCTCTTTCCCACAATCCACAGTTCACCTTTCATCAGGCCTAATTTTGGCCAAGTACTAAAAGTGTACAGTTTACAAATTAATATTCAGTACGATGGGAAAAAAATGGGTAGCACAAAGAAACTGGAGCAATTTTGACTATGTAGCAGCATTTGCAGCATTGAATTTCACATCACTCAAGCCTACAGCACAGGGAACATTCAGCTTTCTTAGTCTAATGTTTAAATAGATTTGCCATCTGGATTTTGCAATTTTCGTAATCTGGCACACAGTATTTCTTGCTGCAGCGACAGAAGATCGAATCTGAAATGAAACCATTTCATTGGCACTTACATTGGTAAAATGTTGATTTTCCCATACTTCACAGTTTGTCATAATGCTTACTTTAATTAAGTGCTAGAACCAAGGCCAAAGACATTGAAAGCTGCCTTTAATAGCTGAACGCATTGACTGGGATCTCAAGAGGATGATAATGAGTTTGAAGCAACCAGCGGTGGGCGATATTTACCATTACTGTTGGTACTGTAAGCTGGCAAACAAATTGGCCATATTTTGTGGTGTTGGCTTAAGTTTCATTTCCATTGCTTTACTGCCCAAGATGAAGGAGAATATCACCTCAATATGGCTGACTTTTTAAAATTATATGCAGTATGCTACTACAATTCCAAGAATATGAAGTTATAATTTCACATCACTATTTGAATTGGAGTAAGACAGATCTGATGGGAAACATTTACAATTGAGGGTACATGATACAGCATCTGGATTTGGTCATTAAACAAATACGTTTCTAATGTGCACTAACAATTATAATTGGCATCGCGTTTGAAAGCTGATAAAACTCATCCTCCTGCAGTGCAACATTCTGTTGAACTCCTGTTCCATCCAAAATCACACACCTGCACAAAGATCATCTGGAATTTATCATTACAAATCAAAATACTTCCTTCACTTGTAGATGGTGGGTAGGGTTAGTGATCTGGCACATTATACCATGCTGTGTATGAAGTGGGTGTTAGAAGGGAAACAAAATCTTGGTTATCATATGTGCACTGCTTGCTGAGCACCTAAGATTAAATCAAAGTATCTTGAAGTCTTATCTCAAATGAAAATACTTATAAAAACCAATTATTATTCTTAAATGCTGCCTTTGCTGTGGAATGCTCATATTGTACATTGACAATAACATTCAGGAAAGGAAATATTTTCAATCTTAATATTTCATTTCTTTCATTCTAAGTAATTTAAATTCAGCCTTACTGAGGATAGTGACTGGATTTTGAATTCTAATGTTCTGTTAGTGTTAATCAGCAACTGGTTGAGAACTGCTGCTAAATGCATAATGTGAGCAACTCGGACCAAGTGTTTTGCTGTTCTGTCGAAAAGGCAGCAACTTGTTCTGGGGTATGGCTAATGGGTGCAGTGCTCCTTTGCACTACACGTGGGCTGAAAACCATTCCTAGTCCTGAATAGAATACCAGATCAGTGGCAGCAACACAGAAAAGCTTAATGTTGGTGTTACTGAGCTTGAAATGTGAATACCTCTATCAGGAAAGATCATAGAAATCTACAGCACAACACAGGCTCTTCGGCCCACAAGGTTGTGCTGACCATGTAACCTACTCTAGAGACGTCCTAGAATTTCCCTACCGCTTAAGCGCCATGTACCTACCTAAGAGGATCTTAATGGACCCTATTGTATCCGCCTCTCCCACCATTGCTATCAGTGCATTTCAGGCATCCACCACTCTCTGTGTGAAAAACATACATCTGATATCCCCCTTGTACCTATTTCCAAGCACCTTAAAACTGTGCCATTTCAGCCCTGGGGAAAAAGCCTCCGGCTATCCACGAGATCAATGCCTCTGATCATCTTATACACCTTGATCAGGTCAGCTGGAAAAGGAGCTCAGTCTAAGCTTCTCTTGCAACATCCCCTAACCAAACAATCTTCCTACCCTTTCCCCATTGGTTATCCAGGAGATGAGATTACGAGTGGTAATGAGGAAATCAGGTACCTTGTACAGTGGATTCCAATTAATTGGGACACATCGGGACCAGTACATTTTGGCCCATTTAAGCTGCTGCCCCTATTACCTGAAATTTCATGGTAATATTAAAAAGCATAACAAAGAAAAGCTACCATTTAAATGAAATACAGAACAAATAAGAACACTATCAATATTACTACAGTACTATAAAATTGTATTAGTGCCTAATAGTTATCTACAGAAGACTTCATTGCTGCCGTGTTCCTTTGACTGTAAATGAGAGAAATCAGCATAGACACCTCATGGAGATAATGGACTACCTCTATTGCCTTTCCTGCATGAGATGAAAATAAAAGACCAAAATGATCAAAAGTTACTCCATTTTGAATCGACGTCCATCGTCCCAAATGGATAACACAGCACATGCACACACAACTGAAACTAGTTAAAAACCGTTCACTCTGTAATGCCTAACAGCTGTTTCTGGCATCATCCAGCCTGAATGTTTGAAACCACAGTGAGCAAAACACTTTGTAAATTGTCTTACTGCTATTTCTCACCAGTTATCAGTGACAAAAATCACTACTTTTTGAATACAAGCACATACTTCTGACACTATTTAAAAACTGTTCACTCTAAGAATGGTGTATCATCTACACAAGTATGCATGACTGATGTTAGTTAGAAACTTTTCAACAACAGTCTTCTGTTCCAATTAAAGTTTCTCAAATAAATAAAGAGAATCCTGTCTATTTCTCAATTAGTTTTCGTCCCAAATAAGCACCTACCCCTATTAACTGAAGGCCCATTTAACCGGAATCCACTGTATATATTTTATGCTCCTTCCATATGTGATGTTTATCTGTTTAGTTATCTAGGCTGTGAGAAGCGATACATTGATTTCTTCTCTCCCAAGGACATTTCTGCCTTAGCACCATTCTTTCTCTTGGATAAGAATTATTGATACTTTAAGCATGTTTATTGGATTCATGTGCAAGAAGTTATTATATTACAGAACAGCTCATCCTTTTAAGCACTCTGCTGCTTATCTCTTTCAAAGATCTGTCCAAACATGTCAGCTCCTGACAGCAGGTTTTGTCAACAACTTTAAGAGCTGTGGTGTCAACCTTTCAGGAACATTAAAAGTTGGGATAGGACTAGTAGTTGAAAGGCATTCATAAAGATTTTATTTAATCTAAGGTAACGTGCTTTCCTATCTACTCTTCCCCAGAATACAGTGGAGTCAATGTTTCTCCTTGAACTGTTCTGTACAGACTGATTTCTTTTGGGGATATTGTGATTTTCTATTTTGCCAAGTCATAAGTATAACATTTTTGTTCTGATGCAATTCAATGTCAACTAAAGACCTTTCAAATATGTAAATGAATGTGATAATCCTATTAATGCTAGCAAGTCTCTTTACCTTTTGAAGGCCCTGGAATATAATTAGTGAGCATTGTTGAAGATTTCCGTTTACCCAGTGCATTTGTCCTGAAGTTACATCCCTCTTTTCTGCCAAAAGGCACTGCCAGTGTTTACACAGAGAATGCTATGGTTCATAATCCTGGCCATGTGCCTTCTGAAGGTGATAGATTGAACACTGCATGTCTCATCCTTTATTTTACCACCTTTGTTTGTAATACTGCCAATTTCAGGAGTTAGTCATCATCTGTGCTCCCGGAAAGCAGTGGCACTATGCAGGAACTAGGTTGTGCTCTCACTTCCTGGGCCTAACCCGAATCACCTTTTTCTAATATTTGTGCAAAGGACCAGCATTGAGTTAATATCAACCTCACAGTATTGTTTTTCCCATTGTATCGATTCAAAATGTAAGTGTTGTGCAAGGTGTAACCTCGGTGAAGATCCTGTTACCTAAACAAGGCTGAATCCACAGATCACAATACTGTTGACAAAGGTTTCTGTTAGAAATGCAGTTATCCCTATACATTCTTTTTCAATTTCATGTCACAGGTGAATAATCCCAGTGGCACCAAACTTAAAGCATCAGATATGAGAGCTCAAAGTCTTTGCACTTAAATTCTTTGCACCCAGGTCATATCAGTAAGTTCTTGCTGATACACACCTTCATTTATAAAATGTGTGAATTTTTGCAGAGGTGTTTAATCTGGTATATTTTACCAGTGCAGGATTTCTGATAAATATATCAGCATTTTTGTTGTATATTTAGCTTGGTCTGCAAGTATTTCTCTGCAATTTCTAGTGCTAGCAAAAATTCAAGAGTGCTCTGCAAATACACCAGTACTTACAGTCCAAATTCCATTGGTCACTTTTGGGCCAAGCTCTGCTGTTGTATAAACAGTGCCCAGTGGCAGAGCCTAAGCTCAGTGAGACACCACTGTTTATGCTGGGGAATCATCATTCAGATATGTGGCATGATTATCTGACACAGGATATCCAGTCATTCACCTGACTGGAGATTATAGGGTTGAGAAGAGCATGTAACAATTATTTGTTCTGCTTTACCCATGTAACTATTTAAGTACTTTGCTCTTAGTTACTACTTCCAATATTATTCATTTCAATTTTAATAATTTTTAAATGTTTCATATATTGAGAAGTCCTGTAAAACCTTGACAGCCAGCAGAGGTGTAGACAGGGCTTTACCAGTGTGGAAGATCTTCTGAGAAGCTTTGTGGGTGTTGTTAAGCCCTGCTCAATGTAAAAGGCATTATTATTCGGCTGCTGGAGTATCTAAGTCAATGGAATCAATCTTCTGACACCAGAGATAGGTCGAGAGAGGTGGGGAAGTTTGGTGGTAAGTATGAGTGACAGGCCTCACTCAGTCAAATCCAGATCATGATATTGTCTGAGGAAATGAAGAGCAAAATGATAGCAGTACCAGTAAAAACAGCGCCCGCATTTAGTTAGTTGGCTGCAAAGCTGATGGAGCGAATGATTGCGAAGTCCTTGTAGCATAGCTGGACTCATATGGTGTTCTTCTGACTGCGAGCAGGAAAGGACACAACTTTTAAATCTATTTAGAGAAGCGAATAGAGAATGTAACCTCAGATTTTATGAAACTATCTGCATTTCTGAACATGTGAATTTGATGTTGCCTAGGTAACTATTATGGAACACCCAAACCTCCAATCCAGCCACACAGCACGGAAGTAATTACCAGTGATGCTTTGCGAGGTCCTCATTCTGGCTCAAAGCCGACTCCAAAACGAAGCAAGTCATACAATGATATGCAAAACGCTGGAATAGAGCAACCAGAAAATGAAGATGATGAGGAAAACCCTGAAATGAATAGCAGTTTTACAGGTAATCTGACAGCTTCCAGGAGATGGCATCAACATGTTTATAGCTGAGCCTGTTTAAAATTAAACTGCAGTGACGGATGATTGACTTTATGCCAAAGAATTTGTTCAGTTCATTTAGAACCAGATGGAAAGTAGTTTTAAGTAATGGTGTGGTATAAATTCAAAAATACAATTATTAAAGCAGTGTAGGCTAGACCTTGATAGGTAAGCTGATTTAAAAAGTTGGAAACAATGCACAGGAATGGCATGGTAGCCTCCACATTTCTGACTTGGGCATTTGATCTAAAACCAGTGTAGAGGTTTGCTGATAAACCAAGGTCATCTCCTTGGTTTCCCCCAGGGATCTAACCTTGAACTTTACCTTTCCTTCATCTGCAGCCTTATACTAGACAACGTCGTCTGAAGTAAAGTGCTGCTTTTTACGTGCCAGCACCCCACTCCACATTGTCGATATGCAACAGCCTGCGTATGCAGCGTTCACTTTCATTTTAATCCCAAAACTTAAAAGCTTCAGCCTGTCTTAACGCCTGTCACAAGCTCCAGACCTTTACAAATGACTACAGTTCCTTTTCAATAACTGTCCCCAGTCCACTAAGCTGGTGGCAGCATTGGCATCTGTAATCCTGATTTGAACTTCTGACCCCAAATGCTCAGCGAGGATTAACCTTTCTCAGTTTCCTCATCTGCCCCTGTTACTTCGTATCAATATTTTGGTCATCCTGGGCCCTGAGGACTTCAGCATCTTTTTTTTGCCTATCCCTTCTTCATCCAACTCCATACATCCATCTCATGCAAATTGCGCTTGTCCCTGTGTAATCCCCAAATAAAGTGCCACTGATCTGTTCATGAAAATTATAATCATTCATATTTCAATCTCTTAATGGTGTTATTGTTACTGGAATGTCCTGCATCTATTTCTGTCTCCTGACCTTCACAATCTTCTGACTTCCTTGAGAATCTTCACCTCCCTTTATCAAAAGAATAGCAACTGTATTCAGTGCATTAGGCCTCACAAAATTAAGTTCCCCTTCTCAGCCACTCACTTCTCCATATTTTCCTCTTAAAATTCCTTGCAATCCAATTGTTCAGCTAGCATTTCGGTTACTTATCTTAATGGCTCTATATTGCTGAGAGTTCATTTTGAAAATTGCTTTCCTATTATGCACCTTAGGAGGTTTTCCTCTGTTAAAGGTACTGTGTGTAAATGTGAATTGTAATCTATATAATCCAGGGTGATAAAATAATGCTGTACAACTGTTCCATTTAATTCAAATGAGGTATCAAGCAGAGTCTGCCTTGCCTCTTCTAATGATTTGAGTGGAAGTTAAGAATTCCTCAGCACTGGTTAATGCACAGGAATCCTACTTTCCTCAAACAACACAGTATGCAACTCAATGCTAATCTTTTTCTTTGTGGAAACTTGTGGATTGAAAAATCAATCATGTTTCTTGGTGCAGAAGACATTTTATTTTAAAGATGTTCATTGTAACAAAATGTACATCGAAAATATTATTGCATCAGAAGATGCTATCTTAGTACTACTTTATTTTCCTCATTTTTATGTTGAGGTTGGTATTCCTAAAGGTTGGATTTTCATGATTGTCAATATCTACAAAATGATTTGTCAATAAGACTACACTGAGGCATATCATAAACCAATCAAAGTAATCAATTGTGTCTGAGTAAATTGGAATTTTCTACAATACTATTATTGCTACAGAGTACACAAACATTTCATCTGACCTCTTTGTATATAAGATAAAATTAGTGATTTTTTTTTGCTTTGTAATAGTTTCCAAGTTATCTGTGCCCATCTTTATTTCTCTGAGGGAACTGTTTAACAGAAGGATAATTTCTGTAATCTAAATATATCAAACACTGTATGTGTTGCTTTGAAGATTTTCTCTGTGATTTAATTAATCTCATTTTAGAACAAAATGTGGATACAAGTGAATTAATGAATGCTACATAATCAACACACGTCAGATAAAATGATGTACCACTGAAAATCATGCAAACTGTTCACACCCAGTCAGTGCCACTTGATGAACGGGAATCTCTTTACACCTAGCTGCTATATAATGCATCATCTACGATTTCAGAGCTACTCTTGTGGGTTAACTATCAGAGTGCTAATGCTCTTTGATGCAGTTAAACCACAGTAGATATCTGGACTTGTTAATCTGCCTGAAAATGAGAAAAGTTCTATGATACTTTTGTTAATCAGAGTCAGTTTTATTGTTGCTGACATGTATTGTGAAATTTGTTGTTCTCTGACACGAGAAAGTGCTAGACATAGAAAATTATAAGTTACAATGTGAATAAAGAAGCCAGTAGAGCAAAAGAAGAATAGTGAGGTCATGTTAATGAGTTCATGGACCATTCTGAAATCTAATGGCAGAGGGGAAGAAGCTGTTCCTAAAATGTTGAGTGTAGGTCCTTGGACTCCTCCTCTTTGAGTAGAGGTAATGTGAAGCAGTCATGTCCAGGAGGCTGAAGGTCCTGAATGATTGATGCCCCCTTACAGGCACTGCTTTTTGAAGATGTCCTCTGGTGGGAGGTTTGTGTGCCTGTGATGGAGCTTGTATCTTGAAAATGTGTACTCCCCTGATCAGACTTTTTGCACTTGAAAGTTAAATATATAGTCAACAAAAACGTTAATTATGACATCTTGTAAAGCACATCTAGTTTCTTGGTAAATGGCAGGAAATTATTTTTGTGATTTATAATGTTAGGTTAATTTGCTTTTAGATTCCAGTGAACAAGACGAGCATACCACGCCTAAAGAAGCAGCACCTGTGTACAGCAGCCGTACTAGTTCGAATAGCCATAAGACAGAGGCACCACAGCAACCAGAATACCACTCAGATCCTGCAGTGGATAGTCTTGGCCCTCTGCCTGACAACTTGGAAATGGCATTCACTGAAAATGGAGAAGTTTACTTTATTGAGTGAGTAGTTTCTTAATTATTTGAACTTCTTTGGTGTTTTTGCAATGGGCAAGCCATAAATCTATGAAGAATTGTATATTGTTTTCATTGAGGTCAAGAATTTCTTTACTAAAGCAAAATTCAGTGCATTTCTGGAAATATGAAAAAAATTCTTGCAAAATTTTGGGAGGTGAGCCAATACATCAGGTTGATGACATTTCCATTAGGACTTATTTTAAGTGATGACAAAAAAATAACCAGATCAATGGTAACATGAGCCTTGACGTGGTCAACTGTTGGGACGACATCCATCATTGTTTGAGACAGTTGGAAGTGAAGTAGCTTCTGTAAACCTTCCCGTGACGTGATGGAGTGTGGCATCAGCAGACTTCTAGTGGGTTCCTTAGAGGTTCAATAGGAGTAGCAGCAGGAGTATTCATGTAGCCCAATGCCCCAGCATTCAGTATTTATGGCTCAGGTTTGGTTTCTCGTCCGATTCCACTGCATTCAGACTCCATAACTGAGAATGTACTGGCCATTGAGGTAGAAAATTCCAAACATCTTCACCTCAATCAAAAACAACTAGCCCCTGATCCTGACCATGAGGAAGGAGGAAACAGCCTCTTCATCTTTCTCAGAAATTGGTATCTCTCATTACACCTTATTCTATTAAATTCCACTGTTATAGATGGTTAGGCTGCAGGAGGTTTAAGAGGAAAGGAGGACTGACATGCTAGAGAGGTTTGGACTCAAGATTAATGTTCTTATTCTGAGCCTTTGGTGAGCTGGGATATTATTGAACATGGAGAAATGACAACAATTTCCCATAAATGAGGCATGATAACTTCTTGCTTCAGCTTCTGTTTCTTTTTAGGCTTCAGTTATATCAGTTCCCAAGAAGAGCATCATAATCTGCCTCAATGACTAATGTCCAGTAACACTTGCCTTCACTGTGGTGAAGTGCTTTGAGAGATTGCTAATGATGTATTATCAACTCCTGCCTGAGAACCAATTTAGATCTGCTCTAATTTACCTCCTGTCACAACAGGCCAACAGCAGATGCCATTTCATTAGCTCTTCACTCAACCCTAGAACATCTGGACAGTGAAGAGACATACAGTAGGATACTCTTCATTGACTGCAACCGGGCATTCAATACAATCATTCCCTCAAAAATAGTCAATAAGTTACAAAACCTTACCTCCTTGTGCAACTGGATCCTCCATTTCCTCACTTGTGGACCTCAGTCAGATCAGATCAGCCACAACATCTTCTCCACAGTCTCCATCAGTACACAGGCTGTGTGCTTAGTCCCCTGCTCTACTCACTTTATACTTATGACTGTGAGGCTAAGCACAACTCTAATGCCATTTTTAAGTTTGCTGACAACTGCACTGTCAAGTGACAAATCAGCATATAGAATGGAGATTGAGAATCTGGCTCAGTCAGCGCCACAACAGTAACATCTCACTCAGTGTCAACAAGACCAAGGAGCTGATTATTGATTTCAGGAGGAGGAAACCAGAGGTTTTTGAGCTAATCCTCATCAAGGGATCAGAGGTGGAGAGGGTCAGGAACTTTAAATTCCTCGGTGTGATCATTTCAGAGAACTTGTCCTTGATCCAGCACATAAGGGTCTTTGTGAAGAAAGCACACCAGCACCTCTACTTTTTTAGAATTTTGTGAAGATTCAGCATGGCATCTAAAACTTTGACAAACTTCTATAGATGTGTGGTGGACAGTACATTCACTGATTACATCATGTTCTAGTATGGGACTATCAGTGCCCTTGAACACTGATGGTTGTCCATCCTGTCTGACGATGACAGGAAACATGTGCAGGAGAGTTTTTAAAGTAGGAAAGCTGTTGCACTGGGGCAGTTCCACTCTCTAGCTTGGAAATCCAGGTCCAGTGGTACAAACAAACATTACAAACTGGGGTCTTCCTTGATAGCAGTGAATGACCATGATGTCTTCTGTGCTTTGTTAAGCCCTTTGCTCTCCATTGAGTGTTGCAGTACTGTCTTCCTTGGCCTGTGGATCTTTCTGTAGTTCTCATCTGCCCAGTCTGCTGGAGCTGACTTCACATGTCAGGACAGGCATGTCCCTATCTCACCGGAGTATGAGACCAGCCAGCTACCCTCACCTGCTTTAGCCTACTTGTGGAACTGGTGTACCAGGGTGTGGCCGCTGTCACATGCCAGCAGTTACTTGGGGCCACAGGTGAGAGCTGAGTGTCCAGTGGGGATCAAAGGTGAGTGAGCTGTCCCAGAATGGACATGACAAGCCCCTTCACTAGAGGTGGTACTCTCCCTAGATATTCCATACAGCCCAAATGATAAAACCTACAAAATATAGTGGATTCAGCCTAGTCTATCATGGGTAAAGCCCTCCGCTCCATTGAGTACATCGACATGGAACACTGTTGTAGGAAAGCAACATTCATCATCGAGGATGCCAAATATCCAATTCATACTTTCTTCTCACTGCTTCCATCAGCAAGAAGGTACAGGAGCCTCAAGTTCACATCAACAAGTTCAGGAATATTTATCAAGGCTCTTGAACCAGAGGGAATAACTTTGCTCACAAGAAAATGAATCTCAGGATTGTACATTGTGACATGTATGTACTTTGATAATTAATTTACTTTGAACTTCAAACTTGAACTCTGCTTAATCAATGTGAGGAGGAAAATAAAGTGCCTTAATTATCAATTCATTTTAAGAGTTTAGCAGCAGAATTCTTGTCCACACACTGTTAATTCTCTGTGTATTGGGCACCTGTTCATTTCCCATAATTTTCATCTTGCTTAATCTGGAAAAATTCCCAAATTGTAAACTGTTTAAGAGTTATTATTATTCTTGTTCATTACACTTTCATGTGAAGCTGAAAGAGATTTAGCTCAGTGTCACTTTCTTGACTCAGTAGATATAATCTTGTGTCTGAGAGAAGATGGTGGATTCAGGTCCCACTGCAGATACTTGAACACGTGATCTTGAATGCCACCCCCATTCTGTACTGCAAGAGTTCTGCACCTGTGGAAATGTTGCCTTTTGTGCTGAAACCATAAACCAGGGTACTGTTAACAACCTTGGATTAAAATAAAAGATTCTGTACCACTGATTAACAAAGCAGGGCATCTTCTGTGATATTTTATTCAAAGCTAGTCCTTTGGCCTTAGTCATAGAGTTCAACAGTGCAGAAACAGGCCCGTTGGCCCAACTTGTCTATCTTGAGGAAGATGTCTATTTTTGCTAACTCTTAACTACCTGCATTTGGTCCTTTCCTATCTCTGTACCTACCTAATGTTTTTTAAATGTTGTGAATACCACCTCCACTGGCAGCTTGTTCCATATACCCACCATCCTCTGTGTGAAGAAACCTCTCTGATCTCCATTAAATACTTCACCTCTCACCTTAAACCTTTGTCTCACTCAAAATGCTGGAGGAACTCTGCAGGCCAGGCAGCATCCACGGAAAAGAGTCTATGGCATCTGTGGCATGAACATCAATTTCTCGAACTAACAGTAATGGCCCCCCTTCACCATTCCCTACCCCCTTTCCCTCTCTCACCTCATCTCCTTGCCTGCCCATTGCATCCCTCTGGTGCTCCTCTCCCCCCCCCCCCCTTTTTCTTTCTTCCATAACCATCTGTCCTCTTCTATTGGATTCCCCCTTCTCCAGCCCTGTATCTCTTTCACAAATCAACTTTTCAACTCTTTATTTCATCCCTCCCTTCTCCCGGCTTCACCTTGTGCTTCTCCCTCCTCTCCCTCCACCTTTTAATTCAATGACTCATCTTTCTTTCTCTCCAGTCCTGCTGAAGGGACTCGTCCCGAAATGTCGACTGTACTCTCTTCCATAGATGCTGCCTGGCCTGCTGAGTTCCTCCAGTATTTTGTGTGTGTTGCTTGGATTTCCAGCATCTACAGTTTTTGGCTTGTTTGTGATTAAACCTTTGTCGTCTAGTTTTTGATTGCCTTACTCTTGGGAAGGTTGGGGCAGGAGCTGTCCATCTACACTATGTCCCTCCTGAGGAAATTTGTATATGTTCTAAGGTCAGTTCTCAGCTTCCTGTGCTGCAGTGGGAATAATCCCAGTCAATCAGGAATCTCCTTTTTTTTTTACAAAAGCCCTCCATTCTGGGTAACCTTGGTCGATCTCTTCTACGTCCATTGCAGCGCTGCCATATCTTTTCCATAGTGTGTTGACCAGAACTGTATACTGTATTCCAAGTGTGGTCCAACTTGTATCAAATACAGCTGCAACATGGTGTCTGAACACCTATCCTCAATACCCTTGATTCCCTATAAAGATAAGCAAGCTAACTGCCTTTTTTACTACCCTATCTACCTGTGTTTTGTTTTCAGGGAGTTGTAAACTTGCATCCAAGGGTCCTTCAGTACATTAACACCTATAAGGAGTAAGCCTTTTACTATTACCGTGCCACTATTAGACAAACCAAAATGCATTACCTCATGCTTGTTAGGATTAATTTCTACCTGCCACTGCTGTATCTTTTTGCAAACTTCTTCGTTATCTACATCACTATCATCGATATTTGTGTCTTCAGCAAACTTACTTATTCAACCACAGACGTTCTCATTCAAGTCACTTATACATATGATAAACTACAAAAGTCCCAGCACTGGTTACAGATTTCCGGTCAGAAAAACAGCTCTCCACCACTATCCTGTGCCTCATATCGTGATATGAATCCATTTTGCCAAGGCATCTTGGAATACATTGCCCTAACTTTGTAGCCTCGGCTATCGCGTAGGACCTATTCGAAAGCCTTGCTGAAGTTCATGTATGCCACATCCACAGCCTTGACCTTCACCGATTTTTAAAACATATTTATAAATTAAATTTCTATTTACTTGTCTGCTTGTTTATTTATTTGTTGAAATCCGATGCAGAATAGGCCCATCTGGCCCAGTGAGCCACACCGCCCAGCAGCCCTCAATTTACCCCTAGCCTAGTCATGGGACAAATTACAATGACCAATTGACCTACCAACCGAAATATCTTTGGACTGTGGGAGGAAACCCACGTCACAGGGAGAACATACAAGCTCCTTACAGGCAGCGGTGAACCCGGGTTGCTGGTATTGTAAAACGTTGTGCTAACCATTGTGCTATCACGAGGCAGGATTTCCCTTACACCAAAAAAAAATGTGGATCCCAGCTAATCATTCTCTGCCTGTTCAGGTGATCATGAAAAATTTCTAAAAGTTTCCCTGTCGCTAATATCGGGTTCTCTGACCAGTAGTTCCATGGCTTATCCCCATCACCCTACTTGAATGTGGGAACAACATTAGCTAATTTCCAGTCTTCTGGCAAAAAGTGATTTAAAAACTCTCCAACAGTGCACCAGTAATCTCTTCCCTTTCGTCCCTGGGATAGGTTTCCTTAGGCCCTGGGGATTTGTGCACTTTAATATGTGTTAATAACTCTGACACTTCCCCTTTCCTGATACACATGTGTTCCAGAGCGTGCACCTCTGCCAACTTTCCATCCACTGCATCATTTTCCTCGGTGAACTCTGACACCAAGTATTAATTTATATTCCTTGGCTCCATGTAAAAAAAAAACTTTTTTTCCCCTTGAGGCACAAGTCTCTTTCCCTAGTTACTCCTTGCCTCAAATATATTAATAAAAGGTTTTGGAATTCTCTGTTTATGTCCTTCTTTCCTTCTCCTAACTACTTTCTCCTATATCCTCTGTAAATCTCACAGGAATATTATGGTAACTCTATCCTTTACCAGATACAGACTCCTTCTTTATCCTGAGATTCTGAAGCAATATTAAATATCTCCGACATTGTGATATCTAAACACCATGAAAGCTGAAGTGAATAATTAATTAATACAAAATTAATTCTCTGGAGCAGAGGCTGGGGGTTAATCTGATAGAAATAAAACTGTGAGGCATAAATAGTGGAGAAAGTCAGAGTCTTCTGCCCATGGTGGAGATGTCAGATAGTAGATGGAATAGCTTTGAGGTGGTAGGGGGAATTGTTAAAAGTGACTTAAGTGCAACACCTCACACTTGTCTGCATTAAATTCCATCTACAATCTTTCAGCCCATTCTTCCAGCTGGCCCAGGTCCTGCCGAAAGCTTCGATAGTCTTCCTTGCTATCCACTGCACCCCCCAATCTTTTGCTGTCATCCCATAAATTTGCTGATCCAGTTTGCCACATTATCATCCAGAACATTGGTCAATTTTTTTTAACCCAGAGATTAGTAGGTGCCTGCAATGCACCAGCAAGTGAAGTAGAAGCTGATAGAGTGGTACAATGTAGAGGCATTTATATAGGCAGCTGAACAGGCAGGGAATGGAGGGAGATTGAGCATGCACAGGCAGATGGAGTTAGCTTGGATTGGTATCATCGTCAGCAGACATTGTGAACTGAAGGGCCTGTTCCCGTGCTGTACTATTCTATTTTCTAATTAATTAAAAGTCATAATTAAAACATTACGTTACAAACAAGATAATTAAAAATAGTAACATGCCTTCCTCTTTGCCTTATAATCCAATGCCCTAATTGAAATCAATGGATTTTTGGATCCTGTCCGGATCTAACAAGATTGAAGTGGCAATTTCCCCAGGCATTTCAGCAAAAGTCAGCTCTGCTGCTGAATTCTGTATCCAGTCCTGTGGTAGAGTGAACATAGACATTTGGTGTTGTGAGTCTATCAATAAATTTGATAGCATGTGCTTAGAAGTCTAGACTTGGGCTTAATCACCTGAGCACCAGCATGTCCAGTTCATTAAAAACATTGTAAGATTTTCATATCAATGTTTGACTTTTCAGTTTCTATTTTAATCTATTGCATATATTGAAATCTTTATTGTTCTGCAAAAGCTTAAAAGATTATTTTAATATTGTTCTTTCCCTTTTTTTGTTTTGCTGTCTGCAATTTCTTCGATGTGATTGGTATGATGTCATCTGCTACTGGAGGCTGGTAATCCTATTGAATTGAATCCTGTCAGAAACTGACGTTCGTAGGGATTGGTTCATGTCTGTGCCGAGCTTTCTTTGAAGTGAGCAATGAACCTTGTAGCTGACCACAAAGCACAACCAATTATTTCTTCTGCAGTCTTCACTCTTTACTTTTTTGCAACTCATTTCCTTTCATCTATTTTTTTAACTGGCTCGGAAAAGATTAGCTGTGTTAAACCTGTTTTCAGTTGGTGTATAATATAATATCGGGTATGTTCAGTATTTTATTTTATGTGTGTACTTGCCTGATTTGGATCTCAGCTGTCATGGTACACTTGCCACACGAAAGTCAAACATTTCAAAGGTGGACAAAGGTGGAAATGCAGAGGAATGTTTCATTTATTTAATCAAAATGAGTGGGCACCATATTATTTATAAATTGCCACTGTTACATTGTGCAAGCAAAATGAGCCCTGCCCACAAAATTAGTACAAAGGAACTGACGGGACCCACAGCTGCACCTCTCCACAATATAGACTGTGATGATGAAGGCAAATTGGAGCATAGTCTGCTGTCCAGAGGGAATCATTGTCAGCAACTTTGCAGCTTCCTTATTCACAAACATCTCTGTCTTGCACAATATGAGCAATTAAAAATCTATTTCCCCATAAAAACCCAAATTTATGGAAGTCCTTCTCTTTAGATGTTCCTAAGCTGAGAATCTTCATTTACCAGACTCATGAATTCCCTTCAACTCAATTCCTTTTCTTGTTATCAAATAGATCAACCACCCATTCACTGTCCATTGTATTCAGTTTTCAACCAGTTTTTTGTCCCATGTCCTGCAGTATTTCTGATGCCTCCCCCTCCTTCCCTTTTGAGGATCTGTGTTAACAATGTCAGTGCCATTGAAGTAGCTACATTAGAAGTTTCTAATGTTCAGTTGCTGCTTTAGATCGAAGTAATTGTGTGATCAGAAGAATTCCTGTTAAATAGCCAGGGAACTTATCTCTCTAATGATAGATGTTCAAATGTTGCTTGAATTATTTTGGTTTGCAGTCCAGAATTACATTATGATATCACTTCTATGCATCAGTCTATCATTTCACCTAGTTTAAAAGATGAATAAATGTATTGAAGTACATTTTGAAAAATAATTTTAAACTTGGCTTTTGATTCCTGATTCATTGTTACAAGAAATGTCAAGTTTACAGCTCAATCAATGCAAATAGCTTACAAATTGGCCATGTTAGCGATACGACAATAGGAGAACAGCATTTAAGTTATCTTTATCTTGATCAATGTGGACAAATAATTCTCAACAATATATTGGTTCACAGCCATAACACAAAGACCACATCATGGCTTGATCCAAGGTGCCTCAACAAGCAGCCAAAGCCTCTGGAAGAATGTGAAGATGATGGTAAGTGTTAAATTTGGTGATTCATGCACTTAAAAATAATTAATGTTTTTCTTCAGATTTGATGTTGCAAAATTTATTTGCTGACAAACATGTTCTTAAATGTTTTATTTTTTGAAACATTACATTAATAGTTAATTGTCCAAAGGCATCAGTAACTTCACTTAAACACTTGAATTCACCATTGACTACAAAGACAAGGCACCTTCAGTTTTTAATTATTGTTTTGTTGTTCATTTTCTTGTAATGTTTATTTATGGTGTTTCTAAATATTTTTGATATTGGCAAGCTACTCACTGTTCAATGTGCTGTGCAGACAGCAGCAACATCAAACATCCATTTATACCACGTCTTTTAACAGAGCAAAAGGTCACAAGGCATTTTGGATGGCTGCTATCAAGCAAAAATCAATGCCCTTTATGTAAGAAGATTTAAGAGCAAATATGAAAAGCATGGTTAAAGACTTCAGTCTGAGAATGTCTTAAAGGGGGAAAGAGTAAGTAGAAAGGTTTAGAGAGGGAATTTCAATGTTTCAGGCCCGAAGAGCTGAAGTCACAGTTACCTATGAAAGAGCAGGTAAACGAAGGGAGAAGTTAAGAGGCCAGAAAAGGGGGATCTTGTGCCTCCCTCAGTATTGGAAGGTTAGAAAAGATTGTAGATAATTGAGAAGGGCAAAATACCGGAAGAATTTAAAAATAAGATGATCTTAAAATCAAAGTCAGCATAGGAAAGAGCCAACATAGCACAGGGATCAGGAATTACTCATTTAGGATATTAGAAGTAGACATTCTGTTTACAAGAAATAGAACAAGAGCAATCAACCAAATCTATACCGGATACCAAAAGCATGGATGAAGATTTCAGCAAAAGGTGATTTGAGACAGGCATGAGGTCTGAATAATTATTATAGACATGGAAGTCGGTGTATAAGGAGCAGAATATGGCACATCTTGAAGCTATTAGTTTCATTTTTTTTAGTGTTTCAATGGCAGAAATTAATAATGATCAATTCTAGGAGACAGACTGAGAATCTGAGAAGTTTGTGGCAAGGTCATGAGAGAGGTGGCAAGATAGAGCCTTGCCTTCAGGCTACATGTAGAATCCGATGTTTCTGAGAAGCAGCGTGCAGATGGGTTAGAGGGCAAAATCAAGAAGAGATTTTGGGATGTCCGCAAGACTAAAGGTAAAGGAGTGACAGAAAAGGACCTGATAATATTGGTAGAGATGTGAGTCAAAGACTGCATAACGGGAGGAGGATGGTGAAGGTTAAATTATCTCTATCACAGTCACCCATTGTCATTTGGGAGTTTGAACAGTTCTGTTTTTGAAATGCAGCAGTGAGATTCCTGTCTGGAAGATTAATGCAATGTTTCTAGCTGCGATGGGCACTGATCTGCAGTTACAAGGATTTTGAAGCGGAAAAAAATAGGAAAATTTTGGGATATAAATACTTCGCAGATTTATGGTTTCCAGTATTAAATTTGCAAAGTGTGAAACCTTTTTCCAGTTTATAGTAATTTATCCTCAATCCCTGATTTAAATAAAATCTCTGTTCAAGTATCATCAGTTGAAATTTAAATGGATGAGATAGCTTTATGACTTCAGAAGTCTAAGAGCATGAAATATATTTACTATTTTGATCTTATTCTCAGTGGGGCTTTCCTTGTGGGATTCCTTTCTTGGTTTGTGTCTTTATTATTATATTAAAGCTACAACATCCTCCTCTATTTAGTATCTTGCCTTCTTTGCTAATTCCATCTAGGAGTCTTTGTTCTTGTATTAGCAAGTGGGAAATTGACCATTTTTAACAAATGAAAGAAATTATAGGATTTAAAGCATTCAGACATATTTAAGAATAAGTAAAATTGAAGAAGTTTCCTTTTTGCATTCAGACATATGGTTGCACAAAGCCAAAATTGGTGCAGTAGCTTTAATGTCTGTCATTTTGCTGATTGTTGTGTGTTTCACTCGTTTCTCTTGAGCTGCCTGTGTAGTTGATGCTACTGCCATTGGGAGTTGGCTCTCTGGTTGTTGCTCTAACTTTTAATTTTAGCTAAATTTTCTTCTGTTGCTTTATTCTGCCCTTGCTTGATGCACTTGCCTTGGAGAAGAAGGGGTACACACAGAGGAACTGGACAGTGAAATAGGTAATTCACTTATAGTATGCTGTGCAGTAATGTGTTTAAATAAATAATGGAATTTTTTTCCCCAGTCTTTATTATTGTGATGAAAGAGATACCATGCTCTGTTAGTTATGCATTTAATAGGAGATTCTGTTTTAATGCAAAGAAATCTCAACATGCAGATCTTTCAACAATCAATGATCATTGATGGGAAATGACCAAGGTGCTCCTATGATTTCTTTTGCTGAAGGGATGTCTAAAAGTTCTCATTGTGAATAGGATGAAGAATTTGTGTGTGTGTGTGTGTGTATACATATGTGGGGCAGAAACGGTAGCGTAGTGGTTAGCACAATGCTTTACAGTACCAGCAACCCAGGTTAATTTCCCACCCTGCCTATAAGGCATTTGTATGGTCTCCCCGTGATTGTGTGGGTTTCCTCCCATTGTCCAAAGATTTACCAGTTGGTCAATTAATTGGTCATTGTAAATTGTACCATGATTAGGCCAGGGCTAAGTGGGGAATTGCTGGGCGGCACTGCTCAAAGAGCCCATTCCCCACTGATCTCCCTACTGGCACTTATCCTTGTAAGCGGAACAAGTGCTACACCTGCCCGTACACTTCCTCCCTCACCACCATTCAGGGCTCTAGACAGTCCTTCCAGATGAGGCGACACTTCACCTGTGAGTCGGCTGGTGTGGTATACTGCGTCTGGTGCTCCTGGTGTGGCCTTCTATATATTGGTGAGACCCGACGCAGACTGGGAGACCGTTTCGCTGAACACCTACACTCTGTCCGCCAGAGAAAGCAGGATCTCCCAGTGGCCACACATTTTAATTCCACGTCCCATTCCCATTCTGATATGTCTATCCATGGCCTCCTCTACTGTCAAGATGAATCCACACTCAGGTTGGAGAAACACCACCTTATATACTGGCTGGGTAGCCTCCAACCTGATGGCATGAACATTGACTTCTCTAACTTCCATTAATGCCCCTCCTCCCCTTCTTACCCCATCCCTGACATATTTAGTTGTTTGGTTTTTTTTCTCTCTCTCTCTGCCCATCACTGCCTGTTCTCCATCTCCCTCTGGTGCTCCCCCCTCCCCCTTTCTTTCTCCCGAGGCCTCCCGTCCCATGATCCTTTCCCTTCTCCAGCTCTGTATCACTTTCGCCAATCACCTTTCCAGCTCTTAGCTTCATCCCACCCCCTCCGGTCTTCTATCATTTCGCATTTCCCCCTTCCCCCCATTACTTTCAAATCTCTTACTATCTTTCCTTTCAGTTAGTCCTGACGAAGGGTCTCAGCCCAAAACGTCGACAGCGCTTCTCCCTATAGATGCTGCCTGGCCTGCTGTGTTCTACCAGCATTTTGTGTGTGTTGTTGTTTGAATTTCCAGCATCTGCAGATTTCCTCATGTTTGGATATTTGAATTGTCTGTCTTCCAACAAATCTGATTTATTTCATTGCCCTTACTGTAGACTGCTAACGATGGATTTATAAGCAGGTCAGGGCCTAACCAGACTCGGTGAAGCTTGTAGCAAGTGTTCATTATCAATGCAATTGTGGGGGGCGGGGGCAAAAACCTTCAAAGTACAGTTCAGACTAATGTTACACTACAAGAAATGAAGAATAGTAATTAACAAGGTGGAACCTGAAAGCAACGTTCTTGGTATATTTACAGCAAAGAATCCAGTTTTGTTATATTACATTAAAATTAGTGCACTTGCATGAATCTTATTTCTCATTCTGTTTGTTCGAATATTGCTGATGTAGCAGGTGTACATGGGTTGTTTTACAAATGTTCAATCAAGTGAGAAGACACCTAGAGAATGCATCCAAGCAGCTGCCTTTTTGAACCATGTTGGTGAAGTCAATTCTATGATTGAAACTTGCTTCCAAGTTCTGTAGAAAATGCACTAGAATCAAATCTTTTCCTCAGTAAATCAGGGTGTAATAAACATAGATTTAAAAAAAAAATTCGAGAATTACTTTTAAATTATCCCTTAAACATAGAAAGTAATTGATTCCTGAGCAAAGTATTGATTCCAGTTGTTCTCTAACTATCACACATCCCTCCTTTCCCTTACTCTAGGCCCACATGCTTTTGAATGGTCCTAAAGTGATAAGGGAAAAGCAGATTTGTGATGACAAACACTGCTTGCATCTAGAATATAATAAACTCTATTGGAGTGGCTTTGGTATTTAATAAATTAGAGAAGCTGATTTTGTATATGAATTTACAAGTTATTGTGAATAATTTGATTGAGGTGACTTTTAAAAAAAAAAAATCAGTACAGAGAATTTAATCGCATTTTGTCTGATTGGTGAATTACCCCTGTTTTAGTGACGGCTGGGTAACTCCATCATTTAGACGACCTGAAAATCAGCAAATGGCAGTGATTGCAATTAGGTGCAGTCCAGAGGCTAGTGCATACACTCATTTGTGAATTAGACTGGGTTCTGCCTGGGCACTACCCAGTTGCAGTGCTTAAAAAAAATAATCTTTTTTGCAGCACAGCCTTCACAGTCACAGATACAAGATATTGCCGGGAAAAAAAGAGTGTCTGAGCAGTTGCTAAGGGAGTTTTCCTGCTATATCATGTTCTCCCAGTCATTCAGGTCAATAAAAATATGTTAGCGATTGCAGGGTGATCTTTCAGAGAGGAAGGTCGGAATTACCAGAGCGGATCTAACATTGTAGCACATGCTGCAGAGCAGGGTAGAGTCAAAATAGAAAATGCCATTCCCAACAAGTTTCATTGAAGCAGATCTCAGATTTGACCCAGTTTCTAAAATATGGGCCACTGCAACTTTACTGAACAGATAGCAAAAACATCTGTCTAGTAGTTTAAAAAACCTTCATCATCTGCTGATGTCAGAAATTGTCTGTGAAGGTTAGAGCAGGTGACTTGTGCTCAATCTCTATTTATCAAGCCCAATATATGTAGAATTCAGTAATACTCAAAGACAATTAGGATTGGGTTGTTATAAAAATTTTCCATTTCTGATGAAGCGTCACTGCCTGAAAACATTGACTATTACTCTTTCTACAGATGCTGTAGAAAGCCTGACCTGCTGAGTTTTTCTAACATATTTTCTGTTTCTGTTTCAGATTTCCAGCATCAGCTGTTTATTTTTTGATTTTCATTTACAAATACAATATAATAATTTTTCACCTCATTCTGTTTCTATCTAAATTCACTTAGAGAAGAATATTATCTTTAATATAATGAAATAACACTAAAACTATTAACCAGACAATACTGAGAGTCTTATCCCTATTTCAAATTGTTTTTTCTAAAATATGAAAAATAGAACTATCTGGTCTTTAGAGAGGAGATGCCAGCAGGAAATCTTTTACTCTCTGCTGACACAGGATTCCATTCAGCAGGCAGAGATGTCTCTGCATTATTGCTCACGTCTCCTGAAAATCAGTAAATTCTATGCTTTTCCTTTCAAACTGATTTCTAAATTTGATTCATTTTATTAGGTAAGGAATTCCTGCAATAGTATTTTTATTTTATCTGTTTTGATTGGTTTAGTTCAATAACTGAAGAGAACTTGTTCAATATCCTGTTGAGTTTAGGAAAACTAAAAAGGTTAAATCATACAACTGTTGCTTTCCTCCCCCATACTACATGCCACCATGGAAGGGGAGAGAGATGGGGCAGTTTAGGAACAATACTTGAGAAGGAGCTGCAAAGTTAGGACAGGTGTGTCTGGAAACATTACAGAGGGCAAGGCAGTGTGCCCAAAAGCAGAGTGCGATGGATGAAATATATTTGCCTTTTGCATTGTAGAGGATCAACTATAAATGACACTTCATCAGCTATATGGGCTTCTCCTTATCAGATGATGTTGGTTTGGAGAGGGATGGAGGAAATTCATTTGCGATTACCTGTATTAAATGCATAATATGTCCATTGTAATCTGGTCCTGAAATTAATTACTTCTCTGGTCAATGAAACCAAATTTACAAAGTATGTATATACATTTTGCTGTATCTTATGTATGTGGAAAAGGAAGAATTTCTGCACCCTGGTGTTGTAAGGCCACTGATGACGTTCTAGATGATGGGCAGCATTTGTATTTGTTATAAGGTACTTTTCAAGATGGAGGGCCCGAGATACCAGCAGCTTATATAAGTCTTGAGAAGTAAAACTTCAACTCTGGTTAGCTGTAATGCTGGAGTTCAATTCCCACATGGACTCTAATGCAAATATGGTCGCATATCCATACAACATGGAAACAGGCTCATCAGCGTACCGTGTCTGCACAAATCATGAAGTATCCATTAGTACTAATCCCCCTTTATTCTCCACACATTCACCCCAACTCTTCCCCAGATTCTACCACTGACTTGCATGTTAACTGGCTATTGTAAATTGCCCTTAATCTTCCAACCTATGCTTTGTGACATGGAAGAGACAGTTTTACTCAGAGGAAGCTCACACGGTCACTGGGAAGAATAGATGGGCTCTGCACAGATGGCACTAGAGGTCAGAACTGAACCAATGTCACTGAGGTGTGAGGCAACAGCTGTACTAGCTTCACCGTTCTGCTACATGGAAATAACTGATGAAACTGAATTGCTACATATGCAAGATCTGTATTGATGAAACAATGTTGTTTTAAAGTATTAATCAATTTATTTAAGTCAATTGTATTAAATTAATGTGAGCTAAATCAATTAGCATGAAACCATACTATCATATATGTGCTTTTACACACTACCTATTGGTAATGTGATTCTCAACGATAAATTGAACAGAAGTGGAACCCCTTGTTTATCTTACTTTCTAAAGAGGTTAATATTATGTAGTATAATGTGGTAATGGCCTTGAATGTGACAGATTTTATGAGTAAATCCAGTATGAAAGACTGAGAAAGTTTAACTTGCTGTCAGTGTCTCATGCTTAAAATTCCTTAATCTACAACACTGGTGTGGCTAGTTGCAAGTGGATTGCATCAGAAAAAATGTTTTGAAATGGACAAAGAGCAGAATTTTACCCTCGTGTGTCTTCATCCTCAATGCATTTAATCTTACTTGCAATAAATCAGCAAATTTCTTTACTTGAGGTATCTTTCTGTACTTTCAGAACTGCCCTCTGGATGGGAGAAAATAGATGACCCTGTATATGGCGTCTATTATGTTGAGTAAGTATAACCAATAACACAACCAATAGTTATTAAACTAAAATTATTATCAAGAGAGAAATATAATCTAATTTTATCTTTCTACTTTGTGATGAACTGTTCCATGAGCTATTCCTCTTCACCTATCCTGCCCAGTTAGGTATGAAACTTACAGTATGTGGCTTTCTCAAAGGGATTCTGCTGCTATCACATTACGTGAGGTATCTAGGGTCAATGATCTTTGAACGTTAGCCCTTCAGTAATGCTACTTGTTTTAGTTACAACTTTTCCCAAATGTAATTCCTTTCTTCGGAAGTGTAATTCTTCTTCCTTCAATGAAGGTGCCAAAACAAAACATTAAAATACAAGTCAGCTCTGAACATGATTTCACCTTCATCATGTAATGTTAATCTCTCAGACATCTCAAGCAACTCTAATTTGATGAGCCATGAATATGTTTCTCAAATTAGTTCTTTTGGCCAGATGTCCTGACACGCCATGTTAGTGATCCACTGCTCTTCGCCCTGCTGAATTTGATGGAAATTGGAGCTTTTTATTTTGTTTTATGTATTTAGGTATAATTTATGATATATGTATTTTTTTAAAATGGAATATAGCATACTGCTTTACTATCCATGCTTTAGCTGTATGAACTTGTTAATATAGACAGTTCATGGTTGGCCACACATAGGATATGGTTTTTCCTGAAGCAAGATTTTTAAACGAATAAATGCATAATATATATTTATGCTGTCAGCATCTGAAACTGTTGTAGGCATAGTTCCTTGTAGGATTTGTTTGTATTCTAACAAAACATTGTCTCTCTCATTAGTCATATCAATAGGAAAACACAATATGAGAATCCGGTTGCTGAGGCGAAGCGCAAAAAGCAACTTGAGCAGCAACAAGCAGAAGGTAAGAGTTGGCTTCTAGTTGACACTTTGTTTGATTACACTTAGGGGTTGCTCCCCAACACAATCCTTGGATTGTATTGGTTGTTGACGCAAGGCAAAATATTTCAGTATGTTTTGACGTATCTGCAACAAATAAAGCTTCCTTCTCAGTTCTCTTGAAGGGTTTCAGACCCAAAACATTAACTTTTCTGTGCTACCTGATCTGATGAGTGTTTCCAGCATTTTCAGTTTGGAGTGGGTCAGTCTGGACCTGTTCAATGCCATATAACTGAAGACTTAGTCCCTACCTCCCCAGCCCTCTGCTCCCACATGAACAGATCAGATTCCCCACCTCAAATATTCACTAAGTAAGTGTCAAAATGAAATTAAGTAATTAACATTAATCATGTCATCAACATTACTGAGATTATCAAATTAATATCTATAGCAGGATCATCGTAAATTGAACAAGAAGTCCCCAGATTTGGATGGGATTTTGACTGACTTTGCTCAGACGATTTCTACATCTGACAATGGCATTGAATGAATAACTACTCCCCATGAACTGAAGGAATCAAGAAGTTGTATGTTTTGGAAATCTTAAAAAAAAAACCCCAGAGAAACTTTAAAGAACCTGTGGAAAGAAAAAGGGTGTGAACATTGAGATTGGAGACACTTTTATCATTTCTGCTTGACCTCCCGAGTGTTTAGCTAATGCAATATTTGGTACTTTATAGCGAACAAAAGGAATATATTTCATTCCAAACAGTGATTTATTTTTTTATTATTCTGAAGGAAGTGATCTCTCATAGCTAATCATTGAATTTGGGGTGGTGTCACTGTTGAACAAAATCATATAATGAAGTAATGCTTCATTTAATTTTTCTTACTTTTTCAGAGTGGACGGAGCATCAAGCATCTCCTGGTCCCAAAACTCAAAACTACACGCAGAATAACCAGGACTCCTTCAGAGAAACCCCAGCACAAGGTGGTACAGCCTGAAACCAAATGTGCTATGCAATAGATATCAAGCTTAAGATTCATGTGTTGAGTCATTTTGTAGGTGAAATTCATTGAGGAGACTGTCTTATATAAAGATTTATCAAAACCATATCAGCAAGTTACACCATTCAACTTGGGGGCTGTAGTTCGGTATTAGGTATCAGTTTGGTATCCAGAGAGGGGAAAAACTGAGGTAAAATTCATGCATTCATTGTCCATTCAGAAATCTGGTGGAGGGGGAGAAGCTGTTCTTGAAACATTGAGTGTGTGTCTTTAGTCTTCCACACCACCACCTTGACGGTAGCGAAGGGAAGAGGGCATGACCTGGGTGATGGGGGCTCCTTAGTGATGGATGCCACATTTTTGAGGCTTTGCCTTTTGAAGGTGTCCTCTGCTGGGGAGGCCAGCCATGATGGAGCTGGCTGAGTTTGCAACTTCCTGCAGCTTTTTCCAATCCTTCATACCAGCTAGTGATGCAACCAGTCAGAGTGGTCTCCACAGTACAACTGTAGAAACTTGCAAATGGCTTTCGTGACATACCACGTGTCCTCAAACTCCCAATGAAACACAGCCACTCTCATGCCTTCTTTGTAATTGCATCGATATGTTGGGCCCAGGGCACTTAGGAATTTGAAGATGCTCACCCTTTCCACTTCTGATCCTTTGAGGACTAGTGTGTTCTAAACAAATGGTTGATGTAATTTGGATGCTGTGTACAACAGCAGGATCTTCCATTTTACCTCCTAGTTAAGTTACAATCAAAAATCAGATTGAAATTTTTGAAAATGCGCTTTGATGATTTTTAGGGGGTGTCCAGTTGTTAGGAGTTGCAATTTCTCGATCATTCCCAACTGGAACCTGAGACTGGGCAAGAGCAATTTACATTGTTATTCATTTCTATGAACAGGCAAGCCCTTCTTTACAAAAAACCCTGCAGAGTTGAAGGGACAGTTCATCAACACTAAACTAAAGAAGAGTACGCGAGGGTTTGGATTCACTGTTGTTGGTGGCGATGAGCCTGATGAATTCCTGCAGATTAAAAGTTTAGTTCTTGACGGACCTGCCGCATTGGACGGAAAAATGGAGACAGGTAAGAAATAATAAGAAAATATTCCAGTTTCATGGTTTTACACATATTTAACTTTTTATTTCCCACGACTCTCTTAACTCTCCACTGGACAGCTTTCTCCAGAAGCTGCAGGTCCATGATCAGTTGTGACATTAAGTCCTTCTGTGCGATCGAAACTTCTGTGGACTGACGACCAGGCTCTGTATTTTTCTCCTTTGAGGCTTTAGCTCCCTAGCATAACAGCTGGAGTGAAAATCAATGAAATGTGGACAGCAACTCAGCTTCAAGCTTCCATTTCAGTGCATCCCAGTTACTGTAACCTCAGCAACAGAAGTGCCTTGTGAAGGATCAAGGATCAGCTTTATCTGCTGTGTACATTTACATGCATTGGGAGTTTACTGTGGTGTGTTGGCATGATATGCAATAAAAAAAAACACCATTCAACAATTATAAAAAAATAAAGAATTATATAAAAATTAAGTACAGATATGGAATAAAATGTGCCAACATGTATTCATAATGTAAATAGCATTATAAAAAATGGTTCAAAATGTTTATAGTGCAGTGACTGAGGTAATATATGAAAGGGGGGTGGGATAGCTAACTAGAATGGTTGATCATATGAACTGCCTGGGGGGGGGAATAAAACTTTTAAAACCGCGTGAAGCTTTTGTTTTAATGGGCCTCTAGAACTTTCCAGAAAGGAGCTTTTGAAAAAAGCAGTTTGCTGGGTGCAATGACGTTTACTTCCAGCTTCTTTGACCTGTAGATATTGAAGTCCTGCAGTAATAGTAGGCTGCAGGATTTGTATGTATATAGTAAAATTGAGCTAGTTACATGCTACTAGGCTTTGGAGATAACCTGCTATGATGCCACCTGTCAATATTCAGATTTCAATCGTAGGATTCCAGAAATTTCATGTCAAAGTCAAAGCCACTTGCCTTGATTATAGTCTGCCAAGGTGACTGGTTGGTAGCATCTACTTAATCTATTGGCTACATCATTATTCAGCAGTATTAATATATTGCCTTTGTCAAAGTATTATGCAAATGTTGTACAGCGCTGCACTTAGTGAATTAAGTATGTAATTGTGAAGTGAACGTGCATAAATAAAAGTAATTGGTGACGCATTGGTGTAATTAACTGCTTTTAATTTTCTCCTTTAGGTGATGTTATAGTAAGTGTAAATAGCAGTTGCGTGCTGGGATATACCCATGCTCAAGTTGTGAAAATATTCCAGTCGATTCCCATTGGTGCAACAGTGGATCTTGAACTTTGCCGAGGTTATCCCCTGCCTTTTGATCCAGATGATCCAAATACCAGTTTGGTGACTTCAGTGGCCATTTCAGATAAGGAGCCAATTATAGTCAATGGCCAAGAAAACTGTGACTCCCTGTCAAGCCACAGTAGCCAAACGGCTACTGCAAATGGGAATGGAGCAAAGGATCAGAGACCATATAGTCCATCGTCTGGTGAGGTTTCATCGAATGGATCCCATACAGCCTATGGCAATGATAGTGCCTCTCTGGCCTCCTCTATAGCCACTCAACCTGAACTTATAACTGTTCATATAGTGAAAGGCCCCATGGGCTTTGGTTTTACCATAGCAGACAGTCCTGGTGGTGGCGGTCAAAGAGTTAAACAGATTGTGGATGGTCCGCGCTGTCGAGGCCTGAAAGAAGGAGATCTGCTGCTAGAAGTCAACAAGAAGAATGTCCAGAACTTAAGTCATAATCAAGTAGTTGATACACTGTTAGAATGCCCCAAAGGAAGTGAAGTGACACTCTTGGTTCAGCGAGGAGGTGAGTACTGTTTGCTTTCTATTGGCGATCCAATTGTGGAACTTTATAGTAATTTTGCATATTTTAAAGCTTGTTTCCAGGTGATAATTATGTTTGAGCTTCTGCAGTCCCTAATCACAATGTAAAATTCAACATAAGATTTTTTTTGCTCCCTTTGTTGGGAAACAAATTTGAAGTTTCCTGACTTTGGAAAAGCTCTTCGTCTCCACTGAGTAAATTGCATTATTTCTATCTTTAGAAAGAAACAGTGTTCATTCACTTTCTGATTGCTGTTGGTTAAATCTCTTTTTACACTTATGCAGCTTTAATAGCTTTTGTTACGTGCTATTCCTGGATAGGCCTGTCAAATGATTGAACTTGCTGTGGTACAATGAGTTTAATCTTTTGATTAACTTTTGACAAAGTGCTTAAAACACAATGATATAATAGGATAATTAAATTTGCACAGTTTGTGAGCACAATGAATTGTAGGGGAAGGATAGAAATGATGGACACTTCCATTTGGAATAGGTGAGAAAAATCATTACTGCTTGTCCGCTGTGATTTTGATTCATACCTTGGACTTAACTGTTGCAACAGTACTAAATGACTATAATGACCAAGGTTCGATTAGTAAATTGATTCTAACTGTTGTTCTGGCAGAGTATTAGTTTGCACTTTATTGTGAACCATATAAAGCAAGTCATCAATAAAAGTTAAATATACAAGCAAGAACATCTGAAATTTGATGATAATGAGCAGTGCATGCATTTTCATCATTTTTCTGCTCACTCTTGAAGGTAAATAAGTTAATGTCCTCATTAGAAAGCAGAGAATTGATATGAATTTCATTACCAAATATAAGTTCCAGTTCTAATTACTTGTAGCATATCTATTTGTATAACAAATTGCTTATCATCATGATAAGGTGTGTAACTCTTATTGTTTCTGTTTTTAATAAACAGTTTCCATTATCCAGGGGATAATGAAATTGCACTAGAAAATAATTATTTTGTATTCTACCACCTGTCCAACAATACATCTTAAATATAAATTTAGAATAAATAAAGTCACAGTAATTCAAAGGTGGAATCCAATTTCGAGCATACTACAAAATTACTCATCTATCTTTTAGTTTTCAAACAAATTCAACCACCTGGCATCCACACCCCTCCCAACCCCACCTTTTAATTTTAATTCTAAATACATTCCAGCAGATATCACTGATAGCCATGACCAAGCATTCTGCATGTTAGGTGGCATCTGTGGAAAGAGAAACGGTGTTATTATTTCAGGTCAGAAACACTCTATTTCCCTTTCCACAAATACTGCCTGACCATCCGTGTTTCCAGCATTTTCTGTCTCTTGCTTCCAGCATCCACTCGTGTTTTCTTCCTCTTGCAGTAGGGAGGAATGTGGAGTCCCCACATTTCACACTTTGGTCCAACTAAGTTTAAACAGTGAGATGAATTTTTGGCAACTCGACAGCGATTACCATTTTCACACAGTGCAGAAATATTTAGTGCGTCCTGTAATTGCAGCAGATAAAGTAAGTATTTAACCCTTTTTCAGTAACAAATTGCTTTGTGAAGGAGGTCATCCTTAGTGTTGCAATTAAGCTTAATGAAATAGTGGAGTGTTGATTTGCAAACATTAATTGACAAGAACTTGCAATGTTGTAAAATATTTTTGAAATTGAAAGAAGGTAAAATACTAGTTATATTGAGTATGGTATTAGTATGTGAATTCTCGTTTTACTTATTGTTGGCTGATGAGTAATGCCATGCTTGCATACAGTGGCAGAGTCCCTTTGCCGTGCCATTATAAGAAAACTGACAGTTAGGTAAAGTATTCACATTTGTCTGTCGATCTGCCTTGCAGTTATGTTATGAATGAAAACTCCAATGAATTATGTTCAGCAATCTGTAACTCTAAAGCAGCATCACATATCTTTAAATTGATGCACTTTATGTCAATGAGGATGTATCATTGGACAAGTACACTCAGCCTCTTTATTCGGTACCTCCTGTACCTAATGAGTGTATGTTTGCAGTCGTCTTCTGTTGTATCCCATACCTTTCAAGGTTCGATGCGTTGTGCGTTCAGAGATGCTCCTCTGTGCACCACTGTTGTAACACGTGATTATATGAGTTGCTGTTGCCTTCCTGTCAGCTTCAACCAGTCTGGCCATTCTCCTTTGACCTCTCTCATTAACTTTGCCCACAGAACTGTCGCTCACTGGATTTATTTTTTGATTTTTCACACCGTTCTCTGTAAATTCTAGAGACTGCTGTGCAAGAAAACCCCAGGAGGTTAGCAGTTTCTGAGATACTCAAATCACCCCATCTGGCACCAACGTGGTCAAAGTCTGTTGGACCGCATTTCTTCCCCATTCTGATATTTGATCTAAACAACAAATAAATCTCTTGGCCATGTCTGCATGGAGTTGTAGCCACATGATTAGCTGATTAGATAATTGTGTTAACAAACAGATATACAGGCGTACCTAATAAAGTGACTACTGAGTATAGTTGCATATATAACTATATAGAATAAAGTATCCTGGTCTTGCTTTGCACAATTAATGTTGTCCTGATAATAGCGGAGAGGTGCTCTTGATCACATAGCCGTGTGCGTTCTCATTTCCACCACTTATGCACGCTATTAGTGTGAATTATTTATCAATGTGCTCTTGCATGTGATTTCATATCTAGTTCAGTGGATGCGGTTGACAGAACTGAAGTATCTGTGAAGCACTGTTGCTAATTTCCATTTTGTTAAAGTACCAAGCTCTCTATTTTCAAGCTAGTTAGCACATTATTGATATTCTTACTTGGATAGTTATAAAGCTGAACAAGATTTCATAGCATTAGGCGTCCAAGAGATCCCTGCTAGTATCCAGGTTTATCAGATTGTCCTTTGTTTTTGTATTTGAAAAGTTCAATTTATTGTTGTATTGACTATAATTTAAAATTTAATTTGTAAAGTCACAATATTTTATCTTAAATGACATTGAGACGACAGTAAAAACCTTAGTGCATTTCTGATTGGAAACCACATTCCATGTACGTCAATACAAATTCATTACTGGCAGCTCCTGTAGGTGGCATAGTGATGCACATAACATAACTGCAAAACAATAACTCCAAAACAGGAATTGATCTAAGATAATTAGACCTAAGAGAGCAGTGAAGACAGCGGTCTATCATCACATCTGGAAGTTAAAAGGCAGGACCCACAACACTGAGATTCCCTCAGTACTACAATAGATGAGCTTTGGCATGAAAGATGTACTCAATTTTCAGTACTAGGTATGAATCTAGAATCTTCCTAAACAGGTGAGAGTGCCACCACTGAGTTTACTTCGGCATCCGAGATAGAATGAAAAGGCCAGGTGTCAGGATCCGAGGCGAGAGCCAATTTCACTCGTTCTCCGCAATGGCCGCTCCTCTCTCCATGGCGCTGAGGCTATGAAGATGACCCTGGCTGCTGTGCTAAGGGTCTGCTAATTTGCTGAACTGATGAGAAGCTTTAGGCCTGCTCTGGGCTCCTCCAGGGTTCGGATCTGAGGACTCGATTTTGGTTTGGAATGTTGTTGCTTGTTTCTTGTTTCAACTGTTTGCTTGATTGGTGTTTTTTTTCCCATTCCCTTGTGCATCAGGTGTTGGTTTCTTTTTATTTATTTTTTCTTTAATTGGGTTCTTTAGGGTTTCTTGCTTTGTGACTACTTGTGAGGGTGTTGGCACGTGGCCAAGTGGTTAAGGCATTCGTCTAGTTATCTGAAGGTCGCTAGTTCGAGCCTTGGCTGAGGCTTGCGTGTGTGTCCTTGACTTGAGCAAGGCATTTAACCACACATTGTTCTGCGATGACACCGGTGCCAAGCTGTATGGGTCCTAATGCCCTTCCCTTGGACAACATTGGTGGCGTGGAGAGATGAGACTTGCAGCTTGGGCAACTGCCGGTCTTCCATTTAAAAAAAAACTTGCCCAGGCTTGCGCCCTGGAAACTTTCCAAGGTGCAAATCCATGGTCTACCGAGACTAACGGAGGCCTATCTACCTACTTGTGAGGAAACAAATCTCAAGATTGTATAATTTATGCATTCTTTGATCATGTACTTTGAATCATTGAATTTAAACTGCCCTGTAATCATAGTCTAAAAGTTATCATTTAAAGCTTTCAACCTTTTCAAAATACATTGGTCAACCTGGACCTCATTCAAGCAGTCAGTTGAAAGCCCCTGCTACTGCCACACATTGAACATCTCCTTCCACCTACCAGTTGCAATGACACTTTCATCCTTCCATTGGTCTTCATTCTCTAACCTTCCTCGATCTGACCACTGCAGTGGATCTAGACTCTTACAGCCTCCCCGACATTGGTAAAACTGCTTTCCGCAGCAACAACATTATCCCGTTTTATTCATTCTTTAGGCCAGGACCCTAGGAGTGCGACGTTTTACAGGAGGTCCCTCTGCTTAAATTATTTTGTAAATAAATATACACAAGTTTATGCTTCTTGGATACATGGTGCATTCTAAAGGCCATCAGAACATAAACAGAATAAAACACATACGAACTACCATCAAAGAGTTAGTTCAAGTTAATACAATTCGTCAGTGGAAACTGTACATCAAATATATATAACAGAAAATAGCAATTATAGTTATTTCTGCTTGGGACGTGTTACAGACTTTGTCAGCACCCCAATACACAGCTATGCATCAACCAATGGATAAGAATTTTTTGCTAATCTTTCAAATTTAGCCAATTATGAGTGCACTTTGGGTGTCTTTGTAATGATTGCTGATTTAAGTTGGAGCATGATACCGACCATTCATTGAACAGGATCTTGTATTCACCCCTACGTTAAAATGTCAGACCATTTCAAAGGTTTCAGCTCCCTGAGAGGCAATGAAAAACAGTACAAAATAGTAAATGTTAAAGTTTTCAATTAAGTTATAGAAATTAATAAAATTAAAATCCTGTTAAAAAGAGCAGAAATACAGTACTGTGCAAGTGTGTGTGTGTACTTACATACATACAGGTAGCCCCAAGTTACGAACATACGACTTACAGACAACTTGTACTTACGAACCGAGGAAGGAGAACGCCGTCCGCCATTTTAAGTCATTGCCATTGACACTGTGTTGAGTGTTTAACTTTGTATTTGGCTTAAATTTTTCTTAGTAAGATTTAGCCTGACCCCGCCCCCCCCCCCCCCCCCCCATTCCGGTTGGCTGGTGGCGCAGTGAGATCAGCGCCAGGCTGGAGAACGGAGGTTCCCGAGTTCGATTTAGTGACAGACCGCTTCCGTGCCGGGCTGATGTCGAGCTTGCAACTCAACCTCGTAAAAAAAACACTGCCACCTCCAGTTTAAATTCCCACGTGGAATATTGTGGAGGATCAAATACCCAAACCCAGCACAGCCCCCACTTGTCCCATTTAGCCTGTCTCAGTGCAGTGGTTCTTAGGACCCAGTGGACCTCGGGAGCCGGCGAAGCTTGGGACCCGCTGCCCGCTGTGTTTCTGTTCCATTGACGGGAAGCAATCGCAATTGAAAATAAAGTGGAAATAATAAAGCGTTTGGAAAGAGGTGAAACGCCATCGGTCATTGGAAAAGCTTTAGGCTACAGTCGGTCAACAATCAGAACAATTTTAAAGGATAAAGTGAGAATAATGGAGCATGTGAAAGGCCCTGCCCTGATGAAAGCTACAATTATTACTAAGCAACGCAGTGGTTTAATTATTGGAATACATACGTTTCTTAAGTGTTTTATATGCATAGAAAGGTAATATATATACTACTGTATTTACTAAGACAAACGTTTGACTAACTGATGCTAAATAATACCAGATGTACTTGTTCTGACTTACGTACAAATCCAACTTAAAGACGGACTCAGGAACGGAACTCGTATGTAACTGCCTGTACATACATACACAGTGCCAGGAACCGGGGCTAGTGTGGGTACAGACCCACCCAGCCCTGAGACACCAGGCATGGTCATTTGACTCCAAACAATTGGTTTATTGATCATTACAGAATGTCTCTCTGGTGCTTCCCACCCCCTCCCACTCCCTCCTCCTTTTCCAAACCATGATTCCCCTCTCCCTGCCCCCTTCCCACTCTCAGTCCACAATCAAAACCCGTATCAGAATCAGGTTTATCATCATTTACATGTCATGAATTTTTTTTTGTGGCAGAGTATAGTGCAATACATAAAATTGCAGTACTGTGCAGAAGTCTTGGGCATCCTAGCTATACATCGATTTTCCTAAGACACTTGCAGAGTGCTAAATGTTAAGTGTGCCAGTTACGGCTGGTATAATGGTGTAGGGTCAGATGCACAGTGTATCCAACACAGCAGTTCAGACATTGCAGACTGCCCCTGGACTGGGCAAAGTGTCGAAGATCTGCACTTCTGCAGTTATGGAAGTTCAGAAGGCAGAAGTTCTTTATAAAACAGTGCAGCATATTTGGGGTGGGTGGAGGGGAGAACCGGCCCTTAGTCCTGATTTATTATTGGCAAATTTTAATTATAAATTGCAATATAGAATCTGCAGCCTATACTTCCGGTGAAGTTCAGGTGCAATTAAGTTTGGAAATAAATGTTGACCCAGGCTTGAACTGTACATAAATAAAAAAAACACGTGGACTTAAAAGCTTTCTGCTCATAAGTCATTTCTCAGCCACATGCACTTACTGCATCAGCACAGAGTTTCTGTATATCTGAGTGACTAGGACAGCTCAACCTATGAGTGTATGGTAAAGTTTTAATAAATTCCAGCAATGGATTTTGAAGTGGGTAGATGTGTATTAATGAAAATCCTCACTTTGAGTGGAATAATGATGTACAAATCTGCAGGTTGAGATCTCCTCTCAAATTTTAAATATTCTTTCTCCTTTTCTCGGGGCCCTCCATTTTTCAGTGCACCCTTTAAATGATTATTTTGGCACTTGCAGTGTTTGCAACTAGTTAATAGATTAAAAAGGATCAAGAGAATGATTAAAAAGATAGTCTTCAGACTTCATCTCTATTATTCCTTGCATATCAATGCCCTTAGAATAACACAAATCTTTTTTGCTCTTGTTCCATGTGTGGTTTGATCCAGGCCGGATAGAGCATTTCCAAAATGTTCTGCTCCGTTCGTTGTGCCTGTATTTGCTAATGAGGGGCAGTGAATGTTAGAGGATATTTGCAGTGTAGGGACATTGGCAGTATTTCTTAGGAAGTGGTACATGTGGGTTCAATTGTAACACTTAGGGCAAGTTCGGATAGGTACATGAATGGAGGGCTGTGGCCCCAGTTGGAGGTACTGTAAATGGGATCAGGCTGGCACAGACTAGATGGGCTGAAGGTCTGGTTTCTGTGTGTAGTGCTCCTTGACGCTCACATTTATTTTTTCTATCATAGAGGTACTATCATGATCAGGCATGGACTTAATTGGCTCTTGTCTCTGACTCTGTCTGTCTGTCTCTCTCTCCTGCTAAGTGAATATTGCTAATAACTAAAAATTTTCTAGAAAATGTTATAGCCTCGCGTTGCTTGGACTGCAAGTCACTCCACCTGATTGAGTTCCAAGTGCTGATTCACAGTGCAGCAATCAATGTCGAGGTTGCTTTAATTGCAAGTATTTGGAATCTGTCACTTTGCCATCAGCTTTGCAACCCTGATTGTCTCTGTGTAATCAGGCCATTTTGAGGTAACAAGTCTCTTTTTCGCCGTACATCCCTGAGATATGTTCTTTGAAGTATAATGTTACAGTGGGCTCCAGAAGGATGAACTTGGCAGAAATTTGTCATGGATCCATCTCAGTAATGAAGGAACTAAGCAAACAACCTTTGAATGGCAATTATAACTCGTTTCTTCCTGGTTTTCAAAGGCTTCATTGTAGAGGACATTCACATTTCCAAACAAGGAATGCAATAGAGAGTCTTGGCAAGAAACGAACGACCCCGAGGATTTGAAAGTGACTGCCTGTTAGAATGCATGATGCGACATTCGAAGTCAGTTCTAAAAACTTAAAGTGGGATTTTTTGAAAGACAAAGCCAGAGTTACTTTATCATATTTGAAACCTGAACATATAGCATTCAGCCAATGCATTAATGGGGATCAAAACAGAATACATTTATTATATTCCAATTCCTTGGCAGCAGTTCTGAGCAGGGGATGAGGTGAAGTTGCCAGAGTATTTGCAGCACTGTGGTTCATGCGTAGGATGCAGGCATGCTCATCTTCTCAGGAACCTTTCACTGATTTCAAAGAGGTCGAGGCAGCTCTAATGAGTTGGTTTGGTCTATGAAGCTTCAACGTAACAAGGGAAGAACTATGAAAAGCCTTCTGCTTGTAGTGATTTTCAGCCACATTCAATTACTGCATCAGTCCAAGAGTAAACGGACTGAGAAGGTAAATAAACTCTTTCCGCTGGTTGCAGAATTGATAACAAGATGTGTTTTGAAGATAATTGGCAAAGAGTTCAGGGTAATGAGAAATGTCTTTTCATGGCCTGTTGTTATGATCTGCAGAGTGTGATGGAAACAGGTTCAGCAATGCTTTCTGAAGGAAAGACCAGAAATTGGATCTAATTGGTGGTTCATTCAGAGAGCTGTCACAGCATGAAAGCTTAAATGATCTTTCATTCTCTGATATTGTGTTACATAACAATAGTGAATTCATTCTGGTGTTTCAAATGTCATGATTACTAGTGGTCACCATTTTACAAAGGTACTTCAATGTGTATAAAAAGCTTATTTTTATCTAAACAGTTGCGTATTTCTTTCATTTGTGGCACCAGAAATATGACTGCGGTTTAGGGGCAGCATGGTAGTGCAGTGGTAAACCCAACACTTTACAGTACAAGAGACCTGGGTTCAATTCCCACCCTTGCCTGTAAGGAGTTTGTATGTTTTCCCTCTGACATTCCAGAGTCCAGTCCAGTCCTCTCACAGGCCAAAGAATTTTATAATAACAGGTTAATTGATTATTATAAAACTCCCGGTGATTAGGCTAGGGTTAAGTCGGGGGATTGCTGGGCAGCGCGGTTCGATGGGATGGAAGAGCCTATTCCATGATGTAACTCAATTAATAAATAAAAAGCACCCTGGTTTCCTCGGCTGTGTTAGTCTAGGGAGGTCAATCTCCGGCCCCGCCAAACGTGTGAGATTGAGTCACGAGCTCACCCTAAACCCCCTGTTTGTGCGGATGCCGTGTAATTCATCACCCTGTTACCAATGAGTGCCACGAAATAACGGACAGTACACCACATACAATTAAAATATTTAGCTTTATTTGACTAAGGGGTTAGTAAAGTAAAGAACAAAGAAACAAGAGGACCCATTTTAATGAAGCAGTTGGAGCTCATGGTTTCCCCGTCACCAATCTTCCATCGATCTTACCTCGGGCTTCGTTGAATCCTACGACCTCTTCTCTCTTCATCTGTCTCTAGCAAAAGCCCCAAGCCCAACCTTGGTGTCCCTCACCAGAGAAACCTCCCCTTAATCCAACCATCCTAACCGATGGCACACAAATCTCCTCTCTCTTATCTTTAACAGTAACCCAAGCGTAAGCTGAACAACAAGCAGCTCACACAGAACAGCACAAAATGAAATCCAGAACAACATAACAGGACATTACATAAAATAAAATTCTCTGTTTTTCACCCAATGAAAGTAAAAATGCTTCATACCTGTCTGTGAGATTCATACCCAAGTCAGCATGTATTGTCAGCCTTTGCTCGCCTCTGATCTCTCTGGCTTGCGAAGCCATTACAGATGATAGTTATAAGTGAATGAAATTGTTGTGGGTCAGAGATCCAATAGTGGGCAGACCAGCAAAAGATGGCAGATTTGTTTCTCAGATCAATATCCCAAGCCTCTGGATATAATGCAACTTCCTAATAAGGAAGCTGAAAGAAGCAAGGCCTTGTTAACTTGCAGCTTCCTGTCCATAATGGTTGAGCTGATTCTGAATGTTTCGGTCGATTTACATTTCAGAAGCGCCTATGGTCAGCAAGCGGTGAGGAGTAAGGAGGAAATTATAACAAGAACAAGGGAGAAATATTTGATTTTGCTAGCCAAATAACTAGTGCTAGATTCGAAGAACTATTATGTTCGTGTTGACTGAAGCATATCTTTGTAGACTTAACCAATTTGAAAGCACTTGATCTATTTATTTATGCTAAATATCTGTACAACATTAAGTAATGTTTAAATAGGATGAGAGTAGTTGCATATTTTTCCTGCCCTTACCATTCATCTCTCCCCATCTCTCTGGTCACATTACAGGAGAGAAGAATGAGAGGAGATCTTATAGAAGCATCTAAAATTATGAAAGGGATAAATAAGATAGAGGCAGGAAAGTTGTTTCCACTGGTAGGTGAGACTAGAACTAGGGGACACAGCCTCAAGATTCGGGGAAGTGGATTTAGGACAGAGATGAGGAGGAACTGCTTTTCCCAGAGAGTGGTGAATCTGGGAATTCTCTGCCCAATGAAGCAGTAGAGGCTACCTCAGTAAATATATAAAACAAGGTGGGATAGGTTTTTGCATAGTATGGGAATTAAGGGTTATGGGGAAAAGGCAGGTAGTTAGAGGTGAGTCCATGGCCAGATCAGCTATGATCTAATAGATTGGCGGAGCAGGCTCGACGGGCCAGATGGCCCACTCTTGCTCCCATTTCTTATGTTTTTATGTTCTTATTACCACCACCTTTTAAAGCTGTGAAATCTTAACTCTGGTTTTAGAAAAGGATTCTTAGGCCCTGCTCATCCATTGATCAATTACCTCAAAGCAATTAGTGACCTCTGTGCCCAGGGGAAAATGGTTCCTTTCATTTCCCCTTATGCGGACCTCTGATAATTTTATGTGCCTTGATTAAATCTTTCTGCATCCCATGTTTGAGGAAGGAACCCCTGTCTATCAAACCATCCTTAAAGAATCTGAGATAATCTCATAAACAAGGCACTAAATACTGAGCCCTGTTAAATCCCTATGGCAAAATTCTTCCAGTCACAAAGTTCCCCTCAATCATTACTCTTTGCAAGCTACCGTTGAACCAGATTTGGACTCATTTTGTTGTTCTCCCATGGATCGCACGACTTTTCCTTTCTTCACCAGTTTGCATTGTGGGACCCATCAAGTGCTTGCTAGCATTTACACAGACTACAATAGATGGAATACCTCATCAATCCTTATTTCCTCAGGAAATTCAATCAAGTTAGTTGAATCTAACCTTCCCTTAAATCATATTGATTGCCTGTGATTAATCTGTACCTTTTTAAATGAAGGTCAGTGCTGGCTTTCAGAATTGAATCAAGTAACTTTACTACCACCAAAGTTAAGTTAATGTGCCTGCAATTGTTTAGTTTATCCATTCTTTTTGTTTATCATGAATATAATGAGTATTCTGATACTTTAGTATCATTACTGCAGCCAAGGTGAATTGTGAAGTAATGGTTAGAACCTCCATAATTTCATCTTCAGGTTTAAAACTCCATTGGGACCTGATAATTGTAACCACAGCCTTGTCATCATTCCACTCTTCTGTGAAGAAATTTGCAAGGTTTTCCTTAAGATCTCTATTCATGCTGTCTCTCCAAGTGACACTTTTGGTCCGTAATGGACCTTGAGGTTTCCTTGAGTATCCTCATTATCTTGATGTAAATAATCTTTCAGTTTTCTTTAATTTTGCATGCCAGTATTTTTTATGCCCTCCTCCTGCTTTCAAAAATCTCTCTTCCCCTCCCCCCATGATAGAAGTGCACCCTCACACACTAAATTTATGTTTTTATCTTCCAATAATGTGCTATCATCCAAGGTGCCCTAGATTTGACAGTCTCTGAGGGAGCATGATCACCCTGGGCACTTTAGAAAGCCTTCCTGAATATCTAGCACTACTCCGACACTGATTTCCATTATAGTAGTTTGCTTCTCTTCCACTTTTGCTAAACAAGTTCTCGACCCAGTAGAATGTGCCTTTCCCAGTTTGGAATCTTTTGTAATTTTTATCTCTCAACTGTGCTAAATCTAAATCTAATTGATATATGATCAATACCATGACACTGTTGCCTTGTCAATATCCTTCAAACTCAGTATAGCATTGGTTCCCTTCTTATTATTCTTGCTACATCTGAATGAAAAGGTTCCTCTAATCAAATTTAGCAATTTTCTGACCCTTTCTACTTGTACAATTCTATTTTATGCTGGACTTTGGACTTCCTATCCATTTTTAACCATCTTGTCTACAAGCCTGAGCACCCTCGTGAGTGTTCGTGATTCCCCTACTGTGCTGTACTCTGTGGTCATCCCTGAAGGCATTGCTTCAGTTATCCTTAGTGAGTTCCCTTTAGCACTGTTCTGCCAATGTGATCAGGTTTGATATCCTGCGGTAGCTTCCAACTTGTTCATTAACAATCATATGGCCGCTTTTGACATCTTCTGAAAACTCCTAAATCATACAGATGATGTCTCATCATCTGCTTTTTGTGATATTAATCAATGATAATGCAATTCCAAGTCCTGCAGAATTTCATAGTAGACAGTTCTTCCGTGAGTAACTGAACCGTCCCTCTGTCACCTTCATGGACTCAGCTTGCTATTTTATTTAAAGCTTATGGGCGTTTACTTTCCTGACCACTTAATGAAGTTGTGACTTGTTGAGATGAAGCCATTAGGCCAGGTGCACTGTAAATGGTTATTTTCACTGCTATGAATGCCAGCCCTGACAGATGGGCCAGACTGCTGGAGACCCCAGTTCCCATGCTGTGGTCATGTTTAGGCTTTATCTGTCTTGACATTTGTCAATGGGTGCCGCGAATGTGCTAATTTTATCTTAAATGGTTTAATATTTTATCTGCTGAGGTGATGTTTTTCTGTTTGACCTGGAGTGCACTGTATTCACAAAGCTGACAATTAATCAGCCGATTACTGATGTGGGAAAGTACAGGCACAGTAAACTATTAATAAAGAGACAGCCTTCCCAGTGCAGTCAAACGGTAATAAATGTTAGGATTTTGTTCTGCGCTTGATGCATTTAACGTATTTTCCTGTGCGAATTGTGCCTCAATAAAATATATAAGCAAAAGCTTTATTTGTCACAAGTACATCAAAACATACACTGTTTGAGAGAAGGGTGTGCTGGGGGCAGGTTGCAAGGCTTCTGGTGCCAACATAGCATGCCTATAACTTATTAACCCTGACTTCTATAACTTATTAACCCTAACTTGAATAGGTTATTAACCCTAACTTGTATAACTTTTTAACCCATCTTTGCTGAAAGGCCTTGATAGAGTGGATGTGGAGAGGCTGTTTCCTGTGGGTGGAGAGTCTAAGACCAGAGGACGTAGTCTCAGAACAGAGAGCCGTCCTTTTAGAACAGAGATGAAGAGGAATTTCTTTAGCCAGAGTGTGGTGAATCTGTGGAATTCTTTGCCACAGGCAGCTGGGGAGGCCAAGTCTTTATGTATACTTAAGGCAGAGGTTGATACATTGGTCAGCGCATGAAGTGATAAGGGGAGAAGGCAAGAGATTGGGACTGAGGAAAATTGGATCAGCCATGATGAAATGGTTGAGCAGGCTTGATGGGCTAAATGGCCTAATTCTACTCCTGTGTCTTATGGAATTGAGAGGAAATTGGAGGACCCAGAGAAAATCTACAGTCATGGGAGAACATGCAAACTCCTTACAAACAGCAACAGGAATAGAACTTCTATTTTGTAGTTGGTGCCATAAAGTTTTGTGCTAACTACTACACTACCGTACTGCATGTACACAAATCATGTTTATTTAGAATACAAGGGGAAGGGGATTAGTTGTGTTTAAAAGCCTCTTATGTCACTTGTAGCTGGTAAGTGAATGCGTACTGTATTGTACTGAAGATTATAATTGACTTTTCAGACTGAAAAAGAAAAAGCTACATTTGGTTTAACCACCTTGTTGTAAGATTCCTTTTTAAAAACTTGTAAGTCTGGACCAGCTGAGTTTTGTCTTAGTAATTGGCAAGACATCTTAACCAATATATCTAGCTTGCAAAATATCACCCAGATGCCCTCATATCTACTGTGATGAAATATTTTGGGTGGTGGATTATCTCTAGAATTAACTCCTGCCTAAACAAGAAAGTCAACCCACTGCAATTAGCCTACCACCACACTAGTCGACAGTGGATACTATCTCACTGGCTCTCCACTTGGCTTTGGACCACCTGGACAACAGCAAAACACACGTCAGACTGCTGTTTATTGATTACAGCTGAGTGTTCAACACCATCATCCCCTCGGTGCTAATCAATAATCCTCAAAACCTGGGCCTCTGTGCCCCCCTCTTGACCTCCTCATCAGGAGACCAGCCAGTGCATATCAGAAACAACATCTCCTCCTGTTTGAGATATATGTATAAAACAACATGTTTCTTAACAGATGTTAGTGCTGATAAATCTGATTCCACTGCTGTAAAAGAATTCAGAAGTTGCACCCTTTCAAGGAATCAGACCTTAGATGAATAGATCAGCAAGTCATGGATTGATCTGATAGTATTTATGTTAATTTTTCCACTAGAACTTTGCAGAAGGTGGTGGAAAGAGTTTGTATCTGGGTAATTTTCAGGAAAAGAAAATACCTGTCAGTAAAAATTAGACTTCTCTTTAGTAATCCCACAGATCACTAATAGGCGTGTGGTTAGAACTTGTATGAAACATGTTGCAGAAGGGAGTTGGAAAAAAGGCTACCAAAACTACAGTGTGTAAATTCATTCTTTGTCCCCTGTGCTAGATAGGTGCATGTACCAGTTGCTGCAGCTCATCCTCCACATTGAAATGAGGCTCTTTCAACTTCAGTGAAGCTGGTTTTCAGAAACGAATTACAGTATGCAGCTGCAAATGTCACATCCATTGCAGGATGCAACTCTACTCTTGCATATCTCACCCAAACTGCCAACTCATTACTCTTTTAATTTGTCACTCGAGAGAAATTACGTCCATAGGCATAGACAGGAGAGAAATGATTTATAGACTTTGAATAGACTGTCACACCTATAACTAAATAACATTTTAAATCAGGCTTCCATCTGTTGAGATCATCTTTTAATAGCACTGATAAATTATATATAGCGCATGTGTCTATGTGATGCTGTGAATTCCACACTTGTGCAATTAAGAATGGTAATGGCCGGGTTTTATGAAGTTCTGTGTAACTGCATTGAATGGAATCGTGTCAAGATCGGGACTTGGACTTGTTACTGTGTTTTCTATTTTTTTTTGTAAGGTCTGATGAGCCAGAGAGGACTATTAACCATGAGAGCACAGATTTAGTAATTATAATCTCTGTTTCTAAGAATTTTAGATTTTGTGTGGGTGGCACAGTTAGTAGAGGCACATTCTCACAGCAGCAGAGATCCAGGTTTAAATCTGACCTCTGCTGTCCATATGGAGTTTGCATGTTCTCCCTGTGACTTCATGGCTTCTCGCCAAGTGTTCTGGTTTCGACCTACATCCCAAAGATGTGCAGGTTGGTGGGACACTGGTAAAAGTTGTGGGGATTTGATGATTGGGATGGACTCTGTGGTCCAAAGGGCCTATCCTTCCTATGACATGAAAAGAGGATCCATGACCATTAACACTGAAAAGTAATAAAACTTGGCTATCACCTTTTAATTCCAGTATCATTTGAAAATGGTGCCTTTTTCTTTCTGAGGTGCACAAGGGATCTATTCACCTTAAGGAAGCCAAACTTGATCCACTTGTAGGTAGAAGCCCTGGAGAAGTTTTCTACTGGGAGTGTCACATACTTCACTATGTCCTGGAGACAATGAGAGGACCTGAACATTTCAAATTATAAAAAAATGATTTTTTTCTGTGAACTGTGAACCATCTGAATGTGCATATTTTTATGTTTGCTGTGGCTAACTTTGGAGTCAATAGATTAGATAGTTAGAGAGCTTTCATCTCTGCAGTTCTTTGCATATAATATAACTTCAGAAGGAAGAATGAAAATAAATCTCAGGGTTGTATATGCTGACATGTGTATTTTGATAATAAAATTAACTTCGAACTTCAATTTATTTACTCATAAAGTTCTTACAGTACATCTATGTTAGTTTCTACGTGAGATTGTTTTGAAGCTTTAGCAGTATAGAAGTACCTGCAAAATTAGAGAAATTTTAATTGCTGCTCGTTGAATACAAATTTTATAATTCTTTTAAATTTAGTTTTGCAATGTCCTCATGGAGCTACAGGAATTTATTTTGCTTCTGCTGCAGAATCTAGTTTCATGGGTCACACTGACTGGTTTAGACTGCTAGCCTGAAGGCTGCTGAATCAGGAGTAAGTAGAACTGATGTACTGGGGATTCAACACACAATAATCTGATCTGATCAGACGCCAGGCACAGTGGCTGGCACAGATTTTAACATGGTCAGAGAGATTCATACTCACTAAACCAATTTAGATCATGTCCTTGGCATTCTTTGAAGGCTTTCTTATTGCTGAATCTTGATTTTTTTTTTGTTTGTTTTTCCCCTTTCACAGGACCACTTCCCAAGAAAAGTCCAAAGTCGGTAAGTTTCACGCCGGGCACAAAGTACCCTCTTGGTATACATTGTGTATTCATGAAGTAAGTTCTAGCTGGCTGTGTAATGTGCTTTATCCTCATTCATTCTTACATTTACGAATTTGCCAGCGATATGAACGGATTATCTCCATGTCGTTTATGAACGTTGCTTCTTTCTTTAACAATTTGGATTGTACTGCAGATTGGCATGTAAAAGGTAAAAATGACGAAGTAAAATTCCCGTATTTTTGTCCCATCTCAGACGTTCCCTCCCCAACCACCAAAAAGTTCCCTAAACAAAAAAAAAGATAATTAATACATGGCGGCACTTGATTAAAGTCACAGAAAGTAACTTCAGGCCCACTCCATTGTCAGATTGTATTAGGTCTGTGAAGAGGAAGCTTAGTTGCATTCACTATTAAATTTGAGAAATGTCAGCCTTCATGTGCTTCTTTGTCAGTTTCAGATAAATTTACCCGTTGGCAGAATACATCTTATGTGCATGGAATATCTCAGATGGAGTGTGCTTTGTAGTATTTATTTTCAGACTACCTAAGCTCTCAATTTGAAGAAAGAACTCTGCTTTTATTTTGAAACTGATATGAAATGTGTCACCTGTCTTCTAGTCAGTAGAAATATCTAAATGTTCTAAAAGGATGGGTAGTCGCGAATCCTCATTTAGTGCATTGTGCACTTCTCATGATGGGCTGCCTTTAAGGTAGTTACAGCCGCAGTAAACAACTTAACTTTGTGAAATGATTTTTTTTTCAAAATGGGAGCATTGTATCGATTGCTCCCAGTCAGTGAAAAGCTGGACTGACCTTCTGTTCTCTTGAATAATTGCAGCAAGCACTGGAAAGGAAGGACAGCCAGAACAGCTCCCAGCATAGTGTCTCCAGCCAGCGGAGCACACACACTGCCTCGCCAGTCCTGGGCACCCCTGGGCTTCCAGACTACCCTTCGAACGAGGTACCAGCAGTGGATCAAACGGATATCACTGGGCAAAGGAAGCCAGATCCTTTCAAGATCTGGGCCCAGTCACGAAGCATGTATGAAAGTAGACGTAAGTACTGATAAAAAAAATTCCAAGCGTTCCTCTTTTCATGACTTTAATACTTTTTGCTGAAGTTAATAACTAAAAGATTGACATTAATATCCTTTGTCTTTATATACTGTGCAATTCAGAATTCAGTTCTGTAGTATCACCGAATTTCACATTGGTAGTGTTGCTGACGGTTTCCATTAACAGCTGCAGAGAATGCCCCTGAAGCCTAGTAGCAAAGAATATTTTGTATTTTCACAGTTATTGGTGAGCTAGAACAGTGGGCTCTATTAATAATGTTGCAGCTGTTGTTCTCGGACGATGCAATGTGCAGTTATCCATGAGAATATTTAGAAGGAAGTCTTGAATATTTGAAAATATAATTTAAAGCAAATTCTAAATTGCAGAATAGCACCATTTTAAGAGTAGCCAATTACTAACATTTATCACCAACAGGAATAGTTGCCTTTTTTCAGTCTTCAGTGTAAAATCAGTGGAGTTTCCCTTTGAGTTAAACTGCTAGCAGAGACAGCCTGGACAAATAATTAGAAATTTTAATGGTGTATTGCAAATGGGAATATTATTAGCAGGTGCTGCAAAATAATTTTCCATGTAATCTTTAGCGCAACAGATATTTCATTTAAATGACTGAGGAGGACACACAATTGTTCCTGCTTTGCAAATAATAGACTTTACCATGTGTTAGACAGGTTGATGTGATGTTCTGGGATGTAAATCATACTGTGTGCAATTGTCTTGTGTGATGTGATAGAATTGTAGTTCGTTTAAATTGTTTCCATTTTTATTTGCACTTAGCACATAGATCCACGTGTGCATGGGCCAAGGCCACTATCTTCAGCATCCTGCACCAGCTCCTTTCTTTTGGTGCATGTTCCATCCCTGCTCACTGGAAACTATAGAATTACTCTATACTTTTTAGATGCAGCATATTGCATGCATTTTTCTCAGTATGAGATGCGAAACATGGATCAAAAGATTCTGGCCAATTATAGCATTTGGTTTACCCATTTAATCCTTTTGCTGTAGTTGATAACATCAAATTAACAATAATCCAGATTTTACCTCAACATGGAATTGGATTTGGCATGTTTTGGAGATTTTGGTGCCTGTTGTACCCTGTTTGTGGGTTATGATGAACTTGCAATGACACAGAAGTCCGTACAATACCCATTATGGCTTCATGTGAAGCAATCCTAACAATCCAATTCATTCTCTCCATATTTTCCTGCCCCCTTCAGCTAATTCCCTGTCACACTTGCCCTATTATTTTCTTTTTTTGCCAATTTTAATGTATGATTTGAGCAATCTAGCCAATTTACAGAAGCCAATTTAGCAAATCATCAAATCTTTGGAATGGGTGAAGAAGCTGGAGCATCCACAGGAGATCCACGCTGTCATGGGGAGAATATGCAAATTCCTCATTGTCAGCATTTGGAGTCAGCGTCAAACCCAGTTCCCTGGAGCTGAGAGGTTTCGTAAAGCCACCTCGACCAGTTTCTGCTTCTAACTCCTTCCAACCTACGCCTTGCCTTTTGGGTAATGATCCCGTTCACCTAGTGTTCACTCATGACTTTTGCTTTTTTTAAAATTTACACAGCATTTTTAAAATGTTTAATCTTACAATGAACAAGCAGTGTGGAAGTTAACTATCCAGCACAATCACTCCATGCCAGCAGATACCTGCTGCTTCCCCACTTAAAGCACTTCTAACACGATTTCCCCAACCCTTTAAAGAGAGCCATACATGTAAGGAGCTTTTGTGTACCTGGTTGCAGTTGTTTGAGGTACAGATGGAGCAAATAGGAATCTGTTGAAAGCTGCTAAGAGAACAGACATGTGTTAAGAGTTCCCAGCAGAGCCATTTTGCTGCAGACTTGGTGAAGCCTGCGGTGTGCTGACAGTACATAAATGATAGCAGCATCCTACACAGTAGCTCCACACTTGGATCCAAGAAAATGATTTATCAATGGTCTTGTCTTTAAATTAACTGAATTTTAATTATCTTCAAACTATTAACAGAGTCAGGAGCTACATATCAATGATACATGGCCAATATTGCAATTGATAATTGAGGTGGTGTGACAGTAAATGCATTAAATTGCTGTATTTCCAGTTATAATAATGCTGAAAAACAATTCAAAGGGTTTCTTTCAACAGAGATGACGTGCAACCTTAAACATAGATAGACTTTTTCCTGCAAGAACGATGCTCATAAATTAAATGCGAATAACCTATTTAATAGCCAGTGACTTCACACTGAAATAATCAGTTGGAACTAAAGCAAAACAGAAAGAGAGACACAGAATAAAACAAAAATCAAATATCCAGGGATTCTGTTTCATAAGTGATCAAACCAAAATTCCAAGTTATACTTGGATTGCTCAATCATGAAACAGAATGTTCAAAGGTCCAATTCAATGTCAGAGAAATGTATACAATATACATCCGGAAATGCTTTCTTTTCGCAAACGTCCACAAAAACAGAGGAGTGCCCCAAAGAATGAACGACAGTGAAGCATAAGAACACTAAAGTCCCCCCCCCCGCACGTAAGCGGCAGTGAGCACGAATCCCCCACCCCCCAGTAGCAAAACAAAAGCATCAGCACCTACTACTGAGCACTCAAGTGTGAGCAAAGCAGTAGCGAAGACACAGACTTGCAGTTACATCGTGTAAAGACATTGCGTTTCACCCAGCATTCGACATACCACAGGTTCTCTCTCTCCCTAATAAGGGAGAAGGAGGTGTCTCCGTTATGACAAGCATAAAATAAACTTTCTCCTACTCTTTGTATTTGAAAGTATTTTAGACGCTATTCCTGCAAAAGTTGGTGTGTATCACAGCACCAATCACTTCCACATGACATCAGTTTTGTTGTGAAAATTGAACCAGCCCCTTTCATGCACAATCCAATCTAACCTAGCAGCATGTCTGCCATGTCAGTCACGTGTGATGATGTCACTATTTGTGTGGTGTCCATTTCTAGCCTTTCTGAGATAAATTGGACTTACACCAGCCGTTTGCAGCCATCTTGGAATGGTCTCAGTAAAAGTAGGAGCCTGTTGTTGTAGTTGCTTTGCTCTTGTTGGTCTCGCTGTGTAAGGTGACTGATTTCAAGAAGTGTGACCAAGGCAGCTTTATCACTTTGCTGGCTTCTCGTTCACCTCCCAAAACCACGGAGTGTGAGTAAACTGACAGGAAGTCTGGTGTCTGCAGTATTTAATTGCTGAAATGTTCTTGAAATTGGTGCTGCATGCCAACATTGGCAGCGCTCCATTGCTGGATTTGTTGTGATGGTCATATCTGGGCAGTCACTCTTGAATGTGGACCTTAGGTCAGGAAGTAAAGACATATCCATCAGTAAAGAGTCTGCTCCCAGAATCTCTTCAGAGGTACCAGATTCCCCCTGGAGCCCTCTAATGAGCAATCTACTGCATTCACGACAGCAATCCAAGCTTTTTGCAATAGATCTCCCATGTTTAGCATCTACCACTAAGTGTATTGACAGTTCAGCGCACCAATTAGAGAGCTCCCATTTATAGCCTTGTACCGCTAAATGCAGTGACGTTTCAGCCCACAGAGTAGTGTGAAACCCCATCTCTAGGCCTATTTAATTGGAGCTGGAATCACAGTCAAGCAAGATCTGATCAAATTCCCACCCGGAATATTGTGGGGAATCAAATACCCAAACCCAAGTATACAAGTTCTAGCAGAGGTTAGTGGATAATTGATTCAGGACACAGGCTGAATGTTTATTTTGACTTCAAGACAGAGGATGAACGCAGCAGTCTCACTTTGATCTCAGCTCACTTTACACATTGGAGATCAAACCTGGGACAATTAGACCTGTGAGACTCAGCATTTCAACCCCAGTGGTTTGACCCTTGTATTTGCAAATGAAGTATCTCAACGTGGAGTACAACATGCTGTTTTGTTATTGTCCTGCAAGCTGGACATATGTTCACAACTATGCACATGGTTCTTAAAAGGAAACTCTACATTGTATTCCTGAAATGAAAACCATTACTTACCAGTAACATAGCAACAAGTCACACAATGTGTTTAATCAGCTTATTCAGGCAAATGAAACCCTGACTGGAAATTTTCAATAAATGTGTATTTTCTCACATCGGTTTTCTTAATTTAATGAGTCTTTTTCATTTTTACAGTCAGAGTTCGTAGGTTAATTCTGATAAGCAATGTAAAATAAAATTTAATTTCTTGTTAATACAGTAAAGTTTTTCCATAGTCTGGCTGTGTAGCTATAACTGTAGAACAGTGTATGTTTGATTTGAATTCAGACATTAATTTTTAACTAACTTGAGCCGACAATTGTGAATACCATGCTTTGCACATTGTGAATGTGCAGTATGTGGATTTTCAGCACTTCACTCCTATAACTTGCACTGCCAGGCTCTGCTTAGCAAGCTTTTATTGAAGAAGTTTCTCTGCTGAGGGTGTCATCTGTAACGGTCATTGGCACATGCCCGTCATTAAAAATGAGGGTGAGGTGGGGCTAAAGAGTGTGCATTTATTGCAGCAACATCTTTATTGAATTTCTGCCTTCCAGCCATCTTGGAGTCATTGCCATAATTTAGAATTTGGCTTTTGTAATAAATTGTGACAGCCGACTGGCAGACTGTGATGTGATTCAATCTTATAATCAATTGGGGATGATGGCACAAATTCAAACATTGGAAGCCTTTAATTTAATATTGCCATTTCCTAAGCAGCAGACAGCATGCTGTCTCTGTTGTGTTGTTGATGCAAACCAATTGACCTCCATTATACCTTCATACATTTAGGATGATATGAAATCTGGAGTTGTCCTTTTTTCTCTTCCCCACAGTTCCCGATTACCAAGAGCAAGATATTTTCCTCTGGAGAAAGGAAACTGGATTTGGATTTAGGATACTTGGTGGAAATGAACCTGGGGAGCCAGTGAGTAATTAAAAATGGTTTGATACTGCTGAATATTATCTTTGTTTTCAATGTAAAAAGAGCAACACCTTTTCTGCATCAAGCTGGTTATGTAATACTTTTTCATTTGAAACTGGCACAGCTAGTACTTCACTTAATTACTGTGCACTCAGGCTTCAGACACATTCGTAAAATACGTTTAGTATTTTATGTTATGTGGGCAGGACTCTTGAAAGTAATTGGTATTAATTTATCATAGCCAACTCACTTTATAGGTGATTGTCTCAAACATAACATATTCTTTCCTCCATATCAGTGAATAATAATAACAAAAACAGTGATTACATTTCCTATGGTGGATCAGCACTGCTCTGAATGCCAAATTAAACACTGTGCCAGTTCGAATGTTTTAACAACCTTGCTCTGGAGGCATCAGGAGTTTTTCCTCTGCCTTGGCCAAATTTGTCCTTTGCATTAAAATCAATCCCTTTCTTGTTTAGAAGTATATGTGTGGCTCTAATTTCATAGAAAGATTGAACAATTCTAGTTTAGACTACAACAGATTCAAGCTGCATCAGTTACTCCTTTAATTGCTATAGGAATAATTAAATTGTATCCAGACTATTTGTGTTATAAAGTCTGACAGAACTTGAAAATCAAAGTGGACTGAAATGAAACCCTGGGTGTAAAGTATCTTCCAGACACTGTATCAAACCTTTGTTAGACGGCAAGTACAGTACTGTGAGCAGTTCTAGCCCACTACTTTGCAACTAAAGTGCAGAAGAGGTTTACGAAATGCTGCTGATGAATTATGTTTTTGAGAAGAGATTGTTCAATGAGTTTTGTTCTCACTGGGATAAAATAGAGTGAATGGAGATTTAACTGAAATGTTTAAGATTATGAGAGCCATGGTTAGGGCAAGTTAGTTACTAACTTAGGGAGACAGTGACTTAAGCTAGTTGGTACAAGGATTACAAAAGAATAGAGAAAAAATATATTTTGCTCAATAAATGATGTGGGTGGGGTGAATCTAAAATACAATGAAAAATCTTATACACTTGGAAAAGTTCCTGAGTTACCACTTGCAGGCCCATTACCTGCATGTATGGATCAAGAATTGGAAAGTATGATTAGACTGGGGTCCATTTTTAGCTGGTTTGGACACAGTGGGCTGAATGGCCCCATTTATACCATCAATTTCTGACTCTGTGAGACCTCAATCAAAATTTCAAATCTGTGTATGCTTAACTTTCCTATATTAAAATAATGAATATTTCACTACATTCATAAATTTAAATTGAAATATTGATATTTTTGAGTAGTATGTTTAATTGCTTTAAAAATACTTTTGGAAAGTTGAAACTAGATAAGCAAGATAATCATTTTCAGCCAAATCAAGATTTCAGCCTCTAAATTTCAGCAGTTGAATGAAGATTCTTTTTGTGGTCTGCTTCTAATTCTCAGTCATGCATTTGTTATTTCATTAAAATCTCAGTGTGAGCTTTGGGAGACTCATTTGCACATTTCAGTGTTGTAAACGTGCAGATTATGATACGTGGTGTCTTCTCACTGTGATTAACTGTAAAAATGGTCACTTATGCATGACCATTTTAATGAATTATGGTTTACAAGCAGTGCAGTTTGATTCCTGAGAACATCTACACAATTTCCCATTTGCACAATATGCCTTTAAATTTAGAAAAATAAGCATAGAATTATTTTAGATAACCAAGCTTTCTTGTTGGCTGCACCTTGCTTATTTTTCCTTGTTAAACCACTAGGTATTGTTTCTTTTATGTTGATCTGCCATAAAACAAAGGCAGGATCAGCAGTTGATGTACCTGAGTATCCCGAAGTATTTCTTCTCGGTAGGATTCTTTGATTCTTTTATGTGCTTCTCGTGGTATCCTCATTTTGAAATTCTGGGCTGTGCACTGAAGTACTGGACTGGACTTTCTCCTTAAGTGTGTCAAATGGAAACTATGGTGATGTATTTTAGCTGTTGAAAATTATGGATGCAAAGCATTACAACTGGCCTTGAACCGTGGTCAGCTGGCAGTCACTAACACCATGTCTTCAATCCCTTTCTTTCGGTACAGATCTACATTGGCCACATTGTGCCCCTGGGTGCTGCTGATGCAGACGGAAGGCTGCGGACGGGTGATGAGCTAATTTGTGTGGATGGTACAGCAGTGGTTGGAAAGTCCCACCAGCTTGTGGTTCAATTAATGCAGCAAGCTGCTAAACAGGGCCATGTTAATCTTACTGTGAGGCGTAAAGTGGTGTACACAGGTTAGTACTTGTCAGCGTCTGATTGAAAACAAAATGCATTGCTTTATCCTTGTAAGAAAGTCATTGCCTCTAGACTATAAAGATGTAAATTGAACCAATTGCCAGAAGATTATTCTACATTGAGAAATTAAATTAGATGTGTAAATCTACATTTATATTCCACTCTGCCTATTTTAGGTAAGCAGCCTAGAGACGCCTTCATGTCATTGTCTCATTACTTATACATTCTGTAAAATATTGCAATCTGCTAATTGAAACTATTGGTTCATTAAAAAGCTGATAGTCTTTCCCCCTGATTGTTGTTTTACACAAGGAGAAAATTTTCTACTGTAACTGGATGATCCAAGTACTTGTATCTTAGATAATTAGTTATAGTTCATATAAGTTGTTCTCAGTATGTTTAACCGCGTGTAGCATCTCGGGCATGCTTCATGTTGTTTCCTGCAGACTTTCTGAAGGTTTGCTTGTCTTGCAATCATGGCCTTGAGCTGAGATTCTAACATTTCTACCTCCACATCATCAACTTTGCTTCTTCCTTTTATAAACCTGACTCAGCACCCTTTGTGCATTTCCCCTCTCTACACCTGGCTCTTCCCGTTCTCTCACTCTTCATAACAACACCCAGCCCAAAGCAAAGAGCATATATACTATAGGAGCGGGATAGTGGTGTCACAACAACAACCTTGCACTCAACATCAGTACGATCAATGATTTGATTGTGGACTTAAGGAAAGGGAAGTTAAGGGAACACACATCAGTCATCTTTAAGGGATCGCAGTAGAATGGGTGAGCAGTTTCAAGTTCCTGGGTGCCAACATCTCTGAAGATCTATCCTGGGCCCAACATATTGATGCAATTACAAAGAAGGCACAACAGTGGCTATGTTTCATTTGGAGTTTGAGGAGACTAGGTATGTCACCAAAGACTCTGGTGAATTTCTAAGATGTATAGTGAAGAGTATTCTGACTGGTTGTATCACAGTCTGGTGTGAAGGGAACAGGATCATAAAAAGCTGCAGAGAGTTGCAAACTCAGTCAACTCCATCATGTGCACTAGCCTCCCCAGCATCCAGGACACCTTCAAAAGGTGATGCCTCAAAAAGGCAGCATCCATCATTAAGGACTCCCATCACGCAGGGCATGCCCTCTTCTCATTGCTGCCATCAAGGAGGACGTACAGGAGCCTCAAGGTTTCAGGAAATGCTTCTTCCCCACCTCCATCAGATTTCTGAATGCACACTGAATCCACTATTTTCTTTTCCTGTCCTTTTGCACTGTATTTATAGTGGTAGGGTGGAGATGCGTCTCTTCCCTCCGCCAGCCTGCAGGTCACCCTTGGGCAAGGTGGTGCACCTGCTTACAACCCCTCCCCCACCGAATCAGGGTCACGTCAGGTCATATAAGCAGCTGGTGCACATCACAAGTCCTGGTTACGTGACGAAGCAGACAATCTTCGAAGAGTATTGATAATGGCTGGGGTCACCTGTCTTGGCAAAGACGCTACCAGAAGAAGGCAGTGGAAAACCACTTCTGTAGAAACATTTGTCAAGAACAATCATGGTCATGGGATCATGTTCAAAGGTCCAAAGATGTTCACCTGTGTCATAATGATGATAGTATTTTATAGTTTTTAATTGTCTATTACAATGTACTGCTGTCGCAAAACAACATAGTTCACAACATATGGCAGTGATGTGAAACCTGATTCTGAAACCCTTCCCTCTCCCATCCCGATGTTAATGGTCCCTGCTCCATTTTCTTTAGCTGTATTGGTTCACTGTAGAGTACCTTAGGTTTGGATTCACTTCCTTAGTCTACCATAAAGTGCTGGTAAGTGCAAACAGTTCTACAATAAACTTGGCAGTTTTTGATGTGGCTCTGAGTCTGGAATTCTTCCCCAAACATGGAAATCCTCAAGGTCCTGACTGCTCCTTGGTCTGCACTGAATTTGGTGTCCTCATAGGATGCAACAGCAGAGCATTGAGGTTGTAGTCCCCCTGTACTTGCATAGAAGTTATCTGCCAGCTTAACCTTGTGTTGTGTCAGACTGGTGTTGCAGAGAGGAACGAGACCAACTGTTGGGTAATTTCCTTGATTTAATGATGATTTTATTGAGAGGTTTTAAATGTGTATGAGTGATTTTGTTTTAATTTTTGAATTTGAATTTTCAGCTATTTAACGATTATAATATTTCTGGAGTATTTTTTGTATTCCAAGTCTTTGATAGGTTTGACAGTGAACTTAAGCCTATTGAAATGGCTTAGTCAGCTGTCCTAGTATTTCTCACCAATTCCACAGCCAGCAAGATGGTACCAGTACATCTTTAGGTGATAAGTATGACCTTACATAAAAGTCAGGAAAAGTGAACTTCCACTCAGGACAGTTTCTTTGCCCATTATCACTTATTTTTTAAACTAATGGCAGTTTTTCAGTATTCTTTTGAGAACTTCACTTAATTAAAGATGTTATACAAATAGAATATTTTCTTGATTGCATTGAAGAGTGGGAATCAGATCCTGGTAATCCAAAGCTTTGAATGCAATTGTATTGATCCCTTTAGCTCCATGAACAGGGCAGACTTGTTCTGCACATTGTGCCTGTGTGACTTACAAGAATTAAATTAGCCTCTACCCTCCTACCAAAGCCCCACTCTCAAGTTCCTCTCCTTATGAAATGATGCTATTCTTCTATGAACTTAGAAACTTTGTTCTTAAATAAATTCTGGTCCCACAGGCAGCACAAGTTGCCATAATTCACGAGATCATGAACGCCAGCTAACTGATGGATGATTGAAGTTTCACATGCATGAACTGCTTAAGTTCTCACCAAACTTTCACAGTTAAGCATTTCCATATGGCAATGCAGGTTGTTTTTCACCTCGCCTCCCTGGCACAGCTTCCTGTGCCAATCCTCTGAATTCCCTTCGCTGTTGCCAACTAAAAATGAATGAGTCAACTATGTTTTAATTTATCTAAGTCTCTCCGCTTTGCTGATCGAAAACTGCATCCAAGACACTATTTCCGGTTTTAAAAACTCAGTTTCACTTAACATTTCTACACAAATACCATGGAGAGCATTCTAGCTGGCTACACCACTGTCTGGTATGGGGTGGTGGGGGTGGTGGGGGGGTGGCTTCTGCACAGGATTGAAATAAGCTGCATAGAGTTGTAAACGTAGTCAGCTCCATCATGGGCATTAGCCTCCATAGTATCCAGGACATCTTCATGGAGCAGTGCCTCAAAAAGATGGCATGCATCATTATGGGCCCCCATTACCCAGGTCATGCCTGAAGATGCACACTCTGGAACACGATTCTGGAACAGCTTCTTTCCCTCTGCCGTCCGATTTCTGAATGGACATTGAACCCACGGGCACTACCTCACTACTTTATTATTTCTATTTTTGCACTGCTTATTTAATTTAACCATTAACGCACTGTACTGCTGCTGCAAAGTCGACAAACTTAACGACGTGTGCCTGTGGTATTAAGCCTGATTCTGATTCTGATTAACACAGCAGCCGCTCCGAAGCCCGACACCGAAGTGTCTGCCTCGCCGGTCTCATCACATCACAGCAGCAATCAGGCGGTGTCCTTGACCGAAGAGAAACGCACCCCGCAGGGCAGTCAGAACTCTCTGAACACGGTGAGCTCGGGGAGCGGCAGCGCCAGTGGCGGTGGGACTGGTGGCGGACCAGCCGTACAGCCGTACGACGTGGAGATACGGCGTGGAGAAAGTGAAGGCTTTGGCTTCGTGATTGTCTCCTCTGTCAGCCGGCCAGAGGCAGGCACTTCTTTTGGTAAGTGCATTTTGAAGCTGCACTCCCAATTAAATACAACACCAAAATTATACTTTCTAAATAGATGTAAACATTGATACAACAAGTAGATTTTCTAAAAAGCAGAGTGATTGCCTATCCTGTGCGATCAGTTATGTATTCATTCAGAGCAGTTATTAATGTGTTGCACTGCAGAGAATTCATTTATTATTTTAATAGTTAATATTCTGTATTATTACAAAATGAATCAAAATATTAAATCTTATTTTAACTTATCTGAGAAATAAGCTTAATTGTATTTCAAGAGTAAGTCAGGGTAACTTAATTCATTGTGGATTTATAATGATCATTGGATGTTCCTAAATCCCTGCATGAAATGTCTGCTTTCTGCTTTGCCTCGCTCCTTGTGTCGTTCATTTGGACAAATCTTTGGGTTATAATGAGTGTGCTTTCTTTGCTGGTGATTAAGTGGAGCTGATTCAAACCTGGCTTTTTATTTTATTTTAAGTTCAAATTTATGTCTCCAATCACACAATTTACTTGCCGTCACGTTCTGCAGCTCAGTTTTTAATCGGCCACAGTTCCTCCTGAAAATCAAAGCTGTAGTGTAGAAACTAACTCCTTGGTTCACAAAGGGCTTTGCTGGGTTTGAGATCTGCTTGCCTTTCTACAATGAGAAAGAACAGAACATTGGCAAAGTGCTAAATTTAATCACAGTGGCACACAATACAGCTCTAAAAGTATAGTGTTAACATGATTGGTACAGGAGTTAATCCCCTGAATCAGTGTTAGTTGACCATGTTCTAAGTGTCGATTCACATTCAGGTGTTTACCGTAAATACCTGAAGAGGATTACCGAGGTTTTTAACCTTTCACCATCTGAGATTTTAGATAATCTTATCCCCAAGTTGCCTGTGTTTTAATGCGTAGTGCAGGCTGTTGCATAGTTTCCCTTGTGTTAATTAATTTGAATAGATGCGCTGATGTTTCAATGTACAATGTTACATTCATTTTCCATCATTCACTGGAAGACAAAGACTTTCCAGGATTCAAAGCCATTGTGCTTTGTTAAACACATACGTTAGTTTGATAATTATTTAACTAAATTGCAGATCCTAGGATGTACAATATCTTCTTCCAGTTTTACTCCCCATGTTACTCAGAAGTTTAAAATATTCCATATTGCCTTGCATACATTTTACATTTTCTTGAATTTTGAACTTGGAGCGATAATTTTTCTAGGTAGTAAATAATTGTAGAGTACTTGTCCTTTGCAGTCAGTGCTGCCACTTTTTGTTGGAATTTGTTTGATAGACTCCTTCCCCATGTGTCCATTGATGTAAATTCAACTGAGTTATATTATTAGTGAAGGTAACAGGCTATGTACTTAAAATGACTTGTAAATTCCCTCTGCAAACATTTTAATACTGCTAAAACTTGTTTTTGACTAGTGGCAGCTAATAATTATAAATTTTTAGAGAGAGCTGCTCATTACCCATTCACATCTATGTTGCACATTGCCCAGTTACAGCTACGTTGCATAGAACTGATTGCCAATGTTTTGATCACCAACCATGGGATGTAATACATTCCATCATTAATTTTGCTTTGTGGCACAGTGAATTAACCCCTGACCTTCTGTCTCCCTATCCTCCTCTTCAAATGGTTCATCTTTACCATCTTCCCAATTAAAACTTGTACAAAACCAGGCAATGCATGTGTAGCCATGCCTCACAAAATAGGTCGGATAATCGAAGGAAGCCCTGCAGATCGTTGTGGCCAACTTAAAGTTGGAGATCGTATTTTAGCTGTTAACGGATGCTCGATTACCAACAAGTCCCACTCGGATATTGTCAATTTGATCAAGGAGGCTGGAAACACCGTTACCTTGCGCATCATTCCTGGAGACGGTGAGTTGAAAGCATTTACATTTTTACAGATTTGAAGCAAATTGATATAAGCACTGGTTAAGAATATAAGTTAAAGTAGTAATATATACAGCCTCTAGAATCTGATCCATTCAAAAATATGCATGCTAGTGCTTTGTATCCTTCTCCCCAACAACATCTCCACAGTTCAAGGTTCAAAGTAAACTTCTAATCAAAGTACATAATCTGTCACCATGTACAACCCTGAGATTTCTTGCAGGCATGTTTAATAAATACAGTAAGCATAATAGAATCAATGGCAGGCTGCACCAACAAGGCAGGTTACCAGTTTGCAAAAGACTGTACACATACAAAAAAGAAAGAGAAAGATAATAATAAATGAGCAATAAGTATTGAGAATATGAGATGAAGAGTCCATGAAAGTGAGTCCATGCGTTGTGGGAACAGTTCAGTGATGCGGTGTGTGAAATTGAGCGAAGTTATCCCCTCTGGTTCCGAATTCTTGATTCTTTAAATGTCCAAAAATCTATTGATCTCAGCCTTTCATATACTTGGCAGCTAAAAGTCCACAGGCATCTGAGGAGACTTCCAAACACTTGCGGTCCCAGAGTTAAATATTACTGCTTTTACTTATTTATTTAGCGATAGAATGCAGAGCAGGCCCTTTGAGCACTTCAAGTCATTCGAGCCTCAGCAATCCCACAACCTCGATTCACCCTAACCTCATAAAGGGGCGATTTACGGTAACTAGTTAACCTGCCTGCTACGTCTTTGGGCTGTGTGGGGGGGGGAAGCAGACGTACATGGGGAAAACCCACAGATTCCGTAGGGAGGAGGTACAGATGCTCCTCGCTGAACAGTGCCAGAATTGAATCAATGGAATGCCCTGAGCTTTGGCACTACACTATGGCGGCCACTCCGTCATAAATGGCCAACCTCAACACCTGAACCTAAAGCCACCAAACTGGCTATGCTATTTTTACTTAAGTATTCCCTGTGTTGCAATAATGCATTATTTTTACTTCTTTATGTGTTTAAGCTATTGGTTTTTTTGCAAATGTAGGTGAGAAATTCCTACAATACCAAGGAATCATAACTTTTTATAGTTTGGCTCTCTTAGCGTCAACACGAGTTTTGTGTGACTGGGAATTTGGACCTGAAGATTCATGCACCTGATTTACAACTCCTGCAATTTTCAGTCCACACTTTCCTACGTGACCTTCTGTTGTCACATCTTGTAAAATTTATAGGATGCCCAAGGCCACTGCTTTTCAGTCAATTTAATTTTTATTACCATAGGAGTCCAGCATCTTCACTGATGTTTTCGAGGGGTGAGGATTGCATTTTCTGATTCAGTGCATTTATAGTTCAGGCCAATAGCTTATAGTGACTGAACAAGGTAAATGTTGGTCCTGCAGTGTGACATTGAGGTTTCATTCTTTGTAGTCCACATTCCTTTTTTATTAAAACTGCAAAATCAATTACCATCTCTATAGTAGTGTAAGATAAACAGGAATGTGTGATAGAAACATCAGACACAATAAAATGCATTTCATTCCTGGTTAAATTAAAATGCATATAGTTGAGGTGAATTGCTCTGAATTTACAATAATCCATTTGTTCAAGAATAAAGTATGAAGCTTTTACATAAGAAGTAAAATTTAAGCATTTTAGTTAAAGAAAAATAGAAATTCAATGTTAGAGAATTTTTGGTAATACTCAAATAATTCTCCTTCAATTTTTTTTTTAGTGATCTTTTCTGTAAAATTTCCACTTACAATTTATCTGTTCTGTTGAAATAATAGCCTACACCTGAGGATGTTTAAGTTTCATTTTTCTTTTCCACTAGAATCCACCAATCCATCTTTGCTAACAAATGCTGAAAAGATTGCAACAATTACAACCACTCACACCCCTCAGCAGGAAGGACGGTAAGAAGCTGCCTTACAGACTTCATTGACAATTAGGTTTCTAAACCTATTCTAACTTAGTAAAACATTCCCCTAGACACTTTGGAAAAGCATAATCAAGCAAATCTTTGACTATGGGTTGCATAAGGATAAACAATATAGGACTGATGACCGAAAGCTTAAACAGAGCCTTGTTGTTGACATTGTGCAGATAGAAGTGGGTGTCCTGATAATAACAGGGTTCAAATTTAGACTTTGGATCAAAACTGCCGTTGGGATTGCAAACTCTCTCTTTCAGTTTCAGATCAATACTTAAAAAGGGTTTGGAGTGAGTGAGAAATGGGAAATAAACAATGGGTTTGATCTGTTTTTATCACTTTGACTGTTTGGATACACTCTGTCAGTTGTTGAGCGAGGACGAGAGTAATCGAGCCAAAGCCACCTCCAGATTGTCATTCCCTGATCTGTGTTTGTGTGCAACCACCAAGTTTATACTTTCTTGTGCTGCTAAATGTACTGTTCATAAATGTTATGAATGTGAAGCTCGGTGATTTGAGGAAGCTGGAAAAATGTCATTCTCAAGCTGGAGGTAGATATGTTGGCTGACGACCAACGTGCAGGCTTGCTCGTGAAAAATGGGTAATTACATGCGCTCCCAGAGGGTCAGCAATGATTGGAGGTCTAAGCCATAGCGTCACTCAGTATGTTCAGTAAAAGGTGGAAACAAATTTTAAAAGGATAAAATGGGAAGAAATTGCAATGAATTTGCACAGAAGTACTTGGTTTTTCTTTATTTTGTAGTTATAGTTCATTGTTTGATTTCAGTCATAGAGTTGGGGAGCTCCTATGTAATTAAAATCAGAATAAAACCTCATGTCCTCATTTTTGATTTTGTTTGCAGGAATAATGCAAAACCAAAGCCAGAAGTATCATTCGATTATAAATCAGCTCAGGTAAGTAGTTAAAGGGAAGTAAATGCAGAACCATTAGATCAGGGCAATGTACAAGATTGGAGAGCCATGTCAGGTCAATTATCCTAAACCTACTACTTGCTGATAGTAGTAAAAGATTTAGGTAAGATATTTTGCTAATTTGGAAAGCTCCGTTGTAATTTTACTGTTGCCATTGATGCCCTTTCATCAGCAAACAAGCAAAAGAGTTAATTAGTCAATGTCACATTCCATCCTACAACCAGCTACTAAATAGGCTGTCTTAAGTTGCTCTTTAATGTGTTTTCCCCTTTGCTGAAAGGAAAAGTCTGACTTTTCCATGACACCTAAATCTTTGCAGCTACCCAAAAGGTTTTGGCACAGATTAGAAGTGAAATGCGTCCAATGAGATCAACTTTTTACTCTCTGCAGTCAGAAGGCTTTGGCTCGCTAGTTTGTTTTTTGACCAAATTTTTAACTACACTTCTCAGTGATAAAACAATTGGAGCTGAAGTTGTTTCTGGGTGTTACTACCTGGCCTGAGCAATGATTTTCTTCATGAAAGAGGCTAACTAGCAGCATTTATTTTAAGTGGCCTAGTTGGAGAGCATGGGTTACTTTATTGTTGTTGTACCCAGACAACCATGAGAAGAACAATCTTTATTGAGGGGAGCCATTCTACAATTGAACATCATGTCTTTGACATCATAGTAAGGCAATACCATTTTGTTCATTCGGTTCTTGAAGACACATTTTATATTTATAAATACATTAGTGGACTGTTAAGTTAATCTTAATGTGCCATGATGTCTACTGTAAAGCTGCAGTCATGCGATTGGTCATACTGCTGTGTTTTGCTGCAAATAAAATTGTCAATATTAACGTTTCAGATTCATCAGATGAATGCTGTTATACCCTTTTAGTTTCAAAATTTGTTGGAAGCCATTGAATAATTTTGAAAAATCAATATTTTGTTGACAGAAGACTACCAAGGACAGTCATTTCATTGAGGAATTAAAATGTGCACATTTTTTCCAATTCTTTGGCTGAGGTTTTTGTGTACTTTGTCTTTGTAGATGATAATGTAAAGCTTGCCTAGAGCTGCCTGGGATTTTGCACACAGCAATGGCCAGTAGGCTTATCAGGCTACTTCTAGACATGAGAATTCTACCCCGTTCATTTCCCCTACCTGCACATCCACGCTTATGAAGTGCTGATCGTATTTCACCTTCCAAAGCCTGTCTTATCATTAAAAAAAGCTTTATTTTCTCTCTCAGTCACTTCTATTCTGGGAATAAGTGCCCAAGACAACTCAATACTTCCCTGATATTAATGAATCCATCCAAATAGCCATTTATGTACTTTTCTCATTTCTCTCTTGAGAGTTTGTGGATAAGAACATCTGAAGTTAATGAAAGCAAAATATGCTACAAAACCCCTTGAGTCTGCTTTTTTTATATTATATACACCAGTTAATCCACTTTTCTTTCCAATTCCAATTTCTCTTCACTGCTGTGGAAAGCAAGAGTGTATCAATGTTATTCTTGCAAATATTCAGTGGCAGAGTATCCACAGAAAATGTGAAAGATTTACACCCTGAGTAAAGAAATTTTTTCATATCTCAAAGTATCCTAAATGTAGTTCATTACCACCAAGGCAAGAATACTATGCAGGGCAAAATCCAAGGTTGCAAACAGTATTCCAGGTGTATAGTTGGCAAAGATTCCATAAAACTACAGCAGCCTTCCTCCCTCCTAAATTCCAGTGGCTTTGGAGTAAATAACATTTGCCTTCCAAACTGATTTTTGTACCCACTTGTTAATTTTGTGTATTTAATTAACTTGCTTATCATGATCATTCCATCCACTAACATCTACTGATTTCTTATCAATTTTGTCAATTACTCATTGAGTCTGTTTATAACCTTTTACAAACTCTGCACCTTCACCAAGTTCAGTTTCCCTCTGAAGACATGGCTTATTATACCATTAAATTCTTCAGAACAAAGTGTAGCTCAATCAGTTTCTAATGTGTGTTTAATTATAAGCAGGGTACATGTGGAGCGAGTATCTCTCAGTTGGAGACAAGAGCTCACCTGAGCCCTAGCAGCCTAGGTTTTGATCAAGTTTGATCGATTTCCTAATGGAAATTAAATATGTGGAAATATCAGATGTTTGTTAACACAAGAGATTCTGCAGATGCTGGAAATCCAGAGCACGCACACTAAATGCTGGAGGATTTCAGTAGGTCAGGCAGCATCTATGGCAGGGGTTTTCAACCTGGGGTCCACGGACCCCTCAGTTAATGGTAGGTTTCCATGGCATAGAAAAGATTGGGAACCCCTGATCTATGGAGGGGACATAGCAGTTGACGTTTTGGGCTGAGACACTTTATCAGGACTGGAAAAGAAAGGGGGGGGGGGGGGAAAGAAGCTAAGGTAACGAGGTGGGCAGAAAGGAAAGAGTATAATCTGGCTAGTGATAGGTGAAGCCAGATGAGTGGGAACGTGGGTGGGCGAGTGGAGAAAGGATGAAGTGAGAAATTAGGAGTTGATAGGTGGAAAAAGTAAGTTTAAAAAAAAGGTTAAAAAAAAAATGTTTATTGCTTGGCTGTGATGCCCTCTGGTCAGAATGTTGCTAATGCTGCTACTGTGATGCAAAGTACATTTTCCCAATTTATAGATGGCATGAAGCTTGATTGAGCAGTGAGCAGAATAAAAAATAAGCTGCAGGGAGACGTGTATAGGCTGGATGAATGGGCAGGCAAGTGACAGATGAAATTTAGCACAGATGTGTAAAGTGATGCATTTTGGCAATAAAATATGTAGGGGCAGGATAAATTTGACAGCATGATTCAAAAAAATGTGCTGAGTACCCACCCTATATATTGTGAGAGCAGTTAGTGGATCATTAGAGCACAGTAGAAAACCAGGATGTTATGTAGAGCTAGTGGTTAGACCATGAATGGACATCTAACATTAAGAAGAATATGAAGGTCCTGAAGTATTTGTGGATGTGATTTACTAGATTGGTTCCAGTCATGATTTATTTTAGTGACATAGTTGTATAGAAAAGCTGCATATCTGCTCCTGGGAGCAAAGGAGGACGAGCAGAGATTTGATACGTGCAAGGTCACAGCTAGTTTGAATAGAATATAAAAGTAACTGAAACTTTTGCCATTTTCAGGTGGTTCAAAGACCGGAGGGACAGATTTAAAGTTTTGGCCAAATGACATGGATGTGAAAAAATGGCATTAAAAATGAGAAGAGTAGTCTGAAATTCACACGGATGATAGAAACAGAATCAAAAATGAATTGGAAAAGCATCACAGAGAGAATAATCTGCAGGACATTAGAAATAGAGTGTGGAAATTGGAGTGAGTTGATTGTTTATGAATTGGAACGGACTCAATAGACCAGATGTCCCCCTCATCTGAATTAAGGATTCCAGAATTTCTGAAGGAAGCTGGCAGTCTCAAAGAAATCATAGATTAGCAAGAGTCCGTTTCACTTCTGCAGTGGATAGAAAGATAGGGAAACATTTTATTGGAATTATTTTTGTTATGGCTTACCAGACAGTTAAAGTAGCCATTAAAAAAAACCTGATCAGGGAAAATTGGTTAGCTTGCACATTTCAAAACCTACAAAAAAGTTACTAACTAGAGGTGTCATTTTTTAAAGCTTAGACAGCCTCCTCCATGAAGTGATTTGATCTAGAAGTTTTTGATTGTTAGTGTATATTTTCTGGAGGACAATTCTTTTAAGAAGCTCTCATACATGGTTTGAAAGGTGTATAGTGATCCACTGTTGTAGACACGTACAGATAAGAAACAGAAATTCAGGGTCATCCACTCCCGAGGATTGAACAGTTATCAGCTGGGAAACAATGTGATTACAGTCAGAAACTTGGTTAGGTGGGTGCATTCGTCCTGAGGATCGGGAGCTTAAGAGATGTGGTTGCTAATTTCTGCCTGGTTAAAGAAGACCAACATATTGGATGTGAGTTTCCTCATAGTCCTTTCTGACTAAGTCTGAGAATACATGTATATCACCTTTTAATGCAAATCATTTTGTTGTGGCAAGGTCATAGAATGAGGTTCGAGATGGAGTTCCTAAAGTGAGGAGTGAGAAACCTTTTCAATCAGAATGCTCACATTAGTTCATGCTGGAAGCCAGAATTGCAGAGTCTTAGTAACTTTTTAAAGAAATCCTTCAGTGACATTCCATCTAATCTCTTCTCAGCTTGAGAGCTGCTGGGAGAGGAGGAAAAAAGCATCATGTCAAAACAGGAAGCCACACAACTCATTTGTTATCGGAATTCATTGCAAGATACATTTGACAGTATAAAAGATTGCCAATTGAATATCGCACTCAAATCAGTGTTAGGTCTATAATTGAAGTATAAGGCTTTAGTTTCTTTTTTCTTTGGATGTTCAGTTATTTAATTGGAAGATAGATTTCTTTTGGATTCTGTATATCAATGGCAAGATCCACATTTCCTTGCCTATCCCTGGTTGTCTGTGAGAAGATGGTGGTGAGCCTGCAATCCTTCTGGTGAATGAACTTCCACAATGCTGTCGGGTATGGATTACCAGAATTTCCCAAGCAATAATAAAGGGACAGAGGTATTTATCTAACGCAGGGTAATTTGCAGCTTACAGGGAGCTATCTGTATGGTAGTACACTTGTACACATGAAGCCCTTGACAGAAATCATGATGATTTGTAGAGTGCTGAAGGATTAGCCTAAATATCTAACTATAATGGAACTTTGCAAGTAGTGGATACTGGAGCAACTGTGCACAGATGATGTTGGACTTGAGATCCATTGGAGCTGTGCTCTCACAGACAAGTAGAAAGTACTCCAGACCTTTCCTGACATCTCAAAGCCCTTCCATGATCAACAATTTCCTTACAAATAGTGGAAAGGCCTTGGGGTGTCAGGGGGTGGGTGAGTTACTTGTAGCAGGCTACCCAGCCTCTGACGTGCTCTTGTGGGAGCCATATTGATATAGCTAGTTCAGTTGTGTTCCAGGTTAGTGTCAACTCCCAGGTTATTGGCAAGAGCTCAGTGATGGTAATAATATTGGATATCATGGGTATATGATTGGACTGTTATTTTGGAGATGGTCCTTGCCTGACATTTGTGTGGCACTGGAGTTATCTGCCACTTACGAACCCACACCGAATTGCTGTGTGTTTCTTTTTTTGTTGTTTCTTTTTTCCCCTTGTTTTTCTGAAACATTGTGAATCAAATTAATTGTAATGCAGTCAACAGCACATTGAACCATTTCAAACCTTATGGTGAAAGTAAGAACATTAATGAAGCAGCTGAAGATGGCCGGGGCTACTCTGCTGCCCTGAGGAACTCCTGTGGTGATGGGCTAGGGCTGGGCTGATTGGCTTCTGCATATACAATTAATCTTCCTTCATGTGGGTTTGATCCAAACATAAGAGTGTTTCTTCAAGATGGTCTATGTTTACCAGATCTTCTTGCTCAGTCAACTACTATCTTAACGTCAAGGGCAGTCACTCTTCTTTCTCTTCAGGAACTCTTTGATCCATGTTTGGACCAAGGAAATGATAAGGTCTGAAATCAGGTGATGGTGGATAAACTGAAGTTGGACTATCAATAGGCTAATTTTTTTTTTGAATAAGCACTACCATCAGGATGCTATCTGGTCCCGTAGATTTTGCTGTCCACTTAACTAATTATTGACATCACATCCAATGAATCAAATTGGCCTGTGACTGATGCGGATCTCAGGTGGAAGCTAGGATGGATTACCTAGTCAGCACTTACGGCTAAACGTACTTGCAAATTCTTCATGTCTATTTTTAACACTTACATGCTATGACCTTCCATTTTTGAGGACAGCGTTGGTCTTGGAGTCTGGTCCTTCCATTACCTTTATTGCTCATCACAATTCCTGAGAAGGTGTATCTATTTTGTTATTTTAATTATACTTATACTTTACTTATACTTTTAATTTTTGTTATTGTAATTCCATGTTATTTGCAATGTTTTGATCCCTTGGAGGTTCCTGGTTTTTAATGATATGATGTCGATAAAAATTGAACAGGAATTATATCTGCTGAGAAAAATCTAAGGCCTTTATAACCCTTGGTCTTTTTGACCTTCCTGATTCACCATGGAACAGAATATGGAGGTTTTAGATGGCTGGGAAACTCATGAGTGAGTTAATGATACATGGAAGAAGAGAAAGTAGTATGAAGAACAAAATAAGCTTTCCTGTTCATTCCCCGACCCCCCCCCCCCCCCCCCCCCCATCCTAGCAATCTTGTACTTCACGGGAGAATGCAATGCAACCATAAGTGATGGAGACTGAGAAGATCTAAGCGAATGGGAATTTTAAAAAATATGATTCTTGGTCTGGTCTTCGAATTACCTTTGTACATGTGACCCAGTATTGATTCGCAACTCAGGAAACTGCAGTTTAGTTCTGTATCCCTCTAATACAAACAGAAAATGCTGGAAACACTGAGCAGATTCGGTATGCTTTTGTGATGCAACCTGACAAAAATAGTTTCTGGTGTACTGCACTAGAAAGCTCCAGGCCAGTTTCTCACGCTGTGCTGAGCTTGTTGTAGATTGTGGTAGAGATGTTATGTTTGGTTGCCTTATTCCATGTAGAACAGCAATTTGGCTCACAATCACAGGCACAAGAGGAACTGCAGATGCTGTATTGGTTTACAATTCCAATTCTTCAAGATTATCAAGTGACCCCTGGTGGAGATGCTTGAATATTGATTGGGAAAACTAGCAAACTTGACTGAAAGCACAGCCATCGCCATGCCACTTTAAATTCACAAGTTCAAGCCTCAGGGCTGCCTTCTCAATGCTGAGCATTCAAAACCATTTCGGTAATGTAGAAAAGGAGCAGCTGGTGTTCAAAAAGTAGGTAACTGAGTTTAATGTCTATACCAAGCTATCATCCAGCAGCTTGGAGAATATTAAGTGAAACAAATTAGAACGTTCTTGCATCTGCAATTTAAATCTGATTTGAGAAATTATTACTGTTTTTAATTAACCTTGGTGAAATGGAGTGCATTGTCAAAAACTGCCAGTTTTAATCATTCCTAATGAGTGGATCATGTAACTTTTATTTTAATAATTTGACACAAACAACATTGGATCCTTTTTTTAAAACAGCTGCATTTCTTAATTTGACATTGCTCCCGTAGAAGCTGCTGTTTTACATCTAACAAATAGAAGTGTTTGCTTTTAATTTGAAGAATGATCAAGTAATCCAAGAGTGTCATTTTCTAGCTGGGTGGCCTGAACAGACAGGAGCTTCTGTAGGAGTACATCCATCAGATGACTGAAGAAGTAGATATTAGGCATTATCTGTCCTACACCTCCCACCCCAGCAACTTCCAAATCTGCACAAGACCTATTACTGTAATAAATCTTTACAGCTGCTCGATCCCAGTGACCTCGAGGCCCTGCAGCTGTTCAGCAAATCTGAGTGAGCATCAGCTCAATCTCAGGCAGCACAAACTCTTTATTGTTTTCAAATATCTTTCATCAGAGAAATTTCAAAATATTTGAATAAAATTTATTTAAAGCAATTAATTAGTAAATTCCATTAAATCATACGTAAAGTAATTAAAAATAGTTTAAAGTTGAAAAGGAAGCTGTTTGTAACGTCATTTATACATTTATGGAGATCGATGGCTCCATTCAAATGAGTAAGGGTCCGGGTGAGGCATCATTACGACAAACATAAAGCCATAGGTTCGAATTCAAAATGTATACACCCCATCAATTATGATCATTTACATAATGCCCCAGCACTCGTTTTGAGAAAGGTGGCAAAGGGAGCATCAGCCCTAGTTGACTCAGCCTCTAGCAGATGATCAGGTGCTAAACTTGCCATTTATACAATGCAGATACGTACATCAAAGCAACCCTTGGTGCTGATGAGCCTACTATTCCCATTTGGTTGGGTGCTGTCCAGATCTGGTAAACGTGGAAGGACTGTCACCATGCAGGACATGCCCTCTTCTCGTTACAACCACCAAGGAAAAGGAACAGAGCCAAAAGACCCACAAATTTAGGAAAAACAAAACAACAACACACACAAAATGCTGGTGGAACACAGCAGGCCAGGCAGCATCTATAGGGAGAAGTGCTGTCGACGTTTCGGGCCGAGACCCACAGCTTCTTCCGCTCTGCCATCAGATTTCTGAATAGTCAATGAACACTACTTTGCTATTCTTTTTTGCACTATTCATGTTTTTGTGATTCATAGATGTCTTTGCACTGTGCAGCTCCTGCAAAGCAACAAATATCAGTGATAATAAACCTGATTCTGATGACGCCATAGAAACATAGAAAGCCTACAGCACAGTACAGGCCCATCGGCCCACAAAGCTGTGCCGAACATGTCCTTACCTTAGAAATTACCTAGGGTTACCCATTGCCCTCTATTTTTCTAAGCTCCATGTACCTATCCAGGAGTTTCTTAAAAGACACTATCGTATCCGCCTCCACCACTGTCACCAGCAGCCCATTCCACGCATTCACCACTCTCTGCGTAAAAAAAAACTTACCCCTGACATCTCTGTACCTACTTCCAAGCACCTAAAATTGTGCCCTCTCGTGCTAGCCATTTCAACCGTGGGAAAAAGCCTCTGACCATCCACATGATCAATGCCTCTCATCATCTTATACACCTCTGTCAGGTCACTTCTCATCCTCCGTTGCTCCAAGGAGAAAAGGCCAAGTTCACTCAACCTATTCTCATAAAGCACGCTCCCCAATCCAGGCAACATCCTTGTAAATCTCCTCTGCACACTTTCTGTGGCTTCCACATCCTTCCCGTAGTGGAGTGATCAGAACTGAGCACAGTACTCCCAATTAGGGTCTGACCAGGGTCCTACATAACTGCAACATTACCTCTCAGCTCCTAAATTCAATCCCGTGATTGATGAAGGCCAATGCACCATATGCCTTCTTAACCACAGAGTCAAGCTGCTTGAGTGTCCTATGGACTTGGACCCCAATGTCCGTCTGATTCTCCACACTGCCAAGAGTCTTACCATTAATGCTATATTCTGCCATCATATTTGACCTACGAAAATGAACCACCTCACACTTATCTGGGTTGAACTCCATCTGCCACTTCTCAGCGCAGTTTTGCATCCTATCAATGTCCCGCTGTAACCTCTGACAGTCCTCCACATTATCCACAACACCCCCAACCTTTGTGTCATCGGCAAATTTACTAACCCATCCCTCTACTTCCTCAACCAGGTCATTTATAAAAATCACAAAGAGTAGGGGTCTCAGAACAGATCCCTCAGGAACATCACTGGTCACTGGCCTCCAACAGAATATGACCCATCTACAACCACTCTTTGCCTTCTGTGGACAAGCCAGTTCTAGATCCACAAAGCAATGTTGTCCTTGGATCCCATGCCTCCTTACTTTCTCAATAAGCCTTGCATGGCGTACCTTATCAAATGCCTTGCTGAAATCCATATACACTACATCTACGGCTTTACCTTCATCAATGTGTTTAGTCACATCCTCAAGAAATTCAATCAGGCTCGTAAGGCACGACCTGCCTTTGACAAAGCCATGCTGGCTATTCCTAATCATATTATGCCTCTCCAAATGATCATAAATCCTGCCTCTCAGGATCTTCTCCACCAACTTACTAGCCACTGAACTTACTGGTCTGTAATTTCCTGGGCTATCTCTACTCCCTTTCTTGAATAAAGGAACAACATCTGCAACCCTCCAATCCTCAGGAACCTCTTCCGTCCTCATTGATGATTCAAAGATCATCACCAGAGGCTCAACAATCTCCTCCCTTGTCTCCCACAATAGCCTGGGGTACATCTCATCCAGTCCCAGCGACTTTTCCAACTTGATGCTTTCCAAAGGTTCCAGCACATCCTCTTCCACAATATCTACATGCTTAAGCTTTTCAGTCCACTGCAAGTTATCCCTACAATTGCCAAGATCCTTTTCCATAGTGAATACTGAAGCAAATAGTGTCTTAATTTAACAATACAGATGAAGCCCAGCAAACAACGTGATTCTTTCACATATCTAAACCTTCTCAGTCACACTTTGAAGTTAATTGCTTCACCTGTGGAAAGTCACCATATTGAGGAAGGGACCTGAATGTGGATGACACTGCTACTAAAATAAAGTTAACATTACTTGCCATACTTAATTGCCAATATCAGTAATTCTCAAACTTATTTGGGTTACTGACTTTACCAGAAAATAAGAACTGCAAATTCAAAGCAGTGCAAAGAATATTCAAATCTACTTAAAGCTACAAATAAATTTATTTCTTTGTTCAATTACAGTAAAAACAATTTTCATCAACAATTTTAGAGTGTACTTCATAAACACGAGGAAGTCTGCAGATGCTGGAAATTCAAAGTGCAGTACACAAAAAAATGCTGGAGGAACTCAGCAGGTCAGGCAGCATCCATAAACAGTTGATCTTTCTGGCAAAAACCTTTCTTCCAGACTGGAAAGGAAGGGGGAAGGCGCCTTAATAAAAAGGTGTGGGAGGGGAAGAACGATAGCTAGAAGGTGATAAGTGAAGCCAGTTGGATAGGAAAGGTAAAGGGCGGGAGAGGACGGAATCTTATTGGAGAGGAGTGTGGACCATAGGAGAAAGAGAAGGAGGAGGGGATGCAGGGATAGGTGAGAAGAGGCCAGAGTTGGGAATAGAAGAAGAGGGGAGGGGAAGGGAAAAATGATTGTACCTGAAGATTGGAGTGTACATTCATCGTCCAACTATTCCCCACTTTGTTGCATTTTCACCTTTCAATGAGATGGGTAGGCTTGGGGTAATGATTCAGCTTCTCAACATCAGGCTGAATGTAATTCAGTCTCAGATTCCCACCTTCAATAATTTGCATTCTGTTTCATTGCTTTGAACAAAGTTGGGTAAATGCACTGAGTGTGGAAAGGCAATAAAGAATAGCTTGACCACCTTCCACAGTGCAGGATAGCATTCAGAGATTTTTCTGCAACCAAAATTCTTGATGTGATTTTTTTTTTAAATATAACCCTGGTGCCAGCTCAAAAGCATTTTGTAGCGATATCAGTTCTTCATCCGTCCTTCCTATTAATTCTTCATTACAAGTGGTAATTTTCTTACCCAAACTGGAATTTGGAATGAGAGAAGATCCTGAAATCTCAGATGACTTTACACAGCTCAGCTAGGTGGTCATACTATTCTTGAAGATCTTCATTTTCTATTTTTTTTTTTTGTCTTCAGAAATTGGAAAAGGTGGCATGGCCTGTTGCACTTAAATAGGGTTAACTTTGACAGAAATGTGGAGATGACTGGATTTTGATAAGGTTCATATCATCTCCTTGCAGCTGAATATTGATTTCATTAAACTTTGCAAATAATTCTGTCAAATAAGCAGTTGTGCCTAATATTTTTGAGTTGATTACAGAATGAAGAATTCGTCTTTTTGAAGAATTATATCAGTTTCAAAAAACGCATAAATGCATCTCAGGCAGTTTCTTTTTTAGGGCTATCTGACTTCTGTGTGCAGCAGTAAGCGTTCAAAATTTTGATCATTCTCAATACAAAGCTCTTGAAGTAGTTGAGGATTGAGAGCATGAAACTTGATTTTATTTACCACCGTGATAACAATAGTTAATGGTCTACTTCTGCCATTTTCATTATGGATTAAAGACCACAGTTAATCACCTAAGTCTAACCTCAAGTGCTGTGTTCAATAAAGGAATAAGTTATGTCATAATAGCTCAGGCAAAACCTGAATCTCTGCCCGAAGGTACATAAAAACACAGAAATCCTACAGCACAATACAGGCCCCTCAGCCCACAAAGCTGTGCCGAACATGTCCTTACCTTAGATATTACCTAGGGTTACCCATAGCCCTGTACTTTTCTAAGCTCCGTGTACCTAACCAGGAGTCTCTTAAAAGACATAATGGGCAGTGATATCTCGGTTGGGCCTGGGCTAGTGAAATGCAGTCAAGGATATTCGAAAGGGCAGATTCTGAACTTTACCCCATTTAACACCATATCCTAATTCATAGGAACTGTGTCACTATATGATTGGTGTATGAGAATCCTACTAGATAATACTGTACTGCAGTAGTAAATGGCAATAATGCGCAGGCTAGACCTGGAAATAACACAATTTCATACAGATTTCTCAAGATCTGCCAAACACAGAAGAGTTGCATTGTTTTTCAACAACTAATTCACTTTGAGCAAAGTCTAAGAGAACTTTGGGTTAGCAAAAGGTGAGGTGATTATGTAATCATTGTAATCAATTATGAGGCACTGGTGATCAAATGCTTATAAAAATTAATTTATTTCTTAAATTATTCCTGTAATCAACTGCCCCCTTGCTATAGAGCAACCCCCACAGCCCCCTTTATCTTTACTGTCCCCTAAGAAACTCCCACCGCGCCCCCTGGGGAGAGGGTTGATGTCACACACTTTGGGAATCACTGGTCTAGATAAACAACTTAGTAGTCCTTTGAATGGATTCAGTTCCAAAACAAAGTTAAATTCTGCAGCAGACTAGCAAATAGGAAGTTTTGAAGAGAATGGATATTATGCAAAAATTCAACCACTGCAATGAATTAGCTTAATCTCAATTGTAGGAGAAAGCAATCTTTCATTTCAAACAAAAAATGCATTTTATCTTTCATTAAAAGCCCACTTATGATGCATATTTTGATACATTTCCAAGAATGTAAATCTGTTGGATCATTTATAATGGGGTGGGAAGGCCCTTTTAATTTAAAAATGGAAATTTTATTTGAATTTTGTGTCTTTGAGGTTGCCTTCAATAAATGAATATCCGCGAGTGACCACAACCAAAGAGACCAATGAGGAAAAATAGAGAAATAAAAGAGATTGTGTAGAGGGAGTTTCTCCCTGATCCAGTGACTGATGACATTGTGATGAAAATATAAAATTCATAAGTCTAGCTAAAAAGGGAGAAAGAAAATCTCCTATTTATCCAACTCATTTTTTCATGGCTGGCTGCTACCTCACAAGGGTTGAACCTGCTGACTTGATAATTTGAGGCAATAAATGAGATTTGTTGCTAAGCTAAAAATTATATTTCTCTTTGTTGGACTTGCTTAGTACTGGTCTCTAGTGGCAGTTAAAACATTCAGTTAACCATTCTGGAGAAATAGAAGGTAGTTGAACCAAATTGTGCAATGTGTTGGATAAAAGCCATGAAATCCGAATTGCATTGAGCTATATAGATACTTATGTTTATTTTAATTGATCACAGTATGGTATGCCATAATTAAGGGTGGGAATTTGCTAGGGAATGCCAAACTGTCAACCATTCTTTGTTTAAATGCCACCAAGTTTCCAATTTCAGCAAAAACGTTGAGGTCCTAAACTCGTTGGCCCTTTGGCTGGGATATTAGCAGCAGTGCTTACAAGTGCAGTGGTGAGTGTGGACTGGTTGCAGTTTCCCATTGCTTTCCCTGGGGAATCTTCTGGCATCATAATAGCACAGGGGCACTGCAGCTAGAGCTGCTACTTCAACGTGTCAGGCAACTGGTTCAGTCCAGACTTAGATAGTGTCTATGTGGTGTTTGCACATTCTTCCTGTGGTCATCTCTGGACACTCCAATTTTCTCCACGTCCCAAAAAGGTGTGTTAGTTGGCTGTTGTAAATTATCCCCGATATATAGGTAAGTGGTAGAATCTGGTGAGAGTGGATGAAGCATGAAGAAAATATTTTAAAAATACTTAAATATTTAGATGTGATTTTAACGTTCATTGTTTTGCTTTTAATCTTGTTATTTTGATAATAGTTTCTGAATGTTTCTGGTTCTCAGGGCTATCCAGAGCTAAGCTGGGGGTATGGTTCCAGTGCCCGAAAAGTTGACTGTTTCTTTTCCATAGATGCTACCTGATCTGCTGAGTTCTTTCAGCATTTTGTGTGTGTTACTTAATATCAGCTGAACTGTGGGTCAGGTTTGCTCATGTGACAGCATTATGTTGCGCAAAGCTGCCTTCGCCATTTGAAGATCAGGGCAGAACTTCCAATGAAATTGATACCAGCTCGTGTTCAGTAGGTACTACTAAGTAGTCAACAATGAACGAGATGGTATGCTGCTTGCAGCAAGTTCTGCTACATTTATAATCTTTAGGGGTAGGGTGTGAAGGATTGGACCAAGACAATTAGGCTTTCATTTTAAATCGATACTTTTTTTTCTAGTTCTTTTTAAAAAAAAACCTTAATGACTCAATTATTTTTGGCAGGTACTTTGTCGAGAATTATAAAATTGAGGTATAGTGGTTAATGTGTGGTGTGACAAGTTTATAAATGGATATTTACTACAAATATGAACACAGCAATTTATAAAGGATAGCCATGACTTAAAATTTGTGCATAAAAGAAAAAAATTAATGTATCATATATTATGCAAAGGCGAGGGTGTTGGTGTGGTATTTAAATAGAGAAACCTGTTTTTGTAGGAGTAAAAAAGTCTTGGCAGATCTTCAAGATGCCAATGTAGTTTGTGTCTGTTGATGTAAATAGTATTTAAAATGTGTTCTGTGTGAATAGGATCTCTGCTTTTTGTCTCTGTTTGTGTTTGGAGTTGGAAGCTAGCTGGTTAAAAAGCCAATGAAGATCTGAGAACAAGAGCTGAAGTAATTACTAGTTATAATTTTTTTTGGAGATTCTGCAAAGGCAGGAAATAGCAAACACCCAAGCAAACCAAGGAGACTGTGTTATGTTGTATTTATTTGTGAAATTCTGCCTGGGTAGGTTTGCCATATTTTTGAGTCAATGTGCTTGTCACCAGTTGGGCTTGTGTCTATGATGCTCTTTTTTTTTAAATTTGTTTTACTAGTGTGCAAGTTTTCATGATTTAAAACTGAAGAGCACATTTCTCTTTAGTTTGCTATAGTTGTTAATCTTTATGACTTGTGTTTTAAAGGAGCCTGAACTTTACACTGTGGAACTGGATAAGGGACCAAAGGGATTTGGATTCAGTCTTCGTGGTGGGCGTGAATACAACATGGATCTGTATGTACTCCGATTGGCTGAGGATGGTGCAGCCATAAGAAATGGTAAAATGAAGGTGAGTACATACACTTATTCGATACCAGAAGAGGTGATTATTCTCAGGCTTTGACATGTTTGACCTGTAATATTTTGATCTTATGCAAAATCTAAAATTACAACTACAAGTTAAGAATGAAACATTTCATAATGATTATTATCTAAACCAAATAAATGTTTTTAGCTTAGAACTGCAAATTGTGGAATAGAGTCATCTAATGTAGTAGAAAGATGATATAACCTGCATACGTATTTACAAATTCAAGTATTGGAGAACTTCAAAGACGGAATAATAATGGGAATCACGATTGTGCTGCATTATTTTAAGTAAAACAGATGCTTATTGCACACTGATATTTCTGTTTCAAGGAGAAGGCATTGATGCATTAGTCACATAAGATGATTAATTTTCAGTGACTCTTAGTGTATAATCGGGCAATGATGCACCATCAATAACTCTCGGAGACGGGAGGCGAACGATAGGCTTTTATTAGCTGCAAGACACCACGATTAGCAGCAAGAGACCACCACACAACATCCTGGAGACTGAGGGGCGAGCAGTGCCTCCAATCGCCTTTATACAGGGGTCTGTGGGAGGAGCCACAGGAGCAGTCAGCAGAGGGGCGTGTCCAGACAGGTATATGTAGTTCACCACAGGCAACCTAGTTGGCGGTATATTTATCTGCCAGATTAAAATGTTGCTCATGTTTTCAGGGAGAAATATTTTGGAATAACAATATTTGCCTTTCCGCACATCGATACTTCAACTGACCTTTTCTACTCTATTAGAAATAATTTGTCACTATAATTTGCATTTTATAAACATTATTAGTGAATGCATAATATTCTAACAGTGAAAACAAAGGCACTGAGTTATTTTTGAATCTTTCCTTTGCCTGGTGTTGAAATTTATTAACAATAATATTGGTTTGAATATCAAATATATTCTAAATCCAGTTCATGGCAATTAGATTACTAAAAGGTAATAAATAATAAGCTGGTTCCTCGTTTTTTAATTTGGTTCAATTGAAAAGGCCATTCATAAATATTAATATAAAAACATTAATTTTTTCAACATTAACAATACAGAATATCAGCGCAGAAGAGCAGTGCATGGGTCAATTAATCTCCTGAAATGATTACGTGTAGATTAGTGACTGTTTCAGTTAAATACTGTTATGATCAATGTCCCTCTCCCAGCCTCTGTCCTATTTAGCAATTTTTTTTTCAAATGTGTGCTTTTGTTCTTTTAAGGTTTCCTTAGTTTAACAAAGCACTCAGATTGCTTTCTGGCAGATCTGTTTCAGTTTATGTTGCCAGTGTTTATTTCTGCTTCAAAAAAACTTGAAGAGAACAGATTCATTTGGTTCTTTTAGAAATCTTCATAGTTTTTATTTTGTGAAGAAAATGATGGGTCTGGATCCAACTACTTGTTTTATACAATTTTATATTCCGTTGAAGTTTAGTTAACTGAGTGCTCCACTTTGTCCTACTGCAAAGTATACTATCTTATAGTGTGTAAATAGATATAATGTATATCTATATATCTCATAAGAATCTAATAATATCTCAAACAGTACACTCAAAAAATTATTGATTTGTTATTTTTAGGTCTGTTCTGAATTTCTGCACTTGATTGCCTGCAATATGAATGAGAGAAAATCCACTTCCTTTTTGTTTACATACATGTATAGCACATACTAAGTGACTTTGATCAAATTTTGAAGAGCTTTTTACCCATTTTATTGAAGCCTTGCTCTCTGGGAAATTGGAGAATGCAATGCCGATGTCATTTTCTTGTTATGTCTGACACATTTTGACGGTATCAGCATGATGACTCCTGCTGCAACGAGGAACATGTCCTTCTGAGAGTTTTTTCCATTGAGTGTATAATGCAAAGGAATCTTAGTCAAGTATGACAATGCAGCTTCAATAGGAAAGGCGATATGTCACCAGTGATCATGCATTCAATTATAAAAGTTTGATCAAAAATTGCAACAGCTGAACAATGTACATAGACATCATGCCGAAAGTAGTCTAACCTGCAATTAAAGAGACTTTACTCAGACATTGTATATTTTATAACTCGCCCACTATTCCCTCTGTAAACTTCATTGTGTTAAAAAATGCTGGCACTCTAGCATAATGGGCATTTGTGCCCCACGCACGCTACACAGGCTCATTTCCAGTAATCACAGCCAAGTTCAAAGTGTTTTTCCATTTTCCATGTATGCTGGTTTTATGAACATTTAGAAAAAAATATTTCTAATTTCCATTAATGGTACATTTATAAAATTACATGGATCCATGTACTTTCTAGAAATTCTTTTCCCATAATATCAGAACAAAAATATTTCACTAGTTCTCAACATGTTTAGTCATCACTTTGGTGAGAATACATTTGAGTTTGAAACTCAACAAAAGGCTCTTCAGTTGCACGAGTCAGACTTAATCCAATTTAGTACTATTTAATCTCATGGTGTCTTGAAGTAATCAGCTGTGTTTCACTGGATGTAATTTTTTGGCACCTAATAAAATTACAAGCTTCATCAAGTTGTGATTGTATTTTCCAAGAGTTCATGTGACAGTCAGGCAAATAAATGCTGATTATTTCAATTATCCCCCTGTCACTTTTCCAGCTGGTGATGTGGTTTAATAATTGCATGCAGATTTTAATATCATTCTATGTTGTTGTATTTCAGCAAAGCACAAGTTATTTTTCAATAATTCTTAGAGCACAATGGCACCTCCATTCTAAATCTCAGTGTACATCATTGCTTCTATTGACGTTATTTGTGCATTTGTTGGTGTTTTCTTTTATTTAAAACAGCTCTCATTTATGACGTAGAGCCCTTTGTGTCAACAGGGCCAGGTTCCATTTCTGTTCTGTGTAGCATAATAAACATTTTTTTACCTCTGTACGTCAGAACTGTGGAGAAGGGAGAGAAAAATCAGCTAAGGTTCTTCTCACGATTTTTATCCAGATGTTGCTGATGGGAAATGTGTGTAAAATATCTTAGATTTTAGTAATTACTCTTTGCGCTCAGTTTGGAATTACATTCAACTGTTTTAAAAAAATACCAGGCAAAAAGTTTTCCTTAGAGTATTTGATGTTTGTGAAGTTGTTATTCAATACAAATTAGCATCTTCAAAAGGTAATAAATTGAATCAAGAAGTATTTTACCAGCATGGATATATCTTGCTTAATTATTCTCAAACATCCTCTTGTGCAGCTTTTCTAAAATCCTATTTATATTTATGATTTTCTCACTTTTAGGTTGGAGATGAAATTCTGGAGATCAATGGAGAAACAACCAAGAACATGAAGCATTCTCGTGCTATAGAGCTGATTAAAAATGGTGGTCGAAGAGTTTCCCTATTTCTCAAACGTGGAAATGGTTATGTGCCAGAATATGGTGGGTTGCCCTATGAAAATGTTACTTTCTTCACACCATAAGTGATTCTTTTTTCTTTGTCTCATTTTTGTTAAAAATCTAGGTTATTTTTACATTCAAAAATGTGCAGATATTGTTTCTAAACTGCTGGTACTAATTTTGCACATTCACCATTTTGATCAGGAATGGGCTGAGTTACAAGTGACTAGTCAGTAGTATTTACCTGTATTAAATTCAGTGCAGTTCAAATGCCTGCTGAAAATACAACTACAAAACTTGTTGTCATAGTTAAACAGGAATGGAAATGCAATTTAAGTTTACACCTATGGCCACATCTTGAATAGAAGTATTCTAATATTTATTAATTTAAATTATCATGTTTATTTAAAGCATTTTTAAACACTGTGTTTTATATCATTTTAGCTTTGAACATTTAGGTACTAACTAACAGAACAGAGCAATCCCAGTTAACTGTAGAAAATTTTCAAAAAAAAAACACATTAGTTTTGCACATCCATTTCAGCAGGACTCACACTCCAGGCCTTTTCAATGAGAAGTTATCTCTTTAACAAGATGATTTATTCAAAAGAAATAACTTCAAGCTCCTTTAATGACATGTGTAATGTTCTGCTGTTTCCTTGAAAGGTCTGTGAAGCTTTACAGATAAACATGAGAACAGCTACATCTACTAACGACCCCCTAGAGAACAAATGAAGGGGATTATATATTATTTTAAAATAATACATAATTACCAAAAATAGAATTCTGGACTTCCTGAGCTTATGATTTTTTTAAGATCTCCATTGAAATTATATCTCTGTAAGGGTATATATTTTTGTAACAAGTTCTGTAATTACTTTTAATACAATGCATAACTTCCATGGATTTAAATGTAGAGTTTGTAAATATTTCAATGAATCATTGTTTGCGCACTATTTTGACTTATTGTATTGTGATAAAAATGGAGTGAATTTCCCATTAGTGCTTTCTGGTGCTCATTTTGCTGTATCTTTTGGTCCTGCTACTGCTGTCTTTGCAGCCTAATTGGTTTTTTTTTGCCTGGACAATCTGACTGGAACAATAATAAACATCTTTCCATGATCAACAGCGTGATCAATCCTGTTGCTGCTTACTAATAGGGAATCTAAATCTATCTTCTGCTCTTTTTCTTTCTCGTCTTTCATGGGTGCTGGGCTCTTCGTTCTGCCCTCAGCGATGATACCTCCTAATGTCTCCTCATGCATGAGAAGTGACAAGCACGGGGAGTCTTGCTTCTACTTAATGGGCCCTAATCAAAATACGGTTGGTAGATCAATCAATATTTGCTGCTTCCATCTTGCTGCCTTATTTATAAAGGCTCATACTATGCTCCATTTATGTCCATTCACCCATATATCCATGAGTGTGCTTGCGTTCATCAGTGCAGGTTTCAAACTGATCATGCTGGCAGAGCTCATTTGCCTATGCTTGTGGGGCACAAGCCCTTTGACAGGGATCAATCACCCCGATGTTTTTATGGTTTTTGTAATTGTTTTCTTGCTGAGGTGCAACATTCCATTAGAAGTGGAAATGTCCACCTCATCCATCAAAGTCATTGGTTCCACAAGCTTAAATTAATGTTTTTTTTTAGTTTTACTGACAATTGACAATAGAAACATTTGCTCAAAAACTTCATTTTAAAAAACAGATCGGAAATAAAATAATGAAGCAAAAGGAGACGTAACATTGATAAATTATTTTAAATTTTAAATTTTGCTTCATTATGTGAAATTGAGAAAAACACAGACTACTCGATGTTTTAGATTAACACTGGAACTTTCAATAATGCTGGGGGTGTATAACAGGCAATGTCAGATTAGTGAGCTTGTATGTGCCTTGATTAATTACATGCTTGTTCTATTTGAAGTTAATGGATAGAAAATTTAGCAGATTGGGTCCTCAATCTGGTAATGCTCATTATACACCTTTTGTCAAAATTGGAAGTTTCACTAAATGATTATTAATCTAAAACTGTGAAATGTCACATTTGTATGTCATGCCTCTCATTCCCATAATTTGGAGAGAATAGCAAGGAACTTGTCACAAATACTTAATGCAGTGAATAATTTGTTTTATGTACCTCTCTCCAATAATTTAACAATTGCAGAATTCAACTTTTGCCAATATTACACAAAATATATGCACTTCAGTTTATCACAGTACAATGCAGAAAGATAAATTTGAACTTACCATGTGTTACTGCATTGACATACTGAATTACACACCTTTAGACTAAAATTTGGAAGTTTCACCGTTTTCTAAAATAATTCACCTGATTTAAATTCTTGAAGCCCTAATCCTATGTTTGGCCTACTGTTGCTAATTACCTGTACAGTCATTTATTGCAACACGCTATAAACACTATTTACCTTGGCTCTATGTGCTAATCATCTTGACAGCAAACCTCTGAGTTTAATCTTGCCAAGTTTGAGATTTGTGTATTAGCCAGACAGTATAACAACTTGGAGTGACCGACTTGAGTTTTTATGCATTGGGTGCTGGGATTGTCAGAATGGATGACTGACATATATCATGAAAATTGGGACTGGCTTCTGCACACACAGAATGAAGATGCTGGATTGCAAAACTGTTACAACATCAATTTTTAGCATTTTACAAATGAGAGGAAAAGTAGGCTCCATGTGGAGTGTATGTGAGTTATTATAGTCCAGTTAATTAAGACCAGCACACCAAGTGGTCATTTGGTGAACCCTGTTATCATGTTCAGACATAAAATCACCTCAACTGCAATTAGTGGCCAGAAGGGACACAAGCCGACCCAAAGCTGAGTTTGAAATAAGTAGTGGCAAGCTGTCGCTATAAAGGAATGTGTGAGGGAATGCTTACAAAAGGTCATTTGTAATCTTGAAACTGCAGCAAGGACTAAAAGAGTGCATTTGTTCTTTTGACCAAAATGGGTTTGGCAATGAGAGGGGAGGAATAAAAAGCCTCTGGATATATCTGATCCCATCTTAAATCAGTGTATACAAGATATCAGAAGATCATCGGAACACTGCAGCAAAGATTTGGGTAATTAACAGTAATAATTCCACTGACCTTAATGCTCACCTTCAGATTGTAAAATCTGATTGCGATTGTAGTTTCTGGCACTAATATCTGCTTTGTGGTTGTCCTTGTGATTTGTCTTTGTGATTTGCTATGATCCCAGATTGTATTATATGGGAAATCTGATCATTTTTATAACCGCTAAAAGAGGTGGTTGTGCAGCCAGAAGTCATCATACACATTGGTACCAACTTGTTTCTCATCATATATTAAGTAAATTTGATTCTCCTTTTTCTTCATATCTATTACAGGTTGAAACATCCATCCAGCTTTCTGTGGTCTGGACTGCTCCAATAGTCTGGCATAATTTGAATTTGTTGTACTAATTAATTCTAAGTAAGATCTAATTAAGATCAAAAATTAACTAAGATATGTACTCACATATAGCTAATTAACCTACCAGTTCAACTTTGGCAATCTCAGCCGACGGCATTTTTGACTGAAAGAAATGTTGGGTTACTGTCAGATCTCAGAACTGTTATATGACCTAGAGAATGCCTATACTTAGAAAGGGCTGTAATCCTGCTCAGAGGAGGATGATCAGGAACAACTTCTGTGGTCTGGATTTGTTGTGGCGTGGCAAGTATCATGACCCAAAACTGCTGAACTAGAATGTTCCAACATGGATTCCAAGTTTATTAATCCAGTGTTTTAGTCACGGTCATGATTAGAATCCTAAATGCATTCTGCACAATTAAAGAATCTGAGGATGACTAATTGCATTAGCTGTCACCGTTGCAACAAAATATTAGAGCTTCAAAATTCAACTTACTAAATTGGTTCTTAGACCTAACCCAGCCCATTTTACACATGTGGACTACACAGGGTTAGGATAAATCAGATCTCAGCAGTAAGTAGATTCAATTGAAAGGATGATGTATTAAAGACTTGCATGAAAGATCCTCTTTGGAATACAGCTGTTCCACAGTAGATGGAAACACATCCTTGTCATTTTCAATGAACTGTCCACCTCACCTTGCAGATCTTTTCTCTTTCCCTACATGTAAACTCTACTTCCCATATTCATGATCATTCTTTTTTTCTCCCACCTTTTCCTGTAGTTTCATTCACAATATTATCTTCATTCCATCTCACTCACTTCCCTTTTCTAACTCTGCTTCCTAGTTCCATTTGCTCCTGCATGCACTCTCACCAAAGTCACTGAAAACAACTTTTCAAAATTTCTGATTGTTAAGCCTTCGAGCCTGCTTTTACTGCAATACTACAGCTTCCAGTTGGCTCTATCAAACCATCACCTCGTAAACGGAGATGTCCAAAAAAACTCTCAGATGCTCATCTTGGAACAAGCTCCAGTATCAGTCCTTTAAATCCAAGGGTGCAACCTTGAACACAGCATGTTTATTCACTCATTGTGCAGTCAGCTTGGATACCTCAAATGAAATTGGGTTTTGTACTCTCCTGCCAAAACGATTCACTATTCTTAGATCAGTTCGGAATGTATATCGTGTTTGGATACACTTCTGAAATCTGCAGGGAGTTTATGCATCTCATTTTTAAGATTGGTCTCTATCCTGGCCCTCTGGCTAGTCCTGACCAGCTAATTTTCTTCATCTTATTCAAAGGTTCAAATGTTCATTTATTATCAAAATATACTACCTTGAAATTCCTTTCCATTCCTCGTGCTTTTGGGGGCTGACATGTCACATCTGCTCTCTCTGTTATGCTTCACCTAAACTACCTTCCGGCTTCATTTTCTCACAAACTCGTGCTGCAAAATCTATAAAAGTAGTTCCTTCTCTTTCAAATCTGTAATCACCGAGCTCCTCAGTCTGCTTTTTCATCCCACTCAAAACCTTGCCTGTTTTTCCCTATAATTCCATGATGAACTCCCAGTATTCCATTCAAGCAGAACACTGCAACAAACCTAATATATGACAATGATTCACTGACTGATGTGCAGCAGCTATCCATTTCCTTCTCAACCGACTTGCATCCTTCCCCACAGTTGTCACACCAAGCTGCCCAATCATCCTTCATCCACTTGAATTGATTGCCTTGTCTTGTTCCATTCTTACATATTCAGTCATGGACACATAATATCCAGCAAAGACTTTACACTGCTGCCTTTGTTCCATCTTATTTCACAGCTGCACATTACACCTTTGCACATCACATTGTCAATTTACATATTCTGAGAGCAGCTGACTAACTCACCACAGCTATTCTGACCCTTCCGTTGTGTTTGTTTTCCCAACACTTTGGCATTGAGTTCTGAATGAGATTTCATCCAGTGAAAACAAACATGGGAAAAAACCCCAATGCTTTATCTTCGATTCTGACTGCAAGCACTTACCCAACCCACTGACTTCATTGCCTTTCTCAGCCACTCACTTGAGCTGAACGTAACTAATCTCAACCGCTACGTTGTAATTGACCTTGAGTTCAGCTTCCACGTCCATATTGCTATGGTACCAGTCCAAAGCTTTTGAGTATATTGCTAATTCTGTCAGCTTGTTAACTGCTGGAAATCACCCATTCTCAAGTTACGTCTGAACTTAATTCAGGTGATCTCCTGGCCAATGTTTTCAATCTAAAGTTTGATTATTTATTTATTGAGTTACCACACGGAATAGGCCTTCTGACCCTTTCAGCTGCACCGCCAGTAACCCCGGATATAACCCTAGCCTAATCATGGGACAATTAACAAAGACCAATTAACCTACCAACCAGTACGTCTTTGGATTGTGGGAGGAAACCAGAGCACGCAGAGGAGAACATACAAATTCATTGCAGACAACTGGTAACTGTAAAGAGTTCTGTTAACCACAATGCTGCTGTGCCTCCCTGGATTATCTGGATCCTAACACACAATCCCATTTGTTTTTCACCTCTTCCTTTGGTGACCTATGATTTTTCTTATTCCATGAAGGACTCCATTTTATAGATCCTCTTTCTGTAGTTCAAACCCCAGCATGGCCTTTTCCCTTCAATCAGTAATTTCCATCAACCTCCTGAAATGCACCCCACTGAAATTTCTAATTCTGGGTTACCATCAAATCATGCATCCTATCCTACCCTAACCTTTCTTGCAACACCATTGCTTGTCATGTCCTCTCCTAAGTCTCGTGCTCTAGGATTAGCTTTTCTAAAACTTTTCAGTTTTCTCTCTGCTTTAATTTTATCCTTCAAACCATCTTTTCAACCAAGCTTTTGTTATCTATTCTAATACTGCTGCATTTGGTTCAGTACTAGTGTGCTTTCTAAGAAAGTACTCAGAAAACCAGGATTCTTACGTAACTTTGAAGTTCCTGTCATGGGTTTGTTTCATGTTTGTGATGAACACTTGATTCCAACTCGTGCATTCTGTTTCTGTAAAAATACAAAAATATTGAAACCCTGACTAACTAGCACACAATTTACTAACAATCATAGAATTTTTTTTTTAGCATAGGAAGAGCCATTGAGACGATTGCCCCACCTCTTTTCTGGGAGACTACTGCTGTTTGGTTTAATTCCTCACTCCGTTCTGATAATCCTTTTTCTCTTCTTTCTAAGTATTAATTGACTTCTCTTTGAAATGTACAGTATGTTTTAATTTGCTTCTGTCACTCTCTTGAGCTAGATCCTAGCAACCTGCTGAGTAAAATAAAAATGTTCCTCAACTCTTCTGCTTTTTTTCCTTCAGGTATTGTAAATCTATTTCAGAAGTTTATTTCTATTATGGAAGAAATCAATTCTACCTGTCTATCCAGACCTATCTTAGTCTTGAACACTGTCAAATCTATACGTATCATACTTCCTGTAAGAACAACCTAACTAAAATACAATGATTTTTGGCATGATTCTGGTAAAACACTCCTGCACCCATTTCAGCTTGGTTATATCCTTTCCAAATACTGTAGTGGTGCTCAGATATCGCCATTATTGTCCAGCAGGTTGACCAAAGATTTATAAAGATTTAGTGCAACCTACTTGTACTTTATATCCCAATTTATGAAACTAATGATCCTGTATGTGTTAAAATATCTGCCAATTTGTATTTTTTTAGGCATTGATTCCTTTCTGAGTTAATTCCTTAAGCTTCAAATACGTTCAGGTATCTTAGGTGCATGCAGTCAGTATGAGAGAGCTATCTCTAACTATTAAATGCATCCATATTCTGAGCACCACTCAATATGAAGGATGTAAGCACATTGAAGAGGGTGCAATAGTTTTTACCAGAATCAGGCCAGGCACCAAGGATTGTAGTTTGTGAGGTGACAGAGGAAATATAGTTTATATGAGTAAATAGTAAGGATAGGCTTAAGTGGACAAGCATTGTGGGAAGAGGAGATCATAACCAAGTCTGGTCTCATTTCAGTTCAACATTGACATCAGATTAATGAAAGATCCCCATCTTCAATTCCATAAGCTGCAACAATATATCCTGGGTCTAGATCTATATGAATTGGGTACACATTTCATAGGCCAAGCTAGCAATGTAAAAAATATTGTTTCCTTAATCTCAATATTCTGATTACCACTTGATACCTAAGCACCACATTCTCACTGTTTCATCGTAGCTGGATTACCAATCAACAACTCAGTAAGACACCCAACTGTCAGAAATATACTTGGAGTCCTTTCTGGAAACTGGACCAATAGATGTTGTACTAAGAACTTCCTTGTCTTCTTTGGTGACTATTTCAGGAAAGAAGGAGAAGGCACCATTAGTCAAAATTAATTTTATTTAATTAAAATTATTAAATAGGAATGATAGCAATGGGCATTAGGAATGGAGTGGAACTAATGGTGTCTTGGTGGTTAGTATAACACTATTACAGCCCCAATGACCCGGGTTCAGTTCTGCCACTGTCCTGTGTCCTCCCTTTGACAGTATGGGTTTCCTCCCGCATTCCGGAGTTGTACAGGTTTGGAGGTTAATTTGTCACATGGGTGTAATTGGGCAGTGAGCAACATGGGTGTAATCAGACTCATTGTGCTGGAAGGGCCTGTTGTCACGTTGTATCTCTTAAAACAACAAAGAAAGATTTAATATGCAATAATGCATTACAGCTCTCATATACATAGCACTGTGACTGCAATGAAGACATCTTCCTGTGACTTGTAACCTGATTCATGTGTGCGTAAGTATTAGATAAACTATGAAATACGGAGCCAGATATTTGCCCAGGTTTATGCTCTACAGGTCTTGCAATCTACTGTACATCCAATATCTCAATATCTATATGCCCTTCCTTATCTTTCATCCGCAGAAGAAGATAAGAAATTACGGTTAATGAAACTTAATGCAATTCAGCTTTATGCTACTATACTGTTTTTCACATTTTCTTACTGTGGCGTTCCTTTCCAAGACTCCACCACCAAGTAGCCCTGAACTCCCTATTCAACGTATCTTATATTGATAGTCCTTAGTTCAGTTCTGCCCAAAGAACTACAGTTCAGTTCTACATCTACAAACCCCCTGATAATTTTAAATAAATTGGCATCTTAGAGCCACAATCAGACTCCATTCAGTCTTCTCCTTACCAAACAAAAGCACCTCGTTATCTATTCAGTGTTTGTGCCCCCACTTCCCCCCCCCCCCCCCCCCAGTCTTGGTATCATCCTTAATGTATGTTCAAGAGATAGTGTGGGAAGTGGAGATGAATTGGTCCTGGCATTATTGAGTGATCATGAGTTTTATGCCAACTTCTGCTTTTATTTCTTATATTATTTTTCTCATCTTTTCACTGTTTCCTTTATTTCTGTAACATGGAGAGCCTAAATCTATGCAAAGGAACCAAATCATAGTTTTGCTCATGTTCCACTTAAATTTAATATTAAAGAATGAAACCAAGTATTTTGCTTGCCTTTTTCCTCATTTTATTAGCAAATACTTTCATTGATAATATTTGGTGAATTGGTAACCATATATCCCCTTGTAGCTTTACCTGATTTAGACTTACACTTCAAAGAATAACGGTCTTTAATTTCTCCTTCAAAATACACTGTTTATCTCTATTGCGGTTTGCTGAGTACTCAGCCTTCCTGTAATTACTATCTCTTTGGTATTTGCCTCAGTGTTAAATATACTTCAAAGTCATCTATTTGCTAACTCCACACACAAAATGCTGGTGGAACACAGCAGGCCAGGCAGCATCTATAAGGAGAAGCACTGTCAACGTTTCGGGCTGAGACCCTTCGTCAGAACTGATGAAGGGTCTGGGCCCAAAACATCGACAGTGCTTCTCCCTATAGATGCTGCCTGGCCTGCTGTGTTCCACCAGCATTTTGTGTGTGTTGTTTGAATTTCCAGCATCTGCAGATTTCCAGTGTTTGCTATTTGCTAACTCCAATCATTTATGTAAACAATGAAGATCAACATTCCCTATATTAATATAGGGAATATTCATTAATTTCCTATATTAATATAGGGAACACAGCATATCGCATAATCTCAGTTCAGACACAACATCTTTTTAGGTCTGTTATTGTAATATTTTAACAGAAATAACTGCTTTAAAGTTCAGGTTAGAATTGAAATAAAAATAGAAAAAGTTGGGATAATCTTTAGAAGAAGCAGCAACAAAATTAATGTTTTGGCTCAAAAACCCTTCATCCGGAACATCATCATATCTTAATGTTAAAATGTTAGCTGTGGTTGATTCTGGCTCACCTGCCAGTGATTCCAGTATTTTCTGTTTTTATTTCAGATTTCCATTAGCTGCAGTTATTTTGCTGCTAGGGATCATTTTTCTGTTGGGTTTGTAATGTAATTGATAAGGGACGGCAACGTACCATGAATTAGTTGAGTTTGGTAGAACCAGCTAACTTCAAATGCATGACGGGGACATATTAATAATTGTTAGCCTGGTTCATGCCTGTCATCATCTTGAAGAAGACTCTTGACTGAATCTGTATGCTCAGCTTGTTTCCTGACATTGGCATGAAAGCAATAAACAGCACACAGCACAATGAATATTAACTGAGATTCTATCATTCAATTAGCACAGCCCAACAGTTAAAACATAGCCAAAGATGGGAGTGTTTGGAACATAAATGATTAACCTGTTGTATTTTAAATGTCACATACCTGCTAGTTAGACATATCAATCAGAACAATTAAAATGCCAGTACTTCTGTAAAAATAACTGTCTGATGCTTTTAGGCCTTGAAGCCTTCTCTTGCCTGCATCCCATGAATAGAACAACGTAAATTTGTTTGACATTTTTCTGTTCAACAATCAGTTTGATTCAATTTGCTTTGCACAGGTTTTTATGAATAATTTATCACACTGTCTAGCCTGTGTCTGTTTCAGTATCAAATTGCTTCAAATCTCAATTCTGTGTTTTAAAACTGGAAGAATTTGTTATGCAAAAAGCAGTGATAGGATATAAATGAATAAAATCCTGAGAACACCGTTCCTCCAAAACTAATGTGATTGTGCGAGCATATAGCAAGGTAATAAGTTATACGTTCTTGTTCTGACAACTTTTTATATTACTCAATATGACATTTTGGCCACTGATTTTTTTGAAAATTTAGTTAACCCTTTCAACGTTAGGTATTTGCGGGTGAAATTCCTCTTCCAAAGACAGCGGTATTAGTCTCTGGACGTACTAACCTTACTATATTCTGTTTAATTGACCTCAATTATTGCCAAGTGTTTGGAAGTGAGTACAACTGGAGGGTAATACTTCCGTACATATTTAATGCCAGCACACAAATACATTTCTTCCACCTCCATCCTAATGTTTGAACCATAGAAACATAGAAAACCTACAGCACAATACAGGCCCTTTGGCCCACAATGCTGTGCCAAATATGTACTTACTTTAGAAATTACCTAGGGTTACCCATAGCCCTCTATTTTTCTAAGCTCCATGTACCTATCTAGGAGTCTCTTAAAAGACCCTATTGTATCTGCCTCCACCACCGTCACCTGCATTCCATTCCACGCACTTACCACTCTGCGTAAAAACACTTACCCCTACATCTCCTCTGTACCTACTTACAAAAACCTTAAAACTGTGCCCTCTCGTGTGAGCCATTATTTTTGATTCATCTTTGTTATATCTGTTGCTCAAATGTAAGTATTTTGGTAGAAAATAATTACTTATTAATAAGCATAATTAGATATCCCTTGCCCACATATTGAATCTAAATGGAAGTCTAATTCATTCTGTTTAGTTTTAGTGACTATATAAATAACCAAACCCAAATAAGCCATTGAGAAATGATATCAAGCAATGTGGCCTTCAAAGAGAGAAGTCTATATGACCCACGTAGAACCATTGCTTTTTTTGGGAGGTATTGTAAATTGATGGCACAGATTGTAGTTATGTTTACCTGACTGACATGCAGCTTCCAGAGAAGACCAAGGGAAAGTGTTCTGCTTTTTACATAGGCCCAACTCAAGAGAGGCCAAAAATACATTTTGCTTTCAGCAAAGCATGCAGATTAGAAAGTGAGTGAAATGTGAACGTAACAATGGGCCATTTTGCCAAATACACACAGTACTATACATGGTATCTTTGTGCCTTCCTTGGTCCCTTGTCTTTTGCTTTGTTTCACTCCTCTCCAATTTTCTTTTAGTTGTAAGTGCGAACTTCAATGCTGCTCCACTGATCTCCCACATTCTCTCTTTCTGTTTTTCTCTTTATTTATTCACATTCTCTATCTCTTTTTTCTGTCCCTTTCTCTCTTTCTCTCAATAGTTTCTCTTACTTGCTCTTTTTCACTGTCGCTCTCTTCAATCTGTCTCTTTCCACATCCAGTGAATAAAAAGCCTCCTATTATTCAATCAGCAGAAAAAATAACTACACGACAATCAATCTAGAAAATGTACGTATCTCTGTAGAGAAGGCTTAAGTGTCGACGACATCATTCTGCTTGCTCCTAGTGGAGTGGAGTGAGAAGCGGAACTGGATCCATGTGTTGGCAAGCATGAGAAAGGAAAAGATAATAGGCTTTGCTTTTCTGGAGTACGTTTCACAACCACAACCTTTGGCAGGCAAAGTATTTTAGAGCCAACAACATTCTTGTGAAATATTTGTGTGCTCTTAGTAACGTGAGAGCCTGTTTAGAGAAAGCATGGATCCACGGCCAGTAACGTGGTAATCCCCTGATGATCTGTTTCTAATGATTTGGCTCAAAGGAAATCACTGTGAATAACTTCAAGATAGTGCCGTCAACTGTTTTAAGTCCACGTGGGAGAGCAGGCGGCACTATTCATGCTGTTTATCCCTTGGCCGGGTTTAACATCTCACCCAAGAAGCAGCACCTCCAACAGATTAACACCACAGAGCAGCATTGCACTAAGAGTGCCAGCCTTGAGTACTGTGCCCAAGTCTCTCAGTTAATACTGATGTGTGGTGTTCCTCTAAGCAATAAGCTATTACTATGCATGGCATTTTGATTTTCTGTTAAGTAATATTATTCATACAGGACCCGTGTGCAGGAAAATCGGAGCTTGACTGACTGTGGTATTGCTATCTTTTGTTCTGCATGCTTTCTCCAAACAGGTTTTAATGTTTCCAAGAGCACAAAATAATTCACAAAACAACAGATTTCATGACATTTAATATATCTGATTCTAATTTATATTTACTTTTATCCACATCGTCTTATCAAAAGGGACGAAATGTAATTGAATGCTCAAAGCCTAATTCCTTAAAATGTATAAAAGCAAATCTCAGTGTGAAGTAATTTGAATGAGGGGAAAATTGTTAATTATTTTTTTCTCAGAAAAATGAATATTCATATACTCAGAGCTAAGTATGCATTGAAACCTTCTGATTTTAAAAGAAATCTGGTGATGTTTAATCCTCTATTATAGGGTTTATATTATCCACACACTGCTAGCAATGTCCTAGTAATCTAGAACTTTTATTGTTGTGTAACAAGATGTCCTTACACAACAGAAAACCATGTCTTTATTATTGACATTCTCTCAATGACTTGATCGCACACATGGAGCTATTTACAGAACAGAAGCAGAGGAGAGCAGGCTTCTCTTAAAGCTGAGGACCATATTTTCTGATCGCAGAAGACAGTTGACATTTTATGCCCAGAAGGGGTTTGAAATCCCAAATGCCAGATTCTTAAATTTTCACTGGTGGTCACGTGATTCTCATCAGGTTTGTAGTAATCCTTACAGCAGGAATAAAAACGAAGTGTGTGAACGGCTGGAGCAGGGGCCAGTAGGATCAAATAGCCAGAATTCTGAAAATGATGAGGTTCAGGCATGTTTTAAATATAGTGAGAATATTGCCAATTAATAATCCTTAATTGTTTTATTTTCTGGGCCAATTTTGGCTCAATATTTATCTCAGTCTATAATAGTAACATAGATTTCCATGAGAGTAGTGCAAGACTGAGGAATTAATCTCTGTCAGATATACCAAATTCCCAAGTGGAGAATTATCTAGATTGCACTGGCTGTAGTCAGGATTTCTGTTGTGGTATAGCACAACACTGATAATCCATTACACACAGAAAGCTAAATTCATGAACGTAATGGAAATAAATTTTGGTTTGGCACTAAAGCTAGTCATTCTCAAGGAGGTTTTAAATTGTGCAGGCCAATTAATAAATTAAATGATAATAAATACCAGAATAATCAATTTAGCCATACTAAGTCTATATAAATGATGATTAAATAGCCCAAGACACAATATGTCAATTGGCAATGCAAAATCCCTGCAGTGACTGTCTCACTTAATCAGTTTCAAATGCCAATTTCTAAGTTTCCTCAAAGGAATTGAGGTTGGGTTCATTTGTTTCTGTTTACCCATGTTGATGTCTATACTCAGTTGTCTTGAAATCTCTGCCAGACATTTATGCTCTCGCCAAGCCTCACTACAGTGGCATTTCTTACTTCCCAGTGGTTATTTCAGATGTGCTGATAAAGATGTGTGACTGGAGTAGTGTAGAATATATACCAATTTATTAATGTTCTTACTAATATAATGTGCTTCTGTTGAGTTAAGTGGCAAGCAATATACACTGAGGCCATTTTATTAGGTACACCTGTACATCTTAATGCAAATATCTGAGCAGCCAATCACGTGACATCAACTCAATACATAAAGGCATGCAGACCTTGTCAAGAGGTTCATTTGTTCAGACCAGAATGGGGAGGAAATTTTAAGTGATTTTGACCATGGAATGGTTGTTGGTGCCTGACCGGTTGGTTGATTTGAGTATCTCAGAAACTGCTGATCTCCTGTGATTTTAGAGTTTACAGAAAATGGTGCGAGAAACAAAAAGCATCCAGTAAGCAGCACTTCTGTGGACAAAAACTACTTGTAAATGAGAGAGGCCAGTGGAGAATTGCCAGACTGGTTCAAGGTGACTAACTCAGATAATCATACATCACAACAGGGATGTGCAGAAGCATGCCCGAATGCACAACACATTGCACCTTGAAGCGGGCGGGCTACAGGAGCAGAAGACCACAAACATTAGGTACCTCCTGTACCTAATAAAGTGGCCACTGAGTGTATTTGAAGCACGTACTGAGTTCCCAACCCATTTCTGGCACTTATATTGTATCTCAATCCAGTTAAGTGCAAAATGCTATTGGTAATTGTTTGAGAGGAATAATAGATTCTTTGAAGCTCACTCATTCAAAGAGATTACTCCTTTCGAATGTGCGTATATGTTTTGGGTTGCAGGGTAGCATAGTGGTTAGCGCAACGCTTTACAGTGCCGGCGGCCCGGGTTCAATTCCCAACGCTGCCTGGAAGGAGTTTGTACGTTCTCTCCGTGACCGCATGGGGTTCCTGCAGGTGCTCCGGTTTTCCTCCCACAGTCCAGAGACATACCAGCTGGTAGGTTAATTGGAGATTGTAAATTGTCCCATGATTAGGCTAGGAATAAATCAAGGGATTGCTGGGTGGCGAGGCTCAAAGGGCTAGAAAGGCCTATTCCATACTGCATCTCAATAAATAAATTAATTCATTAATCTCCTCTCCATCCTCTGAGGTGATGTATTACTGCTATATTATGATGTAATATATATAAGCTATCATTACTTCATGGATCAAAATCCTTCCAACTGATTCATGTGAATTAATTAAATGCTCAGAGGTTACTGTTAGCTATGATAGCATTACTACATGCCGTAACTAATTTCCATCAGACTAGCAGATGGAGCATGGATACTGCAATCCACACAGATATTTCTCTCACTTTAATACTGTCTCGTCCAGTAGTTGTAGGAGTTGCAAGTCACTAATTCAATGGGATTCCCACTTTCCTCACATATTCTTGCTTGATGCTTGCCATAACTTTGACTATTCTATTCACTTCAGTAGGTTTTCTGTCTGTTAGCCCAGTTCATCTCATTGACTAACCTTCATAGGAAAATGTTTTTATGCTCACCACATATTGTGTTCCCCTGTCCTAACTGCAAAGGAGGTACAATAGAAAGCAACCTGTGAGGCAATTAAAGTAAATTGAAATAAAAAAATTTAAAACACATAGCAGTTATTGGGAGGTAATAAAGTTTTATGATGACCTGTTGGAATTTCTCCACAAGAGCTAACCAGTCCAGCAGCCTCACTTGTTGCTTGTTCTACTGGGTATTTTCAAATGCACCTACACTGGACTCCTGATGGAGTTCACTTGCTACCACCGATAGTATTTAATGTTGGAAACACACACAAAATGCTGGAGGAATTCAGCAGATCAGACAGCATCTATGGATGAAAGATCTCATTGTTTAGTCCCATCAATAGATGCTGCTTGACTTGCATTTGAAGATTTGCTTGTGCCTCCATTTAACACTGGGTGATTTTGCTCTGCACACAAACAACAAGTCCATTAATTTCAATAGCAGGAACCCCCAGTGAGGAGAAAAGAATCAGTTTTCAAATTTTTGTATTCATTATATTTTCACTCACTGAAAAGTGTTTATTTTTTAATGTTAAATTTATTGTGTTAACTCTATTGCCTAAAGGAGATATAAACCTTGACAGTTTTTATAAGTGGCAAAGTTATAACAGGCAGTGTTGGGAATTGAACTTTTTATAAGCCAGCTGCAAGATGTTTTTCCAGCTGTTTTGCGGTGTGTCTTACTCTGACTATCCATGCAATGACATATTATGTTTAGGCAGTATCACCTGCCTTTTGGGATCAGAATGGTACAACACCCATGAATCTACAAAAGGCGTGCTACTCGTCCCTTTCCTCTTCACCTTGGTCCATCATGGTTGACGATGGTTTGTTTCCACTCCAGTTTTATGATTCTGAGTCTGATGAGGCCAATGTGGGGAGCGCTAAGATGAGTTGAATGGGAGATGGTGCTTCCACCTTGTTTGCCAGGTCTTACGCTGCCAGTGAAGATGTGTAAGGTTCTCAATGCAATCCTGCTTGCCTTTTCTCCATTTTGTAGTCAGGAGTTAAACTGTATATTCCAACATATTGTTGAGGGCATCCTTAATAACTAACTTTGTCCTTGTAATCTTTATGAATAGAGTGCCTGATTTAGGAGTATGCCATTGGGCCTGGAAACAAATGGTTTACCCAATAAACACAAATAAGCATAATTAGAACCCCCATAGCAGGTGTGGCCTGCAAAAGGATATAAATGAACATTGGTTAATTTATTCTCCCAGTGGGCTTGTAGAGTTTGAAAATCCAGCATGGTTGGGGTTTTTTCCACCAGTGCTTTGTGGTATCTCAGAGGTATACATGCCACTTGTTTGTACTTCTCAGAAAAAGTGAACAATTTATGTAGTAGTTTCAATATGCCAAGACCTGCAGCCAATGATCATTGCCTCATTCTTTCTATTGGCCTGCACATTACATATTTAATTCCAACTACTCCCCGTTAACAAAGCAGATAATTGATTACTAATATTTTCCTAAATGAATTTCCTGTTTGGTCAGGGAACAGCAATGGCTTCTCTTGTGTTGTCATTGAATGAATTAAAAATAATCTTGGCATCTGAAGGAAATGTTCAGTTATCCAATGAAACCCAATAGGCAGGAATTGTAAAGCAAAATGTTCAGGCAATGTAAATAATGAGACTGAAGCTTTTAGACATCTATTGAATCCATTGTTTAAGTATTATATGGGGAGAGCCTAATTTCAGAACGTGTTCCAGTTTGTTTTTATAATTGGGTATTTTGATGTCTAAATTGTAGTTTTTAATTGCAGTATTGACATAGTTGTTAACAGAACTATTAAATTCTTTCAGTCGACTATGTTGTTACAGAAAAAATGTGTATGTGATTATATTGAGTTCTTTTTGTAAAACATATATTGAGAAAGAGAGTGGAGCTTTGTAGATGAATTATGAACTTTGTCCAATTCAGAACTTCAGATAATATGAAATTTGATGAAAGCCTTACAGCTTGATATGGTTGTTAAGAATGTGTATGATATGTTTGTCTTCAGTAGTCGGGGATTAAGTTTAAGAGCCACGAGGTAATGTTGTAGATCTATAAAATTCTGGTGAGACCACATTTAGAGCACTGTGTTCTGTTCTGGTGGCCTCTTTTTAGCAAGGATGTGAAAGATTTAGAGGGTACAGAGGTGGTTTACCAGGATGCTGCCAGCATTAGAGACCATGCATTTTGAGTGAGCTAGGGCTTTCCTCTTTGGAGCAAAGGAGGATGAGAGGTGTTACTAGATGATAAGAGGTGTAATAGAGTGGACAGCTAGGACCTTCTTCCTAGTGTGGCAATGGCTAATGTGAGAAGCCTTAATTTTGTGATTGGAGGAAAGGATAGGGAGGATGTCAGAGGTAGGATTTTTTAATTTTTTTTTTACACGAAGAATGGTTGGTATATGGAACACCCTGTCAGGTGTGTTGGTAGAGGCAGATACATTAGGGACATCTAATGGACTCTTAGATAAGTACACAGATGAAAGAAAAATGAAGGGCTTTGTGGGAGGAAAAGTTAAGATTGATCTTGGAGAAGGTTAAAAGATTGGCACAACATCATGAGCCGAAGAGTCTTTACTGTGCCATAATGTTCTATGAAAGTTAAATCTGGGTATATTCATTTTTATAATAACATGAAGATGTATTTGAAGTTTCTTACTGTTGCTAATGATGTTTGAAGATGGAAATCGTGCCTCAATGACATGGGTCAAAAAATTAACTTTATTAGTTAGGATCTCAAGGTATAATGACTGATATAATGTGACCTTTCCTGCCATACTACATTTTATAGATTGCCTAGAAATCCACAGGGGGTTATAAATTATACAGGGAATTTATAATTGCTAACAAACATAAGATTCTAATTGCATTATAAATTACAAGATCAAATGTTATAATTTGTTACGAACCTGAGAATATTACATGAAAGATTAATGCTTGACAGAAATTGCTATTGGAATTGATTGTCAAGTTTATAGATGGGAAGGTCCTGTGACTATACCACCTTATTCCCATTTGGCACTCTAGCAAATCAATTGAGAAATGATCAACTGTCCAAAGCAAATGGCCAGTAAAAACAAACAGGCAAATTCAACTTCATTATCATCTGTATAGTATAAAAGGGTCATAAATAAGATGTTGAATCACCTTGAAGAATATATCTATTTGATTTTACTTCTTAGTTAAGTATCATTTTGTCTAGGCAGATCAAGTGCTTTTGCAAATTCAATGGTGCAGTGACGATAATTATTTGCATCTGAGAATTAACACCAGATCACACTTAACCCAGTCACTCTTCAATGTTGTCCCCTTCCTGTCCCCACAGTCAGACAGATCCTCTTTGCTCCCAGCACTCTGCCAATGATCATCCAACAGACTGTAGGTAACGGAGAGTTAGATCATGCCCACTGTTTGTCCTGATGATCTTCTATAAGCATTAATAATCAACGACTTATTATTTCCAAATATGCCTGAAGAAAATTACTGAAATATATTGAATGGATCTTTTTTTGTGGACTTTGTTGGTCAGGGTCGACCATGGATGTTGCATTCTAGCTAACTGTGTTGAAGGTAGGCAAGCCAGGGCATTTTGATATGGAGAGCAAGCTGTGACCCAAGCAGCCGGCTCCCCTCTCCATGCAGCTGATGAATCTACAGGAACGACAGAAACCGATACAGTTTGGCACCAGCAGAGTTGCAGGAGTTGCCTGTCAGCGTTGAACTCAATTTAGAACTGCCTTAAGGACTCTAGCTCTGGATTTTTCCTTGGGGTTAACTCCTGAAGAATTTTCCCATGAGTGGGCATAGCCGCAAGGCAGTGGAGACTTGAGATCAGAGTACTCCTGCTCCTAGATGAGCTGCCAACCACGGCTGATGAGCCCCATCTGCCCGGATGATCTAACTTAATTAAAATGGCCAGTTTATTATTTTCATTTAGTTCCAAATAATATTAAAATGTTTTAATTAAATTATGAATGATCTAACTTAATTAAAATATTAACATTATTCAGAACAAAATGAAAATAATAAACTTACCATTTTAATCATGGCTGGTGACACCATTTAAATCAATAAATGAGTCAGCAGTGGTTTAAAGCTGAGTGACAAGATACAAGCTGCCTATTGTAGGTTGCAGAAAACAGCTAAACTCCCTATTAAGTGCTGGAGCAGTGCACAAGGTGAGGTAGATAAAAATCTGGCCTTGCATGAAATCTGTACTCTCTACTGCAGAGGGCAGAGGCATGGTTGTGTTACTGATTGCTGACAGGCTCTCTGCATGTTCAGGCTGAATGTTGGTGATACCTGTGTGCCACTTTCCACTGAGTTGTACTTTGAGTGTTACAGAATTAAAGAGTTGATACATTTTGAAATCCTGAGTGTAAGTTAAAAAGCAAGGTTAGTCTTTCAAAGTAGACCACTTAAAAAGGTCACTGTATGTGGATAGCAATTCATGAGAATAGTGAATTGTGTATTCATTGCAAATATTTGATATTCCTATCATATCATGTAACACTTTAAAGGTGACTATAATCTTCATTAATTCATTTTGGTTTGAAGTAATCAATAAAGCCTGTACAACATCATGGTTTTGTACAAAGCTTATTGGCTGGCTCAAAATGTGAGGAATTGAAAACCTGGATTATGTAAAGCCTAGATTTTTCATGAAATATCATAGTTAATATATTATCCTCTCTTACAGTAATCGTTAAGGCAATGCATTTCAGGATATCCCTTGGCCCTTTTTATGGTTTCAGTAGTCAGTTTGGAATAAGTAGTGTGACACCAATACAAAAATAACGAAAAATAGAGCTTAAATTGAACATCAGATTAACAGCATGTAATTTCTGGTTGAATTAGGAAGAGATTAAGCAATGGGTGTATTTAAAGTGGAGGTTGATAGGTTCTAGATTAACAAGGGTGTCAAAAGTTACAGGGAGAAGGCAGGAGAATCGGGTTGAGAGGGATAATCTTTCGTCCATGATCAAATGTGAAGCAGATGCAATGAATCAAGGAGCCTAACTCTGCTCCTATGTCAATGGTCTAATTACACACGGCTGCTATATTACATTTGTTATAGCAAATATTAAATTGAAGCATTTTTGATAATAAATCGCTAAATGATTACTTGGAATGTGAGATCTCTTGGGGGAACAGCTTCAAGAATGAATTGGTGTTTCTGGTACAGAAAATATTGAGGGTTCATGAATTGAATCGAATTACCTTTGTTTTATTTTCAGACCCAAACAATGACCGGGGCAGTTCCACAACAGGCTCACAAAATGTATCGGAAGTGAAACACTTATCAGAAAGACGACCTCATCCATTATTGGAATCCAGTTATCCACCAGATATTCACAAATCATCACAGCACAGAGAAAGGAGGGTTAATGAACAAGAACAGCCAATAGGAAGAAAGGAACACAGCAGACCAACCAATGAACACTATAAAAAGATCTGGAATGATACTTCCAAAAAAAGAGAAAATGCACCTGGAAGGTGGAAGGACAGGTCACCTGAGAGGAAAGAAAGAAAGGCAGAGAATGGATACCACCAGAGATCTCTTGATAAAGGTAGGGAAATATCAAGGATGGCAGATCAAAATATGGAACAGAGTGAAAGATCACTTGGCAGACGTAAGGAACCACCACTTGACAGGAGAAAAAAATCACCAGCAAGGAGATGGGAGGATTTACCTGACAGGAGAAGAGAAAGATCACCTAGCAAGAGAAATGATAAGTCATCTGATAGAACAAGAGAACGATCACCACACAGAAGGAAAGAAAATGCAGCCGAGAGAAGGAGGGAGCGATCACCTGAGAGAAGGAGACACAAGTCTCTTGACCCAAAAAGAGACAGATCACCTGAAAAGAGAAGTAAAGCTGATGAAAGATCCAGGCACAGAGATGATCATAACATGGAGAAAAATGACTCTTCCAGAAGTTCCAGACTGTCCCCACAGCCAAGAAGAAAGGCGTTTAGAGAATGCAGCACTGATCTTAGCATCTGAATAAAGAATTATGCACTGGATAAGTCAAGTTCCGCCTAAAAGGACAAACATATGTTCTCTGAAACGATCCCAAAGGTGATCAGAGATCAACAGCTTGAAAAAAACTTGAGACCTACTGATGTAAAAAAAAATAAAGCAGAACACAAACAAAAGTAACTGTACATATGTCAGGAAAATGTTAACAGTGAAGTGTGCCTGACCCAACACAAGCTAGGGACTGCTCAAAGGAAAATAGTATTGAAATTACATGTCAAATGTAAGCCTTAATTGTATTATTGATTTTAGATAACTTGCCAGATATTTTGTTAGTTCTTGGGGCGTCTCCAACATTGTAATGAAATAAGACAACATTAGCACAAAATTATTGCACTTTGTCGAAACACTATGCTGTTTTAATATTGAATATTTTTCTATATCATGCAAAGAGTTTGGAAGCTTTCCAAAACATCTAAAAATTGGTGAGTATGGCATTGTTTAAACTGGTGAGTAGCTGAGCAGATAACAAGGGAAGAGCAAGCTTCTAAACTGGAGTAAGATGACACAATGCTGATATCAAGGAAAGAATATGCTTTGACCATTCAAGAAAGTAACTAAGAAGAGTGTGCAGACTTCAGCATCAATTATAAACAGGTGGTGTATCAAAATTCAGAAGTGGAATTGTAATGTAGGTTCTTTTGATAATTTCTATGCCCATTGCAAAAGGAGACTGTGTGGTGAAGGTCTGCTGTGACACTGAATGAAGAATGAAGGAAACTGCCTAGCTGAGCCATGAAGAAGCTCTTCATTATTGTTGAATCACTAAGTGAACTGCTTTCAGTGCGCACATGTATACTGTTCACATTCCCATTACAACACTAAGTAAGCATTGCAAGTTTTATCACTGATGTTGCCATGATGCTGTACAAATGTATGACTAACCATCTTGTGTACAAAGTTTAAATTGTAATTAATAGAGCCTGTTGCAAAATGATGCCTTTCCTGTAAAAAGAGTAAAACAATGGCAAAATTAATTGTGAGGAATGTGATTAGTGTTTATATTTCGGAAATGGAACAAACTGATTTATGGGACATATTTTAAAGTAAAATGATTCAGGTATATAAAACTCTTTTCAAAAGGAATACTATATCAGTAATTATTGTTTTGTTTGTTTTGAAATTCTATTTCTTGATGGTGACCTTGCCTGTGTATTATAAAACACTTGTATGCAGTCTGTGTTCTTTAAGCATTAATTCTTGCAATGTGCTTTAGACCTAATGTTCTGCTGTGTAGATTGAAAGCAATATATGGGCAACTCTTTTTATAAACTACTATGCATATATAAATATCACATTGTTCATAGCTTGACCCATGTGGCTATATACATAGCATAAGTGTAGTAAGGTGTAACAGGTAGATGTTAATATATCCGTATAGCTTCCACCCTCATACTCTATGCCCAAGAAAGATCACAATGTATATGTAGCTACAAAAAGAAGTCTGTGAATGCTATTTTTTATTATCAAATAAAGTTTTCCATGCAAATTCAACAGTTTAGTGTTAGTGAGTGTAATAATGGGTCTGTCCTGTTTTCTAATGTTTGACAGTCTTCCAAGCTATATTTTTGTAAGATGCTCCAAAAATTTACTTCGTCTTTCTCTTTTACCTCAGCCTATATTGTTTGAGTATGCACTTCCCAGATTGGCTGTTCTGTGATTATTTGGTTAAAGAGTTAAAGTCACAAAATTGAATTCAGAATTTAATGTATCCTTAAAATTAGGCCTGACAACACTTGCCCTATTAAAGACTCAATATCTGTTAACTTATGAAAGGGAAATGGCAAATGTGCTGCAGGTTTCAATCAGCAAGTTTTTAAAATAGCTTTCTCAGAAGAAGTAAACCATTTCTTGCATGATATAGATTTGGTGCCAGCTCCTGTTGATATAAATATGAGTGCTTACAGTGGCAGTATTGTAATTATTGATCTCAGCTGGTATACACTGCATGGTTTCCTAGTCTAAAGCAGATCTTACTTTCCCATAAGGAATAAAATTCCACTGTTATCCTGTTACCATGGTTTGAATTCTCTTTCGCAATGTTGGTGATTTTCAATGACAGTGTGGGACTATTGTTAACAAATTTACAAGGGACTAATGATTACTAATTGAACACAAATCCACTATCTTGGGAGTATAATAAAAGAAAACTTTGAGAAGAAATAAACCAGTTCAGGAGTTTTGAATTATTTCCTGGATTTGTGAAGAGATGTACCAACTGTTTCAAAATGGTATATGCCCAGCATTAGATGAATTATTAGTATAAATGGTGTTCTCAGCTTTTTCCTTGTTGAAAGACTGCTGAATAAAAGATTTTCAATACAAAATCAAACTGACAGATGCAGAAAGATATCTGAAATGTAAATGGCATTCTAGCAAATCTGCTATCAGTATTTGTGAAAAACCACTGCCACTTTTATAATGCAATCTTGTAGAAATTCTACATTCTATATGATTTAATGACAGAGATTGGTGAGACTAACCTTTGAAAATGTTAAATCAGAGCTACAGAATATGGTAACTAAAAGATAACAATCAGTAACCTGATTTTAAATGTATGGGTACTCTATTTGATTTTTTTTCCACTTCATGTGCCTGAGGTACTTACTGTTTACATGTTCACAAGTTCCATTATTACATTTTCGTATTGTCCACATAAAACACTAGTCAATAAAATGTAATAAATAGTAGCATATTTATGTTAAAAAGGCAGCTCAAGCCCATTCAATCATCCAACATCTTGAGTGCATTTTTTCTGCATCTTCCCCATTTACTGTATTTGTTTGCTCAATATTGACACTGCTGGCATAGCTGGGTTTTATATCCACCGCTAATTGTCCATAGAAAGGTGAAGAGGAGCTTCTTCCTCAAACCATTGCAGTTCTGATAAAGATTCTTCCATAGTGAAGCTGAATAGGCAGTTACAGGGTGGTAATAGTGTGATAACAAAATGACGATTACATTTATAAACCAGGAATGTGTGTGACTAGGAAAGGAACTTGGTATCTTTTATAGTGGTAGAGATTACTGATCTGGGAAATGTTGAAAAAACCTGTGTGTTGGTGTCTGATATTGCAGGAATGATGACCAAATGAACAACAATTAATATTATGGAAGGCTTATAATTCTTATTGGTCAGCCTATTCAATGGCAGGAAGATACCTCTTCTAGACTAGTCAACCTCTCCCACCATACTTCCACAAGAACAACCTTACAAATGTTTGTAGTTACTTAAATACATCACATTGGAGATGTTTTGCTTTGTCCTAGTGGAAGTTTCAGCATATAACAATAGATAAGAAAATTGAGAAAAGAATACTCTGGAACCTATGAACATCTGTTATTACCACAAGGACTGATATTTATACTATTTAGCAACTACAGAGTTGGAATGAAATCTGTCCATGATGTCTAGTATTTGTAAAATTTTAGTAAAATTCAATTGGAACTCCCTTCTCACAAATAAAATAGCAATTGTGATTGAAATTATTTCATTAACCAATAATTCACTTATAATGCAATTATAATACTCCAATATGTGTTTTCCAGCATATTCTGTGATTAACCGGACTTGGTTGTTCACTTAACTGTTGTATCTTTACTTCTTATAATTAGGCTAATTACATAGACAATTACCTGCAGAGTTGTAGAATTAATTCATAGGATTTTACAAAACTGAAGCAGGACTGTATTGGTGTTTGTGGTTCACTTTGCCTCCAACCTTCTTATCACCATAGCAACAAATTTCTTTACTGTACTCATTTAGTTTCTTCTTAAATGGATTTATGGTATTTATAGCTCATCTCCAGCCTACCCATTTTGACTATGGATAGCTGACCTGAAATATTCTGTTGCACCTGACTGAGCAAAAATGAGAGTCATAGTGTTCTACATCTCAGAAATAGGCCCTTTGGCCCATCTGGCCTGTGCCAACCTGCTATTCTGTCAGGTCCCATCAACCTGTACCTGGACCATAGCCCTCAATTGCCCTTTCATCCATTTCCCTCCGTAGATACTGCCTGACCTGCTTAGTTCCTCCTGCATCTTGCATATGCTGTTCCAGATTTCCAGCTTCTGCAGGGATCTCTTGAATCTCTAAAATAACAGGGGGATTTGTGCAGGAGGAACACAAAACTAATTATGGGCAAAGAGCATAATATTAATTTGGGGAGAATATTACAAATCAACAGAATGAGAGGAACACTGATGAGAGGTCTGGAGATAACAATTCACAACAGGAAATTATTTCCCTAATGTGTGGAATTTCATAAGGCGTTTTGTTCTGGAAACTGAAGGTCCACGAGCCAGTCCTCATCAGGGAACAAGGGTGAAGAGGGTCAGCAATTTAAATTCCTCAGTGTCATCATTTCAGAGGGTCTGTTCTGGGTCCAGCACGTAAGTGCAATTATGAAGAAAGCATGGCAGCACCACTAATTCCTTTAGAAGTTTGCAAAGATTTAGCATGTCATCTAAAACTTAGACAAACTTCCATAGATGCTTGATAGAGAGTTTATTGATTGGCTACATCACATCCTGGTATGCAAACACCAATGCCCTTGAATGAAAAATCCTAGAAGAAGTAGTGATATGACTCGGTTCATCGCAGGTAAAGCCCTCCCCACCATTGAACACATCGACACAGAGAGCTGTCACAGGAAAGCAGCATCCATCATCAGGGACCCCCACCACCCAGGACATGCTCTCTTCTCGCTGCTGCCATCAGGAAGAAGTTACAGGAGCCTCAGAACTCGCACCACCAGGTTTAGAAACAATTACTACACCTCAACCATCAGGCTCTTGAACCAATGGGGATAACTTAACTCAACTACACTTGCTCCATCACTGAACTGATCCCACAATCTATGGACTCACTTTCAAGGACTCTTCCTCTCATGTTTTTGATATTTATTGCTTATTTATTTTTTTTTATTATTATTTCTTTTTTCTTTTGTACTTGCATAGTTTGCCTTTTGCACTTTGGTTGTTTGTCTGTCCCGTTGGGTGCAGTCTTTCACCGATTCTATTATGGTTCTTAGATTTACTGAGCATGCCCACAAGAAAATGACATATATGCACTTTGATAATAAATTTACTCTGAATATTGGAGATCAAGGAGTATTAATGATCCTTGAGGTCTGACCTGGAATTTGATTTCATTTCTTATTTTTCCATTTTGCTGCATATTCTAAAAGCTATACATGGAAACCTTTTTAAAATTGCTCCTACGGAGAAGACTCAAAGCACATTTTGAGGTAATTGATGGAAGAAGTAGAGGGGATTTGAAACATTGCGAATGGTGAGGGTCTAAAACTCACAACTGGAAAGGCCATAAGACATAGGAGCAGAATTAGAACATTCAGCCCTTTGAGTCTGCTCCGCCATTCAATCATGGCTGATCTGGATCCCATTCAACCCCATGCCACCTGTTTTCTCACCATGTCCTTTGATGCCCTGACCAATCAGGAAACTTCCACCTTAAATATACCCACAGACTTGGCCCCCACCACACTCTGTGGCAGAGCATTCCACAGATACACTACTCTCTGGCTAAAATGTTTCCTCCTTACCTCTGTTCTAAAAGGTCACCCCTCAGTTCTGAGGCTGTGCCCTCTAGTTCTGCTTAACCTCACCATAGGAAACATCCTCTCCACATCCACCCAATCTAGACCTTTCAACATTCAATAGGTTTCAATGAGATCCCCATGCATTCTAAATTCCAGTGAGTACAGGCCCAAGGCTGCCAAATGCTCCTTATATGTTAATCCCTTCAATCCTGGAATCATCCTCGTGAAGCTCCTCTGGACTCTCTCCAAATACAACAGATCCTTTCTGAGATATGGGGCCAAAAACTGTTGACTGTACTCCAAATGCAGCCTGACTAGTGTCTTATAAAGGCACTACATATTATTTTTATATACTACATATACTTTTATATATTATTCCCCTTGAAATAAATGCCAACATTGCATTTGCCTTCTTTATCACAGAATTAACCTATAAATTAACCTTCTGGGAGTCTTGCACAAGGACTTCTAACTTCCTCTGTACCTCTGATGTTTGAACCTTCTCCCCATTTAGATAATAGTCTAAAATAGTTCTTTTCACCTAAATGCATTATCATGCATTTCTCAACACTACATTCCACCTGCTAATTTTTTACCCATTCTTCCAATTTGCCTAAGTCCTGCTACAATTGTATTGCTACCTGCCCTCCACCTATCTTTGTATCATCCGCAAACGTTGCCACAAAGCCATCAATTCCATTATCAAAATCATTGACAATGTGTAAAGTAGCAGTCCCAATACTGACCCCTGAGGAACACCAGTAGTCACTGCCAGCCAACCAGAAAAGGCCCCTTTTATTCCCACTCACTGCCTCCTGCCTGCCAGCCATTCATCTATTTTTCCTGTAACACCACAAGATTTTATCTTACTAAGCAGCTACATTTGTGGCACCTTATCAAATGCCTTATGAAAATCCAAGTAAATGACATCCACTGCCTCTCCTTTGTCCACTCTGCTTGATATTTCCTTGAAGAACTCTTAATAGATTTGTCAGGCAAGATTTCCCTTTAGAGAAACCACGCTGGTTTTGACTTATTTTATCATTAGTCTCCAAGTGCCTCAAAACCTCATCCTTAATAATAGACTCCCAACACTTTCCCAACCACTGAAGTTAAGCTAATTGGCCTATAATTTCCTTTCCTTTGCCTTCCTCCCTTCTTAAAAAAAGGGCAGTGATATTTGTAATCTTCTGGACCTCCAGGACCATGCCAGAATCAAGTGATTTTTGAAAGATCATGAACAGTGCATTCATTATCTCTTCAACAATCTCTTTCAATACTCCGGGATGTAATCCGTCTGGTCTAAGTGACTTGTACACCTTAAGACCTTGAGTTGGTCTAGCACTTTTCCCTTTGTAATAGCAATAGCACTGACTCCTGCTCCCTGACACTCATGGACCTCTGGCAACCACTAGTGTCTTCCACAATGAAGACTGATGCGAAGTACCCATTAAGTTCATCTGCCATTGCTTTGTTCCCCATTACTACCTCACCAGCATCATTTTCCAATGGTCCAATATCAACTCTCACCTCCCTTTTGCTCTTTATATAACAAAAAAGCTTTTGGTATCCTGCTTTATATCTGACTAGTTTGCTCTTATATTTCATCTTAACTCTTCTTACAGCTTTTCTAGTAGCCTTTTGTTGGATTTTAAAAGCTTCCCAATCATCCAACTTCCCACTCTCTTTTGCTACCTTATATGCCCTTTCCTTGGCTTTTATGCAGTCCTTAACATCCCTTGTCCGCCACGGTTATCTACCCCTGCCATCTGAGAACTACTTCTTCTGTGCGACGTATCTGTCCTGCGCCTTGTGAACTATTCCCAGAAACTTCAGCCACCTCTGCTCTGCCATCATCCCCACCAGAATCCTCCTCGAATCCACTGGGGCAAGTTCCTCTCTCAGGCCTCTGTAATTCCCTTTATTCCATTGCAATACTGGTAGCTGAAGGAGAAATGCTTATAATAATTCAGGAATTATGACTGAAAATTAAGAAATGAAGGCTGTGCAGATAACTGAAAAATAGGTTAAAGTTTCAACAGGCGTGGAAATATGAACGACCTGATAGTTACCCCCTGTGCCATCGATGATTGTAAACTGAGTCACCTTGGCTGATATATTCAACAAAGACCTGTAACATCTGCAAATAGAAGATTTCAAACTAATCAGATGGAAGAATTGTCAATAAGCCTTGCAAAGTCATCCAGGAATTATAAAAGCATACAAAAAATTGATTTCAATGATGCACAGAAAGCTAAATAAATATTTGTAAACAGAAATAGGGATCAGGTAATGAGATTAGGGACACAATATGAAAATCATACCATTAGAATCACAACTATTTTCTGATGGGGAAACATCTCCATGATTTCATGAACTAAAATTTTCAAGGTTTATTATTTTTAACTATAGTTTTCACCCGTTTCACAATAAATCTCACTCAATACTGAATGTGTCTCCACCAAACCACCGCCCCCCCCCCACACACACCCCCGCTCGATTTTCTGTCTTTGCTGCATAATACATTCAAATGTTCGCTGTTTAACATTTAGGAATGAACGAATATTAATGTACTCTAACTAAATGCTAAAAGACCAATACCTCAGTCCTGCGACACAACTACAACTAATTCTATCCCTCCGCTGGCAAGAATCTGAAGCCTAGACATATTCTGAGCAAAGCAGTTCCATGTTTCAAATTGAGAGTGAGCTCTGATTACATTATCAACCCCACAATCACAGCTACCTTCTTCCATCCACACTTCATCTCATCTGGTGATGCAGTGTTCATCCATGCATTTTTTAACCTCTGCTCTTGACAATTCCAATGTTCTCCTAATCAACTACAATCACCCCTCCAATAACTCCTTGAACTCATTGCCTAATGCCTGAAATCATGCTGTCTCCCTTACCCACCAGACATTTATTCATTCATCAACATTGGCATCTGGCAGAGTAGCACTTCATTGCAAATATCTGCAGCCAGTTTCATTCATCCTTAGCTCTATAACTCATCTAACCCTCTAAATCTAGTGAGGTCAGAGTGTTTTCCAGTTCTGACCTCTTGCTCATCTCCGAATGTAATTGCTCCACCACTGGTGGCTGTGTCTTCAACTGTATAGCCACTACAGTTCATCCCCCTAAATTCTCCACCTACCTACTTTAACAATAATCCCAAAACACGCCTTCACATCTAAAGCAACATACACAAAATGTTGGAGGAACTCAGCAGGTTCAAACAGCACCTATGGAAATGACGTTTCAGGTCGAGAATCTTCTTCAGAACTAAGAAGGAAGAGGGGAAGATGCCAGACTGAAAAGGTGAGAAGAGGCGAAGGGGAGGAGGAGAATAACTGGAATCTGATAAGTCAAGCTAGATGGGTGGGAAAAGTCAAGAGTTGGGGAAGAAAGAATCTGATAGGAGAGCAGAGTAGACCCAAGGAGAAAGGGAAAGAGGAGGGGACCCAGGGGAAAGTAACAGGCGGATGAGAAGAGCTAAAAGTTCAGCGGGGAATAGAGGAAGTGGGGGTGAGGGGTTGGAATTTGTTTACTGGAAAGAGAAATTCATATTCATGCCATCAGGTTGGAGGCTACCCAGATGGAATATAAGGTGTTGCTCTTCCATCCTGAGGGTGGCATCATCTTGGCACAAGAGGAGACTATGAACCAACACATCAAAATGGGAATGGAAGTCGGGATTAATCTGAACTTTTAAAAAATATATTCCTTAAAAACTCATGTGAACTAGAATCAGTATTTGTTTCAAAATGCCCTTCTGATATACCCTGCAATATCTTAGAGTAAAGCTGCTGTTCAAATGAAAATTGTTTTTGCAATAATGGAGCTATTTTATTTGTAGAAATAATATTGCTATAAGATTTAGGAATTTACAATAATATTCAAATTAAATTTATAAAATTGGAAGTAATATTGACTTAGATGTCCTTTTTTACAATGAAGGAGAAATGAAATAGAAAAATGTGTCATGTGGTTGCTATAAGAATTTTAAAGGAATTTACAATTTGGGGCAGAAAAAAATACAAGTATTTATAACTTTAAAATAGATGAGCTGTACATGAAGCATTGATAGGAGTCAACAATTTAGGTAACATGTATAAAGCCCTAAGTTGAAATCAAATGATATCCTCATTTGTTAATCCACATGATCATTTAACTTGGTTTGCAGTGAGGAGTCTGGTGTAATAATCCATAATGATTTTCTCAGATGTACCACCAGAAATCACAAAGTCTGAGAAATGAAGGGTTATACAGAATGGATTCCAGTGGGGATGATATACCTAGTTATGAATTAAATGAATAACCAGCAAGAGCATTGCTATGTTACAAATTGCCACGCCTAACATTTGTCCATTTCATTATAAATATACACAGCTGTGCTTCTGGGAAAGTGCAGCAGTTGAATTAATGTGCTTTGTATTGCTTATTGCAGTAAAAAAATTACGTCTGTTTTTTTTAAAACACTGATGAAGACAGCATTACATCACACACATAGTCATTGATGAAAGTAATAAAGCTCTGAAATAAAAATATCATAGTTGGTTTCTTTGTTCACATACAGCTCATGTAATAAGGCTCATAATTAAACAGCTATAGGCTACGGCAATTGACAGAATGACCTTGGTGCAGATTCTTTGGTTGTCATGGGAACTGAAATAAATTCTGCTTCAGCAGCTACCTACAGATTCTTGACTATACTTCTTCCCACCCTGTCATGATAAAAATGTTATTCCCTTTTCTCACTTCATTCATCTCTGATGCATCTGTTCCCAGAATGAGGCTGTTTTTCCAAGACATCAGAGATGTCCTCCTTCTTCCCTTCCTCCACCATTGATGCTGCCTTCACCCATATCTCTTACATTTCCCGGACATACACACTTTTCACATCTTCTCACCACCTTAATAGCTATGGAGTTCCTATTGATCTCATCTGGCACCCCATGAGCCTCCACAACCAGCACGTTATTCTCCACAACTTCTGCCATCTTGAACGGGATCTTACCACCAAAGACATCTTTAGCTCCCCCTCACTCTCCGCTTTCCACTCCCTCCATGCCCATTCATCCCTCCCCACTACTCTTCCATTTATGCCTGCAAGCAATAGAAATGCTGCCTTGGCCCATTCACCTCCTCCCTCACCTCCATTCAGGGCCCCCAACAGTGCTTCCAGGTGAGGCAACACTTCACTTGCGAATCTGCTTGGCTTGCCTACTGCGTCTGGTGTTTCCTATGCAGCCACCTCTACACTGGTGAGACTAGGCGTAAGCTGGGCGATGGCTTTGTTGAGCAGCTCCACTCCATCTGCAAAAAGTGGAATTTCCCTGTGGGCAGCCATTTTAATTCTATCAACACTCCCGCTACACCATGGAATTCTTTGGCAGCAGAGAATGAGTGGGAAAGTAATTTTCAGGGCATCAGACAGAATATTATCCAACTCTCAAAGATGGCTTGAGAGTTGGACTAGCCCACTGTGGGAGCTGCTTTCTCTTTTGTTACATGCTTTAAGGCTGATTGTTTGTTTAACAGAGTGAACGCCCAGTGGAGATTTAGCAAGCACCAATAGGTCACTGAATCACAGAAGGAGAATTTTTGCTCTTGCCTTGAAATATTTGGCTGGTATCCATACAGAGAGTTATAATGTACTAGAGCAGATAAATAGACCCCTCCACCCATCTAATCCATGCTGACTTGCTCTTCTGCAGTGTGGCATCTGCCTGCACTCTAAACCCCACCCATCCAACCTTCTCTTAAATGTTACAATTGAACCACCAGGTGTTTCTCAGTCTCTGCCTTGTGTTCAATGTTCCTTCTCAGCTCACTGGGGCAGAAAATTCCAGAGTCATGACCATTGGAGAGAAGACAGTTCCTCCTCATTTCTGTCTTTAATGGTTGATCCCTTATTCTGAAACTATTCCCGTTAGTTCTAGGGAAGCCACAACGCTTCCTCAGAGCCTTTTGAGTTTCAGTAAGATTATTCTCATACTCCAATGAATATAAGCCCAACCTGTTAAACCTTTTTTTGTAAATTAACCCCTTCATCACAGGAATCAACCTACTGAACCTGTTCTGCACTCTCTTCAGTGTAAGTTTATCTTTCTTTAAATATGAAGACCAAAACAGTAGTCTCATCACCCTCCTAATGCTTTGAATCTTCATTTTGCAATTAGAGCCATCAGTACATCATCCTACAATCCAGTCAAATATTGTTGTTCATGCACTAGAGTCATCGATTCACTTGCACCACAACATTGCATCAGGAGGAGTGGGGAGGAAAGCAGATACAGGGCCAAATACGTCAACGATCATTCTTGTACAGGCCCAACAGCAGAGATTGTGGTTTTGAATTGCTCATAAAAGAAAATTGCTATTTTCTTTTTAAAACTTCCTGAATGAAACAAGCTCCTTCATTACAGGCTAACCCTGGTGAGAAACAGGTTCCATCTTTAGAGCTGTCCTTAAGTTAATTTTGTCTATACATTGGATAATGCACAACAGTATCTTGATATGTTAACTGTACTCTACATTATTGTAATGAATGCCATCATTATACACATAGTTCTTAAGTAAAAAGTAGAGAGAGGAAGCAAGATCAACCACTCACAGGGAAAATTTATGAATTGTAAATATGTCAGACTTTTGAAATGTGATGATATCATGGGAAGCCTGTAGGGTTGTCCAAAAGCAAATCAAATGTTCAGACCTCAAGGATGGTCTGTAGTCATTGAAAAGGCCTGATGCCTGTTGTCAATGGTTATCTGTCCATCATAACTTCATTTTTCATCATATCATAACCTTGATTCGCCTGTAAAAATTGCAAAAACAAGCATCAATGGGAAACCTTTGGATTCATTTAAAGGAAATAGTAGATATTGGATGAAAGCATTGGTGGGAGATGTTGCATGTATTCACTCATGGGCAGGTTCAGCCCTCATTTATAATTCCTAAGTGGGATTGAATTCTACCACACAATGTTGTAGGGAATCCATTGTTTTAAGGAAGATTAAATAATAGCCTTAAGTGAGCCGAAAGAGTTATTGTTATTCCAGTAACTGAAATCAATGTCTCTCTGCTTCTCCTGTCCCCCAGTTCTATGTTGTCCTTTGAAGGCAATTGATAAATCCAACCGCACTGAACATAAAATAAAATGGATTATACATTTGTGTCTAATAATTTAAGACTAGCAAAATATAGTCAGTTGAGAGCTAAAAACTCTCACCTGATCATTAACAAAGGACCTTCTCTGTTATCAACACTTTAATAAAGAAGTCCCATGACACTTATCTGACAGGCCTTACTTCAGGGTAACTTGCAATGAAACAACGCTTCAGAACAATTGAAATAATCACCCGCATTCTAATATTTCATTCCCTTCTAATGCCAACGACTTGTTTTGTCCATTAGCTTCATTTTGTACTGTCATGTACCTGTATGTTCAAATTTAACAAAGATTCACTATCCATCTGCACCTTGTATATCCCCAGGCACCAACAAAATACATTCTAATTAAACTGCTATTTTCAGTTTGGCTGAGATGCATGAGGCAATAGCAATAGGAGGTTAGATGAACTGATGAATAGCATGTGGTACCTGCAGGAACCATGTTAGATTATTTAAGTGGGAGATCCCAATTGAATTTAGAGCCAAGATTACAGTAACAGAGCTCAGCATAAACAGTACATTTGGTTTAGTACTATTCCCCGCCTGGTGTGATACTAAGCTTTGCTGATCAGAATAGGCCCTGGTTTCTTTCTTGGTCTGTCTTGTGGTATAAAAAAAATCTCTGCCAAAAAGAAAATATAATGCTATAGGTGGCTTTAGTGCGCAAGAGAGAATAATTGGCTGTGGTTTCCATTCTAAATAACTTTTCAATGACCTCAACTGGAAAGATTTGAATATTGGTCTGGGTTATTGTAGATAAGATCATCTATTGAGATCAGTTGCTAGAAGGCAAGTGAAGGTCTTTGGATATTTATTGACCTATATACTCAGACAAAAGGTACATTTCGAGAGACAACATGAAAAGAATTGAAAGAAAAGAAATAAAGCAATTTCTAGTCCTTAATATGATTATGTGTTTTGAATAATAGATTTGAATCATTTAAGCTTAGTTCAATTATTTTTGGACAGCATGTAGAGTGCTTAGTTGTACTGTCTCCAGGTTTCTATGTTTTATTATATCAAGACACTAACTTCATGTAAATTCTTTATTTTCTTGTTTCATATCTTGATTAATTTATAATACATGGGTGAGTGGAGTTTGTTCTGATGTTCACAATTCTGGTTAGAATAATTGACCTGGCTGCAGATCAATATCACTGTCTGGGGAATCCATTTAGAAGTAGAGGAGGCACATCATTCTGAGTTAGATTTGATTAAACTTTTTGGCGTTATGTGGATACACTCTTTATTCACCTATAAAAATAAATTATACTTTTCTTCTGCTCAATTTTTAATTAGATTTTTAAATATCAGATAAATACAGATTTTGTGATATCATTGCAAGTTGCATAAGACAATTTGACAGAGTTAAGAATGGGAGCAGTAACTTTCAATGATATAAAGTTTACTGTCTCCATTGATAGACCATAAATTCAACACAGTAAAGCTTAAACATAGACAAATGCAATTTTGTTGGGCTGTGTAAACTAACCTTTCCAATGAGCTTTCCGTTCTGAATCTAGTGCTTGCATTGCTGCATGCATACAGAGGCTGAGTAAGTAGTTCAATAACAGGAGCAAAGCATTTAGCTGGACAAAAATGATTACACAGAATGAACTGCAAATGTTAGTATTAATGAACTCATTATTGGCTTAATTAAGAAAATTTGAGTATATGAAAACAATTTATATCATTGCCTAGGACAAGAAAATGCAAAAATTGGAGTGGAAGAAGATTTTTATTAATACAACACTTCCTCAGTTCGTCTTATTTGTGCTAAGAATAGCATTTTTGTGCACAAGAAATAAAATTGAGATTAGAACAACAGCTAATCCATCATTGTAGTCATGAAAACACGAGAACTGCCCTACCCTTTTCCAAGAAATATCCCTGAATACCTTACATTCTGTAAAGCTTCTATGCACCAATGTCTTGGATTAAATATTTTAACTGAGAAAATGCATCTTAGTCTCCTCAAACTGATAGAGGTATATAAGATAATGAGTGGCATGTGGATGGTCAGAGGCTTTTTCCCAGGGATGAAATGCCTAACATGAGAGGACACAGTTTTAAGGCACTTGGAAGAAGGTACAGAGGAGATGCCAGGGGTATTTTTTTTATTTTATAAACACACACAAAAAGTGGTGAGTGCATGGAATGGGTGCCAGTGAAAGTGGTGGTGCCAGATATGATAGGCTCTTTTAAGAGACTCCTGAATAGGTACATGGAGCTTAGAAAAATAAAGGGTTATGGGTAGCACCAAGTAATTTCTAAAGTACGTGTTCAGCACAGCATTGTGGGCTGAAGGGCCTGTATTGTGCTGTAGGTTTTCAAGCCTAAAAACTTGATCCCTGCATGTTGTGTTCAAGGTCTACACACAGCCCAATTAATTTTCAGGATAGATTTGGCCACTAGAGCCCAATATGGCAAGTGTAGTTGGACTCCAAGCATCTATTTCATATCACAAAAAAATTGTAGCCATGCTTGGGTTATAATGCAGATAGTGTAATTGTTGGTTTTTTTCCTATTGCTTGCAAAGGTATTCATCATTATGAAAAATTTGGATTAGCCTTGATTGCTAAAATACTTTTTTTTAATCTCATCCATAGAATAGATTACAGGGCTGAGATCTGTGAGGTTTTGAGGTAATTGTCTGGAAGCTCTGCACTGATATGTAGAATTCTTTGAAGTCGCTCACGGATGATTTGCATACTTGATATTCCTTTCTAATTATAATATTTGAATAGCTGGCTGCCTTCAGTGCAAAATGAACCTGTTGACTTTGAGACTAACAAAACAATATTATCGTGTCTTATTGTAATTCTGCCGTCTTGGTATGTTGAATGAATTTCCTTTCTTCTTCCGTACCTGTGACACAATGATATCCAGAAGGCATCTTGAATAATATTGCAGCTCAAGTATTCCTTGGATTACCACCATGGAAATTGTGCTTTTTTTTAAGTTATTCAATTGCATGATATTTCAATGTTGCCAATATAGTATTTATTCCCCATTGCAAAATGTCCTCAAATCGAGGAGGCAATTTAGAACCAACTGTATTAGACCATAAAACGTAGGAGTAGAATTAGGCCATTTGGCCCATCAAGTCTGCTCCGGCATTCAACCATGGCTGATCCTTCTTTCCCCTCCTCAGCTCCACTCTCCAGCCTTCTCCCTATAACCTTTGATGCCGTGTCCAATCAAAAATATAGAAACATAGAAAGCCTACAGCACAATACAGGACCTTCAGCACACAAAGCAGTGCTGAACATGTCCTTACTCTCTAGAAGTTACCTAGGGTTACCCATAGCCCGCTATTTGGCTAAGCTCCATGTACCTATCCAGAAGTCTCTTAAAAGACCCTATTGTATTCAACCTCCACCGCCGCCGCTGGTAGCCCATTCCATGCACTCACCACTCTGCGTAAAAAACTTACCCCTGGCATCTCCTCTGTACCTACTTCCAAGCACCTTAAAACTGTGTCCTCTCGTGTTAGGATTTTTTTCATCAGCTTACCAACCATTGAAGAAAGACTCACTGGTCTATAATTACCTGGGCTATTTCTACTCCCTTTCTTGAATAAGGGAACAACATCCCCAACCTTCCAATCTTCTGGAACCTCTCCCTTCCCCACTGATGATGCAAAGATCATCACCAGAGGGTCAGCAGTCTCCTCCCTCACCTCCCACAGTATCCTGGGGTACATCTCGGCAGCTCCCGGTGACTTATGCAACTTGATGCTTTCCAAAATCATTAGCACATCTGCTTTCTTAATATATATATATGCTCAAGCTTTTCAGTCCGCTGTAAGCCATATCTTATCAAGCTATGCCTTAAATACACCAAACAACCGGGCCTCCGCAGCTGCTTGGGGTAATAAATTCCACAAATTCACCACCCTCCGGCAAAAGAAATTTCTCTGCACCTCAGTTTTAAAATGACAGCCCTCTATTCTGAAGCAGCCCCTTCTTGTCCTAGATACCCCCACACCTTTCCCACATCTACTCTTTCTAGGCCTTTGAACATTCAAAAGGTTTCAATGAGATCACAGCCCCCCCTCCCCCTGCATTTTGCTAAATTCCAGCCCAGCAAGTACAGACAAAGAGCTATCAGACATTCCTCGTGTGATAACCATTTCATTCCCGGAATGATGGTATTGGTTGGTATGGATTTAAGTAAATCCCAGATCAGTTAAGGTATCAAATTTACTTCCTTGAAAAAAAATTAGAGTGAATCTATAGTAGTTCCTTTGGAGATGTTGGATTGCATAGCAGGAGAGAGATTTCGAAAGAATCGAGCCGGAGCAGTTGGGGTATTCTGGAGGCATTGGAGCGGGAGAGAGAGTTCGAAAGAATCAAGCCGGAGCAGTTGGGGTATTCTGGAGGCATTGGAGCGGGAGAGAGAGTTCAAAAGAAGCAAGTGGGAGCAGTCAGGGCTCTCTGTGCATCACATTTCCCATTGAGAAATTGTTTTTGCTTAGTTAGGCACATGGCAATAGCCATGATAAAGTTCACAAAAAGCAGAGCACCCATTGTGAGAGTGGGCCACTGGTTAGAGGTGATAGGAAGATAGCTAATGTTGTTCTGTTGCTTGAGAAATTATCCAAAAATAAACCAGGATATTATAGGCCAGTGAACCTGACATCAGGAGTGGGTAAATTTTTGGAAGGTCTTCTAAGGAACCAGATATAAAAGTATTTGGATAGACAGAGACTAATTAGGGATAGTCAACATGGCTTTGTACATGGTAGGTCATATCTAACCAATTTTATAAAAAGTTTTTCAAGGTAGTTACCTAGAAAGTTGATTAACCCAAAGCAGTGGATGTTGTCCACATGGACTTTAGCAAGGCCTTTGGGAGGTAGGTCAAGAAGATCAGTAGCTTGGCATTCTTGATGAAGTAGTACATTGTATTAGACCTTAGTTTCTACAGAAGAACCAGAGAGTGGTAGTAGATAGTTGCCTCTCTGACTGGAGGCCTGTGACGCAGGGAGCAGTGGGCTGGGTTGTTTGTCATCTACATCAATGATCTGGATGATAATATGGTAAACTGGGTCAGCAAATCTGTGGATGACACCACAATGGAGGTGTAGTGGACTGTGACAGAACAGGGTGGCAGTGCTAATTCTCCTGCTAACATTGCCCCTTTACCTGGTTAGTCACTCCTCATTCTGTCCCTGGTCTAGTTTCCCCAGTAGTCCACACACTTTGCCCTCATGTTCTGCAGTTCTTGGGCATTCACCATTTACACACCCCAACAGTAAAACTATTGCTAGCTTGGCTAATCAAAATAATTCCCTTCAGTTAATGTGCTCTACTGATATAGGGATTCTAGATACAGGCGTTCCAGACAGTTTCATTTATTTTCACTCACACCATTTCATCAGTTTGTAAACAGCAGAATGGCCCCAAAAGACCCAAGGGATAGTTTGGGGCACCCTAAAATAATGCCTGTGTCAGTGGGAACAGGCGCACAACACCCTACACAGGTAACAGCACTGGTGGGGAGGCATTATTCTTTTATATTCATCTGTGCATTTTGACACTGATCTATGGTTTAACTAAGGCATTTGTTGTGAATTAAAACTGTAGGATGTTAGAATTTCTGGTTCAAATGTTTCAATTCTCCATCTGAAATAATTATTACGGCCTGGTCATGTGATTCCCCTCCACCCCAGACCAACGGTGGAATTTCCTGTTCCTTCTAGGTCAGATAGAGGCACATTTAAACACTCAGTCTGGCTTTGCTAGGGAGGTGTGGAGGTTGGAGTTGATGGTTGGTGAATAGTTATATTGGAAAGTAAAAGACAAAGTGTGTCTTGGAGAAGTCCTCTGTATATTTGTAAATGTTTGTGCATACGTTTGTTTTCATTTGTAAATAAAACCCCTCGCACTAACGTGCCATTGCAGCTTGCCATCCGGTTTTGTCCAACTGCTAACCCACATTGGGCATACCTGCCCACATCTGATGGTAAGGTGTGACATGGACTTTGAAGACTGGCAAGGCTTGCAGCAGAATCTGGTCCAGCTAGAGAAATGGGCTGAAAAATTGCAGATAGAAATTAATGCAGACTTGTGAGGCGTTACATTTTGGGAGGACAAACCAGGGTAGGACCAGTGAGTGGTAGGGCACGGAGGAGTGTGGTAGAAGAGAGAGATCTGGGAATACGGATCCATCATTTCTTGAAAGTGGTGTCACAGATGTCTAGGGTCATAAAGAGTGCCTTTGGCATATTGACCTTCATGAATCAAAGTATTGAGTACAGGAGTTGGGGTGTTAGATTGAAGTTGTATCAGGTGCTGGTGAAGTCTAATTTGGAGTATTGTGTGCAGTTTTGATCACCTATCTACAGTCAAAGTCTAAGTACAATTATTATCAAAGTATGTATACCATACACAACCAGAAAGTGTGGATCGAGATGCCAGTGGAATTGATGGATGTGGGTTCAGTTTCAACATTTAAAAGAGAAATTTGGAGATGGGAAAGGCAAGGAGAGCTATGGTCCGGTTGCAGGTCAATCAGACTAGACAGATGAATAGTTTGGCATGGACTAGATGGGCTGAAGGGCCTGTTTCTGAACTGTAGTGTTCTATCAATCTATTTGACTGTATCAGTTTACCTTACTGACCCTTTTATTAGAATAATAAAATTGATCAGACTTGCATACTTCCCTAGCTATCTCAAAAATATTTGGGTCAATTATCTTGTTTAGTACCTTAACTAGTGTGCTATCAAATATCATGACCACACTTTCTTATTCCCACTGAATTGCTTTCTTCCACATTATTCTTATGCTGCACACTGTTATGCAGGAGATACAGTAGCCTTGCTCATTGGTTTTATCCTTACCCAGTGCTATTTACAGAATTTGATAAACAGTGCATATACAGTGTTTTATTTAACTTACTGAAGCATTAAAGTCAGTGAATTCCCATGGGTTGAAACTTCTCAGTGAGCTCAATATGACAGAGCTCACCACTGCACATGACGACAGCAGGCCATAAGGGACAGGCATTCTCTGTGACACAGATTTCCCTCTTTCCCAATATTAATTTCAAACTGCTCTCAGGTAAGTTGTGATCACTGAGTTCTAATTCGCATTAATAATTATGTTCAGGCAGCAAGCAGAAAGCACCGATTTTCAATCACATTAAAAACATTTTACTGTGAGTTGAACAAACATTGGAAATAATATGAGCCAAATGTAATGATTTCAAAATTATAATCAAACTTCAAAGTTCCAGACTTTTTAAATATACTTTTGAATAACTTTAAAATAATTACATTCTACTGTAAAATTTTCAGAGCTTGGGATTTTGTCTCAATGCACCATGAAAGGCTTAGAAGTACCTCAGTCAAGAAAGCTTAACTTGTTCAAAAGTTTTTAAGATGGATTAATGCACAAAAACTTTAAATTTTCCTCAAATTCATTATTCTGAGAAAGGATTTCCACCGTGTGGAGCTCAGGACTGCACCCTGGAGAAGATCATTACATCTCTGACACCCACTTTGGATTGCCATGTTAACTGCATACATTAAGACTTCAAAACTTTGTCAGTTTTACAGTGAAGTAAAAGCAAATGCAAATCTGGCCCACGTTACTTACATTAATTACCAGATGATTTACAATGAAGCTGACTGAAAGTTTCACAGCCTCTGATTTGACAGGGTGATGTCTGATATCATAATTGCTTTGTGATATAAGTGAACTTCAGGTAGAATTGTATTGCCAAGGAAAAGTACATTCAGATAATCTTTTGTAATAAATATTGTACATTACATAATTTATCTTTGCAATTCAAGCAACTTTCATCGCTATGGGAAAGAATTCAAAGTTTTCATTTAATAATATGTCTGCAGACAAGATCAAGGGATTGCAAAGAAATTATTTCAATACAAGAATAGAATTGGCATATTTGTTTCTTCCTGTGAAAACTATTAAACATTTCATGGTATTTGTGCCAGTGTAGATTATCAGCTGAATAATTCCATATTGCACACATAATGCTGAGAAAAGCTCATTCAGTCATTATGGAGTGACATGCCTTTGCATTACATAAATCAGGACACTTCATTCATTGACAAAATGTGACAAATAAGGTTTCAGATTTTGCTTTGTAGCATCTTAAACAATGTTTCAAAACTTACTTACATCATCGATCCAATGGAACCAAATAGATCATATAGAAAGAAAGATTCTGTTCAAGATTGACCACTTTGTTGTGATTTCATCTTTAACATAGAACATAGAATATTACAGCACATTACAGGCCCTTCGGCCCACAATGTTGTGCCGACCCTCAAACCCTGCCTCCCATATAACCCCCACCTTAAATTCCTCCATATATCGGTCAAATATTATATTTATTTTAATATTAATATTTATATTAATATTTTATAACGAATGCAGTATGATACACACGATGGAATTCTTTAACCAGTGTGTGTTTTTCTTTTTGTTATGCAATCAAGTATAAACAGGCATTCTATAATTACAGGTTGTCATAGATACTGCTGACATGTTATATCACTATTGGTCCTGCTTTCCTTAAGAACGGTCGAGAAGTTTTATTGGCCCAGCAGCAATCGACATGTGCGCTCTCATAATCTACAGTAAAAGATCATTTATTTTGGAGGGATCTCAAATGGCCTTGTACTCTGTGGTGAGTGCCCACACTTTAGAGTGGCACTCCGTATATAAATTCTGGTTCTTTATAGTGCCCAGACCAATCCCAGCCACAAAAATCTTGAGAAGACTCTTGTTAAACTTCAGTGAACTATCAAAGCTGTCAGAAACTATGAGTGCCTCTGTCTTTCTAATGCTAGATAACATTTAAACATGCAAAACTATTTAAATGCCATTCAAATGATTTAAGAGCTTAAATGCACAATATTTACTGTTTTTAAAACATGAAAAAGAAACCTGAAAAATGAAATAAACAATTCAGAAAATCTACAACTTAATATTATCCATTTGCTTGAGCTGCTCCTTTTTATTTAAATAGTGGAGCTGAATTTCCTTTGTCTAACCTGACCTGACTGCATGTTCAGCCATTTTCTCCATGCCAGTGAATTGTTACAATTCACATTTCACAGCTGGACACCATGAAGAGTCTAACCTTGAATATCCTGAATGGTGATGTTAGCTGCTAGCCTGGGAGTTGCTGGAAGCATGATTTATTGTTGTGTACCTTGAGTCCAAATTTGTATTCTGTGTTCATGACAATAGTTTAGTGATACACTAGCAGCAAGGCTGCTCTGCAGATCGGCTAAGAAATATATCACAGAGCTGTGAGGATTGAAAGGACTACCAGTCAACAATATAGGAGAGAGGAATCCTTCATTGTCTAAATGTACTGTGTGTCCAATCCAGCATTTTAATTGCATTTCCAAACATAATGCAACTTTACCTAAAATAAAAGCAGAAAAGGCTGGAAGTACTCAGCTGGTAGGGCCATGTCTGTGGGAAAAGGAACAGAGTAAACACTCCAGATTGAAGACCCTTCCTCGAAACAGGGAAAGTGCAAAAGTGGGCTGGGGAGATCTCTCTGACAGGGTAAAAACTGGGATGGCCTTGAGGATAAGCTGTAAACTAATGTATTTGGTCAATGGGTTACTGGAAGTGAGAAGCACAAGGACACATAAAATATTGTAGCAACATACACAAAATACTCAAAGAACTCAGCAGGCCAGGCAGCAACTAAAAATGCTTCATTTAGGAAGCACCTATTTGAAATATTGTAGGTAGCGTGAAATGCAGAGCAAGAAGATGTGCTTACTTGGTCAGATTGAGCATGTCACAGTGTCAAAACAATATAGTACAGATCCAGACTTTACTACCCATTAAGTCCACGCCAACCACAGAGCCCAACCATCTAGTTCCAATCTCTTGCAATCGCCTATTAGTGAGGGTTGTGGCTACAGGAGAACCTTACATTGACTGGCTATTCCCCTACTTTTCCTGGTGGCCACTTATCTATCTGAAGCCTGTACCATGGGTATGGCCACCTCAGTAAACATCTCATCTGTGAGCTTCTCAATCTTACAGAAGATCTTGAGTACAGCTCTTGTGCCTCGAGTTGGTATGCAGGGGCTGTAGCCGGGGGTACTTCCCACAGATGTAGACATCAAGGAGATTCTGATGTTCCTTGACTTCCCATATCTTGTAGGAGGAGACATCCACTATCCCCACTACTGTCCTGCTTACATTAAATCAAGTATTGAGTATGAATAACGAAACTAAAAGCTTACTTGCGCCTCTTCACCAAAGGTCTCGGCTCCCCATAATTTATGCTCCATAGAGCCTTTGCACTTAACCTTTAACTGGATAAAGTGACCTCAAATTAGCCAATCAATGAGACTTGCCCTTTCAAAGTTCCCACTCTCACTCAGAATGCCTAGGCCACTTGCTCAGCTTCTTCACATTAGAGCCTCCCCATTCCTACACTGGCTCACTCTCATGATAGTCACTCTATCTGACCCAACCTTTTTATTGACTGCTGATAATTAAATGTTAGGTGTTCTTTAATGTCTGCGGGGATACTTTTGGGGACAGTGCAGGGAGTTAAGGGTCAGGTTAGAGTTTAGGAAAAGGAATGACGGGGAGTTGGAGGTCAGGGGTGGTAACTGAAGAGTCTGGTCAGGAGTTCAAGTCTATTCTGACGCCAGAGATCCCAGAAGTCATGTCGGTAGGCACTCAGGAGACCAATCATCCCCAAGTTGAAGACTTGTCCTGGATCAGAGGTCTGTATGTGTAGTGAATCTCCGGTGCTGACAGGAATCATGAAGGCTGGTGATCTATCAGGCCACCAGGGTCACAGGTCCATGTCAGTCCAGATGTGAAGTCGTGCGAGTCCAGAAAGTCAAACAGTACAGCAGGCAAAGCTGAAGATCAAAGTCCAGAGCATGGTGACTTTAGAGGTGAAGGTTGAGGCCTAAAGGGGGTCATGAAGAAATCACTAGGGCCTGCATCACCAGGGTAGGAGCTCTGTGTGAGTTCAGAAGGCGAGGCTCAAATATCAGACCTGCAACTGGTGAATTCTGAAGCTGAAGGCCCAATATCTGAAAGTCTGAGAATGTGGGGACAAGGAGTAATGGCCTGGAAGTGGCCTGTCCTGGGGTTAGAGGACTGCCTGAGTATGTGAGAAGGTGGGTCTGAGGGATGCAAAAGGGGCTTGTTTTACTGTTTTGTTCCTTTTTTCATTGCAGCCTGTATTGTCAGAATACTGCGTTGGTGCCAGAATGTTGGGCTAGGGTTATTAATGCACACAATGTTTTTCACTGTATGTTTCAATGTCATGCGATAAATAAATCTAAATCTGAATTGGTTAGTTAGCCACTGGCCTCCATCTCTAAAGGGAAGGAAAACTGGGGGAGGACACAAACAAGCTCACGCAGACAGGGGAATCAAGTTACCTGAAGTTCTGGACTTCATTATGGAGTCCAAAAGGATGCAACATACCTAAATGGAAAATGAGGAGCTATATTCTGAATGAAGTGATAGATTTCTACAAATTCAAGCCACATGATTTCTCTTTCTGCATCAGTCATCTACCTCTGATGATGGATTAGCTTGCTTCATTTCCCCCTTAATGTCCCCCTTAGAGGAAGTGACCTGACTTGTCTCCTTGCTCTTCATTTCACAAATCCACCATTCTTTTGTCTTTGACCTCACTCTCTAACTGCACCCATTCAACTTTACAGCTTATCCCCATGACCGTGCCAGTTTTGACATGTCAGACATTTCCCCCTTCCCTCACTCTCCCTGTGGTTTAACAGTCTTTTGTTGTCTCCTTCCCAGTACAAGCAAAATGTCTTCAACCCGATTCTCTTCCCAGACATGCAGTCTGACCTGCACAGTATTTCGTGTACCTTTCGTTCTTATTTTAGGTTTCCAGATTTTACATTTTTATTTGATTTGCACTTTGTTTACCTGAGACCTGGATTTCATTCTGTCTGAGATATCCCATAAGAAATCTCTACAGAGATATCTTAGCTGTAGGCAAAAAAAAATACAGTTCCCATCGCAATGATACTAACAGATGTTGATCTCCTAACCCTCTAATAAATCCAGTATAAATTCTTAAATTATTACAGCGCATTCTGTATCACTTTTATTATTATGAGTTTAAACTCAAGGATAATCTGTGGTGATTCCCCTGTTAGTTCAATACAGGATCCACAAAAGCACCATATGTCTAGACATTATTATCAATTATTATAGCAATAACAACATTTTTAGCTCTTAGAAATAATTTGTAAGTGGGGGCCATATGTACCTGAATACTTCCAAAAGACTTTTGCAGCTTAGAAAGATAATTCTCTCCTTTTGGACACTCAATTTAATCGTGTGAAGTATTTACTTACTGTTCCTCCAGTTCTAGTATATTACTTTTGTCTGGACCTGACAGTGTACATACTATTTCTATGGTATATAGGATGGACTTTCCAGGACGCTGCAGCAGCAGCTACATTTCACTTGCAAGGGTTGCCTCATTTAAAACTGGCAATCCACAACTTTGCCTTCACTGTTGCTTTCCCTTCTACTACTAGAGGCGATGCCCCTTGCATGTCACCTCTAGAACTTATTCTGTTCTTCCCTCTATGCATGTGCTAGCCCTAGGGCTGCAGAAGAAAGTCAGGCTCGTGGACAAAAGTGAGTTAAATATGTTATGTCATATACCGGGTGTAACGCAAAGTCTTTGGGGTAACTGCAAGTCTGTGTCTTTGATATTGCTTTGCTCACGCTTGAGTGCTCGGTGGTGGGTGCCAATGCATTTTTTTTGCCAGTGGGGGGGAGGGGGGGATCGTTGCTTGTTGCCACTTACTCGCGGGAGGGAGGGGAGCCGAGTGGGGGGGGGGGGGGACTTTGAGATTCTAACATTCAACTGTCATTCATTCTTTGGGGCACTCCTCTGTTTTCGTGGATGTTTGCAAAGTAAAAGCATTAAGATGTATATTGTATACATTTCTGACATTAAATTGGACCTTTGAAGCTGCCATAGAGTCATGGAATACTACAGCACAAAAACAGGCCCATCTCATCCATACAGAAGTTTTTCTACCTAGTCCCATTTACCCACACCAGGACCACAGTCCATAGCCCTCACATTCATGTACTTATCCAACCTTCCCTTTAATGTTGCAATTGAACTTGTACCCACCACTTTCACTGGCAGCTCATTCTATACTTGAACCAATCTCTGAGTAAAGATTCCACTCAAGTTCTCCTTAAGTACTATCATTTTCACCTTTAACCTACTACCTCTAGTCCTACTCTCATTCAAACTCAGTGGAAAAAAATCCTGTTTGCATTTACCCTACCTATGCCCCTCAATTTTGTTTACTTTTATTAAATCTCCCCTCATTCTCCTACACTCTTGTCCTACTTAACCTATTCTTAACCTCATCCTTATAAATTTTCTTTATACTCTTTTGATAACTTTATTGTAGGTAGTTTCTCAGAACTGCATGCAGTACTTCAATTTAGGCCTCACCAACGTCTTATAAAATATCAACATATCATCCCAACTTCTGTACTCAATACACTGATTTATGAAAGCCACTGTATCAATCTACCTACAATGCCCCTTTCAAGGAATTATGTATCTTTATTTCCAGATCCCTTTCTTCTCCAACTCACCTCAGTATTCAGCATTCACTGTCAGTCCTATTTTGATTTGTCCTGCCAATGTGTAGCACCTCACATTTGTCTGCATTAAATTCCATCTGCCATTTTTCTGCCCATTTTTCCAGCTGTTCCGGATCACACTGCAAGCTTTGATAGGCGTCCTTGCTGTCCACTGTACCCTAATCTTGGTGTCATCTGCAAATTTGTTGATTCGGTATACCACATTAACATCCAAATTATTAATATAGATGATAAACAGCAACGGATCCTGTAGTGATCTCTGCAGTACATCACTAGGCACAGGACTCTAGTCAGAAAGACAACCATTGACAACTACTCTGTCTTCTCCCGATAAGCCGATATTGAATCCAATTTACTACTTTATCCAGAATGTAAAGTGACAGAACCTTTTTGACAAAGACTAGCATGGAGTTTGGTCCAAGCCCTTGGTGAAGTCCATGTAGACAACATCCACTACCTTTCCTTTATCAACCTTTTTAATCTCCTCAAAAATTTTATAAGACTGATTAGACGTGACCTACTATACACAAAGCTTTGTTTGCTATGCCTAATCAGGCCCTGTCTAGCCAAATATCTTATATATGTTGCCCCTTAGAATACCTTTCAAAATTTACCCACAACTGATATCAGGCTTATCGGCCTGTAATTTCCCAGGTTATTTTCAGACCCTTTCTTGAACAACAGAACAACTTTTACTATCCTCCAATCCTCTGGAAACTCAACTGTGGCTAGGAATGTTTTAAATCATCATCTGGTCAATCATCTTTTGTGTGCAGGCAATTTTAATAATTGGAGTTTTTGAAAGCATCTATCTTGGCTGAGAAAAAATGGAAATGGACTACAAAGTTGTCTGGTGCCATTTATTTTATTTGTATCAATAGTACGGCAGGTTAATTGGTCTAATGATTGTAATTGGTTAGCCTGGGCCTGTTGCTGTATCTCCAAACAAATATCTCTGCTGGAATATCTGCAATACTTGCACTTTGCTCCCATAATGTCCTTGTCAGCCTTTGGGGAGATATCCACCCTAACATGCCTCAAGACCACAAGTATCCTCTTTTGTAATCTGTATATGATCCATGACCTCACTTCTATTCTGCATCTGTTCTATAAACTATCTGTCTCCCGAGTGAAAACAGTTGCAAAACATTCTTTTATGACCTTCCCCCATCTTATTTAGCTCCATGTATAGATGACCATGCAAATTTTCAAGAGGACAAGTTCTATCTCTTGTATCCTTTTGCTCTTAATATATCTGTAGAAGCCCTTGGGATTCTCATTCACCTTTCCTTTCAGAGCTACCTCATGCCTTCTTTTGGACCTCCTGATTTATTCCTTTCATGTTTTCTTGCATTTTTATACTCTTCATTTGGTCCTAACTGCCCATATCTGATATATACCTCCTTCTTAATCAGGGCCTTATTATCCTTCAGAAATCAAAGTTCCCTAAACTGTTAGTTCTGCCTTTTATTCTAACAGGAACATACAGATTATATACTCTCAATATTTCATTCTTGAAGTTGTCCCACATCCCTTTGGCATCAAGAAGCCTAAAAAATCTCTTCTGCTGCTAACAAAATAGGGCTTTCACCAATTTAGAATCTCAACCTGAGGATCAGACCTATCCTCCATAATCATCTTGAAACTAATGAAATTATATTCACCAGATCCATCCAATGTGTTCCCCGAAACACACTTCTGTTACTTGCTCTGTTATTATTCCCCAAGAGAAGATCCAGTATCATGCCCTCTCTAAGAACTGATTAAGGAAATCTTCCTGAATGTATTTGACAAACTATCAATCTACTCCTTTTACAGTATGGGAGTCCCAATAAATATGGAAAATAAAAATCATCTACTATCACAACCTTATTTTTCTTGCAACAGTCTGCTATCTCCCTACAAATTTGCTTCTCTAAATCCTGCTATAATGTAAACCTATTAATGTGGTCATCTTTTCTTATTTCTCATTCGCACTCATATCTCAAGTAGACAAGCCTTCCAGTCTGTGTTATCTGAGCAATGCCATTTCCCTAACTAGTAATGCCACCTTTCCCCCTTTAATATCTTCCTCCCTATCATGTCTTAAACAATAAAACCACAAAACATTAAGCAGCCATTCCTGTCCCTCCTGTAATGACAGTAACTCCCACTAATGTCTGATATACCATAGTTCCAAATGCTGATCCATGCTCTAAGCCATATATGTCAAACTCAAGGCCCGCGGGCCAAATCCGGTCCGCGGTGGAATTATCTTTGACCCGCGAGATAATATCTAATTACTATTAAAGCTGGCCCAGTAATCGAAGTGCCTATGGTGTATGATATGGCTAATGCTGAGTTTATTTAGGTACCAGGTTTTCAGGGTTTTTAGTGTTTATTCGGCAGTCTTGCTCGGCAGTCTTCATAAGAAACGGAATTTGTAAAGTGAAACACTTTGTAGCTATAGCAGAAACTGAGACACATGAGAGCAGGCTAAAAAAACGGAGGCAATGAAAGCTGCGTTCGCACGCGTCCAACTGATCCGGCCTGCATGAAGCTGCATTTTGCTCAATCCGGCCCGTGACCCAAAATGAGTTCTCAGCTCATCTGCCTGACCTACAATACTTACTGTATTGAAATAGCATGGCTCTGAACACTCTCCTCAGCATGCTCACCCTTTACTAGCTCTCTCAGGATTCTACGGGACCAAAACTTTCAGATTAGTCTATCATGCAGGATTTCTACTGTCCCAACCTCACCAACATTTCTGGTCACTTCTGCAAAACAAAGTCTAATCAAAGATGCACCAAGCATGATTTGCTACATGAATGGCCATGCTGACTCTTCTAATCATGCTCTGCCTATCCAAATGTAGTAGATCTTTTCGTTCAGAATTTGCTCCAGTAACTTCTCAACTTTTAATGTCAGGCTGACTCGCCTGTCTTTCCCTTGTTAGTCCTTGTTGACATTTTTCATTCATCACCTTCCAACCTTCAAGACCTTCACCAGTAGCTAATGATGAAACAATCATGTCTTCAAAGACCTCCACAGTTTTCGCTCTAGCTTCTCAAATTCCAATGATGCACATAGCCAGGGCCTGGGAACTGAATATCTTAACATACTGTAAGGCTGCAAGTATCTAACCTGGAAATTAGAGTGATCTCCAAAACACCTCCACATATTTCCCTTATCTCTTGAACACCATGATTTTCTCAGTAAACACTAAGGAAAAAGAATTATTGAAAATCCCACCCATCTCCTGTGGCTCAAGACACAGGCAGCTCTCCTGATTTCTAAAGGGACCCATTCTCTCCCTAGTCACTCTTTTACTATTAATATCTCAGGGATTTAACCTATTGATATTTTCATTCATTTTACCTGGCAGATCTACCTCATGCCTTTTTGCCCTCTTGATTTCCCTCTTAAGAGCATTCATAACCTTTTAATAGTCATTTTGCCAGCTTCCAGTCCTGATGTTACACTTTGGTTGGTTAACATAAGCAACAATATTGTGTAAAATAGCCTAACAAGAACAAAGCATTGTAAATGGTTGTGAATCATAAACACATCAACAAAATTCGACTGAACTCGAGGGGATTGAAAACCTATTTTTAATAAAAAGTGAGTAATATCTTGTCAATATATTTGTTCTCACTAGTACTTTTCTTTAAGTATCAAAATTGCTGTAATATGAATGGACAAGGAAATAATATTAAAAAATCATACCTTCTGCCATAGAAGTTATTAATTTCTGTCGCATCAGCATGTTTAAGGCAAGAAACAAGAGCCTGATGCTAATCAAAATGAAGAGGAGTATCCCTTGGATAAGACCAATAAGACCATAATACGTACAGAGGAGTAGAATTAGGTCATTCGGTTCACCAAGACTGCTCCACCATTCCATTGTGGCTGATTTATTATCCCTCTCAGGAACTTACCCTTTTCTAAGGAAAGCTGGGCTTTGGCATTTATATTAAAAATTGGACTCTGAAGAGCAGAAGAGGTAGACAAAAAGTAAAAGCTGTTTGCAAATGGGGATGTTAACACTTGGGCAGAAGTTTTAAAAGGATGTGCTGCTGAAGTCTAGCCTCGCTCAGATCCAATGATATATATTCATTCTACCCACTGCTGAGCGGACAATATTTTATCCAAACAGTGATGTATGCCTTTGTTTAAATATAGAAGTTATTTAAAACCTTTGGATGATGAGTAAGTCAAACTGCTCATCCCAATAACATCAGATCATTAACAAAGTGAAAATTTTTACACTAGGCTCTTATGAGATGCTAACACCTTTGATGTATGCTCTAGATGTGTTGCTGATTAATTGTAGTAATGAATGCAAACAAAACCTTGGCATAAAATGCCAATGGCACCAGTGTGAATTGTTTTTGAATTCTATAGTCAAGGCCATCTCAAGTGTCCGAATGGCATTTGTAAATTGCTCCAATTACTCTCATAGGAATATCCTCCAAACCAGACAAATTTGTTGCTGTCATGTACAATACTCCCAGTCAATAATTATTCTCTGACTAACACTCAGAAGAAAATAGAAGTAATCGGCAACACTAGGAAATCTTTGCTTGGGCAAGCAATCACGTCTGTAAAATCTCCATAAAAAATCTGTTAATGCTGCTATTCCACAAAATAATTTAATTTTCTGCAGCCTTTAGAGATCAGTCCAATTCTTTTTCTGGCTGTGCCTCTCATAATTACAATTGATATTGGCTTTGGTCTACCACATAGCAAAATCTAGCACCAGCCTGGCCTTTGCTGTGTCCAGTAGATCTGACAAATGCATTCAATATTAGAATATAAATTTTTATCCGTGACAGAAATGGAAGAGAGAATGCGAATGTGGACAGAGTGAAAGCAAGGTTCCCTTGGTAACAAGATGTCAATAAATTCCTTTGTACTGCTACTTTAAAACTTGCACCTAGTAGGAGCTGTCCCCAAAATGCACTATTAATTTTCATTCGGCATTGAAAATTCTGGCAGTTTTTATTGTAGAAAAAGACAATTTGGCAGGTGATCTAAACACAAGAGAAGTGGTCAGTATAGCCAGTTGAGTGACTCTCTAGACAGAAGGCCTAGCATCAGCCAAGGTCTTCAATTCCAATTTCTGATCTGATAGTCATATTCCCCGATTCCTTTGGTGTCCGAGTCCACTGATCTCAGTATGGAATGTACTCAGTGACTCTAGAGTTCCTAATGTTCACTACCCAACTCTTATGTGAATTCTTCATTATTCTGCAAATAGCAAACAGTTCTCTACAACCCCATGAACTTTAGGCCAGTTAAATCTGGTCCAATCAAGTAAGGTAGAAGCATGCTGCCATTGCTTAAGGGTTCAGGAGATTGGCTAAGGGATGTAACATTAAAACAGATCCCTTTGTCAAAAAGAGTGAATAAATTTTCTCCTGGAAAGGAGTCCTTTGAATACACTGGTGAACCAGCACAGTAATGCAGTAGGTAGTGATTCTGCCTAACAATCCATCAACCCAAGTTTAAACCTGACCTATGGTGTTGTCTATGTGGAGTTTACACATTCTATCTCCAACTACATGGCTTTCCTCTAGAAGGTCCAGTTTCCCTCCCTATCTCAAAGGCATGATGGTTGCTAGATTAATGTCTGCTGTATAAATCATTGGTAAGGCCTCACTCGGAATATTGTGAGCAGATTTGGGCCCGTCTAAGAAAGGATGTGTTGACATTGGAGAGGGTTCAGAGGAGATTCTGGGAATGAAAGGGTTACTATATGAAGACCAAATGAGGGTGCCGAGCCTGTACTCATTGGCATTCAGAAGAATGAAAGAGGAATCTTATTGAAACCTATTGAATGCTGAAAGGCCTTGATAGAGTGGATGTGGAGAGGATGTTTCCCATGGTGGGGGAGACTAGGACCAGAGGTCACCGCCTCAGAATAGAAGGATGTTCATTTAGAATGGAGATGAGGTGGTATTTCTTTAGCCGGAGAGTGATGAATCTGTAGAATTTGTTGCCACAGGCAACTGAGGAGTCCAAGTCATTGCGTATATTAAAAGTAGAGGTTGATATGTTCTTGATTAGTCAGGACATGAAAGATTATGCATAGAAGGTAGGAGATTGGGGATGAGGAATTGGATCAGCTGTGATGAAATGGCAGAGCAGACTCAATTGGCCAAATAGCCTAGTTTTGCTCCAATATCTTATGGTAAATTACCTATAGTTTAGGTGGGCATTAGGTGAATTGGGAGGGGGATTGGTGGTGTCAATGTCTAGTAAAAGAGAACTGATGATCGGAAATAAGTAGATGCTTGAGATTGATGGGATTGCTTTGAAACCTACTTAAACTCAATGGGTCAAATGGTCGTCTCCTATGGAGGAAAGAAATAGGAGATATGGGTGAAGATCCAGTCTTTCAGTTCTCCAAAGATATGTTAAAGGCTGTGGTTCAAGCAGAGAGAGTGAGCTGCCAATTTGTCCTTTATCTTGACTGGAATATGAGTTGCTTTTGGTAAACCAACACTTGTTGATATTTTGAGACATACTGAATTAACATTTTTTATTGTAGCATAAAGAGTTCCAGAGGCTACTTTTTATATGTATAGCTATATATAGGCATCTCTTTATGAAGAGAGAACTGAAGATGGATCGGAAATTTTACCGAGTAGCAAAACACTAAATACTTCGATTACTTCAACATCAACAGTGAGTTGAAGTACTTTAGTTTAAGTATAACCAAAATATTGAGTTAAACTCAAACTGAGAAATTGAGAATATTTGGTTTCTGATAACGTTAGGCCATTGGCAGCCTGTATAATTATCTGTGTGGTGAATCTATTGATATTACTGCCATCTAGTGGGTGAATGGAAAATAATGATTCCTGCCCATACCTTAGAGAAATTGTTGATCTCTCAATGATGACTTGTATGCTGTCATTTCTACTCAATACTCAGATCAATTAAATGACTAATTTATGATAATTGGTTACTTGAAGATAAATTAGGGTGTTTTCACCAGTAAATATTGCATCTTTTATGTGAAATCTTGTTTTCTTTTTCTGGGGTTGGGAGTTCCAGACCATGAATGAACATGGTCATGTTGAATCTCATTGACTTATCCTTCTGTGCTTATATGAGTGGCATAATGGCATAATCAAATCAAAATGACCAGATGAGATTTTAGGTTCCTGCCTACGGCTCAGCAGATTCAGGATTGGGTCTGTACAAATGATGGAACACGCTTTCACTCCAAATGACGTTGCAATTGGAAAGAAGTCCATTTTCTCATCTGCAGATATTTACAGATTACAAGTTGTTAGGAAACCTGCTGGCTTCAGCAAAACCTTCTGTTAGTAGACTAACCCAGTGACTGCCAAAGAGGGTTGTAAGGGGGCATTAGGGGAAATAGAAGTTGTTGGGGGGCCTTCAAGATGCTTGGGGGAGCCAGTAAACAGCACCCCGACTTGAGGTATGAGACCTGACCAGCCATTAGTGGAGCAGGTACTTTTATATAAAAAAGGATGAGGCTCTGGAACACAGGAAGAACCATAGTTCTACTGGCACTGGGCATTGTCGTCACAATGAGTCTGAAATCCAGCAATATCATCCAACCTTACCAACCAAGCAGACATTACTGGGGATGCATAAATTAGCAACTGGGGTGCCCAACAATTCCCCTTGATTTGTGACATGGAATGAGTTCATGCAATTTAATAACTGGTAAGCCAAATACACACTCACATTTCTCTACGGATCTACAGAAATCAGGTCACACAACGATACAGCACTGACTAGAACCAAATGGTGAAATGGAACTAATCAGTGAACTTGCCAAACCCAAGGATTCCACAAGGTGTTCAAAGCAACCTTGGCTTCATACGTATGGTCAAGAACCTTCTTTGGGGATTATGAGACCTTGCGTTCAATCGCACTAACTGGAATAATATAAAGGTAGTTGCTGAACACCAGCTCTATCCCGACTAACATTCAGATTCCAATCGGAATCCTTTTAGCTGTCGTGACCACTTCTGCTTCACCTCACTGTTACTTTGCGTGCCACTACTATCATTTCATTTGTGTCAACTCGCTGTTGTTGTCAACATCCAATTGGCATTCCCACTCTGTTTTATTTTATTTTAACTCCCTTAATTATGGATAAATATATATGACACAATCTGAGTCTGAAGTTGAAGCCTTGAATTTCAATCCTGTTAAGAAACAAACTAGAAAGTGCATCAATACAATGTTACATACCTGGAGTGTGCTTTTATTCCATTCCTATCAGATCAGGTGTCTTATTTGCAATACTGTCCTGTCTACTGAAGCCATGAAACCATCAAGATTGCAGGAAAACTTCAATAAAAGCGCTAAAAGGCTACTTAAGGTATTACTTAGTTCCAGAAGATGAATGATGCATTTGAAAAGCATTATGCACTTGAGTCACTTGCCAAGACGGCTAAAATGACCTTGAGAGCGGTCTCATTGCTTCTTAAAACATTTCCCAAATGATAGCAAAATGTGGAAAATCTCAAACAATTGCCTACTGTGTCAGAAGTGCTCACCATCATTCCCAAAATGGATACCAGTATTTTAAAATCAATTCCTCTGGGTAATAATTCTGGAGCTCTTCATATTGAAGAAATGGGTGAAGACATTGAATATCAATGATGCACAGAGCTACAAAAAAAAATTGGGATACAACTGGCTGAGCCAACTGTGCTAGACAATAAGGCATTGCTAATGGCATGTGTATGGCTTATTAAAAAAGTTTATGAAGAGATTCTTTGTAAAAAGGTTAACAAATATCAATGGAGAATCAATCTCTGACCAGCTCAAAATCTATATTGAGGATAAAAGTATTCTGATTAGGAACACAATTTCCTGAGGAACAGATGGAGCACCATATATGACAGGTCACCATGCTGGTTTAGTGGCATTTATGAAAGAAGAAATTCCAGGTCTGTTTGCAATCCATTGTGTAATTCATTATCAGCACCTTGCAGCCTAAAACCTCAGCCAGTGGCTCCTCAGAAGCACGACACTTGTAATATCTGCCATCAACAAAATTAAAGCTCTTCCATTAAATAGCAGAATATTTTTCTAATTGTGGCAAGATAACAATGACGGGTTTGAATGCTTGCTTCTTCAAACTGAAGTGCATCCTCCATCCTATCTTGTTGAAAGAGGCTTCAGTGCAGTGAACCATGTACTCACAAAAAACAGACTACTTGGACATTATTATTGAGGACTCAAGGCTTTTGCTGTCACAACTTGAAGCAGATATTTTAACTCTTACTAAAATCCCATCAACGATCCCATTGATATCGAAGCTGCTGTACAGCAGGCATGTACTGTGTAAGCTAGGTTTAAAGACAAATAAAAATTTAAAGCTGGAACATTTTCCTCATGTTAGTATATGGTTTAACAAGTTTTTACACTGTGGGGATGCCAGAAAGTATATTGTGCCTATGAGGGGTATTGGCAAGTATGAAGATACACCAAGGGGATGTTGGTAAGTATGAAAGTGCCTTAAGGTAAGTGTTGGGCTAAAAGAGGTTGGGAAACACTGAACTAAACTTTGTGTCATCCTCAGTCCTCTAATTTAATGATGCAAAGTTAACAACCAGAATCAGCAATTCGTGAAACCATTGTGGAACTAAAGTACGTATAGATTTGATATGTTTTTCTGGCATCCTCCCTACCTCCTCCCCAGATCCTGTCCTCACCTACACTTAGGTTAAATGGCCACTTTAATTTACCCCATTAACTCATGCCTCTAGGCCGTTTCAGGAAAATGGACCACCTGACAACTCATGCAGTCCCAGCAAAAACATGAAATTGGCACATGGGCAGCTTTCAAGGTTAGAATTGGACTGAGATTACTAGAGCTATAAAGCAGAGATGCTACTAGTAGCCTATCTAATCAGTGACTCCTTTTCCAAATAATTGTTTGATCCAAGCTACCAGGTATTGAAGGCTATTTAAATGTTGACTAGAAAGGGAGCAAGGATATCTAGAAAGAGTACTCTGGTGAGTATGACTAGCAGGAATGCAGTCAAGGATAGAGAAATAGGTCTGTGTCGCTTCCAAAATAGTTTCTTAGTTTATAGGATATGCCCAGATATTGTGGGACCATATAGTTTAAGTAATCCAAAATGTGTTGAATTAAAGGGAGCAACTCAAATGAACAGAATTTCAAATAGCTATTTAGTTTGGTTCAGGTAAGCAACCAAACAACTATGATTTGTAAGGAAAGATCTTAGACAGTACATGACATTGAGCTAATAAGTGCATAATTTTCAGCACAAGAGATTCTGCAGATGCTGGAAATCTTTAGCAGCACACACGAAGTGCTGGAGTAACTCAGCAGGTCAGATATCATTTATGGAGGTTAATGTTTTGAGCCAAGGCACTCCAAAGGTGCTGCCCGACATGTTGAGATCCTCTTGCACTTTGTGTGGGTGCATAATTTGCACTGTTTTCCATGATTGTGGTATCAATTAAGTTGCTCAAGTACAAAGCAAGAGCATACTCAAGTAACTAAGCATTATGAACCCTATTGGGAAGAACATTAAAGGACATCTAGGTGAACTAGATGAAGTGGTGACCTTGATAGATTGCAGAGAACTGCACACTGCCAGAAATTAATTGGACAGTTCTGTACATAGTATATATTCAAGGAAAGAAGATACCAATGGAAATTGACCATGAAGGCAAAAGAAAACTGCCAAAAGAGTTCAATAGGTCAGGCAGCATCTGTGGAGGCAGATGAAGAGTCAACACTTCTGGTCAAGATCCAGAATCAGGACACCAGTGTTGTAATATTGGTGCTGAAAGTGTTTAAGGGGACTTGGGTCAGATGATGCAGTGAAACATGCTTTTCTTCAAAACCCTATTAAGTATCTGGTTATTAGAGATCTAGGACATTAGAAAGAGAAATAGTGGAAATGAAGCAATGCTCCACAGCAAGCATCTAACTCAATGGGCTGGAACTTGTTCTGAAGCTAGTTTGGAGGGTAGGGTGTGTATAGATTAAAAGCATGAGGCAGCTTTCTACATCAGCTGCACATAACCAGCACCATGAGCTGATTTGTGATGTATTTTGCAGCGTTCAATATTATCCAAGGACAAATACACATCTCCGCTCCTCAAATCAAAATCAATCCTTCACAAAATAGGAAAAAAATTGGAAAAGAAATGGAGTCTACAGGAAACATGCAACATTGAACTAATAGAGTTGCCCAAAGGACTGCTCTAATCCTTGTGGTGAAAATAACACCATTATCTAACTTGATTTTCTGGAAAGCATGTAAAGATTCAAACATAAATAACAATAAATACTCCTCCTGGAACATTATTACAGAATTGGCTTTGTTTTGGGGTGGTATCACTGCTGGTTATTTTCCAAAGGATTGAATCAGATCTAATATCATTCCTGATATGGAATGTTGTTTTAAGATAGCAGTACATTGAAATACATAAAAATGATTAAATTACAATACACACTTTACTGTAATTTTAGTTTACAGTATACACAAAATAAATTAGTACAGAAGAGAAAAAATTCTGAGGTGGTGTTCATGGGTTCATTGTCAATCTGATAGAAGGGAAGAAGCTGTTCCTAAAATGTTGAGTGTGTGTGTCTTCAGGCTCCTGTACCACCTCCTTGATGGCAGAACTGAGAAAAGGGCTGGGTGATGGATGCTGCCTTTTAAAGGTGTCCTCAATGCTGGGCAGGCTAGTGCTGAGTTTTCAACTTCCTGCAGTTTATTTTCTTCCCAGTCCTGTGCAGTGGCCCCTTCATAGCAGATGGCAATGTAATCAGTTAGAATGCTCTCCATAGAACGTCTGTAGAAATTTGTGAGGTGTCTTTGGTGACAAACCAATTCTTAAACTCCCAATGAATTACAGCTGCTGCTGTTCCTTCTCTGTAACTGCATTGCTATGTTGGGACCTGGATAGATCCTCGGAGATGTTGACACCCAGGAACTTGAAACCGTTCACCTTTCCACTTCTGATCCCTTGATGAGGATTGGTGTGTGTCCCATTACCTTACCCTTCCTGAAGTTTACAATCAATTCCTTGGTTTAATGACATTGAGTGCAAGGTTATCACTGTAACATCATTGAACCAGCTGACCTATCCTGCTCCTGAATGCCTCATCATCACAAGCTGAAGTTCTGCCAACAATAACTGTTGTCAGCAAATGTATAGGTGGTTTCTGGGCCACACAATCATGGATGTAAAGAGAGTAGAGCAGTGGGCTAAGCACACATCCTTGAGGTATGCCATTGTTGATTGTCAGGAGAAGGTTATTTCAGATCCACAAAAATTGTGGTCTCGCAGTGAGGAAGTCAAAGATACAGTTGCAGTGGGTGTTACAGAGGCCCTGGTTTTGGAGCTTGTTGATTAGAACTGAGGGCATGATTGTATTGAACAGTGAGCTGTAGTCAAACAGCAGCTTGAGTAGATATTACTATTGTCCAGGTGATCCAAGGCTGAGTGGAGAGCCAGTGAGATTGCATCTGTTTAGATGTTTGTGTTATCCAGGTCCTTGCTTAGTCAGGAGTTGATTCTGGCCATGACCAGCCTCTCAAAGCATTTCACAGTAGATGTGAGTGCCACTGGTGACAGTCATTGAGGCAGCTCACCCTGCTCTTGAGCACTGGTAGGATTGTTGCCTATTTGAAGCTGGTGGGAGCCTCTGACTGCAGCAGTGAGACATTGAAGATGGGCTCCAGCACTCCCACCAACTGGCTGGCACAGGATTTCAGAGCCCTACCATATACACCATTAGGACCCGACACCTTGCAAGGGTTCAGCCTCTTGAAAAACATTCTGATGTTGGCCTTTGAGACAGTGATCTCAGTGTCATCCGATAGTGCAGCAATTTGCATGTGTAGTTTGATTCTCCCTTTCATAGCATCCATAATCATCATTGAGCTCATTTGGGAGTGAAGCATTACAGCCATTCAGCATGTTATGTTTTGCTTTGTTACAAGTAATGGCCTGCAAACCCCTGCCAGAGCTGATGTGCATCCAATTCCATCTCTTACCTCAGAATTGTTTCATTGCCCTTCATAGTTCAGCATCCATAGTTCATAGCTGGACTTCTTGTAGTTCTGGATCACTGATCTTGAAAGCCACAGATCTAGCCATCAGCAAACTATGAATCTCTTGGTTTCTCCATGGCTTTTGGTTTAAGCATGTCCCATAAGTTTCAAAGGCACACACTCATCCACACAGGTCTTGATGAAATTGGTGACAACTGTGGCATATTCAGACTTGAAGATGAATCCCTGAATATTGTCCAGTCCATCAATTCAAAGCAGTCCTGTAAGCACTCCTCTGCCTCCCTTGACCGCACTCTTGGTCCTCACCAGCTGTCCTGCAGTCTTTAGTCTCTGCTGATATGCTGGGATTAGAACAGATGGGTGATCAGACTTTCTGACATGTGGCCGTGGGATGGCATGGTAAGCTTTCTGGATGGTCAAGAATGTTTGCTCCTCTGTTCCACAGGTGATATGTAGTTGTTCAGAGACTACTTCAAGCTGGCCTCATTGAAATCTCCCACAATGATAGGGAAGACATTAGGGTGTGCCGTTTTGTACCTGCAGATTATGTTGGTCAGCTTGTCCAATACCTACCTGATTTTGTCCCGAGTTGGAAAATACATCACTATCAGGATGGAGGAAAACTCCCTCAGCAGATAAAATGGGTAACTTTTGACTGCTAGGTGTTCCATGTCAGGTGAGAGGACTGGTGAACTACATATACCTGTCTGGACACCCCCCCCCCCCCCCCACTGACTGCTCCTGTGGCTCCTCCCAGACCCCTGTATAAAGGTGATTGGAGGCACTGCTCCTCCCCTCAGTCTCCAGGATGTTGTGTGGTGGGCTCTTGCTGCTGACTGCTTTCTTCCAGCTAATAAAAGCCTATCTCGATTCACATCTCCGAGAGTTATTGATGGTCCATCAAGGACTGAGACAGAACTGCCATATTTGTGAACCACCATGAGTTAATTATAAAGCATACTCCACCTCCTCTGCCTTTGAGCTGTCATGACTGAGGAGGAGGGTGAAGCCATTGAGCTTCCGTGCTGTGTCTGAAATTGTTGGTTTGAGCAATGTTTCTGTAAAGCAGAGTACACAGCAGTCCCTGGTACAACAATCTTGTTCTGAAGTTTTCAAATTTTCCCCAGAGACTACATATTCACCTGCAGAATAGTCAGGATTAGAAATCTAAGGCCACTGCATTTTAATCACACCTGTAGACCGGCATGACATCTCCACTTCCATTTTCTTAAATGGGAACTGCATGTGATCAGAGTCTGCTGTTAACTTGTTAATTTTGAGTATTGATAAAAAAATTTAAACATTAAACATCCTAAAACAAAGTGGCTTACTGAACTATTCATGGCTGTGACTGGATTTCTGCTGTAGTAGTCCTAAACTGGAATATTTGCCGTTTCTCATCAGAGCTGTACGCAAAGAATCACCACTTAATGGCACCGACTCATCTGACAGACAGATCATTTGATCCATCTCTGCCAGGTATTGAAGGCAAAGTATGACTGGAAAGAAAGCAGGAACATCTGGAAAGTGTACTTTAATGATTCTGAAAAGCTGTAGTATAGTCAAGGATAGGCAAATTAGTCTGTGCTACCCCCAAACCAGTTCTGAGGGTATAAGACAGATGCTGTTGTAGACAAGGTCAAAATAGATTTTCATACGCTATGTCCAACCAACCTAAAAGAGTTGAATGCCAAATATTTCTCAACCCCTCACACCTGTTTTCTCCATAATGCAAATATTTGGATGGCTGGTTGAGTTAAGTCACATTGAGGATAATATGGAAGTGGAGGACAAAACAGAAGGCTGCCAAAAGCAGAAACAACTGCTGCGGAGTTCAGATGTTAGATCATTGTGAACTAGCAACGCTGCTGCTACTGCCCTGTGAAACACCACTTGTCATGTTTACAATTTGTCACACTGGAGAGCAGTGATGAATAAACTAGTTTTGTCTCAGGGACCACTTAGAAAGGCAGAGCAGCAACACAAAATGAGAAATCATTTTAGCTATCATTGAATGAGTACCAAATTTCCAAAGGCATTTTCTGGCTGGAATGTTATGATTTTCGTAGATAAGCCTGACAGAATTAGTTTTGAGTAATGAAGTACCTGTCAGTTTCATCCACTGTAAAGACAAGCATTTGAATTGTGTGAGTGTAGCTACATTCTAAGGTGTCAGAGTGAGCAGAAGAAACAATACCAATGTAATGAGTAGACTGTCAATTCATGTGCCTCCATGTCAGCTAGTGAGTTAGTTTCATTACAGGAATACAATGGAGAATCCTCCAGCAACAACTCAACCGTTTGCTCACACAATATGATGTGACCTCCAGATCACAAGTGTGCAAACACATCCTGCATGGACAGGAAAACCAGTATGAAAACAGCCTTACTGTTAGAAAAAGGACTAAGCATTTGGAATAGTATGTTCTTTCAGAAACTAAAATTGTATCCCAAAGAAGAAAATTATTCAGAAGTAGCTTTATGAAGGACACCCAGGCATATCTCATAGTAACCATATAACCACAGGTTTTGTTTGGTGGTCTGGAATAGAAAGTAGTTGGAGGAATTGAAAGAATGTCAATGTTATCAGGACTTTGTAATTATCCACCAATGTCTCCCCTCCACCCATGATCAGCTTAACCAGTGTGGCAGCTCCATTCTATCCGTGGGCACTAAACTGCTGATGGTCTTCTCACCTGAACAAATGGATCTGGAATGCCACCTAATCTCAATCCCCTATTCTTTCCATATATGCAACAAATGTCTCCCTTTCAAATACTTACCCGAGTTCAATTGCATTTCTGTTGGGCAGTGCAGGGTGCATCGTAACAACTTCAATGTAAAAACATCTGCATTTCTCCATCTTAAATCCATGTTCACTAATTATCGATTCACCTTCCAGTGCAAGCAGGTTTTACTATTAAACTAATCAAACAGCATTTAAATCCATTAGATTGTGAAGACAATTCAGAAAACAGACAGAGTGGAAAGAGATACTAGATTGTTCCCTGCACTCCCACCTCTGATAGTGATTGGAAAAACCCATTTGGGAGATCAGAGACAGAACAGTACGTTACTTTACCTGCCCAGTCACAACCAAGCCTCTTTGCAACCTCAGCAGGAGTTTTAAGCTTCCATTCCAATCTCATCCATCTGACAGCCTTTAGTCCAGTATCACCTCCTGCTCTGCATGGATCCATCTGCTGCTGGAAGCCTGATCCATATGCTTTCTGCCTCCAATTTCAGTTATTTCATTAGGTCAGTCATGAGTTGCCAAGACAGAAAAGAGTTAATGGACCTCTGCCTCATGATCACACCTCTTCATAGCCTGTCAACTAACTTAATTTTTGAGACAACCTACTATCAGCATCACTACTGCGGCCCATTCTGTACAGTGACTATGTAGCAGATATTGGGGACCAAGACATTAGCATACTGTGAGAAGGTCTTTTCTCCATTTCCCAATCCTTCCGATCATCTCAGTGAAAGCAAATGGCAGCACGGTTAGCATAATTATTAGCACAATGCTTTATAATACAGGCAACCCCGGTCTGACTTCTGCCATGGACTGTACAGAGTTTGTATGTTCTCCCCATGACCACATGATCTTCCTCCATGTGCTCTAGTTTCCTTCCACATTCCCAAAACAGATCGGTTGGTAGGGTAATTGGTCACAGTAAACTGTCCAGGGAATAGGCTAGGATTAAATTGGGCGATTGCTGGAAGGGCCCATTCTGTGTTGTATCTCAATCAACCAAATAATTAAATAAATAAACAAGTGGACACAGATAAATAAACAATCATAAATATTAAAATAATATAAAAAATTATTAAATGAATTAAAACAATATATTCATTTGAGAACTTTGCAAAGACTTAACTAATGAAAAAACAAATATGCAGCAAAATATAGAAAACAACAAAAAAGCTTATTTAAACACTTCTTAAATGAAAGTCAGTGATTACAATGTATTGTATTAGACAGCAGCTTTGACTGAATCCTTAGCTCAAAATTGAGTTAATGGAAGAGCTAGAGTTCAGGGGTGTGAACCAACCACCAAGTACACTACGACTCACCATTGACTGGCTAAAGACTGACCATTTGGCTGTCTGCAAGTTCCTCACCGATGTTTCAGGTCAATGATATAACACCAAAAATGAGAACAGTTGGAGATAGAGAAAAAACACTTCAGTCAGCAGAATAGGGATAGAAGGCAAGGGAATAGAAACAAAATGGGGTGGTCTGTGTTAGTGAGAAAGGCAGGAGAGATTAGAAATTCTTCCTGCCATGCTGTAACCATTCTGTGACTAAGGCTCATAAGGGTCATTTTAATTCATCAGCAGGTTGTGAGAATTGAGTGGAAACACATACAGCATGTTGATGTGTGATATGGAGACACTATACTCACATCTTCATGCATCTTTAAGTATAAAGAGACTATGTACTTGTTTTGATGGTGGCAGAAGGGAATCTTAGATTCAATTACCCCATCCCTTCATGCTAATTAACCATGCAGTGAAGTTACAGAATTAGCATATCTTAGATTAGTAGACCTGATGGAGAGAAGTGCAGTTGGGGGGCTTTTTTCTTTCCTTCATAATCAGACTTCATTTATAAAAACAATCATTTCAGAATATAATTATAAACAGTTCAGTAAACAGCATTTACTGTACATCTGGTTGCAATATAACTTTGGAAGACACTGACAAAAATCAAATTGGCAGCCTGCCTTCCATCTTTCAATCATAATTATAAGAACTTCTACACTCTTTAAAGCTACTTGAGTGATCTTGCAACAGCTTGTGATATGTTATGATTAATGAGCCCAAGCTACAACTTGCACCGAACACTGATGTATTGGATTCTGTCCTGCGTTAGATCTGGATTACATGTTATTTCATTTGGATACACGAGACATCTCTGGGAAGAAGTGCTCAGTTACAACAATAATGTTATGTGCCTTGAAGTAATTGGAATTTACTTTGAACATTGAATCAACTACAGGTATATGTACTTGTATTATATCATTCTCTTCCATGTGGTCTCAATTACACTTTGAAAGGAATCATGCTCAGGGTTTTGTGGTTAGTAACAAAAGATAATATTGGTCACAATGATTTAGTGGGCTCCAGAATTGGTTTTCCTAGTTCCAATATGACTGATTGTGATATCTGCAGAAAATCTGTGGTAACAGGCAACAGTGAACCCATCAGGGAGGTTAATGAGTCAGACTGGAGACATTTACAGAAAGTAGATCAAGATGCAAAAGTATGATTGACAATCCTGATTTTAAAATCATCCTTTTGGAGTATTCACATAAAGGGTGGACAATGGAATGTTGTAAGCAAATCTGCAAACAAAAATAAACACAAGATGTTCTACAGATGCTGGAAATCCAAGGCAACAAAATGTTGGAGGAATTCAGCAAGTCAGGCAGCATCTATGGAAGTGAATAAACAGTTGATATTTTGGGCCGAGACCCTTCATTAGAGTGGAAAGGGGAAGATGCCAGAATAAGAAAGTAGGGGGGGAGGAGAAGGAGGATAAGCTAGAAAGCAATAGATAGGTGAAGTCAGATAGATGGGGAATGGCAGCTAATGAAAGCTGGGAGGTGTTAAGTGGAAAAGCCAAAGAACTGGAGAAGGAACCCAATAGGAGAGGAAAGTGGATCATGGGAGAAAGGAGGAAGGGCACCAGTGGGAAGTAATAGACAGGTGAGGAAAAGAAATAAGAGACCAGATTCAGGAAATGGAGAGGGAAGAGGAAGGAGAAAAATTACTGAAAGTTGGAGAAATCAGCGTTCTTGCCATCAGTTTGGAGGCTACATAGACAGAATGAGGTGTTGCTCCTTGAACCTGAGAGTGGCCTCATTGTGGCAGAAAAGGAAGCCATTGACCGACATGTCAGAACGGAAATGCGTTGGAAAGGGTGGTGGGGGGTACATGTTTGGAGGTAGGGTCTCACTGAGGATGCTGGAAGTTATGGAGAATAATGTGTTGGATGTGAAGGCTCATGGGGTGTTAGATAAGGACAAGAGGAACTGTCTCACTTAAGACATCAGGAAGATGGGGTGAGCACAGATGTTTGGGAAATGGAGTAGATACAGGTGAGGGCATGAAAATAAGAATATTTACTGTTTTAAAACTTAGTTATGTAATAATGGGTGTAGGGTACTCCTTGCATGTAAAATCAGTTTTTAGGGTTAGAGAGGATATACAGTATATTTAACTGTATAAATCTTCAGTTATAAATCAAGCAATTCCTAATATTTTCCAATGGTCACATCAAACATTTGGTTTTGTGTTGATTGCACTTGCTAAAATGGTAATCGTTGCTTTATGGAGAAGGAGGGTTCTACTAGCAGTAGTAGACTCCTTGTTTTACTAACAAATTCAGACAAAAAGCATTATATAGGGTGATAACTGTACACTGACCATTCACTCAATTCATTTTACATCTTCAGGACTGCATTAGAAAGTTCTCTGCCTTAAGTTGTTACTGCATACAGTTCTGGATGAGAATTTGAAGTGTTTATATGCATGTTAAACTTGAGATAAATGGTTGTCAAATGTTATCAGTCTGATGATATGAAATGTTAAGATTTCATTGAAATCTTAACACTCCATCGAGAACAAAATCTACAAAATTTCCGAGTATCATTTATGTATGTGTATATGAAGGTTTGTAAAATCATTTGGCTCTGTAAATCATCCTTCCCTTTGGCAGCTGCTGTCCAAAAATCAGGTGCCCAGAGAAATACCTCTTGATCCTGCAGCTCTTATAGAACGATGATTGCAACAGTCATCAGCAAAAGCAGCTCTGGATCAGCACCTTTTAGGGTTGAAACCATGGTCAAACAGGGGTGCATCATTGCCCCAGCTCTATCTGCCATTTTCATTGCAACCATTCTTCATCTCACAGGCCAAGACCTCCCACAGGGAGTCCAGATTCTCTGTTGGACAGATGGGGGCAGGTTCAAGGCAAAGAGCAAGGTGTCAGCTGCTTCCATCATGGAGCTCCAATATGCAGGTGCAAACATTGTCGTTCACTGAGGATCTACAGTGCATAATGGATGCTTTTGCCAGAGCACACAGGCTCCTGGGACTGGATCTCAACATCAAAAAAACCCAAGTTCTGCACAAACCTGCTCCAGATCAAGCTCCTAAACCTTCAACTATCCAAGTTGACCACACCCCTCTGGAGAACACTGACCATTTCTCATATCTTGACAGCCTTCTTTCTTCAAGAGCCAACATTGACCTTGAAATAAATTGCATTTGTTGGCCATCTAAATTGAGTTACTAATCAACATTGACTATAATCTCCTTTAGTAAGGGAGAAAATTTCACTTTTATCCCAGTTTACTTTATACCCAGATATTTTCCCATATTCTTCCAATCTGAAAGAATTTATGCAACAAATGTAATGGGTTTGTTAAGTAAATCAGATCATCAGCAAATAAATTAATCTTATATTCCTCCTGGTTAACTCTGAAGCCCACAATGTCTGGATCCATTCTAATTAATTCAGCTAATGGTTCTATCGCCAATACAAATAGGGCAGGTGATAATGGACAGCCTTGTCTGGTTGACCTTGTTAAATGGTCAAATTTCATCATTCCAGTTGTCACTATAACTTTGGGACTAGTATTTAAGGTTTTAATCCATTTTATAAAGGATTTTCCTAACCCATATTTTTCTAATACCTGAAATAAAAAGTCCCATTCCAATCTATCAAATGCTTTTTCTGCATCCAAAGCAACTGCCACACTCATTTCCTCCTTTTGTGCCAGATGAATTATGCCAAGTAACCAAGTTACATTATCTGCCAATTGTCTATTTTTAATAAAGCCTGTTTGATCCATGTATTAAATTTGGTAAATATTTAGATAATCTATTGGATAAAATTTTTGTTATTTTATAATCCATATTCAAAGAAATAGGCCTATATGATGTTGGTTTTAAAGGATCTATTTTTTGGCAATACTGTTAGGATCACTGTCAAAAAAGATTGTGGAAGTTTGTGTTCTTTCCACTTAATATATTAACTCCATAAAGGGAGGGATTAATAAATCTGTAATTTTTTTTTATATACAAAATTCAGGCAGAAAACCATCTTCTCATGGAGATTTATTACTCTGAAGTGATCCTAAAGCTTCTTCAAACTCTTAATGTAAAGGGCATATCTAATCCTTTGTTCTTCCAAATTCAATTTTGGAAGTGTTATTTGTGATAAAAAAAATTCTATCTCAGCAACTTCATTGTGATTCTGATTGATACAATTCAGATTTTGGATAAATCCAAGACTTTTACTGGAATAAATTATTGGAATACAACTTCCACATAGCCCAACATTATTTTTATTAGGTGATATTGAAGGGATAATACCAAAACCCAAATTGAATAAATATCAGAAAAAATATAAAAATTGCATTGGCAGTAGCCAAAAAAAGCTATTGCAGTTACTTGGAAATCAGATTCATACTTAACAATGGACCATTGGAATAATGAAATATATAGCTGCATTCCACTTGAAAAAATTACTTATAATTTAAGAAATGAATATGATTTTTGAAAATTTGGCACCTCTATCTACAAGATAGGGTTAAATATATAGGTCCTTTGAAGATAAAATTTAGTTATTTGGGGAAAAAAAGATGCATACTAAAGTTATTCTGAACTCCATGGTGCATGTGGGGATCCTCCAATATCCAGGCAATTCTCTTTTTTTTCTTTTTTTTTTTAAAAAGACATGGATATTAACAGGAGGAGGGAGGGCTAATATTAATTTTCATTACTTTATTATTCTAGTCATTGTATGCAATTCTCTTAAAAATTTAATAAAAAAAATAAATTGCAGAATAGGCTGTGCGAGTGGAACTTTTGCCAGGCTGAGAAAGATTGAGGATCAGGATATCAAGACCAACACTAAGCTTCTGGTCTATAAAGCTATAGTCCTCCGCTGCTTGCTATATGGAGTGGAGTCATGGACAAAATCCCTAGAAACTTACCATTACAGATGCCCCTGAAAGATTCTGAGTGTTAGCTGGAAGAACAGGCATACTACTGCAACATCCTGGAGGAAGCTGACATTAATTAAATAGCCACAGTTGTAACTCAACACCAATTGTGATGGGCCGGCTGTATCATCTGTACGCCTGACTCCCATCTCCCTAAACTGCTGTTCGGCCACCTCAACGATGCAAAGCGCACTCCTGGAGGGCAAAAAAAGGTTCAAGGACAATCTCAAGACCCACCTGAGAAAGTGGCAAATCAACCTGAATGGATGGGAGAAATCAGTACAGGATAGGAGAAGCGGGAGAAGGATTGTTAATGTGGGGACTGCACAGCTCAAATAATATCTCCATCGTGCCGCCAAAACTAAGCGGCTTCAACGCAAGGAGAGATTGGGAAAGGCCCAACCAGTGACATCCACCTGTACTTCAATGACCTACAGTGTCATTGACTCGTTGCTAGGAAACTGTAGTTTGGTTCTGAAATTGGCTGTCGGGAGCCCTGAAGGATGTGTCTTGATTTGATTACTCACTCCTACCCATCAGAGAATCCCATGTCCTAGATTCTGATTTGTCTCTAATTGCTTCAATCTCTGTGCTTCCCTCAGATGCTATGGCAGCCTGCAGTGAATTATAAATAACTGGGATAATCTAGGTAGTTCCCACAGCAATACCAATTTTTTTTTTTTTTTTTTTTTTTTTAATATAAAGGCCACATGCAGTATCCAGTAACTTGGAAAATCTTAATCACGGCTTTCCTTAGATCAATGGAATTTATTAAAAGTTAAGCCATATACATTAAAATTAGTGGAAATCTCAAACCACACAACATTAGTCAGTGTGTATATCTATTTGTCTGACAGTTCTATTGATTTACTGCGTGATTTATAGAATGAAAAATATTTTAGGTCTCCTCTTTCAGCATAGTTTGGAATTCTAGATGAACTGAACAGATGTGGTACGTCAAAATAGACACTGGTCCTTCATCCAGCAGTTGTAACCTCACACTGATATGCTGAGGATGTTGATTTGCAAAGAGAGATGTATTTGATCCAGATTAAGTTTCCTTTCAAACCTGGTTTGGATGTTGCTTGCTCTTTGCCATGGTATGTTATTTGGGGCCTCTCTCAAAGGTTGGGCCTACTTCCTTTTTTTCTGATTTGGCATGGTTATTTTGACTGTTTGAACTGACGTCAATGACAGTCTATTGCTGCTCCTTCTCTTAATTCCCCATGGTACAACAATTGTAACCAGACATACTATAGGCAAAAGGTGCTGACTCTGATCCTTATTTTACTATGTCACAAACACAAAAAGCATTTTGTTCCTTCTTGATATCCTGGTAGTTACAAATGACTAGTGGTTAATGCACTAGTAACACTGATTTAGCTGGAGGTTAAACTAATCTGGAGGAAGATTATGGATATACTTTAAGGGTGGTTATAGTCACCAAAGGAGAAAGATCAGGAATAGAAATCTTGGCTAGGCTTCTCTTTCTCTACAAAAATTCTAAGTAGACTCTCTCACCATTCTTCTCATCAGTCTTCTAAACAGAAATCAAAGATCAAGTTTGGTGTTGCATGGCTGAGCAACACTTTGTTTAAAACATTGTCCTGGATTGTATTCCTAAGCAGCTCTCAACATTATGCATTGACACAATGCACATTTCAATTGACAATGGAAGGATGCACTGAGACCAATTATACAAGTAATATGTATCAATATGCAGAGCTTTCACCTTATTTAATAAATGTTATAGAAACCTTTGCCTCACCTGTATAAAATTTAGACTTGTCTAGATTGTTAATGCAATAAGCAAATTGACAGAACTGTTAATTGGTCAGTCTTGCTGGACAATCCTGGAGCTTTTAAATTGAACCATAAACATTTAGCCATGATTATTGATTTAAACATATAGTGCAGTTTCTTAATACAGATCTTTTTATAGAATTTGATACAAATATATAGGATTTACATATCCTGACCCACACTCTGCTTCAGAAGGTGGTGATAATGCACCTTAAAGCTCTTTGCCAACCACCATAAAGCCTCAAAGATTTAGCCATTCAAAGAACAAAAGTCTGAGACTTCCATGCATCCTCTGTCAAATCTAGATGTCCTGACTTTATTTGCAGATTCAAAATGTGAACTTGCTCACTTTGTTCTGATGCCACAATCTCCAAGCGTCACATCACCAGGTGCCAGTCTTGCTGGAAATCTCCTTTCAGATCCTTCAAGCCAGACCCATATTGATTTCAAAGGCCTGGGATAAAGAGGCATTTATTCATCATTTTACTCCAGTTATTTTTTTTTTAAATTTACACTTGATTTTCAGAGTTTTACTTTCTTAAAATAATTGTATTAATTTGAAAAGGAAATTAAGCTAGCCTCAAAAAATTGACAGCTGGCAAAACTGATGGTTGGTTAGCAGGTTTTTCCAAAGACCTCTGGAGGCCCTGCTGCTGGAATCCCAGGACATGTCTCTGGATCAATGGTTGTGAAGAGATAGTGAATAGGGTGACCAGACCAGGAGTTTGAGGTGCGAGTGTGGTACTGCTGTTTGCATCTGGATGAGATGAACATTTTTAGGATCTTCAGAAAGACTGAAATTGTTATTACAAAAATATTGTGAAAATTGCAGCTGCATTACACAAGACTACAAGACCATAAGCTACAAGAGCAGAATTAGGTCAATTGGCCTATTGAGTCTGCTCTGCCAATTCATCATGGTAGATCCATTATTCCTTTCAGCCCATTTCCTGTCTTCCCCCCATATCCCTTCATGTCCTGACTGAAAGAATCAATCAATCACTGCCTTATATAGAGACTTGGCCTCCATAGCTGCGTGTGGCAATGAATTCCACAGATTCACAACTCTGTCTAAAGAAATTCCTCATCTCTATTCTAAAAGGACACCCCTCTATTCTGAGGCTGCATCCTCAGGACTTGGACTCTCCCAGCATAAGAAATATCCTTTCCACATTCACTATCAAGACCTTTCATCATTTGATAGGTTTCAACAAGCTCACCCCTCATTCTCCTGAATTCCAGTGTATGCAGGCCCAGAGCCATCAGATGACAAGCACAGGACAAGCCATTTAAACCTGGAATCATTTTTGTGAACTCATTTGAACCCTCTCCAGTTTCAGCACATCTTTTCTAAGATGAGGGGCCCCCAAAATTGCTCAATATTCCAAGTATGGCCTCAATGATAAAAAGCATAATGTTCATTATATGACTGCCACCTATCAACTATTAATGGTATCTAGCACCATTTCCATCTCACCAGTGTCACGTGCACTTACGCCTAACGTTGATACAGGCTGTGGATTTTGGTCGTTCACTGAGGTGAAGAGTGTGAGGAGAGAGGTAAACATTTTTCAGATCATTGAAAGGAATTCATTTCCCCTTTCTCTCATGATGTAAAGGTTTCATTCTTAAGACAGTATCAATAGTTTTAGATAAGAGTCAAAAGGATGAATTGTGTAAGATTATTGCAATGGATATAGGTAGGATTCTGAGGAAAGTAGCAGCATTAATGGACAAGGGAACCTAAATCAGAGGGAGTATAGACAAGTGAAAAATAGCAAATAGCATTGAAGATAACATGAGTAGGCTGAAATTGTAGAGAGTGAAAATGCCAATTTAACCTATAGGTGAAAAGGATAAAAATAAAAGCACATTCTATACTATGTTTTCCACAATTTTGGGATTCTCTCAACAAGTTTGTAAACATTTTCTGGGGTGAATGCATGTTAATTCTTCAAAAAGAAAACTCAAAGTCTACTTGGAAGGAATAGAAATGTAGGCAAGTTATCAGAATAGCATTTAAATAAGAACATAAATGGTCAATTGCAAGTGCAAAGTGTGGGCACTCAGATAATAAATTTATATACTGTATACATATTAAGAGCCATGGAACATATACAGCATTTATACTGATAATAAATTTGAAAATATTCAGAATTTCAGTCATCTTTCAATAACACATTCTGAAGTATAATTGCAATGATATATTGAACTCAAAAGCAATAAACTTTAAATGATTGTTTTCTTTTTCAGTTCATGACATGGCTTCTTGGATGCTGAAGATCCTCAATAATTTTCTTAACAGTTGTTTATCATTACATGAAAATACAGTGTCCATCACACTTTAATTGAAATTCCTCTGCAGGCACTCACCACTCCTCCACTTGATGTTGTTTGAGGGATTAGTCCATGGCATCCCTTTTAATTTAGTGCAAAAAATCTATAGAATGCAATATACTTTCAATTTAAAAATCAAAGACATTGTGATTCCCCTGTGCACATTGATATCATATCATGATTAACAAATTGCAGACTGAGCAACCAAATCAAGCTCATTCTCAAATTATAATCCACATGAAACCAAAAAAATGGATTCAGGTTATACTTGCCATTCAAGTATATTATTTAATACAACAAATGGTGATAAAATGCCATTACATGAGTGAACAATAAACCCCACCCTTCCAACTTTTGTCAAATCCCAATTCCTGGCTAAGCTCTTAGTTAACCATTGAACCTGTCAAATACTTTTAATGTTTCTAAATATTCCTGATACTCAGGAGTGAAAGCAATATAAATTTGTAATTGATATAGCCATACTGATAGGTGGAGTTTTTGCGAATGCAGCTTACAGTATGTGAAACTATGCACCTGTGATGCTGCAACAAGTCAGTTTTACTTTTATTGCACCTTTATACACAGGTGGTTGTGCATATGACAGCGAACTTGACTTTGATTTTGACTAATTCACCAGTAAATATTGTGTCAGCTACTTTCAAACTGGCATGCCCTATTTGCTCATGGTCTTACTTTAACCATTGCCAATATGACAGACATTGAAAAGTACATTTCAAATATTTCAAGCAATCAAACTGAAATAAATTGGATTTAAATTATGTCCACTGCCATTCTTTTTACATATACCATAGGTTGCTTGCTACTGTTTCTCTATGGAAATGAATTGTGTCACAGGATCAGTGATGAAGTGTCCAACACAAGTGTTGAGGAATTATTGTAGGTTCACATTCTGCCTGTGGACTTCCTCATGAATCCAATGAAGGAACTCAGATGGGAAAACCATATTAAAGAGCCTTAAGCAACTCTAGACTTCCATAATTATGCAGGATCCAGCACCTGGTGGAACTTTCGAGAAATGATAGTTTCAACAGGCAACTGATGACATAGTCTAGCAAGTGCTGCAATCACACTAACATAATAATGAGTGAGGATATCTGATGTGACCACAGCTGATTAACTTACAATGCTCCCCACATGGAACATGTTACATTAAACCTCAACATTGACCTGTTGTATCGTGAACTCCACTATTCAGCCCATGAGCTAGAGTTTTTTTTTTAAAGCAAAGCTATTTTTACATGTGCATAAGTCAATGACAATTTGAGGTCCTATAGTTGTTTCTCTTCCATCATTTGCCATGTAGAATTGTATTGTTATCCTGCCAATGAAACTAATACCTTGAATGTACTCAAGACAGGAATTAAAATAATTCCTGTAGGCACAGCCACATCAAAAAAAACAATACGCCTCTTTGGAATGCCATTTGAAAATTCTACTTTCTTGACTCAGGCATGATATTCCATTTTAATCATGGCAGATCTATTTTAATTTCATTACAATTTATGCTAATACTATTTCTGTTTATATCTGTTGTTCATCTATTTATATGCTCCAGTACAAGGGAATAATGTTGGATGTTTTATTCATCACCACATACTGAAATGCAAAATGCTTTTAAGCCACTGATTTAAATTTGTGCGCTTTTTTAAATACTGTACATGCCTTCAACCCAAGCTGCCAATATTTTCAAATACTGTAGTCTGGAAGCTTGGTGATTTTAGTCATGATCAGATTTGGTCAATCAAGCTCCTTAATTGCTTCTAGATTTATCAACCAGATTTAAACAGACCAAAATTTAGATGAGGAAACCATGAGCCAGCAGCAATTTGCATTTAAATAGTACATTCAGCTTAATAAAACATCTCAAACAGCCACATAAATCAGTTATCAAATTAAAGATGTCAGCTGTGTTCTGCATCAGAGCATGTAACCAGATAAAGTCATACAGCACAGAAAGAGGCAACTTGCCTATGCTAACTCAGGAACCCATCTTTCCTGCGAAAGCTGAAGAAATTTGGCCTGTCCCCTAAAACCCTCATTAATTTTTATAGATGCACTGTAGAAAGCATTCTTCTAGGGTGCATCACAACCTGGTATGGAAGTTGTCCTGTCCAAGACCAGAAGAAGCTGCAGAAGATTGTGAATACAGCCCAGCACATCACACAAACCAGTCTTGGGTCCTTGGATTCACTTTACACCACACGCTGTCAGAGCAGTGCTGCCAGGATAATCAAGGACACGACCCGACCCACCCAGCCAACACTTTTTGTCCCTCTTCCCTCTGGGAGAAGGTTCAGGAGCTTGAAGACTCATATTGCCAGATTTGGGAACAGCTTCTTTCCAACTGTGATAAGTCTGCCGAACGGATCCTGACCTGGATCTGGGCCGTATCTTCCAAATATCTGGACCTGTCTTGGTTTTCTTGCACTACCTTACTTTCCTTTTTTTATGTTTTATTTATAATTTAATTTTTTTTTATTTTTTTTACTGTATTTACTATTGATTTGTACTCCAAAGAGCACGAAGCACAGAATCAAATATCACTGATGATTGTACACTAGTATCAATTGTTTGGTGACAATAAAGTAATGAAGTAAAATATAGTTAGCTGCATTTTCCCTGCACTTGGCTGATACCTTTCTAAACCTCTCCTGACCAATTGTCTTTTAAATATTGTATCATACTGGCTCAACCACTTCTTCAGGCAGCTCTTTCCACAAAAGCTGATTGCACCTTGGGTCCCTTTTAATTCTTTCCCTTAAACCCAACAGGAATAATCCTAGGAATTATAGACCAATTAGTCCTACATCAGTCAACACACAAAATGCTGGTGGAACGCAGCAGGCCAGGCAGCATCTATAGGGAGAAGCGCTGTCGATGTTTCCGGCCAAGACCCTTCATCAGGACTTTCAGTTAGTCCTGATGAAGGGTCTCAGCCCAAAATGTTGACTGTACTTCTCCCTATAGATGCTGCCTGGCCTGCTGCGTTCCACCAGCATCTTGTATGCGTTGCTTGAATTTCCAGCATCTGCAGATTTCCTCATGTAGTCCTACATCAGTGCTTGGCAAACTATGGAAGAGGATTCTTAGAGGATCTACAAGTATTTGGAAAGCAGAATCAGATTAGGGATAGTCAGCATAGTATTCCGAGGACAAGTTGTACCTTACAAGCCTGATTGATTTTTCATTGTACATGGAATTCAAGGTGTGACCTTACCAACGTCCTGTATAATTGCAAAGAAAACACAAGAGCACTTCTCAGGAGTCTGCAGAGATTCGGCATGTCATCAAAAACCTTGGCAGACATCGATAGATGTGTGGAGGAAAGTGTGCTGACAGGCTGCATTACAGCCTGGTATGGCAACACCACTGTCTGAGTGGAAAATCCTACAAAAGGTAATGGATTTGGCTCAGTATATCAAGGGTAAAACCCTCCCAATGGATTTGGCTCAGTATATCAAGGGTAAAACCCTCCCAATGGATTTGGCTCAGTATATCAAGGGTAAAACCCTCCCAACCATTGAGCATATATACATGAAATGTTACAATGGAAAAATAGCATCAAAGATCCTCACCATTAGGTTGAGGGTACAAAAGCCTCAGGACCCACACTACCATGTTCAAGAGTTACTACCCCTCAACCATCAGGCTTTTGAACAAAAGGGGATAACTACACTCACTTAAGGACTCTTACCTTATTTCATGCTCATTTATTGCTATTTATTTATATCTGCATATGTACAGTTTACAGCTTACAGATCCTGTTTACAGTAACTTCTATAGATTTGCCAAGTATACCACAGGAAAAGAATCTCAGACATATACACTGATAATAAATTTTACTTTGACCTTGAACTTTACAACATTACCTCTCAACTCCAATACACATTGCCCTTACTGAAAAGCCAGTGTGGCAAACACCATCACCCTATCTCCCTGCAAAGTCATTTTCAGCAAATTATTTACTTGTACTTCTAAGCTCCTGAGTTCAATATTCCCAAGGCCTTAGCCTTCATTGTGAAAATACTTTGATTTGAAATGCCCCGATTTGACTTTACAAAACACTTCACACTTGAATGGATTGAACTCCATTTAGTATTTCTCAGCCCAATTACTTAGCTACTCAGACCCCCTACAATTTTTGGTAACCTTTTTCACTGCCTACAGCATTTTCGTGTCATCTGCAAACTTACTGATTATGCCTCATACATACTCAGTATTTTGTCTGCGGGGTTTTAAGGACTAATGCAAAGATGTAAAGAGGAGATGCGTTATAGTCGGGGAAAGGAATTGCAGGTCTTAACTTCTTGGGATCTGAAGGATGGTGAATGAACTCACAGCCAAGCAAGAGACTAACTGGAAAACTGAAGGTCTGATATCTTTGATATTTAAAGGGCAGCTGGATATTGCAACAAAAGGAGGCCCAAGGCAGGTTTAAAATTAAGGATGAGATTTTAAAAATTGAGGCTTTGCTTAACTGGGTTCCATTTAAGGTTGATATACGGACGATGACTGGGGGAAGTTAGAATACAGACTGCAGTCTGGATGTGCAGGGATGTTGAGCTACAAGTCAAGAGTGAGGGATACAATGTCGTGAGTGAGATAGGTTTGTTAACAGTGCATTCCAAAAGCAAGAGACAGGTGGTGAATATGATTTGATTTGGCCAGGTCTTGTCCTTGAAGGCCCCTCTGGAAAGCTTGCTGCAAAGTAAGTTCAAATTGTTTAGAGGCCATCAAGGTCCCTTCTGATGAAAAGTAAGGTCACTGTGACCCCCCCAAGTCAGCAAAAGGGTGAGAAAATTATAAGAGAAATATAGCAATCTACACTAATATCACTTGGGATGGATTCTTGTTCAAATGATGCTGTTAGGTAATTTCAGATGAGTGCTTCAGCAACAAATACTAAGGTGGTTGGAACCAGGTGATGTAATGGCAGAAGAAATAGTTGGCCTTAGTGATAACTTGCATTGTCACAAAGATCACAAATCATCTGGTTCTAAATTAAACAATTTTCACATGCAAGGATAGAGTTGGTAGCTAGGGATTTGGATTGCAATGAAACCTATGTAGTTGGTGCTTCCCAATACCAAGATGGAGGAAACATCTACTCAGCTTGACTTTTTGACAATCCAGTGATAATGGGTAAATCAAGGAAGGTGGTGGTGTCATAGTTCTTGCTATCTTAATCATGTACAAACTACCATGTTGTGTAGGGAATGTTTGAGGATTGGCAATCAGACAAGAAATAGCACTAAGCTAAACATGGGTCTGAGAGGTTCATCAATGTTACAGTATGGGAGGGGCAAAGAAGCCATTGCTACTGGTTCTTTGTCTACAACCAGATTTGACAAAATAGGACCCAGACAATTCAGATACCATCTATCTGCCACAGCTGAGGAGAGATACTGCAGAAGGACCCGAGATCAACCATATAAAACACTGCTAACAGTGCCTGAAGGGTGAGGAGATAAAGAATTCCTTTGACATTTGTGACTTTGAGAGTTCCCTTTGATATTATGAGGAACCAGAATATTTCCCTTTCTGTGGAAGTAAGATGCCCATGAATTTAGATGGTTATATATATTTATTTAGTTTGGCAAGAAAAAGGAAAGGATAATGGTTTGTGAGGGCAGAAAGGCAGATGTTTTTGATTTATTAAGGTTGAAGTTGACACATTTACAGAGACAGCTAGCAGCCAAGGAAAAGAACCCTTCCGTTTCAGTGACATGGGAGCCCAAAAATGGATCATGGTAGGCAGTAGTTCCTTAGACTGAGGAAATGTTGTTCTCATGGCAACAAGAGTTTGGAGTAAGAATAAGAGGAGAGAAGAGGGAGTGTGATTTCATGAGTTAAGTCAAAGTATATAGTTTGCAATTAGCCTGCATACAAATGGAGGCAGATTGCGTGATACCACACAATGTGACAGATGTCAAACAGAGCTATGATTAACAAGCATTCACCTCCTCCACCATATTTGCATTACATGCACAGCAGTACCTCTACCATCTTAGAAATCTATAAAGAGTCCACATGACATATGAAGATTTGACAAACTTCTATAGAAGCATGGTGGAGAATATACTGTCAGGTTGCATCACAGCCTGGTATGGAAACACCAAAACCCTTGAATGGAAAAGTCTACAAAAAAATAGATAGCTCAGTCCATCACAGGTAAAGCCCTCCCCACCACTGAACACATCCATAAAGTGCTGTTGTAGTAGAGCAGCATCCATCATCAACATAGAACATGGTAGCATAGCAGTTAGAGCAATACCTTACAGTTCTGGCAACCTGGGTTCAATTCCTGCCACTGCCTGTAAGGAGTTTGTCCATTCTCCTCATGACTGAGCAAGTTTTTTCTAAGTACACCAGCTTCCTCCTATATCCTAAAGATATACCTGTTACACAAGCATGGCAGTGGAGAAACCCAACTACAGAACACAGGCATAGAGGCAGAGTCAGGAGGCATTATTTACATAGCAAGCATGGAGTCAGCATCCAGGTGCAATGCTAGACCTAGAACTGGTAGTTCTAAGAAAAATGAAACAAGCTTACTCACCAGAATCAACCAACAAACTGGCAGCTCCTCAGTGTGATCACAGGGTTTTTATACTGCATTTGCTGATGGCAAGCAGGTGTTTGTAGTTAGTAGAACCTTGGAATGATTGGAACTAAACGAGGTGATTAAGGCCCAATTCCTGAGGTAAAAAGCCAGGTGGGTGATTGCCAGAAGGACCATGATAATACCAGCTGGTAGGCTAAATAGTCTTTGTAAATTGTCCTCTGGTTAGGGTGGGATTAAATTGGGGGGATTGCTGGACAGTGTGTCTTGAAGGGCCAGAAGACCCTATTCTATGCTGTATCACAAGAAATTAAAATTAAATAACATAAAAGACAGAGTGGGACTTACACAGTGAAAGGTAGATTACTGAGGAGTGTGGTAGAACAAAGGGATTTAGAAAAACATTCATAATTCCTTGAAAGTGGCATCACAGGTAGATAGAGTTGTAAAAAGATCTTTCAGCACATTGGCCTTCATAACTCAGAGTACTGACTACTGGAATTGGGATGTTATGTTGAAGTTTTATAAGATAATGGTGAGACCAAATTTGGAATTTTGTGTGCAGTTCTCTTCACCTACTTATTGCAAAAGATATCAATAACATTGGAAAAAGTGCAGAGAAAACTTATGTGAATGTTACCAGGAATTGAGGATCTGAATTATAGGGAAAGAATGAAAAGGTTAGGACTTATTTTTCTGGAGCATAGGAGAGTGAGACAAGATTTTATATAGGTATTCAAAATTAGGAGGGGTATAGATAGGGTAAATGCAAGCAGGCTTTTCCCACTGAGGTTAGGTGAGACTAGAACTAGAGCTCATAAGCTTAGGGTGAAAGGTGAAATATTTAATGGGAACTTGAGGGTGAACTTCTTTACTCAAGTAAGTACATGGATGTCTATGGCCCAAGTGTGGGTCACTGGGACTCGGCAGAATAACAGTTTGGCATGGATTGGATGGACAAAAAAGCCCGTTTCAGTGCTGTAGTATTCTATGACTATGCTGGAGAGAGTGTGGAAGAAAATTTAACAATGTTTAAGGGTGACAACAGATCTAAATTTGAACAATGTAAGCAGGAGACAAGTTACATATCAGAAATCTATTAGAAACAGCCACAAACATGGTGCAATTTGAAATTAGGAGTAGGTTCTATAAAAACATCCAAAGAATATAAAGATTAGCAGTGTCTTGTGAGCTGTTTCAAGATATCAAGCAGATTACAATTAGACTGTGGACTGTATCTTGAATGCCCAGACTTAATGAATTAATGGAGCTTGTGTGTAATTCCAAACAGTTTAAACTAGACCAGAATATACTTTCTCTACCCATAAAGTTTGTTCCCCTGTTATGTTGACATAGCTGATTTTGCTTGTGATTGCAATAGCTGTCTGGGTGAGGACTGAAAATGAAGCGAGGTTCTCCCTTGAGATTGTCATTCAGCATTGTCCACATGTGTGCTATACTTGAAGCACTATTACCCACAGTTTGGTTTGAGCTCAAGCCCTTTTAAAACAGATGCATCATTCAGCTGCACCATTTTACCTTCCTGAGCCATTTCTATCAATCTCGTACCTGCTGCATGCAGATCTGCATGTCTTTCCCTTTATAGAACCCATTCCAAGAATAACAAACTTGGCCTGTTATCTAGGATTGCAAGCCTTCTAGTTTGTGACCAATATTCACTTAATCTTCAGGATGTGTTCTCAGGAATGAGAGCGCTCATGGAATCAGTGTAATAAGGAATTATTTTATCAATATATGGCTGAAGATGTGTTGTTGATAGCACTGCTGTGTAGGGGCTTGGCATGAATCACTGCTCTGTCTGCTGCTGCTCTGAATCACGCCGAGCTCAATCACAGATGAACATCTTACTGCAGAGATATTCTTTGGACTGTGGAGAGTTGTGTGCCTAACAAAGAGACAACAGCATCCAACGCAGGTGATTACAAACACTGTAGGGTGCAGGCAATGTGTCAATACATGGACCAGAGGCCACCTGACCACAGCAAGAGCTCTACTCGGAGTTCTGTATCTTAGCACTGAGAGGCCACAGAGTCCACCCCAGCCTGTCCAACACAGGCAGCCTCTGCACACTGTCCGCAATTTCTTTCTTCACATGGAACCATGTTCCAACAACAATGCTGTGGGAGCACCAACAGTGCTTTATGCCAGGTTCTCAATAAGCTATCATGCTGTCTCACCAATTTCTTTTTTGAAGTACAGTGGGACACATTCCAATGAATATTCAGTCTGTGTTTTTTAATAAACCAGTGCTCTGTAGGATACTTTAATAGATCATTCCTTCTGTTTGAGGAGATTCTCATTTTGCATGTGATATTGAGATTAATGCACATGAAGAGGACAATCAGCCAAGGTTGACTTTCATGTATGACAGATACTAACATTCCTATAGGTGCAGGGTCCACCTCATGTCTTCAACTGCAATGCCCACAATGACTACTGGAAGGTGGGGGTCACCCAGTTTTCTGCTCAAGTAGCCCTCATGAGAAGTGGGTAAAAGAAACAATGAAATCAAAATGAGAAAAATGGCTGATGGCGAACTTTGAATGGAAGTCAAGTACTTTCAGTGATCACGGGAAAGGATAATAAGTTCTACTGTTGAGGCAACAAAGAGAAGAGAAATGAGTGGTTGTTGCATCCATGCTGCCTTTTATACTGAACGTCTGAAGAACAGTTTGATTGTTTCAGTGTTTCTTTTGTTAAAGAAGTTGTCACAGGTAGTGACAATGAGATCACAAAGGAATTACAAAGAATATGTAGTACTCTGTGTACTGGATTTGTACACACCAGCCATGTGCACTTATTCTTGTTGCCTCCATAAATCCTTATAGGAGATGTCTCCATAAATCCTTAATATAATTTATCAAAAATAATAATATATTGTACAATTTTTCATGAAAATCTATATCCAGATTTGATCCTGGACTCTGGAATGGAATGGCTGTTGAAGAAAGAAAGGTGTAAAGAAAATTGTCTGTTCAATCTGAATTCTCTACAACAGTAAATAACTTTTTTCAAATAAACAAAAAAATTGTTTTTGAGTTGACTGCAAAGTTATGACAGTAGTGTCTATGTAACAGCAAAGGTAACAGCTCATAAACTTAGAGGAACAATGCCGGGGTACTCTCCAATATTAACTTACAATCACTGAGCAACACACAAAGAACTGGAGACACAAGTTCAAGTTCAAGTTTATTGGCACTCAATTGTATAACCGTAAACACCGTAAGACCATAGGATACAGGAGCAGAATTAGGCCATTTGACCCATCGAGTCTGCTCCACCACTTCATCATGGTTCATCCAATTTTCCTCCCACCCCAGTTTCCTCTCGGCCTTCCTCCTGTATCCCTTCATGCCCTGACCAATTAAGAATCTATCAACCTCTGTCTTAAATATACATAAAGACTTGGCCTCCACAACTGCCTGTGACAATGAATTCAACAGATTCACCACGCTCTGGCTAAAGAAATTCCTCCTTATCTCCATTCTAAAAGGATGCCCCTCTATTTTGAGGCTGTGTCCTCTGGTCTTAGACTCTCTCACCATAGGAAACATCCCCTCCACAATGAGGTCACCCCTTATTCTGAATTCTAGTGAACACAGTAAACATGTATACCAACAAATGAAGCAAAGTTCCTCTGGACCAAGATGCACAACACAGTACAGATAACTTACGTATAATAGATCAAAAATGTTATCACAAATAAATTAAAAATAGTAAAGTGCATTTCCAACAAAAGTAAACAGTATATGTCTCTGATGTTTGGTGCATTATGAGACCTGCGTAGCGGCAGAGAGTTCAGTAGCCTCACGGCTTGAGGAAAGAAGCAAGCTGCTTCTCATCCTATCAGTCCTTCTTGTGTTGCTTTGTTACCTCCTGTCTGATTGTACACCCCTCAAAGATTGCAGAATCTGGATTCGGAGGAACTCGGTGGGTGGCGGCATCTGCGGAGGGAAATGGATGGAGGCTGTTTCTGGTTGATTCCTTTCATTAGGCTGGAGACAGCTAAGGGAGATTGCTGGCGTGAGGGGTGGGGGCAGGAGAGATAGATCCAGGTGTGGGGGTATGGCGGACAAGTGAAATTGAATTCTTCAACTTCCAGTAGCCACTCATCCTCTCTTTTCTCTCTCCTCCTGATCCAAATGGTCTCATCACCCTGTCTCTTTCCTCTCCCTCATCTTCTCTCTTTGCCCAAGACCCCCACATGCCTCCCACTGGTTCGCCTTCCCTACCCTTTATCTTCCTCAAGTATCAGGCTCCATCACCTGAATTATAGGGAAAGGTTGAACAGCTTAGGACTTTATTATCTGAACCATAGGAGAATGAGGGGATATCATATAGGGCTTCACAAAATTGAGAGGGGTATAGATTGGTTGAATGCTTGTGGGTATTTTCCCTCAGGTTGTGTGAGACTAGAGTTAGAGGTCATAGGTTTAGGGTGAAAGGTGCTGTAAAATGGATGCTACTGAGGGCGAAGATTTTCAGTTTGAGTTGGTCTCTTTTCTGAGGGATGAAGGGACAATTCTGACTGACGTTTAAAAAAATCTATTAAGTCCTTCAGCTGTCGATCTAAATTCTGAGCTGGTTTCTACTATCACATCACTGGTCAATAAATGCCAAAGTGTACCTGCTGAGAGCTAAGGTTATCGTAAGCTGAGAATGTTCTCTGGAGTCGAGCCCACGCCAAATGGAGAAGAATGTAAGGTTTGGGCTGAGCAGATAGCTCATTTATTAGATGAATGGCAGTGCTCAGACAATATAACAAAGCAGAAACTTGTAGAGAATTTAAAGGGTCCTGCTACTGATATAGCGAGGTTCCAGAAGGCAGAAAATTCTTTCGCCAAGTCAGCTAACTATATGCAGGCTCTGAAAAATGCTATTGGCCTTGTTGAAAGTTCAGCTGATCTCATGGTGAAGTTCAGACACACATTCCAAGAAGAAGGAGAGAAGCTCTCTGCCCACCTTCCGAGTTTGGATAAATTGCTGCATTGCTTGTGCCTCAAAGGGGGCATTCAACTGTCTGAGATAAATCGCTTGAGAGAGGAGCAATTTGTGAAGGGTGCACCGTCACAAGACATGGTAGCTCTATGTATTTGAATGACCTGGAAGATGCATGATCTATCATCTTTTACTGAGTTACTAAGAGAAGTTAGAGAGGGGGAAAATATGACTGAGGAACAAAATGTTTCCAAAAGCTGAGTAATGTCTTTGGTTGTAGCCTCTGTTGCTAACGTGACCCATGATGCCACAGAAGTAGGGCTTTTGAGAAGTGAGGTGAAAAACATCCAAGCTGAGATAGCTCGGTTGATGTCTGTTAATGTTGCAGCAAAACGTGACGTGTCCACTGGAAAAAACAACCCTCCTGTGAAAATTACAAAGCAAAGGAATGCTGCCGCAAACATCTCTTGATTGAGGATAGGCCTAGTATTTTCTGTTACAAGTATGGAGAAGTTGGACATTTCAAACGAGAATGTGAAGGACAGGAAAATATTTGAAAAGTAAACCAGTGGTTAAGCAAACAGAAAGAGAAAATGGGAAACCTCAGAGGGACCCAGTAAAGAGACGGCCCTGATGTCCCAGAGAAAATATATTCCGATCAGTTTATCAAGAGAAATACTAAAATACAAAACACTATTCCTGAAGGCTTAGTGGAGCCAAATTCTAATGTATCTAAATAGATTGAAGGCATTTATACTAGAGCCATACTTGACACGGGTTCTCAAGTTATTTTGCAGATCATTTTAAAACAGGTACTTGACACATTTCCTGTCAGTGCTCTTAAGATTTGGGGGCTTAGAGGCTGATGATTACCCTTATGATGGTTACTTGTCGTTGAAACTGGAGATTTCGGAAGCTGATGTTGGAGTAGCTGAGATATTGATACACTAGTGTTGGTCTGCCCAGTGTTGGTTGTAAAAGGTAAAGCTTTCATTCTTGTGGCAACAAACACCTCCATTGTGGGAAGGCTCATGGGAGTATGTCAGGAAAGAAGGGGCGAGATCTTTCTGAGAACACTATCTACTCACCCTGCATTCAGAGATGCTTTTGAGAATGTGTAAGATTCTCCTCTGTAGGATAATGAGAATAAAAGAGGAAATGTGTGGTATACTCACTCTAAGCCAATCACTTTACATCCCTGGTGGAGTAGTGAGAGTGGCTGGAGCACCCAGATATTCAGGAGTGCCCAGCACCACATTCATTCTTGTGGATGCACCTGACAATCAGAAAGTAGAGTCACTCTTAACTGCGGAGTGCTAGTGAGACCTGAACCCCAGAAATCATCTGCCTATTCTAACAGGTTAACAGTGATAGACAAGAACAGCTCGGGAAGAGATATCACCATCAAACGTGGCATACCGATTGCCCATCTCTTTCCTGTCGCTGTAGTTTCCAGTTTTCCAGTGGAGAAAAGGAAAGAGAAGCGGTCTTCTGTATTGAAAAAGTTGACATTAAAGTCATTTATCTTTGATGACTCACCAATACCTGGAGGACAGGTAAAAGAGACAAGCTGAAAAGATGTTGGAATGCAAAGATGTCTTTTCTACTGACGAGTTTGACGCAGGTTGCTCCAAGAGTACTCACCACTCTATCTGAGTAACACATCTTTCTGAGAGAGGTCTCACCGGTTAGCACCGGCGGAGGCTGAAGATGTTAGGCAGCTTCTGTTGAAACTTAAGGAAGTTGGAATTATCACTGAGTTGAGGAATCCCTTAGTGTCACCTACAGTGGCTATGAGAAAAACAAATGGGAAAATACAAATGTGTGTTGATTTTAGAACACTGATGAGATGATGTACAATTCCAGACCAATGTACAGTTCCACAGATCAAGGAAGCTCTGGCCTGCTTAAGTGGAAGCAAATGGTTCAGTGTGGATCTAAGAAGTAGGTATTACCAAATGCCATTGAGTGGCTCTGATAAAGAAACACAGCATTCATATTTCCTCTTGAATTTTTTTTTTTCAGTTTGAAAGGATGTCCTGGGGCTTATCAGGAGCACTGGCTACTTTCCAATGTGTCTTGGAACAGACTGTGGGATTCATGAATCTGCTTGATATATTTGTGTACTTGGATGACCTCATAGTTTCTGGGAGAACACCTGAGGAGCATGAGACAACACTGATGAAGATGTTAGACCACCTGAAAGCTGAAGGTTTGAAACTGTCAATGGACAAGTTCCAGTTCTGTAAAACATCAGCCAACTTTGTAGGGCATGTAGTCTCTCAGATTGGAGTGGCCACAGATCTTTCTAAGATAGAGGCAGTAACCACATGCCCTAGACCCAGAGCTGTGAGTGTTTGTGAATTCTGTGGCTACTACCAGAGATTTATGAAGAACTATTCCAGAGTCACCCTTTGAATTAACTCCTGTGTGATCAATTTCCCTCAGCGAGAAAGGCAGGAAGCCAAGGGGAAATGAAGCTAAGGCTCATCTTAACCCTCTAGAGCCTTTTGGGGAAAGATGGGATACAAAATGTGAAGATGCATTTCAGACCCTTAAAGAGTTAGTGGCTAAAGCACGCTCACTTGCCTTTGCAAACCCCCAATTACTGAATGTATTACACACAGATGCTAGCCGTGAAGGGTTAGATGGTATTTTGTATCAAGACCAAGGTGAAGGCCTGTTTCAACTTTCATTAGCTGAAGTTTGTTGCCATCTGAATGAAACTACCTTGATCACAAACTGGAGTTTCCAATATTGAAATGAGCCGTAATAGACAAACTCAATGTCTATCTATATGATGCCAAGTTCGGAGTGAGAACTGACAACAACCCACTAACTTATATTTTAACCTCAGCAAAATTAGATGCTACAGGGCATAAGCTGTTTGTGGCATTGTCTGTCTATGATTTCAGCCTTAAGTATAGACTGGGGAGTCAGAACATTAACACGGATGCATTATCACAGCACTCTTGAGAGATGCAGGTAACTGAAAAAGAGTGTGAGGACATTCCTGTTTTAATGTGCCAGTTTTCCACAGCTGGCAAATCAGAGCAAAGACAATGGCCCAATAGGGCTGTTGATTATTTGGGTGCTTCTAGCCATGCAATTCCCCAAGCATTTTGCAACCTGACCATGCGGAAAACGAGCAATCGCCTGCCTTGAGCCCAGCTGAATTGTCAGGAGCCCAGCAAGATGACCCTTGCATAGGTGAAACTTAGTCAGCTGTTTTCAAGGATGATATTCCAATAGTTGAGAAGACGAAACATCCTGCTATACCCCTACTGATGAGAGAATGGGATAAAGCTGGAGTTGAGGAACAAAGTCCTCAAGGAACATGGTTACTTCTCCTCACAGAACTCAATGTTCTCAATTGATTTTGCCTGACAGGAAGATTGTACTGAGGTCACCTCATGATGACTCGGGTCATCTGGGATATGACAAGACTTAAGGATAATTCAGAGATTGTTATTATTGTCCATGAATGAAGCCTGAAGTTGAAGATGACTGTAAGTCATGCATTTGTTATATTCCGAGAAAGACACTACCTAAAGGAGTTGCTTCTTTGTCCATAAGACCAGAAAACCATAAGACATAGGAACAGAATTAGGCCATCTGGCCCATCGAGTCTGCTCTGCCATTCAATCATGGCTGATCCTTTTTCTCTATCTCCTCCTCAATCCCAGTCCCTGGCCTTCTCCCTGTAACCTTTGATGCCATGTCCAATCAAGAACCTATCAATCTCTGCCTTAAATATACCCAACGACTTGCCTCCACAGCTGCAAGTGGCAACAAATTCCACTAATTCACCACACTTTGGCTAAAGAAATTTCTCCGCATCTATTTTGAAAGGGCGCCCCTCTATCCTGAGGCTGTGCCCTCTTGTCCTGGACTCTCCCACCATGGGAAACATCCTTTCCACATCTACTCTGTCTAGGCCCTTCAATATTCGAAAGATTTCAATGAGATCCTTCCTCATACTTCTGAATTCCAGCGAGTACAGACCCAGAGCCATCAAACATTCCTCGTATGATAACCCTTTCATCCCTGGAATCATCCTTGTGAACCTCCTCTGGAATCTCTCCAGTGCCAGCACATCTTTTCTAAGATGAGGGGCCCAAAACTCTTCACAATACTCAAGGTGAGGCCACACCAGTGCCTTATAAAGCCTTAGCATCACATCCTTGCTCTTATATTCTAGACCTCTTGAATTAATGCTAACATGGCATTTTCCTTCCTCACCACCAACTTGACCTGCAAGTTAACGTTCAGGTTGTTCTGCACAAGGACTCCCAAGTCCCTCTGCACCTCAGATTCCTGTATTTTCTGCCCGTTTAGAAAATACTCCGCACATTTATTTCTACTACCAAAGTGCATGACCATGCATTTTCCAACATTATATTTCATTTGCCATTTTATTGCCCATTCTGCTAACCTGTCTAAGTCCTTCTGTATCTTACTTGTGTTATGACCTCGGCCCCCTCCTTTGTGAGAATCGCAAGAGCCCTAGTCAAGGGGGGGGTCAACTGACCCAAGAAAGAGAGAGACGTGCTGAATAGACACAGGAAATGGGAAAGAGAGGAGAGACGTGCGGAAGACCACGTTCTCCCGAGAAGCAGAATAAAGGCGACATTGACTATTGTCTCATGGAGACCATGTGAAAAGCCCTCGGGCAAAGTGGGCTGGTTGAGAGAGAGATCGCATCACCTGCAACCTGATTGACACCTGCGATCCCGTGAAGAAGTATAAAGGAGGGTCTGAGGGGGGGACAACCCTCAGATGCACCAAGGAGACACCAAGGAAGCACGATACCGATTCCCATGGGAGCGGGAAGCCATTTTGAAGGAAGCCACGTGCGTTAGAGTCCAAATTTTGAATCTGTGGCTAGAACCAACGGAAGACTGTTTTTAATTAACAACGGGGAAGCCTGCTCCCCTGATTCCAAGGATTTGCTCTGTAAAGACAATGGGCAAGTGTTTATCCTTTCTCAACCATCTCTCTCTCTCCACAACGTGAAACCCCAGCGGTTCCCAAAAGGGAAAAGCCTGCAAACTTCTGAGTGACTCTTTATATTTCAATTGGACTCAGTATTATCCCCTAGACAACTATAGAGCTTATTTCTGATTGATTATTATTACACCGGTGTTTTAGATTGAGTTTTGACGATGTATATGATCTGAATGTTTTGTATTAACCATACGATTGTGCCCCTTTTTGAATAAAACGTTTGAAAATAGTAGCATCTGACTCAGCTGATCCCGCTATCTTTGCTGGTAAGTTACCTGGTTACGAGGTTACGTAACACTCGTTTCCTCAATACTACCTCCCCTCCACCAATCTTCGTATCATCTGCAAACTTGGCAACAAAGCCATCTATTCCATCATCAGAATCATTTATATACAGCATAAAAAGAAGCAGTCCCAACACCGATCCCTGTGGAACACCACTAGCCACTGGCAACCAACCAGAAAGGATCCTTTTATTCCCACTTGCTGCCTCCTACCAATCAGCCAGTGCTCTAACCATGTTAGTAACTTTCCTGTAATACAATGGGCTCTTAACTTGGTAAGCAGCCTCATATATAGCACCTGGTCAAAGGCCTTCTGAAGTCCAAATATACAACATCTTCTGCATTCCCTTTATCTATCCTACTTGTAACCTCCTCAAAGAATTCAAACAGGTTCATCAGGCAAGATTTTCCCTGAAGGAAACTGTGCTGACTTTGTACTATCTTGTTCTGTATCACCAAGTACTCCATCACCTCATCCTTAATAACTGACTCTAACAACTTCCTAACCACTGAGGTCAGGCTAACTGGTCTATAATTTCCCTTCTGCTGCCTTCCTCTTTTTTTAAGGAGTGGAGTAAGATTTGCAATTTTCCAGTCCTCTGACACCATGCCAGAGTCCAATGATTTTTGAAAGATTATTTCTAATGCCACCACAATTTCCAATGTTACCTCTTTCAGAACCCTAGGATGCAGTTCCTCTGGTTCAGATGAGTTATGTACCTTTTGGTCTTTCAGCTTTTCGAGCACCTTCTCTCTTGTACCCACTTCTCTTCCTTCACACACTACAACATCAGGCATAATGTTAGTGTCTTCCACAGTGCAGAATGATGCAAAATACTCATTTAGTTCATCAGCTATTTCCTTGTCCCCTGATATTATTTCTCCTGCCTCATTTTCTAGTGGTCCTATATCCACTCTCACCTCTCTTTTATTTTTTACACACTTGAAATAGGTTTTACTACCCACTTTGATATTATTTGCTAGCTTGCTTTCATATTTCATGTTTTCCCTTCTAATGATTCTCTCTGTAGGTTTTTAAAAACTTCCCAGTCCTCTGTCTTCCCACTTATTTTTGCTTTGTTGTATGCTCTCTCTTTTGTTTTTACATTAGCTTTGACTACTCTTGTCAGCCACAGTTGTACTATTTTGCCATTTGAGTATTTCTTCACTTTTGGAATGCACATGTCCTGCATCTTCCTCATTTTTCCCAGAAATGCATGGCATTCGTGCTCTGCTGATATCCCTGCCAGCAGCTCCTTCCAATTTACTTTGGCCATCTCCTCTCTCATACCACTGTAATTTCCCTTACTCCACTGAAATACTGCTACATCAGACTTTACTTTCACCCTATCAAATTTCAAATTGAACACAATCATATTGTGATCACTGTTTCCCAAGCGTTCTTTTACCTTAAGCTCCCTAATTGCCTCTGGTTCATTACGTAACACCCAGTCCAGTAAAGCTGATCCCCGGTAGGCTCAATAACAAACTGCTCTAAAAAGCTATCTCTTAAGCACTCAAAACACTCACTCTCTTGAGATCCATTACCAACCTGATGTTCCCAATTGATCTGTTAAAATTTCCCATGACTACCACAACGCTGCCCTTTTGACTTGCCTTTTCTATTTCCTGTTGTATCCTGTGGTCCACCTCCCAGCCGCTGTTGGGAGGCCTGTATATAACTGCCATCAACATCCCTTTACCCTTGCAGTTTCTTAACTCAACCCACAAGGATTCAACATTCTATGTCACATCTTTCTACTGATTTGATGCCATTCTTTACCAATAGACCCACACCACCTCCTCTGATATAATGTGTAACCTTGAACTTTCAGCTCCCAACTACAACCATCCTTCAGCCACAATTCAGTGATGGCCACAACGTTGCCATCTGTAATATTGCAACAAGATTATCCACCTTATTTCTTATACTATGCACATTTAGATACAACATCTTGAGTACTGTATTTACTTTCCTTTCTGACTCTGCATCCCTAATGATTTGATACTCAGGCTGCAACTAAGGCCTATCACCTGCCTGCTCTCCCTGACAATCTGCCTGCATGTTATCTTTACTTTTTTACCATCCATCCTTTCCTGAATCCTTTCACTCTGGTTCCTACCCCCTTGCCAAGTTAGTCTAAACCCTCCCCAAAAGCTCTAACAAACCTGCCCACGAGAATATTGGTCCCCCTCGGGTTCGGGTGCAACCTGTCACTTTTGAACAGGTCATACCTCCCCCAGAAGAGATCCCAATTATCCAAGAAACTGAAGCCCTGCCCCCTGCACCAGCTTCTCAGCCACTCATTTATCTGCCATGCATTATCTTTGTCTCACATGCAAAGCACTGGACTACTTGATCTAGTGTGTATGGTTTTCTGTCCATAGAGCCTTGTTCAAATAAAGGTTTCAAAGGTACAATTTAATGTCAGAGAAATGTATACAATATACATCCAGAAATACTTTTTCTTTGCAACCATCCATGAAAACAGAGGAGTGCCCCAAAGGATGAATGACAGTTAAATGTTAGAACCCCAAAGCCTCCCCAGCTCCCCTCCCTCACTTGCATTAAAATGGACCTTTGAACCTTTGAACCTTAATATGAAGAAAGAACTGCAAAAGGCTTAAAAAATAGTAGCAGCTTCAGCAAGAAACCAGAAATCAAGAAAACAAGAGGTGATACGATTAAAAGATTAAATGTTCTCAACTGACGCCTGGAGATAGCATTCTAATAAGAAATTGAGGAATCAAGGGAAGCATAATTTGACAGACCATTGGGCTTCTGCACCTTATCTAACGGACAGTCAAATGCCAAACTTGCCAGTTTTTCAGTTGAAACCAAAGGATGGAAAAGGTCCTGTCAAAATTCTCCATTGGAACCATCTTTTACCTTTAGAGCAGGGAGTACATATTGACCCAGAGTCTGGCGTAGAACCTACACCTAGTAAAAGAACTCTGCAAAGAAAAGGAAAAATTGAAAAGATACAAGCTGAATATAAGCCAGACAATAGTGTGGTTTTGGTAGAAAGACATAAACAGAAACTGTAAAAGAGAACCCAAGCAAATTTATTGAATACAGTACAGACTCAGTGGATGGGGAAACTGGAATGTGGTATGACTTGCCTTATTCAAACCTCCCAAGAGAAGTTGATGAGGAAATGCCTGAACCTTTCAGTCTAGACATGGGTAAAGTGGGGAATACAACCACTGGACAACCAGAGGTGATATTAGATAGTGAGAGGGAAACAGCATCCAGTGTAATTGAAGATGAAACCAAGTCTGGTCAGAGGTCAAGAGAAATCGAGTTGCAGGAAAGATTGAATGGAAGACAGGATGAGACATCTTGAAGTAAACATGAAAAGTCACACAAAAAGACCCAAACGATGAAATAGTGACTGAGAATCAAGGCAACTGGAACCGAAGAAGCTGAAACTGAGATAAGATTTCAGTGAGTCAGGAAACCTCCTGGCATATGGTGCATCTGGAAATCAGAGTGTTGTGTCAATCCCAGTAATGAGATTTTACTTCCGTTTACAAATGGATTAGAGGTCCTGCAATCACTTCATTTATTTGAATGCTGTAAGCCACATTACTGAATACCATCAGAACATTAGAGTGAACATAACTCTTATTGCTGCTGAGAATAATTGTTGTGTTATTAATAATAAGTTGATAAGTTGCAAAGGTTCACCAAGTCATGAGGGCTTGCCCAACTTGGTGGGGGGAGGGGAACGTAATACCCTGGTTTAAGTCCATGATTTATATCGTTAGTAATTGTTCCTTTAATTAAATTGTACACGTGATAATACACCATTTCAAATGGGTATTTCATTTTTCTGTTCAAAATAAAAATTCAGTTTATTAAGTTAGGCTTGTTGTAATTAGCCAATAAGATTTGTCTTGTTAACATTTTGGCCAATAAGACGTCCTGGAGAGAAAAATAAACAGGAAGGAGATCCATGTTCTGGAGTGAACACAGGTTCAAAGAAGGAGAAAAATGGAGAATGGAGATGGATAATGAACATAGTGGAAGAACATGGCAAAACGCTCACAGAATCCTATTTGGAAGGACAGATACGGACGTCAGAAAATCCTCATGCGTACAATGATCTCATGGAGAATGTGCAGATAACTTTCAGTTAGCCCGCTAACACATGACATTGGAGAAAGTTCGACGCCTTTTCCTTGGATGTTGCATGGATATTTTTTTGCTTTGACTGGGTTTTGCAGTGCAAAACTGTTTTGGTACCATGGGTAAACGAAATGATACAAACTGGATTTTTTACACAACAATGAGCTCCAACGATTACATGCACATTATAAACATAAATATAATGATCCTTTCCTTCATTTTTGTATTGTATAGTATTATTGTGTGTTATAGTTCAAAATATTTTGTCAGTACAATTTTGATCTAAGTTTATAATGGTGTGAGCTAAATTATTCCTTCCTGGTCAACAGTAAATTTGTAAGCTGTTTCAGTATTCATACAGGTAATTGTCTTATTTTCCCTAGAAGAAACATTTAAATTTTTATGTTTTGTGGGTACCTAAATCATATCCATTTTATTTACTGGAAAGTTGATTTACTGGAAATGACCCTTTCATTGTTATTCCCCATGCATTGTAGAGCTATGTTGCCGGTAGCTTTTATTCACAGTAATAACTAACTCATTGCGAACCTACGGTGAAACTGTTACAAAAGGTATTGGAACATTCAGAGGAGTCTCGTACTGCAGATATGCAATTCAAAGGAAATATTGTCAACCCAAAGTACTGAAATAAACAATGTCATTGTGATTATTGAAACTGTATTGAATCACCAACTGTTACCATTGATCTTAAGGGTATAAAAAATATGATGTACTTTGAGCTTGGGAGACTCTATTGTGAGTGTCTTCAAAATGATACCGGCATGTTGTGCTGAATAAAGACCTATATCACCAGTGTCTCTCTGGTGAATTTGACCACAATCACAATATTTGGGGGCTCGTCCAGGATACATTCACGGCCAGTGACTTAAATAAGGAGTAGTTCCTAACACATAGATCTGTTCAGGTCAATGACCATGGGATCACAAAGTTTCAATGAACACAGCGGAGAGCTGAACTAGTAGACATAGAAGTGTGTGTGTGTGTGTGTGTGTGTGTGTGTAAGGAACCAGCTATCAGACAGTATTGGGCAGTTTGGTGAGACAGGGCTACCAGTTGTGAAAGATGGTTACTGACTGACTGGGTTGCCAGAGGGGTGTGTGTATACCCATTAAGGAGAACTGTGTAGTAGCATACTTTTTTGTGAGTATGTTTGTGTGTTTGTAAGAATATGTTTGAATTTTTGAGGTAATAAATTTCTTTATGGGAGGAAATACAACAGGTATCATGAGCTCAGTAGCACGTAAGTGGAAGATTGCAGAATACATATTCTCTGTGGTTGTATGTATTTACAGTTTAATTTTTATTCATCACTTTTATTTTGTTTGCTATGGGAATTTGTGTGGAGATATTTGAGTGAGAGGTTATAACCAGGTATATCTCTGGAAGTCAAATAATGCAGTTCAAGAATTCTGACAACCCCAGCCAACCCTTGATCCTGACTATCACTATTTGCAGACTTTTCACCCCCCAGAGAGAAGCAGAACATTTTGTCTGCATTGTCCTCACCTAAAGATGTTTGTGGGAATTCAGAATTCTAGTATAAGGTCGAGAAAATGATTTGAGTTCACCAGGTGCACCCCAAAGAGATACATGCCCTCACAGAACAGGCAGAATCCAGAGCAGTACCCTCTCTGTCTGGTCTGACTGCTGACCAGATTATAGAGCTGGTGATGACAGACTAACGGCTGGTGGCAGTCTCCATTGCCGCTATTGCTCACTAATGAATGTGCACAAGGTGTTTATTAGGGGGCAAGCAATATGATATGTTGTGGGCACAGGGCCACCAGTGATCTGCCCTTGGCCACAACTGGAGAAGTGATTTACACTACCTGTGCGTGGAGATGAGTCAATGAGGGCAGAGAGAAGTGAGCCTCAGGATCTTGAGACAGAGGGCGTGAAGCTTCCTGCAGATTTTTGGGCGTGCCCAAACAATGAGGGTACTGTCCTGGGGATAGATACATTGAGCAAGGCAAGTCCATCATAGACTCAGGAAAGGGAAAAATAGCATGGGCAAAATAATGACAGTGAAGGTAATGCCTGTAGGGGCAGGAGCAATTAAAGGCTCACCAGAAAGGGGAGAGTAATTAATGGAAGGAGAATGAGTTTGCAGACCATGGAGCAAAGAGAACAACAGAAGACCCATTAGTTGACAGAAATTGTAGATATCGAAGAAAATGAGTGAGGACTCTGTTGGTCAGGGTCAGCTATGTGTCCTAGCTGTCTAGATATGCAAGCCAGGGCAGTATGAAATAGAGAACAAGCTGTTGCCCATGTAGCAAGCTTCCCCTCTCCACACATCTGAGGATCCTGAAGGAATGGCAGAGACCGATGCTGTCTGGTACCAGCAGCGTCACAGGAGTTTCCTGTCAGCATTGAACTAAATGTGGAGTTGCTTTAGGGACTCCAGCTCTGGATTTCCCCCTCGGGGTTTACTCCTGATGCCCTCCCCACAAGTGGGTATAGCCACAAGGCAGTGGAGGTTTGAGATCAGAACTTTCCTTCTCCTGGATGAGCTTCCAGCCATGGCTGATGAGCCCCATCTGTCCTAAGCAAGTGGTTTTAAGGCACCAGTAACCCGCCTTTACCCCTTGTCCTGTCAGTAGAAATGGTTCCACTGGGCTTAGTAGCTAAGCCACACGTGAAGGCCTGGAGCTAGACTTGGCTGTCAGAGGCTATTGGAGGTGCATGCCATTGGGAGCATTTAATATGTAGTGGGAGCTTGTCCCCATTACTACCCCCGACTATAACAACCTTAAGAACCTGAGGAAGAAAATACAACTTCTAACTCAGTAAGATTATGTGGAGGTGTGAAGGACCATTGTAAGCAAGTTAACACACTGGGGAACAGAGCAACTCAGACAGTGCTTGAGGGAGAGAAAATAGTCCTCCCACAGCCCGGTGACTAAGTCAGGTAAGGGAGATGCCTGAAAAATCAGGTTTCACTCCCAGGCAGATGGGACCACAAGTGATACTTCTGACAATTGATACCCGTGTCTGTGTGCAGACCCAGCAAGGCAGCCAGTGGAAGTTCAAAGTAAATTTATTATCAAATTGCATCTATGTACCATATACAACACTGAGATTCATTTTCTTGTGGGCATACTCAATAAACCCAGAATAGAATAATAACCATAATAGAATCAATAACAGACCATACCAACTTGTATGCAAAAGACAACAAACTGTGCAAATATAAAAAGAAAAAAATAATAATAGTAAAAAAGCACCAGAGACCACTGGAAAATGACGCTTGAGAGGGAGTATTGGGGAACAAAGAAATGGTGGATGAATTGAATGTGTTTTGTGTTATGTCTTCAATGTAGGATACCCTAGCACTATACCAGAAATTTGAGAGTGTCAGGGAAGAAGTAAGTGTAGATGTTATTACCAAGGAGAAGGTGCTTGGGAAGTTGAAAGGTGTTAAGGTAAGCAGGTGGCCTGGACCAAATGGAATATACCCCAGGATTCTGAAAGAGGAGGCTGAAGAGATTGTGGAGGCATAGTAATGATCTTTCATGAAACACTATATTCTGGAAAGGTTCTGGAGGACTGGAAAATTGTAAATGTCACTCCACTCTGTTAGAAGAGAGGGAAGCAGAAGAAAAGAAATTATTGGCCAGTTAACCTGAATTCAGTGGCTAGGAAGATGCTGGAGCCCATTATTAGGATGAGGTTGCGGGCTACTTGAAGGCTAGATGATAAAATAGGCCAAAGTCAGCATGGTTTCCTTAAGGGAATATCTTGCCTGACAAATCATGGAATTCTTTGAGGAAACAAAGTTCAAAGCAAATTTATTACCAAATTTATCACCATATATACAACCCTGAGATTCATTTTCCTGTGGTCACACTCAGTAAATCCAAGAACCACAATAGAATCAATGAAAGACCACATCCAACAGAGTGGACAACTAATGTGCAAGTACAAAAGAAAATAAATAAATAGATAAACGATAAATATCGAGACTATGAGATGAAGATTCCTTGAGAGTGAGCACATGGGTTGTGGGAACAGATCAGTGTTGGGGCAAGAGAAGCTGAGTAAAGTTATCCCCTTTGTTTCAAGTCCATGATGATTGAGGGGTAATAACTGTTCCTGAACCTGGTGCTGGGAGTCCTGAGGCTTTTGTACATTCGTCCTGAGGTAGCAGTGAGAAGAGAGCATCACATGAGCAGTGGGATCCCTGGTGATGGATTCTGCTTTCCTGCAACACTGCTTCATGTAGTTGTGCTCAATAGTGGGGAGGGCTTTACCTGCGATGGACTGGGCCCTATCCACTCCTCTTTGTGGGATTTTCTGTTCAAGGTCATTGGTGTTTCCATAGCAGGCCGTGATGTAGCCAGTCAATATACTCTTCACTACACATCTATAAAAAATTGTCGGGGTTTTAGACGTCATGGAGATTGTGGAGGAGACGTTGTTGCCAATCTGAACTGACTGGGCTCTGCAAGTGAGGAAATCAAGGATCCAAATACACAAAGATGTATTGAGGCCAAGGTCTTGAAGCTTATTGACTAGTTTTGACCGGATGATAGTATTGAATGCTGAGCTGCAGCCAATGAAGAGCATCCTGATGTGTATGCACCTTCACTGTCCAGATGTTCCAGGGTTGAATGAAGAGCCAAAGAGATGGACTCAGGTTAAACCGTGTGACTCACCTTCTTGTCACCCTGAAAGTGTACCTAGTAAGAACGTCATTACAGAGAAAATACGTGACAAACACAAACCTGCTGGTTCACAAATGACCGCTTCTGATGGAAGCTGACCTATGGATGAAAGGGAAAAAAGAGAAAACCTGCAGATGCTGGAAATCCGAACAACACACACAAAATACTGGAGGAACTCAGCAGGCCAGGCAGCATCTATGGAAGGGTTTCGTCCCGAAATGTCGACTGTACTTTTTTCCATAGATAAAGGGATTGGGAACGCGAATGCAAAAGACGCAGGGATTGCATCAGCAAACCGTAAACAGTGTATTAAAGTGTACTGGCAACTGTAAATTGTAAGGAAGACAGGTTCTGGGCTTTGTGGGAGGTAGGTGATTAGTTATTTAGATAAGAAAAGAAAGATATTGGGAAAATAGGTGGAAAGGAATCTGAGTTATTGCAGACATCAAGTTTCTCAATGTCAATGGCAAGGCAGATCAAGACACAAAAGAAATTGCACACAACGTCTGAAGGCAAACACCCCAGCCTGAATGGGAGTGGACAGAAATGATAGCTGCCTTTTGAGTGGTTGGGCTAGTGGTCGAAGAGACAGTCCATGAGAGGGTGCCACTGGGCTGAGGTCCTTGGAGCCATTCAAATAGAAACCATCCCAAACCCTCCAGAAGATCGATCAAAGGGACTGGGGATTTGTCAGGTCATTCTGACAATCTTTTGTCATGGCATGCTGTGTGAACTGTTGCCTGTGAATCTGAAACAAAGGTACCTTGCTGGTGCCTCTGCGTGCAGAATAACTATTGATAGTCACTGCTGAGTTTTAGCTGTCAGAGAATAAAGAGTGAAGATAAGGATGTCATTAAACTGCAATGGAAGGAGGCAACAAGCACACAAACAACAAAGCTGCATTTTAAAGACTGGTTGACATTGAGAGGACAAAGCATCCAAGAAGAGGATGTAATGAAATTTCAGGAAAGTTTGATTGCCATCTCTGTTAATGTCTTGCAGATAGCCAGTCAGGAATGATAGTGTACATGTACCTGTTGGTGCACATAGGGACATTTTAGGTTGGTAACTGGGGAAGGAATCTGAAGTGAAGGGCATTTTCTGCTCTATTTTATTAGATCCTCCTTAAAGTTTGGCCTTCTTGGGACAGATTTCTAACCAGGGCCCAAGTGGAGGGTATGGTAGTATTCTGGAGTTTGGTGAATATAGCATATGTTAATTCAAGCAAGAACCAATCTTCAGTCTTTATTGTAAATTGCAAGCAGTACTTTGAAATTAAGCACAGACTATAAAATACAGTTTGCAAAATGATGGCCATGCGACATTTGTATATGCATCAGCCAAACGTTAACATACAGGCAGTCCCTGGGTAGATAGATAGATAGATAGATAGATAGATAGATAGATAGATAGATAGATACTTTATTCATCCCCATGGGGAAATTCAACATTTTTTCCAATGTCCCATACACTTATTGTAGCAAAACTAATTACATACAATACTTAACTCAGTAAAAATATGATATGCATCTAAAATAACCCTCTCAAAAAGCATTAATAATAGCTTTTAAAAAGTTCTTAAGTAGTTTACTTAAATACATTACGAACGAGTTCCGTTCCTGAGTCCGTCTTTAAGTCCGATTTGTACGTAAGTTGGAACAAGTACATCTGGTATTATTTAGCATCAGTTAGTCAAACATTTGTCTCAGTATATAGTACATATTTTACCTTTCTATGCATATAAAACACTTAAGAAACATATGTATTCCAATAATTAAACCACTGCGTTGCTTCATAATAATTATAGCTATCATCGGGGCAGGGCCTTTCACATACTCCATTATTCTTACTTAATCCATTATCATTTAAAATTGTTCCAATTGTTGACCGACTGTAGCCTAATGCTTTTCCAATGACCGATGGCGTTTCACCTCTTTCCAAACGCTTTATTATTTCCACTTTATTTTCAATCACAATCGCTTCCCGTCAATGGAACAGAAACACTGCAGGCGGAGGGTCCCGAGCTCCGCCGGCTCCCGAGCTCTGCTGGGTCTTAAGGACCGCTGCACTGAGACAGGTTAAATGGGACAAGTGGAGGCTGTGCTGGGTTTGAGTATTTGATCCTCCACAATATTCCGCGTGGGAATTTAAACTGGAGGTGGCAGTGTTTTTTTTATGAGGTCAAGTTGTGAGCTTGACATCAACCCGGCACAGACGGAAAGCGCGCTCAGGAGCAGTCTGTCACTGGATCAAACTCGGGAACCTCCATTTCTTGAGCCCGGCGCTGATCTCACTGTGCCACCAGCCAACCGGAAAAAGGGGGGCAGGGTCAGGGTGAATCTTGCTAAGAAAAATTTAAGCCAAATACGAAGTTACACACCTGTCAATGGCAATGACTTAAAACGGCGGATGGCGTCGTGATCTGACTTAAAATGGTGGACGGCATTCTCCTTCCTTGGTTCGTAAGTACGAGTTGTTCGTAAGTCGGATGTTTGTAACTCGGGGACTACCTGTAATGGGGTTATGTTAATTGCCCTGCATCAACCATGTGTTTAAGGAATTTGCATCATTATAACATTATGAACATTGTGTAAATTCAGGGAAATTTGCAATTTGTTTCAGTAAAGGTATTTGAATATTCAGAGGAGAGTCCCACTGTAGATATGCAATTCAAAGGAAGCATTGTCAAACCAAAGTACGTCATTGTAACTATTGAAACTGTTACACTGGGCAACAAAGATTTTGCTTTCTGAATACCTTCAGGTGTATCTTATAAATTTTGGGCTACTATTCATGAAAATCACCGTGAAATTTCCCTATCATGCGCAATTGTTTATATAAACTTATGTTTATTATTTCAATTCATAATTCAAGTCAATTAAAATTGTGCTTACAATGTAAGCTGGAAAGTTTCCTATCTTGTCCAGGCATGCTTGGGCATGCTTAGGCAGTGCAGCTGCTGCATGGCAGGACAGGTTTGAGTAATAATTATTGGGTTCAGGACTGTAAGGATGAAATTTGCTATCACCAGGCACAAAAATTTCTATGAAGGATTTTGATATTTGAGACAGTTGCTTCCCAGAATAACTGATGCCAAGATTAAGGAAAGCATTTTTGTTGGTCCACAAATCAAACAGGTCATTAATGACAGACAATTTGAAGAATTTCTATTGGGACCGGAGAAAATCACATGGACGGCATTCAAGGAAGTTGTTGAAATTCTTCTTGCCATCTACAGAGCGCCAAGCTACATGTAGCTGGTTGAAAGCATGCTTCAAGCATATAAAACCATGAAATGCAACATGTCACTAAAGATTCATTTTCTGCATTCCCATTTATACTTCTTCCCTGCAAATCTTGGTGCTGTTAGTGACAAGCATGGTGAAAGATTTCACCAGGACATTGTGGCCATGAAGAAAAGTTACCAGGGCAACTGGAATCCATCAGTGTTGGCGAATTATTGTTGGACACTTAAGCGAGAAGCCTCAGACTCTGAGTACAAATGAAAATCATTAACAAAATATTTTTAACTTAGTTGAAATATTGCAAAGCATCAGCACCATTATGCAATTAAACAGATTATATTCAATAAAAGTTCATTTGTTGCTTCTCCAAATTCCTACGTGATACAAGTAGTTTTATTTGTGTTCATCTTCAAGCAGTCTATCATAAACAAAAAAAAAATTCTGAGGAAGCAACACTTCTGAAAAAAATTTGCTGTCCAGTGTTATCATTGATCTTAAGGGTGTAAAAATCTGGTGTAATTTGAAGCAACACACGCAAAATGCTGGAGGAACTCAGCAGGTCAGCAGCATCTATAGAAAAGGGTAAGCAGTTGACATCTTGAGCCAAAATAGTTCTTCAGGACTGGAAAGGAAGGGTAAAGATGCCAGAATGAAAAAGTGAGGGTAGGGGAAGGAGGCTAGCTAGAAGGTGATAGTTGAAGCTAGCAGGATAGGAAAGGTAAAGAACTGGAGAGGAGAGTGGACTATATGAGAAAGGGATGTGGGAGAACGTCCAGGGGGAGGTGATAGGCAGGTGAGAAGAGGTAAGAGGCCAGAGTGTGGAATAGAAGAAGAGGGGAGGGAAAAACAATTTTTTACCAGAAGCAGAAACTGATATTCATGCCATCAGGTTGGAAACTACCCAGACAGAATATAAGGCGTTGCTCCTTCACCCTGTGGCCTTATTGTGGCCCAAGAGGAGGCCGACATGTCAGGACAGGAATGGGAGTAAATTTTTGCGTGTGCACATAAAAAAATCAAAAATGACTCTGGAAACTGGGATGGAATCAATGGGTCAGCAAGCATTGGATATCATGTTTTCTAGAAAATAAAAAATACTTTTCCGTGAGCCAGAGCCAAAACTTCTCAATCAATGAATGTTAGGGTGGAAAGCACCATTGCACTTTAAACTGAGATCTGCCAGTAGAAAATTACTGTGAGATATAAATAGGAACAACACTTTAGCTGACAATGTCAACAATGAAGATGCTGAATGATGCCTTAGTGATTTTTGTATCATTCTGATAACATTTTTGACAACTTAAAGGTCATTTGTTAAGCAGTATCCCTTCAGTGATTTGTGTTACATTGTCAGATCTTGAGGGCAGTGTCCTGTGTAAAGGAAAAGAAACATGAGCTGTGTTCTTCAGCCTTTTTATTTGTACAACATATGATCTCTTGCTAAAAACGGCATATATGAATGTCAAGAAGCAAAGGGATTGTTGAACTGTGATGTTCCCCAAGGTGTATTAGTTTAGTATTGGCTCTGTCTCTTTCCCTAACAGCATATTTCTCAGAATTGAGTGTAATCTTTCAGTTGTAATCTGCCAATGTCTTTTATGACATCTCACCTTTGAATTAGGAGACTGAGAGCTAAAATCCTTCTCCAAATATTTTAGACCAAGATCCTATGTTGGCATCTGGATAGATTTTGAATGCAGGCTAGATCTACTATTTCAAGTCTGGCGTAAAAGCCTTGATTCTATTGACCTTGGGAGTTCCCCTCAATGTTCAGTTTTCAATTCTTGTCAATCACCTTAACACTAGTAAAGGTTACAGGATGTGGCAGGGTTCACTTTCTGTTCATAACCTGTAAAGTTCTTAAGCTCTCTCTCTCTTTCACTTCAGACAGATGAAGAAGTTAGGTATGCCCCCCGCCCAAATTCTTTCTACAGGGGCACAATTGAGAACATCCTGACTGGCTGCATTACTGCCTGGTATCGGAACTGTACTTCCCTCAAGTAGGTGGTGCGGACAGCCCAGCGCATCTGTAGATGTGACCTTCCAACTATTCAAGTTATTTACAAAGACAGGTACGTAAAGAGGGCCCAAAGGATCATAGGGGACCTGAATCACCCCAACCATGTACTGTTCCAGCTGCTACCATCCAGAAAACGGTACCACAGCATAAAAGCCAGGACCAACAGGCTCCAGGACAGCTTCTTCCACCAGGCCATCAGACAGCTTAGTTCATGCTGACACAGCTGTATTTCTATGTTATATTGACTATTCTGTTGTACATAATATTTGTTATAAATTACTATAATTGCACATTTGAACAGAGACGTAACATAAAGCTTTTTACTCCTCGTGCATATGACGGATGTAAGTAATAACGTCAATTCAATTCAATTCAAAGTCAAACATGCATTTGTGAACTGAGTTCCCAGGTGGCAGTAGGTACCTTTAGCTCCACATCAGCTGGGAAACCAAACACGAGGAAATCTGCAAATGCTGGAAATTCAAGCAACACACACAAAATGCTGGTGGAATGCAGCAGGCCAGGCAGTATCTATAGGAAGAAGTATAGTCGATGTTTCGGGCCGAGACCCTTCGTTAGGAAACCATCCTGCTGATCTTTCAAATGCTTATTCATATGCACAGGTATACATAAATTGGGTGTCTGTAAAGTGGGGAGGACCTGTATCAGACTCCTATAAGTTTTTAATGATTCTGAGAGCTGTTGTGTGCACATTAGCTGTAAAGTTTTCGAGTACTGCAACAAGCACACTTCAAAGCGTATTTTCTTAGCTGTCGAGTACTCTGGGATGTCTGAGTTGTAAATGGCACTGTATTAATGCAAATTGTTCTTTCTGGTTCAACATCACTTCCTTGATGATTACTTAGGCAATGAAAGATAGATTTTTGTTCAGTGTGTTTGGAGGACTATTATGTAACGTGCTTGAGAATGTTAACACTTTGTCGAATAGATATGAAGCAAAAGACTTCCACTTAATTACATTTTGCTTTTTATGACTTGTTGATAATAAACTCTAATGATGTATTTTTCAATTATGGGCGTTATCGTACTCCTGGTGTTGCAGCTAGTTTCCACACACTGCCCCACAAACAGAAATGAGAGAATGACCTGAAAATGGCTTGAGTAGTGTTCAGCGAAGGATAAACATTGGTCAGTTTTTCAGGGAGATCTCTTCTGCTCAATATCAAGAAGTCCGTGTGATATTTTAAGTCCACTGTAAAGGGGGTTTAACTGTGCAGTAATACAATAAATACTTGTGAATAATTGTTTGACTTTCAGTTTTAAATTCATTTCTCAATATAGGACAAATGTGTCATGGTCAACAGATGACAGCAATGTGCGATGATATATCAGTCTACACACTCTATGCAAACTTTCCTTCTACTTCAGGTCCTCAAGTTCAGACAACCTTATGGTAGATCTTCTTTGCATCTTTCAAGTTTAATAAATTCTTCCCTATAACAGGGTGACCAAAACTGTATACAATACTCCAAGCTCAGCCTCATCAATATCTTGTACTATTTAACTACAAGATATCTCCTTATCTATACTTAATGCCCTGATTGATGAAGGTCAGTGTCCCAAACGTGCAGAATGGATTGTATTACATTTGTGCTAAAACTGTTCATGGAAACTGATGATAATCGATATACTTGGAAATTCAGATTTGCAGATTCCAAAGTGAGATCATTTCTTCCAGTAATGTTTGATCAAATACAATATTTTCCCCACAAATTTATTCTATGTTTCTTGTGTATCTGACTGGAAAATGCTAATGTACAATTGCAGCATTTACAATGAAATAAATTCATCATCATGTTTTATTTATCCTTCACATTTATCCTGAGATTCTATCTCATACTGCACAAATCATATATTTCAGAATAACCCTGTCATTTGCAGGATACTGGAACATTCATAGTGAAATGCAGGTAGGATATCAAGTCAAAGAGTCATACGTCCTTCAGCCCAACTGATCCATGCTGACTGTGTTGCCCGGCAAGTTCGCCCTATCTGCCTTCATTTTGCCTTTAGCCTGCTAAACCTCTCCTATCCATGAACTCACCTGAATGGTTTTTAAATATTGTGAACGTGGTCACATTAACTATTACTTCTGGCAACTCATTCCAAATATGCATAACCATTTGCACAAAGAAGTTGTGCCTGGTGTCCCTTTTAATGCTCTTGCTTCTGATCCTAATGCCCCTTGTTTTTAACACCCCCTCCCTGGTAAAGGACTATGTGCTTTCACCCAGTCCAGGATCTTGTATACCTCTATCAGGTGGCTTCTCAATCTCCAACAGTCCACAGAATAAAGTCTTACTCTATACAAACTCTCCTTCGAGCTCAGATTCCCAATTCCAGGCACCATCCTGATAAATATTTTTTGATTCTTTCAAGTTTAATAACTTCTTTCCTATAACAGGGTGACCAAAACTTTATACAATACTCCAACTGCAGCCTCAACAGTCTCTTATAAGGTATAACTACAATATATCTCCTTATTCCTATACTTAAAGCCTTGAATTTGCCAAATTGTAGAATGGCGTATATACCAGCATATATAAGTCAGCATTCTGAGAAGATAACACCCTCAACTGCACACTGATGATAGCATCTTGATTGGAGACAAAACATCTGCACACATTTTGCCCAGCTTGGCGAATAACCAAACTTCCGGATCGTACCAAGATCCTGCCAAAACTGTTCAGTTATTGAGAAATCGTGTTTTGTATTTTGGTTCTATCTTCCGGTAAGATGGAGGTGTGCTCAGATGTAGTGACCTCCTGGGGGTCAACTAAAGGTGTTTTTATCTTTTTTAAATGTAATTTTTACGATTGCAGGACAATGCTGGACATTAAGAACTTCAGATAACTGCAGGTCTAACCCATCAGCAAGTTCAAGTCAAGTCAAGTCACTTTTTATTGTCATTTTAACTATAACTGCTGGTACAGTGCACAGTAAAAATGAGACAGCGTTTTTCAGGACCATGGTACTACATGAAACGATACAAAAACTAAACTGAAACTAAGTAAAACAACACAAAAACTACACTAGACTACAGACCTACACAGGACTGCATAAAGTGCACAAAACAGTGCAGGCAGTACAATAAAGACAATAGGCACAGTAGAGGGCGGTAAGTTGGTGTCAGTCCAGGCTCTGGGTATTGAGGAGTCTGATGGCTTGGGGGAAGAAACTGTTACACAGTCTGGTCGTGAGAGCCCGAATACTTTGATGCCTTTTGCCAGATGGCAGGAGGGAGAAGCGTTTGTATGAGGGGTGCGTGGGGTCCTTCATAATGCTGTTTGCTTTGCGGATGCAGCATGTGGTGTAAATGTCTGTAATGGCAGAAAGAGAGACCCCGATGATCTTCTCAGCTGTCCTCACTATCTGCTGCAGGGTCTTGCGATCCAAGATGGTGCAATTTCCGAACCAGGTAGTGATGCAGCTGCTCAGGATGCTCTCAATGCAACCCCTGTAGAACGTGATGAGGATGGGGGGTGGGAGATGGACTTTCCTCAGCCTTCGCAGAAAGTAGAGACGTGCTGGCTTTTCTTTGCTATGGAGCTGGTGTCGAGGGACCAGGTGAGATTCTCCACCAGGTGATCACGAAGAAATTTGGTGCTCTTAACGATCTCTATGGAGGAGCCGTCGATGTTCAGCAGGGAGTGGTCGCTCCGTGCCCTCCTGAAGTCAACAACCATCTCTTTTGTTTTGTTCACATTCAGAGACAGGTTGTTGGCTCTGCACCAGTCTGTTAGCTGCTGCACCTCCTCTGTATGCTGACTCATCTTTCTTGCTGAAGAGACCCACCACGGTCGTGTCATCGGCGAACTTGATGATGTGATTTGAGCTGTGTATTGCTGCACAGTCATGGGTCAGCAGAGTGAACAGCAGTGGACTGAGCACACAGCCCTGGGGGGCCCCTGTGCTCAGTGTGATGGTGTTGGAGATGCTGCTCCTGATCCGGACTGACTGAGGTCTCCCAGTCAGGAAGTCTAGGATCCAGTTGCAGAGGGAGGTGTTCAGGTCCAGTAGGCTCAGCTTTCCAATCAGATGCTGAGGAGTGATTGTGTTGAATGCTGAACTGAAGTCTATGAACAGCATCCGAACGTATGTGTCTTTTTTTGTCCAGGTGGGTTAGGGCCAGTTGGAGGGTGGTGGTGATGGCATAGCCTGTTGAACAGTCGGGACGGTATGCGAACTGCAGGGGGTCCAGTGAGGGGGGCAGCAGGGTCTTGATGTGCTTCATGATGAGCCTCTCGAAACACTTCATGATGATGGATGTGAGAGCAACAGGACGGTAGTCATTGAGGCAGGACACTGAAGACTTCTTCGGCACGGGGACGATGGTGGTGCCCTTGAAGCACGTTGGAACGACGGCGCTGCCCAGGGAGATATTGAAGATGTCAGTGAGAGCATCTGCCAACCAGTCTGCACATCCTCTGAGAACTCTGCCAGAATATTGTCCAGCAGCCTTCCGTGGGTTGTTCATTGGTGGAGGAACAGAAGAAGCTGGACTTGGTCCAGACTGAAATACTGCCTGCTACAGGAAGGCATTGGAGTCAGTGTGCAGAAGTGGTATGCAGTCTAACTGCGAGCAATTGTCTTGGATGTTTCTTTTGCGATTGCAAGATCCTGTTAGACATTGATAATGTAAAATGCTGTAAGTCTGTTTCCCTTGTTTACTGGCAAGACAAACGGTGGGGGTTGCAGCGTGGCCTCGGTGATAGGACTGAAGCAAGGCCTTGGTGTGGGCTTGCTTGTTGCAGCAGACCAGGAGAGGAGATGCCAGGTACTTCCATGTTGGGTTGGCGGCTGGTCCCGCCCTTTGGTACTGCCCTCCAGGGGTCAACTGGTGGAATGACAAGCTGCAATGCGTGCATGCGTGCGTACATTCGTCTGTGGACCACTAAGAATTGTTGTTATGGCCAATAACACTCCTGCACCATCAGTTTACAGGAGACTCAGGCTATAATACTGTATATTTTTTAGTGTGACTGTATGCTTCACTGCTGTCTTATATGCGCTATGAGTGCCTTGCGCTGTGTTTTGCACCTTTGTCCCAGAGGAACTCTGTTTCGTTTGCCTATCTATGGTAGAATGACAAATAAACTTGAACTTCTAGTTAACTGTTTATTTGCTTTTATCTCTGCACATGAAATTGATGTACCATAGTACCATCTGAGCTTAAAACTGGGTACAAATCAAATGAATTGCATTCTTGGATCTGGACAACTTTATTTTTACCTATGTTAACACTCATCTTTGACTACATGGGACTATTTTGGGAAGTCTTATTACCTTCCCTTCCTGTTCTCAGTAGAAGTAATTGCACTTGCGTCACGAAATAGGTTAAAAAGTTACAATTGCAGATGCAAGTTACCTGCTAAAAAATGCTGGGAACATTTTTGTCCGTATCCAGGCATCTTGGATTACCCTGGGATTTCATTTGGTAAATGATGCTGCTGAAGCTGGGGCGCGCTTTTCCATCCGGTCTGGTGCAAGTTGGATTTGAGGCTCCAATCTCAGGAGCGTTTTGAGTCTCCAGCAAAAACAAAAATACATTCATGCATGCAAAACACGAACAGCATTGCTTATGTGAAACGAGTCAGTGAACACACAGCAATGCTAGCACGTGTTTCACATCCGGAATGTGTTATTATATGAAGATGGCCAATTCAGAAGGGTTTAGAGAGCCTTTTTCCTCCAAAGTGAAGTAAATGTAGGCATTAAAAATAATACAAAATCATTCAATTAAAATCCAGTTTGTTAGAATTTGAAAATTAAGGGTGGATTTTAAATTCTGGTTGCATATTAAAAGAAGTTCAAAATAAACAGCTTGATAAATGGAGGGATTAATTAACACCTTTCATATTTAGCTTCCTTTTGGTGGAGGTTCACTCAGGTCATGGCACAAGCTGGGGAATACTACACAGGAGCAGTGAATTTGAATCTGCATGCAGGAGAAACACGTTGGATCATCGGCGCCGAACTGTTTGCATTATCGGAGTGGATTCATTAAGCGCAGGAAATTCACAATAGTCAAGAAGCAGTCATGGAACTGGGCCAATCTGTAAAGGGCAGTACAGATCTGGGTAATTGCGTCTCTCTAGTTCCAGTGGTGTCACCAATTCTCTGCAGTATTGTAAGTTCTGCAGTTTGCTAGGCTATTTTGGTAAATCATTGTATCTGCTAACAGTAAGCAATGATATGGTAAAAGCTGGAAGAAGAGTATATTCCCTATTTGTCATTTCCAGTCACTTGGGAGCTGCTGTATACATAGGAACATACTTGTGCAAAGCAACTAGAGTGTAAAATTGAAAGGGACCAAAATGATGATTGTAAATTATTCAGGCATTCCAAATTAATGTTATGTTGCCATTCACTTATTTCATTTTATTAGGTTTCTACATATTCTAAAAATATGTTGGAATGTTGAATAGAAATGCAGAAATAACTGGACAGCATTGGCTTCCTGATAACGTTCACTCCAAACTAAGAGGACAATCTATCAATTTAAATGAACAAAATGTTAATGCATTTGTCCCATATCGCCCCAATATGGAATTCACATACAGTCTTCTATTTAAACAAAACCGTGATATTTATAATATCTATAATAGCGAAATATTTATTTGTCCATTGTGCTCAATGGTTCAAAAATGTATGGGAAGAATAGGAGTATCAATGCTAAATGTATGGCATTGACACGAGGTGTACTGTTGCAGCTGAGAAAGAGAGACAACAGTAGTAGATCAACAGTTCACTGACTTTAATAGGAGCTGTGCAGCAATAAAGCAAAAACAATAAACACGAGGTCAACTGGCTATTAACGATAAATTTCAAACTAAAGCCAACACCGATACAGGGGCTCGGCAGTAGTAGCTTAATATTAAGTAAGTGCTGCTACTTAGCAGTGTCAGTCTGAATGGCAGCCCCCGGAACCAGGACTACAGTGAGCAGGGAGGATCAACGCTGCTGTGCTTATGGTCAAGTCTCGAGAAGACGGGAAAAAGAGGAAGGGTGTTAAATACCCCCTCCCTAGGCACAGTCCCCAAAGAAGTTCCAGATGAGGGGCATCCAGGATGCCATAGACCGGAACCCAAGAACATTCCTCAGGGCCATACCCCTCTCAGTCCACCAAGTACTGGGCTCCGTTCTACACCCGGTGAGATGCCGGGAGGCTCTGCACAGAACAGACTATGGAACCATGCACCAAGCGATGGTGGGGTTGGGGCTGGGAAGAGGTGACATGAGCAAAGGGGGAGGAATTTATACGAGGCTTTCTTGATAGCCTCACTACGAATGGTCTCACAAAGCACAGGGCCAACTTGCTGCTCTCAACTTTCAAGGGAAGATCCTTAGACCCCAGACAGACTCTCTCCCCTGACATGAGAGATCTCACCTGTTGGCAAAGCCAGTCAGCCTGCCAGGCATGTTGTTTCTGAGCACGCAGCACAGAAGCCCAGGCCTATCCCCACGTATGTTGGATCCACAGTTCAGCCCCAGGAACTCCCACATCAGTCTCTTCATCAGGGAGGAGTGCTGGCTGGAATCCCTTCTGGCATTCAAAGGGGGACATGTCGTGGAGGTTATTGTGGGCAATTTCTGCCCAGACCAACTGGGAGCTCTAGGATGTGGGGTTGGAAGAGTCAAGGTAGTATAGGGTTGTCTCAAGCTCCTGAATCACCCTCTCAATCTGGCTGGCTGTGGCTCCAAGAGAAAAGAAGGCCTTCAGAATCAGGACGTGAACTGTGGTTCCCTTGATCAGACAGTATGTCCTGAGGGAAACCATGCAGCCTGAGCACCAGCTGAACCTTGAGGATGGCTGTCCCACGAGCAGACAGGAACTTTGGGAGAGCAATGACATGGGCAGCCTTGAAGAATAAGTTCATAACCTCCAGAATGTTAGTATTTCCATCAGAAAAGGGCAGACCATTGATGAAATCTACTGAGAGGTGGGGCCAGGGACATAGCAGACCTGCAGAATGCTGGAATGATGCCTTGTTCTGGGCACAAGTAGGACATGCAGAGATGAAGTCATGGATGTTCTGGAACATAGACAGCCACCAAAATCATCTCTTGATAAATTCCAGGGTCCAATGAATTCCTGGATGTCCAACCAGACAGGAGGAGCGTCCACATTCTGACACAGGCGCACCAGGGCAGGAAGAAACAGCTGGGGGGGAGGTCTTCCACCTAGGCCTGGATCAGACTGTTGTGCAGCCCTCACCTCCGGCTCTATTCTCCAAATCACAGAAACAGCAATGCATGAGAGATGAAGGTTGGGCTCTAGATTGGGATTGTCCTCAGACACGTCAAACTGCTGGGAGAGAGCACTGGAATTCGTATTCTTATTGCTGTGTTGGCAGGTGAGGGTGAAATTAAACCTGGTGAAGACAAGAGCCCAACAAGCTTCATAGGATCTGAGTCTCTTGGCATCCTGAATGCAGGAAAGGTTCTTGCGATTGGTTGATACCAAAAAAGGGTTGCTAAGCTCTCTCCAGCCAGTATCCCCACACTTCCAAGGCCTCCTGGACAGCCAGAAGTTTGTGGTTCCCAGCATCACAGTTACATTCGGCAGGAGTCAAGTGACAGGAAAGAAAGGCACAAGAGATGCAGCAGGTTATCTGTAAAAGAGCGCTATGAGAGTACAGCTCCAATGCTAAAATCTGACGCATGCTCTTGACAATAAATGGTTGGCATGCAGTGCCGGGGCAGTGGAAAAGTGTCACTTTAGTTCCAAGAATCCTTGGACTGATTCAGTTGACCAAAGGAATCCAGAAGTCTTCCTGGTGAGCGCATTCAGGGGGGCTGCAATGGAACTGAAGTGTCTAATGAATTGTGAAAAAAGTTAGCAAACCCCATGAAGCGCTGCACCTGTTTGATAGTAGATGGTTTGGGCCACTCTGTGTCTGCCTGGACCTCACACTGGTCCACTTGAACACTGCAAAGAGTGAGTACTCTTTAGTTCAAAAACGACTCTGCTGTTCACGAAACTCACACTGCTCTGGCTTAGCGTAAAGGTTATTCTCATTCAAACAGATGAAAACAAATTGATTCAACGTGTCCCTGAGCACACCGTTGACCAGGCCCTGAAAAGCAGCGGGGGTTATTGTCCAGACTGAAGGTACTCATGGTGGCCAGTGGAAGTGTTGAAGGCTGTCTTCCACTTACCCTTGCCTCAAATACGAACCAGGTTGTAAGCATTGTACAGATCTTCTTTGGAAAATATGGCTGCTCCCTAGAGCTGTTCAAATGCAAAGGTGAGCAGGGGAAGAGGGTAGCAGTTCTTCACTATGATGTTGTTGAGGGACCAGTAATCAGTGCCGTGACAGAGCTTTTCATCCTTCTTGTTCACAAAAAAAGAAGGCCCAGCCCTGCCGGATGGATAAGACCCCAAGGCCAGGGCCTCCTTGATGCACTCATCCATGGCGGCTGTTTCTAGAGAGAAAAGAGCTGACGCCCAGGGAGGATTAGTACCGGTTAAGTGGTCAACGGTGCAGTTGTATGGCCAGTGTGGAGGCAGAGAGAATGCCTCCTTTTTACTGAACACCTCAAGAGGATCAGAATATTCAGCTGGAATGCCAGACAGTTGCACACTGGCAGTTGGTACAGGAGGGCAACACTGACAGGGGCTTGAGCTGGACCCAGACAGGTGGACAGGCATGCAGGTCCCCATTCTTTAGGGACCTCTCTTCATAGCACCTTTAGGGACTAATCAATCCATGGGTCATGTCAAGATAAGAAGGGAAGGCCAAGCACCAGCAGCAGTTCAGGTGAATCAAACAGATAGGAGAGCTGTTCCCTATATTTGCCTTCTAGCACAAGTTGAATGGTATTGTGTATTTAATATTGCAGTAATATTTGAGTGATCCTGTGTGTGTGTGTAGTTTGATTAAGCATTCTCGTTCATTTAAATAACTCATTATGGGTTATATGTAAAAATATGTTAATTGCACACATCATCACGCTGCCGTGTGATATGTGTGCGCCTTGCTTAAAGTAAACTCAAACTACACCCGTATTTCAGACTCCCTGCATCTTCTTTGAATTAGTTTAATGTTTTGAAGTTACAAAACAAAACATAGGGGTTCTGCGGAAAGGTGCATCTTGCTAGTGCCCAGGGGCTGACCACCCAGGGCCTTGACGGTGATATATTCCCTCAAATGCCAAGTCAGAACTCTCCATCTTTGAGCCAGGCAGATATTCATGAGGTTCCCAGCTGCCCCAGAGACATTAAATGCCTGAAGCTCTGAGACACCCACGACAAGGAAGCTGGAAGCACTACACTTTTAGGGAAAGAGGCTTGCAGGGAGAACCAACCCATTAGAATTCCCCTTCCTGCTGATGGTTATCCTCTTTTACTAGGCGCCTGGGACATGAAGCACAGGAGTGACCCGGATCGCCACAATAAAGGCAGTAACCTGTTCTCCTGCGCTGATCTCGTTCCTCCCGAGAAAGGTGCATGCGCCCCATCTGCACAGCCTCCTCCGTGAACTGTGTACTGGGTAATGTGAGAAAGGGTACAGATAAACGGTGATCTAAGGAATAAGAAGTTTCTAGCATTCTTTCTCTGTGTCACTCAATTGCCCAGTGGTCAATCTGAATGGCCAGAGTAATCAGGTCGGCCAGGCTGTCCAGCTTGTCACACACTTTGATCTCTTTCCAGACACCTGCGCTCAGTCCCGCTGGAAGGCAATGATATGGACCTCCTATTCCAAACCATCTCCACCACAAGTATTCAGAACTTTACTGTGTAGTCCCTCACTCCCCTCTCTACCCTGGCACAGGCCCAGGAGTCGGTGGACACCCTCCTGATCCCATAATGGAAGATCAAAAACACTCCTGAACTCAACAACAAATTGCTGAAATGACTTGGCTGCAGGGGAACCTTGTTCCCATAGAGCATCGAACAGGCTCAGATTCACCATGTACGCCAGATTACGTGCATCATCACTGAACTGACCAGGCTGGGCTTGGAAAGTTAGCTTACACTGGGTACTAAAATTCCTGCAGCTGTCAGGATCACTGGAGCATCTGCCTGGTGGAAGAATACAAGATTCTGGTTCAGATGGGGCAATGGGAGTCGGGGCATTAGTGGCCAAAGTCAACGAGGCTATTGAACAGGAGATGCTGGGGATGGGACTACCCTAGCTAAAGCCTGCTAAATTGTGGCAGCGAGTGTGGTAATGGATGCAACAGCTGATGCACCATCAATAACTCACTCTGAGACGTAGGAAGTGAGGTATCGGCTTTTATTGACTGGAAGAATGAACAACACTACATCCTGGGGAATGAGGCTGGGCAACAGGCCTCAGTCGCCTTTATACAGGGGTCTGTGGGAGGAGCCACAGGAGCAGTCCTGACAGGTACATGTAGTTCACCACAACAGCCATAAACCAGGTGCCAAGAGGGACTCGCTGAAGCAGATGAACAGTTCAGTGGCTTTAGTAGTAACTGAGCAGAACAAAGGAAAAACAATAAACACAAGGCCAATAGGCCATTAACTAGAACTTTCAAACTAAAGCTGACGTTGATACAGTGGCTTGGCAATGGTAGCTTAACAATAAATAACTACTGCCCCTTAACAGAGTCAGTCTGAAAGGAAATCCTTTTACCCAGAACTAGGACAACGGTGAGCAGAGAGCATTGACATTGCTCGGCTTTTGGTCACGTCTCACCAAGACTGGAATGAAAAGAAAGGAGTTAAATACCACCACAATGAAGCAGTAATTAGCTGGGACGCGCATACTCACGAGCGTGATTGCCAAACCCATTTCACAGCCCACCTGCGAGGGCACACAAACCCCATGGCAGAGTCTGTGGTTGAGACAGATGTATGCGTACAGCTTTAAGGATCCCATTGGCCTGTAAATTGGCTCATTTGTAAATAACATTGATTATCCAACCACTCATGAGCTTCCATTCTAATGGCAGACTTTTATTATCTCAGGCATAAACCCAGATTTGAAACACTGCTCTGCTCATATCTTTTTGTCAGATTGTACAATGACACTAAATGGTTTTAACAAGAGCATATTGGCAACAAGAGAATATCCAGCTGTTGCAGTAATAAAATGAATTATCTGCTATACTTTAAGGCTTTCATCAAAATCATACTTGAATTCATAATGGTTAATGATAGCAGCTTTTTCTTAGAACGGTCATCAGTAATGGAATAACACTGAACACTGCCAATTCCCAGTCAAAGCTAAATTCATGGGTCCTTTAATAATGTCCACAGCTTCAGTAATGTCCAGCATTTGACTAATTCCGATGAACAGAAAGACGTTTGTCCCTAACAGTGTGTCACAAAATAAATAAATCTTTTGAAAGCCATTGAACAGCAATGATGGTTGCATAGATTCTATCAAGAGCCTATTTGCATTGGGTGATTTAAGATGTGAAGTACATCACAGGTCAATGATTTAAGATAGCAATGGATAGTGGTTATGAGAGAACTGAGGATCGTCCAGAACATTTGTTAGTAATTTTGATTACTTTTGTGGAATAGCTTCAGTGATTTCCATTCCAGCATATCTGTTTATGAATCTCTTTCATTCGAAACCACGAGACGCATTCACCAAGAGCTAGGAGGAGAAAAACACATTTACTAAACAAACCAAATGATGGAAGACAAAATGCAAATCAAAATAAAGTGAGAGAAACTGTGAACAATGGCATATGTCTTATCAGATTTCCTTTGAATTTGAAGTAAATGCTGCAGTTCATAGTAAGTGTTAAATACACACACGCACATTTTCGATTCACTTGTACTGTGCTGGATAGGAATGTTATGGTTGCAGAGTCTAAACATAAACAGTATTAGCTTTGAATTTTATTGAACTTTCCATTTGGCACAAAATATTTAATCAACATTGGCTAAATCTAAAGGAAAAGGATGATTCAATAATGAAGCCATGTAATGTGATGGTACAGCCTGTTTATGATGGGGGACAACTGCCTCTAATCTGTAAAGTATTGCCAAGTGCAGCAATCTGTTTCTGATAGTGAATACTGTCTCTGTAACACAGGGAACCTGCTGGGTGTCCAGAGGAGATTGAATGCTTTTAATGAAAAGTACAAATGGAAGCCTTGTAACAGCACCAGGACATATATGGACATGAAAGCTGTAATTAGAAATGTATGAAAAAACAGCAAAAAATATAGCAGGGATTAAAGTATCCAAAGCAAAAATAACAGGTTAAGCAAATTATGTAATAGATTACAGATGTAAGGCCCCAAAAATGCACATGGCAATGGATTCCTGTGTATCCCTCAGACTGCTGTTACTGACCTCAGAAAATTCATGTTGTCAGGAGAATACCTGTCAATGGCTACATTTCACTAGTGGTCAATAGCCGTGAGTTGTTCTGCTGTTACACAATGCAACATTGTTCTATAGTGTTCAAGTGCTAATTAACTCAGTAGTGCAATGTCACACGTTCTTCCACATGCAGCGTAACAAACCAAGGAACATCAGTGACTCAGATAATTTTGCATGGAGTCAAACAACATTGTTTGAAAAAACCAGCCCCAGTCAGCAGCATTAAATGCACTATCTATTCATAGAAATTCCACAAGCTTTGGAGGCAGAGCACATCCGGCTGATACGTCAATAATCGAGATGTAATGCCATTGGTGGGCTGAAATTCTGATGACTTCATTCAAAATTGATGGTATCTCATCGTGGGAGGGAAAAATGTTTAAATCTGTATCCTTATTTGGTGTTAGTATTATGTTTTGTACCTTCAAAACGTTAAAATAATTTAAATGAAACATGGGAGTCCAAAACTATGGGTGTAGTTTGAGTTTACTTTAAGTGAGCCACACACGTAACACACATGATGATGTATGTAATTAGCGTATTTTTACCTGTAACCTGGAATTAATTATTTAAATAAACAAGAATGCTTAATCAAACAATATATATACAAGATTACTCAAATATAAGTAAAATATTAAATACTCGACAGTTAGGGTAACCAGAAGCCATCGGAGATTCACATTCAGTTAACATTATGCGAAGCCTTCAGTGTCATACTGCCTTATCCAGTACGACAGGTTACAAGCAGAAGCTTAAGCTTGTGTCTGGTCTTGAATTCAGTTTCCCAGCATCAGGATGCAAGGGTAAAGTCATTCCAATTTAGATCTTTCAGCTTGCTTTATCTTTACTATTTTATGAAGTAGTTCTCTGCATACTAAACAAGGTAACCCAGGCGATCCCTGGAAGACTGGGACTGGGTGGAAGTGTTCCTGATCCTAGCAACAGTTCAGCTCAGAATATTTTAAACAATATTGATTATTTGTTTTTGATGTAGCAGGGCAGAGCTGAATTCTTTAAATAATGAAGACCAGGAACATATGTGTTTGCTATAAGAGCACCATCCATTGCTGTTGCGGCCCAGCACATTCCATTAGAACTCTGTTAATGAAAGATCAAGGCATGTCATAATGCAATATGCTTCAATGAAATACTTGCATTGAATTCTTAGTGCAGGCTGACATTGATATACAATCCATCCACGCAGGCCCACTGTCCCTGCATGGTATTCTGTGTCTGCATTTAGGGTCAATCAGAGAAGGGACTGAGCTTCCATGGAGTAGCTGATGTAATATAACGCATCTGCTCTCTGATGTCGCAGCTGATGGAGTGCCAGTGTTTTATTTTCTCTGTTGTGCAAAATAATATGCAGGTGATGTTAAATTATTTGTTACCCAATTGATTAAAGAGGATATAAAAGATGGACCCCCCTCCACACGGCTAATTTGGTCATACCTAATACCTGATGAACGTATTTGGGCATAGAACTTGTTTCTGGTATACTTGCGGTGTGGCATTCAAAGCCGTTTGTGTTCTCTGCTTAACTTTACAACAGAAGGAGTAATATAGGCCAATCCACACCTTCCCCAGCTTATAAACACCTGATTCTTGTATAGCTTGTACATACAAATGAGTATTTGGAAGACCTGTGCTATGGGTTAACCAGTTGCTCTGGGGCTAGAGGCTTCTATTGCAGCCTGGGAACTCAGTTTACAACTGTATTTTTACCTTGTGAACTATTTAGTTATGAATAGTTCAGATTGTTGGAACCCTGTCATAGCTAGGCATCGATCTCCTTCAGCATTAAACATTAAAATTATGGAAAATTCTAAGTGATCTATTTCCAATGGTGCATTGGTGATGAAGGCAAAGCCAGCTAGTCTGCACTTCAATTAACCTGTAGAATCAAAGACAAAATTACCCTCACTGCTTATCTAGAAACCAGCACACCTTCTCCTTGAGTTGGAGGATGATATAACTCTCTGAGAGCAATTAATATATTTTATGAGGAAGGATCTTTGATGAAGTGTTCTTGCATGGCTCAGAGAGATGGACGAATAAAACAAGGATAACTCAGATGCCATAACTTGCCAGAAGTTATGATCCTCAAAATTAACTGATTGAGGAGAATTTCAAATGAAGAGCTGTATCAGAGGACACAGAGAGGGGACAGACACATTGTACAGTTGCTAAAAAAGATGGAGATGACTTGGGGATGTGTATATGTTAAATGCTCCCAGGCACTTGGCTCATTGCTAAGCACCAGACTGAGCTGTAAGATGGTTGTCCTGAGTAAAACTGGTGATAAACAGCGGGGAAAGAGATGATGTCTGGCCTGATGAAGTCACCAGATTGGTGCAGAATGAGCTCCAATAGTGTTCTCTCATAGAAGCTTGACATCCCGTCTGAGACTTGGAAAAGATTGAAAGGATTTCTGCTGCCCTAGTGATCATCCACTTGTCTGACAATACATACCTTTTTGTCAATGGCAAATTCAATTTAAAGTGACACTTGGCTCTAGTTGAGTTAAACTCTGTTGTTAGGGCAGCTGATAGATCAGGGAACAAGGCTGAAAGTCAGCCGGTATCAATTTCTAGTTATTCTATTTTCAATAGTACTGGGACAAATTAAATCTCAGCAATTTAAATCTCTAACAGCATGTACTCATGCACCAGCAAGGAGGCAGCAAAATTACACACCCATCAGGAAAAGGAATTGTTAAAAAAATAAATGACTCTAATTAAAAAACATTATTATATTTTGTGATTATGTTTTAAAACACCTGGGATCAATATTGTGAAGAAAAATATTTTTTGCAGATGTCATTTGAATAAATTATTTTTTAATAACTGAATAAATTGATATTTTGAAATCTGGTCATTTTATCATAAGGATAGAATTATAAAAAATTAGGATACTGAAAGAAGCCACTTGGGCTATCACTTCCTTGTGAATCACAAAGGCTTACGCTATAACATCACTACTTGTCAGTTGTGTAACTTTGTTGCTGCGTTAAAATGGAGATTTGGTTGGAATGATGGCAGATGGAATTTAATCATAACATGTGTGAGGTAGAGCATCCCGAAGTGGTTCATACTGGCCAGTCAGGTGAAGAAAATCTTAGAGACCATAGGAGTTGTTGATGTACAAAGGGATCTTGGGGCGCAAGTCCATAGCACCCTCAAAATGAAGATACAGGCGGATAGTGTCATTTAGTTTGTTTGCCTTCATAGGTAGGGGTATTGAAAGTAACAGTGGGACATCATGTTGCAGTGATACAGTGCAAGACAAAGGTTAGCCCCACCTGGATAACATAACATGTTTCTGGTCAGAATGTGGTGCTGCAAGAACATTGCAGAAGAGATTCACTAGGATGTTGCCTACAATGGGCAGCTTGAGTTACAATGAGAGATTGGATAGGGCCTCAAATTTACCTGGTCCATTTCAGACTCCTCCCTCCCCTTTCTTGATCTTTCTGTCTCCATCTCTGGAGACGGCTTATCTACTGATATCTAGTATAAACCTACAGATTGGACTATACCTCTTCCCACCCTGTCTCTTGCAAAAATGCTATCCCTTCTCACAATTCCTCCATCTCCGCCGCATCTGCTCTCAGGATGAGGCTTTTCATTCCAGGACGAAGGAGATGTCTTCCTTTTTTTAAACAAAGGGTCTTCCCTTCTTCCACCATCAACTCTGCTCTCAAACGCATCTCTCCCATTTCCCGCACATCTGCCCTCACCCCATCCGCCCACCACCCCACTCGGGACAGTGGGACAGTCGCCACCCCTTGTCCTCACCTACCACCCCACCAGCTTCCGGGTCCAACGTATAATTCTCCGTAACTTCCGCCACTTCCAACGGGATCCCACTACCAAGCATATCTTTCCTTCCCCCACTCTTTCTGCTTTCCGCAGGGATCGCTCCCTACGCAACTCCCTTGTCCATTCTTCCCCCAATTGCTTCCCACCAATCTCCCTCCTGGCACTTATCCTTGTAAACGGAACAAGTGCTTACACTGCCCTTACACTTCCTCCCTCACCACCATTCATGGCCCCAGACAGTCCTTCCAGGTGAGGCGACACTTCACTTGTGAGTCGGCTGCTGTGGTATACTGCGTCCGGTGCTCCCGGTGTGGCCTTTTATATATTGGTGAGACCTGACGCAGACTGGGAGACCGTTTCGCTGAACACCTACACTCTGTCCGCCAGAGAAAGCAGGATCTCCCAGTGGCCACACATTTTAATTTCACGTCCCATTCCCATTCTGATATGTCTATCCATGGCCTCCTCTACTGTCAAGATGAAGCCACACTTAGGTTGGAGGAACAACACCTTATATACTGGCTGGGTAGCTTCCAACCTGATGGCATGAACATTGACTTCTCTAACTTCCATTAATGCCCCTCCTCCCCTTCTTACCCCATCCCTGATATATTTAGCTTTTATTCCCTTCCTCTTTTTTTTCTCTCTTTCTGCCCATCACTCTGCCTGTTCTCCATCTCCCTCTGGTGCTCCCCTTCCCCTTTCTTTCTCCCTAAGCCTCCCGTCCCATGATCCTTTCCCTTCTCCAGCTCTTTATCCCTTTTGCCAATCACCTTTCCGGCTCTCAGCTTCACCCCACCCCCTCCAGTCTTCGCCTTTTCCCCTCCCCCCTCCTACTTTCAAATCTCTTTACTATCTTTCCTTTCAGTTAGTCCCGACGAAGGGTCTCAGCCCAAAATGTCGACAGCGCTTCTCCCTATAGATGCTGCCTGACCTGCTGCGTTCCACCAGCATTTTGTGTAGGATAGTCACAGTCTTTTGCAAAAGGTGAGGGAGTCTGAAATTAGAGAATGTAGGTTTAAGGTGACAGTGAAAATAATTAATGTAGATATGAGGGGTAAGTTTTTCCACACACTGAGTATTTTCAATAAGCTACCAGAGGAGGTGGTAGAGGCAAGTATAATCACAGCATCTGGGCAGATACATGGGTAGGTGGGAAAGAAAGAATATTGGACTAAAAGCAGGAAAGTGTCACTAGCATAGATAGACATTTTACTCAGCAGGAATGAGTTGAGAAGAAGGACCTGTTTCCCTGTTTAAGGCCTTATGACTCAATGATACGATAACTGGTGTTTCTAAAAGAAAATAATTAAAGTTGAAGCCATTTTCAATTACCATACTGACTTGCAGTAATATTCTCTTGATGTGTCAAAAAACCTCTAGCTGGTAAACACATCCAAAGGCAGTATCCATGACTCTATCCTAGCTGTCTCTGGTCTCCGTCCAGAGACTTGAGAACCAAACCTGGCTGACATTTCACAGTGGCTTCAAGGGAGTGTTGTTCTTCAAAGGTACCACCTTTCAAATGCAAAATAAAATTAAGCCCTTTATTGTGTAGGTGGGAAAGATCCCTTGGCACAATTTCAAAGAAGATTTGGGATGAGGGAAGCTGCTACAAATATTTTCCCTCCACATCACCAAAACAACCCATATTATTATTATCAAGTTGGTCTTTGTGAAACTTTGTGCTATGCAGCTGTCTATCACACCTCCTAAAACACAACATGGACTATTTTTCAAACGGACTTCATTGAACCAAAATAATTTGAGACAATCTGCAGTTTCAAAAAACACTAATTGCAAGTTCTGCTTTCATTGGAAGTCGCTTCCAGATGCAGATATTGCAGGACTTTTTCAGTAGGGTGGACTGCTGTTCACGTTGTTATGCAGCCTTGTGGGTCAATGTGCTGTAGGCCGCATTTTGTTGCATTAATTTGGGAGTAAAAAAATGAAGTTGCAAACATGCGGCAACCTTCTTTAAATGGAATAATTATTAATGACATAACCATCAATGATTCTCTTTCATTCAACCAAATTTCACCTCTGTGAAATGGGTACATAGGGCGTGCTGGAACCTAGTCAGTCAAGTTCACATTGGGTTCTTAAAAGCAGATGCAGGCATCAATTATTCTTACATAACTGGCTATGGTTACCATTTAATTTTGTTACATAACCTCAGAAGCTCAATAAGATAATACAAAAGAACAATAGAATGGTAAGTCTTTCTGTGGTGAGATGATAACTGAGTTAGAGTCATCTCATCTATCATCAGGATGTCCACCTCGCACCTGATGTCAAGATATTCCTCAGTTAGCTGCAGGGTATTTGAAGATGTGACAGTCATGCCTTGACTAAAGCATTACCTTAATAACAATTTCCCCCTTTTTTCCAGTGCTGTGAGGTGCATGGTCTAGTTAACCAAGGTCTCAGAGAGCATTTGAGAGGGCAAAGGTCATTGCTGCTCAGTAGACCAGATCAGTTTCATACCATATTAGAACTCTTGAGCCTCAAATACCCTCTTCCTTCATTGACCGAAAGCGGTGCTGTTGTACTGAAAGCAATGCTAAATCTCATCATTGATATCTGTCGCTAAAGGTGATTTCTGACACATGGAAAATAGTCCACATTTTTTATGTCTAACTATCAGCTTTTATTATCAGAGGGCTGTGACCACTGAATTTTCATTGTTGGAGGGAGGTCAAAACTGTCTCCACAGAATTCTTCATTTTCACTGGAATAAAAAGCAAATTAACATCAGTAACTTCTCCCAAACCAGCATCTCTGCTATTGAGTTCATCGTTACACTCAGTCTGCTCCACTTGACAGGTCACATCATTTGCACAACCAACACCATACTGACAGAACAGCACACAGAAGCTCCATGTGACCAGCTAAAGTAAGGGACCAGCTCCCATGGGCCACTGGTGACCTCAAACCTTCTTTTGCAAAATGTAAGTTATAGTGATCCATAATTAGTCACTTGGTGATGAAAGTCACTCAGAATGTTACACCATGTTGAATGACTACATTTTCAACAGTAAACTAAGAAATAATTGCTGATGAACAAACTTACCAATGTTAAACAAAGTTGTACACGTATCTCTATTCCCTCAGAATAATTATTTCAAAATTCTACAGATGCTGAAATAATAGAATTTGTTTATTTATAAATGTGCCGATGTGACATATCTAACCATTCTGTAAACCGCTTATTATATAAAAACGATCTCTTCTGGTTTTGGTGCTTTGGAATATGTTTTCTTTTGATTCTGCATTTAATCGGTGAGCTGATACCATTGTTATTGAAAGGTGCAGATGCCCTAAAGAAGTTATCAGACAGCAGCTCATGATGGCTAAGGAGAAATCCTCACCAAAGAAACCAATCAGACCATTTTAAAACTTTTCTGAAATGTCAAGAGACAGCATTGATTATTAAACCTGGCCCAATTATTACAGATTACACTTGTGTGAGAGAAATCAGAGGGTTCATGGTTAGTCAGTTCTATTTGTTAATTCTATTTTCTCATTAACATAAAAATGTTATGATGTAATGTTGCAATTTATTCTCCATCCAAGCTGAAAACTTTGTAAAGGTGGTTGTGCAGTAATATGTTATAACCCTCTCGTTCCTATACGAAGAAAACATAATCTTTCTATCATTGGATGGTGCTGTTTGAGGTTCTGCAATCATTATATATGGGGTTATTATAATGCTTAAATCTTTAAATTCACAACATTATTGTAAAGTTTACTGAAATTTTATGGTTAAACTTTAAGCTTAGCCAAAATAATACCTTTGATTTTGTGTCCTACAATAACTGATACTCTAGAGGGAGCTAATAGGCAGTACATACCACTACTTCAAATATATGCATGAGCAAAATTTATTTCCAATTTGATTTACAAACTTACCTTTGCTTGGTATTAGTCACCATTTCAACATTATGGATTTAAAAGTTTTGTACTAAATAAATTGTCAAAGCCCCAAATGCCTTGGTGAGTTAATCTAATGAATTTCTGAAAGGAAGTAAAAAAGGCTTTAGATTGAAAATAGGCCAGTCAAATATGACATCTAGCTTTGGTCCACTGAGTTCATGAGTGGACAATTGGGAAGTGTGTTGGATTCTGTTTATTATTGAACAATGCTGAAAAATGTACATGCAGGGACAATAAATTGGTTGAAGAATCATATTCAACTGGGGCCACTTATGAGAATAATTAGTTTCTGTAAAATATTAAGTTACTGCCTGTTGAAGAGGAAAACATTTTTCAATAGCTACTTCATGGATTCTATGTTTATTCTGCCAGTGGAGCTTGCAGAAGTACATGTTTTCAGAATTACTGAAATTGTATGTCATGTTGCTTTTTATCATCATGGTCACACTAAATGTACAATCTTATAGTTGAATTTAATATAATTCACCATGAAAATCTCTGAAGCAGCTTTTGGCAGAGTTTATTATTGAGAATTTGAATCAATCCTATTGGATACAATAATTCTTTATCTAAGCATTGCAAACGTAATGCATAATAACATGAACAATCAGTTCTAGAACTAAGAAACGACGTCATCTTCTCTGACCTGGAAAATGATATGCCCTAGATTAACATGATAACTCTGATCTCTTCTTCCTAGCTGTTAGTTTTTTGACTCAGAATTCTCCTGAACAATATATAGTAACAAAGAAAAAGTGAGTGAATCCTTTGCAATTACCTGGTTTTCTGTTTTTATTGCTCATAAAATGTGGTCTGATCTTTGCCTAAGTTACAATAATAGATAAACACAATCTGCCTCAACTATTAACGCACAACATTTGTACTTCTTCTCGTCAATACTGATTTCACCGTTTAAACAATCACAGATTAGGTGCAAAAGAGTATGTGAACCTCTGGGGTAATGCCTTCCACAAAAGCTATTTGGAGTCAGGTGCTCCAATCAATGAGAAGAGATTGCAGGGTTAGGTTGTAGAGGAGATACCCTGCCCTGTAATAGAGACACACAAAGTCAGGTTACTGACATAGCCTGCTCTTCTCAAGAAGGATCTGGTTATGTGCACCAACATTTTCAAACAACTTTCAGAGGACCTAAGGAGAAGAATTGTAGAGATGCATGAAAGTGGAAAAGGCTACAGCAGCATTTCTAAAGACCTGAGTGTTCATCACTTCACACTAAGAGAAATTGTCTACAAATAGAGGAAATTCAGTACTGTTGCTACTCTTCCTAGGAGTGGGACTCTTGCAAAGTTCACTCCAAGAGCACAAAGTGCTGAAGAAGGTGAAAAAGAACCTAAAGGTTATAGCAAAAGACCTGCAGAAATCTCTAGAACTTGCCAAAGTCTCTGCTCATGTGTCCATTATCAGAAATACACTGAATAAGAGTGGTGTTCATGGAAGGACAGCATGGAGGAAACCACTACACTCCAAAAAAAAACCATTGCTGCACATCTCAAGGTGGCAAAATACTGCCTGGATGTTCCATGAAGCTTCTGGGACAATGTTCTGTGGACAGATGAGATAGAAGTTGAAATTTCTGGCAGAAATGCACATTGCTATGTTTGGAGGAAAAAGTACACTGCGCACCAACACCAAAAACCTCATCCCAACTGTGAAGAATGGTGGTAGGAGCATCACGATTTGGGGCTGCTTTGCTGCCTCAGGGCCTGGACAGCTTGCAGTCGTTAAGGGAACAATGAATTCAACATTGTATCAAGACATTTTACAGGAGAATAACAACGGGTTAAAAAGAAGAAAATACATGTTTTGGAATGGCTAAGTTGGAGTATAGACCTCAACCCGATTGAAATGCTTTGGCATGACTTGAAGAGGGATATTCATGCAAATTATCTCAGAGATATTGATGAACTAAAACAGTTTTGTACGGAAGAATGGTCTAAGGTTCCTCCTCGCTGCTGTGCAAGTCTGATCAGCAGCTACAGGAAATGTTTCGTGGAGTTTATTGCTGCTGAAGGAGGTTGAACCAGTTATGAAATGGAAGGGTTCTCATATTATTCCAGCCTGTGAATGATTGCGCAATGCATTCAATAAAGACGTGAAAAGTACAATTGTTTACGTGTTATTAGTTTAGGCAGATTGTGTTTGTCTGTTATTGTGACTATTATTATGAAGATCAGACCACATTTTACGAGTAATTAATGCAGCAAACCAGGTAACTGCAAAGGATTCGCAAACCTTTTCTTACAACTTGTAAGTACTTACAGTATATTTTACACATCAGAAGACAGAACTGCGCAGGGTCTAACCCAATAGGTATTTTCTTCATTTTTTCCCCATTTTATTACGATCACTCCAATGCACTCATGTGCTTGCAAGAAGCTTGATTTCCACTCATGCAGTCTTCTGCCATTGTAACTGAGATATTTTTACTGATTCTACTCCGTAAAATAGCAGGTCAACTTGTTGGTTGTAAATGCTATCAACAGGCTTTCAATCAGATGGACCCTCGCTCATGTTATGAATGGTGTTTTTACTGATAGCTATTATTTTCACAAATACATTGAGGCACAACGCATGGCTATTGATTTCATTTTTAAGGCAGCTGACTTAAAACTTCACTTTGCAGAGACGTTAAGCTAGCAGATGGAATTTTAAAGACTGTGACAATGTTACATTGTTGCAAAGTAGGAACACCATAACACCCGTGAAAAACAGGATAATCATATGAATACACACATGATACAAACGCAACAGCGAATGCTTGCTTAGAAGTTACACCGTATTGCTTCCTTTCTTTTCTCTAAGTGAGCAATGAGATAAATAATGTAAATATAATCACTTATGAATAACAAAAATAAATGCAGTCCAGTAGTTTATACATCTTTTGAAGCATTGCATTCTGGATTTGATCGAAATGTTTTGTGTCCTTGTCAAACAGGCTTAAATTTACCTCTTCACTTCCTTAAAATCTATGCCAGATGAAATTCTGAAACGACTTAATAATTGAGTGGCACCTAGACTTGGTTAATTTTTAGTGGATATCATTTGGACGACATGAACACATCAGATTCACGCTTTCAATTTCAACCCAGCAACTCTTGGCATAACAAAGAAAGGGTTCTGCTTCCCATTTGTGTGACCTCTACATGATAGAACTAAGAATGGAATTTTGTAAAGTTGGACTTAGCTGATTGCCTTCAACTCCAGAATTAAATTTGGTTAAACAAATCTCAAGTATATTCTCAATCATCTCTTCATGAAAATTTCCGCAGCTGTACTACACATGGCAGTACACAGAGCTGTCCTGTACTGTACTTCAATAAGTTGTTTTCGACTAACCCTTCCAACACTTGCTTTTGACAGATTCCTTAATTATTCTGGCTGACCTTTCATTTTGAATGATATGAAGGAAGATAATATTTGATATCATTCAGCTTCACAAAATTTGTGAATAGAGTAAATCTAAACTGAGAGAAATTGATGGAAACAAGCTCATCAAGCAAGTCAGAATATGCATATCTGGAACTCAACCCATTCGCTGTACATTCAATGCTGATACAGAAACCAGTGTCTTTCATCTCAATCCACTTTAAGGGACTATTATCAATACCAGGAAATTGTCATTCCTTTTTCCATAAAGTCCATATGTGTTCTCTGAAAATAAACATGATATGGTTAAAATGATTACAGACTTCTTGATGTAATTTTGGCAAACATTATATTTGCTGACAAATGATTTGTGGTTACTGTCTAAACTGTGCCAGTAAACAAAGCTTCTTGCAATCGTCTTCATTCTGATTGTTCCTCTGTGGTTTGGAAGAAGCTCATCCAAAACCTTTCGTCTCAAAGCAGTGGGTATTGGCATTCCTTCACTCCTTCACATGATACTCCTGCTCACACAGCAACTCGCTGTAACAACCATGAGACAGTTTCCCCAGCCTTTCCTGAAGATCAGTCAAATTCTGTTCGTCCTGCCAATGCCGCGTCCATTCCACCCTTCCCAACATCAAGTGTTGCTGCTATGTCCTTTCAGATATAATTATGGGGAAGCCTTCATCAACATGCAAATCACATGTTTATTTCCAACATTAGGATTCTCTTGTAGTAGTTGAATCCAAAAACAAAGTACTGCATCATTACCATCATTCAGTGCTGTGTTGTATGACGTAGACAATCATGGTCTTTCCACAAAGTTCTTAGGGAAGTCTTCTACAGAAGTGGTTTGATTTTGCCTTTTTCTAGGCAGTGTCTTTACAAGACAGGCATCCCCAGCCATTATCAATACTCTTCAGAGATTATCCGCCTGGTGTCAGTGGTTGCATGGCCAGGACTTGTGCTTGCATACAACCATCCACTACCTGTTTTATATACCTTGATTGGGGCGGGGGGGGGGGCTAAGTAGGTGCCACATCTTGTGCAAAGGTGACCTGCAGACTAGCAGAGGGAGAGAGCGCCTTACATCTCCTTTGCTAGAGATGTTCCTCCACACCCCCACCCAAAAATACCGCAGATGCTCGAAATGTGAAATAGAATGCACAGCAGGTCAGGTAGCATCTGTGGATCTCAGACTTATTATCATACATCATTTCCTCTCTTTATAACATCCTTTGCCTCGTGTGATCCAGATTTGTCAGTGACCCTTAGAGCATCTGGCCCAATCACCATTAGCAGTATTGCTTCTTTTACCTTTGGGTGTTTCATGACATCAACTCCTCTGTCAAAGTCCAGAATTCTAATTGCTGTATTGAATGTGATGCTTGAACATACATACTGAGAATCACAATCGAGCCAGTTGGAGATGCCACAACGTTTCGTGCCACTATGCACTATGTTTGATAGTGCTCATAACTCTTGTTGACACATTCTGATGTTCTTTGGCCAATGAGATTCCATTCAAGTACTCACTGGAAAATATAATCAGAAGTTAGTTTTGTGCCACAAAATCACCTGAAAGCTGCCGAGAGAGAGTCGTCAAAGGCCTCCAGCAATCCCAAAGATAAACTACCATCTCAGCGCCACTTGCAAAGACTTCCAGAGCATGAAAAAAGCAATAATGATTTATATTTCAAGGCAACATGCATAAACTGGAAACAAGATATATTTCTGCTTCCGGTCAACGGATGATAGCTTTTACAACTTTATTGTCTAGGAGAGCCATTTTGTTTAAATGGGAGGACTCTAATCCACCTACTGCTCTTTATTGGCTTACTTCCATTATGTCCTGTTTTAAGTTTAGAGAAAATAAGAAGTCAGGCATTTGATACATCCTTTAAATTTGAGGAAACTTGGCAACCTTTTATTCAATATTTTCATATGCTTTGATTTATGGCTCTTCCAGTTGCCTCCTCGAAATGTTGGATTTGATCTGAAAGTTTTTCTTTTTTCTTGCTTTCACTGTCAGTTTGAGCTGCCCAGTTCCTTTTTTTTTCTTTTTGTTTTTTTTAAGATTAGTGGGTTTTTTATGCATATTAAAGTTATAAAAGTTTCTTTATCTTTTTTTCTTCTTTTCATGGAATAATAAGAGGAGAATCGATTATCTTATTCTTTATTACATACTATTAGATTAATACTATGTATGATCTTGATAGTGCTTATTTTACCTTTTATATGAATTGTTATTGATATGAATATTTGAGATAACTCTCCTCTTGTTTATTTATATATATACTCTTTTTTAATTAATAAAAAGATTGATAAAGAAAGAAGAACATGCATAAACCATTTACACTTTAATCTGCAGACTGAATATTCCAGGCCGTATGTGCAATAATATTAAATTGCTGGAAAGCCCATGTACCAACTGACTTTTCTGCCAAATAGTGAGTGCCACAGGGATCAGTGTTGGGACCACATCTGTTTGCAACGTACATCAATGACAGGGAGGGAAGCAAGTGTTCAATATCCAGATTTATGGATGACGCAAAAATAACTGGGAAGGCAAATTGCGAGAAGGGCACAAAACGTTTAGAGAGAGGTATTTGGCAAATGGACTATAAAATGTAGAAATGTGAAATTGTTCACTTTAGAAGGAAGAACGATATAACAGGATATTACTTAAATGGAGATGAACTGCACAGAGATACAGCACAAAAGAATTTGGGGGTCCTTGTTCATGGTTCTCTCTTAAGGATGACTCCAAAAACAAAGGGTTTGGTGTCAAAGCTTTCTCATGTTCATCTATTTAAGATGAAGTTGAGGAAGAATGTCTTCAGTGAAAATTTCAATTTTTAATGAAAAAAAACTATATATAACAGACAAGAGAAAATCTGCAGATGCTGGAAATCTAAGAAAAACACACAAAGAGCTGGAGGAACTCAGCAGCCCAGGCAACATCTATGGAAAAGAGTACAGTTAACGTTTTGGGCCAAGACTCTTCATCAGGACTGGAGGAAAAAAAGCTGAGGAGTATGTTTAAAAGGTGGGGGCAGAGAAAAGAGAAATACAGGGTGACAGGTGAAACCTGAAGTGGGAGGGATGAAGTAAAGAGTTGGGAAGTTGATTGGTGAAAGAGATACAGGGCTAGAGAAGGGAGGTGGGGAGTCTGATAGAAGAGGACACATGGCCATGGAGGAAAGAAAAAGAGGGTGGATCACCAGAGGGAGGTGATGGGTGGGCAAGGAGATAAGGTGAGAAAGCGAAATTGGATGGGCAAAGGTGGGGGGGGGGGGGGGCATTACTGGAAATTTGAGAAATCGATGATCATGCCATCAAGTTGGAGGCTACCAAAAAAGAATATAAGATTTTGTTCCTCCAACCTAAGTGTGGCCTCATCACGACAGTGGAGGAGGTCATGGATAGACTTACCGGTATGGAAATGGGAAGTGGAATTAAAATGGGTGACTACTGGGAGATCTGCTTTTTATGGCAGACGGAGTATAGGTGCTTGGCAATGTCATCTTCCAAACTAAGTCAGGTCTCACCGATAATCAGGAGGCCACACCAGGAGCACCGGACACAGTATCTAACCCCAACAGACACACAAATGAAGTGTCACCTCAACTGGAATGACTGTTTGGGGCCCTGAATGGTAATGAGGGAGGAGACGTAGGGCAGGTGTTGCACTTGTTCCGCTTGCAAGGATAAGTGCCAGGAGGAAGCCGAGAGGGGAGGGACAAGGGAGTTGTGTAGGGAACGGTCCCTGCAGAAGGCAGAAAGTTGGCGGGAGGGGAAGATGTACTTGGTGGTGGGATCCTGTTGGAGATGGTGAAAGTTGCAGAGAATTATGTGCTGGATGGGGATGCTGGTGGGGTGGTAGGTGAGGACGAGAGGAACCCTGTCCCTGGTAGGGTGGCAGGAGGATGGGATGTGAGCAGACGTGCCTGACATGGAAGAGATGTGGTTGAGGTGAGCGTTGATCATGGAGGAAGGAAAGACCCTTTCTTTGAAGAATGAGGACATCTCCTTCATTCTGGAATGAAAAGACTCATCCTGAGAGCAGATATGGTGGAGACGGAAGAATTGAGAGGAGGGGATAGCGTTTTTACAAGTAACAAGGTGGGAGAATCAATGGGTTTGTAATAGACATCAGTAGATAAGCTGTCTCCAGAGATAGAGACAGAGAGATCAAGAAATTGGAGGAAGATGTCAGAAATGGACCAGGTAAATTTGAGGGCAGTGTGGAAGTTGGAGGCAAAGTGGATGAAGTTGACAAGTTCAGCATGGACGCAGGAAGCAACACCAATGCAGTTGTCATAGTGTAGGGGAAGTGCGGGTAAGTCACCAGTGTAGGCTTGGAACATAGACTGTTCCACGTAGCCAACAAACAGGCAGGCATAGCTGGGACCCAGTGAGTGCCCATGGCTACACCTTTTGTTTGAAGGAAGTGGGAGTAGGCAAAGGGGAAATTATTTAGAGTGAGGATAAGTTCCACTAGGTGGAGGAGAGTGGTGGTGGAGGGGAACTGGTTGGATCTGGTGTCCAGAAAGAAACAGAGAGCTTTGACGCCTTCCTGGTGGGGAAGGGAAGTATATAGGGACTGGACATCCATAGTAAAAAGAAAATGATGGGTGCCAGGGAACCTGAAATCATTGAAAAGATCCGGAGTGTATGACGTGTCATGGATATAGGTAGGAAGGGACTGAGCTAGGGGGGATTATACAGAGTCAAGGTATTCAGATACGAGTTTGCTGGGGCAGGAACAAGCTGAAACAATGGGTCTATCTGGATAAACAAGTTTCTGGGTCTTGGGTAGGAGGTAGAAACAGGAGGTGCAGAGTGTGGAACTATGAGGTTGGTGGCGATGGATGGGAGATCCCTGGAGTCAATAAGATTGGTGATGGTGTGGGAGACAATGGCCTGGTGTTCCTTAGTGGGGTCCTGTTTAAGGGGTAAGTAAGAGAAGTTGTCTGAGAGTTGATGCTGGGCCTCAGCAAGGTAGAGGTCAGTATGCCAAGACTACTACAGCATCCCCTTTATCTGCGAGTTTGATTAGTGGTCAGTATTAGTGCGGAGGGAGTGGAGAGCAGAGCATTCGGAAGGATTGAGGTTGGAACTGAAGAGAGGAGTGTTGAAGTCTAGACGGTTGATGTCCCATCAGCAGTTGGCAATGAAAAGATCCAGAATAGGCAGAAGACCAGGGTGGGATGTCTAGAAAGAGAAAGAAGGGTTGAAGACTGGAGAAGAGGTCTTTGGTGTGGGGTGGAAAGTCCTTGACAAAGAAATGGACTCAGAGATGGAGGTGGTGGAAGCGTTGTGGCAGAGAATGACTGACAATCAACCAATGTTGACAAAACTATGCAAATCAAAAAATACTGAGAACCTGAGTTGAAAAGAATCCTTGAAAGTGAGCCTGTAGGTCGTAGAATCAGTGCAGAGTGGTGGTGATTGAAATTATCCCTGATGGTTTAGGAGCCTGATGGTTGTAGGAACCTGGAGGAGTGGAATTGATGAATGAACACAATTCAGGTTTTGAGATTCTGGTAGTACATCACCTAATCTTTAATAAGTGAAGCAGCCAGTAGAGATGGTATGGCAAAGAATTGCAAACATATTTTAATAGCCTAAGGTAATTCCCCTTTACCAAAATAATAGGTTAGATATAAATTCATAAGAAAATGTTCCACATGAAGCATGAAGAAGTATTTGTTAATAAACAAAAATGTAACGTTAAAAAAGTCGTTACAAACCGCAGAATGACAAGTGGGTTTGCATCAGGAAGATGAAAGGAGTTTACAAGAATTTCTGAATTTAAAATAAAATTCGTATTCATGATGCACAAGCTGTAGATATATAAGTCACGCCAAATTAATATAAAAGCTGAGTTTTGTCACACATTAAACCTGGTTGTTGATTTGTAACAGAAAATCAGGACATGATCTAAAAGTTTAACGGTGTCACTGAACTGAATAGAACATGGCACAATAGTCATTGCTAATAATTTCTTAATGCATTAAAAGCAAAGAAAGAACATGGAAAATGGAACGCATTCTTGGAAAGGATCCATGCATGAATAAGCAAGCTGAAGCTCAGCAGGTTATGAGATAGGTATTATTGAAGGATGTTTAATTAACTGTTCCTTATTCTTATTCTGATCATGAATTAGTAACACACAGTCATATGTGACAAAATTACTGGCAAGTCTATTCACGAAGGGAATTAATATGTCAAATGACGCTTAGTTACAGTCAGTATGCTTTGCTAAGGTCACCTTTTAATTGCGAAAATACTTGCATTAGTAAAAGAAAGTTTTATGCTAATATTTGCAGTCTGCTCAATTTGTTCCACTGAAATTTGAATTCAATATATTTCAAGTGAAACTGAACACATTATTAAATAAATGAAACCTACATTTTGGAGTTCAGATCAAGAGTAGAAAAGCTAGAGAAAATCAACATGCTTTCTATATCAATTCAGATTCACATATTAATGTTGAATATTATTTTGCAGGTATACACAAAATATTATCCAAGCCATCACAATATCTTATTGGTGGTAATTTAATAGATGATATCTTATTCTCTGTTTGATTCTATGAATAGAATGTATTGCATTTACTCAAATAAATGTTATGCTTAGATGTTTAGGGGTAAAGCTCTCAGTGCTACCTTATGAAATTTGGCAATTCCTTTTTCTATCACTTGCTTTCCCTGACGAGATCTGTGGAACCATGCATTGGAAAGTTCAGAATTAGACAAGGATTCACCAGTCTCATAAAGCAGAACACTTTGTTCCTAAACACAGGAAGTTGTTTGATGTAAAGTTCCAGATAAAAATCTTTCATTAATGCATACACATTCCCACAAATTACTGTGTTCTGAGGCAAGCACACTGAAGAGCGGCTGTTTCCTTGAGTGTTGTGTCACATTTAGACTTTTGATTACACAGGACTACGAAGAGAGATAAAGGCAGTAAATTGTTTGTGCAGTGATTCCTCGTAAATAATGGGAAATGGATTTGCTTTGATGTCCAAGACTAATTCTGTGCTTTGCCAAGGACCTTATTCAATGTCTTTGACACATTAACATCTCTAAGTATTTTATGAAGCCATGACCTCCCCTGTTGCTATTACATTATCTCTGAGATGAGAATTGCATTTTTACTAATTTTCAGCAAACTACCCACAGTGCAAATGCAATTAAAGAACATTTTCCAAAGCTGCTAAGAAAAGGTTAATGAGTTGATTCCAGAGTCAGAAACAAATTGAACTTAGTAATAATTTGCTTTTAGCAGAATCTTGAAACAATTTCTAAAGAAAAGCCTGTAATGGTTTTAATTCCCTCTGATTAACCCAGCTGAAATAATGTTATATATAACTGATTTCCTGCAGAAAGAGCTTGGCTATTTGGCATCCTAAAGTAATCAAAGGAAACACTAGCAGATGTGCATTTTGGGAAAGTGTTATAGGATTACAGTGAAATCAAAAGAGCCACCTCAGATACATTTAGTTTGCTTAAAAGCGCACAATATATTCTTGTTATTTTTCTTTCAGAGCAGATTAGAATCCAGTTTACTTAATGTAAGTAGAATTGTTTTTACTTTATTGAATGAGTTCTGATAGTAATCAGCAAGGGGGCGATTGTTTTCTTCAGATTTTGTATTTTCTCCGCATTTTTCTCCTTTCAGGAACATTCTTCAGATTCTATCTGGCAGAACATGCAGGTGACTGTCTCCAGAAAACTTTTTACACTTATCCATAACTAGTAAAATGCCAGCTCATGGTGTGTATCTTGCACTAATTTTCCTGACAAAAAAAAGATAGAACCGCATTTTCAATTGGACACACATCTTCTAGGCTGATGTGAACAGTTTTGTTTTAAATATTGTCTGAACTCCAGCCCAAATGCAGTTTCCTCCAAATTTTCTCTTTTATAAAATTGTACACTTTCTGTTCTAACAGCACAGCACAAATCAAGTGTTTTGGGGGATAATTTTCTTCAATATTAAAGAACCACATTCAGACTGACATTCTACATTAAATATTTCAAAATCAGTGCCTTTACATTTTTTCCCCCTGGTATTCCACAGGTGCAACCAGTAATGATGACTGTGATATGTTCTACCGAGGGTGGAATTTACTGGGATTTCCAGAATTGGATTTTAATTCTGCAAAGTGTATGGAATTGAAGCTAATTTGCCTATTGGAAAGAAATTTAAGGATGACATACTGAAGTTAAAGATCAGAAGAGGAGTTGATGTTTCAGTTGGTGTGGCCCAGAGACAGTTGATCAAAGAAGCAAAGCGATCTGTGGCCAAGAAAGGAATCAAATTATCCTTCTGGAACTGTGCTTTGATGGAACAGCTATGTCTTGTCTACCTCCCTTCTTTTGTCAAAACTATATTTCTCCATCTTAACTCCAAAAAAAAAGACCAACTTTCTTTTGAAAATACTTATGGAATCAGCTTTCTCACCATTTTATACTGGGCTACCTCAGGATCTTTTGTTAATTATTCATACTATTAACAGACTCACCTGGAAAAAATAGCTTTTCTTTATATCTTCTAACAATACTTTACATAAACATAAAAATTGCATGTAAGCCAATTCTTAATCTTCTCCCTTCCAAAGTTAAAAGTCAATTTCCTTTTATAACTGTATTTCCTCATTACTTTCAACATCTCGTTGAAACTCCTGTTTATCATTCCTGAAGTGCTGGGCCAAAAATTACCTATGATACTGCAATAACATATAAAGTTTCAGCAGGGCTTCTCCTTTAATGTTCAATGAGTTAACTCTTGCCAGGGTCTCCAAAGGGAATCACTGGCTGACGCACCATCAATAACTCTCGGAGACAGGAGGCAAACGATAGGCTTTTATTAGCTGCAAGAAACCACCACACAACATCCTGGAGACTGAGGGGGGAGCAGTGCCTCCAACCGCCTTTATACAGGGGTCAGTGGGAGGAGCTACAGGAGCAGTCAGCAGAGGGGCGTGTCCAGACAGGTATATGTAGTTCACCACACTGGCACTCTCATTGAAGCGAGTTCCAGTCTTACGTGGATTCGCTGTAAAATTGGAACTTAGTGAGTGATCAGTCCCACTATATGTGACGCTAGCTCTGTTCCTAGAATTTTAGTCCAACATTCTTAATGATATGCAAATGCTTTCATGAATAATTTTATCAAGGGCAGTCATTAAACTTCCGCTCTTTAATGATTTAGTTCAATTTAAATGTGTTTTGGATGTTCCTGAATTGTTTAAAATCTGTAACGGCATCCATACAGATTTGACTGTAATTGACAGGAGTTATCACTGGTGTTCTGGGAGCAGGAACTCATCACTACTTGAGGTCCACTTGTCAGTTGGACCTTACACCAAACTCCTGAATGCTGGTCATGTGTAATTCAGATGTGAGCAATCAGCTGAATTGCTCCAACAGAAATTTTGGGTAGCAGCCCCTTCCAGAAAACATTCAGGCGTAAACTTTGTAAACATATGCTCTGTTAATCATCTTATCAGTTAACAATTCTACCTTTAATGACCTTTTTTTTGTATGGGTACCGAGAAGCCTGTGTTACTCTTTTCAAAATCGTGTCAACAAAATTGCTAGTACCTCTGCACTTCCAAATTTAGAATAAGCTGGATGAAGAAGATAAGGTGAAATTTATAAATCATACCGAATTAGAATGCACACAATGATTCGAAGAAGCAGCAGCACTGACAACACATTCTTTCACTATATTCCACTTGGCTAACTGCTTTTTTGACCTACGATTTGCTATTCGAATCCTTTATTTTCCATAACAGTCTCAACAGACAGCTAATAAATCACCTGAGACTCAGGATTCTCATAAATTTTTAGTCCATTCCAGATAAAATAGTCTTCACAGAATACTCCCACTTACTTGTCCATGCATGGCTTAAAGTACCATGGGTCCTTTAAGCTATTGAGCCTAGAGGGTCAATAGAACCATAGCAACGTCCAGCCATGCACTTCTAATCACTCTACCAATAACCATTGTTCTGACACAGTTCATTCAGCAGAGGATGTGTGGGTAATGAGATTGTCTCTCTGAAATGGAACAGCATGAAACCTTCAAATGTAAACCACCTGTGTCTGAGGATTTTCTGAAGTGATGCATTATTACCATGCCTAAGCTTAGCAAGCGAGATGTAAGATAATATTAGTCATGCAGACATGTGCAGAGATAAACAAAACCACTAAAACCAGTTTTTAAAAAAACCTACATTGCAAAGCAGATGCTAATACAGCAGATACAAAAGACTTCACTTACATGCTGGAATAGACGATTCCGATTCTGGGTATAGCATATGACTTTACCCAAAACACTATTTTCTTATGCATTTTAGACTCTTTAACATAGCTTATTGTCATATCAGTCTACTTGGAAATGAATCCATATTATTTCAATGTTTATCATTATTTATATTCCTCACATTAGAACTAGTTTATCATTTGAGGGTTTAAAAGTGAAAGCTAAGGTGATTGAGTTAAATTATGCTATTGACACGTGCTTCCAATAACCACTATTTCAAGGCAGCAGCTGAAAAATCTATAGTTCCAAAATCTCATTATTGCCTTGTCAATCAGCTTTCATATCGCTTGCTGTTGACTGACTTGTGAGGGCTGATAACCTGGAAGATAGATACATGTCATTTTAAGAATGGCAAAATCCTTGCAGATGTTATAGTCATTAACTTCTTGGTAAAAAAAATGGTTTTGCTCTTCGGAGCTGAAATGTTCTAGTAACAACTCTAATTTTATTTGATAACTTATTTTATTGAGGTAGAACTTCATTTCAGTCTTAATTTCTTGATACAACCACAATATATGTTAGCCCGCATGGTGCTGTTTCTTACCAAGGTGACAAATTAGAAGTGCTTCCCCTTACCACTGCCCTTTCCCACTTACTTTTCCATTCACCTTGCAGTGTTGACATTAGACATTGTGCTTTGTAGAGCCATTTTGGTGTCTTAAAAGTTGTCAGTCCTGGTTTAAGTGTAACAGCACAAACTAAAAGAAATGAGCTAGAGTAGAATTTTACCAACAGCTTACAAAATTTCTAGATTTGCAATTAGAAATAATTAAGTTTTAGAATTAAATGCATTGCATGTGAATGGGAGACAATGTAACTTTGGAAACAGTAATACTGGAAATTCACAAAATACAAATAAATCTCCTATAATTGATTTAAGTTCTAGCATCCTCTTTCCTTGAACTTAACAGGCTGTGAACTGATAATTGTTCCATTCTCTTCTCCTGTCCTACTTTAGTTGACCACTTGTTCCATTTCAATTGATTGAAAATTAAATACATATCAGCACAGTTACAATGCCCTCTGTGAGCTCAAGTTATCTCCTTTGAAAAATTTACCTCTTGCTTTTATTTAATTATATTTCAGTGAAGTCCTTAACATTGCTCATATTCTTCCCTGGAGGAAGTTTATATTTTGGAACAGAGATTTTCTCAGTTGATTTCTGGAACTCATTGGTTGCACACTTTACCCAGATCTGAAACTGTATTTCTGTGGTAAGCACTGGATAAAAGAAAGTTTCTATCTGTACTCCAGATTCTTTTCATAAAGGATTGGAGATCATGCCAATCAATTTTGAAGAGTTTTTATGCTTTTATTTAGCAAAACAGTGTATACTAGTCTTTATTAGATACAACACAGGTATTAATTCAGATATAATTCAAAACTCTACAGCACATGTTCTCAGCATTATTTATTTATTTATCAGATTTACACAAATTGTCATCTTTTGCACATTAACTGCTTGTCAATCTTCATTTGTGTGTAGTTTTTCATTTATTCTATTGAATTTCTATTGTTTCTATAATGAATCAGAATCAGAATATGAATCAGGTTTAATATTTCTGGCATATATCATGGAATATGTTGTTTTGCAGCAATGGTACATTGCAATACATAGTAAAAATACTATACATTACAATAAAGTATACATACAGTGCTGTGCAAATGTCTTGGGCACATATATATCGCTAGGGTGCCTAAGAATTTTGCACAGTACTGTAGCAATTTTATGCATTGCACTGTACTGCTGCTGCAAAAAAAAAAACAAATTTAATGATTTATGTGAGTGATGATAAACCTGATTCTGATATGGGTCTCTATTCTGGACTGAAAGCGGGAAGGGGGAAGGAAGAGGGGAATCATGGCTGGGGAAAGGGGAAGAGAGAGGAGTGGAGAGGGAAGCACAGAAGAGCCATTCTGCAGTGATCATAGAACATAGAACATAGAAATCTACAGCACATTACAGGCCCTTCGGCCCACAATATTATGCTGACTATGTAACATAGACTAGAAACTGCCTAGAATTTCCTTATCACATAGCCGTCTATTTTTCTATGCTCCATGTACCTATCTAAGAGGCTCTTAAAAGAGCCAATCATATCCGCTTCCACCACCATCACTGGCTGTGCATTTCATGCACCCACCAATCTCTGTATGAGAAAGCTACCCCTAACATCCTCTCGGTATCTATTTCCAAGCACCTTAAAGCAATCCCCCCTCATGTTAGCCATTTCAGCCCTGGGGAAAAGCCTCTGGCAATCCACTCATCATCTAACCTACCAACTGATATATCTTTGAACCGTGGAAGGAAACTGGGGCACCTGGAGGAAACCCACATGTACACAGGAAGGAATGTGCAAACTTGTTTACAGAGAGTGTCAGAATTGAACTCTGAACTGCAATGTGCTGAGCTGTAATAGCATTGTGTTAACTGCTGTGTTGCAGTGACACCCCATGGTTTTGGAGCATGCTGATTAGTACTGAGGGTATGATGGTGTTGAACACTGAACTGAGCTGCAATAAATAAACAGCAGCCTGACGTAGATATTGCAATTGTCCAAGTGATCTAAGGCCAAGTGGAGAGCCAGTGAGATTGCATCTGCTGCAGACATGTTATGCTGATAGGCAAATTGCAGCAGCTCCTGGTCCTTGCTTAGACAGGAGTTGATTCTGGCCATAACCAACACCTCAAAACATTTCATCACAGTAGATGTGAGTGCAACTGGGCAATAGTCTTGATGCAGCTCACTCTACCCTTCTTGGGCACTGGTACGATTGTTGCCCTTATGATGCAGGAGAGAATCTCCAACTGCAGTACAGTGAGATTGAAGATGTCTTTGATCACTCCTGCCAGTTGGTTGGCACAGGTTTCAGTGTCCTACCAGTTTCACAACCAGGGTTTGATACTTTGTAAGCTTCTGGTGTCAGCCTCCGAGACAGAGATTACAGGGTCATAGATGCTGCAGGGATTTGCACAGGTATAGTTTTATTCTCCCTCTCAAAGAGTGCAGAAAAGACACTGATCTCATCTGGGAGTGAAGCCATTCATGATGTTAGGTTTCACTTCGTAGGAAGTAATGGTCTGCAAACCCTGCCAGTGATGATGTCCATCCGATTCTATCTCTAACTTCAATCAGAATTAATTTTTTGCTCTTAAAATAGCTCTCTGTAGGTTGTACTTGGACTTCTTGTATGTTTCTGGATCACCAGTCTTGAATAGGACAAATCCAGAGAAAATGTCAGTGTAGTATATGTACTTTGATAATGAATTTATTTTGAACTTTTATAATGGATTTATTTTGAACTTTTGAACTTTGAACTTTGATATAATTAGGAAGAAGTGCAATTCTTTCTTTTGATGTTTCAGTGATTGAACTACAAAAGGAAGAAGTTGAAAATTATTAGGATGCGTCAATGATAGATTGCTCTGGAATAATTGACTAACTCCTGCCAGTATAGTGACCCAAGCAGAAATCCTATACATATGTACTGTTCCAAGGAAAATGCAGAAAGTTTTGAAGAGCTCTTTGGAGATACACATATAAAAAAGTGCAAGAGGTTTTGGCTTCTCAATCCTACCTCCACCCCAAAGGGCCAGAGAGATCATGATATGTTAGGTCATGAAATGCAGAGAATGGACATGTAAATACAGTAAGCAATTCAAACTGAAAATTGTAGGTTCGCCTAAGGTAAGAACAGCTTATGTAAAGTGAGAGCACACCTCATGTGTGTTTTGGTCTTCATATCTGATGAAAGATAGATTTCATTGGAGACAGTACAGCTTACATTCACTAAACTGATTCCTAGAATGAGGGTCAAATGTATATGGAGATATTAAGAGAGGCCTATGCTGATTGGAATTTAGATGAAGGAGGAATGATTTTATTGGATTTTATATGATCCTGAGGCAGATTGTAAGGGCAGATTCAGACAGCTGATTCCTTAGGCTGGAGAAACTAGAAAAAGAGGAAGTTGCCTAAGCATAAAAAGTTGGTCATTTAGGACTGGGATCCAGGGAATTTTTAAAAACTCAGTTGACTGCAGACATTTGGGAATTTCTATCTTAGAGGCTTTAGGATGTTCAGATAGTAAGACTTCAGTCTTTTAAAGCTGAGATATGGATCCAAAGTGGGGATTTGATTGGAAGGTGGATTTTTTTTTTCAATGGGCATCTCGGACCATGTAGCCTATGAGAAATAAGTTCTTATTTCTTATGAGTTACAGGATATCTCCCTGCCTGGTGTACAGCAGCAGGAGGAGTGGGCTATTGGAAATAAGCAGTGAAGCCAGACCTTCTCTGGATGTGGTCAAGGAGTATTTTATCACTTTGTGTTTCACTTGAAGACCCAAGATAACAAGTTGACAGATGCTGGCATAGAAATTGGAAAATACACTGCCTATTTTAGAATATAAAACAGATGTGAAGCATCCAATATTCCAAATAGCATGAACACAAGTCCGTTTCAAATATAGATATTTAAAACACAAGAAAACATTAGTTAGTGTATTGCATGCAGTTGATTTCCTTTTCTTAAAGTAAAAGTACAAATGTCTTTTTTTATGACTGCAATGCCTTCCTCTAAACAAACTGACTGACTTCTAAAATATTCTGTAACTGATTAAACTAAATAGATCATTTCTAGACTTTTGAAACATTTCTAGACATTCAACCTAATCATATAAGTACAGGTTTCCAAGTAGAGAATTGAAATTTCACATTCAGTTAAAGGTGGAACCTAAAATCTATATGTTTTGCTCTCCCTGCTCGTATCAGTTTTTTTTTTACCTTAGTGCCAATTTTTACAATGGCAGAAGGGCAGTAGATTGGTATCCTGGAACATGACCTCAAAGAAGAGTGAGGATAAGTAAAACAAAAAAATGTATAACTCAGCTGCAGTGTTTTTCATCAGTCTCACTGTATTCCAGAATGGTAAGTAGTTACCACAACTTAAAGACCAAAATCATTCGCAAAAATGGACTATGTTACAAACTGATTCAGCAATAACCATTGCCAGAAGAAAACCACAGTGGTAGAAAATATCGTGGGAGTCAATGTTAAAGGAACAAGAACACTGAGATACTAAATACAAATATGGTGAAACAAAAGTGTATGTACAAAACATCAATTAGTTCAACATGTATTCCAGGATTCAGTTAAATTCCCATCTGTTTTGTTGGAAAGATCAGGAAGACAACCTAGCTGGATAAATGATAAAATAATGAATCTACCCTCAGTTACACATGTTAAATATGTTATAATGTCTATGACATTATTTTAGGACCCTAATTGAAGCCTTTTAGATGGTAGAAAAGCTTCATAGTGTCCAGAGTCAAATCCCTCCATAGTGTGGCATGATCAGATGTCTCAATAATTAACACATCTTCCCCATTCCTTCCTGTCCTGAAGAAGGGTCTTGGTCTGAAACATCGACTGTTTTTTTCATTTCCAGAGATGCTGCCTGACCTGTTGAGTTCTTACTGCATTTTGTGTGTGTGGCTTTCAGTTTCCAGCATCTGCAGAATTTCTCATGTCAATAATTAGCTGTTTGTTTTAGATTATTTCCTGGTCGATATTAGTTCCCAGTACATTTCTATCTGAATAATAGCATGTATAACGTCTCCTATTGTCATGGGAAATAGTGAGATGTTCACATAATGGTCACGGTCATTGCCATCACCTGTATGGCGAGATGGTAACCTGCCACTTAAAATTGCAATGGCATGGTGAGAACATCTTGCTGCATTCAGTCTGTTCCACCTCTCTGCTTATATCCAGAGTCAAATCAAGAATAGGGAAGAAACTGCATTTACTAAAATCAGAAATAAACACAGTAAATTCTTGAAATGCTCAACAACTTGGACAGTGTGGGCAGAGAGGGAAAATGAGTTAACATTTTAGGTTAATGGCCTTTCAAATTTGACATTAAAATTATAACACTAGACAGTGTGTTGAAATTAGGTTTATCATTTTTAAGTTGTTCCTATCCCAGGCTATGAAGTTTGATTGTGGTTATACAAGTCAATTCCCTTTTAAAAGGCTTTTGATAACCTATGGCTCTGCTATAAGTGTGCTCACCTCTACCTATCTGCAGCTGAGAAACCTGTCTAATCTAGTGTCTGAACTTCGCAGTTCTGCTTATTTCTGCAAACCATGGGTTGCTGCTAAGATTCGCAACGTCACTGCAACACTAACTAAGTCTCTTGGCCTCCATTCTCCAAACAGAGCCACCCTGGTGGATGCGAGCAGTCTCTTGGCTTTTGATGGCATTGTAGGAAGCTAGAGTCATGCTTGGCACCCAGATTGTGTTGAGTTATCAGAGTTTTGTTTTGTGTCTTCCTCTTCATTGTTGTTCTTCTTCTTGTCCTCCACTTTCTCTTCCTCCTCTTCATCCTTCATCATTCCTTTCCAATCTTCAGGCTCAGGAAAGTCTTCCATCCACTTTGGGTCACTATCCAAAAAGAGACCAAGCTGCTTATCCCTGAATACCATCCTTTATTATTCCAGATAGGGGAGGTTGCAAACAGTCCTGAGCCCACCATACCAATGCAGTTACAAATAAGACAAAACAGCAGCTTTATTTCATAGGAGTTTGAGGAGATTTGGTATGTCACCAAAGACTCTCACAGCTTTCTACATGTGTACTGTGGTGAACATTTGAACTTGCTGTATCACTGTCTGGTATGTGACAGGGTGGGGGAGCACTGCACAGGATTGAGATAAGCTGCAGAAAGTTGTAAACTCAGTCAGCTCCATCATGGCCACTAGCCTCCCCAGCATCCAGGATATTTTCAAAGACCAATGCCTCAGGAGAGTGGCATCCATCAATAAGGACCCCTATCACCTAGGACTTGCCTTGTTCTCATTGCTACCATCCGGGAGGAGGTACAGGAGCCTGAAGGCATGCACTCAACGATTCAGAAATAGTTTCACTCCTCTGCCATTAGATTTCTGGATGGACATAGAACCCATGAACCCGACCTCACTAATATTTCTTTTCTCTTTTGTGCTATTTATTTAATTTAACTTGTAAAAAAATATATATATTTATTGTAATTCACAATTTTGTACTATTATGTATTGCAATGTACTGCTGCCACATAACAAATTTCACAACTTTGCCGGTAATACTAAACCTGATTCTAAGAGGGAATGCTGGTGGGGAATAGCATTGTTCTCTAAGCCAGAGTCAATTCAATAGGCAGAAATGGCTATAGAAAATATGGGAGTTAGCCCAATGATATTCCATTGACTGTACAATCTCTGTTCTGACAAAAAAAGTTTTACCTTGGGGAAATTATGTGTTGATCTGTGGAGAAACTTTTACACTCCAAATATCATTAATTAGTATTTCAAATTGAATTCTGAGCTACAGTACATATTTAAGGCAATGAAGTAAATTAGTGACAAAACACAAAATATGTACTCTAACCTTTAAAAATATATATAAGAAACAGGAGCAGGAGTAGGGCACCAGGCCTGTTCTGTCATTCAATAAGATCATGGCTGATCTGACCATGGACTCATCTCCACCTACTTGCCTTTTCCCCATAACCCTTAATTCCCATACTTTGCCAAAACCTTGTCTTAAATATATATGCTGAGCTAGCCTCCACTGCTTCATTGGGCAGAGGATTCCACAGATTTACCATTCTTTGGCTGGGAAAGGCA